>NC_043993.1:22046202-23471202 GCF_902150065.1 Myripristis murdjan
TGAGCACATGACCGTTTTTAAATCTGCTCATCAGCTGTGACCTCAGACATTATTTGTTCCGTCTGGTGTGTGCTCACTTCCCTCTAAGCTCCCAACTCTCGTTACCATATTTGCAAAACAGGAAATATTATTTGTTGAAAAGTTTGACTTAGAGTAGAAACATATATTTCTGATCATCCACACCAGTAGGTGTATGCACTTTAAATATGATTTTTTTTAGACACCTGGATGTAAAATAAAACAATATAAAACTATAAACATTTTATCAAAAGTGAAACACTGATTTGACTGTGACCTAATCCTTTTACAGAGAATGCACTGAAGAAAACGGCCTGAATATCAGTGAATAAGGTGATATTTCATTTGAGTGTGTCATTCTCACTTTGGGGACACATGCCTCTAGGAACTCAAACAGTCAATTTTGGATGCTTAGGACACTCGTAGTCAATACCACTTACTTAACTCATCTAAAAATTATACTTTTAAGACATACACTGAACAAATACAGCTAAGAAGATCCAGGTGATGCTGGAAGGTGCCAGAATTGGACTGAGTTATGTAGGCAAAAGAGTTATTCCAATGTAAAATATCATTTTATAACTAAAACTGATGCAAGGAAAAGACACACTTGATTTCCCTGAGGCTGACAGTTTATCCATTCTGAAGTGAGCGATCATGATCTAAAACACCTGAAATGTTGCATCATGATTGAAACATTTGAGTTAACAACTTTCGCTGTCAAAAAGAAGTAGGTCAACAGTTCTAAGAGTCAGACAGGGCTGAGGCTCAACTTACTGTTTTGAAATATGCAACAAGAAAAATAGCAATGTACTGTCATGCTGCATTGGCAAAGGAGATTATTCATTAAAGTATATTACAAAGTGAAACACTCTTAAAACATGACCAAACAACCTTAAATTCCCATAATTCATTCAAATTCATGATGCGCAAAAAACATTTTGTTAAAACACTCAGTTAAAGTACCAACAAAAAAGGAATAAGTTCCCTATATTCACAGAGTACTCCTTAAAGAAAACAGGTTTCTGAAAACAAGTTAAATATAAACTAAAATCTAATACTAAATGCACGGAAAAACTTTTGTTTCATGTAGTGGCAAACAGTGCAGGTGGGCTCAGTAGCTTTTACAATTATTCCTTCCTTGATTCTGCATCTTCCTTCATGTTCTGCTCCTGAATGCGGCTCCGAGCGGAGCCTAGATGAAAACACAGACACATTATGATGTGAGACATACACACACACTCACATGGTACCAACAATATGACAGAGAGACAGAGCAATCAATTTAAGTCACTGAAAATATTAAGTAACAAAAACCTATACACACGTGTAAGACAGTTTTCACTTACTCATTTCTGCAAGTCTCTGTATCAGTGTAGAATCTCGACTAGTTTTGCTGTGAAAACAAACATGGATAGAGGTCTGAGAGACCAAGCACTGCATAAAAAACACAAAGTACTACATAAATACAGCAGAATTCAATAAGGCTTATTGAACTGTACTGAATTAATGCAGTACTTTGCAAAAGCAAACTCATAAACACATTACAAAGTGCACTGTACAGTTTCTTTCGCAGTCCATGTTAATGTGCACAACTGGTAGTATACATACTTGTATCTTTGTTCACTAAGCCAGTTTACATAACCACTATGTTGTACTTCTCAGTCTACTCACTACTTTCTGATGTTTGCAAAAACAGTGTCCCGGCCCATGATGTTTCTGTGGTTATTTATTTTTAATTCATTTAACCTGAAAAGGCCCACTTGAGATTGAAATCTCTTTCCCAGCGCAGTCCTGGCCGACTCTGATGTACGATTAATGTATGAAAATGCCAGCAGAAAAGAATAAGGTCATGCTGCATGATGAGCCCCTTTGTAACCAACCTGCCATCGGCTTCATCTTGCCCATCCACATCAAACCGTAACCTCTTCAGGGGCTTCGGTGTGGAGTCAAGATCCAGAGACCTCTTGACATTGAGGTTGCTGCTGTTGACCATCTGGTTGATCTTCTGGAAGCGGCTGGATAGCTGCAGATGAAAAAAAAAAAAAAACAGAGTAAGGAAACGATCAAAAACAGAACAAAACAGAGTGTGTGAGAGCATGTTTCCAGCAAGCAAAGTTGTTAGATGGATATTACACTTTAATATGTGAACAAAATATACACCTACCCCAAAAGATTCACCAATTGATACCAGCATTCTGTAAAAAAAAAAAAAAAAAAAAAAAGTTAGATAAAAAGGAAAAAAAGGTTAGAAAACTAATGGGCTCTTTTCAAAGTCACTTTCAAAGATGATGTGATTTTGCAAGAGCAGCTTATGCTAGACAATAGAGATGTAACGGTTCATCTATTTAATGGCCTGCTTTGTACCTCGGATTAGATGAGAAAAATTGTTTTTGTTTTAATTTAAAAAATAGACCAAGACTGTAACACAAAAAGCAGAATGGGGCTTTGGCTAATGTCTGTAAAGGTTTAATGTTATTACGAATCAGAAGCAGTATTGAATGGTCAACTTTATAAATGTGTTTGCTATAACTTCGCAATGTGGTTAAAAACAAAACAAAACAAAACAAAAAACAAAATATCTCACATGCAAGAACTGTGGTGAGGAAGGGAAATAAAATCACCTCATGTACACTTTTGACAACCAAGGACTGCAGACCATGACTTTTCAGTTTGGGCACATATCTGTCACACCCCTATTAAAAACTCTGGCTCTCCAAAGAGCATGAGTGTCCCGCCTGTGGAGGACTGACCTGGAACGAGGAGTCATGATCCCGGGAGACAGGCGTGGGTTTTTCATGGGGGAGATGTACACGTTGTTGCTGCCGGGCACACGGAGAGGGGAGCTGGGAAACTTGTATGGGCTGCATGGGATCTGTGGGATTGGAGAGAGGGTAGGGGGCTGTGGGAAAAAAAAAAAACATAAGACAATATTTATTGATTAGGCATGTGAATTTATGTCATTGTGCTTAGGTTTGCATTGATTAACCCTGTGAAACTCATGAAACCAAGGGTGAGCTTTTTCATTTAACACTCTGAACCCTCTCACAATTTTAATATTTTTAATTTTATATTTTATATATATTTTTAGGTAATTTTGTAAACCCTTTTTAATCATTTATTATATTTTTTCTTTTATTTCCTTTTAGTTTTTAATCAATCTTACTTTTGTCCTATAAGACTTTAAAAAAAAAAAAAAAACATTATAAATATTGTATGATAAACACAAACAAAAAAGTAATCTTTTTATATTCTTAAAATAAAAACTAGAAACGTTTTTCTACATAATAAAAAAATGTACCTTGTTTTTTTCTATAGTCTTATTTATGGCTTAAAGCTTTTTTTTTTAGCTGACAGTCTACACTATCCAACAAAAATGCATCATCAAAGGCCAAATAAGAGATTTTTAAATATTTCTGAAAATAAATAAAGGGAATTTTGATCATCCTGTCCCTGGGCTCTTGGATTTCAGAGTTTTAAAATATGATCCTCACTGGGGAAATGTCTCACCCTGGGAGAGGCATACTGAAGGATGATGGTTTTCAGCTTCTGTATGAAAACCTGGTTGTAGAAGACGATGATGGAGTCATAGTGCCCCTCAGTGATCAACACATGCTTAAAGGTCTGCAACAGGGAGAGGGAGACAGAGAAGAGAGATCAGGGGGAGTTCAAAAGATTTTGACATCAAGATTTAAATCTGGGCATGATGAGGAGAGCAGAAGCCCAAGGTTAGGGATGAGATGCTTTATGGCACGGAATTTCAAAAGGTCGGCTCACCTCCTGGTTGGTGTTGGGCATGTTCTTATATGACGTCACAATGGTTTTAAACCGCAGATCGACATTCTTCACTTTGCATATAGCATACATGGCTGACATCATCAACTGCAAAAACAAGGAGAGGTAGTTGTGAGAGTGAGGGAGGCAGCAGAGAATAGAGAGTGAGCAAGGGAGCAGGACAGAGAGAGGGAGAGGGAGAGTGAGGCAGAAAGAGGGAAAATGAGAGGGAGCGGGAGAGTCGGGGGAAGAGAGATAAACAGCAAAAGAAAGTAGGGAGAGCAAGAGTGGGATAAGTGCAAGAGTGCATAAGAGATCGAGTGAGATTAACAAACAGCAAGAATGAGAGAAAGAGCGAGTGACGGGTAAAGAAACATGTGATAATGAGAGAGAGAGAGAGAGAGAGAGAGAGAGAGAGAGAGAGAGAGAGAGAGAGAGTGTTACCTGGTCCAGGTGACGGTCTCTCATCAGCTCGTACTCGTGCTGCAGAGTGTGCTGGAAGAGCGTCCACATGATGTGCTCCAGGTCAGGGTGGGAGGGCAGCAGGTAGGAGCAGAGCATCTTCAGCCTCATGTAGGCCAGTCGGTACACTGCAGGGAGGAGAGACGTGAGAGAGACAGGCACAGGCAGCTGCAGCGCACAAACTGACCACAACACTCACAACACGGTGCCACTTAAAGAACGTCAAAGTTAAATCTTTCAGAAATGTCCGCATCACATGAACTGTGCTTCCTATCAAAATGAAGAGGAGACACTGCCCTGGAACCTGGAGAGGTTTAACTCTAAGTGAGTACAATCCTGATGAAAGTCAACAGAGAGAAAAAAAATCATCAAAGATTTCTATATTGGATAAAGTAAATGGGCAATTTGTAGTCGGCATTTTCCATTCCCATGTCTGAGTTCCCACAAAAACATTCGCTCAACACAACCATGAAAGCAGTGCAAAAAAATTACAAATTATTTAAAAAATATATATATTATTTTTGCAATACTATACTGATTCTCCATTCCCTTCTATTGTTGTGTATTTTGACCAAAACGTTTGAGTATTCTTTTAAGCACTTCATTTTGATTTATTACATCTACATTTTTAGTGAACTGCTACTTCTATTTTAATAAACAGTAATGTGAATTCTGAATTAAATCATTTTGCATCAGTTTGTCACATGATTCATCATATGTTGTTTAATATTTTAGTAGCCTGCCAGGTGTTATTCAGCACATACATTTTCAGTGCATTCTGTGGGGAAATTCTGTTGCCAAAATCCAACAACAATGACCATATATATATATATATATATATATATATATATATATATATATATATATATATATATATATATATATATATATATATTTTTTTTTTTTTTTTTTTTTATTTTTTTATTTTTTTTTTGCTTTCACATAGTTGGAAATATTTGAGTGAATCACCAACTATGAACTAAAGACAAACATAATTTTTACTTTGTAACATTACTTATGGTCACTGTCAAAATAGCATTGAATAAACTACCTCATCAGATAAATAGCCAACCAACAGAGCCACAAGAATTCTTGTTTTTTGTTTGTCCAGGTAAAGTTAACTGAAAGTCACACATCTGTTGTGGACTGAATCAGAAACTAAAGATGAGAGCTCAAATGATGCCTTACGTTTTTTGTAGAAGAGGTTGAGAGAATTGGACCTTGGAGGTCGTGGGGTTTGGCCAGTAGGCTGAGAAGGAGCCTGAGCGACAGGCTGGGGGCCCGGTGTGGCCGCTGACTCAGGAGGCAGGACACGGTGGCCTGGGCGCATGGGCGACAGATACCTGTGAGGGCCAAATAAAAACCTCAGTGAAGTCTGTGAAGTACAGCACCAACTTTATACAGACACACAGATTTATCCTCCTGTCAGAAAATCTCAACTCAGGAAGGGGGAGAGTGTGGAATGAGGTGGGGGGTGTTTGTGTGTCTTTGCTTGTACCTTACCTCCTGTAACTGACGTGACAAACTTAATGTGAAAAACAAATTTCTTTCAGGACAAATAAAGAAGTCTTGAATCCTGAATTTTGATTCATTCTGCAATTCAAGCCTGTGATTCCCAGTGGTTTTAGAACAGCTTTGGGGTTTAAAAAGGCCTCCATCGTGCACCAGCTTAACACTTTATCAACATTACCCTCACTGAAAGACGGGTCGATACTCACAGGTCAGCGGCGGTGTGGTTGTGCTGCAGCGGCTGGGTAAAAGCTGCAGGGGTCTCCACCTGCTCAGCTGGGGCCTCCTGTGTCTGTTTCAGCAGCTCAAACAGAGGGGAGCCCTGCAGAGGCACAAACAATATTTACATTTAACCAAGCAGGAATCATACACTTCCAACAGAATGCATCTATGCTATTATTATTCAGAGAACAATAATTGGATGATGTAAAAAATGTTCCACATATGCTGACATGATGATATCTTTAATGTCTCCCAAGCCTAGGAGAAGCTGATTTTAAGTGTGTTTTAACTTCTGGAGATGACACTTCCTCTAGATATGAGCAACCACACAATACTTCACTGACGTCAGAAGTTTCACAATGATGAAATTAGAGAAAGAGTGGGGTGAGATGCGTGAGACCCTGTTCTCATGTGTGAACTCAATGTACTGTTTGATTTTGAGACAATAGATCAGCAGTCATGAAAAGTATATTTTCGTGTAATTTCAAGGTAAAAAAAAAAAAAAAAAAAAGTTTAATGTAAGAAGATCAAGAATGGATAAAATGAACTGGTATGCTACTTTAAATAATTCTAGTAAACTGTATCGTTTAATCCACTGGAAGCTCAATTTTCTTTTCAAGACCAGGCACAGTGGCACTGACAAGTACTCAGCAAAGAATTCTCAATATATTTAACAATGTGCCATGCGACCCAGAAAAAAAAATTATATTTACATCTTACCCAAATGTATGTTCCAGAAACATAATGGCTACATGCTAAGAGGATTAACAAGGATTAACAACACACTGGTTACTGATTTTATGTTGACCTAAGGAGACACTCCCCTGTAATATTGCATTAGACAATAATAAATATTAGTCATACATTTGGAAAAATCCATCAAACTGATGTAAAAACATTTCTTTTAGTAGATTTTTTTTTCTCAAAACAGCTGCACATGGTCATGTTTCTAACTTCAGCAGGCAGACATTTGGTTTAGCCAACATGTAAGTCAAAATCAAAGGCATGCAACAACAAGGCAGCCTGAGATGAGATCAGGCAGGACACTAGGTGGGGCCGACTAGTCACTACCCACACATCAAATCTGCAGGTACAGACATGCTGACCTGCTGTACTTGCTGCTCCCTGCTGAGTTGCAAAAGTGAACCAGATGTTTTAAGAGGATTCTGTGACTTATATTGGATACTGTTCTCTAATTAGGTTGATTAAAATCATGGTATAAGATTCCTGGATTCATTATTCAGCTTTAAGTAGGTTCTTGAAATGGCCACCTGTTCATTGTCATTTTTTGAAGGTGGAGTCAGCAATTCAGGAGAAAGAAATCAGCAGCCAGATTTACTGTCACTCTCACACACACACAGCTTCCTTTCCTCCATCTCCCCTCCCCCAGCCCTTCCCTCTGTCCTATGCACAAGCATGAACAGGTTGCTGCTGGTTGGCTGGAATAGTTTTGGGCAGCCCAGTCCCAGCCACTTCGCTGATTTCATATATCAACAAGCTTTCTGCAGAATTGTGGACTCCACCTTTAAAAATGAGAAATGACTCAAAAAAATCCAGTTGTATGAAGGAAATAACTAAGCTATGCTACTTACTGGCAGGCAGACAATGAAATGTTGTGATCCAATCTTTTACTAGACACACAAAAATCCTTTAATGGTTATGTGGCTTGATATAAATTAATTAATGTCAATCAAGCTGTTAAAACACATGGCAAATCTCTGCAATTTGAAATAAGATTGTTAAAAGCTATCAGAAACCAACATGGGCCACGCCTGTCTCTGGGTAATGCTGCTGTTGAGATTACAGGTGACTGCATAAACAAGGCAAGGAAGCAATGGGTGGACTTTGCTTGCAACAGATGCCCCTCCCTCTGTGACTGAGCAGTCCACGGGGCACTTTGTTTCAGAGCCTCAGACGAGCAGGCTGCGAAGGGGTCTCTGCTCGGTGGACAGACAGGAGAAGAGTGAAACCTCTGGAGCATAAGCGTGAGGATCACCATGCCCTGGGGGCTTGTTACAGACAGGAAAAGTGAAGAGAAGGAAGAACCACTCGAGTGCTCACAGACTTGAGAAGAGGCGCATGACTCCTGTCTCAATGTGGACATTTCAACTCTGGAGAAAGAAGTGAAACTAAAGAAGCTGCATTAAAATAAGGATTATAACAGCCAGAGGACAACGTTCACTTTGGTAAAGGAGGAACTGGCACTGAGGATTGTTTGATGACTGTGGATGCCAACACAGGTATTAACTGGATTAAGTGGAGTTGTCACATTTTTTCTCCTCAGTTAGACATAAATTCACATTACACATTAACTGGGAGAATTTTCAAAGTATTGACTGGCAGCTTTTTTCATCCCAAACTGGATAGTCAAGCCTAAGGTGGACTAAATAAGATGCACTGCTTCTTTTATACGTAACACAAGTCTCAGATACTCAAGATACATTCAACTTTGTGACTTGGTTTGTTTTGCAAAATCATCAATTCACTCTCAAGATGTATAATAGCACTTTGCAAAATGTGAGCATTACTACACTGGGCTCGAACCAAACAAACATGAGCTGCCATAAGAATGATGACTTTAAGTACCCCCTCTACAGTACATTTTTCAGCGTGGTGTTTGTGATTGGACTCCTCTTCAACATGGTCGCTGTCTACATTTTTGCTTGTACGTTAAAAGTGCGTAATGAGACCACGACGTACATGATGAATCTTGTGGTTTCAGATTTGCTCTTTGTGTTCACCCTGCCTCTTCGGATATACTACTTCATTAGGCGTGACTGGCCATTTGGTAAGGAACTGTGCCAGCTCTCTGTGTCGTTGTTCTACACCAACATGTACGGCAGCATCCTCTTCCTCACCTGCATCAGCATTGACCGTTTCCTGGCTATTGTGCACCCGTTCGGATCCCAAAACATTCGCACTAAGAGGAATGCAAAACTGGCCTGCTGTGCGGTGTGGGTGCTGGTTCTGTCTGGCAGTTTACCCTCGGGGTTCCTTCTAGACACCACTTCGCCCAGAAATGCCAACTCACCCTCCATCTACTGCTTTGAGAACTTCTCCAAAAAGCAGTGGCAGTCCAAGCTGTCCAAAGTGGTCATGTTCATTGAGACGGTGGGCTTCCTCATCCCACTGATACTCAATGTCTTCTGTTCAATATCAGTCCTTCAGACACTGAGGAAACCCCAAACCGTCAGCCGCGGCCATCTCAACAAAACTAAGATCTTACGGATGATCGCCGTGCATCTGTTTACCTTCTGCTTCTGTTTCATCCCCTACAATGTCAACCTCATCTTCTACGCCATGGTCCGCAGCAAAGTCCTGAAAGGATGCTATGCAGAATCAGTCGTCAGAACCATCTATCCTGTTGCTTTGTGCATAGCTGTGACCAACTGCTGCTTTGACCCGGTCATTTACTACTTCACCTCAGAGACTATTCAGAACTCCATCAAACGCAAGTCCATGAAATTACACAATGGCATCCACATCCTTGAGAGACTACAAACGGACTCTGCGCAAAGCAGTCCAATTACGCTGAGAGGTCTGAGATCCAAACTCTTTGACAACGAGTCTACAGCATAACATCAACTGTATGATGTGACAGGATTAAAAAATTATCGA
Organism: Myripristis murdjan; assembly: GCF_902150065.1. Lineage (NCBI taxonomy): Eukaryota > Metazoa > Chordata > Actinopteri > Holocentriformes > Holocentridae > Myripristis > Myripristis murdjan. The sequence goes on from NC_043993.1 coordinate 22,055,806, forward strand.
GTATTGCTGGTGAAACTCTGTTCTAATCTGAGGTAACAGATGACAGAGCTGCCGACAGGACCATCACGGCACAAAATCACAGTAAAGACACTGTGGTTACAAAGGACCCATCTACTCGACAGCATGGACTATTTACCCAGATTTAAGACTTTTACACAATCACTTCTGATTCAATGTAGGACTTGAGAGAAGAAACATTGAAAGTCTTAAAACAATGTGCTGCATGTTACATTTCCTCGGTCAGGGTAACAAAAGCAGTGCAGATTACGGAAAATAATATCAAACAACAATCAAAGATGGCTGTGTCAACTCACTGATGGCATCTCAATACCCTAAAAGTCATAAAATATAATAGGAATCAGAATACTGATAAGGTAGGAAGGTCTGTCATGTTGTGTCGTGTTAATCTTAAACTTTCTTGGGATAAGATTTAAGATTAGTGATAAAAACACGTGGAAATGGAGGCGCCACAATGGTTGACCATGTGGAGCATGTACCACATACCACCCTGTGTTTACTATTTCTCTCCACTGTGACTATCTGTAAAGCAGAAATATGAAAAAAAAAAAATTAAATGTGTGGAAATAACAGACAGTAAAGTGCGATACTCTGGTTAACGGTGCTTGAACAGGAAAAAAGTGTTGCCTTTATACAGAACACATTTTGCTTTCAAAGAGTCTTATGCCTCTGAGCAGATTGCCTTTTAAAGAACTCTGCTTTGGCATGATGAACCAGTATTACAGCTCTGTGTGTTTTGTAACGTTCTGTGTAATGTATAAATATTTGTGGAATAACCAACAAAACTCTACGCACTTTACAGCCTTTTTCCAATACTGAAACTGAATGAATAAAAAAAGAAGATTCTTAAATTTTGAAATGTATTTGACTGCTGTTCAGTTTTCTGGTTAGCTGAGTAAAGTGTAGAGAAAAGATATGTTATGCTAACAGATTTTCAGTTGGTCACGTCTGTCATTTTCCAAGGTGCCACCAACATAACTGACTTGAACTTATTAGTCATGCAATTACTAACAAGAGAGCAAAAACCAGGCAGGTAACACTGTCAGTCCCTAATGAGTCAGTGAATTTCGAAAGTTGGGCTGTGAACAGATTACAGGAGTGGCTGGTAAGTGTCAAATACAGATTAATACTACCAAGGGCCTTATCTAAATAACTGGTTATGTTGGAAGGGTAAGCAACAGATTGCATGTCAAGGAGTCAGAATACATTACAGCAGCATAACTGTATTTACCAAAACCGGTATATGAGGACACACATCAATTTCACGTGATAATATATTAAATTTTCCATCTCAACTCTTAGTTAACAACTAGATTTAACAACTAGATTTTAGAAACATTAGAAACTAGAAGTTTCTAATGTTTAATAAAAGCTGGTAAAATTCTTAGCATCTAAAATCAGACTGCCCAGTTATCTACAAGAGATTCCTATGTAGCAACAGATAAATGCATGAATAAAATGTGTTAACACAGCCTGCGATGCAGCCTAAATGGAAGTGAAATTTATTCTGTCTTCTAAGAGCTGAGTGCTACAAGACTGAGCGCTTACATTCCTGTTGAGAGGCTTCCCCTGAGGGTTTTCTCTAACAAGGGAACAGTCGTCATCCCCGCTCTTCTGACGGAAAGAATTGTGAAACTTGAGGCAGGCGAGTACGCACAAGCCTCTTGCGGTATGCAAAATACAGCACAGTGGCTGCTGCAATCCTACAAAAACATGATAAATAACATAGTTTTGTTATTTTTTAATCTATGCAATTAATTCAAAATTATAGGATCACTGTTGAAAACATATCAAACCTCAGATTCTTAAATCCATCAGGTTTTGCTTCCTCATGCTTTGGTGTGAACTACAACTTGTTTTACAATCAACATGCAACTGGATTATCACCAGCTAGCATGAATAAAATACTTGTCAAGTTACACTGAACTGACTTGTGAAGGAAAATCATAGCTGACAGGATAAGCACAGAAGCTTGGCAACAATGCGTAACAGAATGCAAATATTAAGAAGAATATTATCCACACAGCAGCTAATTTCCATCTGTAATACCAGCCTAATATTCTCCATCTATGCGCAACTTGTGTAACAGCACACAAATCACATTTGGGTTGGTTTGCAGCAGTTTAGCTCAACTGTAGGATTCACAAAATAATATGAGGATGAATGATGGTGACTTAATCCTATTCTTGCTTCAGGTGGCAGGCAAATATTGTCATGACTGACACCTGACTTGTGTCGGCTTTGAGCAAATGAAGCCAAAAAGTGTCACTCTGACAAGTAATTAATCTGTGCTAATTTGTAAAGCTAATCAAACAAATCAGTTCAGTGAGAAAACCAGCCAATAAACACTAAGTAATGAAGGGTCATGATGATGAAGCATAATGTCTGTATGACGACTGTCATAAGCAGCTTTGCTGTAAGAATGGAAACTGAAACAGTACTTTAATGAATATTAGCCAATTCTTAGCTCATATTAGGACTCAGTATTGGGCCTAATCGGCTAGAAATGAAATAGTCAGGATGTTTCTGATAACGAGACTGTCACCAAGCACCAAGGGAAATGTGTGTATAGGTTAGGGCACCATATGTTAAGTATGTTTGAGTGTGTGTTTGAGTGTGTCTATGAGAGAGAGAGAGAGAGAGAGAGAGAGAGAGAGAGCGAGAGAGAGCGAGAGAGAGATGAAGAGCCTGTGTGTAAATGTAGGTGTTTAACTTATAAATCCTCCAATCAGATCACTACTAGTGTGTGTGCACTAGTGCAGCATCTTAAGAATACAGCCTCCTGCTGATCGTCAACAGACTGGAAGCATAACATTATCACAATCTAATTGCATTACAGAGATCCTGAGACTGGTGAGTAGCCACATTTAAGTTCGAAGTCCTGGGTATTTCAGTATCATTCTTAATATTGTTTAATTATACTTGAAGAAGTGTGTTTTCTATGTCTACGGCAGAAATATGGAGTAGAAAAACAGTGCATCTTTATGATGCCCAAACACCAGTCAGCTGGGAACTTCAGTTTTGCATATGGTCAGTAAGCTATTAATTGCAGTGAAAAGTGCAGCAATTAAGTCTGTGCATTTTAAAAATTATTTTGCAACCGTGATGAAAGTTCTAAGGAAGGAGGGCAATGAAGAACAAATACAGCACACATGCACGCAGTCACAAAACTTTGATATCACATTTTGATAGTGGTGTTTGCTGTGCAATACTGTTTAACACACCCTATGTTTAATAAGGCTGGTCATCATGTATCTTAGAGATAATATTTAAAAAGAAAAACATATTACATGGTCAGTGTTTTCATTTAAAATGAAAAATGTCCATAAAATGATTTATAATCACAGTTACAGTCACCTTTTTGTAATATTTTAAATCAACCACGTCAAGAATAAATGAATGAAAAGTGATCAGTTTCAATCAGTTAACAATTAAATACCGTATAATTTGAAGTAGTCCTGATTCTCTTTATAATAGCTGAGCATTAGTTACTGTTATTATGGCTATTAGGCCTACGTGAGAAAAAGTTCAGGCACGGGGATTATCAGGTGAGGTAATTAACCCTATGAAATACTCTCAGTGTCAGATGGTTGGCAGCTTTGGGAAGAGAAACTGATATGTTAGAAGATACCTCTTTTTCCATTTACATTTCACAGCAATTACGACACTGTAATGTCCTTTTGTCCACATGAAAGTAGAAAAAGGGGTTGGAAGGCTTTATCCAGGAATTGATTAATGGTTTTGAATTCAACAGTTATTTGACATTTTATTTTAATTTGGCCTAGGAGACTGTATTTCTGCTTTTTACTGCAGCAACATTAGAGACAAATAATCTAAACGAGTCCTGAATATCATTACTGTCAGTTCTGTGCTGTTCATTATCAGTACTGAGATAACACTAGGAGTTCTCTGGCAACTCGTCACCTTAGACACATTTCTGAGTGGAAAATTCCATGTGCTGTTACCAGGTGTGTGCAGTTACTTGTTTTACAAGCAGGGAAGCTGCGGTTAAATATTTGTGGCCATGATTCGACTGACTCTCGTCGAGAATATTAAACACCATGTCACTTCTGCAATATTTACCCTCCATAAAAACAGCAGAGATTTTGACTTTAGTAAATTTCTACTTGCCACATGTTTAACTGTTCTTGCAGCAGGTGTTCGATATGGTCATCCCATCTTTTGCTAACTTAAGCCTACTTCATTTCCTCCAGATATAAGGGAGACAGCAGCATAAAGGCTGGAACGGCAAACCGTATTGAGACATGGAGCTGTGGAATATGACTGATCTGCCGGTCAAGCCTTTCTCACCTCTGTCCAACTGCACCGTGGACACCAGCTACCGCTTCACTTTCTATCAAGTGTCCTACAGTGTCATCTTTCTGTTGGGGCTGGTGACCAACAGCCTGGCTCTGCGCAGGCTGTGGCTCTCTCCCTGCACCCTAACCAGCACAGCCATCTACATGGTCAACCTGTCCGCTGCCGATTTATTTTTTGTCATCTCTCTGCCTCTGAGAATCTATTACTACCACCAAAAGGCCCAGGCCTTTTTCGCCAGGACAGGTGATGTGGCTGCTTGGACTCCTGGGGCAGCTTTCTGCCAGGTCACCTTCACCGTCAAATACATCAGCCTGTATGGGGGCATCTTCTTCCTGGTGTGCATTGCAGTGGACCGTTACTTTGCTGTAGTACGCCCGCTGGCATCACCGCCCTGCAGGCTGCGCGTTGCCCAGATGATATGTGGGGGGATTTGGTGTTTGGTGCTGACACTCAGCATGGGTCTGCCTGTGCTGCGTTCAATTGCTGCCCGCAATCACCAGCCCTGCTTGCTGGACCCGTCCTCACAACACCAGCGCACCTTCATTCTGACAGCCCTGGGCCTGGTGTTGTGCTGCTTCCTTCTGCCCACCGTGCTGCTTCTCTTCAGCTACTGCAGTGTGCTGAGCGTGCTCCGCCAGCCACGACGCCGCTCACACAGCCAGCGCCGAAGCCGGCAGCACACTCTCACGGTTATCTACTGGGTGCTAGCCATCTTCTTGTTCTGCTTCGTCCCCTACCATGTTAACCTGCTGGGGTACACCCTCACCCATGTGGGGCTGCTGCCCAGCTGTGGCCTGGCCAAAATGACCAAGGCTGTGCACCCTGTGGTGCTGTCACTGGCCAGCTCCAACTGCTGCCTCAACCCGCTCATCTACTACTTCTCCAGCAGCATGGCACACAGGGAGCCAGCCAGCAGTGGAGGCAGCGGCAGTCAGTGAGACAGGAGATCACCTCTAGTCCCAACCAACCTCTATCAGGACGTGTCAGTCGCATGGGTGCAAGAACAGAAGTTGTCAACTTGATAAAGGCTCCATATTCAAGGACCCTGGCACATCAAGCCAGTCGGCCATCAGATCTTGTTGGGCCTTGTCGGGTGTTGATGATCGGCTGTAGTGTGTGCACTGTGACCCACAAGCGGTCCTCACCAGCTAACTGGCCAATTCAGCAGTTTTTTATTAGATTCAAGAGCAGCATGAAAATGATGGGCTAAAGGTAGTTTGTTTTGTTATTTTTCCATAATCCTGAGGATTGTTGTTTTTTTTCTGGAGAGGGTCCCCCACTGTACCCTGCTCCTGGCTCTTGTGCAGGTGTAGAACATGCATGCCTGTCAACCATGGGCTATAGTCTGTGCAGCGTGTTCATGGGTAGTTTTTAGCAGGAGACCTGACGCACCACAAAGCCACCTGACCGTTTGCTTTAGTCAGCACTAGGTCTTTGAAGCTGGCTTGATGTGTCTCAGGCTTCCAAAGCACAAGGTAAATTAAAAATGTGAAGCCAGCTTTATTGAGCAGATTTTACAAGGTTATTTGTGTTTCTGCAGATCCCTCCTTGACACAGTTCGAGGTTCAGTGCCTTGCTCAGGGGCACTTATAGCTGCTTTAGGCTAATTTGTAGGTGAGTTTGATTTGTCAGTTTGACGTAAATGAGTTTGGAAAACAGCATGTTAATTTTTCACTTCTGAAACTTAATATGGTGAAGCTAAAGACACAAGTCTTTACACGTTGATTGTAACTTATAGAGGTCAATATTGATTATTCTGTATTGTAAGTTGCCATGTCTATATTTTGTTTAGGAGATTCTTGAACTATGGGCAATTTGAATACATGTGAATAAATTCTTGCTAATGATTTTGTTCTAACTCAAATTTGGGAAAAAGTGACAAACCTAATATCCGCTCAGCACTGATGTAATTGGTAGTCATTAGACAATAAATGCTACAGTGGGTGAATTTTTGTATTTCTGTGTTTATATGTGTACATGTGTGTTTTATGCAAGTGCTGTGACTTTATCACATGCATGCTGTAGGGGGGGATGAGAGGAAAAACCCACCATCCTCCATGCGATGTTCTCCATGATGAGGTGTTCGCAGCTCTCCAGATGTTTGACAATCTCTTTGCTCAGGGTGGGCTCGGCCTTGATGAAGCTCTCGATGACTTTATAGAAATCAAAGGCAGCTAGATTGAACACATCCAATATCCAGGGGAAGCACAGGTCTTCAGCTGGGTCACCACTACTTCCTTGGTTGTATCCTCCGGTCTTAAAAGAGCTCCCTGTTCATGAGGCGCAATCGACACAAATAGCCTGTCATACAACTACTACAGGTCACATTTTTATGAATATTATTCATGGCAGTGAGGTGGAATATGGCTACTGGAGAATCACTAAAGAGGATGGAACTGCATCTGTTCACATTTGTGTAAATGCAGCAAATTAAGGGTCGCACCTCCGTATGTTGCCATGACGACTTCCAGAGCACAGGCCAGAAGTGAGGTGTGGAATGTGGAGTCATTGAGAAGTTTACTGGAATGGAAATCACATGACTCAGCTTGAGGCAAACAACGCTTCATTACATATCAGAACAACAAGAGGCATGCATGAAAATACATGGCAGAAAATGAAGGTAAAAATCACACTGCCATTTACCAGCTTTGATTCTGATTTTCATATTAATTTAATGTAATAGGGAAAAAAACACCACCACATACCTGAAATTCTGCACTGACAGTCTCTTCTCCTCCTGCACGATTGAACAATGTTATTTCATGTGAGGAAAAACAGCTTGAGAGAACAGGGGCATGCTCAACTCAAATCTCAGCCAAAATAGACACAAGAGATGGTGCTTAATGCCAAAAGCAGATCAAAAGCACTACTAAAAAGGGCCAGCGTAAAGTAATCAATATTTTTAATAAACTGGAAACATGTCCCACTCATGCACACCATACATTTGGTCTCATGGCTTCTTCAGTGGTGTTTCTTTCTTCAGTGTGGTATAAGACTTAATGAGTAGTGCTTTAACTAAATATAACAGTGAAGTGAACATTAGTTATTACAGATGGTGTGTTCTGTGGGCCATAAGCTGCTCTCTGTTGACAGATTTCTACTGGTCTCTGCTGCTTTTGACATAAAACTCAACAGGAGTTGGAAAGTGAAAAAATGTTTATTAAACTGTCATGACATTTTAAAAAAAATCTATTTATTCAGTTTTGCTTATGTTAATGCTTTCTTGAAATACATTGTTGTGGGAAAACTTGTAAGTCCCTGGAACTGAACGAACCTGAATGGGGAATGGAGCTTAAATTTCTTGAATGTTATTTAAAACATGATAAAGATTCAAAGTATGTATGAGGAACGGTGACTGGTCATGTCTAAATGTCACAGACAGCTGCCATAGGTAGAGCTTGCAGCCAGATAATTAATTTCTTTCTGAAGTTAGTCAACATTCAGCACCTCCAGCATTTAATATTGTCCTCTTGAATATAAGAGATCCTTTCACAAATGATAAATGGCCTGCATTTGTTTAACCTTTAAATCCAGTGCAATAACAGATATTTCTCAGTGTGCTTTGTCTTTGACCATCTAGGACACGCCAGCCGTTTGCTGTGTCTCTATGGTGACAGAAGCTGCTGTAGCCAAAAATGGTTGATCCAACATGTTGATCAAACACTCAGAAAGGGAAGGAAATATTGACCCAGCAAGCTGTGCTATAGGGCTGCAACAACTTGAATAACCACTCTAATGAATTTTTTTTTTTTAAATGACATACCGATTTTAGCATCGACTCCATGACTCTGTAATACAGCCGGACACCGAGGGTGAACCTCTGAAAGAGGAAGGACACATTTGATCAATTAATAATCAAATAAACTGAGGTTTGGTGTGTTCATGTTCTTCCTCACCACCGTCTGCTTATTTTGAAAGTTAGTTTGTACCTGCTTGCCAAGAGCCACACAGCGTGGACCGACTGCCTGACCGAACCTCTGGCCGAACACCTGTCCCAGTGTCTCCACACGCTTCAGCACTTCCTCTGTAGGATCCACCGTGCAGTTCTGATCACCAGGAAGGAGAAAAAATAACAGAAAATGAAGAAACTACGGCTCAACAACAAAAATGTTCCACATGATATTCCTTGTCAATATTGTTTTTTTCCCCATAATTAAATGTCTGAACTCCATTGGAAGACTGGTTGGTGTTGCACAGTACATTTGTGTCATCTAGGAAATATCACTCTACGGATAAAGATAATTTTTCACAGCACATAGTGGGTGTATGTGTAGTCAGGACTGAACAATGATATATATCTATACTTTTCTAAACTTTCTGTGCAATTTCCAAACATTATTTTTCTTTCTAGACTGAAGAATAGCCAATTTATTTTCTATTCTTCACCAAACTTTCAAGCACTGTGTGGGAACTGTGAACAAAGAAATGGTGTTCAAGCCTCAAGTAAACAGCGGCGCTTATGAAGACCCACTTTGAAATATGTGACCAGGTTAGCAGACGGCTGGTCCCCACTGGAGGTGAGATCGACCCTCAGCTGCTGAATGGAGCTCATGGCAGCTCTGATGAGAAAAAAAGACAGACAGTGTTCAAGGACACAAACAAATAAATAAATCAAAATAATTCCTTTAATTTCAATGTGCCACCATTTAAATGCACCGAACACACAGGCACCAGTGAAGAGGGAAATAGCTACTCCTTGGTTTTCTGTATCTGGATGACAGGGGGTTTGTTAATGTACTGAAAACACAAAACAATCAATGAAAGATGTGTTTTGGTTGCAGTATCGCCCTTCTTCTTCCTCAAGTTAAAACTCCACTCGACTTGCTTCATGCTTCATGGCTGACAGCCACGTGAAAACATATAAGAAGGAGCCTTCTGATGTTTTTTCAGGGTCATGTGAGTAACTACATATAGATCAAAGCCAAAACACATTCATGACTGCATTCACAGGAAACAGAGATTTAAGTAGGACTGGTCAATTTTGGCAGTGTTGATATTATGATATTTTGCTTCTCTTACAAATGTAGTTTTAGACGGTATAAAAACACTCATAAAACTATCTGTATGTAGTTGCTTCATACATTTTTTTATATCAGCTGCATCAAGTAGATTATACCAAACACAAAAAGGATTATTAAAAAAAAAGAGAAAGAACCTGTTTCCAATTTTCTCAAAATGACATATTCCCTGTAAGCAAAATATTTTTTCTACTTAAACTACAGATATACCAAAACAGATTAACCAAGGCTTTTACTGATATGTGTTGTTGTTCACAGGATATTTCACATTGAAAAATGGTGGGGAAAAAAAAATCGCACAAACCTTATAAATCTAAGATTTTTCCCCCTCTCCCCCACTGCAACAACCCACCCACTTTAACCCATGTATGTTACAAATGACCAGCTATTTACCAGCACAATACCAGACTGTTTGTACTGAGAAATTCCCAGGTGAAAAGCTGTGTAACTGCATCAGCAACATCAAGCAAGGAGAACAAATGGAAGGACGGACAGACAGACGAGTGATTGGCTGTGACGTGGCTCACCTGACTGGAGTCTGGGGTGCGATGAGCACAGGTTCTTCTTCTCGAACGTTCTTCTTTGGTGTTCTCTCCACCTGCGACCTGAAAGTGGAAGAGCAGATGATTAAACATCAGCCTAAACAACGTTAATTACAAACTAAAAACACTGAAGAAAGAACTGAGTTACATCTCTAATTTATGGTCGAGAAGAGTTTCGTCTCCATCCAAAAACAGCCGTCCATCAAAGTCTCTACTCTTGAGGTAGTGCTCTTCATACTGTTGGTTGAGGTCATTTGCCTGCAGGGAAAAATAAAAGGTCAAGGTTTCTTGCAGTGAACAGCTGTATTTATCAAAACACTCATGAATATGACATGAAGGGTTTCCTCAGAGCCTTCCAAACATCTTTTTGACTCTCCTGTGATCACGACAGAAAGAAAATAATCATTTCCCTCCATTTGCTGCAATATTCACATTTAGCCATATTATTATTGAATTGAAATGTAATGATTTAACACTGCGGCCCACATACTAAACCAGAACATCCTTATGGCTTTGAGACCGACGAGACAAAAGCAAGTACACATCAAGTTGCACAGACTAGTGGAGATTATTTGAATTCCATAATAGCCTGATACACAACATTTTCATCACCTTCCATGACTTCATCACTATAATATTCTCATATCCTCACTATTACAGCTGACCAATATGTTTAAAAAAAGTAATTCTTTTGACAGATATAGTGATATGGTTTTAGTAGGAATGCTCACTTTTGCACCATAATTTTCATTTAACTGTAAATATATAAAAGATGATGATGTGTTTTTTCCTAGGATCTGTACCAAAGAAGCATGTTTTCTTATACCTGGTGAATACGATTTATAGGCCAAGGCATCTTTGTAGCACCATACTTAATCTATAATGGTATTTTGTCACACATTTTACCTTTATAAAAACATTTCTGCTCCTGTGATTTGGATACTGTATTTGCCCATATTGCCATTCCAATAATATTTTGATGAATTGTTCAGCCCTTCTCACATGTACCTAATGCTATTTCTAACACAGAAGAACGCTGGCCTCTGTTTCCCCTCCTTGTTTTTCTATATGAGGAGGTCTGAATTACTGTTTGCTAGTACCAAATTATTTCAGCTCTCTTAGGGAATTGCCAAATTCTGCTTTGTTTGTGGCTGTGGCAAGTAACTGGACTGGCTGCAACTTGTCTGCAACTGGATCAGGGCAACAGAGTGACTCTTACACACATTCCTAACACACATTCCTAATCGTGGCCAGGCACCAGTCCTGACAGCATCAAAATCATCAACCAGCCTATGAAACCTAATCAAACCATGAAAATTACCCAGACTGGCTCAATTGTTTGGATTTAGCTTTTCAAAGCAGCAGTTTGGATTTTTTTTTTTTTAGTTAATTTATTGTAAGCCAGCAGGGACATGTGGGGACAATAGGATTATCACATCTCGGCCAAGCAGATTTTAGTGTTTACTTATTTCTTTTTTAATCCATTTTACCCCACCTGCTCATAAGTCGATTACCAAGCTGAACAAATACTTATCTAGCTGCTCGCTGGCATGAGACACTTATGAAAATAATGTGTGCCTACTGTCCATTACTTGGCAACTCGGATAATTAAACAGTTAAAAAACGAGTGTGTCAGTGTCAGCAAACAACGGCTCCCTGTCTAGGTTGTTTTCATAGCAGCTTGTGCAATATACTGCCCAGACACGCTACAATGGACGAGGATCCCGTGTTTGACAACACATTTTCCTGTCACCATGTATGGAAAACAAACATACGCGCAAATGAGTGAACAATAACCAGCTGTCAGACACTCAAACATTCAATGGCAACAAGCATATGGCTCATCCAGGCTGAGATGTATTGATAGAGGCGGCTGACTAATTACAGCCGTGACATCAATTGCAACCACGCAAGCAGGTGATGTAATGTGCCTCCTCACCTGAGGAAAATCCAGGGATCTTGACAAATCCATTGACTCAAGGAAAGCAGAGAAACTGGTCTGGTACACATTCTTCACCTGGAAAAACCAGTAGCACAGAGGATCAATGAGGACAGAAACACACGGGGATAAGAAAATGTCTTCTCAGGATTTTGTGTTTGTATGACAACCCCAACTGGTGTAAATAAACAGAAGGAGGTCACACACCTCTTCTGCGTTGCAGTCATTCTCCTTGCACAGTGTCTCGAGAAGCTGCATATCCACCTCTGGCTCTGGAGGCCGCGGCTTGGCTTTGCTCTGGTTGCGACGAGACGTTCGCGTTGGGGGGCTCTGACCTCTGTTGATGGCTGATTCTGAAGGAAAAAACATTGCATGAGAAGAAAAACATTTGCCTGGTACTTGTACCGATTTACTAAAACAATTAATGGATACTAAAATGTTTTCACTGTTCCAAGCCAGAGCATTAAAGAAATACTCTGACGTTTTAGGAAAAAATACTCTTTTTCTGATTTCAAATCGACATGATACACTGTGTAGATAAGACAGCTTCAGAGTTGCTTTTTGGTTTGTTTTTTTCACTTCGACAGAGATAGGCTAATGATTCCCGTAGACTTCAATTTTTTATGCTAAGCTAACATGAAATAGGAACCGAACCACTGGACGTATAGAGGCGAAAATGGTATCAAACATCTTGTCGCAGTATGGGTACGTTGGAAAAAGGGTATTTTGCCCAAACTGCTGGGGTATTCCTTTAAGACTAGTCACTGGTTAAAAATAATCATTACCAGTGAGTGGTGATGTCAATGACTTTACAAACAGATTTGATAACACCGAGCAGCCCAAGTCAGGTTTCCCACACATTTCCCATGTCAAACATTTCATATCTATTTTAAATCTTATTTCTTCAACTAGACTTGAACAGTTTGGTGACATGATACAGGCTGATAGTGGCTGCTATGTCACTATAATAGCTGAAGATAATTCTTCCCAACAAATAAGAATGTGAAAAATGACATTGGTGTACAACTACATAAAACATGTAGGCATGTTTAAATTCTGACTGAAAAACATTTTCCACACTTTCTTGAACTCTTAGAACAGGAAACACATTTTTCAGACTTGTGTAGGAACAGCACAAAGGGTTGAGTATTTAAAAAATTCAGAGGTGCAGACTGAGGCCGAGGCTTACGGTAGAGAGGCTGCAGAAGATCTGCCGGGCAGCGCTTGATGAAGAACTCAAGCACACACAGCAGCAGCTGGAACGATATGACCAGGTCATCCTCCATCTGTAAGGCCCTTCCTGCAGACAGCGGAGATACAGCACGTGAGCAGCAACAACACAATCCCACTGCTATAAACTAGAAACTCTAGAAGTGCGACCGTGAGGAGAAAACTGCCCATTTCATTTGACCTCGACAGCTTGGCACAAAGGAGGGAGGAAGGAACGAAGACGATCAAGCAAAATGGAAAGTATTTCATGAAGCTGATGTGTAATAAGACTTAACCCACCTTTGGCTAACAGAAACATTGTCCAGCAGCTCCGCATGGTCTCTTTTTCCCTTGAGAAGGAAATACTGAACAATTAACCACACATCAACATCACAGCTTTTACTCCAAACATGTAACAAATGTGAGACTAGGGATGGGATGATACAGGATTGTATTGTGGATCATGATAAAAAGACTCAGGAAAAGTTGATGTTGGTGAATTTCCATTATTGGGATAATAATAAATTGGGATAACCATGAATATACTCATGAGTGACTTGACAAAGCTGTTTAGCTTGCTAACATACAGTCCTACATTATTGTATTCTTGGCAAGAGAGTCTGAACCTGTTCTTGTTTGTTTTTCACTAAAAAGGAGGTTTGAAAAAAGATGTGTCCTATCTGTGACCCAATAAAAAATATTTGTTCCTTAACAAAATGTAAGGTAAAGAGATTCCAATATGTTTTAGTGCCATTTTATGAGTTGTGTGCATATTTTGATGATTATCAGGATAATAGCATGAAATATAATTATTTTGGCCAGGATAATCATGATATGAAATCCTCATATCTTCCCATGCCTATGTGAAACTACAAAAAATTTTGCTAGAAAGAGAAGCATGACAAATGCATTGTGCTCATGCAGTAGCATATTCCTGAACTTACTTGGCAGCCGAACCTGAAGCAAAGATTTTTGCGCATATTCTGAAACACAAACACAGATATTATGACCAATTAATTTTAACTTTCAACTAGTAACAAAACAGCCTTTGTACAAATGAAACAGCAAATGAAATCAATACATTTAGGTGTTTCAAATTTCTTTATGAGAGCCAGTTTCAGTGGTTCAGTGTTGTTGTTATTCCATCACTCACTTCTCAAACCGCTGGTAGAGAGCTAGTGTCACATCAAACTTCTTCTTCAGTCGTGTCAGAACTGAATCGACCCTGGTGCTTATTGTGTCCAAGTTCACATCCAGCTTCCTCACCAGAGCCAAGAACTGATTCACACTATGAGAGAGGGGGTCAATGTATAAGACAGCTGACGGAGCTTCAAATTTAACAATACAATATTCATGAAAAAATGCAATACTTCCACCATGACGAGCAAAACCAATTAAAAGCAACAGGTTATTTTCTGCAACTGAGTTCCAAATTACAAATGGCTGCAGTGTTTTCTAGCGAAGAAACATAGTCAATATCAAACGGACACCCGTCCAGGTGTTCTAGTTTTTATTATTATGAAAGTGATAAGGTCTGTTTTATTGGGTTTTCATTTCGGCCATTAAGGCAATAAAAACTATTAAACTGTAAAGTGTGTGTTGACTTTCGATGCTCACTCTATGTTGATAAAAGCACAAACAACATTTTTTTCATGAAAAGGTCACTGCTATGATGCATAACACTGACTGTTTGTAATATACAACAGCAAAATGAATAAAAAATTTATGTTACTATTAATAATAATAACAACAACAAGAAACTTTATATAGCACCGTTCATGCCATGAAATGCAGTTAAAAGTGCTTTGGGACACTGAGCAAGCCAGCACTAGACGACCTAAGGGAACGGTTTGGTTTTTCAGATCAGCGATCACAGGGGTATGAAGGTGCTACATGACTTAGGCCCTATAAACAAGTAAAAGATTTCTTCCTCAGTGCAATGAAGCAATAAAGCAAATTTAACATAGAGTTAAATTTACTACTTTTTAAGACCTTTTCAAGAGAAATTTAAAATAAATTTAAGACAGATTTTTCAAAAAAATCATCTTTTTGTTATTAATTTGAGCATTGCAGGTAAGAGTAAAGATAAGTACTGTATATTTGGTCCGTTTTATGCAGGAATTTGGTCGGCTACTGACTACATAATTCTAAAAGACTCCTTTTGCTTAGATACCAGCTGCTGGAATAAATCAAACCAGGACTTGGTATGTTTGTTTGTTTTTTTTAAACGCTGAACATTGGACAGGTGTGTCCAAGGATTTTTGTGGATTTCTCTCTACAGATGCTAAAGTGAATAGTCTAGTTTCTTGTGTGCATGTAAATGTAGTATATGACAGTAACTGCAAAGTGAGATAGGATAATCTACAACAGGCATTTTTCCAGCAGGTTAAATGTAGCATGTTGGTATTAAGGAAGTGTTAGGTTCTGTGTTTTATAACATCAGAAATGCTGAATTTCATGCAGAAGAGCTTGTCTAATTTTTACAAATGTCTAATGACTGACTAATTTTTAAACATCTGTCTTTAAAAATGAGCCGCCTTGTTCTACTATACTTGTGAATCACTTGCAACCTTCTTGATCAATAAAATTCACAGCTGCCACAATTCTCTGAGTTACTCCTACTGGCTGGAAAAAGCACGAGACTGGACAGTGGGCCATATATCTTTCAGTGGCCAAACTGGGCCACTGGCTGGTCCAAATCAACACCTACAGGGTCTCACTGTTGAACCCTGAGTTAATCTAACCATGTCATCAACTCTACAGTCACGAAATACTGGTGAATTTTCTCCATTAAGAGAATAATTCAAATCCCTCCACTATTTACACACAAAGTAAGTTCTAACATTATCAACTGCTTGGTTAAATCTGACACACAAAACCAAAGGAAACTAGATCACACACTTCCCGTGATGGAAGGCAAATAGAGGAACAGCTTGTTCACCAGTCAGCTGGTAAGTAAACAAGCTCAAATGTCACCTAATGTAACAGAAAACTCATTTACTATTACCTGCATTGCAATAAATATTATGCTGGCTAACCAATCTCACAAACTAAACATCTGGCTCAGTCAGCGCTGATGGTGTAAGATATAAAGACATAAACTCTCCTGTGGCGAGACACTTTGTCGAGGTATAAGACAGGGGAGCTGAAATGTACGGCACTCATTCACAGAGCGAGAGAGACTGAAAAAGCACTTTTGAAAAAGAAAATGCTTGTGGATACACACCTTGAAAACAATACACCCTAGTGGTACACATGGTAACTATACCAAGGTGTTTTCTTATAATGTCTGCAAAAGGATATTAATAAACAGATGATATTCTGACTGTGTTTACTGTTGCCTGATGCTCACAGCTGCCACATTAGTCTCAGTTAGCAGCCACTCAGTCGAACATATTAACCTTGTGATGGTGAAGTGCGACTAAAGATTGTTCTCATTCCCTTTTCAATCACTGATGCTCATGGAAAATGTTGATGATTTTGCTCATTACTCATTGTTCCCTGAATGCACATCTTATTACCGTATTCTGACGCAAATTCATTTGAAGTGAGTATGATTTTTACAGAGATTACTGGTTTCACTTGCACAAATGCCCTTTTAAAGAGGGAAGCGGGCTTCTCACCCAAAGACACAACAGAAGGTCAAAAATAGCCAAAAGAAGGTGACAAAAATGCTTTTAAAAAAATAATTTTGAATGTTTTTTTCTTTGGCTTTCCAATTGCTGAAGGAGAACATATGCACAAAGTGTTAACAGTGAAGTTGCACCCCCCCCCCCCCCCCCCCCCCCCAAAAAATAAATTAATTAAATTAAAAAAAACAAATTACACTGATTTTTTGGTTTGTTTGTTTTGTCAGTGATGTGCATGGTGTACACTTACTTCAGATCCACTTCCTTCTGAACCTGAGTTAAGGTAAAACAGGCAACATCCAAGTCTGTCACGGTCACAAACAGGCAAGCGCTCCACAGCTTTTTTTGGCTGTCCTGTTATGAAACGGTGAACAGCAAAATGACAGTGTAAAAAAACAAACAAACAAACTTTATAACTCAAAACTTTGAAATAAAATGTGTGTTACCACGGGCTAATAAGACGGACACAACCCTCTGGAGTTTGAATTTTGAATTTGAATGCTGCAGCAGTGCCATAACTGCATTAACAAATGACAAACTGAGAACATCACACATGCAGAGGGGACTCTTTGCACGGAGCCGCACATGCCCACAGATATCAAGTAAGTGGAAGGAGAAATCCTGAGTTAACCGGCTGATGAATACACTCAGTTTCACAGATAAATAAACAGATGTGTGTCATTGTGGTTGAAGGCAGGTTGTGCACTGCGTGTCCATATCTTGCTGTGTGTCAGCAGTAAGTCTCAGCCGGCAGCAGCGATGATACATACCGCGCCTGCCTCCACAGAGTCCTGCACACTCTTCCACAACACCCAGGCCTGATCACACACGGTGTCCGTCACATGGAGACTCTTGCACAGGCTCACGAAATCAGCATCCTTTTCTCTGTGTCTGGTTTGGGGAGGACATAAACCAAGATGAGGACAAAACAACAACAACAACCTCAGGACATCACAACAGCAGCTCACCAAACACAACATGCTGGACCTCTGGGTGTAAGATCCAGTTTACAGTTAGGTAAAGTCAGTCAGTGTGTGTTAGTGTGTTATAACAGTGTTAAGCATCCTTACATGTGAATGAACAGCTACTAGCTCGTCTGTGGGCTGAGAAAACAAACCAACCGTTTTCTAGAGGTTTCCACATTAGCTCGTTTGAAACAGAGAACGTTAGCTAGCTAATGAGCCTGTCGGTTTGTCACAAAACAACAGAGAAACGCCAACAAAACAGCACATATTTACACTATTTACACTCCCTATGTAGCTGAATTCACAGACGATATAAATATGAAGGTTGTTGTACGTTAACTTACTTTTTCACAGACAGCTCGGGGCTTTCCTTCTTGTCTGGGGAGGCACTTTTAACAGCGGACTTCACCTCCTTCATCTGCGCTGCTCCGGAGCCGCGTTTCTTAGGTGGCATCGTGACAGCGGCTTATCTATCGGGAATATGTTTATGTGTGTGTGTAAATAAAAACAGGCTGTGGTTTGTGTGTGGTAATACTAATGTTAAGCGGTGTTTCCTCAGTTTGAAAGCCACTCCGAGAGTCCCGTGCAACAATACAACAAAACCGGACCGACTTCCTGAAAGCGTCGTGAAGGGGGCGCTCGTTTAGTCTCACTGAGCTGCGCGGCGGCGTGCTCCTGCCGACGACGTTGCTATTTTGAGACTCTCTGCCCAGTTTGATGAATATTAACCTGTATATTAAGCAACTGCGATCATTTATACTTGTTTAAATCGGGTGATGTCTAAGCCAAGCGTATATAAGAGGCTATTTTACCCTGTTTCCAAGTTTGAGGATGCCTCATTGCTATGTCACTTAGCTTGGATCACGTGTTATGCCGTCTCATTATTAAATCAAACGAGCTGACCCACAGGCACTAGATAGAAACGCGGGAAAATCTGTAACGCAACATCCGCTTAAAGTATTTTCTCCCGCCATCCCGGGCGTTAAGATTTTTTTCCTAGGAGGTCGAGGGATCTATTATTATTATTATTTTTTTTAAATAGGTGGTCATTTTGACTTATTGGTAAACGTTAGGGTCAGAGTTACGTTTAATGTTAGATTAAGATTAAGGTTAGGGTTATTATTAGCGTCATACATAAATTGGTTTTGGCTAACATAAGGGAACGCTGTGGAGAATAAATATATGAATTAATACTTAGCTTCTCCATCCTAGGAAAAAAAACACGTGCGAGACATTGTACTGTAAGGGGACGGGCGTTACATTGTTATCGACTTGTAATTTAGGCGACTATATTTCATTTACCTTCCTACGTTTATCCTCACAGCTTCGGGAACTACGGTGTTATTATCATTATTTTACAGTTTCAAAGAGGTGACATAGAAAATATTTGTTAAATGACCACGAAATGTGCCCAACCTCACAGGAAGACACCGCCTGTTTTTAAGAATTTACATAAGCTGTGTGCATGCAAAACTTTTTCTTAAAGGGACAGATTCAAGTTTTTCTGAGGACTCACAGGGGTCCTTATTCCAGGGGGATTCTTGCAAAATTAATTGTTTAATATCACTATAAAGCAATTAAGAAGAATTTGTTACAATATAGAGTGTAGATCATTATTTTAACATTGCTATAATGTCAATACTTTGCAACTATTTGTTAATGCTAAAGTGTGACATGTAATCATAATAATAATGCTAATAATAATAATAATAATAACAATAATAACAATAATAATAATTAACCAGAATGTCTTTTAATATGTCAGGCATCCAAGGGCAAAATAACTTTGGGTGTCGAGAACATATAAAGTTAAAGAGCCAACCCTTGTATATAAAATCAGGCCCTGCTTCATAGAGCATTAACTTAACTTTGACTTTGTTGACCCATTACATTCTTGTGTGTTCTTGCACCTAAACCTGGTTTAAATTCTGGCTCATACCTGTTGGCAAAAATAACACAGTATAAACATTTTGTTGAACTTTAGCCTCTTACACTTTCAGAAAGTGCAATACATGGAGCTAATATTATTTATTATTAATTTATTATTTATTTACAGTATGTGTAGTTTTTTTTTTTTTTTTTTTTTTTATCTTTTCATCTCTTACTCATGCACCAAAGGATTGCATTCAATTTTGTTGTACTTGTACAATGACAATAAAGATTCTATTCTATTCTAAAGTCCTTGATTTCTACTTTTAGGGAAGTGCGGGGCTTTTAGGGAAGGGAAGTGTTTGAGTTCGTAAACACACTGAGCTGCAAGGACTCGTCTGATCACATGAATCCTTAAAATGGGTGGCCTTGTCCTTTAACTGTAATCACTGTATCAGTAGCGCCCTCCTGTGGTAAAATCCATCTCACAACTGGACTTTGATTTTCCGTGGCCACATCACCAGAGTCAGGATTAAAACCTTACAGACATGGTGAAACGTGTAAGTCATAAAACAGTCTCTTTGTTGGATTCCCTTTGACTCCTAAATTAATTCAGCTCAATGCTGAAAAAAGAGTTTGTGTTTATGTTTGCTTGAGGGTTCAGTGAAGTATTTCTGATTCTGACTCTGTGTGTGCTCGTTTGTTGTTGCTTCATTCAAAAAATGAGCCCTTAAATCATTATATCGACATCCTCAGAAAGCTGCTCTTGAGGAAAATGGTGAGAAGAGTCATGGGTCATTTTGGGACAGAGGAAAGAAATTCCACTAGCCCCCCGCCCACCACCACCACCACCCAAAAAAAAAAAAAAAAAAAAAAAAACAGCCTCAAGGAACTATAAAATGAATGAGATCATGTACAATGACTAAAGAGTCGTAAATAATAACTTGAATGTCAGTAGATGAAGCATAGGCAACTACATT
Organism: Myripristis murdjan; assembly: GCF_902150065.1. Lineage (NCBI taxonomy): Eukaryota > Metazoa > Chordata > Actinopteri > Holocentriformes > Holocentridae > Myripristis > Myripristis murdjan. The sequence continues at coordinate 22,076,295 of NC_043993.1, forward strand.
TCATTAATACCCTTTGGGCTGTATGGCATTGATTATTTTACTGTTTCAAGAGATAAAACGGAAATATATGTTAAATGTGCCCGATCTTACAGGAAGACACTACCAGAGGGGATTTTGCATCTGTGCACCAAATGAAATTATCCCATCTTTTTGGACCAAACTGAGAAAAGTGCAGTGAAAATATGTAATTCCTCTGGATATAGTGACCACAGTGTGTTTAAGTGTATTGCACCATGTGGGTGAGATATTTTAGCATTTCTTCATATATTTTGTATCTTTTAAACTACTTACTGGTCTTTGTAGTTTAATTGCCAACTAGTATATCAGTGGTCTTCTCCCATAATGAGGGCTAGCAAAGAGGGATCAGGGCAGTATTTTTGTCCAATGCGCCGTCCAACCATCAACACAACAATCAAGGCTTCATTCAAAAAATGAGCACATAAATCATAATATCGGCGTCCTCAGAAAGCTGCTCTTGAGGAAAATGTTAAGAGGATTAACACTATGACAGAAATCATCTGTAACATGTGGGTGGGTCATTTTGGGACAGAGGAAAAGAAATTCCACTGCACAACCCAAACCAAAAAAAGAAAACAGCCTCAAGGAAATATCAAATTAATGAGATCATGTACAATGACTAAGCGGGGCTTTACACCCTTTAACAGCTGAGGGAACCTTAGAAAGGACATTAGGACTGAAATGTGCTAAATATCACAATAAAAGCCCTTCATCCTGCAGCAGACCCAGATTAATAAATACATTTTCAGTATATATGAGAAAGGGACGTGTCAGCTTGTGCCTGTCAAAAAAAACCTACACCTGGAATTAAAAATTAAAAAAGGACAATTATGATTCCTATTTAGTCATGTTGTACAATGCTGGTACATAATTTGGTTAAGAATGAGACAATACCAATAAGTAACAGAATTTTTATCAAGAGAAAAATGGCTGCTTGTCTTGTTTTCTTCATGCAACATTGTGATCTGAGCATTCAAATGCAGACAGTCAGATCAGATGCACCTGTGCTCCAACTATATAATCCATGACCTGTAATTTGAAAGATACTTCACTCTGACAAATGGCTTTTGAAAATAATTTATTTTGTACTTGAATTTTAGCAATAATTCATTTTAAAAAGGGATGTTAGTCAACAGTATTCCAAAGTGGTGGTGCCTCTGTTGTCATCGTGTAGACAGACAGATTATTTGTTGTTGTCCATCAGTGGTCGAGGAAGGCAGCAAGTCGAGTGTCACTGTGTGCTCTTCGCTCCTCCTCATGCAGTGAGTGAGTTCTGGTCATCCATCTTTACGACACTAAAATGATGAATTCGTCCAAATATCCTGGTTGAGCCCTGCTACATCCATCTAATATCTGATGATCCCAGCTTTGCCTTTGTGTTATATTCTACACAGTGTAAAAAAAGTGTAAAAAATATATAATTCAAACAGAGATCAGAGCAGTATAAATAAAGCATAAACTCCACGCTGCCCTGCAGGACATGTAGTCAGTTGAGACATGGCCGCCAGACCCTTAGCTGGGGGCAAATAACAAAATAGCGAGTCTCTTTGTGTCTTGACAACAGAGGTCTCTCAGCGCTGCGCTGCACGCTGTCATGCCTCGCCTGCTGTCTCCCACGTCATCGCAGTGAAATCCATGTCAGTGAGGGTGACTGTGAACGGAGCCTCCACTCTCTCCGGCTCCACCTGCTCCTCCGCTCTCCCAGTGCTGTTTAAGTTGTTCGCTCTCCAGGAGTTTAGAGGTCGAATGGCTTTCTGAAAACGCTGAAAAAAGAAACGGAAAAAGAAAATCACAATGCCGATCACATCACAAACTTTCCCCCGCAGTAGCATGCAAGGCACCACAGGCCCATTTCACTTCATATGACTTAACTGAGTATCTAAACAAGATGTGGAGCCCGCAAACTGGATTAAACAGATTTTTAGGGAGTCATATACAGTATACTGTAGCTGCTGTGGATCAGGACAACAACATATGCGACTGCAACAGGTGAACCAAAAAATAATTAACAAATATACAAATAATGACTATAACTCCATTTTCAAAACATACACATATGCATTTTTCTCTAAACTTTTCTCCTTTAGAGAAAAGTTTAACGTTCACATTTAGAAAATGACCTACTTTGATTATTATTACTGGATCCACCCCTGCACCCCACCCACAGCAGCAATATGACTCTACTTCCTGCTGCTCGATCAAGATCCTTATGGGATCAAAAGGTTGATCAGTTTTCCATTATCTTATCTTATCTGTCTGGTGTCTTATATTAGATGTGTGTATCTCTTTTGGTGTATCTAAACAAACACAGCAGATCAGTAAGTTGTACAGAATGTGTGCTCCTGGGGCAGAGCTGTAACATGACCTCCTACTGACAGCTATAACAGCGGTGATACTGACGTCTTTCAGTGTTCCAGTTTCCCTGCTGACGGCCACGATGGCCCAGATGAGGATCTGCAGGCAGCAGGTCGCACCCATGCACACACCCAGCGCTTTGCCCCAGCGAGGAAACACATAGGAGCCGTAGTGGAGCGACGTGTTGTACATCTCAATGAAGATGTAGGTCAGGATGAACTGCAGCCGCGAGGGGAAAGGCACAGAGAAAGTACAGGAATGTCGATTTCAGCGAAACAACACAATGGCAACTGAAGAAGAGAGACTGAGAGAGCCAGTAGAGAAATGCTGCAGGGGGGAGGTCAGATTGAATGTCAGTTTTTCCTTTTGAATTATTCACCACTGTTTGTTTTCAGCACCGTTGGCTCAGTGAGTGATGTCATTCATCAAGTTTTTTTAGGTTTCTAGAGTGATGCTGCTGACACATCTAGGTTATTACACAAGTCAACAATTACACTTAAATAAACATAACAAAACATAACAAACACATAAAACTTAACATAACATATAAAAACATTAACATAACATCAAACTTTTTGAGTTGAAAGCATGGTTATATGCCTTTTATACAGGTTGTGCACCCTTTTTTGTACTATCTCACACATCTAGCGATACCTCAAAGTACAAATCTCACTTTTGTCACCATCAGATGCTTTGCAACAAGAATTAAATTCTGTTAGACGGTGACAGCATGCCCTCTCACCCCCTCATCCAATTACCCTTGGACTGTAACTACAGCAACTGAGTACAGCAGAGATGGGCACCAATGGGGAAATTCCACATTATTCGTCTTAAAAAAAAAAACAAAAAAACTCTCGCCTCAGGTGGGAACAAAAAATAAGAAGAAAAATGGCAGAAAGAGAGGGACTGTGGTACAAATCGACAATCCCAACAAAATCATCTCTAAAGGCAGATACTTTGAAAAGCTTTTACATTTTAACCATGGTTATGTCAATCAACAATGACACGTTTTCTGTGCATCTTCCACTAAAAAAAATCATTGTTTTGTTTACTCACCAGGAGGAGGAACGGGGTGAAGAAAACCCAGCAAGCTTTGAAGTAAAGAAGCACTTTGCTGCACCAGGGAGGGCAGTGGCGGATCATATCAATGATGTCGTTACAGAACTGGTTGACTCCTGATAGCACAACAGCAGTAAGATAATGACATTAATAGGACTGGAAAAAAAAAAAAACGATCAAGGTGACTTTAAAATGCGACAGAACAAATAAAGGTGTCTGATGAAGAGCAACAACAAAATGGTGAAAACTGAATAAACTGTGAGAGGCGTGGTGAAGGGTCAGGGGGGTCAGATGGTCTACCATAGAAGAAGGAGATGCCGATGCACATGAAGAGGGTGATGATGATGAGGCCAAAACTAGTGCTGAAGGAGTCAATGAGAGTGAACCAGTAAATCCCTCCCTATGAAGACACAAATAACATGGAAATGTGAGTGTGTGGATGCACAAAAGGCAGTACATGCATCTCACACAGCGGACATGGTGGTGCAGCGTACGGTTCACTAAAAACACACTCACATCGGTGACGAGCAGCAGACCCATCAAGTAGAAGGCAAAACACAGACAGCCCAGGAACAGAGACTTGTGCTTCATGTTCCCTCTGAGCTGTGGAAACTCGTCCAGCACCGCCGTCGTGATGCCCTCCATGTTCCCAAACTGTCAGTCGGCAGAACACAAGGTATTTTAAATAGATATAGAAATGCAGACCACATGTGGCCTTAAGGTATTTGATGTATATGTAGACTCCAGAATCAGACACACACTCTTGGATTTAGTCTTAGTCTTTTGTCAGTGTGATTAGTAGTGCTTGTCACATTCTAGTAATTTCATCTTGATTTAGTCTACTGTTACTGTTAAGCCGACTAGATGTCTGATTGTACTAATCTACTCAGTGTCATTTTAATTTAGTCGTAATTCAGTCATTCTATTTATAGTCCAAACATTTAACGGTTGGCTTGCTTTACACTGATAATCTGCCCCTTAGCAAACATATAGATATGTGAACAGTCAATATTTGGCACTGTAATTTGAGCAAATGTTATTCCACAGTAGCATGCACAAAAAAAAAAAAACAATAATTGGGAAAGCAAATTTGGTTATTTGTGCTTCTCAAACTTTTGTTTCACTGTTGTCAACTTTCATGGCAAGGAATTTAGTTTTAGTTAACACTCATGTTTTTTTTTACAACATGTTTTATTCAATTTTTGTCAGGGTAACTTGCTTGAAAAAAGGGTTTTGGTGGACTAAATTAACACTGGTGCACTCTTAGATCTTCATCTTTCTGTTATCAACACCATATAGCAATGTGTTTTACGACAGAGATATCAACCAGCCTTACCAGAGTGTCGACTCCCAGCATAAAGAGCATGAGGAAGAAGAGAATGGACCAAAACACTGAGCCTGGCAGCAGAGCAAGGGCTTCTGGGTAAGCAACAAAGGCCAAACCAGGACCTGGAGTGAGTGTAACACAGAGGTGTAACTACTAAGACATTAAACAGGTTGTACAAAACACAGTTTGTAACAAAGGAATGGCAACTACAATACATTAAGAAATTATCAATAATTATCACATTTTACAGTTTGATTTAGAAGTGATGTTGAGATTATCTATTGAGAAAGAGACATCAGCAAGTTGCATAAAATTAAGCGAATCATTTTCTGTTCATTGTGTCTACATGAAGATCAGTTTTTGGTTTGGATAAAAGAGCTTCGGCTGGACTTCTGAGAGAGATGAGCAAAGTCAGCTACCTGTATCTGCCACCTTCGCGACAGGCACGCCCTTCCTCCATGCCATGTGACCTAGGATGGAGAAGATGGCAAAGCCTGCAAAGAAGCTGGTGCTGCAGTTCCCTATGGTGATAATCAGAGTGTCCCTGAAATCAACAGCACCGTGATTAAGACTCTACCTCCCGTCATGATTGCAGTGACAGAGCAAACACTTAAAGGAAAACTCCAACATTTTGGACAAAATACCCTTTTTCTGACTTAACCAGACTCAGACAAGATGTTTGATATCATTTTCATCTTTGTACATCCAGTGGTTCAGATCCTATGGTTGGCAGATAAAATGAAAAAAACTATAAAAATAAAAAAATAAAAATAAAATTAAAAATAAACCCTACAGTGACTACGAAGCTGTCTTATGTTTCAGTCTGGGTGAGTCAGGAAAGGAGTATTTTGCTCAAAACGCTGGAGTATTCCTTTAAGGCAGGGTTAAAGCAGACTTACCTGATGACATTGTTGTCAAACTTATTATACGATGCCATAGACAGCAGCCCTCCAACTCCAATACCTAACGAGTAGAAGATCTGTGAGGCTGCATCGTTCCACACCTGGCAGAGAAAGCATCATTTACACACTTAGCACATCAGGTTACTGTTATTCCCATCACAAAGCGCATCACTTTTCAGTCTCAGCTATGCAAATTGGTCATGACAAATACCTGTGCGTTGGCTAATCGGTCCCAGTCTGGTGTGAGGTAGAAGGCAACACCCTGGAGTGAGCCTTCCAGCGTAGCTCCCCTGATGACCAGGACAATGAGTACAAAGTATGGGAATGTCGCTGTTACATAAACCACCTAGGAACAGACCAGAGAAACACGAATTACAAGCCGTGGCAGCAAGGGACAACATTTTGTGTTTTATGTGTGTGCTTTGCTTGCATTTTTGTGGTTGTGTTGATGAGTGTGTTTTGACAGCGCCGTGCTGATTCACCTTGCCAGAGCTGCGGATGCCCTTGAGCATGCAGAGGAAAATGATGATCCAGGCGGCGAGGAGGCACAGAGCCAGAGGCCACCGCACGGGGCCCGGGTTGTGGAGGCCCTCGCTGTTTACGACACCCAGCACGCGCTCACTGGAATACACACAACACTCGAATAAGACAAACACTACACCAAGTCACATGACCTAAGAAGGAAAACAGACATCTGCCCATGTGCCACACCCTTTAACTGACACAAAGCAAACAGGGCATGGTCGTCCCGGCTGGATTTACACAACTGAGAAGGTGTTTGTCTTTGATCACTTTCCTCAGCCATTCATAATAATAACAGGGCTGGGCCATATGAGCAAAATTAATATCGCAATATCTCTGACTGAATAGCTTGATACCGATACTGAGATGATACTGTAGGGACAACTATTGGTTCTTTCATAAGATACTGACACACAACAGACTTTTGATAAACAATCTTTCATAATGCAGATATGATGACCAAGCAGGTAGAAACAGATAAGAGAGCAGGTAAAACAGTGAAATAAGTTCAGAAAACTGCATCCCTTTACTGTAATGCAGCCTTTCAAACCAGGAAGACAACACTTATGCAATATCTTGATATTACAATATTCAAAAACCAAGATGATGTCTAGTCTCATATCATGATTTTCATATAATATTGAAATGCTGCTCAGCCATATGTAAAAATGTTGTGTCTTTTACCAAAATGCCTGAACAGGTGTCAGTTTACAACGGTATGAGGTGAGAAGCAAAAGACTGGACTGGTGCTGTTTGCTAAAGGAAGGCAAACAAATTGAGAAAAGTTTGTGTGCCGCATACTGCGAGAACAAATTAGTGCTCTGCCAAAAGTGACATTTGCCCTCAGAACATGTTTAAGCATAAATTTCCCATTTACATTTCTCGTTGCTGCCAGCACTTCCACTGTTTCCATGCAAGGACACGAAGATACTGTAACTTTAAGCTATGAACAATGCTACAGGAAGAAAAAGTTATTTCATGGCAGCCTGTGCACATTTGTAAGGCAGACTGAATTTCTTCACAGACCTTTAGCACCCTAACCTGATCCGATTCTGATAGCTGAATTTGGATATCTGTCAATTGGAGCTATTTTTAACATCATTATTATCATTATCATTATTACTATTGTTGTTGAAATTATGTGTAAGGTTACATGAGGCTGTATTAAAAAAGACGGCACTTCTTAACCAGTCAACCAGTTGCAGACTGGTCCAGCACAAGCTCCATCTGTACATCTAACTCATAAAAAAAAAAAAAAAAAAAATTAACTACTGAATACCTTTAATTAATAATAATACTTAATAATACCTTTAATTACTAATTCTGTACAAGATTTTGGCTATTGGCTTAAATTAGCATCATTACATATTTACAATTAATAAAAACATCAGACTTTGGAATCAGTACATGGATTGGTAACGTCAGTCTAATATCCAGTGATTGAATTATGTCAGTATTGGCACTCGATACAGATATTTGATCAGATCAGTCACAATTCTACCTCTTTGTGGACGATTGTATAAAGGCTGACTTACTTCCAGAAAACCTCGGTGGGGCTGAGGCTTGTGCCAGAGGAGCTGTTAGTGGTGGCATTACCACAAAGGGCAGAGTTGGCGATGGCATCACAGGACCAGGGTAAAGGGCTCTGGAAAGAGCTGCCCAGGTAGTAAAATGTCCAGGCTATAATGACGTTGTAGTAGAGGCACACCAGGGTGGACACACACAGCATCCCAATGCCTATACCTGCCGAGAAAACCTTAAGTTATGTCACAACAGCAGGATGCAGAGGCATGCAACATTATGGAAAGCATAATCTAAGAGCTGTTTCAATGTAATGCAGCTGTGAACTACCTGATAATGAATAGAGATGTGGTTGTATTCATTCAGAGAAATAAAATCATTTAATGGATACCTCAGACAGCACTACAGACAATTTCTCTTTTGTCAGGTGACAATGGGTTTGTTCACCAGTGACAATTATTACGTTTTCCTTTGTAACAGCCAATATGAAAAAAATGCTGCACCTAATTTACAACCACAAAATATAGCTCCTGCAAGTTTTTTATATCTATATTTAGGTGCTGTGTTGCAATGCTCTAAGGAATTTTTAATGGTATCCTACTGTCATGAGCTGGCTGATGCCAGCCAGTCTTGACGTCAATCATTTATTCACAACATTGTGACGTCAAGACTAAACACTTGGTCTTGCATTTTGATGGGCACTTAAAACCCATTTATCCAAATCATTATATGCAAATATATAGCTGAAATGTGATGCTAAAATGTTCCCAGAGAATTAATCTATAACTGTAAACAAACAGTTTTGTCAGTGTTATCTGGATACATACAAATATCCTTTAAAACCCAGTAGCTAATTAGAAATAAGTATTCATTAATTTTGTTGACAAACAATTGTTAATTGTCTGAAAGCTGAACCAGTTTTGCACCATTTGTATTCCAATACCTCCACAGTTCATATTAGCATTTCTATCAGTACTGGATATTGTCAGTGAGAAGTTTCTGGATATTGGTATTGTCTTAAAAAAAAGACAACAACAAAAAAAAAAAAAACATATCGTTCAATCCCTACTTTCTATATTGTGCTGCTTAAGTACAATGAGTCTGTTTTGGTCTGTAATTATTAGACTAAAAGCATGATGGAGGCAGTCCTGACCTTTGAGGAGAGGGCAGCACTTCCACACAGTGATGGGGCCGGCTGCTCCGTACTGGCCCAAGCTCAGCTCCATCAGGAAGAGAGGGACCCCCGTAAAAAAGAGCATAATGAAGTAGGGGATAAGAAACACACCTGTGAACACGGAAAGAAGAGGATTAACATCCAAGACGTTATCATCCCTGCTGTACAAAGTGCAGCTACAGGTAGACCCAGCCAGTACAGGCAGGTCTTAAACTCGCTCACACCACCTATATCTGGGTGGCTGCCCACCAGACAGATGTTTACTTTCTTTCTGCTCAATTCATGCTTCAACATGTGCAACGCTCAAATGGGGATATATGTAGCACTGGGTTCTCTGGCAGACCACAGGCCTGGATGTGTATCTGAGGACGACACTGTCTCTCTTTATAGGATTACTTAATGACTTGTTATCCAGCTTGGCTGCAGGTTACACCACCAAACGCTGCAATGGACAGCTTTGCACTGAGTTTGCAAAATAGGCCGTGTTTGGAAGGGCAGCGCACCCCTGAGGGCAAGGCAAAGCATAGCTCCTTCCCATATGGGTGGGACAAATCATAAAATCATGACAGGCCTACCAATGTGCCAAGGTATTCAAAGTATCTCAGGTTTCAGAGGCTGTGAACCTGCGCGCGGGCTGCTTACCTCCTCCATTGCGGTAACAAAGGTAGGGGAACCGCCACACATTCCCTAGTCCCACACAATATCCAATACAAGACAGCAGGAATTCGTACTTCCCGCCCCACTGCTCCCTTGGGACATAAGACTCTGGAGTGGGTGCAGGAGTCGAGGGTCGGGAGTCGTGCTGAGGCTGTGGGACAGTCGTGGGGCTGGAGACATTATGGGCCACAATGTGCCCATTTGAATGTACCGAAGGCTGGAAAAGAATACAGTCACATTATTAATGCAGGTATCACTGCAACCCAGCTTATATTATGTTGTTATCAGTGCTAATCTGGAATTGCACGCATCAATTATAACCCCTTTACACTTTTCAATAGCAGGAAAAATAGATGATTGAGTTATTTAATCTGTTAGCTTTTCTTTTCTTCTAAGTCAAGAGCAGCAGTAGATAAACCGATGAGGCTGGAGAGTGAGCTGACTGAGACATCTGATTAAGGTGATATTTTAGGGGTTGGCTCAGTGGGATGCACATCATGAACTGTGGATATTGTTATGCAGACTTAATAGAGAGTTTGCCACGCTACACTTGTTTGGTAATGGTGTATGAAAACCACCCATGGTACAATTTGTTCTTCCTTCCTGAAGGCATCCTTTCATCTCTGAACAAGAAAGAAACCAGTTTCAAATGTGAGGTCACAGGGAGGAAGCCCGGTTAAAATAGTAAGACTTCTGCTTTGCATTACTATAAACAGTGCAACCACTAAGAGAGCGCTGAAGCTTCTTAAGTGTTAAGGTTAAGTGTGCAGTACAGTCCAGCAGCTTCGGGCTGTCCAGACTATATTTGTGAACACTGGAAATGGTCTTCTAAAGCATGCTTTATAAAATGAAGACCTCAACTCACAACATCATCAGGACACCTGGGGCTGCTCCATTAACAGTGAACACCGCTGACTTTGTCAGGACTAAATAGGCCACTTTTGTTTGTTTTTACAACCAAACAAGCTTTCACAGAAGGCAACTGAAAATACACACTACTAACCCACCTTGAAATTTAATAACCATCTAACATGTCCAGAATGCAGTGTCTTCAAAGCTGCCAGTGTCACTAGAGTTTACATGCAAATACATTGTCTCTTGTTTATGTGAACAAGTTGGGCACAGAGAGAGTAAAACAAGACGCGGGACCTCGGGCAACTCCACAAGGTCATGGTGCTGAGAAAATGACTGCCTCAGAGACATGTAATAAACCAAGTAATAACAGTGTCTGTAATAAACGTGGTGATGCACAGTATCTAAAGCAGCTCTAAGGTCAAGGGGAACTAACCATCATCATTCAGTGGCCAGGGAGCTGGGTTATAATAAAACGATCAGGCAAATGACGGCTACAAATCAGTTTTATATCTACGTCCTAAATTAAACTACATTAATGAAAAAAATATAAACAGGAGGCCTGTACGTCGAAAGCTACAATTTATATATCCTAATGGTATATATCTCCCTAATATATCATACATGAATACTATAGAAAAAATACAACATATATTTCCTTTTGTAATTAGAATGTAATGTAATTTATTTATTTTTGTGGACTGGCTTTTCTCCTGTAGCCAGCTCTGTGTTTGAGAAAACAACTGTATTTTTTTTTTTCTTTTTAAACAACAGTAATACAGGAAATAAAAACACCATTCTACCGTGAGGTCAGTGCAAACTGGAGGTAGATTTCTTTTGTTTTCTTTTTTTGCGAAGCACCAAAAATACATTTATCCCATCCGGATGTTACCAGTTTCATCTCCGGCTTCATGTGACGATACGGACAAACATTTTGAACAGTGACCTGCAGCAGCACCGAGTCTGACACCAACAACCAAGGAACTAACTAAAAGACTCCGGCTTGCACACTAACTTGTTAATACACATCCAATGCCTTAATAGCGACTCTTTAGTTTTTGGGGTAGGTTTGTCGACAATCACATCAGCTCAGTTTTATCTTGACTTGAATAACAGGCAGAGCAATGTGGACGGACAGGTTGGACCACTTCGGGGACTTATCTGCCTTTTCCTCGCCAAGTAGGGTAACACCGAAGCATACCGGGTAAATTAAACCCCTCGCCGCGGTCGGTATGGTTTATAAGCACACGGAGGAATGGGCCATGTTGGATAACTTGAATACCGGTAACAACAAATCTCCAGCTCTCACCTGCTGTGTGGTCGCATTGTTTGAAACGGAGCTCCCAGGTGCCGCTTTGGGCTCCGTGTACTGCATTTCCCCCGCCGGAGATGGGTCACTGTCTTCTTTGCTGCCCGCCAGCCCACATTGTACAAACTGGAGCCCGAGGTATATGTCTTTTTTTTTTTTTTTTTTTTTTTTTTTTTTAGTAGTAGTAGTTGCTCGGTGTGAAGCAAATGTGAGGCAGACGCCGGCTTCAGCGGTGTTGGCGGTGAGGAAATGGACTGGTGTGTGTCGTCGAGCTGCGGAGGGAGGGCGCAGGTGCAGAAGAGACAGACAAACAGGGAGAGAGACACACACAGAGAGAGAGAGAGAGACAGACAGGACGACGCTGCGGGGAAAACGCCTTGTGTCGCACCTTACAGGCCTATTGTGCTAAACCTGCTCTGCTGTACGTCATTTGTTGAGTTCTACGTGTTTTGTGTGTACTTTTTATAGCGTCGCTGTGTTTGCGTGTCTTTACTATTCAGTTTTGTGTTTGGACTGTCACTACAGCTCATGTGGAGGAGGAGGGGAGGGTTTCTGTGATAGTCAAAATTATATATATATAAAAATAAACCAAACTTACGCCTACAAACCTTTGGCAATCTAATGTACTGTATATAACCCCATTATTTATAGTGACATATACAGTTGGCATATGTATACTGTAAGATGCACAGGTGCCCTCTAAGAAGTTACATTGTTACTAGATTAAGTGTAACATGTAACATGTAGCATGTTTCATTCAATATTCACCACTGAAGGTTGTGTTATTTCAAAAATGGAACAGTAAAATTTGTCCAAATTTAGTGTGCAGACAGAGAAGGCCATGGTAAACAACAATTCAAAAATATGTTTTATTTAGACTCAAATATGTTAAAAAAAAAAAAAAAAAAAAAAACTCCCATCAGCAATACTGTATTGTGAACGATGGAGGTGAAACTAACTTTCAACAACTGTGAAAAAAAAAAAAACTACTTCAAACTTGTAAAATATATCAAACTTCATGGTGACAAGAGAAAGATTCAACAGAAAAATCTATTAAAACTATCTAATTTATATAATCTTAAATCTGTGTGTGTGTGTGTGTGTGTGTGTGTGTGTGTGTGTGTGTGTGTGTGTGTGTGTGTGTGTGTGTGTGTGCTCCACACTATTCCCACAGGTTACCGTAATTACAACAGTAGCGCCGCTAAATTTAGACACGTTGACATCCACCCCCTGCTCCTCGGTTTGAGACACCTCTGTAACCTCTGTCTCGCTATGAAACAGAAAGTTTTTCACGTGATGTAAGGTCTACACTGATAACAGTCGTGTTACACTGCGCCAGTGTGTTTCATACCATGGTCACATTACAGTCAGGCTCATTGATTGCATGTTAAATGGACAAGTCTTTATCAGCATGACAGCTTTCAGCTCAAACCAGAAGTGTTGTGAAAGTTTTCTTTTAAACTCACTGAGCTCTGCGTGTAGTAGTTTCAGGGGCGTTGTAGTAGGGTGGGGTGGGGGGGGGGACTGATTACCCAGGGCCACAATGGTGGAGGGGGCCCTTGAAAGGCCTGAAATAAAAAGGTTTAAAGGTTTGCCTATTGGTCGGCTATACAAGGGCCCAATAAGATTTCTTTTCATGGGGCCCAAAATCCCTGGCGGCGCCCCTGAGTAGTTTGTTATAGTGTTGAAAATACCATGTAGGGCTGGGCCATAATAACAAAATTAAATATCAGAATGTTATCGATACTGTGACAATATGTTAGGGATAAACAGTGCTTTCATTAAAAAAAATCACAATGAGATTTTTGATCATGTGAATATACTGACCAAGCAGGTAAAGGCAAATAGCACTGCTAGAGCAGTCTAATAAGTTCAGAAAATTGCATCCCTTTTCTGTAATGTAGCCTTTAAAACCAGGTAAAGACAGCATTTACTGAGGTTCAGATTCCTTTATGTGAACATTGTGATATATGCAAAATCAGAATAATATAGCATCCAAAATCCCAGACAATATAGACTTATATCATGATATATAACATTAACATATCGCCCAGCCCTAATACTATGTTTGACATATAGCGCAACACTGACAGGGCAGAGATAATAAATATTTTCAACATGATTCACTTAAAACATATATATATATATATATATATATATATATATATATATATATATATACACACACACATATATAGTACAGGCCAAAAGTTTGGAGGCCAAAAGCTTCACACAACCTGACTTCTGCACAACACAACTGATGGTCCCAACCCCATTGATAAAGCAAGAAATTCCACTAATTAACCCTGATAACACCTGTGAAGTGAAAACTATTTCAGGTGACTACCTCTTGAAGCTCATTGATAGAATGCCAAGAGTGTGCAAAGCAGTAATCAGAGCAAAGGGTGGCTATTTTGAAGAAACTAGAATATAAAACATGTTTTCAGTTATTTCACCTTTTTTTGTTAAGTACACAACTCCACGTGTTCATTCATAGTTTTGATTCCTTCAGTTAGAATCTACAATGTAAATAGTCATGAAAATAAAGAAAACGCATTGAATGAGAAGGTGTGTCCAAACTTTTGGCCTGTACTGTATATTTTTATTTATTTATTTATTTTTACTAAATATAAAGTCTCACTGCGCCTCTTTCAAAAGGAATTAGTGTTTGAATGGGTCAGATTTGCCTGACATTATTAAACAAAGAACCCTGAATACCAGTTTTATTTTTCTTGAAAAAATCATGTATTTATTTTTCAAAAGCAGGTGAGTCAGAAGGCCTAATTGTTATTCAGTGATTAAAAAAAAAAAAAAAAAAAAAAGAAAGGGCTTATTAAGTAGTAATAAACATTCTGTCTCCAGTGGCTGGTCAGTACATTTCAGATTTAAAGAGAGAGAGAGAGAGAGAGAGAGAGAGAGCATGCAAAGACATTGCGCAGGTGTGGATGATCACTCTCACTCCCTTTATTGTCACTATATAAAATGGCCACCCGTCAACACCTCCCTCCATGCTTCCAATACTTTATAAAATAACATAAATAACATTTAAATTGGGCTGAAATCATGTGGACATTTAATGTAGACCCAGAGAATGAATATTTTGTTTGATGAATCACAAGATGATTCCTCTTACAGTCACTGAAGGTTGGTTTGATGTTTACCATGAGCACAGATTATTGTCATTCTTAATCATCGTATAATGTTTTCAAAACATTTGGCCACCGTTTGAAAAGCCAGTCCACAAAAATGATTATTGTTTACTCTCTGGCGGACCAATAACATTTTTGTCCCGAGATGATACAGCTTGCCCCCCCAGCTGACCCCCAGAAATCCCTCGGGTATAAACGAGGAGGAGGGGCAGAGGAGAGGAGAGCAGCTGCGACTAAAGAGAAAGTGAAAGTCACGATCCTTGACGTCTCAGCAGCACGACGCCTCTCTCCTCGTGTTTACGCTTCGTCGCGGTTTTGGAGGGGTTGAAATGGCCAACATCAAGGTGTTCAGCGGCAGCTCCCACCCCGAGCTGTCCCGCAGGATCGCGGCCGGCCTGGGGACGCAGCTGGGGACGGTGGTGACGACCAAGTTCAACAACGGGGAGACACGGTAACCGTTTCCTAGCAGCAGCAGAGCACTTGTTGTTGTTGTTGTTGTTGTTTACGTGCAGCCTCCGGATCGTGCTCGAGCTTCATTGCTGTGTTACCTAAAATATGTCCAAATAATCTCTTAACCTGTTCAACAAGTGAAACTGAGGAAAAATGAGCTCACCGTCACTTTATTTATCTTCCAAATAGATTTATCTGGTACTGAAGAAGACTGCCTCAAAATACTGCACTGGTTATTGGACATTAAAATAGAACACAGTAGAATAGAATAGAATAGAATAGAATAGAATAGAATAGAATAGAATGGAATGGAAATCATGCCGTCCACTCATGAGCCATAGAGGTCTATTACAAATTGTGTTTGAGTTGGTGCTAATGGAGCTGAAAATATATGAATTCACTGCACCTGTCAAAGGAAAATCCGATTTAATCCCTTTAGCTCTGATTTCCCCTTAAACGGTTTCACAGTTGCGAAATGTTCATAGACGCGGCCTTGTTTTATGGCTGCTCTCATTACATCAGATAATATCTAGATGTGCGTCATTCTGCACACGCACATGTCCTGGTCATTCAGCAGGGCCTGTGCGGTGTCTTTGGAGACCTCTTGGATCTGCACTACTAGAATTTAAAATGAAGTTCTGCAGCTTTGGTAGGACAGGTAGGATATGGGACACATTTTAGGAGAACTGGAGAGTCTTGTTTGTCCCTGGCTGACAGTAGAGCAGCTAAAGCAAAGGGAGGTGGGGGGTCAGCAGGCAGGTCCAGCCTAATCTATATTGATTGGAGTCTAAAGCTTCACACGTTTGCGTGCATTTTAACAGAATATATTACTTTGTGTGGATTTCACATGAACATTTTATATGCATTTTATATGTTTTAATGCATACAAAGAGGTTGCTGCACACTCATAAACTTCCTTCACATTACATTGAATTCTAAGACAATATGATAAACTGAAAACGAGGCATACTCAGCCCACAAGAGTAACAAACAAAGGTATTAATATAAAATATTTGCTCTCTCTAGTGCTTTTTTCACTGGTTGCGCAATGCAAGAGTATACTGTGGGGCTATTTCCCAGGACATAGAAATCACAGATTGCGATTTGATCATCAATTGATCAAGAAACCAGGGAATATGGATTTTTTTTTTCATGGGATTAAGTCTTTACTGTGGGTGTTGTCTCACAAACTGTCAGAAATATCTGACATACTAGCGTGACAGTCACCTAGTCCTTCCAAAAAGGCTCTGAGAGTGTGTAAAATATAGCAGGCCAGGAGGTGTTTGTTTGCTGCTGCTACATTACCTGCCCTTGCAGTGTGGAGTTTGGTGAGAGCGTCCGAGGAGAAGATGTCTACATCGTCCAGAGTGGCTGCGGCGAGATCAACGACAACTTGATGGAGCTGCTCGTCATGGTCGATGCCTGTAAAATCGCCTCCGCCTCACGAGTGACGGCCGTCATCCCGTGTTTCCCATACGCAAGGCAAGACAAGAAGGACAAGTTGGGGGTGAGGAAAACTTTCATGCTTTCATTTCAGTAGCCAACACACTTAAAATCATACAGTTTCCTGGCTTAATCCTGAATATATAATGAATGCTTTGGGGTAGAGGCACACATCTGTAGAAGCTAGATTGTAAACGCTATATACTCAGAGAAGATTAGTTTGCAATTTTAAGACATGTAACACTCAGCAGTTTTTTCAAATACTTCAGTTACAAATAATAGTAATTAGGAACTGAATAGCAAAAAACACTGAGATGTCCAAATGGTTCATCAGTAATGGACTTAATGGGAGAATGTTTGATTTTATTGGACTTAAAAACTTTATGTCATTCTGCAATTGCATGAGTTAGCTGCTGATACTGAATAGGTAAAAATGCATATCCATGATTCACAGGTTACCATTGAGTTACCCCACCAACATGTAACAGTCTCAGGGTTGTCAAAAGATGTCTTTGACTTTCTAAATAATTATGTTGGTCACACATATTGTAAATAAATTTTTAGGTTATAAGTTCCACTGTTTACTTAAATACAAACCAGCATGACTACACCAAAAATCATCTCATTTGCTCACTGAATGCATATCGTTCTGCAGAGTCGCGCCTCCATCACGGCAAAGCTTGTGGCCAACATGCTGTCCGTCTCCGGAGCCGATCACATCATCACCATGGACCTTCATGCTTCTCAGATACAAGTGAGCATTTAAGAGGGGAGAAAATGAGTGGTATACTTGTGGGATACCTTGCAAGTTTGCTGCTGTTAGCATCCCTTGTTTTAATTGAGAAAACCCACCAGTAAAGCAACTAAAATTTAAAATCTCATGGAATATTCATCAGCAATCTCTGATATTTTAAGAAACCAATACAATGAAGAATGCTGTAATTATGCAGATTTGTAATCAGAGTGTCATTACAGCTTTTCAGTAGCTGAGTGTGCACTGTGACTTGTTAAACAATACAAACAGTGCAGCAGCAAAAATAGTCTCAAATGCATTTTAAAAGCTTTGGTGCAGTTGTAAATGTCTTTACTTTGTATAGTAGGCATCAGCAATCAAACAGTTTCTACACATTGTAAACTATTCCTCAGGAAAGCTCTATTGGGTCTCTCTAAGCTGCAAACCTGCACAAAGCCTTTGTACATGGTCTGACACTCTGAAATACAGAAGCTGACATGGACCCGCTGTTGCTGTCCCCCGTCATGTACCCCACTAGTTTGAAAAAAAAAAAAAAGAAAAGAAAAAAAAAGCAATTTACATGAATTTTTGCTTTTAATTTGATGCAATGTTTTCCTAACTTGTTCTGTCTGCAGGGTTTTTTTGATATTCCTGTGGACAATCTCTATGCAGAGCCGGTCATTCTGAAATGGATAAAAGAGAACATCAGTGACTGGAAGAATTGCACCGTCGTGTCTCCTGATGCTGGAGGAGCAAAGAGGTAAAGACCAAATAAACTGTCAGTGGTCAGAAGGTGGGCTCTAATGTTTGTTACTGTGGTGGTGAAAGGATGATGAAACCTTGTTTAAATGAGTTCGTTTTCGATGAGCTTCTAGACTAGCTCAGTGAATATTGGGATTTTTGTGAAATCTGCAGAGTCACCTCCATAGCGGACAAGCTGAATGTGGACTTTGCTCTCATCCACAAAGAGAGGAAGAAGGCCGACAAAGCGGACCGCATGCTTCTGGTCGGTGATGTAAAAGACAGAGTGGCCATCCTCGTCGACGACATGGCGGATACTTGTGGCACAATCTGCCACGCAGCAGAACAGTTAGTGTGACTCTTTTTTTGTGGCAAATTTCAAAGCCGAGCAACCCCGCATTGACAGAAATGTTATCATGACTTGAAATGTAAAGAGATAATTTCATATATTTTTCTCCCATTCCACCTTTAGTTTCTATTCACCTCTTCACTGCTGCCATCATTAGATAACAATCAGAATCAGAGACATTTTATTGATTCCCGAGGGGAAACTGGGTAAGAAAGTTTGTGTTAAACTGGTGCTGAAAACCAGGTTCCACTGAGATTTGGCTCAGACTGCTGGATTCAGAGTCCAGAGTGCTGACCATTACACCATGGAACCACGTGCACGCACACACACCCACACGCAGGCACACACGCACAAACACAAACACACACACACATACACACAGTAATGGAAAAAGTTATAATTGTCCCCATTAAACATGATAAATAGCAGCGTGATAAAGTCATATAGACAAAAAATACCAATGGGCTATGTTAGTCGAGGCAGCTGTGTGTCTGTGTGACCTGTTTTCAGTGGATTTTGTCCCCTTAAAGCCTGTGGCTTGCAGTAGAAGGGGCGGTAGTATCTTGTGACTGTGGCAAACACCTGTGTGGGTTCAGACTTTTCATAGGCATTAGTGGTGAGAGATACAAAACGAAAACTTCACTGCTAGTATCCTACAGGCTGTATATTCTAACATTATGACTGCTTTTGCCGAGGAGGAAAAGACATTTTTGAATAAGCCCTTATTGTTTTGTTGTTTGTTTGTCTTTATGAATTCAGGCTTATATCTGCTGGTGCTGCAAAAATATACGCCATCATCACCCATGGGATTTTCTCCGGTTCTGCTATTTCCTGCATTGACAGTTCCCGTTTTGAAGCCGTGGCTGTGACAAACACCATCCCTCAGGACGACAACATTAAACAGTGTTCAAAAATACAGGTTAGTACGGAGTACCAAAACAACTTGTTCAGATATACTAACATGTCTCATTCAGATGAACAGCCACTAAATGCATTTTAACACCCCAAAAATTGTTTTGAGACCCAGTATGAATAATTTAACATGTTCCGGATTACTATTTGTTGAATTAATCCCTCTAGATTATCGACGTTGCCATAGTCTTAGCGGAAGCCATTCGCCGAACACACAACGGAGAGTCTGTGTCCTATCTCTTCAACAACGTGCCTTTATAACACCTGTGGGAGCCGACTCTCAGCCCAACACAGCTCAACTCAGGTCACATGTATCAAAGGAGGAAATGAATGGAAGTTAGCACAATGCCATCCGCCACGTATACTTCCTCCTGACTGCAGGAACTCCAGGCCCATATTATGGTAAAGTGCACTGTGCCACTAATGAAGCCAAGCCTGTAGAGCAGGTTCAGACATTCATCGTCAGTGGTGATGGAGCTCTGCATCAGCTGAGCTTGCATGTTGCCGTTGCCAAATTTGGCATTTGATTCTATGCTGTCAGACTTGTTTTGATCTCCGCTGCTGCTCGCCTTGCTGCTGCTGCTTCTGCTTCTGCATCTCTCACCTCGCCAAAACGACAGCATCCACCTGTTAGTTCTGCTTCTTTATGCATATGAATGGTGCTGTACAAATAAACCTGCCTTGCCTTCATGGTTCCCCATCGGGGGTTTTCAAGTTATCTCTCCCTGCTCTGGCATGTGGATTTTCACCCTTGATAAAATGTACATTATTCAGCTTGAGTTGTCCCTGCATTCTGTTGTTGTGCACTGATCGCCGTTTATTTGAAAGCATGCTATCCCACTAATCTCAAATTGGTAGCTGTGTGAATGGCACCAACACATGCAACAACACACGAAGGCCCGTCCTTCCTGTCCAGTCTTGGTGGAGGCGGGACGCAGCCTCAACATATCGGGCTGCACCTAAACTAATAAGAGGCTTGGCTCAGGCCCTGCTCTCTCGCCCTGTGTTTGCTGCAGCCTGTTGATCTGCATGTCACATTGCTCTCCTGTAATTGACTGTGCATGTATTGGGTGAATTATTTGAGTAAGTTAATGATATTTGTTATAGCTGTAGCTTTGTTTAGAGGTGAATGAGTTCTTTGCCTTGGCTAAGATTTATTAAGAGCACCCATGTTTACTGATTATTATTTTTATTTGTCTTTAAACCATTCAATCATCTGTAACAGTCAGCTATTTAAGTGGAAAAGTGGAAATCTTTTGAAAAAGTGAAAATCCTTCAGAAATGCAATAAACTGTTGAATGTCTCTCCTCTGGTCCTCATGCTTTAACTAGTTTGCCAATGTAGAGGCTCTCTGAATAACCCAGCTACCATAAAGTCAATTTTCTATAACTTGGTAGAAATGGTGGTGAAAATTTATTCAACAAACACAGAACACAGGAATACAACATTAATTTACCTTTACTACAGAAATGCTTTATCAAATCAAGCTGGGCCACACAGGATAAAGGCTTATAACAAGTACACTTGGTAATATCTGACTGTGGCAGAGCCTCACCCTGAAAACCCTCATAAAGAGAAATTTAAGATGTATTAAAATGTGTGTGTGTAACAGTTGCTGTATCTGACCACACCTCTCAGCAGAAGAGACTGCTCCCTCAGATGTGATGCATGTGTCAGATACATGCTGTAGAGGCCGTTTGGAAATGTCGACAGTAAACATTCAGCAGCAGCTTGAAATATGAAAGTGAAACATGGTATATTCTGTCAGTGCAATAGCAGCACAGACTGAGAGTATCTCATGAGGAGGGGACATCACATCCTATCTGTCAGCACAAAGAAATTACCCACTGTAAACAGAGAAATTCTTCGGTGCTGTGAGGGCAGAAAGTCGCAAGGTCCCAGACAGACGATTGACTGTCTGAGGCCAGTCCTGTAACCAAATGAGCACATTGAAAAAAATAAATGTCAGCAACTGAATGAATCCATCTTGACAAAACTTACCACTTACCTTGACTGTACGTGTCCTGCTTGCAGACTCTTTAATCCACATAAGCTCCTGATGCTACTTTAAAGCCATCCAATCTGTTGAGTGACTTGAGCAGCCCCACTCAACAAATGTGGGTCAATAGATTGTATAGCAAAGCTACAATAGAAATTACATTGCAAAATTGCTGTAGCTGGAACTTTTTTTTTTTTTTTTTTTAAGTATACTCAATGTTTTTGCCCAGTTGTGACAGTTTATGGTTTATTAACAGCTAAACATCCTCATTGTCGTGACGTCTGCCCGAGCTGCAGTAAAACAGCTGGACATGAGCTTGAAGAAGTAAGTAAGTTAAAAGATTTAGTTCAGAGAATGGAAAGACCAAGTGAAGTCTGAGGCGAGCAGGAATATTTGCAACCAGTCTTCATCGTGGACCGGTTTGAGGCGCCAGTCCACAATCTTCTGTTCAGCAAAGAGCCCAAAAACATTTTATAGACAATTGGGCAATTCAAATTCATATGGCAGCAGCTGGATGGACACTGAACCAGCAGGATTGTACTGTGGGGATAACCTGTCCTTTGCCTCGAGTACCAGAATAAGACTAGATCATCTCAGTTTTGATTGCAATTCACACATGCCGTGGTGTGACATAGATGGAATGTACGGCACTAATTGCCAACAAGTGCTCTGGGACAACGAGCCAAGAGAGGAACACTCTGCTTTGGACTTGGTGGAGCTTCTCGATGTAGAGGATGATGTGCAGGACGAAGAGACCTGGTAGGTGCCATTACGAAAATCACTGGATTCTCTGAGACTGGCTGTTGAAAAGCACTGCCTGACTTCTGTTTCATCAGGTCTTTTTTTTTTTTTTTTTTTTTTTTTTTTTTTAAATATTTGAATCTGTTGTTCAACTCAAAATGTAAAAAACAAACATATCAGAGTGGCTGATTCTATCACAGAGGTTTTGTGCAAGTCATCTTCCACTTTCTCAGAAATACAGCAGAGAGACGGGGATTGCTCATGGCCAGGCAGGTGGTCTGATCGGAGGTTTCTGACCTGCAAATTCTTTTGAACAGGTAATCTGTGTTAGTGTACTGCACAGATTTGCACGTTCCTTTCTTCACAGGTTATATGAATCCCCCAAAACACAGCTGTTGGTGGACAAAAGTGACGGGTCTGCCCTCAAGTGGTGCAGGCAAGTCCTGGATAACCCCAGTCCTGAGATGGAGGTGGCATGTCGTGCTTTGAGAAATACGCTGGGTCAAAGTAAGCACTCAGTATTGACACAACGTCCTCTTGGTGCTAATGTTTTATGATTATCTGTTGATAGTTTACTGCCCCTTTCTATTCTCTGTACTTCAGGATCCAGGACATTCCTCAGCAGCCGGTCCTATACACATCCTCTGGTTTTCCCTGAGACTGGTCACACCTTTGTGGACTCCTCTGGTGACCAAAGATCACCTTGTACAACACGCAAAACCTTTGACAGTTTAGGTATTATGATGATGACGATCACACTGAGTTATATCAGATATTGCCTTTGAATTTCAAATCAGTCCTGCAGACAAGACCCAAAGTAAACATCTAGATCATCAGAAGGGTGAATTCATGTTTTCACATAGACAGGCTTCTCATAAATGCAGAGAACTGCCTTCTTAGTAGCACCGTCAGTACCTTATTATTATTTTTTAATAACCTGCACAGATTACAATGAGCCAGATGTCTCAGATGACTCCATAACCCTGGGCTACAGACTGCAGGACCTGACAGATGTCCACATCATGGCCCGTATACAGGAAGACAGTGAGTACTGACAAGTCCTTTCCAGGATTTGAACTTTGTAAATGCACAGGTGCACAATGCACATTGGATCCATGTTGAATAGAGACGACTTTGTTTCGTGTCCTCCAGGTTTACGGCAGGACTACGTTTCCATTCCTGCTGCTACTTCACCAAGAAACTCCGGATCATCCACGTTGCCTCCCACTAACAGCACCAACAGGAAATGTAATGCTGATGAGTCCACCCCAGCAAACACACCTGGGGCTTCATCTTCCTGTCTGTCCACGTCACTGAGCTCCTCTACATGCCGGTCCCCCACATCCTTTAATAAGCTGCGCTACCACAGCCCACGCCTTGCACAATTTCACCAGCAAGTCGCCCAGTTTAAGATGCTGAAGCTCGCTCAGAACAGAGGTACTCACCCTCGAAACGAACACTCCCTGACTTTTTGTACAATAACTTGTGCAACAGGCGAATTTCCCACCAGACTCCTTACACACCGTGTGCACATCACATCTGGTTATTGAGGTTTCAAAGAAAAAATGACCCACCTACCAATGTGAAAACAGGATGCACGTTTCAGGTCCTCATGAACACACATGCTACATATTTTAATGTGTCATGATGCCATACTTAAAGATTTAGAACAATTTCGAGAGGAAAATATTTAAGCCACGAGTGCAACTCAAAGATGATTAAAATATGACTTTTTTTTTTTTTTTTACAAAAGGTCAGGCAGTTCATTCATTTGCATTTTAATTTTATTGTGTGTAGACTGGAGATGCTGGACTATTTTTGAACACCTTGTATGAAATGTCACAAAAAAGCCTGAATAGAACTGGTGGGTGAATATTTTCACAAACCATATTCTTCTGTTACTTGCACATCACATCTTCTGATAAACCTTCAGTCACAAACACATTTTGAAATATTTTTTATAAAAAAAAAATGCAAAAAGAGAAGGGTACTTTTTGAGAAACTGAAGATATACATATTAGTATAACATTCTCTTTAAGGTATTTACACAGTATATGAGCTGTGTGTGTGTGTGTGTGTGTGTGTGTGTGTGTGTGTGGACACTGTAAATGACACCGATGTGTGTTTTTGCAGCAGCGGCACCACAAGACGTCAGGCTGAGCGACACCCCGCCCCTGCGCACCAGCCTGCGCTCCCTCCAGGCCGTGAGGATCAGCCGGAGTCTGGAGAGCAGCGACCACCGCCCTCCTGGCTCTCTGAGGCCTCCAGCAGGTTAGAATTTATTCTCTGACACATTTGTATGTCTCTACATTTTCTCATCCAGTTAAAGACAAAAAACATCTCTACAACACATGCATACTGCAGAAAAAAATCTCATGGTAGTATCCTTAAATGCATCAATTCCAATAAATTTTGGAGTTAATCTAGTGGCAAAGAGTTTGATATGAACCCATAGTTAGAAATACATTTACAATTTGTGTGGATTTGTTCCACTGAAACAAAGGGACAGAGGGTTTACTTATACGATTCATTAAAAAACTGATACTCCTCTAGGTGTATCATCTGCCAGAACAGGGAGGAGCAGCTGCTCAGTCCAGACAGCAGCCAGCAGGAGACTGCAGAGCTCCCAGACTGTGAGCCAGTCCAGCTCGAGGATTCCTCACCCTGCCAAGTCTTTCTCAGGAGGAGGATGCCTGTCTGGTGCTGGACGTGTTTTTGCCACGCCTGAACGATCTGCTATAGTAGCTTGGGGAGAAAATGTACCATCTGCAGCTCGAAGGTGAAAACAGGCCACCGATACTTCAACAAGCGAGAGAAAACATTTTGTTCAAGCCACACGCATAAAGAAATTTGTTTCATTTTATACCTTATACCATTTAGATTCTGCTTGTAAGCATGCATAATCCTGTAGATAAAATACAAAATAAGATCCAAAATACCTTGTCAGGATGAGTTCAGCGTTGGTGTGATGAAGCTAGAGACATCAAGACCTCAGACATAAATTAGAACAAGAAGGGAGATGCTGCATTCTTGCATCCCTGCTGTGGATGATGAGGTTGTTATGTAGCACTGTTGGAGATGTGTGATTAATAAACTCTAAAGTTAGAAGTCCTGGGACTTGAGTCATCTTCATTTACACCTGATTTTTGGTGAGGCAAGAATGTCAAAACGTCTGGCAATGTTGCAAGCAAAATGATGACAGAAGTGCCATTGAGGAAACCCTGTAGAAAGGGAAATAAAAGAAGTCTGCCCACATGAATATGAGAACACAGGACTAAAACCAGTGTTAAGTTTGACTGTTTTTTGAAGTTGTGAGAAGGTAAGGCTATCAAGGCATCAGTGTCTGCCTGCTCGAGGGCTCTTGAAGCAATGAAAATGCAGATTAATGTGCTTTCAACAAGCCGGGATGGAGCAAGATAATGAGAGGTGGTGACAGACAGGCACGGGGATTATAACCTTTGACTTTGGAAACTGGATAGGTTTTGGCACGAGTCGCTTAGTTGAATAGAGGAAGCCTGGAAGCCGAGGACAGGTGCACTGCTCACCGTCTATTAAAGATTGCTGGCATTTTACTGCATGTGCATCAACAACTGATACTGAGCAGCTTTAGTTGGAATAATTTCTCAAATGTTGCTTCGGAGTGAATTTTCTGCTTAGATTGAGATGTACATATTTACGTTCATAGACAGCAGTACAGTTGGATGATATGAAATTGCATATCTGTCTGGATCACAAATGGATGGCCATGTAAGAGACTTTATTGTCATTGTAGGCATACAACGACAATGTTTGGTGACCAGCAGCAAGATACATAATAACACTGTACAACAAGATAAAAGTCAGATAAAAAAACAAGATAAAAATAAGAGACAAGACACATTCATACGATGAGATTGTAACCATGCAATAAATAAATAAAAGGCAGCAGCAGCTTTATAGTGCATGGAGAATGAGGTCGTTGCTCAATGTCCGTTTAGACGTTGATTTGAATCTGGGGTTGAGCTCACTCTTGTGAGGCTGATGGCAGAACAGGCTCATTTCTGCAGAGCGCTGCAGGCGACAGTTTGCAAACAGGAAGTGTGCAGCCTGTCACAAAAAGAGGTCACTGCTACACTAATGGGACGTGTAAATGTGTTGGTCGCTAGGAAGAAAAGCTGTGGTTGTGGTGTACATCTGTTCTATGAAAATGTATTTAATTACACTGGTTACCTTGAAGTGGCTGCATTTTGTGGCCACTAGTGAACCAAACCAGCCATTTCAGTTACACCTGTTTCTCCATGTGAACCATGCGAATGTCCCGTCAAAGAACATATCTTTTAATAGTAGATTTTATAAGCTGTCTCAGGGAAGTGTATATCTCTTTTATTGTGTGCCTGAGAGGCATTTATGTGTTCCCATTGTTATCCTGCTTTTCCCCTTTTCTTTTATTCCCAGTAAGTCTATCCAGGAATAGTTTCAGTTCTCTTTTCTCTTTTGTCTGCTTCCTACGCCTGAATCACTTCACAAAAGACACTAAATACACGGTGAGTTAATTATTTAAGTTGTTCAAACAAGAGTGGGGTGAGTGCAAATCATAGTTTCATCATTTCATCATTTCCAAACAGTGCAGGCAATGCAAGATTAAAAAAAAAATGACATCATTTTTTGCACAATTCACCTTCATATCCATGTAAACACAGAGCTAAGGCAAGCTGTGGCCTGAGGACTGTGCTTATGGCAGTCATAGCTTTTTACCAAGTTTATGCATTTACCTGATGTCACCCCTACAGCAAACACTCAAACGCCCTCCTGCTTCCACTCAGGGTGATGCTCTGAATTAATGTGTTGTAATTTTAATATTGTGTGCTCAGGAAGTGCAGCGTATCCTGCTGCTCATGCTGTCACAGCAGTCGGGGTGACTTGACTGGTTTTATGTATAGTGGAGGGAAAAAACCTAGAAACTCTTGAGAAAAAAATAAAAATAAAAATGAGCTAAAACAAAATCTCTAAATGGCTCCAACTAAATAAATTGTTACTGATTCCAAAAAACTGTAAATGAATGAATTAATCAACAGCAAAACAACTGGAGGGAATAGTTTCATCAACCTGGTGACTTTGAGGCACTGATGATGAAAAAACATTTACACAGGATTGTTTGTGAAATGCTGGTGATCAGCAGTTCAGCTGATTGAACATTTTATTATACTTGATTGAGTGCATTTTGTATACTGTAGAATAGCTTCAACTTTAACCACCGATCTATTATATACTTCATTATGGATCAGTGACTAGTTGTTCAGTGCTACACTAGCCTTTTGGACTCAGAATTCAGCACCATTCATTTTTTTCCCCATCTCCTTTAAAATTTCATGAAGAAATAGTGTCTTAATTTCTCACTTTACTCTATGGGTCTTTCATTTGCCCTTTTTTATACTATTAATTGCATGTTTTCTGTTTCATTTTATCACCTTGTATCCATGTGTAATTTAAACTAAACGTGTCCCTTTTCATGGCAGCAAACCTGTTGGGGCAGGCCTCCCTCACCTTGTCTCAGATGCTCAGCCTCACCAGACTACATACAAAACATTAAAACAAAGATCCTGTGATAAAGAGGTTTACTCACTGCAACACTTTTTCTGTCCGAGCGGTGGTATGCAGGTGTCACGTGCATGAAGCTGAAATCCCATGCTTCCCATCACAGCATCACCAATTTCTGCAATATTTCATGGAGGAGGAGGATCGTGTTGTGTACCCAACATGTATACGCAGCACACCAAAGGCTTCTTACAGTCAGTGTTTTTCTTCAGCATCAATCCTCCTTACGTGTGTCTCTGTGTGTCAGCAACAAAGGGTTTCACTAAGAAGCTGAAATTGCCTCAGTCTACAAAATGGTACAGATTCAAATTTATTGTGTCTTTTTATATTTCAAGCTTAGAAAAAACAAATTAAAAGCCATGTGGGTCACAAAGCCTCATATAATACAAGAACACAAGAGCATAACCTCAGATTATATATTACGCTCATTTCAGACACATCTTAAGCAAGTTGCCCAGCTGTATTTACACTTGAATGGGACATAATAAACAGTTGCAGGATTACAGCGTCAGAAGCAGCTCAACTTCACATTTGAGATAATCAACTTAATTTGCTGTCGCCTTGCCATGTGAGCAACACTGAAAATAAACTTAAAATTTTTGTTTTTAAAATGGCAATTGAAACGATGCAGAACCCCTGAACAAACACTTTTTTTCAACGTACATCATGGTGAACAGTGTTATTTTAACTAAAACATTGTATGTCCTGTTGTATATTACACCATGTTTACTATGTAGGTACCACAGACCTAAAAGCACCGCAGACGTCATCATGGTGACAGTAAAACAAAATTTTTCAAAATGCTTCAACAAGCATGACCTTAAGAAACAAAGCTCAGACGGTAGACAATTAAAGTCCCACTGCATCGATTTCTGACAGTGGAATTAAAAAAAAAACGTATTCACGATGACCTTCAAGAAAACTGTACAAAAATTTAAATTTCCCTAATTGTCCGAGTCCATGTCGCTGTCTCCTCCGATGGATCTGAACTCTTCGCTCTCCTCGTCTTCGCTGAGCTGGACCTGAGAGAGGACGGCTGGGCCTCGCCTTCTGGCTTCCTCCTCGTCATCCTCCTCCTCCTCTTCCTCACTGATGCCGTACTCCTCCCCGTTTCCCATGCTGCCAGGCTGCATCTGACTCTGGCTCTCTGTCTCCTCGTAGCTGCCGTAACTGAGACAGAGAGGACATGAGATGAAGATAAAAACATTTTAAGTTTGACTCCAACATTTGAGGGAATAAAATCACATCAAGTCTAATGAGCTACCAGCAAACATTTTGTTAGAGTTTATGGGAAAAAACACAAATGTTTGCCTTCTCCAAATTTCAATTTATTTCAGAACTGTCATTCAAAACTACCAGGTATATTAAGGTGTTTGCTTGTAAAATGTTGACATTTCAGAGTGTATTTTTCCAGCTACAGATTCACTGCCTCATGGTTTGTTGTACCTGACATTACTGTCCTCCATGTGCGGCTCGTCAGGTCCGTCCCCTTCATATGACATCATGCTCTCGTCCTGCTCCATGCCCATGCGGGCTGTCTCTTGAGCTCTGCGTGGAGGCGCGGGCCGCACGTCCACCTCTCTGTCTGAGTCGCTGCCGCTCTCCGACAGGTGAATGGCTGGAGGGAGACACAGTGCAGCGTCAGGCTTCCACGTAACATGAGCCAGACACTAAAGACATGTGCAGAGTTTTTTTTTTTTCACCTCCATGTGGTGTTTAGTATAATATACATAATACAGGTGTTTGATAAGGTGGACAGACAGTAATGTGTAGATCTGAATGGGACAGCCTCATACATATTGTCTGTTATCTTACTAATATGGTATATGGTGTATGGTCCATAAATCTGTGTGCCTGTAAAACCCTTTGAGACAGTAATGAAACACTATAAATATACCTGAATCCACACTTGCTATATTCTTGCTAATTTTTGACTTCTCAGTTTGTATTTTTGTTTTCTTTACTGTATCTGAGTCTATAATCCACAGATATCATCACAGTTTCATTTATTTCCAAGCCTCCAGCACTTGTTCTGGACTTACAGGAGAATGGGTTGTCGCCCTCCTCTTCGCTGGCGTCGTCCTCTCCGTCGGACATGAGCAGGTCCTGGTATAGCACGCTGGCCTGGGCCGGGCGGCTGGACCCTTCGTCCTCACCTTCCTCCTCCTCCTCTTCCTCCTCTTCCTCCTGGCCGTGCAGGCGTCTGCGGGGCGGAAGCAGAATCTCCTCTTCATCCTCGTCGTCATCCAGATCTCCGTCCCCGTCCTCGGCCTGGAGAAACAGGACAGTCAAACAAAAGCCTCCAACTGTTCTAGATGACGAGCAGCTTTGTAAGACAAATACTTTGGGAAAGGTGCCCTGATCTTGGAAAGACGGCAAATGTGGAAAGCTATTTCGGTGCATGTTTGTGTATATGCTTAAACCAACAGCAGCCTCATCTGAGCTATAGGAGTTTTCTTTCCAAATGCCTTTCTTACAGGAGCTGGAGTCTTGGGTTTTCCATCATCTTCCTCCTCGAAGCCTTCGATATCCACGTCAGACTCTTCTTCCCCAAGTCTTCTGCCGTGACGACCCTGCAGAACAGAAATACGACAAAGTCTGACGATGCTCTTCCCTGAGGACAGAGGCCAAGCACCACACACATTTTACATCTGTACTGTCCTCATGTGATCGTCAACCATGGGTGTGTGAGTGGGCACAACAAAAGCAAAGTAATCCTCTGTAATCTCATCATCAAGCTGCATGCTGTGATGGAATGGGATAAGGATAAAGGAGAGAGAAGTGGAGTTACGGGAGGGCAGAGGAAGAAAAGTTGTTTAAGGACAGGTGGCAGATGGTTGAAAGCTTTATTTCTTTCTCTCAGGCTCACTCCATACCTGCCCCCCTCTCTTCTCTGGAGCAACCACTAGAGGTCCCTCAGAGAAAAGGCTGCCGGTCTCTCTGGACAGACTTCCTGAAGCCCCACTGTCAAATAGATCAGCAGGCTGGCCAAAGCGGGCACACACAAACACACACACACACACACATAGAACGGAGAAGAGACAGGACAAGACAACAGGAGTGAAGGAGAAAAATCACAGGTTGGGAAAGTGGAGAGACTACAGTCAAGAAACTAAACTAGAGAGATGACAGTAAAGAAAAGTGAGTTTCGACAGGAGAGCTACTACAGCAGGAGGAGTGAAGAGGTATTTACAGGCGAGAGGGGCACTACAAGGCGTGGCGAAGAGACTGCAGCACTGAAAGAGGGTACACTGTGGATGTTTGGGACTACAGCCTCCAAATGTAACCTGTGAGAGCACTGGGAGTATAAAATCTACAGCCTTTCTGGTTTGTTGTTAACTAATGCCACTTTTCCATTACATACTCAACTCAGCTCTACTTGCATTTTTTTGGTTTTCCATCAGGCAAAAGTTTGAGATGGTATCTGGTGCTGGATACTATTTCTGGAACCACCTCCATTGAGGTTTCAAGCGAGCTGAACAGATACTAACACTGTTTTGAAATGCTGCAGACCACTGACTGGTCAGAGAAACTGAACAGCGAAACCCTGCCCATCGCTGCCTACAACCAGGAAATACAAAAAACAAAACTCATGAAGGTTGTGTCATTGTTGATAATCTATCGATGAAAAAAGAAAAAAAAAAAAAAAAGAAAAAATCTCTTAGTTACACTAAATTCCATTTTGAGTTGGTCTTGTGGAAAAAAACAAACAAACCCAACAACACTTGTGTGGCGCTCTGTTAGAGAAGGGAGGGAAAACTAGTCCACTTGCCCACAATCAACCAACAGGGCAAACGAAATCCAGAAAAGTAACTGGTACCAAAAGTGGGTTGAGCCGAGACAAGTAGAGCAGATACTATGTGATGGAAAAGCGCCCGGGAAGCTGTCATGTCCCC
Source organism: Myripristis murdjan (assembly GCF_902150065.1). Taxonomy (NCBI): domain Eukaryota; kingdom Metazoa; phylum Chordata; class Actinopteri; order Holocentriformes; family Holocentridae; genus Myripristis; species Myripristis murdjan. The sequence goes on from NC_043993.1 coordinate 22,107,978, forward strand.
ATGCGCCTCGTCCTGGTGGTGCTGCTACCTGTGGTGTGTACGGCCCTGGAGTCATCGGGTCCAGGCTCTCCAAGTCGGCTGCGTCCAGGGCTGCCTCTTTAGCGGTGGAGATGTCCTTCTCCAGCTGCGTCAGGTGCTCATCATACTAGAAGAACAGGAACAGGCAGAAATTACAACGCTGTGATGACTGATGACATTTTTCTTCCCACAAGCCCAGCAGCGTTGTTAATTTGGCTGTCAATGTGGGGCAAATGTGTCTTTGGTATTCAAAAGAATTTTTTTTTTTTAAAACCAGGGGACTGACATCTCAATGTGTGTTAAATCCTAACAAAACTCTCAAATCTCAAAGATGACTGCATGAATTTGGCACATCCTCCACCTACCACAAGATTACAAATTTAGAAAGCTACAATATTAAGAATGTTTGTGAAATAGCCTCTGGGTAACTTTTTATCATGTCAGTATTTATGCACAGAGATAGATCTGCATGTAAATCATACATGATGTCCAGTGATGCACGCATGAAGAGACTCACTCAGCACTTGGCACTGATTATGAAAATTTATGAAAATCGATAGCTGTGGTCTTCAGTCCTGATTGGCTGCTGAGTAACATTCAACGTCATTGTAAAACACTCAATAAATGCACACCTGTGACTGAATAAGTTCAATTAAATATCATGGCGCTGACGAGTGTGGATCAATATGCTTAAAAAAAAAAAAAAGATTATTTTGACAGGTATTGTGATTGCAAAATGAATCATGATTTTAGTGCAAATTATGATTATCATAATTTTCATTTTCACTGACAAAAATCTTAATATGTATTGTATAAATTAAATTAATTATTAATGATATTTTGTCACACATTTTACCTTAATACATACTGTGATTTGGATATTGTTCTTTGCCATACTGCAATTTCAATAATATTTCAATTAACTGTTCAGCCTTGGTAATGACTGAAAACCACCACACCAATACCAGTAGTAAACAATGCCGCTTGAGGGAAAAACAATGTTTATTTATGGTATTATTAGTGCTAGTATTTCCTAAAAAAAAGCTATGGTAGTCATGGTTCAGCCTCTTATGACTTTGCTCAAGTATTCAGTCATGAACACAGTGTTTCCAGGTGACACAGCAAAGTGCAAACTCAGTATGAACAACCTACCTCTGACAAGGTCTGCTTACACACGTTGACAATCTCCAGGGCGGTCTTAGTGTAAGGGCTGTCTGGGCCTGTGAAACACACAAAGAATAATTACACATTAGAAAGCATTTTATGAAGCTGCATCACTGTGCTTTAATGTTGCAACACAGTATTTTAACATGTTCTGCAGGGGTGAAGGGGACACACTGATCCTGAATGCGTTCCCACTGACCGTTGTACTTGATGCTGTTGTTGTGGATGAGAATGACATCGGACAGGAAGGCTTCTCGGTTCTGGTACTTATGTTTGGAGATGTTCTGGTGAACCACAGCAGACAAAGAGAAAAAAAGGGGGTTTAAGAGATTATATTCAATTGCTACGCATTGCTGCTGATAAAAAATATATATATATTGGATGAGTGTACACAGACAGGTGACAAATGAAAGGAAAGTGAAACAGTGTCTGTGTAAGGTGTTGGGAAACCACAAGCAGAGCAGCGTCAGTGCTCCTCAGTATGGATTCTTCAAATCTCTGGAGGATGGAGCTTCATTCGTCTAAACGATAATGTCTCATTTGTTGTTTTGACAATGGGGGTGGAGACTTGGAGAATCTATACCCATTAAAGCTGTCCTGGTGGCTCACGGTGCCTCAACACCTTGCTAAGACACTTTGTTTGGCTTTCCTTCAATTTGTCACCCAAAAGCGTGACGCCTTGTACATCTCGCACCTTGCGGATGTTCTCCAGATCCATGGGGCTGACGATCACCTTGTAGTAATCTGGCACAAACTTCTTGTTAACAGGATGGTGGAATGGCCACGACTAGAGAGGAGGGAGGGGGAGAGGGGTGAGAGGAAGATCATCTACACTTACAACACACACCAACTTTCCAATGTCATGAGGGAGCTCAAACGGTGCAGAGAGGTGACTCACATCAGGAACCGCCATCATTTTCTGTGTCACAATGTTATCCAGGATGAAGGAGAAGGCCACCTGATCGTCATCATCCAGCAACGGATTGATGGCTTTCTCCAGCCTCACCAGCCTGTCTTCCTTCTGCACAAACACACATATACACACACACACACACACACACACACACACAGAAACACATACAGAAACACAAACACAAACACACAAACACACAGCAGGTAAAACATGATCATGAGTGACATACTGAGAGGGCTGAAAATTAAATAAGACAATAACATAGAGCTTTGTTGATGTTTTTGTTGTTGTATATGCTCACCTCTTTCAGTTTGGTATCGCACAGGTCCAGCATTGACTGCGCCACCTGGGTGATTGGATGCTTTGCCCCTGGAGGTACAAAAAAAAAAAAAAAGTTTAACATGCTGGTGCTGGTTTCTAAATCTCAACACGAATTGCCTCCAGCATCAAACAGCTTTAATTAGCCCTAAAATATGATTGGATTTTGTTTATAGCTTTACCATTGTATGTGGCGCTGTTTTTGACAATAAGCTCCACGTTTTCACGGAATTCCTCCCGAGATGGGTACATCCGCTTGCGTACATTCTCCCTCAGTGTTTGCAAGTCCATTGGCCGGGTGATGATTTTGTAGTAGTCCTTCACCACTTTGGCATTGACTGGTGTGTGGAATGGATAGGTCTACATGGAAGAGGCAGAGAGAGCATGTAGTAGCCCAGAAGAACAGTCAAGGCGTCTAGGAGGACGTAAAATGTTGTGAATATTGTGTGACGTGGAGCTTACGTTGGGGTGATCCCGCATGTCATTAATAATGCTCTCAAGGACAGACGACAAGGTCACCATGGGGTCAGTGCGTCTGCGATGGATGGACTTGTGTGGCCTCTGTAAATAACCGAGAGGAAAAACGAAAAAATATTACAAATGACTGACTGAAAGGATTCTTATTTGAAGTGTTAGAAGATGCTGTAAAAACATAAAATCGCTCACATTGAGGTAGTCGCAGTGCACAGCGCTGCCTACGCGCCTCTTCTTCTTTGGTGGGACCTGCTGTTTGGGGAACTTGAGGACTAAGGACTTCCTGCGGACCTCATCAGCACTGGAGGAGGAAACAACACCGATGAGTGCTACAGCAAGGGTTCCCAAACATTTTCATTTCAAGGTCAACCAAACAAATAGACACTGGGCCACTCGCTGTCACTGAATAAGATTTTGTCTGCGGGACTCTTGTGTTTTTGTTATTTGGTACATTAGTGTTTGTACTGCAGCTGCGGAGATAACACTTGGGCGTGACAAACCTCTGATTCATCCAGTTCTAATCTATAATAAACTGTCCACTTCAGTACATCAGATATGATTTTGCATCTTATAAATGCACAATTTTGCCACAATTACACATGAGTAAAATAGCTGACATAATGCCTGCCTGTGCCAAGAGAGAAGGAAATGGGGCCATGCTCTACCTTTCAATGAGCTGCTTGCCCAAGACGATCTTGGTTCCCTCCACCTTGATCAGCTCCTCGTTGTCGTTGTGGATGACCGTCTTCTCCAGCTCCTCCTCCTGCTCTTCTGTCATGGCGACAGGGTTGGAGGGCGGCGCGTTGGTCTGATAGTACAGCGGGCAGAACTTGTTGGTCCTCATGTGTCCGATGGCTCCACAAGCTCCACACTTTAGCTAGGGAAGAGAGGCAAACATTAAGGAACAGAACAAATGCTTTTTTCATGCAAATGTGATAATATTTTTGAAAGAATGAAAGATGAGATAAACTGCCATGCTATTCAGTGATTTAAAAAACAAACAAACATGCAAACTGGCCTTAGCTGCATTTATGTGATAGGACTGAGAAAGAAAAGACAGTAAAAGGATAGTTAAGTACTGAATCAGCAAGCTTACTTTTACCTTGAGGTCTGGTCGCTCCTTAACCTTCTTGGCCTTCTTCTCCGGCGGGCCCTTGAACTTGTCCTTCTCCTGGTTACGTTTCAACCTCCTCAGCTGCTCCTGAATCCGCCGGCGTTCCTTCCTCATCTCCTCTCTGTGCTGCTCATCGAAGAGGGCAAACTTTCGTCTGCGCCCACAAAGATTAAAAACAATGCATGGCTCATTTGTGGCAGTGAAACAGACTCAATTAAGTAGCAGTTCATATAGAAGCGATCTGAGCTCTGTGGCTTCCTGATCAGCTGCCATCATCTGTTCTACGAAGAATACAGCATCATTAGGCTAGCTTGTTGTTTAAAGCAGCAGTAAGTATTTTTCTGCACCTGAGCATACAGTAGTGAGCTGTTGCAAACTTAAGTGACTGCGATGATAAAAAAACAACAGTGGGTCATCTTCCTGGGTGCACCTGCAGAGATGACAACAGCTCACAATTTGAAAAGAGACTCACATGAACTCGTCGTCCTTGGTGGTTCGGATCCTGGTGTAGGCGTCGATGACGGCGGCCTTGCGCACCGTCTCACAGCGGACGTACTCCTTGCCATCCTCATCCCTGAAGGTGCGATAGATCTTAAGTCGCCGCCCAGTAGCTGATGAGTTCAGGCTGGTGACGGAGGACGCGTCGTCATCCTTGTGGGAGCTGGTGGACATGGAGCTTGCTGCAGGGCAGAGATGGTCAAGGTTACAATCACTCACACACATGCAGGTGCTATCCCCCCATCACACAAACACACATGCACTCACACACAACAACTGAAACTCACACAGGCCCTTGCGCCGCTCCTTGCGTCCCTTGTTGTCGCGGTCACTCTCCTCGCCCATAAGCATCCTCTGCAGCTCCTTCCTCTCCTGCTCCTCCCTCTCTCGGGAGAGCTGGGAGCTTGTCTTCTTGTTCTGCAGCATGTTCTCAATGTTCTTCCCCATCTCCTCAAAGTCGCTGTCCTCTGCTGAGCTGCTGTCTGTGTCGGTGGAAAGCACCTCCGTTGACTCCAAAACTCTGGGGTTGCAAAAAAAAGGAAAGGTGTGTGTGAAACAGAAGCCTGCTGTCGATGTGGAGTAAAATATGATTGGTCGGAGCTGCTCTCACTTGTTCTGCAGGTCAAAGATCCTCTGGCACTCTTCCTTGTAGCGCTCCTGGTGTTCAGCGACAGAGAAACGGGAACCTCTGGCGAACTTGCTCATGGGTCCCTCGCCTGAACGTGCCTGCTCTGTGGACATGGTCCTCACCACATCGATCACCTCCCAACGGGACAGCTTCTTGATCTGATGCACACAGACACACAGACACACACACACACACTTAAGAGACTGAAACAAAGGGTGAGCAAAAAACTCACTTTAAACCTAAACTCAAATGACCAATTTATTAGCTTTTCCATTGAAAACAAATAGAAGACAATAAGGGTAAACAAAGTCATTTTCTGGGAATATGAGTAAATGTTCCAAACATAATTACATCTGAGCAAATCTGCTAAGTTCCATATACATGCCTACAAGATAGTAGTTATATAAGTAGAATTAATGGGCCAATATATCAACAGCCTATCACTAGTGGCCAATATTAGCTTTAAAAAGCAAAATCAGCATTGATCTTATTTTCACTACCGATATTTGGCTGAAGATCTGGCATTTTTTGACCATTTTATTGGGAGTGTGTCATTAATACAACTGTCAAATTAGCGATGGAACAAAACTAACATGGTCTTCTGTTGACAAAACAATTAGTTAGAAAGATTGTACTGTCTGTAAAGTTGAATCTGATTTTCATTTGCATTTGTATTCCAATTCTCCCAGAAATACTTAATATCGGTACAGTATTAGAATCAGCCGTTATGGGATAGGAAAATATTAGACATTGGCATCACCCTCAAAAAAACATAATGTTCCATCCCATTTAAATTGACATGAAAGTAACTACAGGGACCAAATCTGCAGAGACCCTCTGGTTTCCGGATGTTCTTTCAATCAACCTCACACCGGGCGAAGTGTGCCAGTGATCTTACCTCCTCCTCTGGAACACCAAACTTGCGCAGCAGCTGCTTGGCATTCTTAAGTGAGAGTCTCCTCAGGTCAGCATCTGTTCCCGTCACAGTTTTCTTAGCTGGCTGTGGCTCCCTGTCATCCTGAAAAATCACACCGCAAAGAAAACACTCATCAACTCCTCAACTGAGCCTCTGAAGGCGGAATATTTGTGGAAAAACTGATGGCAGAGGGTTTCACTGCAGACAGACAGACCTTCTGCTGGGTGGGCTTGTTGGGAACTTTGACGTAAGAGAAACCCTCTCCACAGCCTGTGGGATCAGCCACCCCCGTGACCTCCAGCAGACATTTCCCCTTCATGGCAGCAATGAAGGCTCTTGTTGTGTTCCACGGGGCTGTCCTGACCTGGAAGGAGCGAGACAGGATCAGTGCTGTGTCCAGAAAAATGCTCAGCTTTTACCCAAAGTCAGGAGAGCTTGAAAACTATGGAGGTAAGCATGTAGACCCATACCTCATCATCAATCTTCATCTGAAAGTCTTCTTCATTCTCTTCCTCTGGAGCAAAGAAGGATTTCTCGCCATAACCAGCATCCTGCCGAGAGGAGGTAAGTTATAAGTCCAGCAGCGGACACATGATTCACCATCAGCAAATTCAGTTTATACAGCGATAAGGTGTTTCACCTTGAGTCTCTGCTCAGCCACCAGCATGCTGTAGTAGGCGCAGCACTGCTCTGGAGACACCATAGCTCTGATCTCCTCTTCTGTCGGCAATCTGAAGTCAGGCTTCAGCACCCACCAGTTTGAGTCCATTCCTGGGGGGAGAATAAGACACTTTTGGGCATTTTTCTCTTACATGTGGTCATACCACATGATTTACAACCAAAATCTTGTCTAATCAGAGTTTCCATTTTGGTTCTGCCATAAAGAGACGACGGTTCGATGCATTGAAAAGGTATTATGGCATTATTACCTGAACATCTGTACACCTCTATGCTCAACACTGTCCTTAGACTACCCCTTACCTTTACTGTGAAATCCGAAGTAGCCATAAAATGTTCTTTCCCTGGCCAGACACTTGTCTGTCAACGTAAGGCACACACACTCACACAGCCTACATCAACACAGCGTTGCATTTCTGACGACAGGTAACTGGGTTAGGTTATCCAAGTCATTGTCAGTGAACAGTCTGCTAATGCTGAACATCCAGTTGGACCGTGAAAACAGGTGTCAGTGGGTGCAGCGGCATTAAACATGTGAGTGAATAACATTGTGTACCCGTGCGTTTGAAGTCAGCGCAAAGTTTCAGGCGTTTACGGATGCTGCTCTCAGAGTGCGAGGGAAATGCTTTCTTTATGTCCTCCATGCGGATTCTTCGAGGCCGATCTTTGCTCTTCCAAAACAGGCGGTAAATGAACACCTACAAAATACAGACATGACAAATGTGTATATAGCTGCAGGCAGAAATTACTCACAGTTTCTGTATTTGAAATAGCAGAATCTTATGTTCCTGAGCGAGGTTGGGTACATAAACAAACCTGAAGGAAGTCTCTGATGTGGGTGTTGGCTCGTTTGGAGTTCGGTCCTGGAACCTCAAACAAGGGACACTCCTGACCAACCACAAAAATGTCTACGATCTCTCTGATGAAGTAGCCCTGCCGCGTTCGCAGGACCAGGAAGTCTGTCTCTGGCATCTTGTGCAGATAGATCGGAGCACGGAAAAGGTTGTTCTCGAATGCCTAAAAGAAAAAACAGTCAGCGTGAAACAATTTGCCATTACAAGGGATCAGGGATGTTTCAAATACAAACAGATGAGTTCACTCAGTCTTTGGCTGTGAGGACCGACCTGCAGCAGCTGTCCAGGGTGCAGAGAACCCAGGAAAGGAGACGTGTGGCAGTACACAGTTTCTCCATATTTACAATCTGGTGCTCCAGGGTCCTTCCCGGGTTTCTGAGGAAAGACACCAATGCCAAACACAATGAATTTTAAAAATGATATCTAATATATGAGTTACGAGAAAAAAAAACCCTAACCCTAACCAAGATTTAAGACTTCTTTCCACCACTGGGGAAATCCCTGCAAGAGTGGAAGCTGAGGTCTGGACCCACCCTTTTGTAGTAGTTCTTGATTTTGGTGGCCATGCCGACTTGCATGATGAGAGGCGGGTATTCTTCGCTGTACTCTGCCAGGATCAGATCCCCGTCTTTGCCCGTCAGGTCCTGGGCTGTTCGCATGAAGAACATGTCTCCTCCACCTGAGGCCTGCCGCTCCTGCTCTCGCATCTATGACAAAATGTTAACATATGCACTGATTATACCACCATATTTAATAATATAAACGCAAGATAACTACATAAATTCATAGAGCGCTGCTTGTTTGGAAAAGGGCTGCACCTTGGCCTTCTTCTTGATATGTTTGAGCAGTGGCTGGGAAGGGTGTGGTCCTGGTTGAGCCAACGCTCCAAATGAATACTTCTTCAGAGAGGGACGGTGGAACTGGCGCAGCTTCATGGGTCCCATGTGGGTGGGGAAGAAGGGCTGTCTAAGCTCCACTGCTGGGATGGAGTGCTGGTGAAGAAGCAAAAGATGTTTAATGACTCATTCAAGCAGAAAACTATCACATTTTGACCGGTTTTAAATGGCTGGTTCACAACCTATGGCTTACGACAAGTGACTGCCATGAGTACAGCACTCACCTGAATGATGTTACCACCAAACGTTCCCCTCAGGCCCTGCTGTTTGGGGTAGTAGAATTCATCATTGGACAGGTTCCAGGGGTCCTTCACCTCTGGCTGCGACATGTTCTGCATTGAGAGAAAGCATAGTCAACATTGTTAATTAAATAAGCCGCTGTAAATGAACCAAGTTTCCCATTCTGAGTCAAAAATAAAATTACTTAACATTCCCATACATAAGATTTTTAAATTCCCCGATGTACATAAACAGAGCTTGTTTTTTCCCTTAACCAAAATATTAAACACAATTCAGAGGTCTTATCAAAGCTTAGAGAAGTAAACACAACTTGAGCACAACAGAAAATAAATGTTTTGTCAACAACTAGATATTCCAAGGCAGTAGTTAAATATCTTAAAGACGGTCATCCCTTTTTTGAAAAGAGCACCACAAGGTTTTTCACACCCAGTGCCTACATGCTTCCTTTTTCTTCTTCCCAAGGTACTGTTATTTATTTATTTACTTATTTTTAAATTGAGGATGATAAAGTTCCATATTGCCACTTGTGTCAGGATTTTTTTTTTTTCCCTTACTGGAACAGACCTTAAAAAATTCCATGACCTGTGGGAAACCTGTGAACATGCAGTGATGACTTATATGAAACTTCATTGCTGTTCTCCATGCCACTTTTGAGACGCACTTTTTTGGTAACCGTTTTCATGTCCCAATGAAAATTTGTCAAACTATCCTCGTTGATGTTTGGTGCAGAATTTATTTCAATCCATACAACATACTTCCCTCCGGTCACTGCTCACAAGCATTGGTGTTAAACAAGATCCCTGGAGCCTGAAGTACAAGAATCCCATCAATTTTATTTTCAGTTCCCCTAGATTATATAGCCTTTGTTTTTTAACTACAGCCTTATTACACCTTTTGATATTTGCCTTTCATATGAGCAGTGCGTTCATCATCCTCACACCATCTGTCTCCATCTGTGGCAGTGACAGTATATTTCCAGGCTCCAAACGCCATCAGAGATGCAGATCCCTGTCATCTGCCAAGCCATGGATTCCAGCGGCATGACGTACCTGCTGAGGCTCGTCTTTTATCACCCCAGTCTTCCCCAGCAGGATGCGGCTCTTCTTCATCGCCGACTCCTTCTTGTTCTCTTTTGAAGGGGAGTGGGACGTTCTCTCCTCCTTCTCATCAGGAATTTCTAAAAGACAACATCATTCAGAGAGTGGTGTCAGAGTAGTTTTAAGGTCAGCTGGGTGACACACATCATTACAGCATTCTGAGTAAGGGTGTGTCCCGCTACTGCTGTGAGGGGCTCTTACTGTACATTTGCCTTTCACATGATAAGGATGTGCTCATCCACACACTATTTGTCTCACTGTTCTGACAACTAGCCCAGCCCAAGTATAAACATGCATGTAAGATGTCAGTCGTGAATCTGAATATACCGAGAATGATGTTCTCGTCATTGGGGTCCAGAGTAAGAACAGGCGGAATAAGTAAGTGGTCCATCGACTGGTCGTCCCAGATAATGTTGTCCTCCCATCGTCCGTACACCAGCTCCTCATTGTCAATGGGAAAGATGGAGAACCAGGGACAGTCTTCTTCATGAGAAGCTGTGGAGGAACAAACCAAGCGAACACAGTGACAGACAAGTCAGGTTTAGATAGAAAGGGTTGGGGGTTGCAATAATTCACACTGCAACCTACAAAAGGAGATAAATAAAACACATTGCAGTACCTTGATGGTCATGGCTGTTTTTATCCCGCTTGGAGCCAGAGATTGATGAAGCTTTGGGCATGGGTGGAGGTGTGGGTGGCACCAACTGGGAATTACTTCTAGTCAGACCTGTGGAATGCAGATATTATTATTCTCCTTTCACACAAATACATCAAAAATATTACAGAGTGCTGATCCTGCGTAGGAGGCAATTCACACTCGGTCTCATACATCTGACTGTCCCGTGTCGCTACCATTTGATCAAACTTTGGTCATACAGACATCATGCACACATGTTCGGCATCATTGTCCTGTTCAGAGTCACTTACCCTGCTGTGCATTATAAGCATTGGCATTGCGCGTCATGCTTGAAGGTAGCCACCCTGCCAGGCTGGCTCGCTGAGTCTTGGTGCCCTTGTGTTTTACATCCTCCCCGTTCCAAATGATGTCGTCCTCCCACTGGAGCTGGGTGACCATCAGGAAGAGCTCGTTCTCAAGAGTCGATTTGTCCTCATTATTGTCCCCATCCTGTAACCAAATGTTTATTATACACAAGAGCAGAAACACAATCTCAGGAATCATTTCCCTTGTAGCACCTTACACGTCGACAGTCGACAAACCTCTTCAGCAGTCTCTGTTGTTACTTCGGGGTTCTCCTGCGTCTGAGGCTCCTCGGACTGCTCATCTTTCAGCTTGAAGCCGTAGTTGAAGTTGCTTCCATCCTCAGGGACCCCCAGCATGTCATACCAGAGTTGTGCTGGACCGTACCTCCACTCAGCTACCTTGGGTCGAGACTCTGTCTCTTTGTCCCCATCTCCACATGTTTGAGAGAACTTGGACTCCACCGGAGCCATCATGGTTATCTGGGCAGCAGAGAAGAGCAATGACAGCCCATGTAAAATGCCGGTATCTAGAGAATCAGTTATTAGTTCATATTATGAGCCTTGAGGATTTACCTCATCGTCAGAGAGACACTGCTCTGGGGGTGGAGGCGGTGCAAACTCATAAGTCCAACCAGACCTCTTCTCCTGGCATGGCTCTGCGGGCTCTCCTTCTGGAGGAGGCGTCCCAGGTTGAGGGTCCCGGTGCTTCCTCTTCTTCTTCCTGCGGGCGCTCCTCCAAACTGATGGCATATTCTTTCCAGGGCCGAACAGCCGTAAGAACCTGAGTACCTGGTTGGATTTTAAAAAAGGCATCAGCATATACCCCTTAGTAAAGTGTATGAACTCAAACTACCCCTTTAGGACATGTAGTGATGATACTTTCACTGTAGTCCCTTTGAGGACAACACACCTTTCCAGGCCTAAACACCGGGAAGAGCTCTGTGACGCCTGGCAGGGCTTTGGCGGCGTCTTTCTGCATGATACCAGCCAGAGGCAGGTTGAGCCTGTCTGGTGGGCCTCCAGCCCCTGAGCCCTGGCAAGGACGGTCCGTCTCCGACTCAGAGTCTGAAGAGCTGCTGAAGTCCACCTTGTCCCCCGTGGAGGACGGGGCGATGATGGAGGGCAGGATGATGCCATCACCATCTTCCCCAACTGTGAAGAAAAACATCACAACAATAGTACAGACTCTAAAATCTGGGGCTGTACCTGGCTCACAATTTCCAGAATCAACTAAGAGTTGGCCTTTAAATGCAACCAATCAACTCTCTGTTGCTGTTTTATTGTGATATTACAATTCCCAGTGACTACAAAAGGAAGAGCCTGAGGAGGAACAGAACAGACACGACTGAAGCTCTGCCCGAAACATAAAATAAACTTAAGTAAAGGCGTTTGAGTGTATGGGTTTGCTTTGTGTCCAAACAAATAATACCCAGTAACTATCAAAAAACACATGATTCTTTGACACCACCTCCTGAGTTCACTGTAGAGGCCCATGACTGATGATTCAACTTGGCAGCTTTCAGGGGGCAGCCCTACTAAAATCAGAACATTTGGCAACAAATATTTCTGTACTGCATTTTTCTCCTTGGCTGATTTTGCCCACTGATCTTTTCAAGGCCTGACCTACGAATTCTGATCCCATAAATGATTTTCGTTAGTTCAACATAATGAACAGCCTTTTATCACTTTTCAAACTTGATTTCATTACAGTTAATAATTCCTCCATATATAACAATGACTTGGTGGTCTCAGTATTGAAAAAACCTTGTAACCTTGGTTAACAACTTAAAGTAACTAAGACCATTTAAAAAATAAAGCCATGAAAAATGCATGCAGACACTGACCAGATAAACAGCCAGTTCTTCATCTCTTTAATTATAAAGCAGCTGGTTCCAGTCACTGATCATTAAATTGGTGTCTCTTTGGATTAACTGTCTGCCTGTTGGTTGGGATCAAGTTCAGTATCTGCTTATAAGACGCAGCTGGATGGCCCGGTGGTTAGAGATAATGTTCTTCAAATGGTCTGAGTTCAGGATCATGTCAACAATCATCCAACCTGCAATCTTCTACATCCCTGCCAGCTTCAGGCATGACCCTGACCCTGCTGTAAAAGGTTTCCCTGTGATGGATCAATAAGGTGTTACATCATTATCAGTCAATATGTCCTTACCACCTGCACTCTGAGGAGAGGGCTCCTCTTTCTTGCCAGATGTAGGCAGACTTGGTGGAGGTGGAGGAGGCATGAGCTTGGAATCAATATCCTCGCAGTCGGCGTCATAGTCATCCTCGTCATCTTAAAGAAAATGACTAATTTAATTATTTTAAAACACTTCTACACATAGTAAACACAGGTGAGTGATAGTAAAGTGACAGTAGAGTCCATAGAGGTGTGGGTCCTTCACCTGTTTTCCTGCTGGGCTGCAGAGAGCCCATGGCCTGACGGTACTTCTTTGTTTCATCCTCAGCAACCTCACTGATATCAGAATAGTCGACTGCATCTTCCGTGCTTTTCACCCAACCTGGACACGGTAAAAAAATGTGAATGTCATTCCATCTGTTGCTTCACTACACAGATGTAAGTTTGTCTCAAGCCTTAATGCTCACCATCTGCATCTGTAGCACCAGAGTCTCTGTTCTCTTCTTGATCGTCCTCCTCACTGGCAGTGATCTCTGTGATGAGTGAGCCCAGACCCAGAGAGCCCAAACCAGCCAGATGTTTCTTTGACTCCTGTTGCGAGAGCAGAAATGACATACAGTTGTAAAAAATATCATACCTACTAAATGGGGTGGAGAAGAATGGATCAGCACAACATTTGAGAGGGAAATCTTCCTCTCAAGTCTGAGTGTCAAAGTGTTGTTTTAGCTCCTGAAAGTGAATCGACTTTGGGCTGCCCGGCTGGCTCTCCTGGCAGAGTGTGTACTTCGTGCCAAGGCTGTGTCTTTACCACAACGACCTGGGTTTGAATCCAGCCCGAGCCGTTTGCTGCACAAAGATTCTGTGCAGTTTGTCTTATGGCTGTGGCAGTGCCTCAAAACAGGAAAGCAGTAATTACTTATCATTTTATTTTTGTAAATCGGTACCATAATAAGAGTGTAATAAGAGACAATAAGAATTAAAACAAATTTCAAGCTGCAGCTTCTTTGAGAAATACTGCACCAAAAAAGATACATAAGTTAAAAATCCATTTATCCATGTTGCCTGAAAATGACACAGGATATGGTCATGGGGATTAAGAATTGTGACCACAATATTAAGCAAAACAAACAAGATTATGATTTCTGCCATAAATGTGCAGCCCTAACACACACAAGATTGATTCACACACACTGAAACCCAGTTTCTGAGGTACCGTTGTGGCAGTGAGATGGATGTTTGCATAGGACTGAAGATGAAACTTTCATAATTTTTTACCAAGGAATACTACAATTTCATCTCAGATTAAATGCTCTGCTAAATAATGTGATTTCAATGTGACCCTTGAATTTTACTGCGGAAAAAACATCTTTAAAAAACTCACATTGTCCAGAACGCTGTCGTCCTCCAGCTGGCCATCCTCGTTGATGTTTCCGAAGAGGAAGCCGGTCAGGGAGAAAGGACGGTCTTGGTCCTCATCGCTGTCTGAGTCCGACATCCTGAAATATCACATAAGACAACATTTACATTTTAGACATTTACATGTGATCCTCTTATACGGACTGACCTGGAGAATGATCCTGTCAGAGGGATGAGTTAAGCAAAAAGCAATGAAATAAGCAGTAAGGACTAGGGATGTCACGAGAACCGATACTTCGAATCAAGTCGATGCCAACAGTCCAAAAACACGACAGTTCCTAAGTTTTCTATGGCACTGTAGTTACCAGATGTATTGGTTGAGATTTAGCCTTCAGCGGGCTGTTAACATATTCTTCCTGAAGTGACGGGGGCAGTGTACAGACGATTTATGCTTGTTCAAGTGTGCGTCAAAGGAGAGATAAACACATGTGAAAGATGGCTCCTTCAGGTGCAGCTGGAGCGGCACCGTCACCTCGCCTTATCCAAAACAAACACAGCAAGAGTCGAATATGGAAGGATTTGGCGTTCAAGGTCGATGCTCAGGAGATAATAATATATCCGCGAAACAAAATATGCAAATGGGGCCATCAAAGTTTCCCATTAAATGGTTGTGTATTTTTCTAATTATGTACAAGCCTATTTATTATTTCCATATTTTTCTCATGCCTCTGCTGGATACAGCAACTGAAATTCTGTGCAATCTAAACTTTGACTTATTGTTTCTTTTAAATACATGAACGCTTAAATACTTGATACTCGACAGATTTTAATGAAGGAGTTTATGTTGAAGTCATTTTTTTTTTTTTTTTACCGTGGTATCGAAATGGGTATTGACAATCGTGGAAATTCACTGATTATTGGTATCGACTACTGAATTTCTGGTATCGTGACAACTCTACTGAGGACAGTGACAGAGTTGTTTTCCCTCTAGGTAAAAGCACACGAGGAGGAAGATTCTGGGAACAAAGGGGAAGATCCAAAATTTTAAGGACGTAATGGTTAAAAATGCAAAGATATAGGCCTACTTGCAAAAACAACAAGCTCTTCTAGCCTTACTGGATGCATACAGACTGCACTAATTTCCAGACACACTCACAGTCCAAATATGAACAGATGCAGACTGGCGCATGTGAAATCCCAGGCTCCCTAAACTTTTCCTTGTTTCCATGATGCGGCCAAGAACTTTTATGCTACAAACAAGTAGGTTACTGTATATTTTTAGTAAAGAATATATGAATAAAGGAACTGAGGGAAAACCAACTGCTATGTAGGGCTGGGAAATATATCGGTATTATACTGACATTGTGATATAGCTAAGACTAATTATCGCCTGAGGTTTTGGATATTGTAATATTCTGATCTGGCATAAGTTGTCTCTTCCTGGTTTTAAAGGCTGCATTACTATAAAGGAGTGCAGTTTTCTGAACCTAATAGGCAGCTCTAAGTGTTCTATTATTTACTTTTACCTGCTTGGTCATCAAACCCACATTACTTATTATTGTTTATCAAAATCTCATAGTGTAAATACTGATTGAGGTATCCACTCAAACATGGTAATGTTTGATTTTGTCCATATTGCTCAGCCTTATTGCTACAGTCTGAATAGAAATCATTACCAACGAATCAGTGACAACAGCTCAAGCTCTAAGCAAAAGACGGTTTGATGAATTATTTATCAAACGGTCACAGCTGAGGTCCTGCTGTGTAAGCTGTCTGAGTTTAGCCTGCGCCCGGAGAACTTGTCACTCTGTACTTTCACACTACAGGTGCCTGCACAGCACGGGACACTGCATGTGCCCAGTCCTATCCAGCTCTGTACATGAATGCTGCCTGACTGTTCACCCCAACTTCGTCAGGAGAGCATTTAAAAAAACAAAACAAAACAAATAAACAAATAAATAAAACAGGAAGCTAGCAGACTGTTATGAACACCTTGGGGTTTCTAGTGTATGCTGCTTTGACACTGAAAGCAAACGACACTGAAGAAACCATGACATGTCATTGTAAGAGCAGTAATAGGAGTGTCATTTGGCTATGGTTTTTCAATTAGATTTCATACATTGTGGACACAAAGAATTGGTTACAGTTACAGAATGTGTTGTGTTCACCTACACTGAAAACATACCATGTAGATCAATAAAATGTATCAGGTGTGGTTACTGACCAAAGTGATAGTTATAATTTGCACTGTTGTGTAACTGCTGTGCCTTCCTGTTAACACATTCATCCTTTTGCCCTCTATTGTGGATTGGAGGATCACACATAGGTCTGTGGTGACCTAAAGTGTGTGTGGCAGGGAACCTCACACTCCTGGTCAATTGGAAAGTTACTCTTGACTCGTATTTAAGTTGTAAAAGCATGAAGGGTTACATTAACTCCTCACAACTTTGACAATTCACTTGTTTCTGCAAGGCCTGCTTGGCACGGTGACACTCGTGAGCCAGGATGTTTTGGAGTCTCATCCATCCAATAAAAATCATATTCTCAGTTTGCATCGTCACTGTAGAAGGTTGCATATGGCTTTAGTGACACAGCAAAAAGCTAAAGTTTGGTGATGGCATGGGGTTTCACTGAAGCTAACCTCGAAGTGCCTGTTGTCAGAAGTGATTTGGATTCTGTTTGGACGGTCACGCTTGGTGATTATCAGAAACCCACTATTTTCACTTATTCTGACTTTTGTACTTCTTGGACAGCTTTTAAAAGCAAAATAGTAACTATGTGCAGCCAATATTCAACTTAGGCTAACAGAACCAACCCGGGACTTTACTTAATCAAAACTACTTGGTATGTGATTTGCTTACAATGAAAGCTACTAACTGGTGAAAACTAGAGTGTATAAATTGTAGTATAGCCGTTTGACAGTAAGACAGCTGCAGCTTTAACTTACCTTGCGTGACTTTTGTTCAGATTCCGTACATTGAGGTTTTAGCCAGCTTGATATGTTAGATGATTGCTAACTAACATTAGCTAATAGCCTGCAAGCTAACATCTATCGCTAAACATCTTCTCTATGAGCCAGCGTCGGTGTCGTTATTATGTACTGTTGCATTTAAAAAGTCGCCAATAACTTGTCTTTCATACAACTTTGAAAAGCCTTGACTCGATGTAGATTTTCGTGTTTTTATTTGCTGTTTTTTGTTAGGGACAGCGGCGCTGCGCCCGCACTCACTGCTCCTAGCATCATTAGCTAGTGAGCAAACCGCCAAATACCCGGATGTTTCGTGGTGGGTTCAGGCGCTCCCATAAGTGTGGTAAATTTCACTGTTTACCTCCAAGGGGCGGAGCCAGTCAATGTATCAGCGCTCCCCCCCCCCCCCCCCCCCCCTTTTCCCCTTTCCCCTTTCCCTTTACTCACGCAAGTGTAGTCAATGTATCAGCATGAGCGTCTATTTTTTCTAATCACTTAACGTTTGAGCATATACAATACTGTGCTTGAGTAAATATGGACTAAGGAATTTTCTTCAAAGGACAGCTTTTTTTTTTTTTTAAACCAACATAGGACTCCATATAAAATTGCTGTCATTTAATCATATTTGAATACATTTCTTACCTTTTAAAACTTCAACTTACATTTTCCTCACTGTTTTTTCTCCTCACTGTTGCTCCTGCTGGTTTCTTATTTATGATTTGTCGCCAAGCCCCAATTTGTCTATTACATTCAATTATTAAATGACATTTTTACTGTAACATACATATTTGAATCTTTTGTAAGACTTTCCTCATCTGATTTTTTTTTTTTTTTTTTTTAATATGAGTCATGGCTTCCCCCAGCTCTCTTTGCATAACTTCAGAAGCTCTAGGAGAGCATGTGAGTGACCAGTGGGATTTAATTAACAGATTAATACACATTAAAAAATATTTATTGGATCTCATCAGTTATTTGTGCCTGTAGTTTCGAATGACTCATAAATAGAATCCAATACTAACAGTTTAAAATAGTGAATAATCATAAAAAAATTATACTAATGGTACAAATAGTTATAATAGTGAATAATTTAATGGTACAAATTAAATGGCTGCTCTTCTACTTGGTAGGCCAAATGGCAGTGACTTCTTTTTTATATCTATGTATTTAAAATCATATTTATTGTTTTATCCTTTGCACAGTTCAACCAGTGTTTTGGCAAATGTGATCCCTAACACAACCCTCATCAAGTAATTTTTGTGTGCAGATGGTGTCAGATGCTCTGCATTCAAGTTCAACCTTTAATGGCAGGTCTGCTTAATCCTAACTTGTCAATGATTTTTTTTAAACTGTCACCAAAACCGAATCCTCGTCACCTTTCATTAATACTCTATGGAAATATGTACTGCCCTTCTATATAAGCAGTCTCATGGTGAGTTAGAGTAAACTTTACTTATAAATTATCATAAACGTTACATCTGCAACCTCTGCTTCCAGTTTCTCCTCTCTGTAGGTTATGTAGGATTAGCAGTCGACCTATTCTGGTTAAAAGGAGCTTAGCTTCCTGACATCGAGGTGGACAATAAGAGGCCACTCACACTGGCAAGTTTGATCCGCGCCCAAGCACGATTGCCCTTAAAATCCGGATTCTTTGACCAGTGTGATCGCTCCGTATCGTGCTTGAATACAGTACACTTCCCCCGCTCTGGCACGGTTGGAGGAGGTGTGCTTCAGCGCGGTACGGGCGCGTACACGAGCACATGCACGGTCACGCACGCAGTGCGCGGACGTAAATCATGCAACTTTCCTCCTGCCTCTGCAAAATTGTTTAATGTGCGCAGCTTGATTACCGGCGAATGGCCGCGTTGCGCAATCAATAATCAACCATGTTGTCTGTGTCACTGTCCGTTGTGCTGCTGCAACCGCGTATAAACAAAAGTCGGTTTATAATGAAAGTACAGCAGTCTGTGTGCGGAGATCCGGCAGACCTGGTGCTAGCCGGCACCGCGTCGGCACCGGCCGTCACTGGCCGCGGCTCCGCGCGGTGTGCGGCCACCCGGTCACCCGGTCTGCCGGATCTGACAGGTGCCGCTCCGGCTGTCAGTTGGACGCTTTCTGAAGAAGGAGGAAGTTTCCTCCAAAACTGTCAAGGTAAATAAACATCCCATGTCTGATTAAAAGGACCAAAAACGTTTTTTAGTTAAAAGGAAGACATGATGAATGTATTTGAACTATACTGATTTATAATGACGTCGGGCCATGCCTGTTGTCGTATTTCAACGTGATGACGCGCACACCGGGGGCAATCGTGCTTGGGCGCGTTTGGGAAAAAGGTAATGTGAGTGCAGGCCAGCCGGGGACTGGGGAGGGGGGGATTTTGGCGTTAGCACGATACGGGCTCAAACTTGCCAATGTGAGTGGGCCCTAAGACAGTATTTAGTGGTGAAAACATACAGTATGAAAGGACCATCACTCTATCATCTTACATCTTTATAATCGGCTATTTCTAGTCTAAAAAGTCTGCACAACAGCATGGCACAAAAACAGATGCCAAGGGAAACAAAGTTCAACCAAAGAGAACTAACGCTCAGGTCTTAAAATTATAAAAGAAAAACACGATAACATCAGTTTAGCCAGTTTTAATAGTTTTAAAACATTGGGTTTGGAAAAAAGTACAAAAGTGATCCTGTACGCCACAGTATGAAACCAGCTCAATAATGCATGGTGAAAGGTGTGTTCCTTTAAAAAGCATATTCTACAGACGTGTTAATTTCAACTGGCCTTACCATACACATACTCACTAAAACAGATACAAGCAATAGTTTAAATACAATGGCTGACCCCAGCAATATCTTTACAAGTGATTCTTATAAAAACTAATTAAAAGATAGGGGAAAAGAAGTCTAAAAGTACATTACAGTACATGTGACCACAATGCCAACCGGTATATGGCAGTAAAATCATGCAGTATTACAATCGTTCCACTAAAGAGAAACAGCAAAGCACTACAGCTGTCACACAGTGAGAAAGAGGGCAGCCAGGAGGTGTCTCTCTCTTATCAAACAGCCTTTTAAAATGTTCATTGGTTGTTGTCCGATTGATACTGAGAGAGTACTCTACTGCTGGGCAGCAAGTCTGCGGTCACCCTTCCCACATTTGCATACATTGTAAAGTTGCGTAGGGTCTCCATAAAGGAGAGCTTGTCTTCCATATTCACGTCCATTTAGAAAAATATAACTAATTGCTATTGAAGAAAACCCCAAAATACGGGAGATTCTCTGAGTATGTTGTGAGGAAACAAAAAAGCTAAGAAATACAGTTGAATAAATAAATTGCATGACATCCATAGAAATCAAGTGGATACATGGAGCCGACAGAATGCTATCCACATATGCACACCATGCTCGTTTTTTGGCCCGGCAGTGTTTAAATGAGGGCTTCATCCTCCATTCCTTCCAAAGTCACAACCCATCCAGTGGCAAAGTCATCATAAAATATGTAAAATACGTTGACATTTGGAGGATGGTTCTGTTTGCCATGTACAACATGGTCTCTGGCTTTACCAATTAAGAACATAATCAATGTTGATGGCAAAGATTGAGGAAACACAGGAGGGGAGACTCACAGTGTTACAACAATGAAGCCACTCTGTGTTGTTACCGGCTCGGCCTATTGTTAGGGTAAGAGCAGCGAACTTCCTGTCCGGTCAAACTTTTTTCCCTTTGAGAGGGCAGCCACTTGTTTCATCAACTCTCTGTTTTTAGCCTGTGGAAATAAATGGTAAACTTGAATTAGAAATCTGATATCGATAGGCTTATATGAGCCTTTGTCAGCATTGTATAAGTAGAAATGTGTAAAACAAAAGTGCAATATCATTCTTTAAATGCGACATCCATTCTTTTTATAGTATTTACTTTAGTTTCATATTTATTGGATGTGTGCTTGTTGTCTGTCTTGAATTGTCGTATTAATTGCACTGATCAGCGCTCCTAATTTCGCCGTATTTGTACAACAACAATGAAGGCTTTTTCTATCTATATATGCACAATGCTAACCACTACGTTCTGGTAAACCGCTGCACACAAATTCACTGAAATCTGTTTGTGATTTAAACTGTCAGCACCATCAAACACCATGTGAATACTGTAGTGGTAAAAAAAACTAGCTAGCTGATGGAAATTACAATTTCAAAGCATTGGTTTATATCCATCACAAGGTGCTGCTAACTCAAGTGTATTCAGCTAAAACATGCAAGATTTAACCAGTGAGATGGTACAAATAGAAAATGCAAATTGGAACAGCTGGTAATTACGTAACTAGTGCTGACCATGAGCTTATTAGACACGGCAACAACAGATTTACAATTATAACACAAAATAACAGCTGTAATGGTTAGATGTGAACACTGAGTGAATTATTAGTGTCATGTGAAGCAAGCTCAAATTGCAGGAAAATCACTTTGATACCAAATGTGACACTCTGACTATGGGCTGCTGTAGCGATAGCACACTGATGTCTAAATGGTTTATGATTTGGTCTGGCATCTGTGCATGGAGGACTTGTGGATGTGGCCACTTTGCATTAGCCATCAATGTTATATCAATGTTTAAACAGCAGCTCTGTACTTCAGCCTTTAGATTTTACATCGCAGATATACTTGAAGATCACAATAACAGCAAAAAAACACTATTGTAAATGAAACACCCAGGATCGAGCTTTATTCTAATTTTCTGGAAAGCTGTTAAGGCATGACCACTATGCAATATTTATGTGTCCTTGTTTACTGAAATGACATTTTAAGCCCTATTGGGAAGGAATTCTGCACTATAGATTTACATGACTTCCACAATTGATGCTGACAGTTAAACAAAGCAAGGCTGCAAGAGCAAAGAGAAGTTGTAACTAGAGCAGAGTTGAGACTCTGGGTCTGATCTCAACATCCCCACTGAAAAAATGACCAAATCACGAAAGCTGTAGCTAGTGGAAACAGAATCGACCACAATTTTAGGGATGTCAGTTCGAATAGGACTAGATTTTCCTCAAATTGTTTCTATTGAACATTTTAGGGGGGCTTGAAGAAACCTAGATTTTAAATGGGCAAAGGCTGTAAAACTACAGATATGGCAAATTTGGAGCAGATTAAAATTACAGACATGTTTTAGTAATGATTACATTACCCCACTGCTCCTTGTAAAACTAATCCTGTCCAAATAAAAACTGTTGTTGTTGCCCATAGTAATCCATGGACTTTTCAAATAAAATAAGGCAGTATACACTTCCTTTGCATTTTCCAGTATTGAAGGAAAGGGGAAATGAATGGTGAGCAGGTCAAAGTTGCCTCCATCTATGACGACAACACACTGGGTCATTTTCTTCATGGCACACTATTACATTCAATTCATGAGTAGCAGAGAACACTGAACAAAGTTAACTGGATTGATCCAGTTAACTTTGGGTTTTGGGATGCATAATGTTGCTTGTTGGACTTTTTCCCAAGCCCATAAGAAATTCAGCATTGCAGTGAATTTCTCATTGATGCTCCCCAACACCAGAAAATGTTGCTTCCCTACATCTCTTCAGTGGAATGGATGGATATGTGGTAGAAGTTTTGTTTTGAGTTTTTAGTCCAACATGGTTTCCCAGAAACACTTTGGTTATCAGGTTCCACGTGCCTACTCACTACTGCATTCCCTGCACTGACATCCCCCCCCAAATGAGCATTTGCAGGACATGACAAATGTTTCTTACCTGTTGCTGTTCCATGGCCTCTTTGTGCGCTTTCTCCATGTTGTTCATCTTCACTCTCATATTGGATTCCTGGTACTGAAAGTCTGCCTTGAGCTCCGTGAGCTAAGAGACAAAGATATAATCAGTAAATCTACCTATTGCAACTAGCCTTGAGTAACCCAGCTTTAATTACACTGAGCTGGAGGTCAGGTGAGGCAGGTGGCGTACCTTGCGGTCCTTCTCCAGAATGGTCTGGTCCCTCTGCTGTAGAAGTCTCTTGAGGGACATCACTTCCTCTTTCAGCTGGCTGATGAGGATGAAGTTGTCCGTTCCGCCAGAATCCATAGACTGAGTGATGGAACTACTGATGAGACAAAAAGTCAGAGAGAGGAAGAGATGTCTGGTAATGAGCTGCCAACTCAAGGGAGTGAAAACAGATAGCAGTGCTTCAAGTTTGCTACATCCATACCAACAAAGCACAGATGAAAACAGAAGTAATTGTGCTAACATGATGATGTCTAAACTCATGTTTTAGGTTATTATTCGCTATTAATTTGGTGTCGTCGGGCAATATTTAAAATTTGTGAATGATGTGTTGTACACTGTAAGTGAAAAACATCTGCAAATGTGAGAGGAAATACAATGTGACCCAAGCAGGCCTATCGCAGTTCTTTTGGTCTTGCGTACCTCTGCACAGTTGCATTTTTACACTGAACACACCTAAAGCGTATCCGTGGCAAATTTTTGATGCTGAACCCTAAATGAGCCTAGCCTTTCTCTCTATATATATCAAGCCACAATTTGAAGAAATCTAGACTTCTCACAAAAGCAACTGAAAAATCCTATTATACCTGTCCCCATTGGATGGCTTCATCTCCAGTTTTGGTTTCTTCTTTGGAGTCTCCTTCTGGATTGAAGACGACTTATGGCTGCACAGAAAATCAAACAGCAGTGTACAACTTGGGCCCCAAAACTGCAGCCATCAGCCATTTTTCATTTTGTGAGGTACCCATAAATAACATGAAAAAAAAAACTGAAGAGGTGATTCTGAAGGGGTAAAAGTTTCTTACCTCTGCTTCCACAGTCCCTGCTCCTGCTCTGGACTCAAACTCCCACTCAGTCTGTAAAAAATATCTTTGCTGTTACATGGCCAGATCTTTTCCTCTTGTTAGTAACTCATGTAAATAACAAAATGAGAAGTATAAAGCAAACATAGATCATCTGTAGAAATTCCTTCCAATGCTGTTCAGTTTCTTGCAGCTAAATGCAGTCAACATCAATAATCTGATTACGCAGCGGATGGATGAGTTGCCAAAGAAATGTAACCTAACTGGAGGACCTACTTGTGGTGGGAGCTGCTGTGTCTGTGTTGGTGGTGGTGGTGGTGATGGTGCTGTCTGGAGTGGTGGTCTTTCTCATTCAGGGAGGAGGAGTTAGACGAGCCGAAGCCCTTCCTCTGCTCCTTGGTCTTCTGCAGGACGCGGCGGTAGGACAGAGTGCAGAGCCAGCACAGCAGCTTCCCATCCACCTGAGACAACACAGCTTGTTAGCCTAATTCCACTTTTACGCCAAGCAAATAAGTGCATAGGATTATTTTAAAACTACCTGCTTAAAAAAAAAAAAAAAAAAACAGGTGACACAGTTTACATTAACAGGTTCAGTGGTGTCACAATCTTTCAGCCAAACTAAACCGAACCCTAACAGAGCATTTTCTCAGATTTTTCATCCCAGTGGGCCTCATTACAATTATACTCTAAACATAAGTCAGAATCCAATCCAATAGATAGTGTTTTTGTGTTAATTTATAAAACTACACAGGTTAAAGTAACACTGCGGTTAGGAGAGCCTACCTAAAATGTAGGTCATACATCATACTGCTGCACCTATGTGAGTTGCAAATGATTCGGCGACCTGTTTACATCTATGTTGATCAAAGCCGAAGCCGATAACAGCCCAGAGCACTTGCAGGGTTCAGAATGCAGGACGTGAGTGCGATGGGGTCTGTGTGGGTGTACGTATAATGTATATACCTTTCTCCTGCCTTCCTCTTTACGGTCAAAGGCGCATTGCTGTTTGCACTGTTCACAGGTCTGCGGAGGTCCGTATTTCTTTTCCGAGTTAGTGCAGCGCTGACACTTTGTCCCTATGAAAGCTGCAATGATGTTACAGTACTGGCAGGGCTTGGGCTGCAAGGGGAAGAGGAAACACCAAATATTAACAAAAAAGGAGAAAATACCACTTCAGTATAACCTGACTTGAAACAAATATGCAATGAATACAACTGGGATTACCAAATATAACAGAGCTTAAAAATGTTCATGGAGTGCTTTGTTAGAAAACAAGAGAAAGGCTTCACTCACTGTCCCAAATTGTTTGACGTTCTGAGCACATTTCTTGCAGATTGTGTTTGTTTTGCTGCAAAGGGAAAATATCAGCGCATTACATTGGTGGCGAATAACACAACCGTCAAGAATTTCATCATCCCAGAATAATCACAGGCTGAGATTCATTACTGGGTGTGGCCCTTGTTCGTACCAACGCGACTCACCTTTCCTGCTGAAACTCAGATCTGCAGTACGTGCACTTCACTATGGGATGTGCGATGCGACACTCCTACAACAACAAAAGGAATATTAGTGCTTTTAATAGCATGAACATTTGCACAACACACTGACATGGACATTGTGCCATTAGATGATTTGATGTATAACGCAGACATCAAAAAACCTGTACTAAGTCATGTTTGTGCAGTCACAGCCCTGAGCTATACTGTCTGTCCAAATATGAAGTCCTGACAAGTTGGGTGTATGTCATAAAACAAATACTTCAGTTTATCCTCTGACTACTTGCTCATACAAGACCATGCGGCCTCCTGGTTTGACACTGTTCAGCCCATATCACACTCCAATATGCACCTGTGCAAAGGAGGTCTGAGGCTCATGTAGGCAGTGAATGCCAACGCAAGTCACTATTTAAAAAAATAAAGAAAATCGGAGGTGCTCACTTGGTAGTCAAGAGCAACACTGAGTGCAGTCTGAGCAGGAGCTGTGATGAAAAGGAGTGTGCGCACGCCATCGTGTGAGATGAAGTATGTTGCTCAGCCTGGTGTCAGCTCAAAGGTGGAGCAAAATCCTGTGCAATTTTCAGAGATTTTTGCCTACTATATTGCCTGATATTAGTGAAACCAAGCCAAACTTAAAATACAGCGAGTAGGGAGGCAGTGACAGAGGACATCTTCCTCATACCTCAGTGATACACTTCCTCTGTGTTTGGGGTTTAAGCCCTGGTGAAAGCATGACAGATCACCACCTCCAAGTTTTGTAGCTGACTCTGTTTTTAAACTTACTGATAAAAGATAACAGACGGGAAAAAAAATCTTCTTTAAAAAAAAAAAAAAAAAAAAAGCTAACAGGACTTGGAACAAATGCTGCTTTGTTTCTCAATAAGTGTGCTGGTCAAATTCCTAATGGTGTCTGTATGTGTGATGGAAATTTCCCCCTACAGAAAAACAATTCTCTGGTAATTTATGTTTTTAAAAACCCTCATCTCTGCCCTGATAACTCCTGGCAATCCGAGATAAGACACCCAAGAGAAGCAACAAGTTGACACTGCTGATGGAACTTGAAAATCCCTTCTCGCATACACATGCAGATTGGGGATGGCAGATTTTGAATGTGGCATTTTCTCTTTTGCAGTGTACCACGGACAAAATGCATGAACGTCCTCTGCTATGGCACTCTTTCACGGGTGGCCAGCATGGTCGTGTACGGCATTATCTAAACAAGGTTACCAGAAGCCCTAGCATTAGGGCTTCCAGGGTTGGAAAGATAAAGGCTGTTACATAATCCATGCAAGCTATAGCCTGCTCCAACACCATCTACACACCGGTCCGATACACCGCCCGCACATTCTTCACTTATGGGCGTTAAAGCTTAGCATGCAGCCAGACGGGAACATGTTTACTACCGAGACATGTCTTGTCGGCACACACACACACACACACACACTCCCAAACCTTGCACAGTTGCTGCCCCTGCGACAGTTCTTCGAAAGGGTACCGCTGGTTACACTTCGTACAGGCGTACAGAGCCGACGTTGCCATTCTCAGCCCAACAACAAAAAGTCACCGAGTTTACGCAGGCTATCAGACCCCAGCTGCAAATCGGCTGTCTTAACGGTGTTATTTCCTCCCCAGCGGCTAGCTGCTGAAAAGGCTAAGAGCACACTGTGCTGGGAAGTAACGTTAGCTAGCTAGCTAATGAGTTAGCCCAGAGATAGCTTAGCTAGTGCGAGGTGGATAGCAGGCGAAGAACAATAAACTCCAAATATGTGTGGTCTCCCTCTGCTCAGACGCCGAAATGACACAGAATGACCTGATATCGACTGTTAGCCGTGCCCGCATATAAGTAACGGGTTATTACAAACACGAGTATTAATGTTAAGTTTCCACTGTTCTTGCCAAGAAAGGTATTTTCCTGTTTTCCTTCTCTCTTTTTTGTATCTCGACGCCGTCGTCATGTAACCGGAAGTGGCTGAAGGCTCTCCACAAGAAAGGGGACAACCTATCGCGACACAACATCCGTCCGCGGGATTCACATTTTTGAAAGGCCGCAGCCAATCACGGGTCTGGATTCAGCACGGCTCAAAGACAAGTTTTTTTAAATTAGCGACTTAATTACAAGGGATGATTTAGAGGAAGAGTTTGTCTGCAAAGTGAGACATCCGCTCTTGCAAAAAACAAAACAAAACAAAACAACAAAGTGACTATCTGCGAGGCTGTACTCAAGGATTGGAAGTCAAGGCTTTTCGCAGCTCAGTTAACACTATTTCATAAAATCACACTATTTTACTCATGCATCTTTAAGTCTACATTTGAGTCTACATATTAAACAGCTTGAGTGAAAAATTCAGGCAACACAAAAGGCAGGATTTCATCATGCTGTATTTTAAATGACCACATTCCTCCTTCTGAAGGCTGCTTATTTTCACCTAAAAAGAAATACCTCATGAAAGAATAAAAGCAATCATGGAATAGAGTCATATCTTCCAGTGAACCCCATATTCACAATTTAATTGCAGTTTTTGATCTAGAGCGCCTTACAGAAGACGCTGACTGCATGGTTGTCCTCGTCCCTATCTTGAGCCTACACACTAATTATTTTCTCAATTGTTTATTTGTTTCCTCCAAAGTCAGCTGAATGCACAGGGCTTCCTGTTTTGACAGATTTCTCTTTGTTTCTTTGTTGCGGCTGCCAGGCACTTCACTGCTCTTGTTTATTTCCAAGAACATCAATCTTGGTGAAAGACTTTAAGAAATTGCTGTGGGACTCATCTCCTTGGTTTTTATGGATGGTAGGATGATGTAGTGAGCGAAGAGACAAGTGGGGCACAGACCCCCCTCCCCCCTGTCAGCAGTCATCTGCAGTGATAAAGCAACAGATCCCAAACAAGTCCAGGATGCTAACCCTGACCTCCCTGAAGAGACAATTTCTTCACACGGAGAGAACAGGGGAAGCATCAGGAAGAGAAACTGGGCGGTGATCAGTCAAGTATCACATCACTTAGACAGGATATACTGTATCTATTGTCATATATGTCCTAAATTTAACGCTGTTGTGATTGTAATATAAAATCAACATAAAATCATTGATTACCTTCAAGACCAAGGTCAGTGTAGCAATAAAAGCCTGAGAAAAATATTTACAAACGTAATGCCTTGAGGACAGATGTGAAACAGGCGCTACATCTTTATATATAATCAGCAAAGCTAGAAAAAAGAAAATATTAAATAAACCGTGACCATGTGAGAATTTCAGGATGTAAATTTCTGCATCCAGGAATTTGCAGAAGTGCCAGAAAGTGTGGAGATAGGAGAGCCGGTGTCTTCCTCTTCCCATCAGAGGGTGGCATGGCCTCCTTCTTCTCCCCACTGACGCATATCCTTTGTCTTCTGGGCGCCACTTTTATGTTTGAAGTTGAAAGACATCTTTCTGTGATTCCCTACAATCACTTCTTAACTAACCAACGACAAACAAAGAAGGTGTAGGCTTCAGTTCCCATAATATCTTCTCGAGACCACCGTGACACCTTGTAAAAATCACAACATGCATTTATGCAAACAGCATTTCCTCAACAATCATTTTAAATTATAACAAAGAAAAGAATTGCACTCTCTCGCATACATTTGACTTTAAGATTAGGACTTTTATTAATTAATCATTCTAATACAGTTTTTCAGTTGTTTGACATAACAGGAGATGAGAACAGGAGACTAGCTGTTGCCTGCAGCTGACTAATTGCTGAAAACACTTGAAGTTTGTACAGCACTGCAATCCGTCCAATGCATAAAAAATACATCGGTTTTACTTAAACTGAGGGGAAACTGCCATGCTTTCACAATTTTCAGATTTTAAAGGGAAAGACCGATCTAATATTTGTAACAGGATTTTTAAATGTATCTAATGTCTGAAGTAATCTAATGTCAAATATTTAGGGAGAAGCCTGAGATGAAACATGGCCAGGCTGATGTTTTCAGAGCTGTTGCAGCTCAATAATCACAATCAGCACAATCACATTCTGACATTTATACCTTTAAGTGACACTTTTATATTCCTACATTCAAAAAAAGAAGGCACTCTTGATTATATAGTTAGAAGTATTTTCTGTTTACGCTGTTGGACTTCTACTTTCTTTTTAGCAACATACAGCTTGTCCACTGAGCTCCAAGGAGCTGGGAGGGTTTTTGTCTTCACGTGTTAATGTCGCCAAACACACTCACTCTTTCAAGTCCAGTCCTACTTTCACTGTAAATATTTACCTAATCACAAAAAGTGCTGACTAATCACTGTATCGAGTTTAACAACTAAAAACTACATACACCGCGTTGTTATCCTTGCCATCTTTCAGAACAAGGCTCATATATTCATTCACATTTATTAGTGAAAAACCATCCAAAACAAAATATTAGTTGCGCGACTCATTCTGCCACCCATAAAATGAACAAATGTTGTCTGATCCCAACTTCATTCCGCATGAGCAAGAAATGCTCACACACCAACATTATGAGTAAATGTAAATGACCAGTAATTGACCAGTAATTGGGGCAGATGCACTATTGTCTATCCTGTGCAGCTTGAGAACTTGAGAACATGAGAACATCGTGGGAATATCAATTTATGGCTAAGAGACGGAGCATGGTTGAGCATTATAAATACAAGTCTGGAGTAAAGTCTACTGGGTAATAAATAATGTTAACCAGTTAGAAAAAGGAATCTTACAAAACTCAAATTATTCAATGACAGGAATGTCATACATAAGCACATTATGTATTCACAAACAGTCTTACATATTTGGTCACAACATTGTGAATGCATTGACTTTAGAAGACTCCCTCCCCACTTATTACTATTTTCTAACATCAGAAGCTCAGTAACAGTCTAGCCCTTTAGCTACAATCTCAATTCAATATTCATCAGCTCCAGAGCCATTTAGTAGTTTTCTAGTACTAGTGTTCTGACCTGAAAATATTTTTTGCAGGAATATACGTTTTCACAATTGCTTTAATGCCATGGCTTTTTAACAAGAATCTACCAAACCTTTGCAAAGTGGAGGAATGGACTGAATGTTCCTATATAGTGTATAAGGCATACTTAGATTCAGCCAAGTAATATTTTAGTGTACTAATAACTTTCAAAACTAACAACACTGATTGCAGGTATGCTGATGTGCTAAAGCGTACTCATCTAATCAGGTTGCATGTCCTCTCAACCCTGGAAGAAGAGTAGAGTATGGCTGTAGTCGAGTGGTCTGAGACACAGACGGTCCTGTTGCAGGCAGACACTACAGGGCCTCAGCTGCGAGACACACAAGGCCAGTGATCTGCTCCACCAGACTTTTGGTAGTGGCTTACTAAAGCAGCGTGTCACCCTTGCAGGGGTTTTGTCACACACATCCTCTCTGGTGCAGCCTACTGGTTACTATAGATATGGCACCTTGTCACAGATGAGATTTAGTTTCTGTGATGATCCCTGGGTGAAGGTGTGTCAAACAAAGGTCTGCACTGGGGTGATGGACCGCGTGGGAGAGCCTGCCCTCTCAGAGGAGGAGGAAGCCGAGCGATTGGTCACCTCTCGCTGAAGCTCCTCCACCCTCTTCTGCAGCTCAGCGCGCTTCGCCAGCAGCTCCTTGTAGCGCTGATGCACAGGTTCCTGGTAAAAGAAAAATATATATTTTCTCATGATTCAGGCAGTAAGGCAGAAACTCAATAATGGAGAAGCTGTGGAATGCAAATAATTTAGAATTTAGGCAAAGCGAATACCTTAACCTCTTGTGTGTTTTCATTTCCACCGCACCCTGAGCACAGGGAGCTTAATGCCAATAAGTAGGGCGTGTCTAGTCATTCTGTGTGTGACTGACAACAGCAAAGCAGTAAACACAGAAGATGCTGAAGCCAATGATCATGATTATCTACTGCTGTGCCACTATGATGTTGCATTTGGTTTTGGAGAAGAGACGCCCAGACAGAGGTTGAAAATAAGACTGAAGTTGCTAGAAAAGCAAGAGCTAAAAAAGAGGAATCTGCTTTTTACTCTGAGAAATGGAGATCAATGGTGACACAGCGTACAGGTATTCAATGCCAGGTCAAGCACAGGGGAAAAAAAAAAAAAAAAAAGGCATCACAATCAACCAACTCCTATAAAGCTCGGAGCTGGGAAAGTCAGAAGGTTGCCTGGCTCCTGGAAGCTGGGAGAAGACGGCTGCAACGAGCCCCAGCAGTTCAGCCGCTCCAGCTGGGAGAAAACGTCTCCGAGATCCCAGGAGCTGTGCAGCACAAGTGACCCACTGGTTCTGACCTGCCTGCACAACTGCTGCTGGGGGCTGCTGTCCTGTATGGAGGCCAGTGACCTGCAGAGAGGCTGTTTACTGGGCGTAAATAAATGTGACCAGACCAGACGGTAGCCAGTGATTCTTCTGCCCAACGCTTGATCTCATGTAATTTGGTGTTAGTGCACACACACAAACACACACTAGGAAAGTGGTACTGCATCCAAGAAAATATTCTGTTTCAGTGATGTGCATTACAGTGGCAGAGCGGCTAAACTAGGCATGCCTTGTGTTGTTAAGAACAGCAGAGGTAATGCTGTAACACTGCTTGCGCCATAAACATTCTCTAACTCCACTCCAACAGCTACCAGGAAGTTGGAGAGTGTTATCGCTGTTGCGGGATCATTTGGGGGGGCGAGGAACTCAACCTTGTAGAGCAAAAAGGAGGAGTAGTTCCTCCAGGAGAAACGGGTAAGTGTTCCCAGTTCCTCAAAAGAGTTCCTGTGTTTTGGGGACAGTTCTTCCTGGGGAAATGGGGCGACAGAGGCTGTGTTGACGTACCTGAGGTCTCATGCGAGGGTTCCAGCGGATGTAGTAGCCCACCCACAGCTCCAGGTGGCGTAAGCTTACTACAGGGAACAGCACATGGTTGGAGTAGTTTACATACAGAGGGTTGGTAAATTCCTCCAGCTGGCTGTTGATATAGGACCACAAGGATACCGTCTTCTTGGGAATCTCCTGTCAAAAAGGGTACTGTGGTTGTAACACTTGTGTGTGGAAAACCGGCTTAGTATTAACAAATTAAATCTCTGTTTCACACTGTCACTGTTGTGTTTCAAAATTTCTTGAATGTCTTTGTATTTGGTTGATTACAATTATGAACAGTTATTTGCTGCTAGCCAAATCTGTGGAAACATTAAGCGTCACATCACATATATTCTAAACTAATTCCAAATTTTGTGAAGGCAACCACAATTACATATTCAAAATTCTTGGGGAAAAAAAGATGTTCTTACTTCCTTCACCCTCTGCTGTTCGCTGTTACACAAGAATGTCCCAAAGAGGCAGCTGTACAGGTGGTCCAAGATAGTTACCAGGAAGTATTCATTGAACTCGAAGGCTGCTGGGAACTTGAATCAAAAACAGCTTCATTAGTATCCTGAAAAGATCCATCATGCTGTACATTTTTGTTCCACCTTGGTGATCAACAGATTACTGCTTACCTGCCGAGTCATCTGCCATACGCAGTCGATGAACTGAATAAAAACAGGTGAGCGGTCCGCATCTGTGTGGTTCTTGTCACCGTGACCAATCCGCTGAGGGAAAGCAAGCAAGAGGGAGGACAGTCAGTGATGCAACTGGAAAGGTCAGCCAACAGAAGAAAAAACCTGAAGTGCAGACCACAGATGTATCTGATTACAAAGAAGAACAGGACTCTTTGCCCACTGAAGATGAAACATTCAGAGTTAGCCACAGTGATTTGTCTGTCTTTCTGGTGTAAAATTATTTTCATTGTCCAGGCAGCGTTCATGATGCATCCATCAGAATTTAATCTGTTTTGACAGACGGCTCAACCGAGTTAAACTTCTTCAGGATGGATGAGTTTGACACCATCTGTTTAGCGATTTACACATGAGGAGGCGCTCCTAAGTTTGTTTGGGTAAAAATGGTGACGAACACCACAACCTCGGAGGCAGCTGTAATAAATACAGTGTAAAACATCCTGTTCCTTGGCAATTCATTGTCAAAGGATTACAAAAAGAGAGGGAAAATGGATAAATACAAGATGACAGTAGGTTTGGAAGTGTTTTGTATTGAATCTTGTGTAGTGTAGTCTGTTCTTTTCTTGTTTCTGTAAAGCAGCACAGCTACCAGTAAAGCTTTCTTGGCAGTTCATCCATGTTTTCTTTGTCCTGTACTTCCACATCCACCACATTCAACTTGCAAAACAACCCAACAGACAGACATCTATCTCAAAAATCTGTCACTTTTCTGATGGATGAATGTGGCGGCTCCCTCACTTTTTGAAATGTGTGAATGTCTTTTTGAATGTCTTCAACTCTAAATAACTGGTAATTACAAAGAACTTTTAACATTGTATCTCAATAAATTCAAGTTATCAAACATCCATTCTTGAAGACATAAAATAACCATAGGTGGGATTTGGAAGCAGGATAACCATAATTATAGTCTAATAATTGTTTTAGGTGAACAAAGGAACTGTGAGAGACACATTTACCAGCTGGAATCGGTGACCAAAGCTCAGCCACTCTTTCTCCAGCAGCACCTCGAAGCCACGAATGGTGCGGTAGTAACCGTCCAGCATCAGCATGGCCAAGGAGGTGAGCTGGGCCGTGCGGTCCCACCCGTCACTACAGTGCACCACGACTGAAGTTTTCCCAGACTCCACCTTGTCTGCGATACGCAGCGCTCCTGCCAGGATCAGCTTCAAACACAGATACACAACTTGGTCAAATAACTGGGAGTTAGCTCATTGCATCTCCATCATTGTTCCAGTTCCCACTTAATAATCAAAGCAGTGCATCCTTGCATTCACCTTGATGTGCTCAAGCCAGTGAGTAGATTCGAGATTAGAGAGCCAATGGGATTCCTCGATGTTGGGGTAGACAACATCCTTCAGCTTGCGGAGTGACTCCCTCATCACATGGATATTGTGAATATCCAAGAACACCAGCTCTGCATTCTGATACGCATCCTCACTTTCATATCCGCCCCCTTTCATCTGGAAAAATTAAAGTGGAGACAGGGTGGCTTCAGTGCGTAGAGTGACAGTTTTCCAGGTTCAAACCCAACGTTGGCAAGCATCCACCCTGCTGAAATGTCCTGGAGCAAGACACTGAATCACTACCGGCTCCAGGACTGCTGCTCTTTAGCTAACTCTGACCTTTGATTTATCTGAAGAGGAGAATTTTCCTACAGGGATCAGTAAAGTATCTCACCACACTGTAACAGATTTCCTCTGAACACAAATACAGATTTTTAAATGCCTTTTAAGAGTTAATGATAAACCTTGTTGGCGGCAGCATTGACACTGGGCCTGGCATCAAAGATGAAGAGCTTATGGGACTGAGCGTTTGCATCCATTATGGCCTGGAGGTATTTCTCATCCTCTTTACTGCGCTTCCCATTAACCCCAACCATGGGCTGACTGCAGCGGGTCACTGTGGCCTGGCTCTCCGGATGGATCCATGACAGAACCTACACAGGGAAGGAAACATTACCACAGACAGCCAATCAACTAAAATTTTACTTATATGCCAGGTTTGGTACAATCAAATGCAATGACACATGCTTTGTTAACATTAGAGAGAAAAAAGACAATAAACGTCATTAACCACCTCTATACCTATAAATATATCACAAATATCATGAAGTCAGCCACAATAGGATTTTGATTTGATTGAATTTAATTGTAGGGCCTACGATTGATATGAGATGATATTATGCCCTTTTAACACAATCAGTCATAATTACAATGCTGTGTTTCTGTTTTAGCTGCTTGGCGCGGTTTCTCATGTTTCCTGAATAATTTATTTTGCACTGCCATCATTTGCATATGGCATGTGATTAATCAGTTGACCCGTCTTTTCTCTGAAATCCAAAATATTTCCACACTGCTGATTTATTCCCGAGAGGGGAGTAAATGTCTTTATTGTCTTTTTCTTGGCTGTTGGCCACAGCTACTGTTATCTGCCTGGCGCTAGCACTGTTTGAACGTTTAGGAAGGCGGCGTGCTTGGACGGAAATGGTGACACAGACGCGCCATGGGAATTTCAAAATAAAGGCATAATAATATGGATCGATAATCTCACTTAGTATCATTTATACTGGATGATCATGTTGATCATGATATCTATAACAATCCAGATCAATGGATCGTTACACCCCCAGCCCCTTCTGCATAATACATAGAACACCCTCAGTTACAGGAACAACCATGACGTGAATATATAGATAAACAACAAAGAATTACAAAGAGTAATGATAAAATGCAATACATACAAATGCACCAGCTACATAAGAGAGAGTAATTACAGTCACGCTGAGGAGTGGTCACTTACAGGTATCCTTCCTTTGGCCCTGAAAGCTGCCACTCTCTTCAGCTCTTCATCTGGTATGTTAACAGGCACCACCAGAGTTGATGGGTAGGTGTCACACAGCTCGTAGTGATCGTTTACTTTTGTTATCCTCCAGCTTTCGTTGGGTATACCCTGCCAAGACACACACATGCAGTCAGTCTAATGGCTTTTCATAACACTGAAGCAGTCAAAGATATTATTATTTTTATTATTATTAAATACCTGTCTTTTGTATTCAGTGAGGGCGTCATACACCTTCCATCCATTTTCGGGAAAGACTTGACCATATTCAAAGGAAAAGATTTGCTGTGGAGAATGAGAGAGAAAACCATCTGTTGGTGCTCAGTGCAGAGCTACAGCAACAGCATGGCTCAGACAAGTGACTCACTCACCAGCCCATTGGAAACAGGAAAGGCAAATTTCATCAGGACTTCAAAAATGGACTTCCTCAGTGTATCGTCCATCTGCTTATGTGCAAACCGCAGATTACGCATATCCTGGAAACAGGCAGAGCAACAGATCATGGTCAGTCTAAGAGATCAGGAGCTTTATTTAAATATGAAAAAGTCTGCAAGGGGTTTAGCAGCAAGCACACTGTTTGTAGTTAAGATATAATCTACTGCACTTATGCTACCATGGACAGAGTTTGCACATACATGATGTGTTTCACAATGCCTGTGATTTCTTACACAATGTTTTATCGGTCTCAGCAAATCTGTGTTTTCCCATCTCTGTCTCTATGTAGGACAGCCACTTAGTGTTGAATGTAAGCAAAGGTTTATGAAAGTGCCACTGGTGTTGTAACCTAACTGCCAAATGAAACAACTATAGCTATTCCAGACCATTTCTGTGCCGTGCTCACCTTGCAAACCAATCCATAGGACACGTCACCACGGCTTGATGCACCTCCAATCTTCTCCACACGACTCACCACCCCGAGGGGCAGGTCCAGCACAAATGCTGGATCCTAGAAACCCATAACACATTAATAAAATCCTATTATATCTACTCAAAATTCAGTGCATTTCTTTTACAATCAGTCAGCATACCCTGTCTATACAGTTGAAGAAAAGCCTGTAGTTGGTGACAGTCAGTGTCCCTCTCAGTGGGCCAATGAAAGGACAGATATAGGTGACATCTTTGGCTGTGGAGCAAAACAGAGAAAATGTTATCTGTAACATCATACAACAAAAAACACACTATATGCATGAGACTTTAATGATGGATATGGAGGATTAATAAGGAACACATTCCATTATAACCATCTGTACAAGTCGAACAAAACCTACCCATGTCTTGCACAATTTCATTTGGAAGTAACTGTGGCTCCTCTTTGCTTGAATCTCTAAGCACCTGAGGGGGAAACATGACACAACTTAGCCTCAGAAGACCTTGTTAGAGCATCATAAAACATCATGCAAGGACCAGGCAGCATTTTCTGTGTGATTATGCAATGACCTACCTTAGCAGGAGCTTTGGGCCTAACCTGAAAGGGAGGAGGGGAAAGTCATGCATCAGTCATCATCACAGCAGCCTGCATGAAGCACAGCTAGTGCAGCAGATGTAAAGACATGACATGCAGGCTTACGAACCCTGAGCTCCGGGGAAAGCTCTGTGGAGGTGGCCACGGAGTCAGAGGACATTGCAGAGGGTGGCTTGGCCTGGGCAGACCGGTCAGACCGAGATGTGGAAGCACTGATGAAAATAGCATGACATTTGAATGTACAAAAATAGTTGGAGTTACCACAGGCATTACGTCCTGGCGTTATTCTGTGGCGTTTCCCTAATTTTTTTTGGAGGAAATCGACAACAACTGATGTTGTCGATATCATCCAAAAAAAATAAGTTAAATTGTGATGAAACGTAAACGCACCATGGCAGTTAGCTAGCAAGTAAAAGCCGGCTTCACTGCGGCTTATGTCTGAATGACTCACCACAAAACAAAACGTCGTAAAAATACCGATAAACTGACTCATTACTATATTCTTCAACATCCTCTGGTTAATTTGGAAATGTAGCTAGCTTACCTGGACAATGAATCAACACTTGGCTGCCTGGAAGAGGAGCGCTTCGAGCCCAAACTGTCGATGCTCCCGCTTTTCTCCATGTTCCTCTTTGTGAAACTATTTAAATATTCAACAGTGTGAATTTTAAAAAAGTCGAGAGAGAAATCACAGCATCCACCGACGACTAGTTCAAATCCGTCCCCGGAGTTAAGTAAGTTCCCACAAAGAATAGGAAGCTGCCATCTTTTCCCAGCCTCCCCAGCTTGGCCACAACAATGACGCGATTGGAAACGGCGCCCCCTGGCGGAACCACGGACTAACTGCACACATGACGGTGCAAGATGGTGCCTTCATGTGCATCTGTTCCGAAACCGCACATTTTCAGAAAAGAAATCACTTTTAGTGGCTTTTGATTGATTTCAGAGATGATACTACTTCATGCTGCAGCGGCAGAGAGATAATGCTCCATACATAAGTTTTTTTTTTTTTTCTGTTTTTGTTTTTTTAGAAAAAGGTTATGGTGTAGATATTTTTAATCATCCCTTGTTTTGTAAAGTTTCCAACCTAATTGGCCCCTGAACGTCACATCTCCGCCACCAGGCTGCAATAAATTTTTTATCAAAAGAATGAACTCTCAATTACAAATGAAGTTTTTTTTTTTTTTTTTTTTTTTCCAACAGTATTAAACACATGCATTGGATGCAATAACAAAACAAGTTTAGGCACAGATGCGAAATAAACATAGCAACTTTCCTTCACAGGCAAAAAGGTAAATTGACTATTAGTCACTCGAATTTTATTCCCTCTGGGATGATCAATATTTCTAATTTGAAGTTTTTCTCCCAAAGCTACAAACCACGGAGCTAACAATTGATCCCGTATAATAATAATAATAATAATAAAAAAAAAAAAACTACAGCCACAGATTGCGAAATCGACCAATGTTGGGGAGATATAAAATGTCTGAGATTTTATACCCAAATGAGATTTATCCTGCAGGAATATTCTCACTTCCAAATCTGTTCTCTCCAGCCCAGATTCACATCCAAGTTCTTCAATTGCTTGCTTTGTCAAGGTTTTATGTTTACATGTACCTGACCTAAACTGCTCTACTACTATAAACTGAGTTTCTTCCTATTTTCCTCCCTGTTAAAGGTTTTCTTTTTTAGGGAGTTGTTCCTCATCTGATGTGAGGGTCTAAGGACAAAGGATGTTGTATTTTTCTGTAAAGCCCTTTGGGACAAATTTGTAATTTGTGATTCTGGGCTATACAAATAAATAAAATTGAATTGAATTGAATTGAGTATTTCCTTTTGAAGGTGGAGACCAAATGCAGCCAATTGATCACTTATTACTCATGTTACGTTATCCAACAAATTTTGCACACCAGACACATTTAATCAGCTCTGAATCACATTACACTGAGCTCTCAATTAATGACAACTGTCTTATTATTTATAGGGAAAAGTGAGAATAAACCCTCCATCCCTTTGACACAACCCATGAACAGAGGTCACAGTGCATAATATGATATTTACATTCAGAGAAAATCAAAACATCCTTTTTAAAGTCAAATCTGTATGTTTATTTAAAAAAAAAAAAGAAAGAAAGAAAAACAACCTACAGAGACACTCAGATGTAGAAACACATTTTAATAACCTCATAAACATTATCAGCTTTTAGCATCTTTAGGGTATAAC
The DNA here is from genome assembly GCF_902150065.1 of Myripristis murdjan. Taxonomy (NCBI): domain Eukaryota; kingdom Metazoa; phylum Chordata; class Actinopteri; order Holocentriformes; family Holocentridae; genus Myripristis; species Myripristis murdjan. The sequence goes on from NC_043993.1 coordinate 22,147,581, forward strand.
TCAACTTATTTATATACAATTACTGTGAGTGTTGACTATGCAAAGCCTGGCGGCTCACAAATAGCAACGTACGATTCCTGGGATTGGTGATAATCCTCGTTATTGATGTCAACGTCCATCTCAGCTGAAGGGAGGCGAGCGGTGAAATGAAACGAAAAGTCATGTCCTTCACTTTACATATTTCTCCATGAATTTCTTGTGGAACTCAGAGCGCAGCGTGTCGTTGACAAAGCGTTTCTCTTTCCGTGCATCGTCCACTCCTTTGGCGCAGTTCTTGAACACAACATCGTCGTCCCACCTTAGAAGAGGACGAGAAATAAAAAATTAATTAAATAATGGCAACAGAGTTTTAGCAAAGCCTCAGTCTGATTCTTGGTCAACAGTTTTAAATTAATCATCCCAGCTACTTTCTTCAAAGCAACTGTTATTCTGCGTGTGTTTTATATACCTCCTCTTGACGCTGAATGTAGTCGGAGCCTGGTTTAGCTGCTGTTGCTGCCCCGCCAAATTAATCAACGGATTGCCGCTCAAGATATTCTCCATGCGAATCCTCTCCTCCTCAGCCTTTTGCTCTCGCTCCTGGGACATGACAAGAAAAACATGGAGCTGTTACAATTAGGTGAAACTTTGCTTTTTCCTAAATATAAAAACTGTATCCAGGGTCTATCTTTCTGATTATGTTTTAAGCCCTGCAGGGAAGTCTGAGACAAAGCCTTACTTTGCGTTCTTGCTCTTCAGCCCGCTCTTTCTTGATCTTCTCCAGTTCTGCTAGCAGTGCTGCAGTGTCATCATCATCGCTGTCCTCCTCGGACTCGTCTTCCTCATCGTCCTGTAGTCACACACAAATGCAGCGTCAGTGAGGCAGCTTAATCCTATAGTATTGGTTTATGTCGCTGTAATTTTGCATTTCAGGCACTTACATCAGTCAGAGGGTCATCAGCATCCAGATTGGCGGCTGGGATCTGATCCAGCCTTGGGCGCTTTGAGGACGATGAAGAAGATGATGATGTGGTGTGTTCTGGAAAACAAAGGTCCGGAGCATTTTTATGAATTTAAGCTCATGGGAAAGTGAGCCTCAGTGTATCTCTCATCAAAAAAATATCCTCTTCAAGATTTTTTTCCCCAAACAAATTTTAGTCCAATGCTGCAGGCACTGGACTAAGATGACCCACCTCTGGGTCCCCTTTCCCTGGTCTTCTCACGCACAGCCACTCGCTCCCTCTCCTCCAGTTCCCTGCGGAAGTCACGGGCACGCACCTCCTCAGGGGCATCCTGGGTGGGCTGCCTGAGGGCGGGACATGTGGAATGACTTATCACCATTTGAAAAAACTATGTGATTGATGTTAACTGTTGTGGCTCCTGTCTCAGCCTCTCCTTACTGCATTATTACTGAGCTCAGTGTCCTCCGAGCGCACATACCAACATACATACCATACATACACACATCATTACACACACGTACCTACATAAATTACAACCAAGTACATGTCTCCTGTGAGTCATTCTCTCATTTTTGTCAGTTACCCTTTCTCCACAAGTACGTTCAAAACTATGACAAGACTAACTTAACTTTATCTCTACTCGAAGTCTATTTCCCTCTATCACTGCCATGTTGAGAGAGGCATTCTGCCCAGAGCACGTCTTAAATCTACATGGCACAATGTCTGTGGGCCTGCGTCCAGTTGAATAGCCCTAACACACATTAAATAATTCTTAAAATACTTTCATTGCAAGATATTAAGTGTAACATGCAGTGGAGATGAGTAAAGGCTGCCCAATCAAGCAACCAAAAGTCAAGATGCAGTCAAAATACACTCATCATCACAAGGCACTGCGATTACAACCATCAAGAATCATATTCGTTCCCCGTTCACTGACCTGTACTTGATCTTTGTGTGTCCAGGAAGGTCTCGGCTGGAATACTGCTTGGACAAGGCACTCAGATCCCCCTCTCCTTTACCCCTCCCTCCTCTTGCTGGCTCAAACGTCGGTCTTGCAGCTGTAGTCATCTTGAATGACTGCTGTGTGTGTCAAACGGATGAAAGCAGCATTAAAAACATCAGCTGAGAAACAAAACACTGCTCTTGCTGGTAAACATCTATTCCTGAAGACAACCGGTCCCTGGAAGGAAGGTGCTGTAAGAGGTCATGTGCAGCTCAACACACACACACACACAGGAGAGATCGCCGTCCTCAGGGTAAAGCAGCAGACCGCCTCCAGCTGCTCTGAGAACTGGCTGCTCCAAATTCAGCCACTGTTATATTTACAGCTAATTTACCAAATCATATGACATTAACGACTAGAGCAGATCAGTAGCCTTTCTGAGTCTAGGTGCTGCACATCTATAGAGTTAGGCTACTGATATCATCAAATTTCAAGATTTTCCGAGTAAAACGCTTTAAGGCTCAGCCTGAAAGTTATTTCTGTATTTATTGTTGTAGTATTTTGTAGGATTAATGAAAATATTTAGACAATGCACATACATTTATTTTAGAACTCCGATTACTGCACAAGTGGGATTAATGCTCATATTTACATACATTGTGCACATGCTTTATGTAACTCTATTTCTAATTCTATTTCTTACACCTTCTTCTCTTGAGAATTTGAGCAATTGCATTTGACCCAAATTCCCCTCGGGGATCAGTAAAGTGTTTCTGATTTTGCCTGATCAGATCAGGAACGAAAATCAGCAAATAAAACGAGCACTTTCTTACGCGAGTGGCGATTGATTCATTTATAATCAAACAACGTGTGATTGAAAACACAGCATTGGGTGGAGTTTCGGAGTTTGGGCTTTAACGCCTCTGTCTGTGCTATGTTAGGAATATGAGTTATATCAACTCGAAATGATGTGAACCATCAAACCTGAGCGAGCTAACTCTGTTAGCCGTTAGCTAACAAACTGCTAGCAGGCTAGCCGGGGTAGAACAACGCAGCTGAGGAGCAACATATAATGCTACTTTGGCCAGCCAAGCGTCTTCAAACATCAATATAAATACATCTCACCAGGCGTTTAAACGTACATGACGTGAAAGGTTATGTATTTTCTACTTAAAGCATAATTTTACAGCTACAATACTTACAAGGCTGCTCCTACACGAGAATCAGACGAGAGACGAGCAGTCTACGTCACATCCGGTACAGGGTTTCTGTTAAAAAGACGCATTGAGGGATGCTCGGATTTTTTGTTTTTAAGGTTTTTTGTTTGTTTGTTTGTTTGTTTTTTACAAGTCCAATTAAAAATGATAGTCATAAAGCAGCAAGTGAAGACTGAAACATGAGAAGCCAGTATTTTTGTGGGGCTATTAGTTATAAATTCGACCCCTCTTTATGGACCAGTTAAATAATATTGTAAAATCGTATGAAATACCCTGAGATGAGAAGGATTTCAGCTCAGTATGATGCTGCTATGAGGCCGTGCTGCTGTGGGATCAGCATAACTGTGTCTTACAAAGGAAGACAGGGCTTCACTGTGGGTGTGCCACTCTCACTGGAACAGACAAGAAACAGTAGGCTGTGAAATGTGCTGGGGAGTATTTCACACAACAGGATTAGACAGCCGTATAACTGTGGGGAAATAAGAGAAAACACTTTCCTGGTGCTGATGAGTTGAATCTTTCAAACAAAACTTGAATGTTAGGTTTGGGGATCTGATCCAGTCATGCATGCTGATGCTTGCTGATAATAAACACATTTTCCAAAAGTATTTCCTGACACTTTTGAAAGTCTTTTCTGTCTAACATGCTTATCCTGCTTTGTGAAATACAACCCAGGGCTGTAGTGTTGTTGATGTTGTTTGGGATCTCTTTCAGTTCTCTTGAAAAATTTCCCCAAAGGTCCATCGCATTAGAACAATGGCCTATTGTATTTAATGATAGAGGTGACAACAACTTCTTAAACAAGTAAACAAAATCATCAAACAAGTAAACAAAATCACCTCCATCCAAAACTATGATACAGTTAAGTGAAATATGGATATAATTTACCTGTCCAGCAAAAGAGAGCCATGCAAACTCACCACTAACAACATATGTCCATATTTGACATAATTGTATGAAGTTTGCATTACAGTCTTACAATCATGAGTCCAGCTTTAAGTTTTCATATAACTCAACACTCACTGGCCACTTTATTAGGTTCACCTGCACAATCTAATACAATACAATCCAACTGTTGTGCCATAAAGTTTATTTTTCTGATGCCTATAATGCTGTTAAGGATATTATAGGAGTGCAACATCGCTTGCCTTGCTTCCATAAAGGAGCCTAAGATCTGCTTCCAAAATAAGGCGCTTTCCTTATAGCCACATACTCATAACATATTTTTCATAACATCACAGTCTGTCACTTTTCGATCAGGCAAGGTCTGTCACATTTCATAACTCCATTCATTGTTAGTGAAGACAGGGGGAAAAAAAACATCTCATCCAGCGTAATATTACTGATGGTCAGTTGCCCAGCAGATCATCTGGAATCAGGAATCTCACATCCAAGCTGCTGTTTCCTTTGCCACCAAAGTGCCACCATAACTGTCTGCTCTTGATTATAGTTTGTAGATGATTAATAAATCCCCAAATATCTGCTTGTGTTCCTTTCATTCCACAGTGCACGATAATAATGTGAACAATGAGCTCAAAGCTGGTGTTTCTGTTGATGTTACTGTTCCAACAAGGCACCGGTTACATTTGTCATTTCAGTGCGATCTTCACTGAACGATCGTGACAGGATGTTCCAACTGGCAGGGCCCGAAGCTCACAAGTCATATTTTGCTTGTATTGTAATCTGATAAGCCAGACTAGATCCCTAGGTGTTCAGGATTGCATCATTAAAGTTTTACATGACATGCAATCTGGATGCAATCCAGCTGCGATGCATATAGAGAGTGAACAATATAGTGAGATGGGATGGAAGAGTGGGGAGAATGGTAGATTTAAATAAATGAAGGCGCCTTTAGGACACTGTGGACACTTCAAGATGGGGTCATACACAAATTGTCATTATGATTGATTTTCATAGGTCATGTTGACACAATTTAATATAAATACACACAAAAATCATGAAAAAAGCTCAAAGGCATGCACATCCATTTACAAAAAAGACATGAAAACAGGTTTCACATGCTTTCAAACATCTGTCTGGTATTCAGAAACTGCCAACTGTATGAGCACTGGAATTGCAAGCCAACTTTTTGAATTATTGGTTTTAAGTATTAGCTAAATTAAAATTTGTAGAGCACATACATGCAAGTGGAGTGAAAAAACATTAAATTGCATAGGTACATGAGTCTTTAAATGGGGGAAATCAAGCTCCTTTAGTAGATATTAACATTGAAACAGATTGAATTATGTGAATTTCTGAATAATCTTTGTGCAAGTAGTGCATCAAAATATTATGCATTTTCCAATTTCTGGTGTAACAAAATAAAATTTAAGCCTGTTTAAACATGGTTGAGCTTTCATCTAGAGAAGTGTTTCAAGAAATGCGTATTCTTATTTCCCCTGAGATGCCTCTCTCAGGTTGATGACAGCGCTTTTCCTGGCTGTAAAACCCCTGCAGTCGTCATCTTGTAGGCATTGTCATACGAGAGTTTGTGCTCAGACTCACAAAATTGTAGGGGGTTCAAATTGGACCAGATGCATGAATGAATAAGTGAACAGAAAGACCTGGGGGTCACTTGTTTCTTGTCATCACTGTCACATTTTCTCTGGCATGCATATTTATGATATCAAAAAAAAAAAAAAAAAAAAAAAAAAAAAAAAAAAAATCAGATCACAATGTATCCTCTCTCTAAAACAATTTCCATTGTGCAATGTTCTTGTTCCAGTGTACATCATGTCACCGTACCTGACAACATGCCACATACATCATCATTATGCGCTCCTCTGTCTTGTTTGGATACTATAATGTAGATGTGAATGCCGAGGATTCACACTGAAGACGTTGGCTAGCGTCGAGGCAGGCAGACTGACAGAGGAGGTTCTGCTGGATTCCATATGACACTCAGATATTCAGACGATCATGCTTGTGTGTAAAAGATTTTTATTGCCTTGGCAGGTGCAAAATGTGCCTACAAAAATACAAACACACTGAAAAGCGAACACTTGTGAAGATGAGACATTTATTGAAGGTGCATTATGCAAAAAATTGTTAGTCAGCCTGACAATGAGAAAGAACCATGTAGACTTACCTATCAATTAACATGCTTGTGTTGCATTCCCAACATACGGGAGGGAGGGTAGAGGTCGGAAAGTTTCTCATCATTACAAGCTGCACATGTTCACTTCAGCTGGAGGGTTGACCAAGAGAGGAAAGTAAGCTCACAAGCCCATATCAGTAGAAAACTGTACTGAATTTTAATTTTATTTAAATGTAACACATCCATATCTTTAGTTTTCTGGTAGCCAGAGCTGGTTTGAGGTTAAAGTAAAAGTAGCATGATAGGAGTAACATTATTATTACTATTATTTTACCTCTTACAATGGGGTGCAACACATGAGGTTGCCATTTTACAGATACTTCTGCAGAATTTTTTTTTTTTTTTTTTTTTTTTTTACCTTTTTCAGCAAAATAGGAGATTCCTAGTTGTAATTACCAATTGGATGTTGACCAGAATGCTATTTGACCTGTGACCTGAATGCAGCACTTTGTCACCTCCTCGTCAGATGAGTCTTAACGGTCCTCAATTCAATCAGCCCTCCGAGGTTTTGCACAGTGAACCTTTAATACACAACTTCTGGCGGCAAACACATCCTGTAATTTCCTGAATATTATAATGTGCCCTGACTGATTTGATGTGATTGTATTCAGAGGAAATAATAAATACTGTGTGTGTGCTGAATGATTCCTTCTCTTGTCATTCTGGTGCGTTTGCAAGCTAGATGGAGCCAGAGGACATGTGCAAAACGATGTGTTGCAAAGTCTTAGATCTATTAAAATGTGTTTTCCAAACATGAAAGATAACCAGTGATGAGGCTCAGTTTGTCTGTGTGTCTGTTTCAGCTCCACAGGGAAGGAACATAAGCTGATAATTTATCAAGCTGTTTAATTCAGCCTTTTATTATTCCCATGAGGTCCTGATCTGCTCTCAGTTGACACTGTGGAGACCGTTCCATGTGAAATTCAGTGCACATGTCACATGGCTGCACCGTCTCTGTAGCATAAATGATTTGGTTGTTTCTGACTGCCAGGCAAGCAGCTCATAACACCAGTTTAAGATCTGGTCTCTCTTGATTCCTAGCATCCTTCCAGCCAGCACAAAGTCTTTGTGAAGGAATGCTCTGCTTTAAACCTTCAAAGGAAAGAGCGAAAAATCGCTGTGAGGTTTTGTTAAACGTCTCAAGTAATTCTCATTTCTCCTTGTCTAAAACAAGATGGATTGGAGAATTAGCTGGTATTTGAACCCATTTCTTCTATCGGAGGTAGATCCTGTAAGCTTCTCACTCAGGTTACAAAATCAGGGAGAAGTATTTATTAATCTAGTCGACTTAGCTCAGAAGCTTTTCAGAATGGACTGTGAAATTTGGTTTGCAAGACATCTTTAATTCATTATTAGTCCAAGAAAAAAAATGTCTTTTCACTTCTACTTGTTGGACTGTCCCACTGTGGCATAATGACAGCTTCCATCTGCCCACTCCATCACCTTAGCAAAAGACATGCCACCCACTCAGTCACCCAAACCAACCTGTATAACAGCATCCGGGGGCAGCACCTTTCACTAATAGGGGTGGAATATTAAATGTTTGGGGGTGGGAGTTTAAGGTGAAGTATTTCTGTCTGTAAAAGGCAGCTTGCAGTCTGGGCCGTCTCAGACTGAGAGGCATCTGTGTGAAAAAGAAACTTGGAGGAGGGTCAGGCTCCAGCACAGGAAAAACCACCGCTCTGCTCCGACGGCTGACTCAAACAGGTGAGGACGGCTCATGCCAGGCTCGGTTCATTCTGAGAAGGGACTGCACACTATTCCTCACTTCTCGTAAGTTTTCTTTGCACAGTAAGGCTCATATCAGAATGATGATGGCTTTAATTTGCCAGGCAAAATGAGTTTGACCTGGTTAATTACAGTTATACAACGCAGGATTAACACACCAGGTGAGAGCAGACGAAAAAGCAATGCACAGGACATGAAACATGCACATAACAAGGGTACATTCAAAGCTTGAGAACTGCTCTTTTCTTTCTCTTTTCTGTGCAAAACAGAATTCATATTTGTCAGGCTGACAGTGTTTATACTACTGTGCCATTTGAAAAGATGTTTGATTTAATTTAAAGATGTTGTTAGCACTTATTAAAAAAAAAAAAAAAAAAACTTCAACCACATTCCTCTGTGTGGCACATTCCAACATAGTGGAACAGTGTGAACCGCACGCAAGGAATTTAAAACCCACAACAGCGCTTAATAACATACATTAAAAAGCATTTGTCAGTTTTTACCCTCAGAGATTAATGAGCGATAGCAATCAGTCCGGGGGTGTGCAGAATGCAGCAGTGCAGGTTGTTTATGAAATCCTGGGTCATAAAATGAGGATGAAGTCAGCGGTGCATCAGGTTCATTTGCATAACATTGAAGCGCTTAATACCAAAGCAAATACATAAATAAAAATAAAGAGAATGAACTAAACTTCATTCCACTTCGTTTCTCTTACCAGGTGGAACGTCTGACAGGCATCATGTCAACAGGTGAGTTATGTGATGGATTGAGTCATTGCTATTTGCATGACATAACATCATGCTGTTGTTCATGGGAGTCTGCTGTCATGTGTGTGCAGGGAATGTGAGCAGAACCCAGGTGTTTAGAACCACCAAGGTACGGCATTCCCTGAAGGGAGACAGCAGCTGGATCCATAAACCAAAAGACACAGAAGAAGAGGAAGAAAAGCCTCGGTAGGCAGCCACAAGCCACCCGGTGATCAAGTTATAGAAAACGTGCCGTATTTGAATGCAGCAATATTACCAGTGATCATGTATCAAGGTGTATGAGATCACAGGTATGATGCCAATACTGCATCCTGCATCTTTTGTATTTGATGGTGTGGTCAGACTGGAGCTCCTGTTGAATTTATTTTTGCCACCTGCCAAGGAAACCACAACCCTCCCCCTGCAACCTGCTGCCTCCTCTTACACGTTTTGTGTAGTCCCTTTAAACTCACTTACATTACAAACCCTCTATTTGTCAGACACCTGAGGCCCAACAGCAAATTTTTGTGAACACTGAGTTTTGGTGAAATGGCAGAACAAACCTGCTGATGATATCTTTCACCTGCAGGGCGGACCCCCCTGTGGAGACCAAACCCCTGGCCGTCAGGCAGAACTCATACGTCCTCTCAACAGCCAAGAAATTTGGGTGAGCGCAGTATCTGTTCAGACATGGATATCAATGCTTATCTTAAATGATAAAACAATGAGACAAATATTTTGCTTTATGTTTGCAGGAACAGCTCAAGATATAGGGTTGTGAGGTCTTGGTATTAATATTATTCTGGGCTAGTTGAGTCAAAGAGGACTATGTGTAAATAAGAAGTGTAATTTTTTGATTTTTACATAAGTTTGTAATCATTTGTGTTGGATTTAATCAGATAAATTGAGATCTTAAACTAAATTGTTGGGCACAAAGTCCACAAAAAGACAAATTAGGCTTTGAGGAGCAAAAAGATACCAACGTTTGTAGCATAATACTCAAATCTTAGATCCGATAATGAAATGTGTTAACATAAGATACAAACAGTTGAGTTAATATCTATGAGTTTTTGTTTGAAGCAGGTGTTTCATGAATTTGTAATTCTTTGTTCAACACTTCAGCAAGTGATGCTCGTTGTTTGATGTGTTTAGTGACTGGGCAGTGGTTGTCTATATATATATATAACTTGTTCAAGCACATTGCAGAGAAATTTAAGGTAAAACGAATCAATGTCCAACAATGTCAATCCCCATGAGACAACACTGTTTTCAAGGATTACCACCCAACAACAAACATTACAGCCCTGCAAATTAAACTGGGACTGGCCTTTAACGCTGTGGTGTCAGTGGATAATCACATGCAGGTACTTCAGGCACAAATCACCATCTGTGACATTAACATGCGTATACACTGACATAGCTCTGGGGCAACTCCGCTGCAAAGGTAAAGACCCATGCTGCAGGCGTCTGCGCTTTAATTGGTTGATGAATGCATTAATCAGAAAACAAGCATTGTGGTAAAATGTTCCTTCAAGGCATTCGTGGAGCAAACTGCTGCCTGAGCACCTGAATGTTTGTCCTTCAGTGATGACAAGACACTTTGGAGACATCAAAATTCACTTCATCAGGAATTTCATGATACTAATGAGCATTCACTCTGACATGTTTGGTAACTGGAGATTTGATTTAAGATAACACCAGCTTTAAACAATGTTTATTTTTAGTAATTATCACAAATTTTGTATTACCAAGGTCATTATGTTGATTTGTGGAATTTCATGAATTTTGACCATATGCACACACAGTCCTGTACTAAAAACTTGAATATAAAGGCATGACTTTTTCATTTTTCCAAAACATTGCATTCAGTAACAGGTATGTTTGACCCATAATGAGTGTCTCTGTAGACTAAATTTAACATAGAAGATGTCATAAAACTCTCAGATCTGGGCAACTGGTTGGTAAATGAATGCATCCCAGCACTCGGTGTTGTTGCCATCTGTGCTTTGTACATTGCCAGGATATTACATCACTGACTTTCACTCATAAATAAGCCACTCATTCACACAAAAACACTTGCTTCAAAAAGTACTGCCCACTTTACTAAATGAGTGACCTTATGCAAAATACTTAAAAATACATTAATTTTGGATTTCTTCCCCGAGTTCACAAGCTCGAGCTGATTCAGTCAACATGGAAACAAAACACTGGTTATGTGGGAATGTATAAAGACATGTCCCAAGCTGTAAACTATTTATTTAAGTAGAAAAGGTGATAACAAAATTCACATGAAGAAAGCACGCACCCTTTAATGTAATTTGATCTTTGTTACCTCAAGGGCAGGAATGCAGCCACTCAGCCTTCCTCTTCAGAGAGGTTTTACGAGTTTTACACAGCATTTCCTCCAAAACGCACTTAATGGACCAAATTCATTCAGAGTATGAGAGCACAAATGGACTGAAAGGTTCACGGTGGTATTCAAGTTAAATCTGAGGTTTAAAAGAAAAATAAGTTAGTACTCTTACACCATTACATGTGAAAATACAGATGGTTTCCTCTCTCATTTCTAATTGCCCTCAACAGTGAGTTGAAGATCACAAAGGTGACCCAGTGGGAAAATATCACATGTAGCAGATTTTATGGATGGCTGTAGAAAGAACATTTTTGTCAGGATCAGTTAGTCTTCTATATAAATATTTGGTTGTGTATCTTGACACTATACTAAAACTGCAGAGGGTCTTTACCTAAATGACACATGGCATTAAGGCACAGCCTAGGGTGGGTCCTTTAATCTTCATCACTGTCTTTTAGGAGGTGTGTCCTCACAGATGTTAGGTGACTGAACAATTAAATAAACCACCTATTTGATCAGGGTATGTCAATAAAGTAATTTTTCTTAAGGGTATGCATCCCCCTTAAGTGTCTGAAATCCATTAAACTGAACATGAGGTAAAATTAAAAGTGACATTGCCCCCATTCTTACTAATTGATGCTGATTTAGCTGAGCTGGCTAGACAGCCAGCCATGCCATACCTGAAGAATGATAAAATTACCGTGAATTATATGTTGACAAATTGAGTTATATGATCTCTCTTGTTATACTCAGATGAACAACATTCAAACAAAGTAGGTCTGATTTAAAAAAAATGATTTACTGAACTAAAGCAAGTAAATAAATTAATATGAGCACAACCCCCTTTCTGTGGCCAGCTGCCAACAATACAGAGCACTGGGGCGGAGAGCTGGCTGCACAGTGCTCAAGTGGGAGTGTAAATCAAGGAATCAAGGAAAAGTCTGATAGAACTGGTTTCTATCCATTCAAATTTTCAAGTAATGCAAAGTCAATCAGCCTTTCTTCAAAATCTGAGGTATTAGCGGCTGATTCATAGTCTTGGGAAGTAATTAGCTAGGAAGAGGACGGTCCAGGACCTGAGGGCTCAGATACAAGAGAGGTTCTGGGTTCCCCTGTTGCTGCTATAGACAACGAGGCTGCAGCTGCTGGGCTCAGGCTGCGTGACGGCATCAGGTGGGCTTCGTTGATGGCAAAGCGGTTCAGTGGGTAGATGCCACATTTCCTAAAACCCTCCTTGACCATCCTCACCCCCTCCTCTCCCTGCACGGCCTGATAAGGCTCCTTAAAAACCCCTGAGAACTCCTTCTTGCTGACTAGAAAGTAAGTCTCAGCAGTGCAGCCATCACCGACAAACGCTGTGAAGCGCTGCTTCAGAAATGAAAAGAGACCGGTGTCGAGCGGCTGCAGGATGTGGGAGCAATGCGGCGGCAGGCACAGCAGGATGACGTTCTCCTTGCGAGCTGCTTCCACCACCTCCAGATTCAGAGGCGATTTGTGGCCGTCGAAGATCAGCAGCAGCGGCCGCTCCTTCGGCGCACGCAGCAGGAAGTGTTTAAGGAACCATTTCTTGAAAAGGTCAGAGTTGATACACCCTGAGTCCGACCAGCCGTACAGAGCGTCGGGTGGCCCTTGTGTCTTGTAGCACACGCCGCCTGGATAGGCCTTTGAGTAGATGAGGAATGGAGGGATGTCGTCGCCGGCTGCACTGAAGCAAGCCAGCACAGAGATGTGGTCCCTTGTGCCTGGAGCCGGCTTGTATCCAACACTGGCTGATTTGGGGAGGATCACCCTCTTCCTGCCCAGCTGAAAGCCCGTCTCATTACAGTTAAAGATTTGGTGAGGCTTCTCCCTCAGCCCACTGGCGTCCATGACTGTGGTCAGCAGGTGAAAAAACTGATCCACCGCTTCCTTCCTCACACACATTGTCCTCCCACGAACAATACTGTCCACTTGCTGAATGGTGATGTTCTTCTCTTGCCGTTTCCTAAAATTGAGCCACCAGGTCTGACCCAACTTAGAAAATGCCACCCTGCGGTGCTGCCGCCTATATATTGATGAGGCAAAGGAGACTAATTGTTGTTTTGTAAGTGGGAATCCATGCTTAGACATGTACAAGGAGAACTCCACCAACACCTCCTCATCAGCAGAGGTTATCAGCTGAGCTGGCCCGCTGCGACTGCCTGGTGTCACGCGTCCACTGACCCTGTCGCCCAGGGAAGATTTTGGGACTCCAAACTCCTTAGCAGCCTGCCGCACCGTACACCTGCCCGCCTTCACCTCCACCAGTGCACGTTCCATGGCCTCTTCCGTCCATTTCTTCTTCTTCTTCTTTCCAACTTTGTCGAGATGATTTCTAGATGGCATCTCCTCTAAGATGGCACAGAAAATAACCTACATGAGTGATACAGGAAACAAACATTTGTCACTGAACAATGCATTTCATTACTCGGAATGCACTAAGAGTGACACAATTTTTGAAATGTCATACTCACAACACATTTCTCACATCACTGGCTGCGTATTATATCTTATTAGATAAAACAAATGTTGTTAAAGTTATCTCATGGGCACATCATTTGCAATTATAAAAAGTTCATAAATCACAATACTACTGTGTGGGGCTGAGGGGAAGCCTAAGACAGTGTCTGGTCTATTCTGACTGATAAAATACTTGCAAAGTAACTACATTTTATTTGTCCATTTGGTATTATTATGCTGTTGTTGTTTTTCGAAGAATTTTCACTGTTGCTACACTTCAACACTTCAAATACCTGCAAACCCATGGTCATATCATATATCGTATCACTCAAGATATTTGGCATAAATATCTACATATGAAATTTTAGTCATATCACGCAGCCCTACTATCATATCATGATCAACATCGAATTGTGCTCTTGGGGCCTCTGGTGATTCTCATCTCTATAGTGCTGTAACAACAGCTCAAGAAAACCTATCCTAAATGTTATAAGAATGAATAAACCTTCTATAAACAGTAATCAAGTGAAATAATTACTCCACAGTCAACACTCTATAAGCTCAATCGCGATTTTGTAGATGTCCCCATTGTCGCCTATGGGCCAGAGTATCCTCGCTCTGTTTGAGCCTCATCGGGACCCACACATGGATGACACCACTTCTTCAGGCTTCATGCTGTTTGTTGACAAGATGGCCGTATGTTTCACTTGTTGGAAACCGGGAGAAACAAAAGCTGTAACTGTGACGACTATGTTTTATCCGCTGCACACGTAGACGGACGCACCTTTTCATTGACAAAAATGACTCTTTGTGTATGTGTGTGTTTCCTGTCTGAGTGAAAGGTGGCACATGCGTAGGGAAGGCTGAGCAGGTGTCTGAGACATAAAACATTACCTCCTGTTTGTGGGGCTCCGTCGACCAAAGTCCTCCCAGGAAAAAGGTTAAACAGTTTCGGTGTTAAATGTGACGCCGCATGTTGTAGTTACAGCCTGCACCGACCCGTGTTTACTTCTGGGACCATTTCAGGCGAAAAAATATGAACCGAATATCGTTTACCGTCTATCGTCTCACCTAGTAACCTCTAGAGGTGTTTCTGTGCCTGAACAATACACAGGAGTGTGTTTTTAGGTTTGACCACGACCGCCTCCTCTCTCCCAGCCGGTGAACTCTTACCGCCGCCGCTGCTGCTGCTGATTCAAGCGGCTCAGCAGACAGGAAACAGGAGAGCACGACCGGAACTGAAGGAATGTAGCCTTCAAAATAAGACCGCAATCCCAGCAGTGGGGAAAAAAAAAAAAAAAAAAAAAAAAATCAGAATAATAAATGTAGCCTCCAAAATAAGACTAGAAATCCAGCAGTGAAAAATAATACAATAATAAATGTAACCTTCAAAACAAGACTATGGAAATCAAGCAGTGAAACAAATAAATTATAAAAACAAATTTATCCCACAAAATGAGATTGTAGAATTTAAAAAACAAACAAACACCTGTAATAATCATATGATGTGAAGCTAAAGCAGCAAATTACCCAGTGTCAGTCAGAATCTGTGAGCTGATTTCATGCCAACATACGGGAGTTTCGCCACTGCAGTGGGTAGAAATGCTATAATCATGTTTAAAGATAACAGACACTGAATGGGATCCCATTCATTCCTACGAGCAATCCCATTCAATTTCTGTTTAGCAGCCATTCTTCCAAGTTGTCTGGTATATTATTTATGACTATTTGGACATATATATATATGTAATTTTATTTTTGGTAAACAAGAGGCATTTCAAGTGACTCTAAGTAGCTGCCACCCCTGTATGACATGTTATATAAGCCCATTCTGTGAAAAAAAAATTATAGTGTAATTCTTTACTTTCATGCTGGTATTTCAAAGGTTACAAAACATGTAAAAAAAAAAAAAAAAAAAAAAAAGTAAAATGAAAGAGAGAACAACAAAACTACTTTATTTCTGCTTTATTACTTCTTGAAATTTGAGGTTAAACACTTTTTTGATCATTTCAGGATTAGAGATGTTGTATATCAAAGTGTTTGTGCGCTCTCTCCTGTGCAGCTGCAGATAGTTTATGCTTCCTAGAGGAGAGTGTGTGGTCAATAGTCTCTCCATAAGGCTCACTGAGTTTATGTTGACTGTGTTTTCTGAGGGAAGCGTTTGATGTGATCCGTCAGTCTTTGGCCTATCAGGGTTAGTGCTGCTGAGAAATGGTAACATTGATGATTTGGATTTTTTTTTTTTTTCCAGTTTAACAGTGGTGTTCTTACTTGAGATGGCGTTTTCCATTCTCTTAATATGAATGACCTGCCTCACATGCATTACTTTTCTATGTACATATGGGCTGTGATTGTAAGATGTGCAATTTGCTAACTTCACATTAAAACTTTGTGGTTTGTTTGTGACTGCAGATTTGTTTGATTGCTGTCAGAAATCTGCAGTGACTGATCAGTTAACATTGCATATAGCTGAGATTAGGAAAGGCAAAAATATACATTCTTTGTCCCCTTGTTCTTGGGTGAAATGTTTTGGTGATGTATACATTGTTAATAAACACTGGTTTGATATCTGTGGCTCTGTCGGTATCACTGCGCCAGACAATCTACCTTTGCTTGATTTTTCTGTTCAATTTATTCCCACATCTCACCTTATTGTTCCCACTCAGCTCACATTCTGGTGTACATTGTTCCGATTCTTTCATTCTTCAGTGTTGGCTAGACTTTTTAAAATGATTTTTTTTTTTTTTTTTGTGCAGCAGAGGTTGGAGATAAACCTCCCACTTGCAAACCTGAGCAGAATGCAAAAGATCTTGTTCATATTCTGAACAACAGCAGCAGCTTTGATGCCCTGGGTTTCATCATCCAGACTGAAATAGATGATGAGGCAGTATATTATGTTGATTAGCTTTTATCTACTGACACACCATTTAATGAGAATCAGAAACTAATATTTTAACAGTTGTCTGCGGCTTTAACATTAACTTGTTAGTCAACACCCAGTCTGCCCTCCTTGGAGAACAACTACATGGTAGATTTGATTAAGTCTCAAAATATCACCAAACTTCCTTATTTATTCATTACTACTTCGTATCCAAAAAGCGAACATAGTATCTAAGATTTTAATGAAATTCAGCTACATCATCTCTTGCCAAAACTGTGAAAATCAGGGGTAAGATCTAACATTGACACCCTGATGTGAAACACTTGGCTTTGATGGCAATTTCAAGCTAAATTAGTCTGAGAGCTGTTGAGGAAATATTGTGTGTGTTCATCGCCAGCTCACTCATGCTGCTTTCCATCTACTACATAAGTGGTAATTAATGAGCGGTAATTTGTTACTGTTTTATGAAAAGTATAGTCTGTCATTATTCTTTGACATGCAAGTTTATATTCAAGGTTTGTCTCTCGCCCTGTAGATCTGTCACCTCCCCTGTAAGCCCTCCTTGTGAAAAGCCACACTTCCTCCCAGCTGAAGGGTATGTATTTCATTACAAAATGTGTTTTGCACAGACTGTAAACAATATTAAACTCGTCTGCACGTCTGTTTTTCTCCTCCACATCATTCTGAAGTTTTACATTATTAATCTTGACATAATTACATTTAGACCCCAGATAGGTATGAATGTTTAATGCTATATGTATTTCTATTACATTCCTTTATTGTGTCTTGGTTTCAGTGAGTCAGATAATCATGCAAATGGTGAAGATGCCCCTGCCAAAGATGACACTCAGCCAAAGGATGCAACAGTGAAGGCAGCAGAAGATATAAAGTTAGTATCTGACAAGACCAGTTAGATCTGTTATAAATGTAACCTCAAATATTATGAAATGTATATGTATATTAGAGAATTTATTAATGTGTTGCTGTAAATTTATATTAGAAGACTCATCCCAGAGCGAACAAACCAACAATCAACCAACCGGTATCATTCTTGACAGTTGGCAGAGCTAATGAGATGAGGCGATGTAAGATGAGCTAAAATGAGATCAGATCAAATCAAACTGGATGAGATTAGGTAATTTACTCTTTATTGATCCCAGAAGGAAGCTGACTTGTCCACCAAACTCAGAGTTGCTGAAACATGTAGTATACACAGTATGATATGCTTTCATTTAATCTGTTAAATTATGGGGATTCCCTGGTGCTGATTCCCCACTGAACGGCCCACCAGTAAATTGGTAAATCATGCATCAAAAGCAGCAGTGGGGGGAAAACACATGGAGAGGCCTCTTTTGTCAATTGTCTTTTTTTCCGCACAGCGCATATACCTAGAGTGTGTGTGCAGTGTTTTAGGGAAATCTGGTTGGATATGTCGGTATGAGTAACCTTCTCTGTGGTTTAGGCCTGAAGCAGCCACAGAAGAACTGATCCAAAATGGCGTGGAGGAGCCAGCACCTGCAACAAGTGGAAACTCAGAGGGAGTGGAACTAAATGAGCAGCCTGCCGCCGACGCAACTTCAAAGCCCGAGGGTGAATGTGTTGATGCACCGGTTGAACAATCAGAGGGCGAACCCAAAGAGGGGGCTGCTGAGGTCTCCGCAGACACTTGTGAAGGAGATGATGTAGGAGAATCGTCAGCTGAGGCAGTGACAGAGCAGAGCCAAGACACGGCTGAAGTCCCTGCTGAGCTCACGGTGGAACTGAAAGAGGAGTCCAATGAGAAACCCAAAGAGGAACCTTCAGCAGTGCCAGAGCTGGAAAAAATTTCAAATTTGGAGGATGTTGCAGTGGAATCGACCATACAGCCCACAGAGGGGGATGGTGAAGTTCCTCCCCCAGAATCTGATGAGAAACCTGAAGTGGAACCGTCAGCAGAGCCAGCAAACACTTCAAATCTGGAGGATGCTGCGGTGGACTCGACCATACAGCCAGTGGAGGAGACCACAGTCGAGGCAGCCCCAGAGCCAGCTGTAGAGGAGGCAGTCACGCCTGCGGTTGAAGCTGCAGTGGAGTCATCAGCAGAAAGCGCCGCTGTAACTAACGCAGAATCCACTCCTCCAGACGCAGCTGTAGTTCCGCCTGTCCCTGAACTATTTGCAGATTCTGTATCTGAACCTCCTATCGAGCCTGCTGCTGAACCTGCTGTCAAGTCTGAGGAGCCTAACGCTGAATCTGCTGCACAAGAGGAACCAGCTTTACAGATTGAAGCTGAAGGTGCAGTGGAGACTGAAGCTCAGCCTGTAGTTGAAGCAGCTGTGGAGCAAAGTGGTGAACCAACACTGGAAACAGCAGCAGAACCCACAGTGGGATCGAACGCTGAAGCTGCTGCTGAACCAGCCGGTGCAGATGGTGAAGCCACACAGGACCAGGTGGTTGAAAGCACCATTCAGCCTGCAGAGGCAACAAATGTAGAGGCATCCCCACCTGAAGCTGATCCTGAACCTGTGGTAGAACAATCAAACTCAGAGGAGCTGAAACTAAACCAGGAGTCTGCCACCACCAGCAGGTGAGTAGGTATTCATAAACAGGAACATCACACCCATTGTTACATTTGCATGCTTGCCTTTGTGGAAAGTGTATCTTGTTATTCTAATTTTTGTATTATTCACTATTCCTTTTAGCTCTGAGATGTTGCACAATCCTGTGGAAGATGTACAAACAACACAAACTTTACTGAAGACCAGGTGGGTTATTAGTCTCTGAGTTTTTTAAACAATATAGTAACGGTCATGTAAAAAAATCATTACTTTGAAAGAAATTCATGGCGGAAAAATGAAACAATGTAAACAAATTTGTGCACAAGATTTAAAAGAAATAAGCTTTGTGGGAAAAAAATTATGAGAGATGTAATTCTAGCTCTTGCAACATGGAACCAAAACTTTGTATTCTTATTTTAATTATACACTAATTATACACATATTTAAGTAATGTATAAACTGCTATTAATAACAAGCAAATGCACCCGAGAAGTTCACATGTACAACGTAATGCTGCTTTTCCTCATATATCTGGTAGATGAAGTCTAAGACATAACCGTTGATGATAAACTTTCACTTTTAAACTCTATGTAGCTGAGTTTCAGCCCAGATGTCTGTACCCATTTAGAGATCTTTTAAACTTTTAATCAGCGTAAAATTATTCAGTGTGATAATTCATGCATATTGACCCGGATTGATTGTATCTTGCCTTATGTTATTTTAATAACATTATATAACCTTAATGATGTAAACAGTAAAAATAAATAAAGGCACAGCACTAATGCAAGTGTTTCACACACACAGTAAAGAGTGTTATACTCTCTCTTCCTCTTCACTACAGGGACGGCCATGCTGTTTGTTCATTCTGTGACGAAGTAATTGGAAATATCAAGATATCACTCAGTTACCCTCCAGTGCAAAGCCACCCTGACTGTCTGAAGGTTTGTTTTGTCTGCTTTTCCTCTCATGAAACATGTATGTCTGATTGTGTATTTATATGATATGGTTTTCAGTGTTGTGACACCCTATTAATGTTGAGTGTGTGTTTCCCTGTTGCAGTGTGGCGTGTGCCGCAGGGCCCTGGGAGACTTGCTGACAGCCATGTTCCTGCATGGCCAAGTGATCCACTGTGAAAGCTGCTTTGCTAAAGCTCTCTAGACCTGAGGTCTAACCGGGACAAAGAAGTTGCCAGAGAACACTTGAAGCATGCATTGATTAATGTGTTGTTTGAAATGGGAACTTTGCCATCATTGCCTTTACCCTCTATTCAAAAGAAATGTTCAGAGCTGCCAATTACCATGCCTCGTGAAAGTGTAAAGAGTAATTTTTTAGGGCATGGTGTTTTTTTGCAGGATAAGGAATTCTGTAAAAAAGAGTATGGGAGGACATGATTTATTATTGTTCCAAAGATAGTCAAATGAAATCCTAAACAATCTACATAAAAAATGTGTGAAAATATAGTGCATTAGTTTGAAATAAAATCACGGTTTTGATGCCTCAGATTCAAAAGGTTTAATCAAAGTCTTAATTTCAAACGAGCACACACAACACACAGCAGGACTGCACATCAAATGCGAGTCACCTGGGAAGCATGTTATTGTTAAATACACAAGTATCAACGTCTCAGGAACATAAAAACAGCTTATTCTAAGCAGTAACAAAAGCTCCTCCAAGAAAATGGATACATATCTTTGTTCCCCCCACACAGTGGTATTTAAAGAAAGCAAAAAATGCTCAAAGAGTGAAAGCAAAGTGCATACTTTGTAAGTGGAAGCAAATAGCGAGATGGCAGGATAACCTACGGCCTACACATCATCCTTGCACACAACTTTGGTACATTCAGCTTTATTTGCTTTAGTCCAAGGAACGCTGCTGCACATGATGATCACAGTAAGGCAACAGCAGCAAACTCATATTCAAAATCAATATACACATCAGTTAGCGGTGAAAGGAATGCATGCAGTTATAGTGATTTGCAGGGCGAACTGCCATCGCTCTTAATTATTCATGAGCGGACATACATCACAATCTGACAACAACATCAGTACCAATAAAGCTTCACGACAAGAGTAAATCAAAACGGGCAGTACAGCCTCTGATAGGGAAATGAACAACAAACGTAAGAGAATCATCTGAGAGTAGGATTTGATGAGAAGGCCAGAGCTTGCTGCTGTGAACGAGTTATCTTCATCCCTCTGTCTGTTGTTCATACAAAATGGTGATGACAAACAGTCATCTGTTATTGGACATGTCTGAAGACGGACACGCGGGTGATCCAGGTTTGGGGTTGCTGTATCACAGAGGATGGGTGGAAGTCAGTGTGTCCATCTCACGCCCAGTGGTTGGGGTTGATTAGGAAAGGGGGCACTGCTCTTAGCAGCGTAACCCTTTCCTACCCAGGAACCGCAAGACTGCATAGTTGTAGGTGGTGGCAACCACATACAGAAACTACACAGGAAGATATTGAAGGGTGGAAAGGAGAAAAAAAAGGGGGTGGGGGGTGGATTTTAATAAATATGTTGGCAAGATCATCAACAATGTTGGCATCAGTCCATTTACAAAAACTTGACTCCACAGTTGCAAAATGTATTGCAAACATTTTATGTTATCATGTTTTACATGTGCCACAGCCATTGTTATTTATTTCTCAACAGGCTTTCAAACTTTTCTGCTGTTCTGAGACCCCAACTTGACAGACTCCCATCTTAAATGATTTCTCCCTGAACCCTGATATGAAATGATGATGTTTGGATTATCTTAAGTAGTCAATTGTTTCAATGTGAAACTTGAATTGTACTTGTATTGTGTCAAGTTCTGACTGATTTATTGAACATGTGTTTGAATTATTGTTTATTTTGCTGAGGACCCAACAGGTGTCCCCAAACCACACTTTGAAAGCCATATGATTTAATCTGACTTTAAAGAATGCATATTGTCAAAGCACTTACTCACCAAAGCTAAGAGAGTCACCGCAGCCCCAGCAAATGCAGCTATGTACAAGTCATAGGTGACGTAGAACTGTGGAGACATAAATAATTTGGTTTAATGTAGGTAGAAATGTTCACTAATCCCCTTTGCTTGTCTTTTTTTGTGTGAGAATGTTAAGTAAAAAGTCTTACTTATGCATCCGTCTTACACTTAATAAAACTGCCACAGTTAGAAGGGATTTTACAATGACTCAACAGTTTTCCGTCTGAGGCGGGTGACAGGGAACACTGAACAGTGAATATTGAATTCGTCTACTCACTTCGCTGGTTTTGCAAATCGATGCCAAGGTCATTCCACACGCCTTTCCTGGCATTGCATTCCAAGGTAGCAGACCTTAAATGAAGACATGATCACAGTGATGTATCTCTCAACGCTGATGAATCACGACTCATTTTGAGCACTTGTGCATTAAAGTTGTTTTTCTCAATCCTGCTGGCAAACAGTGTGTCACAGAAAAAGCAGCAGAGACTAGAACTGAATTTGAAGGATTAGATAAGGTACAGTTCTCTTTGACTTTACAATTTATCCGAAGAACTAACGGATCAGCAACCAATAGTGCATTCATCTTCCTCTAACAATTAATGCAGATGTGTTTCTAGGTCATAATATTAACATTCTCAACCATTTTCTCATGTTAGACAGGAGCTCTGATATTACAAGAACAACGCACCATATTGTCTGGCGTCCATGCAGATCCAGCCATGCTGATTAATGCTGGGGGTTGTTTCAGCCAGGATGTTGATGTTGTGGCAGGTCTGTGCCATGTTGAAGAAGAAGAAGACCGGGATGGCGGTGAAGGCAAACACTGCCAGCCAGATGACAGCAAGTACGTACGTGACTACAATAAACTGTTGAAGGAAAGAGTGCAATGCATAAGGTCACAGAAATGCACTAGAGCTGAAGTTCTCAAACGTTTTCCCTCAAGTTGACTTTCATCAAGCTGCAGACCTCCATTTGAAGTGATTTTGCCTGAGGGACCCTGATATGAAAGGATGCTCTAGCTTGTGTTAAGTATTAAACTATCTGGATATCATATTTAAACACTGACAATTAGATTCAAAGTAGTGAGATTACAACATAATGTTAACATAATCACTCCAACCTTTTTCTGTGTTGGAATAATTTCCAGTGAATTAAATGATAGAGACATCAAACAATTTCTGACTTTGTTGAGGACCTCCTGAAAGCTCCTCAAGGACCCGTGGGGGTCACTGGACCCCACAAAGCCATTTTACCAGAGAAGTCTGAGTCTCACTATAGTCTCATTAAAGAGTAATCAAACCCCAAAGCCAAATCTATATGAAGCCTGACCTCTGATGGTGAAAAGTGTGGGTTTTAGGTGGGAACTGATGGGTGATGTCACCAGCTTCACTGTACGGGTGGTGACCAGGAACCAGGCATCCATACCTTTAAGGCTTCACAGAGATTTGGATTTGGGGTTTTGCTCTTTCATTCAACTATCAACAATGTAATATATCAGGTGTATAAGGCACTGGAAAAGTTGAGGTCTCATTGTGATTCAACTATCAACCGTGATTCTTGACACTGTATAGGATTCACAGAAACAAAGGACACTTGAGTGAGGTTACAAGCTGAAACAAAAGACTTCCATTCAGCAGCTTAACAATGACCTGACGTCATGTTCCCCCCTCCCTCCCTGTTCTCACCGTCAGACTGAGGCAGCGGCCACACTGGGTGCTCCTGAATTCTCCAAAGGTCTGCTTTACAGCGCTCGTGGTGTAGAAGCCCTCAGCCAGCAGCAGGATGCCATACAGGAAGAAAAATGATGCCAGGCCATAGATCACGTACTGGAAGTACTTGATGCTGTGGCACGCAGTATGAGGGAAAACTCAGTGAAACAGTAAATGCCGCTGCAAACTAAAATTGTACATTTTTAAGAAATCTCAGTATCACAATTTGCTGGATTTATTGAAGCGTCACTCACAATGAGGCCATGACCACAAAGTCCTGAACGTTGCGAGCGAAGTAAGTCTCGACGAGGACCTCGGTCTGAGCCAATGCTTCATGCCCGCAGCCACAAAATAATGCCATGCCAGCAAAGCACAGCAGGGTGGCCACCAGGGACGGGTAGGGCACTGCCCCAAAGCACCGGACACAGCAATCATAACAACCTGAGGGGGCATAATATATCAGCACACACGCGGCACACACCGCACATATAACCACACAGCACATCTAAGCCACGGCAGGGACCCCTTTCACCCTGTGAGGGAGCTATGAAAATGGCCTTGCTCTGTCTGCAAATCCATCAGCATTCATCAAACTCCATCAACAGGCAAGAAAGCAACAGAAAAAAACGTTAGAACAGCAGTGAAAACCAGGTGTTCAAGCAGTGAGTCCCAATAAAGCGTCCATTCACCACTGACTTCACGACAATCTCATGCACTTCCTCCAGTGTAAGCTGTGCTGTTCAAGCAAGTAGCAAATATCCGGGTTGTTAATGATTGCATTGGCAGAAATGGGAGAGAAGAAAGCACCTAAGGCTTTGCAAAGCCAAGGCTGCCTGACCGGAAACATTTGCTGCTTTTGATCCTGTACTCCACAGCAAGCAAGATCCCAGTGCCAACCAGTGATGTAAAGGACTGACTACAAGGTGTTGCTACTATAAAATACCCCTCTCTGCACTGGTTCCATCCGTATGTGAATGCTCCTCTGCTTGTGCCAACGCCTGACAGCTCGGCTCCTACTATCCCTATAGTCCAACCCTCTTTCAACCAGTGGTCACAGGCGTCACCAGGCAAATACGAGATGGTAGTGAAATATGGGCATCAGGGGCCTAAAGAAAGACCTTTGTGGCTGGAGATACAATATCCTTTGTCTTTGCCATGATCAGAGAGGAACAAAGGGCAGCGATGTCAAACAAACAAAGAACATAGTGCCACACACACATACACACACACACACACACACACACACACACTGTAGTACGCAAGTCCTTGGTGGCCACCAGGACGCTCTCAACACCACTGGCAATGTCACTCAGCCAGTGTACACCCACAGCTGGCTGAGACTGGTACCATGGCACTGAGTGTCAATGCCTGTGGGGGCTGGGTTCAAGTGTTCAAGAGTGGGTGGAAGCACAATAAAGGAGAGGAGTAATTTGAATATCTTCACAACAACAGCCCCACTCATCAGTGTTGTATGATTCAGAAACACCTTTTTTGGGCAATTTAGATACATTAGTGTTCAGACGTTGCCTGAATTATCAGAGTGAGAAAATTGTTCCTATATGTTTTTTAGGTGGCTGCAGCGGGGGTTGCAAGCTGAACAAACTGCTATTTAAACACAACCAGTAACAGCAGGAAGATTGTTAGAGTCACTAAAAATGATATCGGCTGCAGATGCCCACGCTTCAGCTGTGCTCTGCAACGGTGGTTACAATGATAAACAGGCCATTATAACCTCTTTATAAATTCAGTGCAAAAGACACAAGTGGAATGCATTTATATTCCATGTCAATACAAATCAATCTGGACTGCAAAGCTGTTTTAAAAATGGAGTAAAAGTTGTTGGTGTTTTGTTTGCAAATGAGCAAAATCTGGTAAACAAGTTGTTTGGGCTGAAGGTTCTCATGGAAATTTGTTAATTTATGCCTGTGACACATGTGGGAGTATCTGACCTCTTTCACATGAATGACCTTGCATGGCCTTGCCATGATGAGAGTCGCTGCTCATCTCCCCGAGCCAGTCTGATTGCAATTTAGCGTCACTGAAGTTTTGGGTTAAATCAGGTTAGAGGAGGTTGTGATGAGTTATTTCTTTTCTGAAAAGTAAGTCGTCTGTCTGAGTCAATGTGCTATATTCAGTTGTTAAAGTAAACAGTTTATGTTTAATCCATGCCATAAATCCGGAGGAATGCTGAAATCCATGATAGATCAATAATCCACAGGTGGTTATCAGAGTCCTTATGATAATTAAAACACAGGATTAATCTGCAACAGTGTGCAAAATGCATGAGAGCAACATGATATCTAATGTCAGAAAAGATATATTAAGGGATATATGAGTAAGTTATTGAAATTCACATTTCCAAATAACACTAATACCAGATGGATAAGAATTATTAAAAATTCTGTGCACTCACCCATGTCCAGAAAGAAGTGTGAGGTTATTGAAGTTTTGCTGAGTGTCTTTGTGACTCTGATATGAGGATATGAGAAGTTATTCCCCGCCACTCCTATATGAATCTGACTCGCGCTTTTGTCTCATCAACAATAGATAGACCCCATCTCCCCAGTCACATCTTAAAGTCACAAAGTCCCATTTCAGCTGCCAGTCATTATTTATGGAGCCATGGGTTCAGGACTGAGGACAGGGCATGGGTCAGACGCTCCAATAAGAGCTTTATTCTTGGTATTTGCTGGTATCTGCTGTATTTCAGCTTGTCTGACTCACATCAATACTTGTGTCTGCCTTTTACTACATTTAGAGATATGGAAAGTTTAGCAAGTAGAGCAAAGCAAGTCTTTTCTTGTACATGTACACTTTATGTATCAGCCACCCAGGAGACTGATATCTGTTTATGTAACACAAAACAGCATAATAATTCACATTACAAGTACTGTAGAGACTCATGTTTCTTTTCTGTAACTTAATATGTGCAAAGCAAATTAATCTACCAAAATCTAATTAGTATAAACATTTTATCTCAAGATTTCTTCTGTTACTGTTTACCATGTGCTCAACTATTTGCAGATTGCAGTGCATTTCATTTTTCATTTTCTTTCAGTGGTGCAGCTCTTTATAATCTGCATCAATGTGCCGTCAGTCTTCACATCAAGAAGACATTGTGCACGACGTCAGTGCAAGATTCAGTTTATGGGTCTGAGGAGTCTCGGCAGCTTCTTCAGAAACACACACATAAGAAGAATGCACAGACAAAGGCGCAAAATAAAAGGTGGCCATCGAAATGCCAGTGAGTGACATTGATGAAGTTGACTAACAAGGGGACATTGACGGTCGGCTCCAGCTGCTGCCCTCCTTCCCTCCCTCCCTCATCTTTGACCTAGTTGATGTCAAAGCTGGGACTGGTACAAAGACGCTAGTGTGGAGCAGGAGCAAACACCATGCTATGTTTTTTTGGAGTAGCCTCTCATCCTATTTTAACTTGCCATTTTAAGCCCCAGACAGACGAGTAGGCAACTCTGGATAACTGAACAACAGGCAATTGTATTCCCTAATTGATTGTATTCTATTAGGGAATACAATTTCAATGATGTCCCCGTTACATTCACCAAACGTAAGTACAGGGCCGTTGCACACCAAAACCACAAGCCAATTTTGAGAGGGGAGCAAAAGGGAGCTGAGCACACTGGCTTCCTGCTGTGCCGCCTATGGGTGTTTTGTGCACAACAACTATGTGCTGCGACTGTCCATGTACTGATCATTGGCTGCGGTCCATTCAGACAATCGAGACATTTGTGGAGCTGGTCCGTCCTTTTGATGCAAGTTCTCTGGTCATGGCTGATGATGCCCTTAAGAAAATACACAGCCAACCTTTGTGGACTTGCGAACTGTTAACTTACAGCGTGCAGTCTGTTGTCTCCTCAAAAAACCCTGACACACAACAGCTCGAGTATGTAGAAAGGATTAATTACATCAGCTTTGTTAAGCTGAATGTGAAGTGTGGAGAGGAATGGTTCATTAACGCTTCCCTGCTATCTCACAGATAGGAGGGAAGCGTTAATGAACCTGAACAATCTGAGTGTATATGATGGTTGTCAGCTCTACTTGTGAGATGCAAACAGGCAGCAGTGCTGATGATCAGTGCCTGGGATTAGGTGGGAGGACAGGCTTTAGAGGCTCCCGAGCTTGCTTGAATTGATTAGAGCCATGTATGTATCTATGTATACACTTTATTCCACCAAAGAGGATTTTGATAACAATCAGGGATGTGAGCAGCAGTAGGCAACACTTGCAAAGTTGTAAATGCTGTTAACTAAGTTGTATATGCTTTAGTTATACTCTGCTCATGACAAAGTTCTGCATTGTTCGTTTGGTTGTTCCGCATGCGTCATACATAATATCTCAGACACCACACAGGTTCACTTTTGATGAAACTTGGGGAATTGCACCTAAGAACTGTGTTCCGACATTTTCAAAGTCACACCCCCCAAAGCTGTAGGAGGAATGGAACAGTGGCAGCAGGAGGCACAACAGAAACAGTGGGGAAGCGAGGAGAGCAAAGAGAAATGCTAGAAGGGCGTCTGTGGTGTTGATTGTGGTGGCTGAACTTTCAGGGAAAAGTGACAAGAAGCAACTCTGGCAGAGAAAAACAAAGAGGTGGAAATGCTCGGAGCATTGTTGAAAAGTTCTGAGCAGTTGTAGCCAGTTTATGATGAAGAGGTGCCAAGCAGGTGCTGGGGTTTAGGATAGGAGGATGCACCAAGATAGAAACAGAGGTTCAAACTGAAACTAACTTGGAACTTTAAGTTAATGTGCGTTGGCCTTCTTAGCTGAGGGAATCCAGAGGGTGAAAAATTGGAAACAGACGGAAACTGATCCATGGTTATGAGCTGGAGTTTCAGTGGTTTGTTGGCCTGGTCCATTGGAATCCAGAAGTTCATGCATAATTTTTAAGCTGAGGCTAAGATGACAAGATTGAAAATTTCTCCATGCTAATGTCATCTTGTAATGTAATCGTCTTATGCAGATTAAAACCCAGTCTGAGGATTATGTTAGAATTCTCCACGCTGCCCTGTATTAAAGTAATGAGATACTTTATTGAGTCCCTCTGAGCAATTCTCTTTTGACTGGCCCCAGTCCAGGGAGGGGAGTCAGGGGCTGGTGGGGATTCAGTGACTTGCTCAAGGACACTTTGGCCCTGTTCACATTAGAGCTGGATACACTTGGCACTCCTTATTTTAGTACTAAATTCGGTTAAATTCAAATTCAGCACAATTCTTAACGAGAGTGACAACTGGTTGTATTGCAAGAACCAAAGCTGACCCTAGTTAGTATGCAAATGAGCCCGGCTCTGTGTGTATAGAAGGAAATGGGACATGATAGCTGGTAGCTTATGAGCAGCGATATCACTCCAAATACAGGAGCAAGTACAGGCAAGAGCTCTCAATCTTCTAAACACTCAGGACATGTGTGACTTCAGAGTCAATTTCCTTGTTTGTCAAGTCCCAAAATGCTAATGTGATTTTAAGCAGGGCAGAGGCTGACACGGGGGCTCGAAGCAGCTGGGTCCTTCAGTTTAAGGGATAGTATTGCGAACCCCCAGGTCACCGTGCCACCCTTCGCCTGCTAAAGCTGAAGACAATGCTGAACTTTAGAGCAGCGATTTACTGTCAAAGTTCATTTTAAAGACAAATCGCTCAAATATATAGTTTTTTGTTTTTTTGGGATTTGAGAATGACTTGGACCAGAGTCTAACTCTGAATCTATGCTTGGTCTGCCACCAGCATCACTGAATCCAGATTCTTCCTTAAATTTCTCATTGGCTATGTGCGAACACACAGAAGTACAGTAATCAAGTGGTTATAGTCTGCAATAACCATAACGAATGACATGATCATTTACCCTGCATCGGAAGTAACTCCCATCAGATGGAGAATGGGTAGCCAAAACCTTTTCATACTTTTCTGCAGGTGGACATTTCTGTCTTTGGTTTGAATCCCTTGGGTGTAAAGCAATCCTCTGTTAACTGGATTGTTCAAGGCAGCAGCAATACTCAATTGGAAGTAAAATGTACTTGTGAACAATTGAAACCAAATAACTCCTTTACCCCTTGCATCTGTATTTCCCTCAAGTTTCCCCTGCTGCCACATGCTGTTTGGAGTAATTTTATGGTAATCACATGACGTAAATGTTATCTGCATATACAAAGTTCACCAGAGTTTTCACGAACACTATTGACTTTCATTTTTGGGTGAACTATTCCTTTAACACATTATCATCAACATCGTCATCATCATCATCATCATCATCATCAGCTTTGTTATCCTCTGGATGCTTGCTGTCCTTGCAAATCCCAAACTCTGCATTATGAGAAATGAAAGCGTGTTGAGGAATCCAAACTGTTCACCTCCAAATAAGGAATCCTCATCCTTAGTTCCAAAAACCTTTTAATAGTCAGCTGATTTAGATTAAACAACATTATGATAGGATTAAAGAAATCAAATCTCAAAGCTTGATGTCCATTCTCACAAATGCAGCAGTAAAGAGTGACTCCCGGATATACTATAACTCCGCCAGGACGGGGTTCAAACCACTCAGAGAAGGAGCAAAAATCCAAAAGTTTCATGACACTCCTTTTCAAATGTGAAGGATTCAGTTGGTATACATACAACTACAATGTAATTACAGTTATCTGTCGGAGGACCGTACAGTATTCATAAACAAATGACAAATAAAATGTTGAGTCTAAGTGTATTCTGTACAAACAAGCCAAGCCAAAAGAGCCATGAGTTGGTTAGAGTAGGAGAATACATTTTAAGCAATTCTCTTTTTATAGTGAAGCAGAAGTCATATTCCTACACTGTAGTAAGCAAAATTATAGACACTTAAAACAAAACAAAAAAATAGCAAGGATACTCAAATAGACTACAATAGATTACACAACACTACATATGCAAAACTGAATTGTTAAATTCAAACAATGCCGCAATTTACATTTTATAGCGCACTTCTCAGTGTACACTCATTCACTCACTCAATATTTCAGTACAATACAACGTACATTCTCTCTCTTGCTCTCTCTCTCTCTCTCTCTCTCTGTCCCGCCCTGTCTCTCTCTCTCACACACACACAGAGGGGTGCTATATTTTGCATATTCAAATAGAATATTTTGGATAAATTGGACATTTTTACCACAGGAGTGATTAGAAGTCTAGTAAAAGCTCAATCCATTGTAGTTACAATAGCATGGTAATTCCCTATGTGAGCATGTTACAATGCAAGGCATTTTAAAGTAATTAGAGTAAAAATACCTTTTTTCATAATAAGCAATGTACCATGAGAAATATGTATAAAATAGCTTGATAATAATAATAATATTAATACTGCTTTTTTAGCTTTTCCCAGATATCATCTCTGTCCACCATGAGTCATAATGTCACTTTGTTCCACATAGGAGATCAAAATAGATATTGCAGAGTAAGAAAAAGCTCCCCATACAAATCCAACTGTATAAACATTATACTAAGTTCTTACTAGGTAAAGTTCCAAAAAAGCCAAAGTGGAAAATGAAATGCACTTTTTTCTTTTTCACTGCCTTTGAAAATGATTATTATAAAATGACCCTGCGTATCGACTTCCTATTATGAGAAAGCAAAGGCAGAATGTTGGTGGTTGTACACCTTCTGAAAAGACAGAACAAACATTTCAACCCTAGTTTACCTACACATCCTAAATACAGCTTTACACTTCCAAGTATTGTGGACTCGGCAGTTCTCCCTTCCTAGCTCCTCCCAGGCTATACCCGTGTGGTGGAGTGTGTGCTGGGCAGGCCCGCAGAGCTGTAACCGGCAGGAAAGGTGCTGTAGGGACTCATGTTGGAGAGGCCCATCAGGGAATTGGGGATCATGGTGATGTTGTTGGGTGTCATCAGAGGGATGTCATCAGGCGAGCGACGCATTGTGAGTGAGTAGTCCAAGCTGGGAGAAACATGGAGGGGATTGTGAAGGGCGTCACACTGGTTCATTTGCTGGGACACGCTCTCATCGATGGTAGTGGTGTGGCTGGCACTGTTGCCCTTGCTCTCACGCTGGGGACTGGGCTGCTGGGACGCGTCCTGCCGGCTGCGCTTGTCCTTTCGGTAGTAGAGAGCAGCGAAGGCCAGAACATTGAGGAAGAGCAGTGAGGCGCCCACGGCGATGGTGACGCTGAGCTCGGTGGAGTAATCTCTTGGGTTTGGCATGATCAGAGGGCCCATCTCTCTCCCTCCTTCCCCGTTGTTGTGGGCAGTGGACAGAGGAGGCCGGCTGGTGCTGGAGGATTTACTCTTCCCATTGGACTGGGTGGAATCCAGCGGCGTGACCTTGGTGGTGGTGGAGGAGTAGTGGAACATGTCGTGGAGGTTATACAGATGGGGCACCAGGTGTTTCCAGAAGGCCACCTTGGTGGCACGGTAGTGATCTCGGATACGTGGCTTCAGGCCGATGTGCAGATACAACTGGTCATAAGGGTCGTACTTGGACCAGGCCACCTCCTCAAAACGGTTGGCCTTGGTGTGGATGAACTTGGTGTCCTGGGGCACTGGCTTGTTAGGATCCCTGCAGATACATAGCAGACAGAAAACTCTGGTCATAATAAAAATATTTGTTGGAAGAGAATTGGTGTTGTAAATGCAATATTGCCATTCCTATTGGATGGAAACAGCCCCGTCCAATCAAAAATATTTGACCTTGACTGTACTGATTTGTATCTATGCAAAGTTTGTCACTAGAGAGGTGTTTTCACAATCCTCTGCTGGTGGAGGTGTGTGTGCTGATGTGGTGCTGGTTTGCATATCATTTGTACCAACTCTACCGGTCATGGAGCTGGACTGCTGGTTGTGATTTGTTTAAAAAAAAAACCAAAAAACCAAAAAAAAAAAACAAGACCAACTCAGAATGGTTGCCTCACATGAACAATATCAGTGTGACTAAGAGATTCCCTGAATTTTTTTTTTTCAGGGTTAGATTTTCAAGTATGGCACAATGTTTGTGACTGTTGAAGGACTGGACTTCCGTGTTGTGTGAACAGAGCTCTGGTTACGAGTTGGTGAGCGAGCAGGCAGGGAGGTGGCAGGGACTACTGGCATACTCATAGCCCTGGACATTTTTAATGAGGGCAAGGTTTAGAGCTACATTTAAGGCACAAAGGGATGTTTTTTTCACGGAAAAAAACAAATATGTAACACTGATGAACAGGGATTCTTTTTAAGGGTTAGGATTTTAATAGCATACTAACACAAAATGTTGTTACAATCATTACTGCAAATATTGTCATAAGTAAAGCTTTCACAACATGAGAGCAACACATACAAACAGAGGTCAAGAATGCAATGCTGTCGTCTCTCCTCAAGGGCTCAGCATTCCCTCATTCCTACCCACTAACCAGCAGCCCACAGTGACCTGGGCTGCGTTTCCTCCTACTGCTAGGGTCACCATTCACAAAGGACTCATTGGGGGTTTGTCTGCTCATTCAGTATTCATGATGACTGCAGCAGGCAGGGTGCTCCACTACAGCGCAAAATACAAACTGTATCTGTCCCTCTGTACTATATAACAAATTTTAAAAAATATGTCCAACCGAGTGCTGCATTGAGTTTCACCCCATTACCCTTTCAACATTATTCCTTTCCAAACAGTGTCAACATCAGTAATATCTGTTCCACATGAGGCCATAGTGTGTCAACAATGATTATCTCTCATTTGTTGGAACATGCAACTCTATTAACCTGGAAAAAGTCTTGTTAGTCAGAGAGATGCTGAAAAATGTACTGCCACTTATTCTAATGATATTCAAAAATATGTCAAAATCTGCCAAAAGAGGATAGATAGATAGATAGATAGACAGATAGATAGATATTGATTGATGACTGACTGATTGATTGATTGATTGATTGATTGAATGATTGATTGATGCAGTGGATTTGGATTTTTAGACTTTTAAGATGGTATTTGGTTTGGGTTTTGCAAAATATCTTGAAATCACAACTCACACTGATGAAGTAGATCTTCAAGTGCCTCTTGAAATTTTCACTTCAAGATAACCTTTTGCTGAAATATCTAAGAACTGCCATCAAAATTTCTGTGAGGTTTACGTGAAGTGGTGAATCTTCAAAGTTTTGTGAGGATCCATCATTTCACATCAGGAAACAAGGCCAAGAGTATTGAAACTTTGTCAGCCATGTGGTGAAAGGGGACTTGTACAGTAGCTTGAACAGGGCACGTCTGTGAAAAGACTCACGCCTTGATGTGGTTCAAAAACGAGGGAAAGAACCTTTTTTGATTTTGAAAAAGCATCAGTTGGTGCGCAGTTAGGGTTTTGTCCATTGGTTTGTAATGCAGTTTATTATTCATTCATAATTTGGTGGCTGTATACAGTTAAACTGATATTTACAGCCATTAACTATCACACTGAAAACTACTTTCATGCTGTGGATGACATAAATAAGGGTAATCAGACTGAACTTTAGTGCTCTCTATTAGTCATATGCCTCATTTTTAGAAGCTGGAAGAAATGACAGCATGAGTTCAGGTTGCACTTCACATGGGATCCCTGTCTAAGGGCAAATCCTTACATACTCTTGTAATCAGGGCAAAAGGGGAGGGTTGCTCAAAAAGGCTGACACAAATTAGGTTACTTACATATTAATCCTCAACACTCTGACTTAATGCCATTCTAAGCCAAGACAGGACTGCAAAATGAAAAACTGTATGACAAACCAACCCATCGCGACTTTGCCTAAATACACCATACTGCTGGCAATATGTGCTGTGGTTTCCTTTTCAAGAAACAGGTTTGTCACTGTGGAAAACTGCCATAGATGCATCCATTGGTACTCACCCACTCTTGGCAAAGTTGGTCCAATAAGTCATGACGACGGCGCTGAGCATAATGTCATTCCTGGAGAAATTACAAGGGAACAGGTCAGTTGGGCCAACCATGGGGATGCCAAACACGTAAGGCACCTCATCTCCATGGGCTGAGTCAGACCACACAGGCTTCATTAGGCTCTGGCAGTGATGGTAGAAGGCGTAGAAGTAAGTAGGTGAACCGTAGCGGGCGTGAAGGTCAGCTGTCACCACTGACGGCTCTACCCATTGGTGGTCGGTGAACAGAGCCACTAGGGTCTTCCTCCTTGTCTCCGGGTTGTCCTTGTCAGCCCAGTCTGTGTACATGAATTTAATTGTCTCCCTCAGTGTGTCCTTCCCCTCTGGATACCCATACAGGCTGTCCACAAAGTCTGACACAGCAAAGTCAAAGTCGCTGCCAGAAACGCCATCTTCCAGATCCATCACGTTCTCCACGAAGCGTAGCCCCTCCCCCTGATTAACACCCAGCATAATATCATAGTTGAGGAACTCGCCCTGCTCCATCAGGATCTCTGGGTCGTCTGGGATGACGTCTCCATCGATGACTGGGCCGAAAGCCACGCGGTACCGGGCAGGCTGGATATCTTGCTCCACCAGCTCTTTAGCACTCTTCTTTTGCAGGCAGGAAACCATGTCTACAGTGTCCAGCACGTTGCAGCCAACCCTCTCGGCCAGCATGCGAGTGTACTTGACTGGCTGGTAGTTGACAGCCCAGCTGGACAGTGCTGAGCCACTCTGGATGATGGCTCTGTGGAACAGACCTGGGACACACAAATACAGTACAAAAACACACACACTGCTCAGACATCCCAAAAACAGTGGGTAGAATGTTTATCTCTACATAAAAGGTGTTAGTCCATTGTTATTTTTCTTTTCACTGGCAGGGACTCGCATCTTTTGAGTGTCCAAACTGTGAACGAGCAAATGCATGCACCTTCTGATGTGCTTTACACAAATTTCTATTCTCCTATCAATTCAGAGGCTTGTTGCCACCCAAGATTTGGATGGACAAAGGACAGACAAGCCCATATGTGATGTGTTATACCATCACATTTTGAATAGTTGCCAGGTAGGAAAAAACAACAAAAGTAAGAGGGTGCAATTAGCGCAGCTTGGGTGATGGGACTCTGGTCAGTAAAACAGCTGGTACCAGAAATGAGGTGGCAACAGGACATTTGGCTCTTTCCCCCTACTATAATGATAAAAATGATAGGAAAAACAGTATTAAGCCAACACTGTATTTGTTTCCTATGGTGTTGCTTTCAGCACTGAATCACTTAAAATAACAAATAGAGCATTTAATAACACATTTTATGACAAAATTGCATTGGTTCAGTGAGGAGGTGCCTAATTTACCCACAGCAGTTTTCACAAATCTATTGCAGAATCGTTTACTCCTGTGTATCTAGGTGAGGCTGGACTGTTAACACAGATTGCTGATACCAACTGTGTAGTGGAGGCTCTGTGCAGGGAGCTGAATATGCAGTAATTCGGATCCTCCAGTAGTGAGACGCTAAACACACCGGTGAATTGAGTAGTTTATATGCAGCATGCCACCTTCGCCTCTTGGGATTTTGTATCTACCACCTATAAATGACAAGTGATGTGTATCACCTCAAAAAATACTCTGCTGAGGTTAAAGCATAGCAGTCACAGGAAAAATAGAGCTGGGGCAGTGTCACTTTCCCCCTCCATTCCTGTCATTTATCTCAAATTTTGAGGGCAGTAGCTAGTCTACTTCAAAGACAGCCGCTGGTCTTTGTGCATTCGCTGCAGCTGAGCTAGGGCATCAAATACAAATCTCACAAAGGACAGTTGCTGCAGCACCACCAGTAATGTTAAAAACACAATTCCTGCTGTTCTTGTGGTCCCGTCCAGCTCAGTGGCAAGACCATCATGGCACTAATATTGCCAGATTCAAGTAACACTGGATCACCCATTAATATTGCACTCATGGCATGCAAGACACATATAAGCATTCTTGGCTTTAAACTGTTAATGGATCTGAGCCCCTCTGTTTGCTGTGGGAGATTTTGTTTACATTATTTTTATTGAACAGTCAAAAACATCCTATTCCCGAAGTATGATAAAATACATTTGCAACTTAAATTGGTTTAGAGTAGCCCATACCATTTTGAATGAAAACTTTTCCATGGCAATGCTATTACAAACAAGACATTAAGCAGACATTATATCACCATGTAAAAAAAAAAAAAAAAAAAAGTCAAATAGCAAATTATACTGTCAAAAATGGTACAAAAGTCAAACTGTGCCATTTTGGTAATGTTGCCTGCTTCTACTTTATCCCCATATGAACATCATCTTTGTGAAATTTTGCAATTACAAAGGAGCAGTCCACTGCTCAAGACATGGATGGTGCTATGCATACATTTTGAACTGATTTGTAGCTAGTTAACAGGCACATATACATGTATGTAAACACGTCTGACTCTTAAACATCTAAATGAATCAGCTGAAATGGTAAACAACTGATAGAAACAGGTGAGCGTGATGAGATGATGAAAACTTTATAATGCCAGTGTGCTCCTTTTAAGAGGTTCACATTTTAAGAGGCAAAGCTTTTAGGCTGATTAGATTGAGTAGAGGGGAACAATAGCAATCACTTACTTAACAAATACCCCCTTTACCCTGCTCCCATATCATAACACTTCATCTTTCTGACAGACCACTTAGAGCGGTGTGTGAGACAGGGAATTAAATTCAAAGCACATTTTGGAGTTTGGTTGAATATTTGGATTTGGTTGAATATTAGGAATTTATAAATCTATCAACAATAAAGGAGTTAGATAAGAAATAGCTAGATTTCATGTGCTAACTGTCATCAAATTTTAAAGTGTATGTGAATGCGTGTGTGTATGTGTAGGTGGACATGGATCTGTGTGTGCAGGGTAGGCGCAGCTCAAAGGCAGACTGAAATCTGCATAATGAGTGATGACACTCAGGCCAGGAGCAGAATACAGTATACACATGATAACATTTGATGCATCAGTAATATATCAAATTCATGGGTTGCAACACACTTGCAAATGTTGCTTTATGTATTAATATTACAACAGTTAGTCACAGCAACACAAATCTGTGTTTACTGAGGTGAGTGATCCCTATGAGGCCGGCCTCCTACCTTCTGAGTGGTGGGACAATGTTAGCAGACTGACGCAAGCGGCACCGATTCCAGATCCGAAAACCGTGATTCGACCTGGGTCTCCTCCAAAGTAGCCGATGTTCTTACTGATCCAACGGAGAGCTTGAATTTGGTCCAAGAGTCCGTAGTTTCCTTTAGCTGCCTGGTCACCAGTACTGAGGAAGCCTGACATGCACAGAGAGAAAGTCATGGAGTGAAGCTTCGATCTGAGGTGATACAGCGCACTATAGGACTACTAAACTGGATTAACTGGCACTGTCTTTGTGTTCCCTCAGATGGCAGTGCTCTGCTCTGTCCAGCAGTGTCTTGACTACACTGATTAAGATCCAGGCAGTGACACCCCTCAGGAGGTGGTCAGGCCTCACCATGGCCCCAGACATCTAAATGCGCTCCTTGGATTATCTCAAGCATAAAAAGATATCTTAAGCCTGAAAAGATATTAATCGTGATTTCAGAACATTCATTGTGTGTGACTTTGTCTGCAGTTTGAAAGATAAATATCTCATCTTTCATTTAGGCCTCATCTGTTACATGAATTCCTGAAAAAACACTAAGGTCGCTGGTGCTCTTACAATTGACCCTACCTCTTATTCCCTTGTCTTTTCTCATCTAAACTAAACATCGCTTTTGAATGCTAAACACTGGCAAAAGAAATACTCTTGACCTTGGCTATGAATCCTGCATCCCTCCCCGTTCAAATCACTCTTTTAAGAATGGCAAAGGCTGTTAATCTTTGAACAGATTAGATAAATCTATCTAAAGGAAGATATATCGTATTTTCAGAAGAAAGATAAAAAAACATGTTGTGTGTAACAAGGTCAGGGCATGATGAGTGTTTGCATCGCTTGTCCTCTGACGACAATACTTGCATGCAAATTAAGCTATGCTATGCTGCCGAGGTTTCATAAAAGCTATCTTCCATCTACATCTTCTCTCTCTTTTTTTTTTACATGGGCTTTTTTGCACTTGTTCCTGCTCCTTCTTATGAGATAGCAACAGATTTAGTCAAAGAAATAAATTCCTCTGTTACAGCGCATTCTCTCATTTCAAACAGCATAAAAAGGCACCAAGATGTTCATCACCTAGTATGCCAACCCTGTAGTTGAGTGTGACGACGACAACATTCCCATAGCTGGCCAGCACGCTGCCATCCATCATGTTGCCAGTTCCCTCCATATAGGAGCCTCCATGGATGTAGACCATCACAGGTCGAGCCTCAGAGTCCCTTATGTCTGCAATGTCAACACACACACGCACACGTGCTGAACAAGACGACTGCAGAGACAACGGTAAAGAAATGGAGCAAAAGAAACTTTCCTTACCAATACTTTATATCCCAAATGTTCAGTATGAATTATGGGTAAAGACTCTGGGTTTAGAAGCGTGAAAAGCCTGTGGTTTGGAAGCACCGATGACATTAAAAAATGCATGAGAAGTACACTGTCACACAGTTTATATGATCAGATGGTTGAATATAATCAGCATATTTTGGTTAAAGGTGCAATATGTAAAACTGACAACTATTTAGACTCAGCTGACAAAAAATGTGCATGTAATTTATCACGATCAACAATGACACCCATAGTCTCAATTGTTTTGTCCGATGAGTCTAAATAGGCCTCACTTCTATCTACTCACTCAAATTTGGATCCATAGTGCACCTTTAATTTAGTGCTCAACCAAACATGTTTCATAGGACATAGTAGAGCTTTTTGTGTTCTGCACCATATCTGTACACTGTTATCATTAAATGTGGCAACACACGTTGCTCTGAATTATAGATGCAAAGAGACAGAGAGAGAGAGAGAGAGAAAGACACACGGTTTGATTTCAGCTCAGAGAAAAATTCAGTAATGCTTAAGTGCTGAGGATATCTGAGGTATTCTGCAATCTGACATAATACTTGACATGCATACACAAGCTTAAAATGCCACTATGCATTTGGAAAGCATTCATAACTGCATTTTTTATGTTGTTGTTGCTGTTGAAGGAAATTTTCAGTTGTGCTGTAATATCTTCACTGAGCAGCAGTCCACTGGAGCTTGTTACATGTACTGTAAAAGCATTTGACAATAGCGCTGATTCTGATCCAGAAACTGAAATGTGCCTTACTACATAGGGCTCTTGTTATCTAGCAGTAAGAGCTGAAGAAGCAAAGATATTCATTTTTCTATAGAAAGGCACCATTCTCAGGGGACCCTTCCTTCAAAGTTTTGAGGCCAATTTGTGATATTGACTAAGTACGGTCTTCAAGAGGGACTGTAAGAGTGCAAAATAGATAATGCAATCCCCAAATCAACATCCATGGCAGCAGGAATGCAGCACTTATGGATGGCCATAGTGGTCAAATCAATAAGACACAGTTAAAATGCAGTATATCAAAATTTTGTGGTAGTTTAGTAAATAAAACTTTATTTTTTTATTCCACTTCTTGCAAAACAATCTGAGGTTTCTTAAGAAAGTTAAACCAAAGAAGTTAGTTTACAAAAAAAAAAAAAAAAAAAAAAAAAAAATCCATGCATCAAGACTTGGAGGTCTAAAAAAAATACCTTGAGACTTATCACTGTCACCATGTGAGAAAGCCGCGCCCTTTTTCTTGTGTTGGCTCCCTGGGATTCACATGAGGGAAAAAAAGAAGTAGAGAATTCAAAATATCATGGTTGACTGAGACTATGATTTAGAATGTGATGTCCAATCAACCTGACAAAAATAGAAAAATCCATTAATGTAAGGGGAAAAAAAAAAACAAAAACGACAGCAGCTCATTTACACGTTGTGCTCTTCCCCGTTTCTGCTTTAGTTGATGACATAATGTGAACAATTTGGAGATGTATGAGACAACTGCATTATATGAATGGTGCCTATTGCCAAACTGAAACTGTTAAGAATTCTGTTTGATCAAGAAAAACATGTACTTGTTCGATTTTTTTCTAAAAAATGACATACACACACGCACACACACACACACACACACACACACACACACACACACGTACACATATTGTCGGATTTTAAAATGACAGACGACTATTTATCTCTACTTTGTTTATTATCTGTATCACTGTATTGACCCAGCTGTCGTTGTTTTGACAGGGGCAGTAATTCTCTCTGCGCTCCCTTTGTCTCTCCTTGGTAAGCCTTCATGGTTTTTCACAAACTATTATGTCGGCTGTTCAGACAAATTCCCTGAACCGCCTCAGGATAGTCATGGTTTGCGATGAATAATGGTATGGCTGAGTAATGAATAATCAATAAACAAAACAGGAACCTGCATGCTGACTTGTGTGGGGCATCAAGCCACAAAATAAATATCAAATAGCTGAGATTTCAAAAGCAAGCTCTTCAATTTGACATGGTGGAAAAAAAAATTAGGCCTAAGCTTGATTTAAGAAGGCAAAAAAGACAAGGGGTGACAGACGCTTTAGTGCCACTAAATCAGTGCTGAAGTCTCAAAATACACAAGATGATCACGAAGCCACTCTAAGGAAATACAGGTGCACAGAACCACCGAGTTAAGTCATTTCATTAACATTGAAATTTTTAGATGTAAATATAAAAAAGAATAAACCTGCTTGCATGGGTGCTGCTGAGTGTGGGAGCCCTTAGGTGGCGCTAAGTTTGGATGCTTTGAAAACGTGGGGCTGTGCCATTCTGGACCGCTACCTTCCAATCAGGCTGTTTATCAGTTGTTGCCATGCTACCACAGAAAAAAATCCTCAGAGTGGCATGGTGCACGCTGAAGCTGGTCTCGGTATCAATCGTCTGAATGTTTATAAGGAATGTTGTAGATCCTTAGAAACGACATTTAACTGAC
The DNA here is from genome assembly GCF_902150065.1 of Myripristis murdjan. Classification (NCBI taxonomy): domain Eukaryota; kingdom Metazoa; phylum Chordata; class Actinopteri; order Holocentriformes; family Holocentridae; genus Myripristis; species Myripristis murdjan. Next base: position 22,189,017 of record NC_043993.1, read on the forward strand.
GGCTCACAGTCGACTGAATTAAGGAAAATGAATGTCAATACAGCAGCTTTTACAGCAGATGCTGCTGATCTACTGATTCACAGTAGACAAATGACATTTTGCTTTTGTTTTATCAGGCTGGGTTTGTAGGACTAACAAAAACACAGAGACAGGTGGGGCACCCAGCAGGGATTTTAAAGATTCCAGTGTCATTTTTGATTCTTCCTATTGATCAGCTTCTTAATCGATTCCTCTATTGATTCCTGCAGTAAAACACTACATACAGCTTTAGTGGAGTTAAATGCTTTATTATTCAATGGAGGCATTGCTGTGTAGTTATTTTTGTCTCAGCACTACTTCCAAAAACCACTGAGGCAAATTTATGTCTTATGTCTTATTTGAGAAAACACAGTAAAAGAAATAATGAAAAAAAAAAGAACAATTTGCGTTACTGAAAAAACACAGATTTAGTGAAATACAAAGAATTAGTATTTTTGGATTGTTAAGAGCATAAGAAAGTTGTAGCATTGCTATGTTTACTATCACTCCTAATTGGTTTTTCATATCATGCCTTTAGCACTTAGTGGTGAAAACCAAATATGCTACTGTAATGCAGTAACATAAAATGATTGCTTATTTTAAATGGACCAATGCTCAAATACACCCTCATTATGTCACTGATTACCTATAAGTGAGAAACACTGTTGATAATGTTTAGTCCTGCCACTCCATGTGTATCTACACAAAAGACCCATTCTTCGGTTTAAGGACATCTTCAGTTGCCACCTCACCCTTATCTCTTGTTAATTCATGAACACATGTTATTTTATTTCTTCAAATGAGGGAAGAAGATGGCGCTGCTTTGGATGGTAAATCAGCCCTTGGTGGTAGCAATGGCATGGACAAAGGTGAAAGACAAGTGCTATGATGATCTCAAAATGACATAGTGCCACAACAATGGTGATTAATGACCATGGATAGCCACTGTTGTCCATTTTACCACACCAACTCACCATCCTCTGTTGGAGCGTAGATGTTTAGATATAAACAGTCCTCACTCTGATCCTGAATGTATGTGGCCACTGTGTCCAGGTTATAGGTGAACCATATGGGCATCATGATCTCTGGCACGGTGTTGTGGATGTTCTGGGGGCACACGGGCATGAAGTGGGTAGCATTCTTGATCCCTGACCAGGAGGAGGGCTGCTCTGGGGGCATAAAACGCTTCTCACCCAATGGAGGGGCAGCATAGGGAACCCCCAGATACTGATCAACAGGCCTGAGCACCTCACTGGGCACAGGAACCCTGAGGCCTCTCAGCTTCCCAAATTGGGTGGTCACCGTTGGATAAAATTTCTGGCTTGTTGCCTTGGTGAATGACCAGCAGGAACATAATATCCACCAAAGAAGAGCACAGTGGGTGATGGTCACAGTCCCTTGCTGATGTAGTAGGTGTGCAGGCAACAGATGGTCTCTAAATGTAGCCAGCCACATGGTCTGGGCAAGAGAGTGCCCTTGCACAACACAAATCCACACTGTAGTGTCCTCTCAGTCCCTCTGCCCTGTCCCTGTCAAACACACATCACTCACTGTGCCCTCGGCTCCGACGACGTTATCGAATCCAAATACACCTCAGCCTGGTATCCGCACGTACCACTTCCACTTTTCATTGCAGTGCATCCAGATCTGAAAGCAAATTCATCAAAAAAATAAGACAAGTAAATACACACGCCAGCAGCTGCACATCAGAATATACAAATGTTCAATTAGATGTGTCTTCCTGCTGTATGGAGGTTCGAAATTTAGATTTTAGATAACCTCATCATTTGTATGCTGCATCCCGTGTATCATTTCAAAGCTAACAACCTTTTAGGACAAATGTCTGCTTTAACCTAACAGTATTTATATACATATCACTGAATAGAGATCTCGGTGTAATACTGAGGGAGCCAGTGGGAAGGATCTGAAAAACCCATCTGCTGTGATGTTGAAGTGATGCTGCCAAAGCATCTTAACATAAAAGGTGTTAAGTACACTTTCTCTTATGTAAAAGGGACAAAAGACAGCAGTGAAAAGACAAATCTCATATAGGTCCTATATATCAGAGAGGAATAAGTCAGATCTGTTAATAAGTCTGGCTCAGATGTGCAGTCTCCATGATTTTACTTTTGCTTATTGCATTTTAAAGTCATTATATACCTCAACTGAAAAATAGGGAGGGCTTACAGCATTTTATGCTCAGGTGTCATACATCTAAGCAACACTGACACTGGAGTTACTTCTGAATGGCAGGCACATAACACAATTGTAAAATGGTCCCACAATAAACATATCTAATGGGGCCACATCGGCATCAAACAACCTTCCCCCATATAGTGGAGACTTTGCAGGTTAATTGCAAGACTTCAGCCTGGTACATACACAAGAAAAAAGTAGTATATCTGAGGAAAAGGCTCACTTGTCACTTCCCTTTGAGAGTTTAAGTTGTCATAATCTGTGCACCTTGCAAACTAATTGACTTGTTTGCCTTCTCTCCGAGATCATTTTTGTATTCGTCTATCATGGAGGATCATAAGAACTCTGTTCAACTGTGATTCTATTCTTCAAACACTGCACCCATTGTTGCCAAGATTATATTTAGCATTCTTAGGTAACTACCTATCCACAAAACAGCCTTACTGGCAGCATAAATAACATCCTGTTGATACCACATTTTTCTCACTGTTAAACACACTGGTGAAAACTTCCATGGCCTTGGAGCTTGTGAGCATGCTACCGGGACATGGATAGCTTTCACCACGCATGTTTTCTTAGAAAAAAAAAAAAAATACAAGAATGGTTGTAAGAGCTTCATTTTGATGAAAACTGGAAACTGGTAGCTGATTGTCACCACAACGGCTTGCTTGCAAAGTATTTTCACTCTAAATACTAAATAGTCTTTGCTGATTCATCAGTGTGCATCCTTTGGCAAACATAGAGGCCCCCCCCTCATCTTGTGTGCAAGTTACATAATATATCAAATGTAAATTCAGCCATGAAAAGACCTATGGAGAGCAAACTGTGTTCTTTTTCCTCCAGTCGATGACTTAGTAATCAAGAAGGCATTCAGTCTTAGTCTTTTTTTTCTGGTCTGGAGTATCAGTAAGCACATATTGTTAGACATCCGGCTCCCATTGGCTTGTCAATGAACAAAGCAAAAACAAGCTTGTTAACCTAATCAAATTTATTGATGTGCACTGCCCTGACTATTGTGAAAGAGTGCGGCTGAACAGCTCTTTCTCAAACTGATGGACTACCTCCTTGACACACCGGGACATTTCTACATCTGGATATATATAAGAAACTGTAAATTCATAGTCTAGTAGAGATCATGTTTGAGTTATTGTGTTGTACGTAAAGAGCAACAATTGCCATCTCAATTTATATGAACTAAGACCAGGTGGGCAAATGTGACATAAAGCCTTATGTTCATTTCCTCCATGCCCTTGGGCTAGACAGCGCTGATGACTATAGATGTGGCCGTATAGGCTTTTCTCTTTGCTCATAACATTTTATTTACACTAGCAGACTTCACACAGAGACATCAGTACAAATAAGGGCAGCTCAGTCTCTCTTACCGAAGTACAACACAGTAACATGATCTGATACACGATCTGATGCACATAAATCCAGTCTGCATCATTTTCAACAACAGTGTCTCTTCATCTTCAAAGGGTAATATCTCTAAAGCTCATTTTGAAATATGTTATTTCTCTACCCTAGGTCAGCTCTGTCTGTATTAATTAACACTCACTGCTGTCACCCATAGCCATAAAAGGACAGGACTTGTTCCGCCCCCTATCTGATGTGTGACATTGATGTACGGCTCCCGAGACATTAAAATGGAAAAGAAGGAAAAAGCTGAGTTTTTTTCAGAGACCAGGGTATACCTTCTGGTTTGGAACTGATGGCACTGCTATAAATCACTTTGATCCAAATTACAGACAAAATTCAATGTTCACAAAATCAGCCAACAAATCATTGTCAAATTAGCAGTTCCGGGCTGTGCGGTGGGGCGGCATCTTGGTCAGGTGCTCTCTGCAGCTTTAGAGAGATGTTCTGTGTTTTGAAAATTTTGCCAGGGCTGCTGTTTCCCTTAAGTAACACTTGAATTAATAGTATTTGAATTTCTGAAATTTCAACAGTTTCATCTTGAATCACCACAGGCCTTTTGAGTAATTCATATTCAACTCACTTGACCACAGCTAGGCTGGCTTTTTTTTTTTTTTTTTTTTTTTTTTTTTTTACAGGCTGTGGGTCATATATTTTCATTGTACCTCATTTTTATTATTATAAATTCCAGACTTAGGCCTATAGCCACAATCAGTGCAAGGCTTATCCTGAATGTTGCCTACAAGAGGGGGTAATAAAACATCCGGTGGTCTATGCTTCAACTCCATTACCGACTAGTGGCCTATCATGGGACAGTTGAGGATGAAGGCTTTATAACCTACACCAAATGGGCCATGTCATAAAAGTTAGCTATATTCAATCTGATGTGATACACTCCAAGTTTCTGAGCAATGTGCAATGCTCCAAGCAGCAGGAAAAGAGAAGCACTGTGTAAAAATATATATTTCTTCATATGTTTCCTGGCATTGAAATGCTAAGTCTAATTCACTGCCTTCATAAGTAACATGTTTTGCATATGAAAATGTTTTGTACCCCGGGCATACAGTAGCAAGCAAGGTAGATGTACCACAGTGGTTCTCAAAGTGGGGCTCCCCAGCAAAATGAAATTCACAAGAGTGGATCCCAACTGTAGACTATAAGAATGACTATTATTCTTATTCTTATTGTTATTATTATTTTTTTTTATTATTATTTACATGGTTCACTCTCAGCACCGGTATTTCTCCAACTACAGTCTTGACAGGCCCATACAATTCAGTGCTACATGATCACCAGCAAAAATAAATAAATAAATAAATAAATATCACACCATATGGAGGTCCCCGAACATGTTATCAATTGGGGGTCCATGGCTTGAGCCTGTCTATTAGGGGGTCCGTGACATGAAAACGTCTAAGAAGCCCTCATCCATTAGACAATAGCGTGTATTGGCTCCCAATGTCCTTGTAATTAAACTGGTGTAGTTCACCACCGTTTTAGCTGGATACCCCCATATTCTCCAACTTAGTAATGCCGTAAAAGGAGAAAGGATCGATGAAGCCAAACAGAGTACATTATGTGCAGGTAACATTCAGACATATGAACACAGCTTTACAATTTGATACACAAATCCAGACCTACACATAGAGGAAAGCAAGCCACAGCCCAAGATAGCCTCGACAACTGCTGTAGTGTGTGCGCTAGACTCACGTTGGTGATTGTGTGAAGACTGTTTAATCTAGGTCTAGGACGTGAAATATTTGACAAAATGACGAAATTGGCGAACATCAACCAAACGCTCAATAACGTTACATCGTGGAGGGATAGCATTATCTGAAATAATTTAGCCAGATGTCAGTGATCACTGAACAAAAGCTTCATCCCACGGAGGAGAAGAGGAAGAAAAAAAAAAAAACCCACCATGGAATTATTAACTCACCTGCTTTCATAGAGGCTGATGAGCGCTCCATCTCGAGATTTTCTGTATCACCATGCCCGTCAATTTCGCCAGGGCAGCAGACTCTATCTAAAATATTTTCTGTGGCAAACACCGAGATCTTTTAGCCTGCTCTTATCTCCTTGCTTTGCCGCTTTGCTTAAAATTAATATCCTCCTCGGCTCGCACGGTCGGTGTGTGCTTTGCGCATTCACGACGCCAAGGTCAGGAGCGCCAACGGTTTTAATGGAGCGCCCACCATAGAGATCTCTACGGCGCCCACTGCCAGCGCGTTACTAGGCAACCACCGGGATACGCCAGTGCATTGAATTCACCCTCCAACAACCGACAAAATCCCAATTTAGAAACCATTAACTAACCACCCTAACCTCGGACAGCACTCTCACACTCGTGTTTTATGCGCAGGCAAAACCCAACTACCTTTTTCCAGATGAAAAAGTACGTCTATTGAAGAAGTGAAGAGTGCATGCATGGTGGAAAGATGTGTGGGGTGTTATTTGGAAAATTATAGAACACTCTCATGGCCATGTACAGCAAATTGTGACCATATTGGCAGGAGAGGGTAAAGAAACAACAGAGCACATCTTAATCTTTGGAGAAAAAAAAAAAAAAAAAAAAAATCACAAGGATTGTTTTTGTTTAGGTGTTTAGTACATATGACATTTTCCTACTAAGCTCTATCCTATGTAGTAGTCTATCATTATACAAGCTTATGAATGCGACCCGTGTTGTATTCATAACCTTGCAACACATCACTATAGGAGCTGTATCTCTGACGGACCCAAGGCTGACCATTCATTGGAAATTGTAAGGCCCTGCAGCAGTGCCCAGAAAAAATCACTGTCCACTCACAAGCTGGTGAGCAGTGCTTAATCCTCACCTTTCCTAAAGGCAGCTTAAATGTTGGTCTAATGCATGGAGATTGCCTACCTGTTTGGCCGCAAGTATGGTGAGCCTTTGAATGTGAGGCAAGAGGCCCACAGCACTGACTGGTGACAGAACTGAGCGTTATCGATATAGTTTGAGAAATATTGTGATATGGCGTTTTATGTTGTCTTTTCTTGGTTGCATCACAGTAAAAGAGATGATGAACTTATTATACGGCTATCTGTTCTATTATTTGCCTCTATACCTACTTGGTCATCATATCCACATTACTTTTGACTTGCATGATCTTATGAAAGCACCAATAGTCATCCCTAACCTACTCTATCTCAACTCAGTATTGTCACTACATTAATATGTAGTTAAAGATATTGGTATATATAATTTGTCCATATTGTTCAGCCATAATTGATAATTGAAGTCTACCCATAAAATAATGTGGCTTCTTTCTTAAGTGACCACTTCCATATTTTGGATACTATAGAAGACAGGTATATTCACCTCAACTATTGTTTTGTTTCTGTTGTTTCAACCCTTGCATTCTTTACTACTGGCTGTTTGTAATATTGGTCATAATAATGGTAATTTGATAATTTAAGGTTATTCTAATGTGGCCCCTTTTTGGCAGATTTTCTAGATGAGGATCAGTTAAAGTGCTAAAATATAAATGTAAATGCCACACTGAATGCTGCTACATCAGCACAGTATAAATTAAAAAAAAAAAAAGATGCATGTGATGAAGTGTATGCAGTTGCTGGGAAAGTAAACATCTTTTTCACACATCCTCTGAAAATGAATTTAAAAAAAATGTCCACAGTATTGCCATGCCTCTGACGTAGTGTGCGTGTGCAATGCCAGAAGCTCTGAGGGACTGTATCCGCAATCTCTGGGAGAGGTGCTGCCTATTGACTAGTCTGTTTGTGACTGGCTTAGCAAGGGGGGAAAAATTGTACTGGAGCAACTGGCCTGGATCCATTGTATGTAGATGGATACACAGGGCAAAAGGTGTGTAATCTCTGATTTTCCTTAGAAGAAAAAGGAGGAATAAACATGAGCCTTGAATAATATCACCGGTGGTTTCAAGAATCTATGTGGCACGTTAGGCCATATGTCATGAGTGCATAGTTGCAAGGGGGGACAGATAAAGTGTGAACAAGAACAACATACACCATTCATGAAATGCATAGGCAAAGGGTTCCAACCTTGTCATGCCGTTGCCCACGTGACGTTTCAAGAGGTCAAAGCATATATTTTGAAAATAATAACCTTAATTAAAGACATTATTTCTAGTCAAGAATTTTGCAGTCATGGACAGTTTCTCCACATGCAGCCACTCAAATGAGGGCTGAATCAGCTTGATTGGGGAGAAAGGGAAAGCAGCTTCCGTGGCCAATGGGTGTGCCAGGGTATCCGCTATTTGTGTTGCATTCACAACCCATCGAGCGAAGAACACCGGACAGTGTTTATTTTCTCTCAAGATGAACCGAGATCCTCATCTGGAGCTGGTAGGGATTCAGTGCCTTGCTCAAGGACACTTCAACAGGGCAGGTGCATACCAATAGAGGTTTAATTCAACCCAGGTCCTCCAGCTGAAGGACAGTTTCTATGTGCTGCATCCTTACCACTCTCAACAAACCAAAAATGAGGAATGCTTGTTTTTTTTTTTTTTTTTTTTTTTTTTTTACCCAGGGAAAGTTGATTGAGCATGCATGCTGTTTTACCCACGGCACTGTTGCCATGGTGCTGTGGGCATCAAAAGGCCAATTCATGTAAGTCAGGCAGGCACCACACACTTCAGTCTCATATACCCATCCCCTATCAAATGTCTTATCTTTCTGGTCACAATTCACAGTGCTGTCTGTCTTAGATTGTGGCTGATATATGCAATTTTGCAATTTGTTTTGAACTGTTTTTTAGCAACTACCTGCAATTTACAAAACCACAAATGTGTGGACTGCACAGAATCTACTTGTTCAGCAAAATCCTGCCTCAGACATTCACACCTGGGACCAGTACAGCTCACAGGACACCCCACTGGACCACATAGGGAATAAATGCCTTGCTCAAAGGCACTTTGAACTCAGTGTAACTGTTGAGGCAGGGTGGATTGCCTATCACTGCACTGCTGTGTGTATATTTTAAACATTGAAATACACCATTATAACTCTCTTTTTGATGTACTGGTGATATATGTTCTTGCTGTTGCGTTTTTAAACATTGGCTGGTACATTAGATCTTGCTCCTCCTATATCTGACATGTCTTCTCCTTCATTATTTCTTATGTAGAATCCTCCAAGGGCGCAGAGCTGCATCTTAACTCTGCCCCCTTTCTGATAAGGGTCAGTGTTGCCTTTGTTTGCTGGAATCCCAGCAGCTCCCTCTGATCGTTCTTTTCCTCTCCTTTGTTCTTCAGGACTGATCGCAGGGTCTGCCAAGTGTTGAGAAGAAAGATGCAAGCATCCCCATCCAATTCACACTACTTCCACCTTTTTTCTGGAAAAACAAATCTCCCATCACATTATGCACAGGAGATACGATAAATACTCCTCAATCTTTCCCGTTGTCTTGTTATCTCGTGTCTTCTCTCGCCATTGTATTCATATTTCTGTACCTTCTTTGCCTTTTCCAGAGGCATTGATGCACCCTTTTCACTTGATCAATTATTTTGCTTATGGCATTTTGTAGCATTATAAGTTTATGTTGATATATTTGATCATTTGTGTATATAAGTCAACATAAAGGCATCTCTTTTCTCCACGAATACACCATAAATAGATTAGATGAAAGTTTAATGAATCCCATGGGGAAAGTGGGTCATGCAGCAGTAAAGAACAGAACATAGGTAAGAGAGGAGCAAATAGAGGGAAATCAAGATTCTGGACTACAAACAAATAATTAAAATAGGAGAGCATATGGAATATAACAGAGCAAACAAGACACAGTGTCCTTGTAAACAAATTCATAGTCTAGCGTTATGTTAGCAGTTAACAGATTTACAAATTACAGTATATATGCCATGTGTGCAAACTGTACATCATCAGCACAGGTGCACAGACAGAGGAACATGCAAATGTGCACCGAAAGCTGTTTTTAAAAAAACAAACAACAACAACAAAAAAAAACATTTACAGCTACAGAAAATATATGTTAATAGTAATTGCCCAACAATTGCATTAAATTAAGCAATTACCACCAATTGCACATTAATTTTGTGCAGTGTAACCGCCTGCTTCCTTGTCCGCAGGATTTCTATCTCATGCAGTAGTGTTTGTGTCATCCGGGGACCCTTAGGTGTTCTTGAGGGCATCCCACAGGATTTCCAGCAAAAGGATTAATTTCATGTTTGCTGGAGGTTGTAGCTGCACATGGAGGGATGGAATGGCAAAATGTATGAGAATGCCTTCTCTGATAAGAGGCACTATTTATTTCCCCTCCAACAGAGCAGCTAGATCATGCCTTACTGCCACAGTTAATATTAACAACTCAAAAAAACGTTAAAGTGTAGGGTCTATGGCCTAATGTATATTTAATTGGGAGTCCCAGATATTAAAAGAGCCTGGAAACCCTGCAGTTATAACAGCACCAGGTGCCAGCCATGCAAGCGCAGGTGCCAGTCAAACACGCCCCACCCATCTGGGAGGAAAAAAAAAAAAAAAAAAAAAAAAAAAAAAAAAAAAAAAGACTTCCGCACTTCCTCCCGTGATGCATTGAGAGAGGGTTTTTGTGCAAACAGCAAAAAACTGTACTAATACCAAGTTAGTAATAAGATATGTGGTGTTGGATGGTATATTTTATTCACAGTTTAACCAACACGTGCCCTGAACAACACAACAAAGCGGCTCGCAAAACTAGTCAACACAACTGACCAGCCGTCGTTGTAACTACGGCAACGACGTGTGACGTGACCCGCGGGGAGAACAAATAACTTGTGCGGCTCCCAAACACACAAGTTGGTGACACTCCCGTTCACTTTTTAAAAGGATTTTCCATGACAATCGCCGAGCATGGAGAGACTCAACTTGGAGACAGAAAAGCTCATCGCTCCCACTGATTTCTCCGCACCGCCTGTGTCAAGTAAGTTACCCGTTCCAGTAGTATCATTTCTCGGAGTTATCAGGAAACACTGCCACGGACTTATGCTAGTTATGTCAGGTAAGGTAACTTCACAACCTTTACAGTGAGAAGCGGCGATATTCATGCTAGTTAGCTGACAGCACCAAGACGAAATTGGCTTTGCGTTTTTTTGTTGTGAAGAAAGTTGTCATATTGATGCCGGTCAAAGGTTAGAAGGCTCTATGTCTCTACAGAAGTAATCATATATGCTAAGCTATGCTAAATAACCGTTTATTAATCTGAGCCATGGTGGGGACCGCTTTACAATAGTAATAAAACTCCCTCATTCCGTACTGAGCAGTCCTAGTTTGTGCAGTATTTTAAGTCTACTTTTGTTGCTTTTTGTGGTTGATACTGAGACCAGTCAGTCACTTAGCTGCCCTGCCTACCAGCCGGTGTATTCACGGCTCATAGACCATACACTGTAGACAGCGGCGGAAGGAGTAAAACAAATTGGTACTCAAGTAGAAGTAGTGTTACATTGTTAATGTTTTACTTAAGAAGAAGTAGAAGTACTGCTGTAGAAATCTTCTGAAGTATAAGTAAAAAGTAGCATGTTTAAAATGTACTCTGAAATTTACTGAGCTACTTAAAAAAACATTAACTGTTGGATGTGATCTTTTCCTTGCAGTTATAAAAGGAGGTGAGAACAAGGTTCAAACTAGAGTCTTTTAAAGGGGCATTGCGCAAAATCACCAAGAGTTAATTGAAATGAGGACCCTCTAGACTCAACTGACAATTGTGGAATAAGCTCCTACTATGATGGTTGAGTTTAAATGGTTCTCATTGCCAGGCCAACTCACTGATGTTATTCCCATTTTTCAACACAATTATTCCACCTGTTTGCCAGTTGTTTCTAAATGGTCCTCGCTTCCATGACTATCTGCAGCTTCTGATCGTGCACCTTTAATTGGAAATTTATAAATGGCAAAAAGCAGAATCAACAAAATAGAAGCCTCTTCTCGTCTTTGCTGATTTACTGTTCATTTTCAAAGGTCCCACAATCTGTCATTGATTATTTGCACTCTGAAATGGATTTGATTAAAAATGCAATGAAGTACAATACTCAAGCAAAATGTATTAAAGTTAAAGGTAAAATTGCTGACTTTAAAAAATACTCCTAAAAGTACAAGTACACAAAAAACTACTCAGTTACAGTAACATGCGTAAATGTGATTGGTTGCTTCCGCCTCTGCACATAGGCTATACACTACAGACCAAGACCATACATAGACTGTAAACACTAGAGACATTCACATCAAATTTTGTTATTTAGGGAATGTCCAGAAGGACCTGATGCCCCCATCACATTTCACATCAAATGTTAAGTCTTCTGGAGTACTCAGAGGGACAGCACCCATCTCCTGGATCAGCCCAGGACAAACATCAGCAGCACGAGTGGACCCCAGCCCTGCCAATCCATGGCTTGCCATCACTCAGGCCCAACAGGAGATCCTGGAGTTGCAAAAGGAAAATCACAGGCTTATGATGCTGCAGGGAGACAGCACAAGAGGAAGGAGCCATATAGATCATTCTTCAGAAACCAGAGCAAGGTATCTCACAGTATCACATCAAATATACCTTATTTCATCAATAATAATTCTCATCACAGATCTCTGTCAGTTGGTGGAAATAATTGGTACATATGCAGCTCCTCTTCCTCAAACACAGATCCTCACAGAGAAGTGAGCAGTGGTCCAGATGGGAGACCGCGTGGCAACTGGAAGTGGAGAAGCACAAAGCAGAAGCGGAGAGGCTTAGGGGACAGGTGGAGGCTCTGAGGGAGACTGAAGGGAGACACAGGGAGGAGATACGAGACAAAGTCAGTGCCCTCAACAGGTATGAAATATGTATGTTGTAAACTAGAAGTTTGAACGTAGTAGTTTGACATATGAAATGCTTCACAACGCAGTTATTTTGTGGTTCGGGTCAGACATTGTGTTGATCATTAGACTGAGCATTTCAGATACTTTTGATGCATCATTTTGCAAAACCTCAACACGGCGTAATTTGTGCACTGCAGACAGAGTCATGAAGTAGAAGCAATGCGTGACGAGCTGTGCAAGGCTAAGACTGAACTGGGCCACATCAGAGAGGAGCTGAATCAGCGCAGAGAGGAAAAGGAGAAAATTGGTTCCCAGGTAATGTTGTATACCCATGAAACAGTCCAGATGTTGATGTCAGCCAGTATCACCTGAGAGTTTCTGAGATTTTGTGAAAATCTTAACGAAGAGCTCCTGCCGTCTTGTAGTCTGTGTTCACTTCAGTTGACGGGCTTTGATTCAGACAGTGTCACGACGTTCACTTCCACATATGACAAACATTCTGCATCAAAACATTTGATCCTGAATTAAACAACATCATCTGTTTCCTTGCTGCTTGGAAAGCTTGAGAGAGAGTCTGGTGAGGAGATTGCAAGGCTGAGGAGGGATGTTGAGAGGAGCAGGGAGGAGGCCCGGGAACTTGCTCTGAGGGCTGAGACATTCAGGCTGCAGCTTGAGGAAGAGGCCAAACAGCAGACTCTCAGACTGTCGGAACAACTGGAGCAAACCCAGAGGAAGCACGAGATAGAGGTTTGTGAAGAGTGCATGCAAGGAGACTGATGCAGTCACTAAGACTTTTCTGCAACTGAAAACAGAAAACCGCTATGGGATCAATAAGGTATTACATCGATATTGGTACTTAGCTGAGTTTTCCATTGTTGGCTTCTTTTCACTCAAGCTACAGCAGATGACTGCTACCTATAGTGCAGAGCTGGCCACTGTGAAGCAAACTAACAGTGACCTGCAGGACAGACTTCAGTCCATGACCTCAGAGGTGCTGCAGCTGAAGAGCAGGCTGATGGAAGTGTCTGCTGAACGAGATGGACTGAAAGAACATCTAAGGTGCCACTAAATCTAAAATGGATTTTACTGAAAGTCCTACAATTAATGGAAACTAAACTTCTAAAGCCTTTTGTACTCAGATCCCATTACATTTATTGGATGTTGTTGTTTTGCATTTTTCAGCCAAATGGGACAGGCTTTTGAGACACAGTCTGCAACGCTGCACAGCCTTAGAAATTACATCGGACAACTTTCCCCAGAGAGAGGAGAGAATGAGAGACTAACTGAAACTGTTGAGGTGGAGAGCACATCAACAACATTGTAAAATCAATTCACTGTTAAGTAACTGCATGAGGGAAAAAAGCAAGCTTTTGCCCAGTTACAACAATTGTTGTTTTCAGTAGTTGAAAGAAAGTGTTGTGGAGCCAATTAAGTTGAATAATCATAAATGAACATCCATGTTAATGCAGTTTATTACAAGCTGTTTCTCATCTTGATTATTTTGTAGAGGCTAAACAAGGAGAAAGCGGCTCTTCAGACAACCACGGAGCTTTTGACAGTCCGACTTAACTCTGTCAATGAGATATTGACCCTCCAAGAGGCAAAAATGGTTAAGAAGGTGAGTGGTAATTTTAAGTTTCAGCTGCAGTAGCTACAGCCTCACTAGCCAGACAAGATGTTGAGAATTCATCACGAGGCAAAACATGTTTGCTCCCCCTGTTCATTACAATGATTTCTCACAAATGAGTTGCATTATACTAAAATTATCAGACTAATCAGTCTGCTATTTGCTATCTGTAATAAATAAAGTGTAAATGCAAAATAACAATAAAAACCAAAACAAAACTGAGCAACCTTTCTTTCCTGCTTAGGTTGACTAACCAGGGTGTCCACAGGTCCTTAAAAAGTCTTAAAATGTCTTTAAATTATAAATATTTACACTATACAGTACATTTTATAAATTTTAGGCCTTGAAAGTCATTAAATGGTGTCAATTATTGAATTATTGAAGTCTTTATTCCAACATAAATGTTCTAATTACATTTGTAAATTTTTGTCAAAATTAGTCAAGTTCTCCTGCATCAGAGTTAACATATAGCACACTCTGTTTACCATTAAACCAAATACTTTTTATTAATTGGCAATGTTTACCTGAAAATGCCTTATACTTATGCTTACACTTTATACTTAGTTGTCATATTTACTTGTAGAGAGAAATCCAAGAAAAGTGTTGCACTTGCCTGTGCCAGCTATCTAACCTAAAAGAAGCTGTCCCTACCTATAAAAATGTAGTACCTGCTATGCTCATTTGAATATGAAAAACAAGGATTTATTTAAAAATTAGTCTTAAATTTCAGTAACAATAGTCTTAAAATATATTAAAAAGCATTCGATTTAATTTCGTGACACCTGTAGGCACCCTGCTACCTTCTAGCTCCTGTTTAGCTTGTATTTAATGTAGACACTTTGGTTACATGGTGGTTTCTTACCGTTTCCATGAGGACAGTCTTCGGTGTTTTGTCCCTTTTTTAAAAAGATTCAGTTCATTTCTGTGTCTTTGGCCTGTGGCTTCTGAAGCTAAAATTATATTTAGAGATTTCAGTTAAAACTACAATGCCAGATGCTCATCTGAGGCATGTGTTGTGTTTGTGTGTGTGTGTGTGTGTGTGGACAGACCTTGTCAGATCCACTACTAAAGAATGGTTCTAAAGGCCTTGAAGTACTTCAGCTCTGGAGGGAGAAAGTGTTCACATTGTGCGTCCAGCTTCGCTCAAAGGACATTGAACTAAGAGAGGAGAAGGATATGCTTCTTTCAAAAGTATGGAAACAACAGTCATACTGCACTACACAGTATTATCATGTTCAATGTGTTCAAAACAGTGTTAGGACTATGTTGTATACAACACACAATCTTAGTTGTTCGTGATTTAACAATCTTGTGTGTCTAAGGTGAGATGGACAGAGCAGCAGCTCAAACAGGAGCAGCACCAGGCGAGTGTACTCCAGCACAGTCTGGACGACAGGATAGCTGAGCTGGACCTGGAGAGAGTGACCAGGGAGGTTAGTATTGGGATTTTTATTTTTTTTTTTACCTGAGCAGAGAACACTTGATTACATAAAAATTTCTTTCAGTAACAGGTTCCGAGAAAACAGCTGGAAGTAAAGAAATATTCTCAAAATTGAGGATTAGATTTGTATAAGGTGCTCTGATAGGTGGATGTGTGTTTGTCTTCCCAGACACTGAAACAGAACTTGGCCCAGGCTCAAAAGGAAAACTTAGAACTCAAGTCCTCGAGTCAGAAAGCAGAAGCCGAACTCAGGACCTTGACAGATGCAGTGCAGAGGTAAACAACAAATTTATCTGAATCTACAATGAAAGAATCAACTGGAAAAAAGGCTGAAACTGTGTTTTGGTCAGACATTTTCACTGTGTCTCATAGATTCGGTCTGGCATTTGAGGCCAAGGTGGGAGAAGTGGAGGCAGCTCAAGCAAGACTCAACATTTTTACACAGAGGCTGACTTTTGCTAAAAGACGAGTGGAAACAATCCAAGGTGCAGATGTACTGTGGGTTGGCTGGGTGATTGGTGTGGCTCGGATTGACTTGTTCATGGCTGATTCAAGCTCGTCATTTGCTATGTTCTTGTGCCACAGGGTTGATCATGAGGAGGGTGGCTCTACAGAAGGTGCAGCAGGCCAATAAATTGACAGACCAGGCTGCTGAGAGGTAGGAGGTTCACTGATCTGGTTGCATCTAAACACTCTTTACTCGGCTTGGCTGAAGTTGATTGTTTACTATTAGGTATTTATATATGCAAGAATCCTTTATTTTTGTCTCCAGTTTCCAGGATAAATGGGTAGTCCAGTTCCAGTTCCAGTTTTGATTATTTTTTTCTATATTCATCATGATTTGTATTTATTCGTTTAATATTAATGAGAAATCTTTGGGAAGTACTCTCATCTAAATACACAAATAAGGGACTGAATATCTATTTTGTGTATAGCTACAAAAAATAATCCCAATTATGAAATACAGACATCTAAAACAGTTTTCGCTTTTGTGTACAAGTCTGCTTCATAAAATATTCATTGTATTTCAATCAGATAGTGTACAGAATTCCTACTATTTAGTAATAAATCTATGTTTAATGGGTTATTCAGAACATTGTAATTATAAGAAACTTTATTTATACAACACTATCTGAAAGCTGAGCTTGCAAAGTCCTTTACAAAAACGCACAAAAACAAGAAGTAAAACACACACAGACACACACACGCACAAAATCTGTCTTAGCTTTGTTGAAATTTCTCTTAGGCTGGGAACAAGTTGGCTGCTCCAGTATTCATTTTTAATAAGATAAGTGCTGTTGGGGGATTATTAGGCTGCATGTAAAATAGTCACTTTCTGGCTGCATTAGAGAATGCCCTGTTGTGCAAGACACGTCGTCCTAGTGTTTCTCTACTTAACTAATTCACTGCTACCTTATTTGCTCTGCTATCTTGTGTGTATTGTCCCCCCCACACACTGCTCCTCCCTCCCAGTATCAGAAACCTGCAGGCAGAGCTTAACTTGGTGTGTGAGGACAGAGACAAGCTCACACAAGAGCTCAAAAGAACCCCGGAGCTCATCGAGAAAGCAATGACTGATCTGCGAGAACAGTGTGAGCATCCTCATGACTATTTACAACCTATTATGCATTATCTGTTTGTTTATAGCATTACCGTGTCTCAAACTGCATTTGTAATCCCCTCTCTCCCCCCTCCCGCTCTGCCAGTTGAGAGCAAACTGAGGCGGCAGCAGCAGGACTTGGAGCAGAGTCGTGCGGAGGTTCGGGAGGCTGTGGTGGGCAGAGAGGAGGCCCAGCAGAGCCTGCAGCAGAGCCAGACCCAGCTGGAGGAGAGCAAGGCCAACCTGGAGCAACTCCGCTCTCAGCTGCTCAACCAGCAGGAGCTGAGGGAGCAGGGTGAGGCAAGAAGGGGCTTACTGTTGGGATTTATTTAATTTTTGCCTTTTCTTAACCTGGGAAAGTTAACTGAGTGCTCATGCTGTTTTTTTTTTTTTTTTTAAAGCAACCTGTTTCTCAACAGTTACATAGGTACAGATGATCACGAAAGCTGAGATGATTAGTCGATTAATCAGTTTACAAATGCACAATATATGTATATGTTTTTTTTCTTTTTTGTTTGCCAATATCTGATATGCCGACAATTTCCACATCTTTCAAACAAATGCCAATGCTGATATTGATATATGCACTTTTTTTTTCACCGAACATATATTTATTTTTATATAACATTTTCTTTCAATTAAAACTAAGATTCATCCTACTTAAACAGGCTTGGATGATGCTCTCCCTGAGACAGTCCTGATAACAGCTATAACCAGGGCAAATATGACCAATTTCACATCGCATGTCATACCTGCTGAAATTTTCATTTCAGGCCACTACAGACGTTTCGCGTTGACGTGTCAGTATCATCATGTATCCCTATATCAATTAGTTGATCCACAGAGAATGATTATAATTATTATAATCAAGTAATCATGTAACTCACTTCTCAAGTAGAAATGCCAAACATGTACTTGCCACAGATTTACAAATGCTAAGATTTTGTGACTTACTTTCATCCTCCTATTAAATGGACACTTTAGGTTTTTTTTTGTTTGTTTGTTTTGTTTTGCTTTGTTTTGGTGATTAATCCAAACAATACAAATAAACAATAATAGCTCTAATATTTACATCCATCTGTTGCTTGCCACCGACCATGAGAGTACTCATTCACTTTCAAAGATTTAGGATCAGAGATTCAAACCTTCTGATTTCATATCCACCTCTGTATTCACCTCTGCTGCTTCATACATCAAATCCTCTATGCAACAAACATTATTTTAAACAAGTTTCAACTTTTAAAGCAGTCCATTAGATATTCCGCTGTCTTCAGTGTGCAGAAAGCCATCGCGATCACTATCAGCTCATAAATAAAACTCATCTCTCTAGCCTTTAGGCTACAGCCACCTTGTTGTCCCAAACCATCAAATCAGTTCTTTGTGTGGGTAATTCCCTCTTTCTGAGTGACAATTTGCTGAAACATGTATTCAAATCCATTGTACACCCTGAGGTTCATTGAAAATAAATTAGAGTGGACTGTTTCTCATTGTTGTGTTTGTTGTTTCTCTTCAGCTTTGCATGAAAAAGTGTCTGAGATCGAGGACCGCTGTGCTGAGAGGCTGAGAGAGATGGAGGCTCAAGTCAACACAGCCAGGAGAGAACACACCAAAGCAGGTAGATGGATTGGCACAGTCCTACCTCAACTCATTTTGAGATAGTCGGAGTCATACCGGCAAAGCTGAGCGAGATCTAATAATGGAATAGTTTACACAGCTTAATGTCGCTCTCATGGCTGATGCTTTGTCTGTTTGATCCCTTGCAGTGATGACTTTGCGGCAGTTCGAGAGACAGGCAGCAAGGAAGCGGGATCAGATGAGAGAAGCACAGCATGTGCAGAGTGAACAGACGAAGCAGGAGCTCCAAGACTTACGTAAAAAGCTAAAGGATGTGGAGAGGGACAGAAACCTGCTACTAGTAATACTTCTAATTGTTACATAAAAGTCAGTTTGTTTATAAAATTGTGGCTCTGTTTTCACTGTTTTTCTGTTTCTGTGAACTGAATGCATTACAGGCCACTGTCCATGAGAGAGGGCTGTTGAATGAGTACAAGCGAGCTCGCACAGCAATCCTGAAAACCTCTGTTGCCTTCAGTGAGCAAGGAGAAAGAGCCACAGGGAGGAGCGGTGGAGGGGGAGCAGAAGCCCAGCAGTCTAACAAAGGTAACTCATCACAGTGGCTTGTTGGCCTGTTGACTCTTCATGCCCTGGTTCAGGTTTAAGGTCGAGTTTTTGTTTTAGTGTTAATGTGTACACAGACACGACTGACCTGACCAGTGGCCTGTTTGTACCCTGTCAGAGACTCTGCTGTCGGTGCTGGAGGAGCTGCAGACGCTCAGCGCTGCAGTGGTCAACAGCTCGGAGGACTCAGCTGAGGAGGAGGGGAAGAGCGACTAAGTGGGACTCTCCACGCACATGCCACACAGCTGATTTACATTATGCACTATAGACTTCCCGTGACCATACTCTTATTTTGGAAGTTCATAGAATAGAGGAATAACTTCTTCTTGTTTCATGCCTAAATTTGACACCAAAGGAATACTAAGATTTAGAAGTTGCTTTCACAACATATGTTTTACAGTGTTACATGGATGACTGTGTTAAACAGTGGCTAGTGGCTCTTTTCCTGTGCCACAAAATTCAAAACACTCAGCCTCTTGCTTGGACTAAATCAGCTCCGCCAGCAGAAGTATGCTGTTATTCGTGTTTCTTTGGGTTTTAAATAGAGATTTTGAACAATACATTGTCCTCGACAAATGCCCCTCACAATATCTTGAATAGTGTCCACCAAGTAAATGGAATATGTGTGACTTATATCACGTCACACTTTGACACATCATTTTTTACCTGTCAGAATGAATCAAAAGGAGCTCTACCATCTCTTTAGTGCAGATGAAATTGTCTTGGATAAAAAGCAAAAAAAAAAAAAAAAAAAAGACTGGTAAGTCATTTGTCATACAGAAAACATTACCCTAATATAATAATAGAAATAGTTAAATTTTCACACTTTTTTGTTAGAAGACTCATAGTGATGACTTTGTCAGATGGATATGCATGGCCATATTTCTCAAGTGCTAATTAATGTCAGAGGTTTTTTTTTTTTTTTTAACCAGACAGCAGAGCGGAGAAGCCTGACAGGAAAACCAAATTGGACTTCGCGTCATCCAGTGCATTTGAGAAGACATCAGCACAGCAGTCTGAGTTATGGTCCTAAGTGCTTGACAGTGTAATAAGTGAATGGTGCTCCGTTCTGTTGTCCTTGCTAACAGATACAGATATGATGACCAAATATTTCTTTGTGCCACGTCTTACTTGTCACTATGATATAATAAAGTATTTTAACATTGCAGATTATGAGGTGGTGTTTTACATTATGCCATTCTCTTTTGGACAGTAATGGCGAAACGATTCACGATCGGTATGTAATTCAACACTTGAGTCAAGGTTCAGTACAGAAGGTAAAAATTGACAAAGCCTATAATGTGGCAGCTGGTCGGTAAAGAAAAATAATGAACACCAACTGAGTATAGTCTTTTTCCAGTTCATATTTAGAATTATCATTCTTAAATCCATTCAAGTTTGTCAAGTTTTAAGAGTTATGTGAGTATGTTAAATAAATAAGTAGGCTCTGATATAGCACATTTAGTTGTGATTGGTACATCCACCCTGCCTCACTTTGTATTAGACGTATATGATTTAATCTCAAAAAAATCAATATTTACTATTTGTTGTGCCTCGATGTAGGTCAATTTTAAAATGGCTTTGGAGTAGAATGGATGCTGATAAACACCATGATGAGCCAGATAATGGGACCATTTGTCACATCATGATATCTAATAAAGTTTGTCATGGTTCAAAGTTTTAAGCCTCTGGGTTAAAGCATCTCATGGGAATCTGGAGGAGTCCTATTCTATTCCGAGCAGCTTCAGAAATAATTTGTGGAGACACACTGCTTGCAAGAGAGGTGATCCATCTTGCAAAGTGGAGGATGAAAGCATCAAACATTTTCTGAAAAAAAAAAAAAAAAAAAAACGGTGGGAGGACTTCAGCGGTGCCAATTTCTGGTGCCAAGAGGCAAAACAACAAGAAAGGCCACACAAGACTATATTTAATATGTAGTCTGTACTTGTAGATCAAGTCAAAAGCATTGTGTTTGGTATCAGAAATGTCTTATGTAGTAGAAGTACAGCTATAGGTAATAGTATCACAGACAGTGTACTTGTTTGGTATATGATTTTATACTTTCACATGATACTTGAATAATTTTAAAGGTAAAAGAAAATACCTGTTACCTGTTCCAAATGTGTCATTAATTCTTGATGTCCACGCTCTATATATTTCTGTAATTTACTATCAATGACAGCACATGATTATATATTATAAGTCATGCTACACTTTATTTTCAACATTAAGTTATTAAAAGCAAGTCTCAAAGTACCAAAGGAAAAAAAAAAAAAATCACAGATCATAATTGTTTGTACTTAGAGTTTGAAACAGCAGAGGGCAATGTTGTCAAAGATGAGCTGAGCAATTCCAGCATCTTACTGGGTTTTGTCCTGTATTTTATTCTTCCAGTCATTGTCATAGGCATAGTTTACTTGATCATTTGCGCATATTCTTTATTGTGATATCATTGAAGATCATGAATAACATAACGCAAAAGTTAGAAATTTGAACCCAGTTAAAAAATGCCTGGGATTCACTTCTCCAACAAACATGTGGTTTGACACATTCCCTAATATAGAGGGATATGTGTATAGCAGATTAATATCTAAAACTGCATATAAATACTTAAATCACTTAAAATTTCAATAAATCTGCAGAGGAGGCTTGTCAACCAGCACTTGAAATGCTGCCTCTCTTGACGTTCTTCCACAAATTGCAAACTGAGCCAGTGTAAACACCTTGAGAACAACTCTCAGATGAAAAACTGCCAGGATGAAGCAAAATCGTTGCCCCATCCATTAGCCCAGCAAAAATGAATGTTTATGATACCCAACTCGCATAAATGCATTAATGCATTTTCGTTGCCTCAGCACTGTGGAAAGAGTGGCACAGCAGAGACAACAGTAGTAAACCAATGAATAATTTAGTACAGCATAGCAATGCAGACATGCTATGAAATAAATGAGGTAATAAAAGGCAATCAATAAGCACCCAATGCATTTTATTAACAATTCAAAATAAATTGCATGTAAAATGAGTGATCCAAATCAGCAAGTAGGTACCAGCAAAGCATAATCAATTGTGGAACTGCATTTCAGACAAATAAATCATCAGAATCAAATCCAAAAATGACTGATTTCCTTGAAAATACAGATATGTGCCACGGGCTTCACTGGCCTAGCAGAGGTCTATGGCTTTGTTAGAGCTCTGCCTTTTAATACTCATAGATTGCAGAGTCCTGGAGTGTTTGAGCCCTGTTCCCCCTGGTTCTCAGACTGATAACTGTGCTGTCAGAGTGCAGCGTGTCAAGTCTGAACATCTGCTGTCACCCACCCCGCCTGTCACCAAGACTCTCTGTCAAGGCTCAGTCTTAGACTGTCTTTCAGTAAAAACACATTTCCCCAACCTGCAGGTGGTTCCACTGTCCAAATGCATGCAGATTTTGGACTCGTTCTGCCTTGTACTAATGTGTTTACAAGACAGGATCAAATACTGTTACTGTCATTAAACCTCGCATTAAATATATCTGGCACTTGTATGACTGATCTCGCCCTCTGACTGATGCTGATTGTTGTCTAGCTCTTTACAAAACCTGTCTTGTGGTTCTTTGGCCACAAACAAAGACAAGCCTCACATGGTCTGACTCGCTCCGCTTGGAGAACCTATTACAAACTTCATCCTCCACCCGTGATACATTCTCTTCCTGTCACATTTTGCCAAATGTCCCCAAAGTCAGGTCCTCTTGGGGCCAGGCCTCATTTAAGTTTGCAACAGCCAGTGACTGGCATATACTGCAAAAGTCCCAAAAACTGGTCATTTTCATCTCTGTATCTCTGCTGCTCCGTCATAACATTGTCTCAGATACATCTTACATGTCTCAGTCATATTTAACATCTAATCACGTCTGCTGCTTTTACTTGATACTGCCTCTCTTCTTGGGAGAAGGTCTAATGTTGCTGTTTTTGCTTTTTGCCCTAGCTGCTTGGTGTTTATAGTTTACTGGCAAAGTTATGGTTGTAGCTAAATTGTGTCTTAGCTGTTGAATTATTTACTCATATAAATTGTTTTTATTTTCTCACTAATCTCTTTGATGCCTTTTCCCCCCTTTTGGTAGGCTTTATTTGTAAATGTTAATTTGCCAGGAATTAAAAAAACATTAAGGTGAAATAAATTTTTCTCCATACACAAAAGGTATGGAAAGACAAACAGCACTTCATAAAAGAGAGCTATAAAAACAGTTTTTGAGGGAAAAATAACAACAAAACAAAAAATATGTATATATAATACAACATAAATAAATAAATAAATAAAACAAAAATTATACTTACTTTATACCGAGTGCTCTATATTTAATGTCATATCACAATTATAATGAACTATTATATAGAGGTCACTGCATTTTTTAAAGCAGAGTAAGCGGACAAGAATAGCATTATTATGTATGTACATGTAAAACTTATTCAAGCAAACATGGCTGACACAGCGCCACGGCTCAGGCGCCCCAGTCCATATCTCCGTCAAAGTTCTCGCAGGCCAGAGGTCACAGCGAACTTGGAGGAGGCGGGGGCTGCGGCTGATGTGATCCAATAAGTCAGTACAGGCGACCACCAGTGCTGCATGCTGCATCAGTGTGGTGGATGCTCTTGTGCTGCTGTGGCAGGCCGAGCTACAGGCTAGAGCAGCAGCCACAGAGGAGCTGTGTGAGCAAACGCAGCCAAGTAGCCCTATTTATAGATGCAGGAAGTCTGGGGCATTGTTTGAGGGACCGCGGTGTGCTGAACTGTCCAGCCTTCAAACCGAGTGCCAGGTGTTACATGAAGCATCAACACTTATACAGTATTTTTTCTGTTGTGCTGCTTTAGTGGATTTGAATGCGTTTTTTTTTTAGGTGTCTGCTGTGCTGAAGGTCAAGCTCATGTGGCATACTGACCTCTGACAGCTGACAAAAATAGATGACGAAAATACATTTACACCGTGTGCCTCTGACTAAGAGCACAGATAGTCTCCCGAAGGAAATTCGGGCTGAATAAAGTATCTATCTATCTATCTAGAGTATAAAGATATACAATATAACAGACAGGAAATTACTGTTGCAGTGGGACCGATCTACACGGATCGCTTTCATAACATGAATCTCTGCGACCTACAGTATTATTTCATCCACAGTTTGAGGCTTGCTGTAAACTGAGAAAAGGAGTCAAACATACAGTATGTTCCTGTCTGATCTGACTTTTTCTAGTTGCCACTGAATGAAATACAGCTGAATAATACAATGACAGACAGATCACTTTGGCCAACAAATCTCTAAGAAATGTTATTCATATTCATAACTATTTATGAGTCATCATCATCCTTCTTATTATTCTTGATTTTCTGATCAGGAGCAAATTAGTCTGTCAGCAGGTTTCTCCAAATGAGTGATGCTTCCAGTGACCTGGTATGTTTCCTATTATACCGAGGTTAGAAAATGATTTTCATGAGATAGCTGTCACATAGTTGAAGTTTGAATCACACTTAATTTGGACTGTCCAATGTTAATATTCAGCTTAGTATTAGTATCAGCTGAGTTTCACAATTGAGTCATTGTAGATACTTAACTTCATTATAACCTGTCCAGTGTAAATACTTGACTTTTTATCAATAGACAGACATCAGCTGGGTGGATTCTCAAAGGTCAGAGTGGATTAAAATGCAGAATCACTTCACTGATCAGACAGAGCAATTATTTTCCTTGAAGTTTCATATAATAGTCGGTTCCACAGACAGGTCAAGAAAGTGTCCTTGATCTGATTTGTTTCGTCAAATGCAACACAGATCACATTTTTCATTCCAGTATGAACAGCCAAAAACAAAGAGATTGGATCCAGATTTTTTTTGGATCAAGTCTGGACAGCCAAAAACCACATGTGATGTGATTTTTGCAAATCGACTCCAAAACACATTAGTCAGGTAGGTTTGAAATGTGATTCCAATTGTATTTTTTCCTTTTTTTTTTTTTTTTAAACATTATATTTTGGGGATTTCTGCTATTTTATTCGATGGTCACAGTGGAGACAGACATGCAGCCAAAGGTCTGGGCTGGTCTGGCTGAGCTGTAGCATTACATGGCACAGTAAGACACCGGGGCGCCCTCTGATCTGATTCCCACAGAGACGTCTCAGTCTGGACACTCTGGACCCTCAAATCAGACTTCTGCATGTGCAAGGACACACAGAGCAGGGGGGGAGAGGGCTAAAAGGAACTGGAGGCTCCAGCAGAGTCCATGACACTGATATTGAGGTGATACAAAGTTGATAAGTTAACACTGGATAGTCCAATAACATGACCACATCTACCCACTCTCTCTCTCTCTTTTTAAGTTATATATTTATTAATTTATACATTTTTTAATGAGTGTGTGCTCATACACCAGGCAGAACGGTAGAAGTCACAAAAATGGACAGGATCCTCTGCAGCCTGAGGACGTCCACAACCCAGGAAGTGGCCCGATGATTTTCCAACAATACTGCATATGTCAACACATGTATTAAATATTTTGTTGACTAGTTACAACTCTGTGCTATCACAGCACTTTGGTGTTCGCTGGAGGAGTTTATCTTCGATGGCCTCAGATTACTCTTGAACGGAGAGCACAGTCTGATCCTCTCAGTTTAAATTGGAGCCTATTAGCATTCTTTGGATCAGCAGGCAGCATCGAGATGTTTCATCCTCAATTCATCATGTTTACACAAACAACCTCAGTTTACCTTTCCAGATGGAGCATTTTGTTGCTCTTGCCTGCCAACCACCACGTTGAAGTGTGTTTAACATGCATAAAACACCATCAGTGTAGTTTCTGTATGTTGGTCTTGCATTTAGAGAGCAAGTGCTTTGTAGTGGGGGGGAAACAGGACTGCATGCAGCCACGACTGAGATCAGCTTCTACTGGTGTGAACTGAAATGATAAAAAGTGACTTCAGAGATTTTGGAGCATCTCTAAATTTTCCCTCCTACTGTTTGATGCAACAGTAAAGGCATTATTGTCAAGTAATAGCCTGTCACAATGACTTACAACAGCTTGCAGTGTACTAATAAAAATTTAAGTCTCTAGCGTGTCTGGACTGCAGCTGATTCTATCATTTTCGAGACTCAGGGGACGATGAAGAAAGTGATTGGAAACTCGGTGCCAGCCAGTGGGTAGAAACTCTAATATTGGTTCTGTCCTTTAAAACATCTGTTGTGGAGATATCATCAGGCAGAAAAAAGAGACAAGGAATGTTTGATAAAACAGAACACAGATAATTAAAATTGCCAGGCTAATTTGTTTTGTTCTGTAAGCGCTTTGCCTGTGGGATATTCTGCAGCTGAAGACATGAGAATGTTTAATCAAATTTCCATTAATATTCATCTGTGCTGCTGCACCTTCGCTCCCTGTGGTTACCAGCGCGCTGTTCAAATAAGGTACCTAATTACGGGATTTTCAGAGATTTTTGTCATTATTTTCTTCTTTTACCAGCAGTAAGTTGTATAATATCTCCTTCAATTTGATTTAATTGTTTCTTTTTTGTCCAAATATAGAGACTTTAAAAAGATCATTACCTGACACTCAACACACTAATGGACATATGAAACTTTACTTTTTATCAATACAGACTCTTTTTACTAATGTCCTATCACAATTTTTCATCCTTTCAAGAACCAGTGAAATATTGGGATGCTGAGGCAATTTTGCCATCTACAAACAATAAATATCTTTCAGTTCTGGACTTGAGAAGATGAGCCTAATGATAAAAGTGTCTTGATCCATTTCTCTGCATGGAAACACTGCCCTGAGCCTCCCGCCTTTCAACAAACTATGCTCATGTTGGTAATGCTAATTAGGTAGTGGCAGAGATGTGATGGGAGGTAAACCCTCCTATACCTACTTTATACCTCTCTTTTGGCTACCACACACACACACACACACACACACACACACACACACACACACACACACACGTTTTACTATTTTTATGAGGACATTACATTGACCTCCATTTGTTTTGTACATCTTTCTACAGCCTTTCCCTAATCCTAACTATAACCAACACATGCCTAACCCAAGCCCTTACCCCAACCTTAATTCATTTCAAAATAAGATTACAATAACATATTAGACGCTAACCCCAACCTGGCACTGACCTTAACCAAACTTAGATCCTAAATTATTCTTAAACTAGGCCCAAACCAGCCCTAATCCTAACCTTAACACTTTTGAGTAGAGTCTAACCATAACCTGAACCTGACCCTAACCTAACCTAAACCAACTCAGACCTTTAATCATTCCTAAACTAAACTAGACTGAGACCAATTTAAACCTTAACCATTTCAAAATAAGATCAAAATAACACATTTTCAACATATCCTAACTCTAACCTTAACCAAACTCTAACTTTAAAAATAATTTCTGCTCTATACAATTTCTGAAACATAATTGGAGTCCCATGTTGTTGCGCTGTACAAAGGATAAGGTGTCGAGGCGTGTTGTTCTTCAGCCTTTGTATTTGTGAGAACTGGGTAAAATGTCCTCACCTTCCAAAAATGTTTATTAAAAATGTGGTCTGGTCCTCATTATGTACAAATACACACATGTATGTATGTATGTATGTATGTGTCTATCAATCTATCTATTTCATTTTATTTTCAAGTACAGAATTACTGTATCTGATTTAATAAGTATTCATCTCCGTCAGTCACCTTTTTAGTCTTCTCAGATCTGTCTGTATCAGCTTGAAATGTGGATTCTGAGATTGCCACCTATTCCTTGTTGCTCTAACAAGCCCTGTTGGGAAGGGATCATCTGGGATTCAAGTCTGCACATCGTTTGGGCAGCTCAAGGACTTTCACATTCTTACTTGTGAGGCCATTGCAGGGTTGGTTTAGCTCTGGGCTCAGGGCCGTAGTCCTGCTGGAACATAAATTGTGAATTTTGTTTGGAATTCAGGCTATAACACCTAAAAATGCAGCAAAGATGGAGGGGACCGAATACTTCCTGAAGGCTCTATACCAAACTTTTTTATTTACCACAGCATCACTGGGGGACAGTATATAAGGCTTGGAAATGAACACTTTGTATACAGTAAATCAAACAGATATTGCAATTTTGCCTTATAATACTAGAGTTTCAGAATGGAGGGGTATTATTATGGCATGGAGGTAATATTGTGCTTCCCAGTGAAACAACACACTTTTGGCAAAGAAAGTCTTTGATCAAACCTGTGTATGCAGTATTTAGTAGATCATGCTGCTTATGCTAATACTTTTGAGATAAGGCCAAGATAAATTTGTGCCATTCACTAAACAAGCAGTGCACCGTTTGCTGCAGCATTAGCATGCACCGTTGTAGGATAAATAAATCATGTATACATAGAGATCAAAGTATTATGAATCTTCTCATTACACCCATAAATCTGTCAAGTATGCTTGCCAAAACAAATACAGTACATCCCTCTAAAAATAAATAAATAAGTAAATAAGTGATACATAAAATAAAAATCTTTGATTTTAGGCCCGTAGATCATTTCTAGAAATAGGTGTAACTATATGTAGTATGCTGTGATATGGACAATGAGTAAAAGCAATTGTTTCCTTTTGCAATAACAACATTATAATAACAAATTGCTAAATTATGAAATGCCTCTGAATATTAAAACATGTTAAATGCCATTGTAAACATTCCCATGCTTGTTTCTCTATTCATTACTTGAAGCACAACACACACACACACACACACACACAGGTCACTTGAAATATATGGATTTAATTAGTCTAATAAAAAAGAGGTACTGGGACAGAAAAAAGAATTACCAGCTTCTAAACATGTTGACTGCAAATATCTACCACTTATATAACTGGGATATAAATATTGGTTGATTCTCCAAACAGATGAAAATGTTTGAATTCATATAATCTGTTAGAACAAATTGATGCAAAGCAGCTGATGGGTGTAAAGCTCTGAGTTGCAGTTTGTGGGACATGCAGCTCAGTCGGGTTCTGCGCTTTGCTCAGCCTGTTTGGACACTTTTCACCCCCAAGACCACTGGTACTCTGAAAGGAGTTTGGAAACTGTGTCAGCTGCTGTGGTTGCATTTTTCACGCTATTTTTATTTTATTTTATCTTATTGTGCTCACATTATTTGTCTTGCTGCGAAAACAAAACACAACACAGGCACAGCTTTGAGCGTATTATACTCAGGAGTGACAGTTACCAGCCAAAGGCCTCCCAGATAGGAAAATTGTTTGTAATTACCAATCAATCAATCAATCAATCAATCAATCAATCAATCAGTCAATCAATCAGTTGGACTTTATTTGTATAGCACTTTTCATACAAACAAATGTAGCATAAAGTGCTTCACATAATAAAACAACAAAATACTCACTCACACACACACACACACACACACACACACACACACACACACACACACACACACACACACACACACACACACACACAAAACCCCTTGTAATAAATCACTCAATAAGCAGGAACAGGAACCGAGGAAACCCTAGATTGAATCTCAAGTATTTGAGATGCGGAAACGCCAGAGGCAGGATTAAGACCAATAAGAAATAGATAAAAACTCAAAATAGCTAAATAAAATAGTAATAAAAAGGATGAAGCATGAAAAAGAAAATGAAAGGTTAAGATAAGCCAGATAAGATAATAAGACAGTAAAAGAGAAAAGAGAATAGAGAGAACCCAGAAATAAAAGGTAGGATATAAAAATTGAATCCAAAATATAAAAGGATAAACCAAGACATAAAATAAATAAACAAACAAATAAATTAATACATGTACTTTAATTAAATATCCAGTCTAAAGAGATTAAAAAGGTCAGGCTGTTGCAGAGTCTTAGTAGTAGAAATAAAAAGATGCCTCACCGTGTTTTACTTTTTATTTTTTATTTTTTCCAGACTTTAGGGATAATTAAAAGGTCACAACCAGAAGACAACCAGAGGCTCTTCAGGGTTCCTTGAAAATCTGATAAACAGGTCAAATCAACATCATTAGCAGCTTTATAAACCGTTAACAGGATCATAATTAATTAATTAATCCTGAAGCTAATGGGCAGCCAAACTTTAAATCTGATGTTGTGAATGTATTCGGTCATGTGAGTCATGGAGTCATGCACCAACGAGGCACACATGACAAAAGAGCAGCCTCATATTTTGCTGTTATGCTTCTTGAGGGGGAAAACATATGAAATGGAACTGTGACAGAGACTGATGTGACCTTGATTTATGTTTACAGATGTTTCTTCAGGTTGAATGTGTCACGCATCGCGCGGTCAAAGCCAAATCATGGAGACAATAGTTTGCCTCATCATTTTCTGAGCTGCCATGTTTAGTTTGGCCGGCTCGGTCAGCAAGAAAGACAGCCTCAGAGAATAACATACAATACCAAAAGATGAACACAATTAATACATTTATCTGTTCTCTATCTATCTATTTATCTCTGGCTTTCTAACAAGTTTTATTTAGCATTTACGATAAAACACTGCCTTGCGCATCCACTTCAGTCTGCCGCTACTGCTAACCCCATTATTGTTGCGTTCACTTGAACTTGGACCTTGGAGTTTCAGTCTTGTACATTCCTGCTCTGTGAAAACACGGTGTTCATGGTGTCAACTCAGAATGAATGAGTGCTCACAAGAACAAGAAACTTTGACTTTTCCTCCATGGGAATATCAAAGAAAAGTGCTTCCATTTTTGTTGTTGTTGTTGTTGTTGTTGTTGTTGTTGTTGTTGTTGTTGTTGTTATTGTTGTTGTTTATGTTTAGAAATCTCCAACACATTCCAAGTTCAACTGAATGCACCAGCAGCCAACTTAGCAGCAGATTGGCCCTGAGGATTTATAGAATGAAACCAAATACAATTTGTTAGGAAGGACTGGTCGTAACCATGTTTTGGGTGGGCAGTTTCAAGATGTATTTGACTCTGCTGTGAGTTTCCTGTTTCAAAGGGAACATTCACTGCATGATGTTTTCTTTTTTTCCAACCCAAAACTGGCTAGCAAGCTGGCAAGAAACTGCAGCAGAGTGGTAAGGTAAGTCTTAGTTATCAAAATTGTCAAAGGACACATCTGAGGCCTGCTGTTGTTGACTCAGGATGCTCCAGGGGAAAATGTTGGCATCCCTCCAGTGTTTTCAACATTATAATAAAGTCTGATGATACATTATATGGGCAAAAGTATTGGGACACACCTCTTAATCATTGAATTTAGGTGTTTCATTCAGTCCTGTTGCCACAGATGTATAAAATCAAGCAGCTAGCCATGCAGTCTGCCTTTACAGACATTTGTGAAAGAATGGCTCATTGTGAAGAGCTCACTGAACTCCAGCGTGGTGCTGCAATAGTCATGTAATAGGATGCCACCGTTGCAACTAATCAGTTGGTGCAATTTCTTCTCTCCTTGATATTCCACCATGAACTGTAAGTGGTATTATTGCAAAGTAACGTTGTAAAGCACGCCGCCAAGTGGTGGAAACGTGTTCTGTGGAGTGACCAGTCACACTTCTCTATTTGGCGGTCTGATGGACGAGTCTGGGTTTGGTGAATGCCAGGACAACGTTCCCTGCCTGACTGCATTGTGCCGACTGTAAAGTTTGGAGGAGGGATAATGCTATGGGCTTGTTTTTCTGGGGTCGGCCTCGGCCCCTTAGTTCCAGTGAAGGGAAATCTTAAAGCTTCAGCTCACCAAGACATTTTGGACAATTCCCTGCTTGCAAATTTGTGGGAACAGTTTGGGGAAGGCCCTTCTCTGTCTCAGCATGACTTCGCCCCAGTGCACAAAGCAAGGTCCATAAAGGCATGGCTGGCTGAGTCTGTTGTGGAAGAACTTGACTGGCCCACACAGAGACCTGACCTCAACCCCATCCAACACCTTTGGGATGAACTAGAATGGATCCGAGTCTGACCTCACAAATGGTCCTCAGGATGAATGGACAGAAATTCCCACAGATACACTTCAAAAACTTATAGAAAGCCTTCCCAGAAGAGTGAAAGCTGTTCTAGCTGCAAAGGGGGAGCAACTCCATACTCCATACAGCCCTTGTAACCCCATTAACTTTTTTTTTTTTAAAAAAGGT
The DNA here is from genome assembly GCF_902150065.1 of Myripristis murdjan. Taxonomy (NCBI): domain Eukaryota; kingdom Metazoa; phylum Chordata; class Actinopteri; order Holocentriformes; family Holocentridae; genus Myripristis; species Myripristis murdjan. Next base: position 22,221,371 of record NC_043993.1, read on the forward strand.
TAGTCCGATGATGAAGATGATGATGATGATGATGATGATGATGATGATGATGAATGATGAGATAAATTACACAAGTGAGACGTGTTGTCAGTACGTTCTACGTCAAGAGCTACCTGGTAGTCTGGACGTAAATATGAAATCTTGTACTTAAAGATGTGACATGATGGAACGTTAGCTGAAATCGTGTTTGAATCATAAATACAGTCATTTTACCAGGGAAGCGTGCGAGACCGAAACATGCAAGATTCCCGGTCAGGGAGTCTTATCGCCCTCAGTGTGCTCTTTTTGCCTTCTGACCTTTTTGAGCTGCCTCACGTCAGCTACTGTTGCTCTGACCTCAGGCACCACATCACAGAGCGCAATGTCATCACCCCATCGCAAGAACTTTAAAAGCCTCACCTCAGTTACTTGATTGGAACACAGTCCAGTATTCACATACAGTCCTGGTATGGGCGTATGTGCTGCTTAAAGGCCTTCCAGTTAAAACAGAAGCTTTGAATTATCAATCAATCAATCAATCAGACTTTCTTTGTGTAGTATTTTTTTATATAATCAAAGGGCTTCACACAGTAAAACAATAAATACACACACACACACACACACACACACACACACACATACAGACACACACACATATTAAAAAAAACTGTAGTGAATCACTCAATAAAACAGGAACCGAGGAAATGCCATAATAAAGCTCAACAATTTGAAAAGAGGAAACACCAGAGGCAGGATCAAGACCAATAAGAATCAGACAAAAACTCAAAATAGCTAAATAAAATAGTAATAGTGAGATATATGAGATATGAAAAATGAAATGAAAGGTTAAGATATGCAAGATAAAATAATAAGATAGCAAAAGGAAAGAAATAGAGGAAAGATATAGAGGAGTAAAACCATAAATAAAAGGTAGAATATAAAAAATAATAATTCTGAATATTAAAGGATAAACCAAGACATAAAATACATACATACCTACCTACCTACATACGTACATACATACACTCATCAATACATTTTAATTAAAAAGCCAGACTAAAAAGGTTTCCTTGGCTGTCCCTGCAGTCTGTTATGGGCAGCTTTACACTTCAGTTCACAGTCGATTGCATGTATAACTAGATTATTAATCCCAGTCTTTATCCACTACACAATATTCCCACAGGTTCTTTCTCTGTCTAGCTAAATACAAGTTGTGGCATCACATCAATGAGGGCAACAAACTGATTTACTGAGCAAAACACCATGAAGGTTTACAACTTGTTATTACACGATATTTAATTTCATTTGCTATCTCTTGATCCTTGACCAAGACGAGATCATGGCAGCAGATACGTGGCGTGCTGTTTACTTTTGAAGACATTGTTTACAAGATTTCTTGTCTTTAATTATCTAAAACCAGTGTTCATTTTTGTTATCTGCCCTGCGAAAATTAAGCTGTGCATGCATCAAAGCACCTCTGCGGTGCACTTTCCAATTCCCCCAGCAGGCTTTTGCCCTAGTGTCAACTTAGACGTGAAATGCAGAGCCACAGCAAGCCATCCCATGCCTGGAAAGGTCCACATCCAATTTCACAGGTTCTGACTCTAAGTAATGATGGCAAAACAGAAGACAGTAACTGAAATAAACAAGTGCACAGGAAATCCCTAAAGCGTTTATAATGTTAATTAATAAGCTGTTAAACAAGGGGAATAAAACATATATGCAAAGTTTGACTTTTTTCCAGATGAATGCTTTGGAAATTATACCAAAGTCAAGCTGGCGTTATAAGGATAAACTCTGACTTTGCTTGACTCACTCACAAGTTAATGGCTACAAATCTTAGTTTTCTATCACACTTAACAATGCAGGCACTTGCTCTGTGCAAATTTGAGAACCTGTTTGATGTTTTAATCTCTGCATCTGCAATGTGGACTGTCTGACAAAATGTCCACATTATATTTGAAAGAATATGATTAAAAGTAAACTGAATGCAGAGCCAGTTGAAAATCAAATGACATTTTGCTGACTTAATTACTCTAGATGGCTCATGTGTGTGACTGTAGCCGCGTGTGCTCTCTTAACAGTGCTGTGTGGAGCGTTGCATTTGCCTGTATTTAGGCCACTCTGCTCCCTCAGGCTTACAACTTGTGTGCATAATTCTGTGGGTTATAACAAGCAATTACTATATATAAAAACAGGGCTAAGTTCACAGACTTTGATAGATTTGTATTGGTAAGTAGTAGCATGTGTTTGTGCTGGGATCTGTTGTCGCCTTTCTGTTATGTGGCAAAACAGTAATTTCAAATGACTGAAACTACATAACTGTTCGGTTTTGAAATGTTTGCGGCACTTGCTGTCTGACCTGTCAGGTACAGTAGTTGTATAATTATGTGGATTCCAGCCTTACAACAAGATTGTGATTACAGTGCAATGCCAACCCATAATGATATAAAACAATGCTGGCATCAGGTTGCACTATATCTCTCTCACTGACTTGATGGGCTCCATGGTTTCTCATCATATTGTTAGCTCTTCAGATTCAGATTCTTTACTGACCATAGAGCCAGGCTGGTGGAAACTGTTTTTGATGTTTTTGTGGGAAATGACTGGTGGCGCTTCCCAGAGGGAAATAACTGGAAAATGTGATGTGCTGGGTGGGAGGGTAGGAATGATTTTTCTTGCTCTGTTTTACTATCCGGTTGTGATGGAGCGATTCAATTGATGGGAGGGGGGTGTCAATGATTTTTGAGGATCTATCAATGACCCTTGGTCTGGGAGTGGCTGTCCAGGCTGCTGAACCAGACTGTTATGGATGTGGTGAGGATGCTTTCAAGCTTGGAGCGATGCCAGAACAACACTGCACTATTAATTGCACCTGCCATATGGTCAATAGTTTATAAACGTAATTTTTACTTAAAGTCCAAAGGAGGTGCTGGAAAAAGCCTGCTGACATTTATACTCACCTGAAGCTTGTTAATGAGGCTGTGCATGTCAGAGAGAATGAGAGAGAGAGACTCCATAAACAGATCTTTTTGCTCAGGTGAGGAGTGGCGGGCACATCCAATGTGGGTCAAGGAAGAAGCACTGCGACGATAACCTGAGAGCTTTGGTGAAGACTGCTAGTGTTAAATGAATATTTCAATGTTTTGGGCAAAATCCCGTTTTTTCCAACTTACCCAGACTGAGAGAAGATGTTCGATACCATTTTCACCTCTGTACATCCAGTGGCTCCCATGGGCAGCATTTAGTGTTAGCTTAGCATAAAGACTGTGTAAATAAGACAGCTTCAGAGTTGTTGTAAGGTCTATTTTTTCACTTTGATGGAGCTGGAACCACTGGACAAACAGAAGTGAAAATGGAATTGAACGTCTTGTCTCAGTCTAGTCGGAAAAAGGGAATTTTACCCGAAGCGGCGGAGTATTCCTTTAGCTGAAATGCTGTCAGAACTTTGCTCAGAAACTCTTCAACCAGGAAAACTGTATGATCCAGAACAGCACAACCTTGTGTGAAATGAGAAGAGACGTCTGCACAAAGTAGTAGAGGCAGCAGAAAGGCATAAAGGCAGCAGAACAAGTTAAGCAAAGACAGACCTCCTCATTCTTTACATTCTTATTGGTAACAGCAAGAAATTATTTATCAGACATAACTATATCCATTTTTGTTTTCCTGCCCACTTGACACAGAGGTCTTATTGTATCTGCTGCTGATATTTTCTATTCTGTTTAACCGTCTCACACATTATCTTGTAAAACAGCATGCAGAGTTTTGTAGACTTCAGTGAGTTGTTCTTGCACAAAGTCTGCACACTTTGGATTACTTTGGAAGGTGCTGATCGGTTGATGATGACAGACACCTCTGGCATGTGCCAGTTCTGCCAGATTTTTTTTAATGACCTCAATTTATCTTTTAGCGGACAGGAACAAATTGGATAATTTTCCCACAACTGGCAGGGACATGGTGTTCACATAGGAAAATGACAAACAGTAGCTTAGATACCGTAGCTCTGGAAAAAGGTCATTCCATTCAGGCAATATTTTGTTCATGAAATTGAACTTAATCATTGTTCCACCGGCCATATCCTGTGAATGATAAGAGCTGTATGCCAAGCTTTAAATCACACATTCAGATCAATAACCACTGAACCTGTAGCCTGTTCTGCTGTGCTGGTTTTGCATCACTCTGACAGGAAGCTTCAATGATTTCAACACCCCAACACACACATATAAATAGACACAGACATACACACTCCTCTGTTCCAACAAAACACGCCGTGTGAGCACAATTAATATTGTATTATTCCACCAATTTAATGGAATATATGAGTAGCCCACAATGAGTAAGCAATACTGGAGTGAACACAGTAATTCAACTTTAATCTCTTCAAATGAATAAATTTAATAAAGAGCATGACCTCAGGTAGGAAAGTGGTTGTCCTTTAGAAATTGAGTTCTATAAAATATATTCCAATAAATTTCACTTCATAGAAACCTTTATCAATATATGGCCTTGTTCCAGAACAAGGTACACAAGGCACCTGCATGTTGCATTATAATAAAACCAGGGTATTACTGCAATAAAACAGTCCACACAATAAAAAAACAGACATGATGTTCAAAGAATCAAACTTTCTTCTAGAGCTAAAAGACAATTGTGACAATAGAAGCCATCAAAATAGAGCTGCAAACTCTATTTCTATTCTATTTCCATGATGCTTAACATTGTAGAGATTTGATTTAGTCCTCTAGCACCAGTTAAAGCTGTAGCAGCTGCATTTAGTACAAAGCTGGAGACATCAGAGACTATTGATGTAGACAAGAGTAAATAGAGAAGCAGCTATCCAAATGAGAAGCAATTAAAAAAAGATAAAATCAAGTTTGTGGAGTTCACAGGAGCCAGATGGAGGAGAAATACTTCAGTACAACTGTATCCACTGCTTGATAACTTGAGCATTTTATTTGGTCACACCAATGGACAGATATTAAACCAGATATTACTTGGGTAGCATCAGTGTGGCGCTGTTCATGCTGTCACACCATGCAAGATTCCTATATTTTTTTTTTATCTTTACCTTTTACTGCACCTTTCCAGGTAGTGCACAACTTCTTATGGGGTGACATAGTGATAAGGCAGACTGTCAGCACTCCAACGTTTTGGGCAATAAAATCTTTTTCTGACTAACCCAGACTGAGATTTTTTGACATCATCTTCACTTTTGAATGTCCAGGGGTTTGTTTCCTATGGGTAGCATTTTGTGTTAAGCTTAGCATAAAGACTTGAGATCTATGGGAGTCATTAGCCTAGCTCTGTCAAAGTGAAAGAATAAACCTTACAGCAACTCTGAAGCTGTCTTATTTGCATAATGTATTGTGTATTTGAAATATACGTCTAGAGTTTTTGTTAAATAAAAAAATCAGGAGTAATTTTAGGAGAGGTTAGATGGTGGAACTGTAACCACTGAACACATTGATTCTTCGGTCTATCACAGTGAACCATGCATCACGGAAGGTATTGGAAGATCCGGCAGAAATTTACTCCTAAAACTACCCACTTCTGTTTCCTTCCTTTAAACCCCACTCTCTATGTTCAAAAGCCCTGTGACAGCAGGCAGCCTCCTTACTGTAGTGTCCTTGACCAAGGCATCAAATCCCTACAAGGTCCAGTGGCTCTTCAGTTTCATTGATCCTGCTTACTGACCTCCAAGATTTTAGTGGAGAGATAGTGGCCAGTTTTCTTGCTTTTTGGCACGTTCTTGTTTACGCACTCTACTTTGCTTTTACTAGCATGTGTGAATGAGTGATGTTGACTTGAAGTGGTAATGATGCAATTTGTGTTAAAACATGCTTCTTATACAAACTTTGAGAATGCAGACCATTGCCAACGTGCAGAAAAGTCTCTCTTGACTCGAACACGGTCTTTACCATGCTACTACTGCCCTGGACCGGAGTTAGCTTTAGTTGTTTTTATTTTTTATTTTTTATTTTTACACTGACAACCATTCATAATGTCCTGCTTAAACACAAATCACACATGTACTGTCTGGTGTACGTTCTGCACTGACCTTTGACAGTGTTTTTAAGGGAAGGGTTCTGTTGTCTTTGTTCACTCATATCAGTGTGAACCATGTTAAAATAGAAATTGTCATTGTGTCTCTGTACCAATGTCACCTGAACAACGAATCTACTTTTATTATAATGAGTAGAATATGTAACTTTGACTCAGCCTTCAGTTTGAGTGACATATTGGTGACATTCTCAAAGGGTTCTAGAGAAAAAATTTTAGCATGGCCGCTGGGGCGGATTAAGGGCTTAATCACTCATTAGTGGTCGCGCCACAGTTTCTACATATAGGGCTGTTGTCAACAGTCTCCATGTGGTTTACAATTGTCTCTGACCTACAGCACCTGTTAGCCCACGCAAGCACCCTGGCAATTATTTCTAACAGCATAGGGCCTGACAGTCCAATTACACCCTTTATAATAAAGAGACAAGACTTTCCAACCTTGACACCTGATAATGTATTCCACTAAGTGTTAAAAAGAGAGGACATGGTAAAGTTACAGTGGGTGAAATAAAAAAAAGAAAATATTAAAATAGTTTAGCTTGGCAGCCCTAATACTCATCACAGTTTTGTTACTGCTGTGCCAAATTCATGTTTGGTGTTAGGGAAGACAGAGCGGTCCATAGACTCCTTTCAGTTGTCAACAACCCTGTCTTTTGATTGGATGATTTACCAGGGAGACGCAAACCCCTGACCCCGTCCCACCCGTATGAGGAGCTTCAAATTAGGTTGGCGCCCCAGGGCTCTCTGCATTAACTATTCATGTAACCTAAAAAAAAAAAAAAATCAATGTGAGCGTCAGTGACTAACACCAGTAAGTCAGTTAGGATTCCAATACACAGCATTAGGTAGGCCACCAGACAGGTGGGACCAAATAGTGATTAAATAGTGATAAATCACTGCATTAGCTCTCCCCTCTGGTCTCTACACTCAAACACCTGCAGGGGACAGCCTAAGATTGCTGTGCTACCGTACATGACTGTGTGCTACATGAGTGCAAAATGCATTATAGTGATGGAGTCAAAAGTGGATTTGGAAAAATGTAAATAACAAACGTATCAACTAATCATCTATTGGCTACTAAAAGAAGTTGTTAGTAGCCTTAGGATTACAGAAAAGGGGCAGCTTTGATTACAAGTACTGCCATTTCACCTATAATATAAAAGATAGATAGATAGATAGATAGATCTTAAATACACCTATCATATTACTCACATGCACACATACTTGACATGCATACAGTAGATTGCATACATTACATTACATGCATACACACTCATAAACATATATTACATTGCATGCCTATGTTCATGGACACATGATTACATACATGGGTCTATCACTTTACATAGCATACCTTCCTATCTAACATACAGACACGCGCGCGTACGCACACACACACACACACACACACACACACACACACACACACACACACACACACACACACACACACACACACACACACACACACACACAGCAGTCACCAGTCTATATGAGGCGTTTTCGTTCCCAGCAGCGTGTCCCAGCTGGGTTTTAGAGGCAGTACTGAATAGACGCTGGGCTGCTGGATTTCTCTCTTGCACCACACTCACACACCAAACCCAGCAGAGCAGGCTGCTGGCTGCGCCGCCTCAGACCACAACTCTGCAGTGACGTGAGGAGGACGGGAGGCTGCTCTTATTATAATTCAACGTCAGACCAAGTTTGATAAACGCCCCCCCAACTCACCTCCCTCCCTCCTCTCTCTCTCTCTTTCTCTCTCTCTCTCTCTCTGTGGCCCATTTGAATGATCCTCATCCATAATAAGACCCCGCTTCTCCTCTCCTCCTCCACCACCACCACCACCACCACCACCACCATCTTTGCAGATAAAGTCAGTGCCTTTTGATTTTTTCCCAACAGCAGAAGATTGGCGGTGCAGTTGCGCTGACACGCATCCACCGTGGTTGCACGCAGTGAGGGAGACAGCGCGAGAGAGCCGACGCATCTTTATCTTGTGGATTTCTTTGCGCATACAGCCAGTGTACATGGTTTTCCCTGCTTTTCCTCTGTCACATTCACACCAGGAGTTGATTTCAGTTGCCGGAGAAAAATGTGGCATCGCACAAGAGCGGCGGTCCTTATTTTGCTGTATTTTTTTCTGGGGCAATCGCTCGCAGGGTTTCCAAATCAAATCAATATTGGTAAGTTTGACGGGATACTCTTACATAGCCCGTTTTTTCCCCCTTCTTAGTTCACATAGTCTAAATAGGACGGGTCTCTACAAGTGTCAGCCTCATGTCGCATTGATTAGGCTGTTTGCATAATTCATTGCTAAGTTCACTTCTCTACGTTAAACAGTAATGTTATGTGATCCTGCGCGTCTTTGTGGGCGGCTGGGTAAAAATAGTTGATAAATCTGCATGCATGAGTTTCAGTGTTAAGTGACTGGAAACGAATTTGGCTTCTGACTTGCTTATTTCTTTTGTAAAGCAGTTTCAAATACTCTATCAGCCATCCTAATGGGTTATATTGCCTGGTCTCTGTTAAAAAATAATTATTCTGATCATTGGTGCAAGAAAACCCACCCCTCCTATTTGTGGAGAAGCAACAATTTAGAGTGATGTTATATGACATTTTCTCCCATGTAGGTGGACTGTTCATGCGCTCTACAGTGCAGGAGCACAGCGCCTTCAGGTTTGCTGTCCAACTGTATAACACCAACCAGAATGTGACGGAGAAACCCTTCCACCTCAATTACAATGTAGACAACCTCGAGTCCTCCAACAGCTTCTCTGTCACGCACGCCTGTGAGTATCACAACGCACACAATTTCATAAGAATTTCTGCCAGAACAGCTGGAAGCCTTCATGTTGCCCCTGCCCACAAATACAGATTTTTTAAAATTCTAGCCCACAGGAAACTGAATGCTGTATCATGCTGTAGGTGGGCTGTATTGTAGGCTGTCATACAAGTACACACACACACACACACACACATAAATGCACACACACAAACACACACAGCATGGAAAATAAAAATTTTGCTCAAGCTCTCTCAGTGACAGGCAGATACAAAAATTTCACCCAGCACTCTGAATTTTTATGAGCTGATATGGTTGTTTGAATGAACTGGATCGCCTTAGACTTGAAAAACTCCCCTTCAGACAGCCTGGTCTAATAAACAAATTCCTCAAAATTCACCAGGCAGCGGCTTGAGGCTGGAGTATCATGGTCTGTGAAGTGGCCCCAGCATCATGATGTGGGCAGGGTAACTGCACTGCTGCAGCTGAAATGAAGTGCTTTGCTCAATGGCACTTAGATGGTTTTAGAGGTGAGGAGAACATTTCTAGGCGGGTGGCTGCTAAACCACTTCTCTGACCCTCCAGTTACTGCTACACATCAGATATAGGGCTTTTGTGTAGCGTACAATACTCCATAATCCTGTTAATTAAGCTCGGTGAAGGTTGTCCCGGTGGCTGAGATGGCTAAGGTGCAGACTGTGTGTAACTGTGAGACTCTGAGTTCAAATCTGAGCCCTGTCCTTGGTCACGTGTCATCTTTCCTCTCCTCCAGCGTGATAAAAATTCATACTGATCGCCCCCGACAAGAGGATTTGGCTCATGTTGAATGTTTTAGGAGTGGAATCTGCATTTCTAATCCCCCTCTTACTATTGTTGTCAAAACTAAATGCAGGGTAGTTGCCATGTTTAGGCTCCTACCTGTTTGTGTGCTTAAGAAACAGCCTGTTGTTTGAATTTCACTTCAAGTTTTAGTGAAGAGCGAGCCAGCTTGTAAATCTGGGCCTTAGCCAAGCAGGTTTTTCATTCCCATCTTTTGTTATTTTCTGGTAAATGGTTTTAAAAGGCATGTTGAGGGATAGTATCTTAGACGTTTTTGGACAGTTATCTACTCTTGTTCCCTGAATGCATTTGCCTTGGTGGATGAATACCTACACTCTTATGGATAATCTTTTTGTTCATTTGCACAAACGCTTTCATGGTCAAAATGGTTGCGGACCATGGGAGGGCTTCATAATTGGTCCACCAGTTGCTTCCCTGCCAGATAGGGCACCAACTTCTGTCTGAAGAATTAATTTGCTATCTCTCTTCCCACCAACTGCGCTACACACTTCACACTTAAAGATCAGCTACAGTAGCCTACACCAAACTGTGTCAGCTGGCACAGACATGACTGTGTAACTTAATGAAGTGAGAAAAAGACTTAAAAAAAAAAAAAAAAAGCAACAAAATTTTGCCTCATGCCTTGAGGGCTCAGCTATAAAAATGTAAAATGTTGGTTAGGTGATGTGGTCGGCGAGGATGGCAGTTGACAAAGAACATGCTCTTATTTACAGCAGCCGCCTGGGGGGGCATAGTCGGAGGGCGAGGGACGTTTACACACATGTTCACACACTCGCACCTTTATGTTTCCCAGTACGACCACAGCCGTGTGGTGTTCGGCCACTGAGTAATTCCACTGGAGCAGCTGTGGGGTCAGCGACTAGCTCAAGGGGACGTCCACAATCGCTGTTGAGGGAGTGCAGAGTGTTACATGCTTGGCTAGACCAAAACAGGGATAATGCACAGACTCCCCTACTTGGCCCCGAGTTCACTTGCTGGCATGAACAATACAGTATCTACGAGGTCAGCAGGATGGCTTAATATTACTCATCCTGCCAAGATCCTCCAAGTGACAATGTCAGCAGAGGGCAGCAATCATAACTAACAAAGCAGTTTTTCAAGTCTACTTTAATCCGGCCTTACACAGTAGTTGACTTTAGTCCACAGAAAAATTAATCAAGAATTTTAGTTATGTTAATGAGATAAGTATAGTCACTATCAATCCACGTTTTGAGTCTGATGTTTAATACACATTAATGCTTATGATGCATTGTAAGTTTTCATTGTAAGACATCTGCACACGTCTGCTCATAATCCACCCAGGATATGTAGAGAATTGCAATAAGTTGTACCTCCTACAAAGGACTTGGAGATATAATAATATTGTATCTATATTTCGATATGATACTAGATATAATCTGGGATGTAATATGGTTATATGGCATAGGTGTTGTGTATTCCTGGTTTTTGTAGGTTGCGTTGCAGTAAATAAATGCAGTTTCTTCGAGCTGGTTTGTTATTTGCCTCTATCTGCCTGGTCATCATATCCACATTACTAATGGTCTCTTGTGTATAAATGTCTTGTGAAAGCACCAGTAGTCATCCCTACAGTATCATCACAAATGTCAGTTCTGAGGTGTGTGGTCAAAGATATGATGATACTTGAACCGCTAGAGAGAACTCGGATTTCTGATGGCTTACAAATGCCATTATAGTATTACAGGCACTTCACACACGTATACACCATAGTCAGGATCCTTTTCTTTGTGTTTGTGATGTCAGTGTGCAGTGATATTTTGAGTAAACGAAAATCTGGAAGAACTGCAAGAATTGCAAGTCGTCAGGAGCTCAGATTTTACGTGCAGTACACACAGTTGTTCCTGTGTTTGGTTTCAAGAGGGTTAATTTCTGCTAGAGATGGTTCTGCTTGCTAAGCTAAAATCTTTTCAATTGAAAAAGACCAGTGGGCAGCAGGTAATTACACAGACAAACCAGGCATCTGAGTGAGCATTGCTTCAGAATGCACCCAGCTATAGTTCTCATTTTGTCAATATTTCATAATGCCTCGGTTGCCCGGCAGGTGTTGATCTTGGAAATTAATTCAATTATTTATTTGACACATAACCATTTCAACAGAATTATAAGTTATTCATTGCTGTGCCTCCTCTCGGCCCACCTTGTCAATTTTGATAATAGAAAGTGTTTGGTTGGCTGGATGTTTGTTGTTTTCCCTGTTCAGCCATTGGTATCACAAAAAAACTTATTCTTTAATAGATGAAATAAACAAAAAAAATCAATTATATGGATGACAGGAAAACATAAAATATATAAATGGCTTTTTGATTAGTGTTTATTTGTTGCAAGGGTGGATTCAGCTTGGAATAAAGGAGGACAGTGTTGCTGTCCTCTAGCTGGGTCAGTATGTAATGATTGTTACAAATCCCTGTTGGCAAATGACTGCATTATTGGCAGTTTGGATCAATAGGTGGAAGGTCACAGTCCAGTGATGGTGTGTCTGTGGCTCCAGTTTGTTCTCTAGCACGGAAAAAAAAAAACAATTCACACAGAGCCCTCATTTTCTCTGTCTCCGTCTCTCACTTCTCTCTCTCTCTACAAATATGTGGCTGAACAGATCACACCAGAATTTTCCATTACTGCAGAGACTGTATCCAGCCCAAAGTGTGAGTGTTGTGAGTGTTGCACTGCAAATGCAAAGGTCCCAGCAAAATGAACCGCTAAACAGCTATGTAAACGCTGAAGCAAGCAGTGATTATTGCATAATGTTCACTCATTGTAATGTGATTGATTCCGACAAAGGGCAATTCGCCGGACAGAGCAGGGCTGATGTTTTTATTATCTCACCAATTTGTGGCTTGGATGAAGCTACTGTATGTGTTGATGTGACACCTTACCCCGGGCCAGAATGGATTGTGCACTAGGATGCAGAAATGGGAAGGTTATATCTATTAAGGCTGAGGTCACGGCAGGAGGAATGGGTGGAGACAGAGGAGTGAAGACAAGTTGTAGTGGGATTATAGTTTCAGCATGTAGTGAAAGGCTCAGGTTGAAGTATTTCCCTAATGCATGCATAGTCTTCTCTATAAATAGTGTAGCAGTGGTTGTAGATGGCATGTATTCATGTGTTCAACTTCAAATATTAAACACATCAGCCCATACTAAATATATTTGGAGGAAATGACAGTGCATTTTGGATTGATTTGCAACAACCAAAAGGAATATTTCCTGCAATTTTATCACTGCAGTGTAGCACACATGAATTTATTAATGCTTTTCTTACTTTTCTTGTGGTACAGGCAACATAGATTTTCATCAATTTAAATTTTTTCCAGCTGTTCTAGACAAGAACTTTCATTTGATTAAATTGCATTATAACACTGTATTTGTTTATCAGCTACTTAACCTCCTTCTGCATTGTGTATGACTCAACCAGTGTGGTGCTGATTTTACTGTATCTCAAAATGTGCTGCATTGCATTGCAGCCTCCCTAACATATCACCAAGCAATTTTTTGTAGCTGTATCTGTTCATTTTTCTCCACTAGGACTTTATACTCTGATCATTCATTCATGGTTTTGGGAGCAAAAAGGTTTCAGGGGGTTTCAGAGAGAAAAGCATTTGGCTGAAAATACTAAAATACCTACATTCAAATGTCTGGTTGCCGATTCTCTGCATTGTTTGTGCTCTAGTGATTGCAGCAGAACAATTACACTGTAATATAACCCAGCAAAGCAAAACAACCATCGGACCCATCACATTTCTGAAAACTCATCTGAACTGACAAGTCATGAATGATGCATGAGCACCCAAGACAAGGTTGTCAAATTGTTTGACCTTAGGGAGAGCGTTCTACATGATAGTTTTCATCTTAATGTGCGCTCTTTTGCCCGAGCAGTACTGTAAATGTGTCTATCCACAATAACTAATTATAACATTTAGTTGTGATTTATCATAGTGACATCAGAGTTGAGGAGGTCATACATAATAAGAATAAAAACCCACTCCCTCTTATTTTATGGCTCCAAAGCCACAGTGTGCTTAATTTTTTTTTTTTTTTTTTTTTTTTGGACTTGATGGAATGATCAAATCCTGAATAACATGAGGAAATATTTTCAGGTGTTACTTAGTTGACCTTGTGTGAGATTTTCGATTTTGTAAAATGTTGAATTAACCATTGCACCTTGGAGCATAATGTACCTTGATATTAGTAATGTGACAATCAGGCTTATATTTGCATTACACTTTAAGTTTTAAATGGACCCGCTGGATCTGGGAGCCCTTGAACAGAAAGAGACACTTTCCCAAAAGCATGTCCTTTTTATTATGATGTGCTGACAAAAATATCTGAGTTACTGCCACTGCAGCCAGAGTCCTGTCAGCTTGGATGACCTGCCCCAAGTTGACAAGCATTCATCCTCAGATTTGTCATGGCGCTCTCATTGGGTAGCAGCATGACAAAAACAGAAGAGCTTTAAAAATCTCTTTGGAATAATTTTGTCGGCCTGAAGAGCCAGCTCAGTGGCAGGCTGTAGCGTTGTTTTCCTCCTCACTGATACAGCTTCTCCTGTTTTCAGTGAGATGAATGCATTATTTGACCCTCGGTGCACTCAGCGCTTTTATGCTGTATTGGTGTGCAAATAAAGGGTATGAAAGATTTTCTGCCCTTTGATTTGTTAAAGCAACATTCATGGGTAATAATTGAGTATGAATGCCTTGGCACTCTTCAGATAAGAGAAATACTGCTGCAAAGAAAATGGTCATAAGCTTAAGTACCAACTACAATAAAGGCTTTAAAGCAGTATTTGAAGCATCGTTGACTGCAGACATCACTGGCATTCACGCACAGCAAGCCAGATGTATTTGACCAAATGGTCACACGGACATCCTGTGAAAGAATCTCACTTCTTGCTGCCCTCAAATTGAGTGTCTTAACCCATCCACACCTCACTAAGGTTACCCATGCAGCAGCATTTTCACCCACAGCACGCCTGGTTGTAATGCTGTAAAATGGCGGAACTGTACTGAATCGGTTTGAGGGCAAGCCACTGGCATGTGCAAGTGCCCCTTTCATCCCGTGCATCAGAATGTGCTTACATGTCAGAGCGACGGTGATCACTACTGACAAGCTACAATAATGCTGCAGCAGTATGTTGCAGTTCTTACACAACACCCCTTCACCGTGTGCCCACGGATTGCCGCGGCCTCTGGAAACCGAGGCTGTAATTCACTAAAATGTTACCTGAGATTATTCAAGGACAACAAGCTGTGAATTGTGCAGAATAATGCAAAAGCGAGCCTGAGATGCCATCGGGGCACTGAATAATTTAGAAGAGCTGCTTTCATAGATTTCAAGAACTTGCATGGGCCTCATCGTTAATTCTACTTCATATTTGTGTTTGTATCAGTAAAGTTAGGCGAGGAAAATTAAAAGTTTCACAGTATTTTGATATTCATAATAACATTGAAAGAAAGGAGGCATAATTTACCGAGTGGAGTTTTCACATTGTGTTTCATGGCTACAGTATATACCAGGAGCAAATGAAGTGGGTGAGTGCTTATAAAATTTCACACGTCAGAAGTCACACCACCACTTTGCACACAAAGTCTTGAATTCTCCACTTTTCTCACAAGCAGTGCTTATACTTTTCTTGAGAGGAGTCTTCTTAGTGCGGGTTACTTATAATTCCTTCCACATTCTAGTTTCTGCTGCAGAGCTTACAGCCATTTTATTATTCACTTACTTAAAGAACATCTATATAGAGTATGTTGTATTCCCCTGCCTCTTGTAATAGCGGTCTGGGGATGTTGTTTTTGCAGTGTGCAAAGCATGTGTAGGTGGAGTGTTAGCATCGTTTTTGCTGCGGCGCAGTGAAATATTAAAGTGTATTCTTCCATACAAGACTCCAGTAGCCACAGGCCCTGTCTGTCTCTCAGTGCTGTGGATTTCTTCCTATCATGTTGTCTTAGCATGTGGGTGCATCATAATCATAGCTCTCAGATTAGGGCTAATCCAATTTAGATGGGAGTGCAGTGTTACCCCACTATTTTGGTATAATGAGTATCTGCAGGGGGTAACCCACTGGAGGAGCATGTGTGCTTTTATGTTGCACTACTTTGTAAAATGGAACTCAAGCCAATGTGTAGCCATAACGCCCAAGGATATTGCCCACTCAGGCTTCAGTCCTTATATGCCCTCTGCTGCCTCTGTGTTTGGTCAACTGAGAGTAATTGTACAGCAGCACAGAAAATGCAAATAGGAAATTCTTTAATGTCACAATACACCGATTACTTATACTGTTTTTGCTTTGCTGTGAGGCATATATTTATCTCATAACTTATGTTTACTGTGGTTTCATGATGAAATGGAACTAGCAATTTGTTAACAAGCCTGTCAGAAGAATGAACACAGCTTATCAGCCTTGGACCAGATGTACTGTATGTAATGTACAGTATATTGTGTAGTGTGTACATCATACTGTGTTTATGTGTCTAAGCACATTAACTTGCCTAATTTGCATTGTGTCCTGCTTTCTCCCGCAGTCAGACGTGGAGTACAGCCATGATAAGAAAAAAAAGTAAAAATCTGTGTATCCAAAACGACTTAACATTTGCCAACTGAGTGGATAATTGTGTATGAAGTATTCTTTTGAGATTAGTATTGTCATCGTCATTAGTACTGCCATTACCAGTGTTGTGCTCGTTATTCAAACAAATAATATATTACTCAGTTCAAAAGTGATAATAGAGCTTTACGTATAGCACTTCTAGGGAGAATTTATTAGTTACCCTGCTGCTTACATGACTTTATTATCATTTTTGCTCCCCATAAACTACTAATAGCATCTTCTCCCACAGTACAAACAAAAGTTGAGATACTTCAGTTCCATTTGCTGTTAATGACCAGTGACAAAGAAAAAGTGTTGACGTCAGATGTTGTTATCGTCTTGCTCAGTACAATCATCTAGCCCATGTAACATCTTCCACAATTTTTTTTTAATTGACAGTTATTTCTTACAGCACTTGTTATTGGGAAAAGTCACTGTGTTACTGTAACACAGTACTGAGTAACACTTACGATCCAACACTGGTCCTTTGCATAAAGAAAATATTTGAAATTGGTTACCTGACGACATTAATAATACAGGAAACTGCGTATCACTGGTGGCAAATTTTGGCCAACATTTCTCAACATATTCTTGCTCTGTCTTCCTACAATGCAAACTAATCATTGTGCTTTTGGGCTTTTTAAAACTGCATTTTACCCATACAGGCCCTTGTGTGTGCACACACACATAAATACACACGTATGCATGCCTTCGTTTGCAGACGTGTTTACCCAAAACCTTGTCTTCTTTATGCTTGCCATTGGGAGCAAGTGAGCTGTGGATTGTTCACCTTTTTCATATCTGTGTGCTTAGTCATTTCGTTTAAACACTGGATGCTTCTGGTTTTGTTTATGATGACTGTGCACCAAGATTGCGTTGGAATTGCCCTTGGGACATGAATTGGGTAAAAACATAATAAAATATAATGTGCACAATCAGAAATTACTTCTTGCCAGCAAGAAATCACTTTATCTTTTATCCATGTCAGTTTGTTCTTCATGGATTATATCTAAAACCGATGATCACTTGATAAGTTGTGTTTTTCTATGAAATTATGAAGTCTTCGAACAAACAGTTTTTCTAAAATTATTGAGAGCTTGGTTCTAAGATACATCTCAAGGATGCACTGGGATGCATCATCAGTGATGTTCCTGGGATCATTGGGGGTTTCGGGTCTTTCAACATCATACCCCCTCACCCAGGTGACCCATCCGGGGTTGATCAAGTCCCAGGTTGCATCCCAGCAGCAACAATCCACTGGCTTGCCACTCCGCTTGTTACCAAGCCATTTCTTGGTGAAGCCGAATGGGTTGGCAATGAAGGATGCTCGCTTCTCAGGCCTCTCCTTCCTTCGTCTTCTGTGCCACTCTGCACGGTGAGCTGTCATGAGCTTCTTCCTGAGTATTTCACATAACTCTGCAAGTGGCTTGCGTTCTTCCTCACTTGCCGCCTTGTTCTGCTTCTTGAGTGTTCTCAATTCTTGCCGCAGCTGCTGGATCTTGATGGCCCTACGGTTTTTGATGTAGGGTTTCTTGCCGCTACTTGTTTTGACGAAGCCGAATCTCTCAGCCGCGTAGCTTACAATGATAGTCGTCATTGCTTGCAACCGTCTGTCCACCTCGCCTTTCGCTGTTGCATCTATGACTTGGCTCACATCTTCATCAAACTCCTGCCGTTCTCTTCTGCTGGTTGCTCGAGGTCACTTGATCCTCTGTCGAACTACTCTGCTTAGAGTCTGGGGAGTGGGTGCCTGGAGGTGCCTGGAGGTCCTGGCTCTGCTCCTCCTGCGTCTCACCAGGAACTGGTCCTGTGCGCTGCACCTGTCTCTCCTTCTCCAAACATTTCATCCTGGCCTGGTGGATTTTTAGGCCCTGCAGATTCTTGCACTCTTTGCCACAGATGCATCTTGCAATCGTTGTCGTTTGTCCGTTAATCTAGGAATATAGGAAAATATAGGAAGGATGGCCTATATTTTTTAAAATCTGTGTTAGCTCTGCAATGGACTGACCTGTGACCTCTTTAGAGTGTGTCGCTGCCATTGGTCCAGTGCATGTCGGGATACAACTTCTCATGACCCTGAATTGCAATAAGTGGTAGAAAAAGTGAATGAGTGAAATAATGTACATACTACATTAACATACTATATATATATACTGGTATATTCCTATACCAGTGAAATATTGTCAGATATGTTATAAATATAGTCATGTATGAACAAAATAGAGATACCTCACTCTTGATATGGTGATATACGTCTAGCTGATATATGTTAAACATATACAAAATGTATAATTTATATTTGCCCATATATGAAAACAATATATGAGCAATATATGAATACAACAGTGGCAGCTGGTCAAATTTGGAAGAACACATGTGTTGTAATATATGCTACAATATAGGTGCCGAATATGAATACATTTCATAGATGGATATGTAATATGGACTTAATGCTCTGTATGTGCCACATGTGGAAATCCTTTTTCATATATTGTATTTTGGTATGAGGATGGAGTTTGTCCTCAATCATGTATTTTAGCAGCCATTGACTGCTGTATATATTTTTGGTCCATCTGCTCAGTGCCATTAAAAACTGCATGGGAGCCTGAGGCCTGAGACACTCGATTCTCCCACAGCATCCCTGGACACGCTGCCTGTCTGATACAGCACTTGACCCCTGTCGCCAGAATGGAGAAGGGGGCTTGTTACCCTGAGTAACACAGGAGGGATGTTGGCTGTGTGCTCTGGCTCTGCAAATCATCATTCAAAAGACAGCATCTATCTCTGTGGAAACACTGGATGATATATTTGATGTGTTTGGTAGTTATTAGTTTGCAGAATTGTCTTTTAATGCCAGGAAATTGATGGGACACACCTTGATTTTCAGTAGATATTCATTCCCTCACTTGTGCATCTGGCAGAAAATGATAACCCTGCATGTAAACCTCACATAAATTATTACTGTATGAACTTGAAGTTTTAATGAAATGTTACTAGAAAGCCAGTGGTGAACTCTGCTTGGAAAATATAGGCTAGATCAGAGGTTTGCAACCATGTGCCATGGTGAGCCGAGAGGCTGCAGGTTTTCATTCCAACCGAAACTCCACCAGGTGATTTCACTGATTAGTCCTTCCTCTCTGCTTGAAAGTGAGGTAATCAGCGAAATCACCCGGTGGAGTTTGTGGTTGGAGTGAAAACCTGCAGACTCCCGGCTCACCATGGCACATGGTTGCCTACTCCTGGGCTAAACCTGGCGGCTGTTTGTTTTCCCTTTGATATTAGTGACTTTCACTCTTTCCAGTGCAAAGACAAACACTTGATTTGCACTGTTCTTTTCCATGAAAAGTTAAATCTTTTTGTGTAGTTTTACATAGAAAGTTTTCTCTGTTAGAACCACTTGGAATTTTTGTTTCATAAAACAGGATTTGCCTTAGGTGTAAGGGATTTTGGATTTTTGGATTTAATTTAGTATTATCAGCAAAAAAGGGGAAACATTAATGGATGCCCTAGCTCTGTCTCAAGAATGGCCGAAGAACTCAACTGTGAAGGTGCTGTCTTAATTTTAGGTTATCATTGCCCAAACCATTTAACTACAGTTTGATAAGAGGAAATCCCTACATTTACATGTAGCTTAGCAAAATTAAAGTAATTGGAAGTAATACTCCGAAGGTTTTTAGGTGCAGGATTTTTTAATGTTTGTCTTTTAACAATAACACCCAAGGTCATTTTGGCTGCTGGAGCAAATTAATACCTGACTATCATCAGGAGTCTTATGTTTTGCCATTGCAGGAAATAATCTAAGCTGCACAGGAATCCAAGCAGAAATTCCATAATTAAAAGAAGTTAAGACACCAGCAGGAAATTGAGTGAGTGGACAGCTGGATGGCTAATCAGTTGACAGACACGTTTTCAGAATTTAAATTGGTTGAAGTCAGAAACGGGTGTTGGAAGCCACAAAAATGAAATGTACTGACTTGTTCCATAAAGATTTTGCTGTTTGTGTCAAATAGTGGTAAAAAGTATGGAATAATTACACATAAACATTTTTGTTCTTTTAATAAAGCTCCTACAAGGCAAAGGCTGGTTTCTGGTGTCATCCTCTTTCTCTCTGTTAACCGTCTTATGACACATCGGACCCGTGGAAGCTGCACAGCTCCTACACTATATTCAGCCTTTTTCAAAAAGTCAGTCTTGTCCATTTTTGTAGGAATGGTTGTGCTGTTGTGTTTGGCAGCACAGGTTCTGTATCTTCCTGTATGAATCCACGCAGAATGCTAAAGATTCAGCAAGAGCCCAGCAGAACCTAACGGATACATATCATTGAGATATGGAATATACTTAATGCACAAGGAAAGAGTTGCCACATGCGTGATGAATAAGGAAGCAGCAGTGGGGGAGGCTGAGGTGGTGGAGGGAGAATGTGGCACAGCCGTGACAGCAGCGTGTGACAGGTAGGAGTAAGCAGAACAAGCCATGAGCAGCAGCGCTTGGCAGGTAGGCACTGCAGAGAGGAACGAGGTGCTGGCAGCTTCAGACCGCCTTGTTGAGGTGTTAAACATGATTGGTGATTGTTTGGGTCAGCTGATGGTCAGCTGATCAATGCCTTGCCTGAACTAATACAAACTAAATAAAGACCCAGAGAGCAGAAAAAACCATGTGCCATCTCATTTATGTCATTTTTGGCTTGTTGTTTAGGACTGTGCCTTTGGAGCTGAAATGTATTTCAAATGCTGAGCCTGATTTTGACAGGTTGCTTCCTGTATCTCAGCTCAACATGCTATATTGTTTTCAAGCCACCAGTCCTGGCAGCTGTGAACATTGCATAGCAAAGTGCTGCAGTGTGTCGTCCTCATGTAACACTCATTTACAGCCCTGATGATATCAAACCAACAACTCTGCATTTTTTTTTTGTTTGTTTTTTCTTGAGGTCATCTTAAAGCAAAGGTGAAACTGAGGGATTTTGTATCCATTAACGTCCCTGAAGGAACTATAAATAGGGGTTAAGGGCAAGTTCAAAACCAAAGTGGAAGTTGCCATTTTGTGTCATTTTATATGTCATAGTTTAGCGTCTCTGCCATTCATTTGGTGTGTTGTGCAAAACCCGAATGGAAAATTTGAATGGGATTTTCACGGTGGATGTGAATGAACAGTAAATAAGGACCACACTTTGCTGCACCTTGTCATAATGCAGTAAGCTCTAATTGACTGTAAGGATTGTTAGCTTGAAATCAACATGGCATTTGAGTTGAGATCACCAGCGACCTGCCAAAATCAGGCTGGGCTACTCCATACAGATGTGCTTGATAGACTATACTTGGAAAATGCTGGGAATTGGACAAAATAATTGCCTGGGAACCAGATGAATCTGCGAGCTCATGTAATTTGCTCTAGCAGGCTGGTTCTGGCCCCCCCTCTGGCCCTGCTCAGACACATTTCCAGCTGACCTGTCCCAGGTCCGGCCAATCACATCCAGCGCTACGTCACAGGTTTCACTACTCTGATCAGTTGTAGGTTCATCCAGTTGCACCCAGAGGCATTTTGGTCTGCAACCACTGATAATGCCCATTGACTGTTTATGATAACACCCCTTGGGAATCAAAAATGAACTGAGAGCTTGCAGAATAATTCGCATTTGTGAATTGGTCAGGTGCCAATGCCAGGCTAAAAAATAGGGAACACTTTAAGCAATAAGTGAATATCAAGTACCTAATAAGAAGAATTACGGGTTGAACACAGCCTTTGAGTGTCTCCTAATTTAAGCTTTAAAATGTTTAAAGATGACTCACTACATTAGACCATTGCTCAGTTGCCCAGGTTTGTGCCCCTCGCATCAAGTCATACATCTTTGTGCTGACCCAGGGTGCCAGTGGTTTCAGGATGGCAGCCCTGTCTTAAATACCGGCTTTGTGACACGACTTAAGAGCTTTTGTTGAGACTGCGACAGGTGCTGATGCAATTCTGTGCATATTTTTTAGGCCGTTATTTGTTGCGTTTAGCAATTATCCTGTTCAGTGACCGTCTAGCCTGCTCTCTGATCTTTGCAACCACTAATGCAGTTTATCTAAGTTTGGACTATGCTGTGGGTACACTAAGGCCGGTCTCTTTGTGATATTACATAATTGGTATATCTTAACTGATTCATGTACAGCAGTTATTCGCCTTTACAATTTTGTCATTTGCCTGATATTGCTATGGAGGATCACAGATTAAAGTGGTTGTTTCAAAACTGACAGCTGCTGATTGGCATTCCATATAATGTACTGTAACTACCTTGTGTAGCTGCCTTTGTAGTGTAACTCCCAATAGGTATTATGCTAAAATCTATGAACTGCTGTCTTAGCCAGTAGTACATAACTGTGCAACTGTCAAAATGAATCAGATGGAAAGCTTTGAACCTTATTTGGGCATGCAGAGCATTTGTTGCACACATGGTTCTGCATCTATTGTACGTCCTAAAGCACAAACTCACGACTAATTTGGGGTTGATTCCATGGTTGTGGCCTTGTGGGACTGATTGTGCTTTTGGCCCTTCAGTATCTTAATATATATATTCAACATACCACAGAAAGTCAAAAAGGACACATCAATGCAAGACACCATGAGTCACAAGTGTTAAGGCTCTACCCTTTTTTAAATATCCAATTGAAATAGTTCCTAATATGCTGAAAAATGTAATTTAAAAGCGCTCAAGGGGAGAAACATTTTAATATTGGTGTTTATTTCATTTCGAACATTCTGCACCTTATGTTGCGATTACAGTAAGTCAGGGTTATAATTGTAATACGCTCAATGAATATTAGTTTCTCTTTAAATCTTCTCTCTGTGTGGTGCAATTTGGAGAGAGCAGCTGCATTTGGGTCCTGCATCCTCCGCCTTTCTCCATCTCCTGTTCTGTGCATGTGACCCCTTGGACAGGACACGTATTCCCTTGCGGCTGAGACCACCCTTTCCCCTCCTGCAGAGGACACGACCTGCCTCTTCATCACCATCGCTCCCCTAGGAAAGCAAACTGAAGGCATGCTGATCTCACTGCCTCTGGTATTGCTGTAGGACTTGGACTAAGACAGCAGTAGAAAAATAACTTCCCAGCAGGCAGCAGTGCACACATAAGCAGGTTATTTGTTATTGTCTCAGAGAGTAAAGCCTTTGTCCTCACTTTGTCCAAGTGCAATATCCAGCACCCTCATACCTCAAGGCTCTCAATGCCTCAGAAGCCATCATTTCTCTGTTGCAGATTTAGTGACTCTCAGTACAAGGAGTTCGCTTCTGCATCCTGATACGAGGAGTCTTCCGGCCATATCTCTCTCTCGCTCCCGCTGCAGCGCTTGGTCATATGAATAAGGATTGATTTTCTGACTGCTTGTGGTGTTCCTTCTTTCAGGCAAGGACAACAGCTGCTCAGGGGAAGAAGCCCGAGTGTTTCTCTCCTCCATTCCCCCTCAGCAACAGAGCTTTAAGAATTCACTTTGTAGGCTAGGCTCTGCAGTGCACATACAGGTTCAATCCTTACATCAGTGAGTTTCGTGATATACAATATAAGATTCCCCAGCTGGCTATAGGGGAGTCCTTCTAACTTGCAAAACCCAAAGTTTCTGGAAAACATAAGAAAGATGAGCACTGAGGCTGTTGCCGCAGCTACCTGTTAAGTTTAACAAGGTGGTGAGAGCTGTGAAGAAACTGAGAAATGCAGGGTGAGAAAGAAATGGAGGAAGCGAGGCTGTGATGCTACCAGTAACAGCAGTGATGACCTTCTACTCTGATGGCGAGGGTGTGTATTAGATGAGGACAGACAGAACGGAAGCGAGTGCTCAGAGAAAATGAAGAGGAATCAAGGAAATTTGTCTTAATTTTTTACTGTTAGATGTTAATCATGCAGATAAAGCTTTGGTAATAGCAGGGCAGAGAGCCCGCAGTGTAAGAAAAAAGGGGCATGTGGGTTCACTTTCTCCCTGCAATAAAGTAAATGATGTGTATCTGCATTGGTGACCATGATCAGGGGGATTGACTGTGGCTCACCAGTGTTTGCTGCTTCATGAGCCCAAATATATGATTTCATTAGTCCTATAGCAGAACAGGCTGTCTATTTAACCTTGACAAACAAAGCTGTTGGTGCCATTTTGAATTGGCTATGGTGAGCTGAGAGCTCCTCACGATTCTCTATGGATAACAAGAGCCAAATGTTATCTGTCGTGAAAGCAAATTGCAAATCCTTAATTTTAGAAGGATCATTTTACTGTTAATTGTTGTTACATAGACTATACCCTGAAAGAGTGTTTATGAAGCATGATGAATCCAACACTGAATGGGGAATTATCTATTCTGTTGTTTTCCTGTCTCTCAAGCCTCCTTAAAGGGAAAAGGGGAAATGGAACCGTTCAAATATAAGAAGGCCTTTCAACTCTTCAAATTAAAGCAGAAAGAATTACGTTTAGATATGAGACATCGGCGCACAACCCTGTTGATGCTATTGTCACCGTCGCCTTCCACTGAAACCAAAAAGATGTTTATTTTGCAGTTTGCATAGATCTTATAGTGTTGCCCCTGGCTTTTCAGCACACACCAATAATTCTGATATGTGTGCACCAAGCAAAGTCAAAGGCCATGAGACAATGAATGGATGGAAGAATAACAAACTGAAGGACGGACAAATGGTTGAATGCAGCTGTGAAGGATGTGTGGATGAATGAATGGTTATATTGATGAGGGAGCCAAGCTGAATGCAGTTTAGCAACTGTTGAATAACATGCAGCAATGAACTCGGGAGAAATCTCAGAGCTGTAAAATTGTTTATCTGTGTGTGCAGACTTTGATGCATGCCTTTTTGTGGGTTACCAATCATCTGTGAAGACGGTTTATGACACAGTTCTGCACAGCATGTGCAGTTTCCCTCAAATGTTACCCAGACATTCATTTGTTAAAAGGCACAGGTTCCTTGGTGTAATTGCTTTTTTACCTATGCATTTTTAGAAAAAAAATCACACACCTCATTAAACCTGATAGGAACAAAGTAAAATCATGAAAAATAGACTGTAGTGATATTGAACAATTGCAGTGAACAGCGATGTGATCTGCTGGGAGTAGCCAGATGGTTAGAAACAAGCACATCAGCTTTATTGGGTTCAAATGCCTTTGGTAACAATAAGACAAGAGCAAGCAATAGCAGGGTCAAAGCTCTGATGCATTCCTGCTTGGTGTTATTAAACAGTTTATTATGTACAAATAAAATAAAAAATACTTACACCTTGTAAGATCAAGTAACTGATTCGCTAAGTGTTTATAGCCAAGGCTCATTTCCATAGACCCGCAGATGGTAGTAGATAAGGCTTGTTATAAATCTTTTATAGTGCAGCTCAGCCTAGCACTTGCACATTTGCATGCTCATGTTTCAGAATATTTGTCCATTAAGAGCTGTGGCCAGTGCACTGATTTCCCCATTATTTCTAGTTGATTACCCAAGCAGTTGCATTTAGTCCAAGGAGAAGTGAAGGGCACCAACAGAGCATGGCCATGGGGAGCGGACATCCCACATGGCACCCATTTATTCAAATAGCCAACTTTACATATGAAGATTAATGCCATCGTGAATTCTGTCACGTCTCAACCTTACATAGAAAGACTTTGCCCATAAATTGTCCATTACTACAGTGATGCTAGTATTCCATATATTTTGAATCTTTCACACCAGAAGTTTGTTTGATGGGCCTCTGAGGGAATGAGCCTGAGCGATGGGGTTGTTTGTTGACTGAAAGAGGAACTGACCCCAAATGACAGTACGTTGCTGTGTCTGTCCCTGACCTGAGCCTGCTCTGCTCTGTTTCTGTTGGCAGTTTGCTCCCAGTTCTCCCGAGGAGTTTATGCCATCTTCGGCTTCTACGACAAGAAGTCCATGAACACGCTGACCTCTTTCTGTGGGGCACTGCACACCTCCTTCATCACGCCCAGCTTCCCCACTGACGCCGATGTGCAGTTTGTCATCCAGATGAGGCCCAGCTTGCGAGGAGCTGTTCTCAGTCTCCTGGAACACTACAACTGGGAGAGGTTTGTCTACCTTTACGACACAGAGAGAGGTAAGAAAAGGCCTTCTGGCCAAGTGAAACACACACACACACACTGCTACAAACAGAACAAACTAACATTCAGCATATAGAGTTATCACCTCCGCCAAGGATGTGAAACCTCTGTGAAAGGACGTGACCCTCACCCATCCTCTCCCCCACTCACCCACCTCGTCCATCAGTCTGTCTATCCATCAGTCTGCCGGTAGGATAACTCAAAAACTACTGGACATGGCCGGTAGTGGGTCAACAAAGACATTTAACTTTTCTGGACAGTTGGCCTCAAGGAGGTATAGCAATGGGTGAGGCTTAGCACAAAGAGAGCCGCAGTCTCCACACACATCCATGTAGCCTTGACAAAGCTCCCTTGTTTCCTTTAACTTGTTGTTACCACATAGAGAGAATCTGGGGGGTTTCCGCTCCTTCTTCCACCGGCCTTGTAGAATATGTTTCCCTAGGGATAAAGTGAGAGTGAAATATGGAGTTCTTAGAGGCAATATTAAATCACACTAATTGAAGAGACTTGTACAAATAATTGGGACGATTAACGAGTTGCGTTTCCTATTTAAACTCAGATAGACAACTCAAGAGACCAATGAGGGGGTAGTGGATGAATCTTACGAGCCCTCCCCCCTTTTTTAACCCTAACCCTAACCCTAACCCAGAATATTCAAGGACCTTCTACCAGGGTTAGTCTCTACGAAGGAGAAAGCCTGAGAACATGGTTGAATCCACATAGTATCATGAAACCTGGTGGGGAGGTTGGTGATGGGTCAAGGTGGCACTGACAAACTGTTCCTGCTGATTGGCTGAGAACCTAAAGGGGGCGTGGCTTAGCACAAACGGGGCCGTAACTTCCTTGGCAGAGGTCTGCACTCTACTGAGTGCCTTCTGGTTGAGGTTTGGGTTTCTCTGTCCATGTGGATCATCTCACTGGGCAAAGTGTAGAGAAAGTTAGTGGCGTGCCAAGCCCTTCTCATGGTAGACGTGTTATTATACAGTGTATATCATCACAGTCTTTAATATGGAAATCCCTCATCCCCAGTCCTCATTCTAAGTGGTCTGATACATTTTAATCTGTGCCAGTAATGATGCTAAATTGCCTCACTATGTGACTGAATGCTGCTCAGAGAGGCAGTCAATAGCTCCTTGCTTCCGAGGGAATGAGTCATTCACAGGTGCTGCTGATCCGCTGCTCTGAGGAGCTCCAACCGCCTCAGTCTCTAATCCTCGGCACTCTCTGATTATCATTTAGCTCTAATTGGATTATATAAAGACAGAGCACAACATACTGTGACTTCTGCATGTGCTTGATGGCCCCTCGCATCTCTGATGTAGGCCAACTATTTACAGACACGGGGCCTCGTAGTCCTCTGAGGGTCAGCATCTGGAGAAACAGCGTTAAAAAACAGCAGCAATGGCATAACAATCTGTCTGCTTAGACTCTGGAGTGTAACTAGACCACATCCTGTTTACAGCAGCTTTTAAGTAAAACGTTAGAATGGAAATTGGATGTGTTGTGTAATACTGACAAGAGCACCTGTCTTGTGTGTGCCACTCTTTTCCGGGAGTGTTTTAACAGTAGGAGTGCATAGGCTTTCCGTGCCATTTAATATGTCACGTTGCCCACACTCTTTTTGTAGTTCTTACTTACATAAGTTATGTTAAATCTGTTCCAAGTGAATCGGTAGATGTGGAGATTCTCTGTGTGCTGTCGTGTGCTGGCAAACTGAGCAGAACTGTCCAGCACTGCACATTTAAAGTATTTTTAAACTGACATTGAGCATTTCTAGGACAAGAGCTTTCCTTTTTCACTTCACTTGCCTCACTTTGTATCTCTCCATTTCTGGTGGGTGTTTCAGCCGCTGCTCACGCATGAAAACAGATCGACTGCCACTTCTCATACAGCCATTTTGTGTGTCTGCAGAGATTGCTTTGCTTTAGCCAGATTTCTCATGATGCTGAATGTTTTTTCCATGAAATAAAACCTCTAAATATTTCACCTGTGGTCTAACACACGGAGATCCATCTGTAATTGGAATCTACTGGCTTGGTGTCATGTTTGACCCGATTTTGGATGTGGTTATTTCTCTCGAATCAAAGGGGACGTCACTTCCATTGATCTGGCCTGTGTGTCTCTTTTTCTGTGGCAGATTGCAAAAGCTGATAATTGGTTGGCTGGTGTGGTTGAGAAAAAGTGATTACGGAGTTTATTGCCTCTCTCGGGCACAATCAACCTTCCCACATGTGCATCCTGATCTTGATCCTTACAGCTCTGCTTGACTTAGGCGGCCTCATTCACCTGCTGTGTCTGGGCTGGAGTGCCACCATCTGTAATATTCTGCCCATTTCCACAGCGTGACACAGTGTAAACACTGTACTTTAGGATGGATTCCCACATGCTGCACAGCTTGTGTTTGCAGAGGCGCTGGATAGCTGTCCTACTTTGGCTGCCAGTCCCTGCCTTCTCCTCACATGTCAAGGTTCTGGAGTAATGCAGCCACCGTTCATCCAAATGTCACTTAAATCTTCATTACAAGAAGAGAGGGGACAAGGTTTGCAGGGCGGAGCTCTCCACATTTGTTTCTGTGAGTGTGTGTTCATAGCTTGAGAGACCATTCCAGTCATAATGTGGCACTGAAGTGTTTTATGATGTTATAATTTACTTCTGTCGCTTCACAAGACACTTGCTGCACCTGAACAGGGCATTTCATCTGGACAAAAGGGAGGCCTTCTTCCTATCACTGCTTGAAATAAGGAAAATAATTAAAATGAAAATTCGATTCCTGCGCTGTGCATCCCAGTAGTGGATCCTGCTTTCACTTTGAAACCCTTTCATCACACACTATAAGAGGGATATTTATCATGGCCTGAGGGCAAAACCATCTCAAAAAGACTTCTCGCCTAGCTGTATGATGGGTTTTGAGTTTAATAGAAAATAAATATTCAGAGATCCTCCTCCTCTCCCTACCCTATGCATGAAACATGCATTTGATTTTCGGTGTTATTTCTGATCAGTGCCTTTCAAATTGGGAGTCATCCTTATACCAAATTGGTTACACCTCACTGCCATGCTGGAGAAGGCTCCCTCTGAAAATGGTATTATGCAGATCTGAACGGCTCTCACGAAATTAGATATTCATAATGGTAGATAATGATTGGATTTTTTTTTTCACATGGCTGCTTCGTATATGAATGGGAGTTTTTTACCTTTTCTCTCAGCCCTTAAACTCCACACCTGTAGTCCCTCCTCTTAGATAATCAATAATTGGTGTGTTTGAGAAAGAAAATAATAATAAATTGTTCATTTTGGAGATACTCAAGTCACCCTGCATACAAAATATAGCAATCCACTCAAGGCATAAATACATATAGATGCTACAGTTAGGCCATTAAAGAAATCATTCTTATCTGCTGCAGCTCGTCATCATATATTTATCCTCTGCATGGTTATAGGTACATCTTTTTAATCGTATCATGAACCTTTCTCATCAATCTGAAACCCTTCTGAGGAACATGTGGGCATTGCCAGGCGACCACTGAAAATAGTCTGAACATCACTGAAGGTGTCATACAGAGTGTGATGCGCTGTCCTCCTACTCCTCTGCTCTATATTGACCTCTACAGATTGCGGGATAAGGACAGTATAGAACCAGCCTTACTAATCAGTTTGTTTATCCTTTTCCTGTGCTCAACAGTCATACTAACTATATTTTAGAAGGTCCACAGTTTGTTTTACTATTCAGTATACAGTATTTACTGACATCTTACTAATGACATCCTATGCAATTATTGTGACTCTCACTTCGGCTTCATGTACCTTGCACACAAGCTCTTTATGTCCTTTTTTTTTTTTGCCATACAAAATGAAGGACTGCACTCTAGCACACAAAACCACAGCATTTCCCCCGCTCTTTCCTCTTCCACTTTAGGAAAATGGGGGAATTTCAGTTTGTTGGAGAATTTGCATTCAGAGTGTAATCACACTGCCCTGCTGCTGCATGTCTGGTTGGCTTTGTCTCCATGAGGAAACATTTGATTAATTGCACGGTGCTAAATGGCTGCACTCAGCAGTTGGGCACACAAGCTCATTAACATAGAGTGGGTGAGAGAGACAGAATGGCACAAAGCAGCTGTTCCACTCTGTGCACACCTTTGCTGCACGTGGGCTTTGAGATGGACGCCTATCAATAGGCCCTGACCCCCTGCTGTGGATAAACACTGTTTTCCTTCCAGAGCCTAATGTTGGGACTGTGGCATTAGTTCTGCGCTGGGAGACTCATCAATCAAGTGCCTCTGCTTCAAGGGAGCTGTTTTTCTTCTCGCTCAAGGTCTCAATTATGCACTATGAGGAACACAGTAAGACAGGAAAGCACAACGGGGATAAACATGTAACAGAATACCCACAAAGTGAATGCAAGGTGATCTTTGGTACAGAACGTTTCACCAGATTCCTGAAAACAAAGAGACTCTGGGACATGAGACTGGGCAGTAATTCAATATCATCATTTATTGTCTTTCATTTGAATGTTACCATGATAATCTGGTGATTTTGAGATATCACGACAAAGTTCTACTGTCTGAAAATAAATTCCGTTTGCAAATGTTGGAGTTTTGTTTACCATCACATTTAACATTGCCATTTGATTCAATGGGATGAGTATTAATTCAACTTAATTTTGCATACATGAGTCATATCATGATATACAATATACTGATGTTGAAAACAAACCCGACTGTTGTAATAATGTTTAAAACCACATTGCCCCGCCCTACTGTCATATTTGCACAAACTCCAAATGACAAACTTGAAGGTTTGTAAATGTTAGATAGCATATACCAGATTAAATACTAGATTCATGAACTTTTAACTTTGTAAAATGTCTTGGATCTCTTTAAGGAGAGTATTTAGCTGTGCATTCAAGTTTTCAAATATACTACCTGACATGAAACAGCAGAAAAGCATAATACGTTGCTTATAAATAAATAGCTGGATCTTTGTTGCTGCAACCTTTATCCTTTCTTGCCTCTAACTTTACAGTCGGGAAGGGAGTGTGTTAGGAAAAGGTTGTTGAGATGCTGTGTATCTGTGTGTGTATCTCTGTGTGTGTGTATGTGTGTGTGTGTGTGTGTGTGTGTGTGTGTGTGTGTGTGTGTGTGTATGAGTCTACAGTTGGGTGACGTCACTGGTAAAAACCTCAAAGGGCAGTGTGCATACTTTGAGCAGTCACAGCTGAGACATTAGCTCTGTCTGAGTGCTTCTGCATGAATCGAGCCTCCACTGTTCTGCAGAGCCCACTTCACGCTGCCACAGGCACTGACTGATCCACGCACGTCCATGCATGCAGAGGCAGCACGGTCTGAAATCAGCACCCAGTAACCTGCGAGCTGCAGTCTGGATCTGCTTTACAGTGCAGTGCTGAGCCTGTATTATGCCTGCAAAATTATGTGTATGAATTATTGATGTAGGATACCTGAAACATTTTTCCAGAGTTTTCAGACCTTGGAGTGAAAATTACAGTGGATTAATAAGGCAGTTCAAATTTTATTTCTCAGGCCAAGCAATTTTTACTCTTAGAGAATTGCATTCTCGCTCTGTTATGAAGCACCTTGCTAAATATGGACAGTCTGTTATTAATGCCGTGGTTATTCTCAAACATAGGGATGCAACTTTTTTTTATTTAGAGGATTCTCTGGCCATTGCAGAGAGCAAACGTGTTACTACAGCATTATTCGCCGAGACATTGTTTAACATATCACACAGTGTTGATGCATTGCCTTGCAAGCCCCTCTGGTCTATGTATGATCCACTGTGAGGGAAAATGTAATGCTATTTCTCATTCTAGTTAGTATGTGCATCTAGATCCCTCTGTATAAACAGCAGTGCCCTCTGGATTCCTTTAAGTAATAATTGCCCTGACCCAGGATGCATTAATTTTTATTACTAAGTTTCTGGCAGGAGTGAGTGTCAATGTTTGGACACTTAGATGATGTCCAACCAAAAGGATGCCACGCTTTCGCATCACTCACATATCTTAGATGTTTGCAAGCCTGTTTCAGTAACAAATTTGAGAAACTGGGTTAGAGAAGAGTGTCTCATTGCAGAAATGTGTATTTCAGTACCATGGACAGCTCCTCCATTCTCTCCCTCCCTCTCCCTCTCTCTCTGTATACAGGACACTGTACATCTCATACATTTTTCTTCATTATGCAGCTGACTTATACTCTATTCATACTGTTCACACCCTGCTGGAGTTAAGTTGCTTAATAGCCCAAACGATGCTGCTTTGATTTCTTCAAAACATGGTGATTAGATTTGTTTTGATGAATTGTAATCTAGTGCCAAAGAGCACATACATGTTAGTTTCTTTAGGTATGCTCAAAAGATAAAGAAAAGGATATGTTCCCAGAAATTCAAAAAATGCAATTGAGGTGATGTGATCTAATTCTTTATGAGACAAAATGAAAAATGGTTTTCTCTAAAGAAGTGGAGGGCAGTGTGATATGCAGCATTCAAAGGTTTGGCTCAGTGAGGAGCTCTACCAAACCCATGGGGAAACAAAAACTTTAAGATGCTATGCCACTGGAACCCTAAACATAGTGTGATCAACCGTATTGAAGACATTTTGACATCTGTAAATTAGCCAGCACAAAGGACAAAGGTTTAGCCAATTTTCAATATCATTTACCTTTAATGTGCTTACCTTTTCTCTTTTTATCTGCCTTCATAAGACTGATAAATGAAATAAATTCAGAAATCAATGCCTGAATTGAGTTTTGGTTTTGATTTTCTAATACAGTAGCCTTTATTGACCACATTTAATTCTACTCACCCTTCTGTTGTTATTTAGATATATAGTTGGTGAGCACTAGTCCTTTTAGCTCAGAGAGAGCACAGGGACAGCAGTTCAGGTGCTGGAGATTTAAATTGGCTAAAGTGAAGCTTTTCTCCTCTGCTCAGCTCTGTGTTGTAGTCTCAGCTGCACACAGAAGAAATAGCAGAGTCTCCAAATGAATAGATTTGAAAATGAAACTGTGTGGAGGCGAAGTCTGGGGGAAGGAACAGAAGAGTCAGCAAAGCCTTTGTGCCTCTCCTGCGTCAGAAAACAGTAAATGGCACAGGGGGCCAAGCGCTGTCAGACACACTGTCAGATGCACCAAATGTTATTTACTTCATGAATTTGGAGCATCCCCCTTCCTGTTCTGTAAGATCCAGCTTGTCATATCTAATCTGCTCTAACCTTAGTACTTAACATGGTTGAGTAAGGAACCAGGTGACTAATAGAAAGACCCTCTGCTTTGTTAGGCACTGCTGTGTTTATGCCCTGGCCCACTTGTCTCTGCGTTGCTCAAATGCCTCTCATCTATTTCAGGATGCTTGCTTTCAGGATAACGCAAGGCCATTAGAACAGTAGTCTTTTTGCATTATGAAAGAGATTGATGTGATGTGCGCTTCCCGGTTTGCCCAAGAGGAAACGCCATTTTTATTTGTTTAAGAGATGAGTGTTTTTTTTTTGTGTTTTTTTTTCGTAGCCATGCAGAAAAAGAACAGACATCTAGTGTAGCTCTCCACTGATGGGCAAGAGACAGCCAGCTCCGTTTCTTTGTATCTGGTTCCAAGGAAGAGAACATTTATGCTGGCTGTGTTAGCTTTCGCGTGTGTTGTGCATGCGTGTGTGTACACGTACGTGTTAGTCTCTCTGTCTGTTTTTTTTTTTTATGCCTGTGTCTGTCTTTGACTTCAGAATCTGAATCATTAACCCTAAACGCAACACCAGCTCACAATGTTCCTCTTATTTCTCTTTAGAAAAAAATGTAAAAAATTCTTCTTTGATCTATGAATATTTTTTTTGTTGGCAAGCACAGACTCCTATCTAAAAAAATATAATAAGGGACAAAACAGATAGATAGCTAGATAGATAGCTAGATAGATAGATACATACATACATACATACATACATGCATACATATAGAATATTTAGTAATCTCTAAGTGAATCTGCATTTTATGCCAAAAAAGGCATCTTCATAGGCCAAGCAAGAATTGAGGCAGCTTCATTCAAGTTTCAGAGGGTTGCAAAAGAGAGTGCAACAAAAGTTCATAAATCACTAAGAAACTATTAACAAAGTGTACACAAACTGAATAGAAACTGGAGGGAGCATCCTCGATATTGTGTTAACCTCTTTGCAACTGCCATTAGATAAGAAATGATCTGGTTGATTAGCTCTGGTCTGGGTTTTGGCAGGGAGTGGGTGGGGGGGGTGTTGGGGCTCTTTGCAGTTCATCTGATTTTGACTAGGGAGCTGTTATCTGCTCTGGACTGCACTGGGAGTGGGCGTTGTTACACTAATTGTACTCAAAAGTGTCCCCTTACTGTCATTTGGCAGCTTTAATCCTTTTCTTTCACTGGCTCAGAGCTCATACAGAATTTCCCTGGTCACCACTTCTGAAGCCATTCTCCTCTGCAGAGCACAGCAGAGATTTCTCTAAAGTGGCTCCAGTGGCTTCGTCTGAATTCCCTTTTGGTGGTGGACTCAGCTTCAGGCAGCCCATCACAACGACGCAGCTCAGATGCCTGCAAGAGAATTTTAAAGAGGTCACCTCCTCCAGGGTGGGGGAGGGACGGCTGAGTCACAGTTGAGACTGCACACCACGCTCGGCCGTCATGTGAGCCGCTGCTCAAGACACACTGGAAAAAACAAAACACAAGGCCAGGTGCCATCAAATCCATAGTCGCTCACTTTTTTTTTTTTTTTTACTCTCTTCTCTCCTGCTGTCAGCGGGGGCTCCTCTGTCACACAGGAAAAGAAATCTCTTGGCAAATTTCTTATTCCACTATTGATCAAAACTGGCATATTTCACTCCAGTGTTTAAAAAATATGCAGCCTTTACAGCCTCAGGAATACTTAGAATAATAGTTAAATAGCCTACTCTGTCAGTCAGTATAAGATAGCCAACTGTGTCTTTCATACAAAAAGCTTCCCTAATGTAATGGAACATTTATGGATGCTTTTATCCAAAATGTCCTACATTAATGTGAGTGCATGCACAACTCCACAGGCCTGGCGGTGTTAGTGCCATGCTCGACAGAATTCGTCCATTCATCCTGCCTTATCCTTGACTGACTGTGTTTGCTGTGTCAGAGCTAAGGTTTGCAGCTAACGTGTTTTAGGCTTCTTCCGACCAAAAACCTCCAGCTGTGGTTCTACAGGTGCAAGTGTCGTGCCCATTTTCATAATATCAAAGTTTCTCAACATTATGTCCTCTGGTTTGTGTCGCCACCTCTCCCATCAAGCCATGTGCAAACTATTATTCTCATTAACAGTGAATGGACTGTTTTCCTTGGGAAAGCGCATCTGGTCTGCAGAGAACAGATTTCCATCTTCCAGACTGTCACAAGTCTGTTGTGAGTTTATGAAAGAACAAAAAGTCCAGTGTCTACTGTGCTGCAAAGAGAGCAGATGTTCTAACTCGAAGCTTTTTATTCATTTACCTTCTTTGGCGGTGTGTGTGTGTGTTTGTGTGTGTGTGTGTGTGTGTGTGTGTGTGTGTGTGTGTGTGTGTGTGTGTGCATGTGCATGCATGCATTCATATGTCTTTGCTTATGTCAGTCTTTGTGTTTCTGACTGAATAATCAATGACAATGAGAGCACATCTATCACTATGAAATGTGAAAAAAAACAAAGTTAAAAAAGTGAAGTTGTTAAACATTTAATTACTTAGTACAGCTTATTTTCAGATATACAAGGCTGATGGACTGCTCACTTACTCATGCCTAGAATTCAATTATCTTTGTTTTTTTTTTTTTTGTTTTTTTTTTTGGCAAACCATATCATACAGCAGATCTGTATCATAATTCTAACTTTTTGAGGCTGGTTTTCCACCTTTTTAACATAAATCTTGGGAAGATCGAAACAGCTGTGTAGAGCTGCAACAATTAGTCAAATAATCAATTATTTGCCAACTATTAAATGAATCGCAAGCTATTTCAATATTGAATTAATCATTTTTAGTCATGTTTAAGAAAAAATGTTCCAAGTTCTCAGATTCAAGCTTCTCAAATGTGAATATTTTCAAGTTTCTTTAGTCCTCCATGACAGTAAACTAAATATCTTTGGGGTTGTGGACTGTTGTTTGTCAATAAACAAAGCATTTGAGGACATCACCTTGGGTTGTGGAAAATTGTGATCAACATTTTTAACCTTTTTATGGACCAAACAACTAAACAAGAAAATGATCAACAAATTGATAAGTAATGAAAATAATCATTTAGTTGCAGCTCTTTCCGTAGCATTTATCTGAAGGTCTGACTCAGGTGTTTTGCTGGCATCTAAAGCACCCCTGTTTTTTTGTTTGTATAAATTGGCACTTGCGTCAGAGAATTTTTTTCCTTGATATATACTGCCTTGTAGCAAAATATGCTTCAGCTTTTGCATATTTATTATTTTTCAGGATGGTGTGGTATAATTGACTGTGTAAAGTGCCCTTGATTGTTGCCCTGCCTGCTGGCTTCTGTAAAATGTACCATCTGTTTACAAAGTCAACGACAAACTCTTGAACCAAAAGTCCCCCACTTTGTCATTTGTGCACAGCCTGATAAATCACACCAGGCCTCGGTGCTAATATTCACTAAGAGACTTTGGATATCCTATGACATTTCTGCCGTCATGCTCTGGTATGACTTTTCTCATTTGCATTGTACTTATTGAGGTTAGAGCACACTGAATGACATTTCCAATTATTTTCTTCAGTTTGAGACTTTCCACAACTTTTCTTTTATTCCCTATGTATTTTTAATTGTCACCGTACTCAAGTTCAACATTGACAGGCTCATACAACTGTCTAAATCCAGAATATCCAGCTTATTTTAGCGTCAAGAAATGGCACAAAAATAAAACTCGCCTAAAACTCACAAGGGAATCATGTCTAAATCCTCTTAAATCCTTTTTCTTAAGCACCTAGTAAAATGTTTAAAATGTCAGGCATCATCCAGCTTATGCTATTCAATATTACATCTGAGAATACGAGGAGAAGAGCTGACACTCCAGCGTCTGCCTTTTCATTTCCTCCGAACCACCAGAGATAGACTGAGCTGTATGCTTATTTTGATATCTGTACTGATAAAAAGCCTTGTTTCACTGTGTGTGCGTGTGTGTGTGTGTGTGACCACATGAGCACACAGTGAGTCGGACCCAGACTCTGCTAATGTCAGCTCCTCCTCTTATCTACCATCAGAGAGATATGATGGTTGCACCTAAACCGCCGTTGAATTTCTTAACCTCTCAGAATATCAGAGATGTGGAGCCACATCTCCCACTGCCTTCCCGCTTCAGAGTCCTGAGTGGCTAATGTGCTGGCACAATGCTTGAGAGCTACTTGTCTTTAAAGGCCACACCTGATTGACTGTTGTCTGTCCAGCACTCCACTGTGAAGGTCACCAACAGAGGAATGGTCGCCCGCAGTGCTCTGAACGCCGCCGTGCTCCTCTGGGCAGCTCATGCAGGCCGTGTCCATCCAAAATCAAAAATGCATCTTATTTTCATTGTTTTTCTCCTCTGTCCACACCAGCCCAGGAAAATGTGGCTATTCGAAAAACCTAACTGAAGTGTGTATGTTTGAAAATGCCGATCTGGTCTTCTAGGTGGAGATGGAAAATGTAGCTTTTTGAAAATGGCGACGTAGGATTGTCATGTGATCTAGGCCTCAGTCATTTGTGTAGGAATGGTTGAAATTGGTAGATGAAAGATGCATTGATAGAGGGATTGATGGATTAAATTGGCTTTGATTGGTTTTTCTGTAAAGACATTAATTAAAAAAAAAAAATGGATTAAAATAATGTTGCTGGGCACAGTGGTGTCTGGATAAGCCACCTGTTTACTCTAAAAAAAAATTATTAAAAGTATTTAGAAAGAAATGTGTTTGTGAATGTTTGTAGGTACATGGCCCACTTTCAGATATATATATAAAATGCCCCAAATACAACAAATATTCAACAAATAAATAAATAAATAACTGTATTTATATAGCACCTTTCATGTCATGAAATGCAACTCAAAGTTCTTTACAAGAGAAACAGTAGAAAACAATAATACAAGTCTTAAAAAACAGAAGACACAAGGAGCAAAAAATTCACACCAGCCTTATCAAAGCGGTGACATCTTCCTTTGACATATTCCACTGCCTCTTACATTGTAGTGTGACAAATAGGGATTTCAGAAAAAAAAAAGCTATTGTTCACCACCCGGTTCAGGCTAGAATAAATGCTGAGGCTCGGTGTCAGCAGCAGCTCATCTGAACCGCTCTTCCCTCTGAGTCTCTGTGGAAGGAACAAGTGCTGAGCATCCATCAAACAACTGGATGTGGTTAGCATGTCCATCTACATTTTATCCTTCACAAAACAGGAGATCACGGCGGTGTCTTTTAATACAGCGCTAACTGAGATGCATAGAGATCCAAAAGGAAGTATTTCAGGCTTCACAAAGTAGGTCAAACATATTAAAGATAGTTTGTGGAGGCTGGTGACCGAGTTGAATTTGCCCAAAGTGCTAAAAGTGATCTTAAGTTATAGAGTATCTTAAATTGCTTTTACAGGGTCGTTAAAAAAATATGACAGTAAATTCTGTTTTATTATTTTAAAAAATGTTTTGAGCAGAATCTAATGAGTTTTCAAAGTATCTTAGAAGGAAAAAACAGCAAAATTCAGTACAATTCAATACACTATGATATTAAATATAAAAAGAATATTATGATAACCCAATTTCACTTTACAATGCCCATAGCTTTACGAATCACTGCATAGAGAGCTGTCTCACTCGACCAAACTGGCTGAAGTATTTATGAAAACTGATCTCTAGGCTTCATTTTGAGGTGAACCCAGCAGGACATATAATATAGATTAGACGAGATATATCAGCTTAAGGAGTGATGATGGCCAAAGGGAGTCTGGCCTATGGAGCAGGGAGTCATGTGGCTCCGATAAGGAGGAGGACCAGGATTGGATCCCATGTGCGAAGTGGAGAGGCTCTTTGCTGGCTTCCATTTACATTAACATAATTTACTCTGGCTTATTCAGCAACAGCAATAATATTCATCATTTTATTGAATCAGCAGTTTTATCCTTGCTATAAGAGGAAAGGATAGCACAGCGTGTGATGCTGTTTCTGCTCATTTAGTCTAGTCAGCTATAGTGGGCTGGCTCTGCAGGAAGCAAGAGGAAAAAAAGTCTAGCGCTCGTTTTTTTTTCTGTCTATTAGTTACGAGCCGCTACGTAATGAGCTCCTGCCACCATGCATTTCCACCACCGCTCATACATATTTTGAACGTTGTTCTTCAGATAATGGAAATATGCAAATTTCTGATTTATGTCGCCCATCCATACGGTCTTTCATTATCCGGCTTGGGAGCTGTACAGTATTATTTATTGTGCTACTTTGAGCGTTATTAATAATATTCTTACTTTGATAAGGCTATTACCCTTTAAAGAGTCCCTGCTCTTCTTGGATAATGCTTATTTCATGCTTGCACTTCATCCTAGTTCATACTTACAGCTTATGAAAATGTCTCACAGCCCCAATATAGAATGGATTTGGTCATATTAATTTTACGTCTGTTCACATCTTTCCTGAAGGGTCTGACAAAAGCATGAGAAACTAGTTGATTTTTTTAACCTTTATACCTCAAAATGCAGGCATGTTTTATCTCAGGTTTTATAAATATTCCAAATTTAAACACATCTTTTCCACTCATAATTTACAAAATAGCCCATATCTACAAAGATTGTGCTTATGCGTTACATATTGTCATCACTCCCACTCAGACAGTCCTACTGAACTCACAAAACCTACACAAAGCCAGTTTGTGGTTTCCTGCTTCAGCATAGACTCCAAACTGCAATTATGGATTGAAGCTTTAACGAGTGATTGGATTGATCTCTTAAAAAGGCAACATGGCTGCATGCCTGTGGCAGTGACCCATTTAGAGGCCATTTTCTGTCAGTTCAGGTCAATCAGCCTAACTCTGTCTTTTTGAAGATACTGAACCTATCAGCTGCAAAATACACCGAACGAACAATGTAAATGTACAGCAAATGTAAGTATAACCCCCAGCTGTGACTTTTAAAGAGAGAAATTCAAATTAAATTATGTTAAACTGTTCTTTGTAGTTTCCAGAGAGTGGATTAACTACGTAAAACCATTATACAAACAACCTCAAAATCAAAAGCTGTGGTAACTCTTGTCTTATTCTTGAAGTAGTGTAGATTTCTATAATTTTGACCCCAATTGGCATCCTTTCTTTTCATGTACACTCACTGAATCCCTCTGTTTAGCTGTGTCGAACCCAAAAATTCTTGCCACCCTGATTCCACAGCATGAACCATGACTTTCCAGTTTCGCTGCTCAGCCAGGTTAGTGTTAGCTCAGGTTCCTCCTTTCATACTCTATGCCTCATCTACT
The DNA here is from genome assembly GCF_902150065.1 of Myripristis murdjan. Classification (NCBI taxonomy): domain Eukaryota; kingdom Metazoa; phylum Chordata; class Actinopteri; order Holocentriformes; family Holocentridae; genus Myripristis; species Myripristis murdjan. The sequence goes on from NC_043993.1 coordinate 22,262,141, forward strand.
GAATCATTCCATGGCACCGTGAACTCTGCAAAGTAAACACACCATTGAGTTATGCCAATTGTGCTTACTGAATGGCTTCTTTTGCTGTCCATTTGTGTGGCGTCGCTAGGGAGATGCCACACGTTTTATTGTTGTGTCTTTAGCCTTTGCTAGAGAAAGATCCAGCCTTACTTTTGCGAACATGAATTCCTCTGTTAGGCTAGATGGAGATAAACAAAGGACCTCCTTCGAATACAGTGCTGCTCTGTGCAGTCAGTATGGGACGTTAGCCATTTCTCAATACTGTGTTGATTACCAAGTGGTCTATCTTTGATACAGGTACGGCAGTAACATCTCGTCAGATGGGAATGGCAAGATAATCAAATCAGCTGCCCTTCCCTTATTTGACATGTAATGACCTATACACATAACTCTGTTTATCCCCGAGGCCCCCAACATATTTATCAATAACACATAATTTAGCACATGTGCTGAAGTTCACCTTCATCGGTGTTCTGTCTTTAAAAATCAGTCAGGTTGGACAGCTCTCAGTGAAGAATGTGTTTCTGAATCCTAACTAGAAGTCATATTGATTTTCTTTTATTGACCCACTCAGTTATTTGCTCATCTATCACTCTCTCTGCCCTAAGTCTTTGAAGTAACACCTGAATGGATAGCAGTCCATAATTGCCAGTTTCAGACCCATTCCCTGTTTTGGATAGCAAATTGTTAATGATATCTGCAGGCAATTTCATTTCTACTATGCATTGGATATTAGTTGCTAAAGTCGCTAAGTTGGTCTTCCTACTTTAGCTTTCTTCTAAGTTTGTTTATAAGTGCACTGTGGAGGAAGGATTTTCAGACATCACACATGTTGCTTGTTAAAATACACAATACCCTTGAGGCTGTGTTTTGCAGTGATTTGGACACTCAGCACCAGATATGCTGTGCCCACTGCTGTGCACCAAACCAACAAAGACGTTTATGTGATTGAGCTCTTCTCACCGCCTTCTGCAGGTTTTGCAATCCTCCAGGCCATCATGGAGTCGGCAGTAGCCAATAACTGGCAGGTGACGGCGCGCTCGGTGGGGAGCATTGTGGACCCCACGGAGTACAGACGCATCATCGAGGAGATGGATCGCCGGCAGGAGAAACGCTTCCTCATCGACTGTGAGGTGGACAGGATCAACTCCATACTGGAGCAGGTATTGACTCAACACTCCGGCTAGTTTAGTTTGAATTAGCTAAGAGAAATGTAAGCTACAGATAAGAAATGTTCCCCTTTCATCTCCGTGAAACCTCCTGAAGTCGCTTTACTCAGTCTTGCTTGAAGTGTTTTAAGTAAATACATGCACCATCTCTTCCTGTCTCTCTGCTGTGAGTTCTGCTATTTCCATAAAGATCCTCCTGTCTCTCTCCACTCCCTACTTTTTATTCCTTTTCTATTACCGCAGGCACTTTGAGTGTGCCATAACTACCTCAGATCTCTGCCTTCTCATTTGCCAGACATTGTTAAAACAGGTATATTCAATTAAGGCTTGTTATTTGTTCATTCCTGTTCCAACATTGTTTGAGGTCACCTCAGTTTCTTTCACTTGCAGCAAATAAAACAACCTCCTCGTCCTTGTTACCTAGGTGATCATCAGCTGTAGCTTTCCCACATCAGTCTCGATGTATTTGTTGATGCACGCTGCGCACAGTGGCTTCACTTCGCTAGATGCTTTTTGGTCAGAAATTAAATCTCACTCATTTAGCATTTTGCTTATTTAGTGTTCATTTGCAGGATTAAATTAATTTACTGTTTAATTGCTGATATATAAATTGAAAAAGAAACATTGACATGAATGTGTTCACATTCTTGCAGGCGAGCTCAGCTGAACTGATTTGTTTGAGACACGAATGGATCCTGAACAATTGTTTATTTCTTGTGATAGGCTGTCACTTGTAGTCGAAATGATGCCAGGATTTCTCAGCTGGATGTGCTCTGTGTTTGTGCTGATCAGTATTCTAAGATGCTTGAGCCAAACTACTCAGAGATGTACATTTCCCTTCAGTTTGAGTTCTCGCAGTCACCGTACGTTGCTGCACTGCAGTGCAATGTTTACTGGGTCTTTTATGAAAAGCCTCAAGCCAACAAGCATAGGCTGATGCAGAAGTATGTGTGAGTGTGTGTGTGTGTGTGTGTGTGTGTGTGTGTGTGTGTGAGTGCACGGTCATTTGAACCATTAATCACAGGCTGATTCTAACCTTCTGTCCTGTGCTGAGGTGTATGTGTGTAAAGGCGTCTGCCCTCTACATAATGATCCTCATTATTACCAGCCTTATGAGTTTTACTCTGACCTTCACTGCAGATCTGTCTTTATTGACGCCAGGGAATATTTTTAGTGACAGCACTGAACGTTTTCATTAATTAGGGAAAGTTTGCCTTTCACTGCCCTTCTCGTTGATAAATAGGGTATCTTCAAACAGTATCTGAATTTCCCCATATTATATTCAAGTTGAGCTAGTCCTGGTCACTCGTTGTCACATTAGGCAGCTCGGATTACAATCTCTTTACTGCACTGGCGTGATGTGAATGGTGGCCTCGCACGCGGCCATCTGTCAGACAAGCATCTCTCCAGATGCTCGAGAGAGGCGAGATCCGTCTGGGTCTCCCCAACACTATTCCTTATGTGAGCTGTGACATCAACACTTGCTTTAATATAATATCAGCTCCCAGTGTAAGTAGGACACACTGTCCCATAACAGCAACAACAATGAGCCTACTATAAATAGCCTACCCTCCTAGCCTGAGGGAAGATCTCTCACAAAGGCAGGAGTGAGCAAACACAACGGAGATCACTCAGACATCAGGAAGCAGCCATTTTAGACATGAATCTTTCAGCAATATTTTCGGATTGAAGCTCGTAGAGACCGAGCCACACTCTTGATTCCTGTAATCATCAGTATACATACAGTAGTACTCTGCACGGGTCACCTTGGCCATAACAAATAAATCCCTAAAAAATACCTGCATTCAGGCTTTTACTTCCACCCAATTAAACAGATCATTTATAATTCATATGCAGACAAATTCATGTTAATTGCTTTTGTCAGCATAGGGTGGAATGGGGATTTTTTTCTTGACGAATGTGCTGTGGGACTTTTCACTCTCCCGCAGGCTCTTTTGCCATCTTAAAAAGTATCAGCCTGCTCATCCCCTCAGTAAAGTAAAGACAGAGCGATAAACAGCAGCCGCCCCCAAAGGCTTCTCATCAATAACAGCAGCACAGTGAACTGTAATCCTCTCTGAAGGGCCGGTTTGCCTCCTCCTGTGGATAGACAGCCCGGTGGATCGAAGGGAAAGAGTCACAGAGAGGGAGAAAAAGAGAACGAGAAGACGAGGGAAGGGGCTTGTGGGAATTGAGCCGTGTAGTGTAAAGCCTCCCAGTGCAGGGAGCGAACAGGAGACGGGCCGAGCACCCAGAGGAGCGTTGGAATTCCACACCTACAGAGCAGGGCAGTAAAACAAGACGCTTCTGTGGGATGAAATGACATCTGTGTGGAAGGAATCTAATCCTGTATGTGCATTGTAGTTTTGCTCATTTTTCAGTGTGCTTTCCACAGGCATCGGTTTTAATAGCATGACATAAGAAATGGTTTCTGTAGCACTGGCGTTTTCTCCAAGGGGACTAATGTTGACAGTGCTGTTTTGTTGTCTTTGAACAATAGGTTGTAAGCTGCGGCTTGCAACGCGCTGAACACTTTGATCATCTGAGGAAAATATTAACAAGCGTTACTACAAGATACAATTGCCAGGGAGCTTTAAAGCTTTAGGCAAGCCTTGAGATTACAGGTCACAAGCAAGATGTTCTTACAAGAAGTCAGTGGATTATATCTAAACAATATTAAGTAATAACTAATGTGCAAAGGAAATGATTGCAGTTAAAACTCTTACTAACTAATGAAATATTTATAGCATCAATTCTGGAATAGCACCATGTTCATGGCACCAAGGATGAAGCCAAGAAGCCAAAACACGTTGGTGAGAATTTTTATCGTTCTATTATGAACTAGCCAATTAATAAAAGCTTTTTAATCTTTCAAAGAAGACCTGCCTTGGCTCAAGTCTGTTATTTTACTATGGATGTGCCTTTCCCTCACCAAAAGCACCTTCTTTCCTGACTTGATAATCAACTATAGTGCTCTATACATACATTTTTCCATAAATTAAGGGAAAGATTTGGGCTATTACAGTTTTCTGCTCACTGCTAATGTTGGCCATGGTTAGATTTCATTTATCCATCTTGTTCTTTATACAGGACATGCTGCTCCTGCTTGCCTCCTGCAGCTTGATGCAAGTAACGGAGGACAAATGTAAGGTTCATCCAAAGTTAACTTGCTACGACAGTCTGTTATGGCAAATTTGAATAGTTATTTCAAAATGTTAAAATTGTTTTTATGGCTAAGCCCTTGCAACAAGTAAACATGTCTCCCCCTTGGACCAGTTAGTATATGTTATATGGAGCTTTGAGACACACCATTCCCCTAATTTGTGTGAAAATCTGATCGGCTATAATAAACAAATTCCCTGTTCCCCGTTAGACCAATCAGTGCAATTTTGAAAAAGCTGGATCACAGCAATGACACATCCCTTTTCCTCAAGTTTCTTCAAAATCTGAACAGTGGCATCGAAGACATTGGGCATGTTGGATGAGATTTTGCCCTTTTTTTGGTGGGACGAGATGCAGACAATTGTGTGAATGGTGCAGAGGCCCTGCTGCTGACCTCGGTGTGTCAGTTCCACTTCTGAAGAAGGCAGATGACAAATCACTGTAACAACGAGAAGCCTCCATCTACGGGAACGGAGTCAAATCCTCTTGAAGGCACTTGGGCAGACATCCAGCGCTGCGCAGGACTGTGGCTCCAGCCTTCTTAATTAGAAGAGATTCCCCCGGGAATATTTAGGCTAATAGTTGTGTAGCCCAGCCCAACCCAGCACCAAGCAGCAGAGCTGGGCTCGCTTGTTCAGAAAGACAGACGGGAGGAGACCAGCAGCCAAGGAAATATAGATAACTGAGACCCGAGACAACAACTGCTCTCTCACTATCTCTCCCTCTCTCTCTTTTTCTATCTGCCTCTCACTCTCTCCTGGAGTAATGGGTTGTTTTATGCCTCCTCCACTGCGCAGAGAGATGGCCCTACAGTTCTGATTATGTCCTCAGCAAAGAGGTGAATACTAATGTGCAGTGTGTAGGCCGGGTTTATTTGTCTGTTGATCTTAAAGCATGGATATGATTCATCTGATCACAGTTCACAGGCAGGGGTTGGAAAATGCAGTATTATGATTAAAAAAAGACCTGCTGAGTTTAAAACACCTGTTCAGAATTGCAGGCTAACGCTTCCTGTTGAAACCCCGTCACCCCACTGGTTTCAGAAGCCTGGGGCTTTAAAGGAACAATTCACCCAAAGAACACCATCAAACCGTATCTATCGCCTCTAATTTGTAGTTGTTGCAGGTGGATGGATAAAATGTTTGTGTTCTTTGGCAGGGGATAGTTGTGGTCAGTGGGTAAAAGTATTTTTAGTATATTGCTGATAAATTGAAAGTACATCGATGTTAGGAGTCCTGTCCTCATCGGGGGAAAAAATGTCCATCTGACTTTCCACCACGAAATCAAGTGATATTTTGGGAGATAATTTTCTGTTAAACCTCTATTTACAGAACCCAATCCATGTGGCTCATTACAGACCATTGAGACGTTGGTCTGTTCAAAGGAAAGTAATAACAGTTGCCTGATTCTTGTTAAGAGCACCAACTGCAGATTACAGTGGACGATAGCGTCCAGACGATCCCTTCAATTCAATGAGCATAAAAAATTTAAGAGCCAGTCGATACAATCAGTGCTGTAGCTGCCTTCTCACTTGGCAGGGTGCAGTTCTATGTAGTTCTATGCCAGATCTTCCTCCCTCCAAGTTTTTTTAAAGAAGTTTTTTTTTTTTTTTTTTTTTGCAAGAAAGAGTTTGGATTTGGAGAAATTTGAGCCCTTTGATCATAAATGTGTAGTTCTTTCAGTGATGGTAGCGCCTGACCTCAGCCAGGTCCTCGTTGGCTCCAGGTATCCACTAAAAGTGATTTTCCCAGTGGGCTGTGAAACAAAAGCATCAGAATCCTAAATATATTTTGTTTCGCCTACATGTCTTTTTTCAGTAGAAATCCGTGGTCAACAGAACAGGGCTTAAAAGGAGCAATTCCCACACTAAACAAACTCAAATTACCCGTACATCCTTTACAGGAACTTGAAAGTGTGTTTTTTGACTGTTACAAAAGATGAAAATGTTAATGAAGAGATGAAAAAGATGAAAAGTCTAGTGAAATTGTGTTAATATGGTGACATTGTCTGTATTACCCTAAATACAAAGTTAACTTAGGCCAACATTTCATTCATAACTAAATCTCAGAATTTGAATCAGAATCTGAAATGCTTGTATTGATCCCCAATGGGAAATTGTATTTTCATGCATTTTCAATATTTTATCATTTAACAATAATCATTACAATTATGAATAAAATGAGAAAATATGAGAAAATAGTATTGGTACCATGTAATTCAGTAACTGCTTGCAAAAATGACCTCCTATCAAACTAGACATTTTCTGTGACTTTCTTGTAGGTGTTCTGTCGGACTGTGAGGACTGATTTGTTTCCTCCAGGCTTAATCATTACATTACTCACTCCAGGTGCCTATAGCACAGTGTATAGCAGTGAGGTCGCACCTCCACAGAAGCTCTGTGAGTTTGGTGGGAGATATCCGGTTGGGCTGCTAGTTGCTCAAAGGCCACGGCGATAAGCTGTCAAACAAAACCTCACAGCATCACCACTTCCCCTGATGTTAGAAATGTGTAGTTTGCAGTGTATTCATCTTGGCAAATTTACCAAGGGCCAAACGGGAGTGAATAGTTATCTGCCTCTGTGCTCTCTGCCAACTTGACTTCCACCAATATAGCTGTCAGTGGATAGGACTCTTGTTTCCAGGCAAAACAACACTTTTTGTATTTTTGTGAACCTATCAAAGCACTGTCTGTCCAATATTTTCTGCATAGAGTTTTGAGGATTCACCACTGGGAAGCCCTAAGTAAGTTTTTTTTTGTTGTTGTTGTTATCTATTCAACCAAATTCAAATACCATTGCATCTTAGTCTCAAAATGACTGAAGCTACATTTGAGAGTTTCACTGAATAAGGGTAGGTGCCAAAAATTCAGACACAAGATCCCCTCTCCAGTTTGATTCAAGCCCAGTGACACAGTTTCGTTTTTATCCCTCTCTATGTCACTTGTATACTTGTAAAAATGCATACCAGCCACAACAATGCACCACAAATAATCCACATAAATCCTCTGACTGCTGATTGTGTCCACACAGATATTATGCAGCTAGTTTTCCCCAATCTTCAGCATATTGCAATGAAAATTGTATGACACATAACACCAATCATCTCAGTTTGAGATTGTTATTTTTGATTGTACCTTTTAAGAAATTAAATGCCTGAAAGATGAACAATAGAATGGTCTCATCATTTTCATCATAGCTGCAAAAGAGGAAGGGCAAGTACACCACAGCTGCATTTTAGCAATCTAATCTGACACATAATATGTGTTTGTGAGTTATATGTATGCTGCACTCAGTACATGGCTTTTAATTTTGCTGTGCACAGTCAAGTAAAATATAAACACTCTAACAAATACACATTATAATTTGTACTTCTTTACTTTCTCACTTTGCACACAGATCCTCGATTGCATGAATTTGCATACTAACAGCGCTCCACAAACACAAAAATGCAAGAATTCCTGAACATGTTTGCAGATTAGTTTGTGTCATCATCGCACAGTAAACAGTAAATGTTCTTCAAGCTACAGCGAATTGTTTTACAGCTGAGCTCCAGCGTGGCTTTAGCTAAATGCAACAGTTGAGGTGTCACATTCAGATGCTCGGCTATAGATGAGCGTGTCATTGTGACCCTTCAGTCGAGTTGTGCTCAGCCACTCCAGGCGCTGCAGCTTCTTTAAATGCTTGCTGTGTTGTTACACTCGGGTCACTCTGGCTCTTTCTTGCATGGATGAATAGCAAATGAAAAGCTTTTTAGGACCATTTGGAGGGCAGTGGGAGGAAAACCTTCTAGGATTTTCCCTTCCGAGGAAAAACTTGAGGACATAGCATTTCAAGCGTAAATGGTGCAGGTGTAAAATGTCGAACACAATGAAATCATTCAGTATACCTGAGGAAGGTAATGGGATTTATTGTTGAAATTGCTGGGTGGATGAAAGCGGGCCGGAGGACTAACCTTGGAGCATCAAGGACGTCCGCTCTCGAGAGACAATTAGGAGATATTAAGGCAGGGCTGAGCGGAAGGATTTTGAAGGGCGGAGGTGTGAATGAAAGCACAGGTGTCGGAGACAGGGTGCAGATAGGAGCCACTGAAGATGAAAGTGGGCAAACAGTTCAATGTGTTTGAACAGTTGGAAGCCAGACCATTAACCGTGCCTTTGTGAAGCATAATAAAACATCTCTTTGTGAAAGGATGATATGGAAATAGTGCTCAGTAGGCCTGGTGCAATATATGATAATATCAAATATTGCCGTATTTGCAGCCATATGCAATGTTTCCTGCAATATCTACGCATTCAAGACCCTGCAAGGCTACTCTTAAGTATTGATCCTAGATATTTTCATTACATTATTCTGAAAGATGTTCAAAGTTTCAATTTAATTATTGTATCAGTGGGTGCAGTTCTCAAGTGGCTGGTTAATATATAGGATAACTATGTTATTTCCACAGCCTTTGCGCTCAAGTGCTTCTCTGATTTAATATTGATTTTTTTTGTTCCATACTTTTTTTTGTTTTATTTAACTTCCATTTGATTAAAAAAGTTTATTCGGTGGTTGGTGGCAACTAATGGCAAGTTAAAACAGTTGAATGGATGCACAGAGTAACGGTCACAGCATGCACGGGTAAATTTGATTACTCGCATGATATTTTGATTAATATGTACACAAAGCATTTCTTTTAGGAGATTTTAGAGAACAAATTTAAGATAAAATAAAATAAAACAAATAGATCTCTGGAGACTGGTTATCTCCCAACCCTGGTTGAAATACAAAAAATATCACACTAATATTGAATATCACGATAATTAGATGAGACAGTATCGTGATATTGAATTTTAGGTATCACCCCACCTGAATCTTGCTTGTTTCCCTGCTATAGTTCACATTCTCTGGCCTTGAGGTTGTTTCTGATGTATTTTTTCTGTTCGAAGCTGAGTTATCCACATGTTCAAACATTTCTTTATGATTTTATGGTGTTCTTTTTTTTGGAAAAAAAAGTACCTTTTGGGGATATCTATGAAAAGAGAAATAGTACATGTTCTGCCTGCTGGTATGTCAAATCTTTGATGCTCTGTATCTTGGAGCTGCCGTGCGCAGAGCTGTGTGAAGCCAAACTCAGATATTGTAATCCAAGTAGAGGTCCTTAAAATTCTCTCCAATATAATATCTCTCTGGACTTTTGATATTGAAATAATTTCAGTGCCTGAGTATACTTATCAAAACTGTGGGGGAGTGCAGAAAGTGGAAAAAAATGAAGGAAAAAAAAAGATCCACCCCCGCAGTACAGTATCTTTTTGTAACCCATCTCCATATTCCGCTATAGGGAAGCAGAATGAGAGCAAGAGAGATAGGGAGAGAGAAAGTGTGTGTGTGTAGGTGCTTGTGTGTGCTTGTGTGTGAGAGAGAGAGGGACAGAAAGAAAGACAGGGAGATCTATATAGACTGAGAGGTTTGGCTAGATAATTAGTTTAAACAAAAACAGTGACTGCAGCTCTCTGTGTGTCTGCTGCTCAGACAGGTACTGTACATTTTTTTTGGTCTTAATTAAGTCTAGCGTGCATCCAAGACAGTCAGAGGAGAAAGAGGCAGACTGCAGAGTGCAGGCAGCTGCAGGATGAGAGCGAGTTCGCCTGAGCCCTGACCTTATTTTACATGTTGAAGTTAATGGGAAGGAACAGGCACTGTCACCGCTGTCTCTCTATCCCTCATATCATATCGTGTAGACAATATTAGGGGTCATTAAAAATTTTATGCATTAAATCCTGCTAATCTATTTTGTGTTTTAACAAAGACTAGTGTGGATTAAACTAGATTAGACTTTGATTCTCCCTTAAATTTCCCATTAAGTATCTTCAAAGCTAGAAAAACAGGATATTGTACGACAATGGCACATACATATTCTGCATCTGATTATCAAGTGAAATAATCAAACCCAAGATGTCATTGTTTTATGGATGCACCATTACATTAGGCAGAAAACATCTATCAGTCGTGTGCATCATTTTCAACACATTTCCCTGTAATCCAGCAGTACATATTTGGTATATCTGGAAACCCGGGGATGAAGTTTGACAGGTTTGAACAAAGCACAGCCACACAGCAATGACAAATCCACCGATGGGATGGTCAAGGTTAAGGAGGTTAAACTTTACAGTCTTTGTAGTTCCTGAAGCTCAACACATAAATCACAGATTTGATGTGTTGTGTTTCTCTCATTTCTGAAGACGATGATGTAAATGCCCTCTTTTCATACTGTTTTGACGTGACTTTTGTCTCCTTCATGCTACGTCTAGGTGGTGATCCTGGGAAAAAACAGCAGAGGATACCACTATATGCTTGCCAACCTGGTGAGAGCTTGCAACATGAAACAATCCAACCCAAAGCAGCCCAAGCCAGCATAGTTCAAATCCAGCACAACACAACGCAACATGATGCAACGCAGTGCAACACAACGCAACACTCCCAATAACTTAGTCAAGCTTAGTCCTCCAAATAACTACTTACAATATATAGAGTAATTAAGCAGAACAAGAGCAACATAATGAGCTTTTCAACAGCTTAGGACTGCTAACAAGCACACGAGCCATACCCAGCTTGCACTTCATGGTATAAAGCATTTTTTTTTCTGCTAATGATTGTTTTCTGCATGACTAGGCTAGTGTCCCATGGTATTTATTCAACCAGTTGTGCTCTTTTGCTCTCAGGGTTTTTCTAACATGAGCCTGGACAAGGTTTTCTCTGGTGGAGCCAACATCACAGGCTTCCAGATCATCAACCCAGACAACCCAGTTGTCCAGCAGTTCGTCCAGCGCTGGGAACGCCTGGATGAAAGAGAATTTCCCGAAGCCAGAAACACTCCGCTGAAGGTCAGGAAAGCATAGCTGTCAATGATGCAGTTACATTTTATTTACATCTTGAAAGAAGCAGATTTCTCCCCCTCCTCCCTTCTCTCTTACAAAGCCAGTCCAGTCGTTTCAAAGGCAGGACCATAGTTTCCCTCTTTTAAAAACAGAAACCGTGCCAATCAGAGTCTTTTCAGTGAGAGATTCCTAACATGACCTACTTGAAAGGCAGTTTTTCCACCCACATTTGCAATTTTTATATCTACCTTGGTGCAGAGCTTTTAGTTTATCTGGTTTTTGCATCACTAGCACTGTTCTTTGTGTGTAATAAGTACCGTACAGCCACACTAGTGCCCTGATACTGAATTTGCTGTGATGGCAACAAGCTCTCGAGCACCCAGCATGTCAAGGCAGTGCAGAGCTGGTCTGCATGATGTCACTGGTGTGTCACTGGGATTTCTTGTGGTCTGTGTCTCAGTATACATCAGCGCTGACCCACGATGGCATCCTGGTGATTGCGGAAGCCTTCCGATACCTTCGGCGGCAGCGAGTGGACGTTTCTCGCAGGGGGAGTGCTGGTGACTGCCTGGCGAACCCCGCTGTGCCCTGGAGCCAAGGCATCGACATAGAGAGGGCTCTCAAAATGGTAGCACTCGTGTCTAGACATTTGTACTTTTGTATTGTCTTTATTCTTTAGTCCCATTATCTTTTTTACCGCAGTTTTTAAAGCATCATGAGTCTTAGCTTTTGTCTTCACAATAGTTGAACTTTCTGTAGTTAGAAAATGTTGCAGTAAATATAGCAGGATGACTAAACACTAAGCACCAAACTTAAAAACCTACAAAGTAAGCCCTTTTTCGATGATGATTTGGTCATTATGTGCACTTTATATTGCCAGTGATTTGTGGTTGTACTTTAAGGAAGTCAGCAGGTTGTGTAAACTGAATCCACTCCAGCAGCCTCCCTCCATCCCACAGAAGCCTTTTGGAGCTGTATTATTTTATTTTTATCACTCTTTTGTTGGTGTCTGGCAGGTCCAAGTACAAGGTATGACAGGCAACATCCAGTTTGACACATTTGGTCGGAGATCCAACTACACAATTGATGTGTACGAGATGAAGTCAGGGGGTCCCAGGAGGGTAAGTGAGCAGAGCCTGGGGCAGATGTATTACAGTACAATTAATTTATTACAAAAGATACTCCTCACGTGATTTATGATATAGATATCAGTATACTGTGCACTCTGTAACATAAATGCATCCATTTTGTCATCTTGGTTCGAGTGATAAAGATCTTTGATGGTCAGTAAGACAGTTCTATTTTTGGCATGAAGCTATTGATAGCCACTATTTTGTCCTGATATGCAGTATATTTAAATGTGAGTGTTTTCTCATCAAAAATTTAAAAAGAAGACTACAAAGATTCAGTGTTTCCCTCAGAAGTTTTACTCTTTGCAGGATGGGAAATCCTCAGAAACAATATTTAAATGGCCATGAGGACACCATTAAAGACACACTGGGTGTGCTCCAAAACCCTCCAGTGCTGGTTTGTGCCGTATGGGCGCGGTTTCCACTGCGTCTAAATCTGGCACACAAACTGGCTCATGTGGGTTATAATGAGCTGATGTGCAAAAGATGTCAGTCACACTTTCACGGGGTGAATACCACAAACAGACTTAATGTCAGTCTGTGGCCCTTGGTGATGCTTGTGAAATGAAGTTGATGTTCAGCCTAAATGATGTCTGTATGGCCGTAGCTTCATAAAAAAGGGCTGTTTCTTCCAGTGTTTGTTCAGCTGATGAGGGACAGACGTTGCTGACACATTTGAGCTAGGGCTGGGCAATATATCGATTTTATGTCAATACTGAGACGTAAGAGTTGTCTTTCTTTACAGTAAAAAGATGCAATTTTCTGAACTAATTAGACTGTTCTAGCTGTTTTATTATTTGTCTCTTCCTACCTGGTCATCATATCCACAGTTCTAATGATTTTTTTTTTTTTTTTTAAATCTAAAATCTCTCTGTGTAAATATTTTGTGAAAGCACCAATAGTCATCCCTACAAAATTGTTGTAATATTGATATCAAGGTATTTGGTCAAACATATTGTGATATTTAATTTGTCTATATCGCCCAGCCCTAATTTGAGCGTTGCTCTATGCCCTTGCCACTATGTAATACCACGTAACCACATCCAAATGAAGAGCACACTTTTTCTTTAAGGAAGAAAATATAATGGGAGTGGACTGTAAAGTCACGGTGGGTTAGCAGCTCTCTAAGGTCCTACAAACATTTAACCCTAAAAGTGTAGAGAAAAATCACATGTTGACCTCCATTATAATAGCAGTGACCGTTAAATGGCTGATATCCCTAATCCTAGCACCAGGATTCACTTGCATCCTTTCCTGCAGCTTTAATGCATCACTCTACCTCCAGACCCTGTTCTGTTAGTGCTGTGTTATAAACACACACTCGTATGCACGGATCCACAATGCTGTTGCCGTGCTAGCTACATGACCCTGAACTCTGACAAGGTGCCCACAAAAGCTGGCACCAAAAGGAAGTGGCCCCATACTGTCCACATAGCTCAGCTCACAAGACCCCGTGCACCACAGCAACCCGCACATCCACACTGTGAAGCAATCTGCAGTGACAACGGAGTGAGTACTGGGAGTTGTAGTTACCAGAGTTGGGAGATGTAGACGTCTTCTTGGCTGAGCACATCAGAGTATGACAGAAATAAGCATAATGCAGCTATTGGGATCGCTGAAGTCTCAGGTTTCCCAGACACAGGCCAGCATGTTTGTTTTTGTGTTCAGTTATACTGTGTGCTATGAGTATCTGTAATAGAATAGTAAGGCAGCCTACTGCGCTGACTAGATAAGGCACATTTGGACTGGTACATTTGTGTTGCTGGCATTAATTTTATCAGTATCCAAGTGCTCCACTGGTGCAGCTTTCTTGTTATGTAAGGGAACATTGGCTGAGCCAGGAATAGATTACTCCTACTCTGCTTAAGTGAAGCCCAGGTGAGGTGTGAAGCACCACTACAAGCTTACATCAGGCAAAAACCAGCGATGTCTTCTGCTACAGACAGAGCCTTCCAACTCGTATGCACTTGGAGGCTCTTCTGTAGAAATGTCTCTTTGCTTCTTGTAATAACTGCAAGTCTCTGTGTCATTTTCAGATCGGCTACTGGAACGAATACGAAAAATTTGTATATATAATGGATCAGCAGGTCACCAACGAGTCCTCTTCTGTGGAAAACCGAACAATTGTGGTCACTACTATTATGGTACACTTTCCAAGCAGGTTTTAAATGTTCCACCTAAAGATTTCTGCCACTCAAGGTCAAGGTGTCCATTGTTGCATTCTGTCCTGGGAGGGTAGAATTATTTTGTTTTGCGTTGCTTTCCATCCACTCACTACATGTTGAAACAGTCGATTCACAAAGAGTGTTTCAACTGTATCCGTGTGGGTGTCAAAGCATTTTGATTTGATATAGTACGGTGGCCTGTCGTAGCAGTGACATCACAATAACGGCTTTGGTAATGATAAATGTAGAGAGTAGACTCCATCTTATTCACATTCAGTGCATACGTAAGTAAAAAACTGTTTTCCCCTCATTAAGTAAATTGTCAGCGACAGTGGGGGTAGACCCTACGTGATTAATTGCACAATCAGTTCTCAAAAAAATGCCATTATAGAATATAAAATCAAAAGCTCCGACCTTTGGGTTTTTTATCCGTTCATTCAAATTTATTTCAATTTCTTACCCTTATAGGTCAGTAATGAATTATAACATTGCACATTTTTTTTCCAAAACCCATTCCTCTGTGTTACAGTCACTTAAACTGAAGGCTGCAAAGTAAAATGTAGTAGTTGCAGGTTATGTAGCCGTCATCGGCCATTTTTAAATGTAAGATAAGGTGCGCCTTATCTTACATTTAAAACCATGGCCTCTCTGTCTTTCTGACTTTGCCTATTATGTGCTCATCTTAGGCAAATTCAGAATGTGAAAGTCATACATTTTCATTTAGATGTCCCTAGGAACCCATCACTCATAACCAAGCTAGAAATGCAGGAATATTATGCAGGGCTAGAGTAGAGGAACACCAGTAATGCTGTCATTGCATTGTTTTCTCACTGCCAAGCATGTCTTTCATCTGACTGAAGACGTTGTTTTAGACACATATCAATCATCCCATTGATTTCATGTTTCTGTCTTACATTCCATAACTTTTAAGAGAATGCCCTAATTAATGAAATGCCATCCTATTGTCACAGGGTGTGATTTATTCTTTATTTTTTCATAACACATATTATATAAACCAGACAGAGTAGGAGGTAAAAAAAAAAAAAAAAATGACATAGACTAGGCTTAAGAGTAGTGCAGTGAGACTGTTGGGTGCAAGTGAAAGCACTGCTATTCCTCTTCCCATTAAAGGCATAAAAGATTTATATTGAGAATTACAGGTCATAAAAAACGACAAATATTCTATGAAAAAAGAAGAAAATCACTGCTGAAGATCCTGTAGGTCGCATAAGAAATCTACAGATGATTTGATGGAAAGCATATTGTACATGAAGTGCATGATATTTAACAAAAACAACAGAGGTGATCTAAATTAGTCCACTCTCCACCAAGAATATAATCAAGACAACAGGCATTTTCATGAATCTTATGTGTTAATGTTATGACTATGAATAGTATGAGTTAAATGAAAACCATATTTAATCGGTGTGACAGTTTTTCAGTCATGCAAATTACTTGTTTCTGATGCGGCTAAATAAATTTGGCTTTGTTGGTTGGATTAATTCACCTCCATGCACATTAATGTTTCTGTTGCTGAAGAAGCAAGACTAGACTAGTCGTCTCCGATTTCCCTGCTGTCACTGATATTTACTTTATGAACCGGAAAGTGCCCCATTCAGCTTGCCCCGCCCTCACTGCCATGCTCATGCAAAGCTAATGCAACTCCCGCCTCATCCTCTGTATCCGCAGATTTCAGATTTTCTGACCAGGTTAGCATGAGGGAAACATAACATCCTGCTCTCCCTCCTTTATACCTGCTTAACTGACTCCCATTGGCCTGGCAGGCCTCGCCACCCCACTGGTGGCCCGCATCTGCTTCTGGCTGTGAAAATAAGTCAGCGCTCTAACAACATGCCTGACGCTGTGTAGCGCTTCTTAACCACACTGTGTTGTTTGTCTTTTATTATGTTTTCCTTGTCTCTTTGTCTGTCATCCAAGCATGTGTGCATGCAGCCAATCAAGGCCCTATGTGACCAAAGAGGTCTGTCCACTGTAAATGTGTTTCTTGCTTTTACTGTGAACTCAACATTATGTCTAATTAACAGGAAGCTCCGTATGTGATGTACAAGAGAAACTATATGCAGCTGGAAGGGAATGACAGATATGAAGGCTACTGTGTCGATTTAGCTTCTGAAATTGCAAAGCATGTGGGGATAAAGTATAAGCTGTCGATAGTTTCGGATGGCAAGTACGGAGCCAGAGATCCAGAGACCAAGACGTGGAACGGGATGGTGGGTGAATTGGTGTATGGGGTAAGTGTCAGTCTGCCTGTGCACCTCATACAGGGAAGGGGGGTGAGCTATTTAATGTTTATCACCATCTGTTATAACAGTGGTTTGATGTTGTGCAGTGAATGTCTTAAATTAGTCTCCACACTGTATTTTTTTTGCAAAACCACCTTGACTTGATTGTGATATGTGCTGTGTGGATCCATGTGTTTTGTATGAACTAATTTTAATGAGATAATTTTCATCTTTGATGAAGCCCCAACTGCTCTATAGTTCATGTTTCATTAAAAAATAATCTTGACAGCAGACCAGGATCTAAAATATCCACATGAAAACAGAGCTCTGCAGGCTTTTCAATTTGACACCCGCAATTTATGCGGTAATGACTATTTTACAGACCACTCTTCTCTGCTGCAGACCTCCCAGTTATAATAGCATGAATAGAGGAAGATGACCCCCTGTAGTAATTGAAATGGCTATTAAGCCCTCTGATATGCCTCTGCATCAACAATGCATTTGTATGACCATTAATTAGCTATTCAAATGTAAATGAGGCAGCTGATAACAGAGACCATGAAGAATTGAAAGCTGCATTTGGCTGAGACCCCTGTGAACCTCAACTAAGATAATCCCAACCTCCTCTGTCACACTGCCATATTTCAGTGTCGATGCAGGATCCAGTATCCAGGATCCTCTCACCTCAAAGTGTATCTCTGCAAACATTTATCGCTGCTGTAAGATACTAATTGAAGAGCCTGCTAGGCTTTGCAGGATCAGATGGAGGTGAATTTAAAAGGCTGATTCAAATTTCATGGACTGCTTGCATAAGCTCCTCCACCTCTATCTCCCAACCTCCCGCCTGATTCACAGAGGAGATTTGGATTAAGACAAAGACATTAACCACCACAGATGCTGAGTGACTCATTTTAAAATGAAATGGCAGATTCTCTCTCACTGGTCTCTTTCACAGGTCTGCTATTCAGTATATCCTAAGCTGCTATATTTCACTGTGTCCAATCTGTCATTTCCATAAATTTACATCATAAATCAAATAAGTGACCATGGCTACCTGATTATTAGACAGCTTTACTAGCAGAACTAATTATAGTATACAACTTTGACCTTAGGGGTATCTATCCCTTATGCAATAACAATATAAGGTAATATATTGGAGAATATAGTGCAATATATTAAATAATACATTTCCATATCCAGCAAAGACATTATTTCAATTTATGCTTATATAGCTATAAGTAGTAATATACTGTTACATTAAAAAATATTTACTTATACTATATTTATAATTACTATGAAGGCACAAACTGTATTTTGGCATGTGATGTGAAATGCATATTTCATTCACTTAAGCATATGAAAAGCAGCCATTCCGATTTTAATATGTTTTAAAATATTACCACAATATATTGAGTGTGTTTTGTTGCATATGAAACATCAGCATTTTTCTGTTCACCATTGATCAGCGTTAGTTAGTGCAGCCTAGAGGAATATTTGCTTTCTTAAACCTTTGAATGATGAGTGAACAAATAAATCAAAACACTAAATAATTCAATATATTGACAGTTCATGTATACTTTAGGAAAATATGAGGAGCTTATTTGCAAAAACAGGTAAATGACAAAATGTGAATGTGAACTCACTGCTGTATGTAATGCTTCATGTTAACACACTTTCTGACTCCAAAATCCAGAACATATGTCAATATTACCTTTGCATTAGCCTACTAGTGTGATTTCTTGAGTGCTACTATCTGGAAACAAATAAATAAATAAATAAATAAATAAAGTGGTTTACAGAAAAGAATACAATTTCACAAATCTGCTTTTGCAAATGAATTTCACATATTTCTTTATGTGTATGTGTATTAATATATCAGCATTTCATGTTGTAGACAGGGTTTGGTAAGTTATCGATGCTTCGTTTTGCACGACTAACCCTTAGTGTGCCTGTTCCCATTTCCACAGAGAGCTGATATAGCTGTGGCTCCGCTAACTATAACATTGGTACGGGAAGAGGTGATAGACTTCTCTAAGCCCTTTATGAGCCTGGGCATCTCCATTATGATAAAGAAGCCTCAAAAGTCCAAGCCTGGGGTGTTTTCCTTCCTGGACCCACTGGCCTATGAGATTTGGATGTGTATAGTGTTTGCCTATATCGGCGTGAGTGTGGTGCTCTTCCTGGTCAGCCGTTTCAGCCCCTATGAGTGGCATCTGGACGAGAACGATGAGGCCAAAGACCCCCAGAGCCCCCCTGACCCTCCCAACGACTTTGGGATTTTTAATAGCCTGTGGTTCTCGCTGGGCGCCTTCATGCAGCAAGGATGCGATATCTCACCAAGGTTGGTTGTTATGTTAATTTTCCATCACCACCTCTAAGTTGTCCTCATCATCTCTTTGCATTTTATAGTCACAACCGTACATCTCCATCCTGCCATGGTGCATATATGTTATTTTGAGCTTTTGTATTCCCTGCTACTATTCCCCTAACCACTCCACTCCACCTTTCTCCCATTTCCCCCAACTGACTAAGAATCACAGCACTATAGCATGGTGTTTTCAAGCTGCATGCTGGCAGTGATGCATTTCATCCACAAAATAACTTATATTCACCATGCTGAGGGCTGTAAAATGCACAGGGGTCATTACATCTGTATGTAGTTGCCTGTATTCCTCATGACTCTTGGAGGGCTACCGTGTTTTTGCTGCATGTCCCATTTTACGGTCATCAACCTGGTGCATATAATGTATTCCACATGAAAAAAAAAAAATCATTATGCATTTTCACTCTGGTGAGGCACCGTCTACAGTTTGAATAATGTACTTCCCCCAAATGATCGCCATGTCTCCTGCCTTCTTTTCATTCATTCAGTCCATCTCTTTACTCATCGTTGTGTCGTGTCCCTGATCTCTTCTTCAAGGATCCCAAGAGTTATTTCAGTCATCCCTCCATCTTGTCGGGGACAGTGGAAGATTGTAGCGCAACTGGGTGAAGAGCAATGACACAAAATTCAAGGAGAGCTCTAATCACAGATTGGGATTAGACCTGCATGAATTGGGTGGATAAGAATGTGCTCTGAGATAAATAATGTTCATTTTTTCGTGGTTGTGGACATTAAGTATTCTTCCAGCTTTTATTCTAAAGGTTGAACATGTAAGAAAGCCCTTGATTATAAATGTGCCCTATATAGAAAAGCCAAAAAAAGAAAGCACAGGTTTGTATCTTGGTTTTTAGGCCAGGGTTCAGTTTGCATCACAGTTTGGCTGAAAAAAAGCACTGTCTTTTTTATTTAAACATATGCCAAAAAATTTAACAGAAAAAGTTAAATGTGGCTTTTTCCAATGTTGTGTAAAGGTATTGCAGCCCAGCAACAGAACAACTTTGTATGCAGCTTGTGGAAAAGTCACCCATTAGACTTAATGTTATTATTAATCACAGACAGGGCTGAATGTCCCACATTACGAATATGTTCAGTGTAATATCTCTTAATATACATGTAAAATGAATCTAATAATGACAAATAATGATAAAAAGGTGCTTAAAGACAACAAAACAGTGAAGTCAGACAACTTCCACTTACCCAGCTGGGAGATTTGCAAGCGCTATATACATTTTGTCTAAATTATGAGGGTTGAATGACTGGATCTATTGATATATTATGTTGTCATCAAAAACTTGGTTGATCTGCAATTTCTACTCTTAAAATATATATTATTCCCTACCTAGCTGAGCCTCAGATGTCTTCAATTGTATATGCAGCATGAGTTTTAAGCAAATGTTGTTGTCCTTTCTTAGCTGATACTGTTTGGGTTCTGCTGAACAGGATTCAAGTCAAATAGGTGCATCTAAATAGCTTTTGATTGCCCGTGTAATATGTTTTTGAATTGTTCAGTTGGATGTCAGCTCAGTGACTTGTGCCTCTCACCTGTTGATGTTGATTGCTGAGTTTGACAATGATATATTTTGGTACTGTAGGCTAAGTGGAAGACTGAGTCTCAGTCCAGCTCCAGTGTGTAGGTCTGTAATTGAGTATAGGTCTAGTCAGTGCTGGAGAGTTGTATGGAGGGAGCCGGCTCTGGGATGCTGCAATTCAGCGTTCAGCAGTGTGGGTCTAATAGAATGAAAAAAATCAATTAAGTAGCAAATGGGGAATCGGATTTCAGCTCCAAAGCACATGCAATTTTGAATGGAATCTATCCTTGTTCAAGGTCAGTAATGCCCTGCTCTGCTTAACTGAGGAGGAACTGGAACAGATGATGCTGCAGTCTGCGTAGGGGTTTAATTTGCAATGGCTCATTAAAGAAAAAACAAACCAGCATTAATAAATACTTATGGAATTGATGTGTGACTTAGCCCTACTCACAAGTATGCACTGTCTTGCAACCAGGTACTGCGTTAAAACACATGCATTATTAAAACCAATATTAAACAGCCCTCTCTGTTGCAGTCCATGATCAACTGTGTCAAACAATTTCGGTAAAGCATTTGGAGCAGCAGGAGATTCTTTACTGTCAAGCAAATTCACAAATCTCCCCTCGCTGATGCTGAATCAACAGCACAGTAATGAGAGGCTAATGATTAATCAGATTTGTCAAAGTGCTTCAGTGGTAGTTGATCACTGATTTTAGCATTCTCATTAAGGAGTAAAAACACTGAGGTGGGTTACTAGTTGTTCCACCACAGTCATCATGCTTGTGAAAATGGAGCATGTTGTTTAATTTGATCACATTTCATTCATCATGCATTTTTGTGGCAGCACCATGCAGAGATTTGTGCAAAGACCCTGTGGCTCAAACGTATTATTTAAATCAGCTCATCAGGTGTGATTATTGACCCTAATTTGATGTTATTCTTGACAACAATCACAATTTGCTATAAGGCTATTATCCCAGTGATGAGCTGTTTACAGGACAAGCTCACAAACCCCTTATTTGTTGAACTTTGATAATGGTATTGCAACATAGACTTTGACTGCAACTTTGATCCACTGACAAAAGATTTTACACAAGAAAGCCTCACTGAGTTCACAAAAAATAGGGTAAGACAACATTCGGCTTAGCTCACACGTAGATAATCACTAGGCAGGAGAAATCCAGGGCAATGCATCTGCAACGCAATGTTGCAGTGCTAATGGATTCTCATTTGCAATGAATGAACTTCCACGCTCCCGTGGACGAACAGAGCAACACATTCAGTGAACTAAATGTGATCAAGAAGCTGGAGGTGATAGTACCACAATAGCTGAATAAAAAGTATGAACCAAGAGATTATTACAGTGGTTTTCAAACGAGGGTCATCCTTGAGAGGGCCCCAGGATGTCCTGAGCAAAAGACCTAATTTAATTTCACTATAATTTAACTCATTAGAATTTAGGAACCTTTCATGAATGGTTATGTTTTAATCTCACCACTCCGAATCAGTCTTCAAATATGACATTGAAATAATTGAGTGCTTAGTACAAATAAAAAACATATTTTCATTTTGGGGTCCCTGGGGTAAAATGTCTTCAAAGAGGGTTCCTTGATTTAATAAAAGGCAACTTGGGGGTCTGATATCTGAATACGTTTGAGAACCTCTGGTTTATTAGATAGGCAAAGGCTTCATAAAAGGGTATTGAAGGGGTTCTCTGCTTTTTGTACATTTGTGAAAGCTGTAATGAAGTGGTGGAGCAGGTGGAGCAGGAGGGGAGTATCTGTGTGACAGAGAGGTATGGTCCATTACACCTCCCCCGGCCTGAGGAAAATGGAGGATGACAGACTCTCACGGCACTTCTACCACAGAAATGTTGTCCCCTCTCTGGCCTAAATTTGTAGCGGGGAGAGTTACATTTTACACCTCATGAATTAGGACAGAAGTGCCAGCAC
Source organism: Myripristis murdjan (assembly GCF_902150065.1). NCBI lineage: Eukaryota > Metazoa > Chordata > Actinopteri > Holocentriformes > Holocentridae > Myripristis > Myripristis murdjan. The sequence continues at coordinate 22,284,751 of NC_043993.1, forward strand.
AGACACCCAGCGCTGAACACTGGGTGCAGATTTAAGCCAGCAGAAAGGAGAACGAGATAAACCTGCCTACTGAAATACCCGAGCTATCACATTTGCACGGTAATGTTGAAATTAGGACCGCGATTGATGTGTTTCACCATAGGCAAGTTAAGCAATGCATAACTGTTAAGAACTCCGAAAACGTGTTTCACTTGAAGGAGAAACAGGCCCATTAGTCTCTGATGTGTGCTTCAAATACATTTTACAGAAGGCATCTAACGCGTCTCTTGACAAAGCATAACAAATGAAGATCAGTGTTATCCACTACAGGCGGCACTGATCAGGAGAGCCGACGGGGCAAGCAGTGTGATCAGGGGAATTTGAAATATGAATTCTCTCCTACAGCCTATATGTCAATTTAATACTTGCAGCACTTATGTTCTTGTATAGTAAAACTGATCTTTTTACTAGTGGAGCTGAAAACTCCAGTGGTTAAAGGCTCAAAAAATCAGTAAGAGTGTATATTTTAGGACACTGGCTTGTTGTCCAACTGTAACTACTTTTATAGGTTTGGAACAATAACTTAATTAGGTTTTATCCAGTGTTACAAGAACATAATTTCTGGGTAAGTAAAGGTATGAAGTAAAGCATTTCAGGGTTCAGACATGTTAAAAATGTCTTTTGCCTTAAAAGATTATGCCAGGTTTTAGGGAGACTGGCCCATTAAGTGATGGTGACACAGACCCCGAAATAATCCATGTGTCTACAGCAGATTGTGCTTCATGCTAAGTTTGTCATACACCATGTTGAGTGATCGTAGGTGACTAGCATTATCTGAGAAGACAACGAGGACTTGTAATGACAATCTTAAAAAATGGCAAAAGACTGCTCTGTGTAGGAGACTGGTAAAAAATTTACACAAATTACGATGCTGAAGTAATAGGCTGTGTTGAGCCACCAGGGCTGCTAACTCGCTGTATCTCTGATCTGTGGCTCACTGTAAAACTGATGATCTAATATGCACAGAAGTCACAGCTGAAAGGCTTGTGATCCATCCCTCCTCCCTCCCATGTGCATTTGAGCTCGCTGCTCTCATGTCTCTGTCTGCCCTCTTCCCGCCTCACAGGTCTCTGTCTGGGCGAATTGTTGGAGGAGTGTGGTGGTTCTTCACCCTCATCATCATCTCCTCCTACACGGCCAACCTGGCTGCCTTCCTCACCGTGGAGAGGATGGTCTCTCCTATAGAAAGTGCGGAGGACCTGGCCAAGCAGACAGAGATTGCCTACGGGACTCTAGACTCAGGCTCCACCAAGGAGTTCTTTAGGGTGAGTGTCACAGCCGGCTGCCATGCACTGTGTCGCAGCTTCTACATAACAAAATCCTTTAATATTAGGTTATAAATAATCTCAAGAATTGTTTTGTCCTGATACAGCTCTTCCAAGCTCCTATGACTATAACACTTGATGACTACAGTGTGCTTTGAAGCATTGGTATGAAGTGTTTTGCCAAAAAATGGAACAAAATGAAAATCTCAATCAGAAAAATATAATTGAAATAATGATTATATCAAGGTGACAATGAAGAATAAGACAGGTTGAATAAGTATTTAGAAGCCTGTCTGTAAAAAAAAATGTTATTTGGGAAATGATTTCAAAGCCTGAGCAAATTCTGAATTCTGAATTCTGCCTAAAACTCTTAATAATTCTCAATTTAGTCTTTCTTCTAGGCATAGGAGTGAAAGCAGACCATCAACTTTCTTAACCTAGAAAAAATCATGTCAAAACCCTTCGGTCCACAGAATGAACCCATGTCCTCTCTGTGGAAACCAAAGTTCTTGCAACTTTATGCTTTTTGGCAACGGGAAAAATGCAGCTGTGCAACAGCGTTGATTTAGCTCCCTCACAGTGAACCATCTGTGGAGTCATAAACCAAACTTTGATTGCCCGCACAGCGCCCCGCTAGAATGCAGATTCATTCATTTCCCTGCCGCTCAAAAATGCTGCCAAAGCACGGGGATAAATTGCTGTAACCTTGTCATAGTCACACTCAATGAATAGGAGCTTCTTATCATGAGAAATAGACAGTACTGCAGCCTAAACTTTGAGCACAAGATACAAAGCTGCATCAAAGTCAAACGATGCTAGCTATTAAGGAAGTCAGATGAAATATGATTTGTGTGTGCCTGATGATTGCAGACTGTTTCAGACGGAGCTTAAAAGTCTTAACAATCAGTTCTAAAACTTTCAAGTCGGGCTTATGCTAAAATACAGTTTGATTAATAACATTTCTTCTTCCAGTTTTGGTTTGCTGCTCCATTTTACACACACTGCTAGTGACAGAGGGATGTCTAACGTAGAAAAGCAGTTAGATGCATAACTCTCGGAAGGTCAGCAAGAGATAAGACAGACTTTATTTTTGGAAATATGTTAATTGAAAAGTTCTCTTCATTGTTTATCTGCTAAACAGTGACAGGAATGATCGTTTTTGCAAATTGTGTGACCAAGTGGAAGCATGGGCAGTGCCTGTGACCCAACCCATTTTTCAAGGCATTCAAGCAGAGTGGCACGGTTTGCTGTGCCAAATGCAAATCTGTTGTCTGAGGCCTAATCACCTAATCACCATCATCAGCGAGGAGGAGGCCATTTGTAACTCTCTCACAGTTTCTTGTGCTTGTGCTAACCCTAACCCTAACACAACTTACATTTCTGGAAAAAAAAAAAAACTTTAATTCTGAAAAGATTTCAGTTGAGAGGAAGCTATATTCTACTAAAACTTTTATTTTACAAATCATTCAGAGTGAAAGAATCGAGCTTCATTTTCTTCCAGAGGGATTGGTCGGCAGCATGTTTTAAAATGAGAAGGGATGGCGGTAGCAGCCACAGAGTGGGTAACGATTGATTAAAAACCGTGGACCAACTGGTTCAAAGATCCATTTTGGGAATTTAGTTGAAAAACATCTTCGGGGCAGGACAGGTATTTCATCAGAGATGTAGTTTCATCCGAAGCCACGGGAGAAATGAATTTAAACTGCTCAGCGCAGCCTGAGGTGACAGGAAGGGAGATCTGGAGCCTGATATTATCTCCCTCTTTTGTGAAATAATTCAAAAAATCTCTCTCAGAAGCTTTTAATATTGTGACTGGAGAAGGAGCTGAGAACAGAAAAGATATCATTAGAGTTTGTGTTAGGTGTTGTGTTTGTCTGTTTTACTTTGATATAAAGAACCATGGCAGTGCAAAAAATGTGATTAGGATGCAATTAAGCCAATAATTGTAGAAACAGGTACAGGTATGTGCACCCCATCTGCTGTTACTATGGTAATTATAGCTGTGTGTTTGACACTTTCACTGCACAGTTACATATGGCTCATCCAGTGCACCTACAGTAAATATTGCACAACCAGCACCAGGCTCTTCCAAAATAGCTACACACACATCTTGTTGGTACTTTTATCCACACCAGACTAGATGGCTGTAACTCTGTATGCTGCTCAGACTCCAAGTTTATGGTGTACGCTGCTGCTTCTCTCATCATCAGGGGTGCAGGAGACGGACAGTGACACCCTGGGGAAACTTTGGGGACACAGCTTTTCATACAGCTCCATTCTAAAGCTGTCTGTCCGTTTTACAACACTCAACTCCTTCAGGACCGCCTGTTCCCTCCAATCCTCGCTCCATATCCAAAAACATCAGGGTGTCAGGGCTGCACAGCACGAGTTGCTGTTGTCGCCCCGGTTTCCTAAAAGTAACATCTGAAGGAAGGCTGCAACATGATGGGCAACATGATTACATAATACAGAATTATGGCTGTAATTTAGTTTACGGTAGTGAGACAGCAATTTATATTTTAGCAAAAAAATAATCTCAGAATTTTCCTGCTCCCTCTGGATTGCCAAAATAAGTAAACAGTCTTTTTCAGTTTATATAAATTTAAAGCAGATGTGAACGTATAATTCAACAGAAATCATCAGTTTATTATAACAGCAGTGTTTTGACCTGAATTGGTTTTCATCAGGCGGCATTTGAGTTGCCAGTTTAAGCAGGCATCTAAATGGCTTAATTGGACAATTGCCCTACTCCAACAATGGGAAACAGTTGCATTATTGCGCTCTGGAAATGTAGCTACTTGAATGCAACCTTTTTAATCACTTCACTAAAACAAACAACAGACAGCTGACAGCAAAATGGACGCACATTTTACTGCAGTACAAAGTTAGTTATTTCTGCATGTCATTTATTGTGTGTCTCATTGTCCTCCAACATAAAACTGATGATGCTCATGATGTTGCAGAGGAAGTGGGAATTCAGCTGAAAAGGGGGGGATCATGTGGCTTTGGCAGCGTATTTCTGACCTTGTGACTCTGCACTTCCCAGACAAGAACATCAGTTTTCTTCTGGGACAAGTCAGTCTGGACTCTCCTCCCCATTACGACAATGTCAGAGCGCTGTGACGGGGTGTTTGTTCCTCATGCTGTGCTGTTGCTCTTCCCTCGGAAATGTATTGAATGCCGCTGCTTCAGGCATGTTGTCTGGTGGTTGCTGAAAGCCATTGTGGGAAATGTGGGAACTCACTAGAAGTAGATGAGGCAGGCTGAGAGCAAGTGGGTACAGTAGATGAGGAAAATATAGCACTTACGTTACAAAATAAGTCCTGGAATGCACTGAATATCGAAGATTAGTGATATTTCACAGCGTACAAGCATCTGAGGATGGATTTTTCTGCAAGCACTCTGCCCCAGAGGAAAGAAAGTACATGAGGTGGAATAATGTGGGCATTGTTTAACTGGATGATAATCAATAGCTACTGTAGCCGAGTAGATCAAACATGCTCAATTAAATTATATTTAACCTCACTGACCTTTGATTTTCCCTTAAATTGCTCCTTAGGCAGCTTCAAAGTTAGATAAAAACTTTTTTTTCCTCCATATTACAAACAATGTCTCTTATTTTCTGTATCTGCTGGTTGCAGCTCAGCATCACATTGAGTGAAATATTCAAAGCCCGGATGCCATTGTTTTATGGCTGCACCATTACATCAGATAGAAAATATCTAGATGTTTTGTCTGTCATTTTATTCACATTTCCCTGTAATTCAGTAGGACATGTGTGGTATCTTTGAAAACCTTGAGACGTCCACTACAGTTTAAATAAAGTTATGTGGTTATGAACAAAGCTGTCCCACACAGCAATGACGAAATGATGAATCCAGTGGCATTGGCAGAGTTAACCTAAAACTCTGACTTTTCAGATACTTGACTTTGAATAACTGTCTGGTAAAATTGCAAACTTTTTTCCCCCGGTTCTCTCATTGACTAGATAGTATAGAAACGAGGGTGAAAGGAAAGATAGCAGAAAGAGAGTAAATTACCTCCATTAGAGGTTGTAAATCAGAACGACGGTGTTACGAGCATCAGCCCTGTGAATCATCGAGACATCCCAAGTCTGTCTGATCTTTTTAAGGAAAAATTAAAACTGAAACAAAGAACTGAAAAAGATTATTCTAGCAGGATCACGATGAATCATCACATGAAAATGCAGTGGTTCCAGTCTGTGGATGTGCTAATTCATGATGTGTTTGGCAGGCTGTGATTTGTCAAAGGTGCTCCTAAGGAGATAATTGACAGGCGTGTAGTGACTTCATACTGAGTGACAAATTCCTTTCCTCTCTTCCTCCAAACTGGAAATGTCACTAACTAAGCAGACATTCACTGTGACAATTATTTAAAACCAGAGATGGGAAAGACGAACCTGATGATTAATAGAAGCTGTAAATACCATTTTACAATCATTCTCAGGAAAGCGTATCCATCTGAATCATAGCCACAGGCAAAAACGATGTGATCTATGATGACAAGTAGTAAGGTCACCTCTCAAGTGCTCACTTTTATTCTTTCTGGTTCTCAAAGGATTTACTCAAAAACCATTCAGCACGGGCTTCTGCAGCCAGTGGGCTTTGTTGGCAGGGACTATCGCCATGATACTCAGAAAACTTTAGAATTCATATTCTTCCTTTGTCTTAAAGCTGCAATAATCAAAATTGCCCAGGGACGATTTAAACCTTTAAATGAGTATAAACTCAGCTGACAAATGTGTGGAATAAGGACGTAATTCAGTGTTTGAGCTTCGTGGTTCTCATAGTGGATGGCTACCATAGTGTTAGCCAGAGATGATGATGGCCCTAAAGCCAACAAATTATTTACAGCAGGCTCAGATCCTTAACCTGAGCAAACCCATGACTAAACTTAACCATCCGCAACTAGTTTAAAAGTTTTCTTAAAGAATTGTTCTACAACTGTTGGTCTAAAACTGGTTTCTATGCCTGGGTCAGAATGATATAGGCCCCAGTCACTAATACATCACCTGCCATTGTCAGTTATCATTAATTCCTTGTCTATGTTATCCTCAGTTAGTGGTTTCCTCCATTTCCCAGAGTGACCTTAGACAACCCACAGAGACTCAGCGTGATGCAGAGCTTAACTTAAATATTAACCATTTTTCAAGCCCATGCCAAACTGCACCCGAAAAGGTTCTGTCCAAACCCAAACTAAACCAGAAAGATACACATTTTCTCTGACCGGAGCCTGACCGGAGCCCAAATGAGGCATTTATTATTATTATTATTATTATTATTATTTTTTTTTTTACTTTTTTCCCCCTCATAATCCTCTGGGCCACGAATGTCAGTCTCAAGGCTGGCGAGCCAGATCAGGTCTGTTGTACAATTACGGTGAGATGATTTTTTTTTAAATTTACTATTAAAACAAGTGTTTTCAAGACAGATGGGAGGTTGTTTTCTCGCAATCCCAAGTCAACCTGCCTATATTTTGATCTCTGACTTTTGAAATACCATGGCATATTGTGGCATGGGTTTTTAACATGAAAATATTAGTTGTATTTCTAGCTGGATGTGCGTGCCGGTGATGTGCATGTCTGAGTAAGAGCATGTATGACTGTAGTTTCTATTAAGCAAAATGTCAGGGTGTTTTTTTTTTTTTTATTCCATGTGATGAAACTATTTGTCATTCAAATGGATTCAGGGTTGGCTTGCAGATACAGTAAGTTATGCTTGAGAACAGGAATGATGCAGTGGACTCTTTTCATGCCATTTTCCGCTCTAATCGGTTTGGTTTTAGACATCCTTGTTGTGTTTTATAGAAACACATTTTCAGGGACGAATGTTTCATGTTAAGTTTATAGAATAATTATGCTTACACGGGACATATTTTTGATCAAAAGAATGACCACTGTGGGTCAGAAGAGTTCAGTAAATATAGGCTCTGTTTGACCCTTGAACTGGTAGTGATTTTTTAATACGGTCCTTTTAGTGATTGAGTTTGACATCCCCGCTCCAGGCTATGATACGATTTGACAGACGAGAGGAGAGTAGAGTCTCATTCCCGGAGAGACAGGAAAGTCAGGAATCAAGAGGACTGGCTGTTATCATAAAATAGGCTCCTGTCTATAGCAAATAAATCTGGAGATGTTATAGCCTCTTATTGGCTATTGTCAATAAGACCAGCGGGCAGCTGAGAGGCTATAAGATTACAACCCGGCGCAAACAGTGCTGCTCTTTAGCTCTGGCCACTAAAAAAAAAATAAAAAATAGTCAGTGCATGCTTGGTTCAGCCCGAGCCCCCCCCCAAACTCATTATGTCAGCTCTAGCATGCTACATTCATTTTATTGGTTACATGTGATAGTATAGTGACAGTATTATAAGTTTGTCCACCCAAAAAAGAGAGTGGAGAAAGAACAATGTTGTTGTGTACTTATTTTCAGAATAAAGAAAACAAAGCCATCTTAGAGGATGTTGAATTTCACACACTACTGATGACAGATCCTAGCTGTACCTGCAATTAATTATGCATATGCGGTACATACAGTGTATAGAGCAAAATGGGCCCAGAAATGCAAGGTACATCTCCAGTGTTAAAGTATTTTAGGATGGATTTTCCCTAACTGTAACTGTACTGATTCAGCTATTCTCCTACTGAATCACTTATTTGTTGATTTGTTTCTGTGCAAGATGAGCTTACGTTTTGGCCTGTTTGGGAATGACAGCATGACAGACATATGCAAAGGGCCGTGAATCACTCACAAACATCAGCTGGGCACCGACACAGACCAGTTTATTTCCTGAATGAGTAAAGGGGCAGTAAACCCAATTTCCATTTGGACAGAGGATATGTTGACCTGCTGGTCAGTTAATATGTTATTGTGGTTATATAACAGTCATGAACATCAATATGTTTGAGCAACTGCTTTGTTGAGTAATTCCCTTTGTTCAACTGTTGCACTGAGAAGCTTCTTCATTAAAACACTGTGGGATGTTAAAGTATGGTAATATCAGTCTGATGAAATGTGGAGCTGTATTTCATCACAGTAGACCTCGCCTGGTAGCTGCTGCCACCAACAGCCTTTCACTAACTGACAAGCATGTGTTTTCATGTAGCCCAGAAAAGAATTGCTGTTTTCACACTATGGTCAGGCCTGTCACCAGCTATTACTGTCATTTAAGAATGTTTACATGAGCACTTTCTTCCACTGAAATCGTGCATATGTCAAGAATGATTCAGTTCCTGGCCTGAACCCATAATCCATCACATCTCCGGCTTCTGATGAATTATTTATGTTGCCATACACAACACTGAGCTGACATGGTTTGTCAATTCACTCAGATGTTGGCCCTTACTTGCATCAACCAGATGTGACATTGGATTGAATCATACAACCATTGAACATGTATTCCAGATAAGACTGGACACACTGATTAAATTTTTCCTCATCGGTCAATAGACAATCAGCGGGCCAATCTATAATCTCTGATGTCAGCAAGGGGTGCTGTCTAGTGGAGCCCAAATGGAAGAATGAATGTCAGTTTGTTTGAACTTTTGAAAAAAAAAAATCACTTCTGAATAAGAAAGGATTTTTATACAGTGAGACCAGTTGGACAAAATGCATGAAAAAAAAAAAAAAATGAAATAAATTAAAAAATATTATGCTCTAGCACTGTGCACTCAATGCATGTTAAGTTATAAGTGGTATTAATGAGTGTGATAGTAATAATATTGATGTGTCACTTTCATATTTATACTAGTATGCCAGTAATGTAGAAGAAAAAGAAAAATATGACAACTGATATAATAATAATGTTAAGTTGAACAGAAATGGTATGAAATGAGGTCACAGTAAGGTTATCATAACATTACAGATTTACATTAGAAATAACACTATAAGATGTCTTAAGTCCACTCAGCAGTCCAGTAACTACAAACAAATCCATAAAGATAATTACAGTATGTCCAGGCCCATGCAGGTAATTAGACACAATAAACAAATTAACTGCAGCACTGCATAATGACAAAAATAATCAGTTAAATGCGCTTAAATTTGAGTTTTGTCTTGAAAATTAAACAAAATGACCCAATGAGAATGCACTTGAAGTGACAAATGTGTCTTCCTAGCTATGCTGTTTGATTTGGTTTACAGTTTTGTTGTATGAATATGTGACAAAACGGATAACATCGAGAGTTAAATGAAAAAAAAAATATGCACCTCTTTTTGGAGCTCTGACCACACATGCCCGGTCACACTTTGTATTTCCTGCAGCGGTGAGACCCAGCGTGGCACTGTAAGCGTGATGGTGCCGAGCTGCCCCTCTGAGACATTTAGGATTATGAAAACTTTCAACACAAAGTTTTCTCTGAGGCACTTTTCCGTCTCCTAGCTCAGCAGAAGGTCACATTAACCTAGTTTAATGCAGCTTCCATATTTGTCCTTCTATTGTAGACAGCTGTGTACTGCAGCTCCCCGGTGACTGGCGATCAGCCTTTCGCTGGCCATTTTTAGCAGCGTGCTGTGTGTCAGAGCAGGGCGACACTGTGCGTGCGTTTAGCTGCTCCAGGTGGCAGCCTGCTGGGCCGCAGAGGTGAGATGCAAAGCAAGCAGTCAAACGTTTGTCCACCGTGGAACGAAAATAGGAGCTCCATAAATAGTCTGGTCACAAATTACAAGTCGCAGTGGTCTTTGGATTAACAACTAATACACAGTGTTACAGTACATGAAAATGTCAGCAATAAGCCCTTTTTACTTCCATAGTTTTGTACTGAATTGGGTCACCTTAATGTAGTGTGTCAAATTAGAGGGTTTCAATCTGTGGAAAAAACATAAAAACTATCGAGATATCAGTTACAGTTTCTGCAAAAACAAGCATCTGAAAACAATTAAACGACCTTGAGTTTCCCAGGTGGTGAGGTCAGTTTGATACAAACACAAAAGATAATCTGGCAAAAAAAAAAAAAAAAAAAAAAACGTACTCAGAACTGACCATCGTAAAAATCATCATAACTACAGCACCAGGGTCAGGGCCAGGGCCATGGTTTATTGATTGACTGATTGCTGGTTGATGGATGATGAGTATGGGTATGGATGGATGAACTAATTCATTGATTGGCTGGATAATTAATTGATTGGGTATCCTGCTGGCTGGTTGGTTGATTGATTGATTAACTGGCTGACTGATTGATTTATTGGATGGCTGGCCAACTGGCTGATTGGTTGATTGATTGATTGATTGATTGATACTGGTTGGCTGTTCAGCTGGCTGATTTAAACACCACCCATAAAGGCACATAAGTCATTGGAAACTGAAAATCCATATACACAACACACACATACCAACATAGACTAACATAGACACACCCCTGTGCATCCTTAGATATACATGTAGGCCTGCTTATGCCCATGGAATATGTGTATGTGAATGTGTGTGTGTGTGTGTGTGTGTGATGTGTGTGGTGTGTGTGACTTCAGCAGAATTCTGACATTATAACATCTGCTCCATCTACTAATCCGCGTACTTCCAGCTGTGTAGCATCATAATACACCAGTGAATCCATCCTGTCTGACAAAGCATTGAGACTTGTTGCTCAAGAGCAAACATGAGTCTGCCTCGCAAATTGCATAAGTCACAGTGATCTAAATGGACTGATAAGACGAGAGAGTAAAGTATATTAAAAAAATCAAGCATTTCTTGCCTGCATATAAACCTGTGACTTGCTGCTGTGAGCGGATACTCAAAAGAAGGAGGTGCTCGGTCTGTTCTGTCTGTTCATGTTGATAAGAAACACGGCCTGTATTTTGCTGCCAGAGTGCCGCCAGATTGCTAGACTTGAGGCTGTTGACAAAAGGACCACAACTGCTTTCTTGCTCCAGTCTTTATATTTAACAAGTGGTGCAGAAGAGGGTACAAGCAGGAACATACAGTCACAATAAGCCTAATTAACATTGAAATATGTAGGCGAATTTCCTCACTTCCTCCTCAGTAACCTACACAACTCATTAAGTATCACTACAGCCCTGGATTTAACTGACACATAAAGTGGCTCATCAAACATCCGTGCATGAAATACGTTCGTTTTCAAGGTAAAGGTTGTTGATGTTTTCTGTAAAGTGCTAAACTAATGCTTTTCTGCCTTCTCTCTCTCCCCTCAAACGCAGCGCTCCAAAATAGCAGTTTATGAGAAAATGTGGTCATACATGAAATCGGCTGAACCCTCAGTGTTTGCCAAGACAACACCAGACGGGGTTGCCCGGGTGCGCAAGTCGAAGGGCAAGTTCGCCTTTCTTCTCGAGTCCACTATGAACGAGTACATAGAGCAGCGGAAGCCATGCGACACCATGAAAGTGGGCGGCAACCTCGACTCTAAGGGCTATGGTGTGGCTACACCTAAAGGCTCTGCATTAAGGTGGGTGGGATAATATAACAATATCCTCCATGTTGTTATAGTATTCCACCTACCCTGATGCCTCCTGTTGTCATTCTCTTCTTCCTCCCTCCTTGATTTCTTCTTTTTTTTTCCCCAAAAAGTTAGAAATGCTATGAGTTTTTTTTCCAGTTTTTATCTAGACATACAGCTATTTTTTTTATTCTGTTTTCTCTGGTTTGTGTCTCTTTGTGTTATTTTCTTCTTTCTCTAAAGGAAATTGCTATTGGTATATTAGTCACATTTGCTAAATCCATTTGAATGTTGATGTACACCTCCACCCTTCCCATCACTGTTTGCTTTGCCCTTCTCTCCTCAATTCTCCCTTCTCCTTGGTCTCTGTGCTTCCTCACTGAATTGCTTCTAATTTAACATTGAACTATATTTCCTTCTTTAACTTGCTACTTAAAATGCTGGTCTGTCAGTTGTGATGAATGTTAACTTGCATGCTGGATGTTGTTATTTCTACTCTCAATGACAGAATGTCCCCATCCCGCACACTTCAGTTATGAGCAATGTAACCCTCCATGCCACCTCTCTAATATTTAACACTTTATTTGCTGTAAAACTGTAAAATGCTTCTTACCCTTCCGCACCAGTGAAATTCTTTACCAATTTGTCCTTTCCGTGCTCCCTTTATGAACCATTGATTACTGATAACTACTCTTACTATTACTAATATTCTATATTAGATTTCTCACGGACCTGTTCATTTTCTTACAAGTTATGTTTTATCGTTTCAAGAAATGCTGTTAACCTGGCAGTGTTAAAACTGAATGAGCAAGGCCTCTTGGACAAATTGAAAAACAAATGGTGGTACGACAAGGGAGAGTGCGGCAGCGGGGGAGGTGACTCTAAGGTCAGCCTCAATGTCACCAAAGTCGGGTATCCTAGAACAGAGTAATCGGCAAGGCTGTCGTCAGTGACTGTAATCTTTAATCGAAATCACAGCCCGACAAGTTATTGTGTCGGTTTCTCCAATTTTGATTGTGCAACTGAGATCAAACTGGGAACCCTTTACTTGGCTAATAGAGGAAAAAGACCATAAGTAATTGTGATATTTGCAAAAAATGTAGGAGAACTGATTACCATTTTTTTATATTGTGTTGTATCTACATTGAGGAGGAAGGAAGGAGTAGTCGTCTCAGAGTATTTTTGGTGGTCTTCCTAGTGGTTTGGCTTGTGGTTATGAAAGGCAGAAACACATTTTCCCTCTGTTTTTTATACCCACAGGCCAACGGCGTAGCATCATCACTTAAGGTTGTTCCATGTAATTGGCATCTTGTTGTCAAAGTAAGGCCAGTATGATTATTATCTCATTTAGCTCAGTAAGTTGATGTTGGTTGAAGGAAGCACTCTCCGATCTGCCGCCTGAATGTTAGGGCCGGCGAGGGCGACAGCGTGGTCTTGAGGGGACTAAGCATCGCAGGCAAACGTGAGAATTCTAATGACAAAGTGACACCTAATGGTCCAAACTTCTGTCTGACACCCAACATCCTCCCACTGAATAACGTGTGAGGCTGTCACCAGGACAGATTGGTTTGGCTGGCCTTGATCCAGGGCCAGTCAGAGTCCTTCCGTTGCCGCCTCCTGACCTGTGAAACCCTGCAGGAGAGCGGAGAATATGACCAGGGGCCCCATTTAAAAACATACACTTGGATTGTTATTATTATTTTGATCATTTTAAGCCATTTTAAGGTTAGTTTTCTTCCTTTGTGCACACCTGACTTATGAAAGTAACAATGTCACGATGAAGGTATATTGGCAGATTCAATGCACAGATTAAAGGTGCCCAATGGAGTTTTCATTGGTTTTGTTTACATTAAAAATTTGTCACCAAAACACATCGTTTGTCTCACTGAACCTCAAAAGACATTTGCACCTCAAAAGCCTTATTTTGAGATATTTTGAAAGTTTTATTGTTTACTTTGGCATGTGTAACATGTCGCCTCCATGCTCGCGGCATGCTGGAAGCACCCTACATGTGATGTAAACAAAACTGCGATCCAGTATTCCTGGTGTGCGACTATAGCGCCACCAGTGGTGACGAGCTACACTGGGTACCTTTATTCTAGTTCTCCAAACTAGAAAACTGCCATTGAAAAAGAAAAAGGCTTTCCTGCTTTTTCAGTGCAGTTTGCTGTGTGCAGACCTGCAGGCAGTGTAGCACAACACATCCACCCTCGCCTGCCTGACGCTGTTTCACATACAGCCTGGGCACATCAAACATATAAAATAGAGCTGGGAGTTTTCTCCAGCCAAGATCAAGGCTGACACTGATGTGAACTTCCATCCTCTGTCATTTCTAAGATCTAAACTCTTGAGTGCACAGCCTTTCGATAAATGAGGCCCCTGATCTTGTGTTTCAGACACCAGGGCGCAGTAGCAGCCCGACTGTGGATCCATCGCTGCCTCTGCTCCTCAGCTTGCATCATGACCACAGTACACTTGGCATATTGTGAAAGATGAGACGGGCTCACTTTGCTGTTGTTGACCCTAGTCTCCCATTCCTGAGTGAGCAGGATATGGAAATGACCAGCAGAGCAACACAAAGCAGCTGTCTCCTCTTGCCAGAAATTTGCCTTGATTCCTTGGTAGACAGCGGGTAGATAACCAATGCAACACTGTCACACCTGACTGCCACATTTCTTTGTCTTTATTTTACTCACAGAAATGCATGTGTTGGTAATTTAACAATTCACTTGAAATATATTGTATGTAACAACCACTGAGAGGAAATACAATATTCACAGCAGAGCATCGCCATCATCTGATAGGCATCTAAATTCCAATTCAACATTTGTATTTACTTACATGTCAGTGTAAGCCTCATGAGAATGATATGAAGAAACCAGCATTTTTGTTCAAACACACTCACTAAATCGAAAATGAAACTCCGGACAACATGTGGAAATCCAAAGAGTGTAAACATAGAAGGTAATTTCATACATTACAGTGTGATGATGTAAAACAGTCCTTTACATCTTGGGTAAATGGTGTTTCTTCTGTTTTTTCCCCCTCCCATATTTTATTTCTCACAATAAGTGATTTATGTCTTTAAATACAGCCATGCGTCAGTATTTTGCACACATTGGTCTGTTGTTTGTCTCGCCATCATGTATAGTCTTTTTATGCTCTTAGTGTTTTTGTAGATATCATTTTCCAGTTCCTGTTTTACCATCTTTCAGAGTAATTGCAAGAGTAAAACACTGAACGCATCTTAAATTAGAAAGACTGAAGGGTAGCCCTTCCCTTACTTTCTCAAAGTCCACTACAGGCATGTGGCCAGGCTGTACATTTACTGGAAATTATTTACAAAGACAGATTTCAGTAATCATTTTGGAATCTACACCTAAATATATAATCCTCATTCTTTTTTGTTATTGTTTTTTTTTTTTTTCAGTTTTCATCTGGAGAGATCTTTAATTTGCTGATTTATGACTGTAATGGGATTTGAATTAACATAGAGAGATTGTTAGCCTTTGGTGCGTTAATACTCCAGGGACTAATTTATCGCTGCTTGAACCCCGGTCCTTTGACTGAATCATTGTTCCTCTAGCAACTCGGCCACTGTTCAGCACTAAATAAATCACACGTGTTAGTCCTGTTGACAGGTGGGCCTATAATCCAATCAGTCTTTGTGAGTATGATTTTTGCTTTTAACATAAAAGGTGAGCATTTGAGATTTTAGCCCATAAACTTCAATATGCTACAATTGAAATACAATTGGCAGACTCTTCTTTTAAAGGTCCAGTGCAACGAGAGTCACGTTTGCGAGGGACACATTAATGGAAAGCCAATCAAAACATAACTGTGGAAATATGAAGCATGGCTGTCTGAGGAAATGCTCCCTTGGTTGTCAGGAGAACTGATTTACTTTGGATATCAGAGATAATTGCGTCAAATACCAGATTGGAATTAGTTCTTTAACTTGGTGACAGCATGCATCACTAATGAGCTGCTGCTGGTTCTGTCAGTGTGTGTGTGTGTGTGAGAGAGAGAGAGAGAGAGAGATGGAGACAAAAGGCAACAAGAGATTCTCTGGGTGGCAGACAAGAGCAACATAATGCTCATGACAGTCAAATGACAATAATGTGGTTGTCATGGTATTTTTTTTTAATACTCTTCTTATCTTGAAGTAACATTTTTCATCAGACTGCCACAGTGAAATGGTCAAGGGAGAATGTCTTCAGCACAACTGGAGAGAAAAGAAGCCTGTACTTAGCATGCATTTAAGATACTTGGTGATAAACTTGCGCACCAATTGCACTGTGAGCTCTGGGCCAACACAAACCGTAGTGAAGTAGTTATAAAATTGTAGATGAACCATAAAATCTGTGATACAGCAACCCTGAGAATCCGAAGAAAAACTTGCAGATAACGTCAAAAACTGAAATTAATATGTGCACTTTGAAGTTGAATGCAATGGCTTAAAGTGTGATGAAAATTGAACTTGATAATGATTTCAAATTCAGTTTTCTTTGTGCAGAAACAGCTTCCTGAGACACACATCGGGGCACAACTGTTACTCCACAGCTGTCATTAGCAGGCGTACACTGTGCACTTTGCCAACCACTGCAGCAAACCAAAAGATTTGTTTATTGTTTCATTTGTTTTGTATTAATGAAATAATATCAACTCTGTAAATCAAACTAAAACCTGGTAAACATGAACATGTGACCCCGATAGCTTCCAGCGATTGGCTGGATAGCGGTTAATGACTAAATAAATAGATTGCCGGGCAGCCAATGTGTTTGGCAAATTTGATCATTTACATGATTCTGTTTAAAAAAAATCTGCTGTATCCCTCACTATCTAAATGATATTCTGCAGCACCTCTCCTCAAAATCTGTGTTGATGCTGCAAGCCGCTGCAGGCCTGTTAGGTTACAACACACACTGAGGTAGTAATGTGTATCTAATGTATTGAGCCGTTTCCACAGCGCAGCACTGATAGATGGAATACAACTCTTTCACTAAGTGGGGAGAAATTTTGGATAATTTGCTAAAAACAGGAGAAAACCAAACTGCTTGCAGTGTGGCATGAAGCTACTGTCTTGCTTCAGCCAAATACGCGACCCTGAACAAAGAGAACTGAATCTGAATCGGGAAAACAATTTCAAACCATTGTTACAAGTTACACAATTGAATATTAATTGTACCTTTCAATCCACTGCACTCGATTTCAAGTGTTTTGGATTCATTCATTCGACAATCTTATTAATTTATTTGTTTGGTTTCTGTCGGAGCATGACCAAATCAGATCTATGCAGCTCACATACACTCTGCTCTCGTCTCTGTCCTGACTTAATCAGAGTAATTGCACTGGATCCTTAAGACACATTTGAAATCTGATCACTTCTTGCTTTAGTCGTTTTGTCATTCTGTTGCTCAGTGGGCCTTAACGAGGATTGGGTCTTAATTTCGCTAGCAGTTCAGTTCTTCCCTTTATTGTACACCATTGTCTGGTAATTGGCTTTTTTGCTCCTTTCATTTCACAGCACTTTGATTCTCCTAGAAAAAAAAGGGCTGTACATTTTTTTTTAATGATTATTATCATTATTGTCATTAATAGTAGAATTTCAGTTCTCTGAGTTTTAACATTCATTTTAGTCAAAACATACTGGTGTAATGCTTTTGGTTTTAGTAAAAGTAAGTCATTGTAGTTCACAGTCTCAGTTATGAATTGCACATTGTTATTACAAAGTCTTGGTTTTCTCTTCGACAACAGAAGACAGTGAGATCTGTCGCAGAACATAGAGATAAAATAGTTTAGTGCTGAAATGTAGTTGTTTTCTCGTTGATTGCTGTTGATAAATTGCCGTGTTCTCTGGGACAAAATGATTGCACACTCAAGCTGCACGGGGACTCGGTGGAGGAAACAGACATGCTGCATCTCTCTACTGGTCCCCCGGCCTGAGCATTTGTGACAAGCTTATTTTACTTGTCATTTTCACCTCTCGAGTCCCTCGGAAATACAGCAGCAGCCCTAAAACAATCAATTAGCCAGTCAGTCATGTCTTCCTCCATCAGGACTTCTCTCTAAGCGACTATCATTTAATTACGATGTTAATGACATGTGTTGTGGCTTGGGCTCCATGCTCTATGCATTTTACATGCAGAATCATGTTATTAGAGTACAGACAAGTGGGTTTCATTTGAAGGTATTTTCATCCATATACAACAATTAACAACCTCTAAAAGTCTGCAGCCAGTAAACCTCACAACTGGCTGCAGTGTGTGGCTGCACCTCACTATTTTCAGGGTTACTTCCAGGGAACACCACGGTATCTTTTTTGAAGTATTGCATTTCTTATTTCACTGTTAGACTTCAGGGTTTTGCTCATTTCGGTTTTACACAGGAGAAAAGCTGCAGGACGATGTGCCCTGTGCTCTCCAAGCTGAGAATTTATTATTTAAATGTCCATGTCCACCACCTGGTGGTGTGTCTGAGGCCTGGGTGTCAGCTGAGGATCAGTTAAATCTTTCAGTTTACACATATAAAGTGGATCAAGAGACAGTTTTTTATTTTTCCCTCAAATATTGATGTTCAGAAGATGCCAGAGTGTTATACTGTTTTATATTGGAAAAATTGCTTTTGTCACTTGGGCTTTAGTATTGCTTGAACATATGTTGAAAATGTAATATTTCATGGTGATTTTTTTTTTATTCATTTTTTTACTTCCTTTTTTCTTTCCATTCTTCAGAACAGCCAGTGTTGGGTGTGCATGTATGAGGCAGGCTGGGAGCACAGCGCAGGTTTCACCACTTAAACGCATTAGGGATATGTATTTCATCGTTAAATCTAATAATTGTAGTGGCTCTTCAAGACATCTGGAAACTGATGATTTGTTATTGCTTTGGTAGTTTTCTCATTTTGTGGGCCTTTATGAGCAATGGGTTTTAATTTCGCCGGCAGTTCTTCCTTTTATTCCTTATATATATACACTATATTACCAAAAGTATTCGCTCACCTGCCTTTACTCATACTATGAACTGAAGTGCCATCCCATTCCTAACCCATAGAGTTCAATATGATGTCGGTCCACCTTTTGCAGCTATTACAGCTTCAACTCTTCTGGGAAGACTGTCCACAAGGTTGAGGAGAGTGTTTATAGGAATTTTTGACCATTCTTCCAAAAGCGCATTGGTGAGGTCACACACTGATGTTGGTCGAGAAGGCCTGGCTCTCAGTCTCCGCTCTAATTCATCCCAAAGGTGTTCTATCGGGTTCAGGTCAGGACTCTGTGCAGGCCAGTCAAGTTCATCCACACCAGACTCTGTCATCCATGTCTTTATGGACCTTGGTTTGTGCACTGGTGCACAGTCATGTTGGAAGAGGAAGGGGCCCGCTCCAAACTGTTCCCACAAGGTTGGGAGCATGGAATTGTCCAAAATGTTTTGGTATCTTGAAGCATTCAAAGTTCCTTTCACTGGAACTAAGGGGCCAAGCCCAGCTCCTGAAAAACAACCCCACACCATAATTCCTCCTCCACCAAATTTCACAGTCGGCACAATGCAGTCTGAAATGTACCGTTCTCCTGGCAACCTCCAAACCCAGACTCGTCCATCAGATTGCCAGATGGAAAAGCGTGATTCATCACTCCAGAGAACGCGTCTCCACTGCTCTAGAGGCCAGTGGCGGCGTGCTTTACACCATTGCATCCGACGCTTTGCATTGCACTTGGTGATGTGTGGCTTGGCTGCAGCTGCTCGGCCATGGAAACCCATTCCATGAAGCTCTCTGCGTACTGTACTTGGGCTAATCTGAAGGTCACATGAAGTTTGTAGCTCTGTAGCAATTGAGTGTGCAGAAAGTCGGCGACCTCTTTGCACTATGCGCTTCAGCATCCGCTGACCCCTCTCCGTCACTTTACGTGGCCTACCACTTCGTGGCTGAGTTGCTGTTGTTCCCAAACGCTTCCATTTTGTTATAATAGAGCTGACAGTTGACTGTGGAATATTTAGGAGCGAGGAAATTTCACGACTGGATTTGTTGCACAGGTGGCATCCTATGACAGTTCCACGCTGGAATTCACTGAGCTCCTGAGAGCGGCCCATTCTTTCACAAATGTCTTGTTTCACAGTCTGCATGCCTGAGTGCTTGATTTTATACACCTGTGGCCAGGCCAAGTGATTAGGACACCTGATTCTGATCATTTAAATCGGTGAGCGAATACTTTTGGTAATATAGTGTATATATATATATATACATATGTTATCATCATCATTACTATTATTACAATTGTCAATACTAGTACTAGTAGTAGTATTAGTAGTAGTAATGGTGGTAGCTGTAATAGAACTACAATTCTCTGAGTTTTTACATTTATCTGACATGGTTCTGTGCCTGTAAACAGCAGAAACTACCACGTGGTTTTTGAGCTCTGTCTTTGCAAACGTGATGTGAAGACTGAACTCAGAGCCTCATTTGTAAATTATGCTGGTTCATTAATGTATGAATGAGGTGATAAGGCATTTCTTAAATATTTTATTTCTTAAAGTTATAACTACGGTCCATTTCAGCATAGTTAGTGATGCTTACAGTGTGAACCATCCTCACTCCCTCCTGCTCCTTCATTAGAGGAATAAATTACTCATTTCTAATTTTCTAATTAAACTCTATGTGGGCGATTCTGTGGAAAACAAATGCAGACGAGCTGCAAGCAAATCTAGAGATGCTCTGATTGTGATGCTTGACTGATCCTTGTAGAGTAGAGAAACTGCCTATTTTTTTTTTTTCTTACACTGTCATCTAGTGAGGTCAGAGGTCGGAGGTCATCTACAGAGCAGCAGCACTGCAGCCGGCAGGGTTCAGTGTCTTGCTCAGGGGCACTTCAGCAGCGAAGACACTTGTTGACCTGCAGGCTTCAATTAAGATCCTAGAGTTAAAAAATGTGTCTGATAACGGCCTGTTAATGTTTTTGTTATTGTGGAAAGAGTAGTTTACAACACCCGGTGGTGTAATTCAGAGGCGCACAGGAATGCTGAAATCCAGGCAAGTGGTAATATTATTGCAGGAGGAATATTGTAACAAATGGTTATGATATCATATGATTATTGGTGCTTAGTTCAGATTTCTACAAGAAATTATGGTACTGTGAAACAAATAATAAAACTCAAAATTACATTTTCAACTGTTTTAAGTTCCTGAATGGATGAAAATATCTGCAAATGGGATTCTTTTTTTTGCCTGCATTTTATTCTTTATTCTACAGTGAAACATGATGAGAATACAAAGTCTGAGCATCCAAAACACAAAGCTTAAACGCCACAACCAGTTATTCTGTATTAAGACATAATTAATGTCCAAATTTGTTACTAGCCTCCACCATACATGCTGTCCTGCAGAGCCAAAAGGCAGAAACTGCATAAATAACACTTGTGAATCTGTTTAAGTAGAAAAAATGATTTCAAATTTTGTCTCCTGCACTGACAAATCCATTGTTTATACAAAAGTGTGGCATTTTTGTTTACTTTAAATATAGATTTGTCTTAAACTTCAACTTTTAAGGCACACAACCATTATTTTCTATTGCCTTTGTAGGGCAGTGGTCACACAAACAGAAAATCAGTGTTTCAAAGAGCTCTGCCTGGGGAACAGGACTGCAGGTCATCCATTCAAGATCATGCATGATGTCTTGATGTTTTTTTTGTACATAATACAAAACAAAAAAAAAAAGAAGAAAAAAAGTGATTTGTATTTTATTTAACTCACAAAAAATGCAGTGGTGAATACAGTATATTTAGTGATGTTGAATTACGAACACTGCTCTTTATTTCTGAAGGTAAACGAGCTTGGAAATCTAGCAGTCATGTAAATCGAGTGTAATGTCTTGCAAAACAAAAAGCCCCAAACTATGACTCTCCTCATCGGGGATTTGGTTCAAAGAGTCTCCACGGACTCCTTTCTGCCAAATCTTGCTTGGCATCATCTGGCAGATAGTGATTCAGAGGAGCCTTACAGTGAATAAACTGCTGCAGAGCAAACGCAGAAATCGAACACTAACCACAGAACACCTGATGAATCTCTGTCACCCCACCTACTGTTTATCCTGACGTTTTTGGAGGCAGGATCTCAAGTTGATTTATTTAACCCTCTTCATTCATATGAGAAAAGCATCGATCTGAGTGTGGACATCATGACACGCTCTGTGATCTGCAGGGGTGATTTTGTGAGACATTGGCTCTCTCTGTAGCTGTTATCAAATTGGATTGCTGTTTTTTGTTTGTTAGTCAAGAAAGGGTTCCTGTAAGATCCACCTTGCTAAACATCCAAAAAGGCTGCCTATGGAAAAAAAGTGCCCTTAACAGTTTAATGCAGCTGTTTTTTTTATTCTGTAAGGCTATGCAGCAGCTTCTTATTCTGCAAGTTCAAATTGTTTGTACCTTTTGATCAGTGTGTGCCGATTACTCAAAGCGATAAAGGTAGGGTCTGGCATGCTAGGGTTAGCCATGGATTATGAAAGGTAACATCTACTGTAGTTCTTGCCTGCTATTTGTGATGTCTTGGCCAGAACCCTACTCTATCGCTTTGCACAGTATAAAGTAGTTAAAAAGTTGAATAACATAAAATAACATAATATAATGTTATTTATGTTATTTCCCACGTGAAGAACTCCTGTAAACCTTGCAGTATTGAAACTCAGTGAACAAGGCATCTTAGACAAGCTGAAAAACAAATGGTGGTACGATAAGGGTGAATGTGGAACCAAGGACTCTGGAAGTAAGGTCAGTCGCTGCAGGTCTTTTTATACTGATTGCCAAATGCATTTTGACCTAACTGTTCATATGCAAACATCTAAAGCATACATCCTCTCAGACATGCTAAATCATGACATGTACCTGAATACTTGCTTGTCTGCCCTTAGAATAACATGTAAGAAAACATTCACAGAAAAAATAAGAAATAGACGTACACTCCCTTCACACATAGCCTAATTTATTTCCGCTCTGATCATAATTCATAACATGACTTCATTTAGACAGTTTGCTATTCTAGATTTAAAACGTTTCAGCATGATAATGCAAAATTATTATTTTTTTTTACTCATACCATAAAATTATGAAAAGTTGAATCATAGAATTGTAACCATTATACTGTTATTTCGCTGACCAAACCTCTATTGAAATTTAGTTTATTGGTGTTATTATTCATTTGTTTGCAAAGTGTGTATATTAATGTACTATTAGCATCCTTACTCTGACTTTTGAATTCCATCTGACCATGCAGTGGTCAAATGGTATTTAATGGTCATGATTTTAAGGTGTGTGTGTGTGTGGGGGGGGGGTCACAGTAAGGAGCATTTATGCCCCCCCCCCCCAGTTGTTTTATAGACATTTATGAGCCAGTTAACCTGTTAGCTGAGTTTTGATACTGGACTTAATGCTGTCACTTGCAATTCAAAACATCCCTCAGCATTAAAATGCAAATGATGAAACTCACATAAATGAATTTCAATATCACCGTTTGGCTTTTAATAGCAGCAAAATGGTTCAATTCACCTTCCACAGCTTGCCACTTTGATTACAAAATGTAAACTGCAGTGTGTTGAAGGTTAAGTTGTGAAGCTATCCTAGTGAATCGAGGGCTTAATGGTTAGACCTGTACGACGTTGACCGCCTTCCTTTAGCCGTGGCCTCGTAAAGAGACCGTAAAGCAGGGTAGATAGAGAGCCTTTCTCTCTACATTCACCAACCCAGCTGCTAGAGTAGAAACAGCCTGAGAGTTGGCTCTTTTCCCCCTGCAGTTCAGGGGAGGCTCTGGACACAGTAGCTATCCAAGTTATTCAAGTTGCACCAAGTTTATCTGACTTCTAGCCAAAAGTAGGTAATTCTGTCTCCAAGGGGGTTTTGTAGAAACAACTGGTAACGCATTCAGAGTTGCTGGGCATGTTTAGCTAATGTATAGTGAGGCTGAAAATATCTCTAGGCTTTCTTTAGGTGTGGGTGTGAATTCTGTTTGAGGTCAGCCTCAAACTGTCACTGTAAAAAGCCTTAACTGTGCTCTCTACCTCCCCCAGGACAAGACAAGTGCACTAAGCCTGAGCAATGTGGCTGGAGTCTTCTATATTCTGGTTGGAGGGCTTGGCCTGGCTATGACTGTGGCTTTGATAGAGTTCTGCTATAAGTCACGGCAAGAAACCAAAAGACTCAAGCTGGCAAAGAATGCCCAAAACTTTAAGCCAGCCCCTCCGTCTAACACCCAGAATTATGCCACGTACCGAGAAGGCTACAATGTGTATGGAACAGAGAGCGTTAAGATCTAAACGGTACGTCTGAGCTCGTCCTGTGAGGAATACAACAGACTGGATAGGAGTGGGGTTACTTCACTGATATTTTATTACATTTTTTTTTTAATTGATATTTTATTATTTTATTAGTAGAAGTACTGCTGTAAAGGCTAAAATAAAAAGTAACTGTACTCAGAGTCAAAGTTACTGACTTACTTCCTGGAAGCAGTAACTTTGTCAGATGTGATTTGTTTTTCCAGGTTATTTTAATTGAGGTTTGGACTCCACAACTTTTCAGTTTATGATGGTGCAGCTTCTGAGAGTTGACAAAAATTGTGCGCTGTAATGAATTGGGATTTAATATGATAATTAGGTACGATACTTCAGATGCACTCAGTAAAACTACTAAGTATAAAGAATACACTCTAAATAGTGCACAAAAAGCTACTCACTTGCAGTAATGTGAGTAAATGTGATTACTTACTTCCACCTCTGCTAGTTTTCTTGCTGTCATTTTGATAATGAATCTCACATTGTGACCATAAATTACCACAATGGAACCCAAAATCCTGCATTTTAAGTCATATTTAGTCTCATGTTCCTTGTTAGAATTTGGTTTTCTTTTGAAATAAGTAAAAAAAAAAAAAAAACATGCCAGTGGGATGAGATAAACCCACTCGTTTCCATAATTTTCTTCAATTAAGTGTCATTTCCTTGATTCTTGTGGGCTGATCTGCCTTATTCTGCCTTGTTTCAACATTTAAATTCTTGAAACAAGTGAAACTGCGCCAAAAACCAGGGGGTTTATATACAATATTGATCCCACCGGCAGATTTTTCCCATTTGTTTTATGCAAAATAAGATTTCAACATTGAAATTACTAGACAGAGTTATTTTCAGCACAGCATTTATGAAATTTCAGCAGTAGTCACAGTTTTGAATGAAATCTTGATTTATCAGCCAATGCGTGTTTCATTTCAAACTGCAAATTGCTCCTCAGTCCTCATTCCCTGCACTTTGTTGTTGTTGTTGTTGTTGTTTTTCCACAGAGGTGAAACGCGTCCCTTATCCCACTGGTGCGTCTGGATGAAAGACACAGCCGCTCTGTGTGAACTCAACACACTGAGGCTGTCGTCCTGGAGGCAGCAGCCCTTTGTCATCAGCTTGGACACAAGCCCAATGTCAACAAGTGCTCATTCTGGGTTGCAAAGCCTGTCACATTAACGGAGGGCAATGACGCAACAGGACTCGTGCTTCTGGAAATATGGGACATGCCTCTTGTAGTGCCTTATGGAGCATTCAGCGTCATGGCAATGCAATTAAAATTTAATCCACTTGAAAAATAATATGTATCTGGAATTAGGGCAAAACATTGCTTCAAAAAGAAAATTAGATGAACTGTTGTAATTTGTTTTTTGGGGGAAAGTTGTGTTTTCTATTTGGACGAGAAAAGAAAGCCATGATTTGCAATCCAAACATCCGGGAGTACTTATTAAGTCATTTGAATCCTTTACAGACATATTTTTGTGGTGAAATCTTTAAGTTGGATAAATGTTATATTTAGTGAAGTAAAGTCATTTTCTTATTTTGCTATAAGACTATTTTCAGTGTCATAATATTTAGGACAAGCTCAATCAATAGGATAAGGATCAATTAAACTGACAATATTTTACCCCTTTTTTTTTTTTTTTTTTTTTTACTCTGAAAATGTGGATAATATGAAACTAGTGGTCATCTCAAATTGCTTAGGTGCTTTGTTGATTTTCAAAGCCTGTTGGACAACATCATATACGACTGTCTTTGTATTCAACTAGATGCTTCGGTTTAAATCGACTACAGTGAGATTACATTTGTCGCAACTGCCAAAATTTTGAACCAAGAACATTTTTTTTTATTGAAATGAGGTCTGCTTTTAATCACTTAGTGCCATATTGTTGAAATGAAATCTTCAAAAGAACAGTAATACTTTTTTCTGTAGAGAATAGGAGAGTGCTCCCTTTTTTAAGTACCAGTATATTCAAATGGTTTCATTAAAGCTTATGGCCTCGGTCAACACTTTGTACACACTTAGAAGCCGTTCTCATGTAAATGCAATATCCGCAGCTGTGAATCTCGACATTTTGATAAACGATAACACACACCATAGCTTATCTGGTTGTTTTAAAGCTTTCTGTGTCTATGCATAATGCAGAAACGTCAGCTGGTGAACTGTACATTGAGGAAGGAGCCGAGGATGAAAACAGCTTGTGTCTGTGTGAATGGCATTTTTTTTGTTATCAACTTAAGGAAAACCTAGAAATGCTACAAATCATGTACGCCTACGTTTGTTTGGTATCCTTTTTTCCCCCCCTCCCCAAATAAAGTGCATGTGAATTTGGTGGGAACTTCACCAAACCGCGACCTGAAATGGACCCTGGTTAAGCTTAGCCCTACCATCACACGATTTGATCTGGTTTGTTTTTCCTCTCTCTCTCTTTTTTGTTTTGTTTTCAATTTATCTGTAACTGCACCTCAACAATGAGAGCTGCATGTATGGACAATGATGAGCCTCTTTGGAGAGGTCATGTACAAAGGATTTTATTACATTTCCTAAATAAAAGCAGGTTTATATTCATCTTTTGGGACATTCATCAGATTGTTTTATGCACAGGAAACCTTCCATCAGTTTAGCAGCCTGTGACATTTCCATAACTTCACCATGAAATTTGCCTAATTTCTGTGAGCAAAAGACACTGAGGTTTGTTCTACACTATATATGTTGTGAAAGTTGGTCTATTATTTCTAAAACAGTATTTGAGCCTCATGAGAGCAAAACAGTAACACACACACCTCAAGTCTTTCACTTTTAATTCTAGTCCAATCTGGAAAAAAAAACATTTTTGCAGTTGGTTTGACCAAAAATGTGGATATTTACTCAGAGATGAACTATGTTAAACTTTCTTCACGACACTGAACTGATGCATGAACACACACACACACATCAGAAATCCTATAGAGCCACAAGAGGCATTATTATAAACTGGTAAATCAATATTTAACAGCTGATGCTACTTTATATTCAGATTTCCATAATTTCACCAAAATGAATCGAGCCCTGGGAACTGTATTTTTTAATTTCCTGACTTTTCCAAGTTTTTCCATGACAAAATAAACCCTGCGGTGAGCAAATAAGGTGCATTGGCTCCTCATAAGAATTTGCTGAATTGGGTTTCAGTTACACTGGTGTGTCTGAAAGGAGGAAGAATAGAGTGAATGTGAACTGAAGGGCGGGTGTGTGTTATATCTGACGGTGCCTATCCATCCGAGTGTGACTGAGGTTTCCTTCTAACACAGTAAAACCCTTCAAAGTCCACTGAGTTTATCCATCCACTATGAGACCTGAGTGTCTAAAGCCTGAGGAACTCTTAATTTCTGTCAAGGAGGAAAGAAAGTAGAGTAAGAGACGGTATCAAAGTGACACACTAGGAAAACTATTATTTATTGGTTTTTAAAAAAAGCATACACTCGTTGAGTACAGCAGATAAAAACTCCAAAAAGTCATTTCGAAACAGTTGTATTTGGAGAACAGAGCTTAGAACTTTTTTTGCCTTGATTTTTCTTTACAATTCTATATTTGCATCAAGGTGAATTGGCATTTTTTATAAATTATGTAAAAACCTGATAACACACACACAAAAAAAAAAAAAAAATCACAAAAAAGGACATTGTAAGGGACATTAAAAAAAAAAGAGAAAAAAGGAAAGAACTAACATGACGTGAATTTCATGTTACCCTCTTTATTATTGTACACATAATATACAAACTGGTCCTTTGTATCATTTTACTGAGCTATGTCTAAATTCTTAATTGGATTAAAAGGTAGAGAGAAATAAATAAAGTATTTCTAAAGGATATGAGGTAAGTGAATATGGAAAGCATGTTAACTCCAATAAAACAAGCAAAAGCAAAGCCTGATCACATAAAAAATACAAAAAAGTCAAGCATGAGATTATTGAATCCATGTCAGGTGCTACCAAGAGACCCTTTAATACAGTAACCACTTTTCTGAGTAGAATAACATTTTTTTGTGATTTGAACAGCACATTGTGCCCATACCGAAGAGTAAAAATAAAAATGAAAACCAAATCAAAACAAAAACTTTCAGCTGGTTTACTGATAAAAAAAAAAAACAACAACAACATTGAAATGAAATATAAAGAGGTGATCTGAAAGTTGAAATACTACAACTAACATCACTTTGCGGGCAGTATACCGAAAAACAACACAGGCAGAAATGAGAGTACTAGTTAACAACATGGTACAGACAGGGTTACAGTTGTCTTGCAGGTAAAAGCACAGCTTCTCCAGTTCTGCTGCAGCCCCGACGGATAGAAGAAGGAGAAAGAAGAAGAAAAAAAAAAACATCAAACACCGAGCGCACAGTTGCCTCAAGAGCTGGTAACAAAGAAGACGGATCGCGTCTTACCTTCACTGATTTATTGCACATTATCTGTGCTTGTCAGAGGATTTATGAGTACGATTGTTAAGGGAAAAAGAAAGAAAAGGCGTTCCAAAAACACAATCATTAACATACTGACAAGTAATCCTGCTTAATATCGACTGCGGGCTGCTAATGATCTTTCGCTCAGGGGTTTTAGGAGTTGTCTGCATGTTCAAACTGCACAGACAGGCTGGGAAAACAAGAGGGCCGCTTATGTTTTGTTGTTCCACCGTGGTGTTAAGAGGTGTGATCCAATACAACGTAGGATGATGCAGAGTGGATTTAACACAACGGCTGTCCGGTGGGTGGGTTCTGTAATTTTAACCAATCTGGAATCAAAACTGAAAACCACAGCTAGCAAAATACATTCAAAGTGTAGTTCTTATTTAACAATGTAGCTTCTCGATTAACTGTTTTCTTTTTCTGTTCACTAACTGATCAATGAATAGTATCTGTGAATAGCAGCAGCGTGGATATAACAAACCTGCTGTCGAGTAACTACACATTCGATTTTAACCTTTAACTGATTTGATACTACTTATGGACTGAAAAGACTTCTGAATCCCATGGAATTTCTGACATGCAATTTTAAGAGCGAATACTCAGTTCAGTAAACATGACATATTTAAAAAGGACAATTCCAGTGTGATTTGAGTTTTCCTGCATTCCCTCACTGTAGATTGTTTGTATCAAGTTGTAAGACATTTGCTATTTGCTTTACTTGTTTTCAGGGTAAACATTTCCAATAAATGCTATATCACGTATTACAAAGGCACTCCTGATAAAGAAGAGAGCCCAAACTTAAGCCGTAATTTTTTTTT
The DNA here is from genome assembly GCF_902150065.1 of Myripristis murdjan. Lineage (NCBI taxonomy): Eukaryota > Metazoa > Chordata > Actinopteri > Holocentriformes > Holocentridae > Myripristis > Myripristis murdjan. The sequence continues at coordinate 22,314,023 of NC_043993.1, forward strand.
TTTTTTTTAATGGAAACTTTACTGAGCTGAGACTGACAGAAGACAGATCCTAATGTAACTGCACAGAACATTAGCCATGGGGCAAGTGATTTATTTTGGCAGGAAAACAGATAAATTGGAAATGTAGTGCCCTGAAGTGTTATCTTCCCTCTTATCGCTGACGAGCAGAAAACACAATCCACAATGAGGGCATTAAAAGGTCTTCCAATGTAAACGTTTATATCCTGATGTGAGAGCTCTGATGCATTTTTATGCAACACAACTGGCGGCCTCTTGGCCACTGCAATGAATTACCTTTACTGACAGAACTATAAGTCTTTGGAATTGTTTTATCCGTTGCTTAGAAAACTTATCAGGCAAAACCTTTTTCAAAATATGTATATACATATTATGATGTATGACACATGCATGTACAGACTATCACAGTTAACATTAAATGGGGTGGAAAATGTAAAAATAGGAAAAACAAACAAAATATGCTGGAATTGTCCTTTAAAAGAAGCAAATCATCTTTATTCTAGCTCGATGTGAGCCGACAGTTAAATGTTGAAATTTGAAAAGTCAAATGGATGTAGAGGGTTCTCACTAGAGGTTGTGCGCAAGTCCTGGTGGTGTCCCTTGTGATTTTGGCGGTTATTGTGTCTAAACAAGTCTTTACTGCATGTAATGGATAAAAATGGAAGCAATATTAGAATTTTTTTATGGGTGGCCTCTACACTTTGCTTACATCTTCTATTCTGTGTCCCTTTCATTTTAATTCCTCCCATTATTTCTACTATTTCAATAAACATCAAATACAAGAGACCTGGCGCTCTCCTTTAAAAAAAAAAAAAAAAAAAAAAAAAAATTACAAAAAAAGCTGCTAACTGCAAACTTAAGTGTAAAAATTGGGCTTTTAAGTCAGTACAAAGCAGCCCCAGTTTTGATGTACGTGTCACTCAATACATTTAAGGATATTGTTTTTTTTCTTCCTTCCCGCCACTGCTGTCCCTCTTCTCTTTCTTGTCGGATTTCTCTTTATCATGTCTGGACTCCTGAGGCACACGGACAAAAGTGTCAATTAAAACAACGGTTTCTGGCAGCAAGAAAAAACACAATGACATGAGTAATAAAGGTAAAGCTACTGCTTTGCACGTTTAGTACTTCAAATGTAAATCTAGCGGTAGGAAAATGAAAAAAATATACTCTGCAAAAAAGCAAAGTGCCTTATTGTTACTTCAAGGGATGGTAAGACTAAAGCCTCATGAATATGCGGAAATATGCTCTACAAACCAGAGACAAAAGGGTGAGACTGACCTTTTTGCCTCCAGAGGAAGTTCTCTCAGGTTTCACAGACTCGCCCTTCTCTTTGCTGGAAGATTTGGATCTCTTGCTCTTCTCTTTTTCAGCTGAGAGCGGCGAGTCAGAGGAAGGACTGGTGCTCTTGCTGTTTTTGGAGGAGTCTGGCAGAACAGAGTAGACAGAACAGAATAGAGAGGATTAAATTCAGTTTAAGATGCATTTGTGGGCACACAGCCTAGTCGCCAGGAAAAAAAAAAAAAAAAAAAAAAATACTGGCATTTTACGTTTCTGTAAACCAAGCATACGTTGAAATGTCACATTGTCAAGATGGTGATGCAGTATAACGTGATGACAAACAGGGGTGGATGGCACCATTAACAGGACTTTCTCTCCTCAGATTGGAGTTTGAGTCCTGTGTCGAGAGAGATGTTTTTTAAAAAGGCAAGGTTCGCCAGCTAATTGTACCGAGTTAGTTAACCATGACCTTTTCCTAACATTAACCAAGAGGTTTTGGTGGCTAATGACGCAAATAAAAGTGGCTAATTGTTGATGTACAATATATGTTTGGTTCAGAAACGCTGAAATTTCAACATATTTGTTGGTTTGCAGAAACGTAAAACAGCATAATTTCATTCTGCCGACTGGGCAGGAGCACCGCTGTCGATTTGAGATTTGTTGAGGGCCAACTTACTGGTTCCATTCTCGTCCTTTCTGCGTTTGGATTCTTGGCTCATCTCACGTTCGGTGACAGTGTGGTCCTGAGAGACAGATAAGACAAGCTACATCAGCGATACCAAGGAGAAATCCTTCCCAACCTCATTTGATTTATTGCAGAACATTTACCTCAACATGCCATAAATTAATCTGTCTCCTTAATCTATTTGATAACTTATGTGTGACTTTTTTATTGGCCTACACAATACAAAGCTACATGGAAAAGGTATATTTTATGAAAGTGGCATGAAAAAGATATACATGCATATACATGTATTTCGAGTTACTTTTTTTTTTTTTTTTACCAGTTTCTCTAAAGACGTGAATGAGCTGGTGGTGTGTATAGATCCCTCTAGGTAGCATTAATAAATGGCTTAAGACTCAATAACTCTTGTGGAACAGTGTGTTAAATAGTACAAATGTGACATTTACCTGCACATAAAACCTAAAATATGAGCCTTTCAAACACAGAATTCACAAACAGTTGTGGGCTTTTTAAACACTCACCCTCTTCCTGTCTTTGCGATCCTTCTCTTCCTTCTTCTCTTTGGATCGGCCTTGTGTGTTCTCTAAGTCTTTCTTGTCCATCTCCCTCTCTCTGCTCTTGGACCGGTCAACTGAATTGTAGTTGATGTGGTGCTGTGAAGACAATTATATATATAGAACAAAAAAGGAAAAAAAAAAAAAAAAAAAGAAAAAACATTTTTTTCAGTGTAGTTAGTTATAGGAACCCTTTACCTTTTTTTTTTTAGTGTAAAACTATCCCAAAAGACAACACCAGATATGCATTCTTAGGTCATAAATGAATCCAATATGCAAGAAAACTAATGTATTATTCATGGTTTGTTGCTTTGTTATCCAATGGCTGTCTGAATAGTTTCAGTACAGTTAATTACATTTGGAATATAATTCTTTCAGACATTTAAAAATATGGAACAATGTTACTGTTGCAAACAAATAATAAACCATAAGAAATGTACATACAGGCTAGTTTAAATGTAAACAATAGGCTAGTGGTTGAAAGAAATTTTTCAGCAGAAATGCCTAACTACGGATGCTCTGATGGAGTTTTTTGTTGAATAATACAGATCATGGAGTTCTTCTAAGTGATTTCTGGCCATTTTCAACATTGACACACATCTCCCTGGAGTTTTACCATCATGCCAGTCAATTAAGATCATGATTTTGTCATTTACTACAAAGTTTTTTCTAGGTAGAAGTGAAATCTGACCAGGCCAATGGAAACTCAAAAAGCTGAATACAAAAAGTGATTAAAATGTCCTCTCCACAAAGTAACACACACACTGCAGCTGCCCATCTTTAAATAGCTGTGACTGAGCGATTCTGACACAGCAGCTCAGTTACCCACCCATCTGATACTTTTCTCACACACTTCCTTGTTTATTCTGCTGCCTGCCACTCCTCTGCAGACTTCACATATCAACGAGAAAAAATAACTCAAGTGGGATTTTGTTGCTTCATCTTGAAAGCAGTCACTTGTTGGAACGCCCACATCCAAAATAATCTGTTTTTAGAAATAATCCCACTGGGTCATCATCAGCACAGCCCTGATGAAGTAATCAAAACTTCAGGGGGCATCCTGGTTCTGATACGATGCAGGTAATATCACAAATTATCTTTCTGCCCCACACTGTCAGTTTTTCAGTATATTCAATTTTGATATATTGACCTATTTGAATAAAAATTAGAAGTTTGATTTCTTTTTAAAAGTATAATTGATTGCTTTAGTGTGGTTGTAACAGCTTATTTAGATTTTTATCACCTTAGATGTCCAACTTTGATGGTTACCCTGATAGGTTTTACCACTTCAGTTGACATAATTCTGCACTTTGTGACACCAGGTGGGAGATTTCTGACCCTGTACAATATTCTCACATATCCTACTTGAAAACAAATTCATAAGCATTGAAGATTTTACCCAAAATGCCATAAAAACTAACAAATAACCAATAAAAATGTCAGAAATAAACAAAAACATTTTGATTTTCTTCTTTTTTGGTACACAGACACCTGCACTACTCAAATAGTAGGAAAGAGAAGCATTTAATTTTTTTTTTAAATTTTGTCCAGTGTCTGCAAAGTAAGGGACTGGATCTCAATATCGTTCAGTACTTCGAGTTTTGGCATTGAACAGGAACGTAGCACTAGACTAGCTGAAATAACATGTAGTACTGCAACATGCTAAAGTTTCAGGCCATGGATTACTGCAACATCAGGTAAAAGCAGTGTTATGTTCAAAAGTGCACCCTTTGGGTCTTTCTGGTTTCCATTGGGTCAGTCAGATCGTGTTGAGAGCAGCACTGCCAGCAAACAGGGCTACACAGAAGGCTACAGTGAAATCAGTGCTAAAGGTTTGACCTGAATCAATTGGCATCATGACAAAAATAAACTAATCAGTTGAAAATAACCAGAATTTCCCCTTAAGAAACCTGTCCACGTGTACTTGTCACATTTTATTTTAAATATACAGCACTTTTAATTTTTTCCTGTAAAAACAGTAACACAGAATGGATGTCTGAACAGAGAATATGGTCCTACACTGAGAGAGGTCATCGTGATGTTTTTAAAATAGTACCTGATGGAATGCAACACAACACAACACAGTGCTTGGTGGTTACTACATGGAACTGGAAATATTTTCAGTTTTCCTTTTCCAAAAAAAATCAGCAGCTTAATGGCTGCAAAAAAATTCCTAAATAATTCACTTCTTGTATCGAAAACCTTAGCCATCATCATGCCATCTGTAGGTAAACAAACATCTACAGAGATATAAAGATAAATGGAGAGTAGGGGTGTAACGGTACATGTATTCGTATTGAAAATTTTCGGTACAGGACGTTGGGTTCGGTACAGAAGTGTGCAGCACGGGTGAGTTACCACACAAGTATAATAGGTGGAGGAACATAAGTTTCGTTTTCATTTATCCATATCCACCTGCAGCTACACGTGCGAAACAGTAGAGGGCAGCAGTACGCCATGGAAGCGTCTGGTCTCTCTCGAAGAAGCATAATAAGCTACACCTGAAGCATGACCTGAAGCCTGACCACTGATGTCATGGCTGCGGCTAATGCTAGCGAAACCGGCACCAGCGAGAAACTAGAGCTTGAAGAGTGTCCCTTGTTGTTAAAATCTCCTGTTTGGGAACACTTCGGCTTCCTGGTCAAATATTGCTACGGACAAAAAACAAGTGGATAAAATGAAGGCAGTGTGCCGACATTGCTCAGCTGAGATCAGGTACGTTCATGGCAACACGACAAACAGGCTATTTCATTTGAAACGGCGTCATCCGAATGTGACCATCCCTGGTACAAGAAAAAAAAAAACAAAAAAAAACACCCTAGTGCAAACGCAGCTGACTACGGCATTTAAGCAGCCTCTAGCAGTTCAGATCGGGCCAAAACTATAACAACTGCCATCGGAGTTTTTATAAATATATATTTTATATATATTTTGTTTATTTGAGAATACTTTATTTATTGGAAAACTTATTTTATATATATTTTTGTTCATTGGAGAAAATTTTACTTATTGGAAAACTAATTTTATATGTATTTTGTTTATAATGAGAATATTTATTGGAAAACTTATTACCAGCACTTGGCAGCAGTATTCTATTTTTTTCTATATTTTGTATAATGTTACAATAAAGTTCCTAACAAACATAAAATTGCTTGTTTAAAGCAATTTTATGTTTTGCATTTAGTTCCCATACTGTACCGAAAATGTACCGAATCGAGACCTCAAAACCGAGGTATGTACCGTACCGTGATTTTTGTGTGTCGTTACACCCCTAATGGAGAGTCAACGACAAGTTGCCTCTTTCAACAGATGCTGATACTCCTCTTCTATCACTGATATTAAGTAATTATTTCCATTTAAAATGATCCCATTTTTACTGCAGCACTAGAAGGCAGTTTAATTAAATGTACAAACCCATGATGTGTAGTTTCAAATTCTATTTTTGTCTAGAAATACTTATGATTTTTGCTAACTGCAACAAATTTCTGTCATATGTGTTCTGAGTGCTAAATGTAGGGGACACTTTGAAGGGAGATGTCTTTCAAGCAACCATTAAAATTATTAACATAATACACTGAATACTGTCAATTTTCCTCACTCATCTGCTGTAGCATTATACCCAATATCTTGTATTATTTTGGCCCTTAAAATTTATTTTTTAGATTTAGACATCTTGAGGCAACTAGACCAGGAAAAAGTTCATGCAAAAAAAGTGAACAATCTCAGAGTACATCCAAAGCATGTCTTTCAGTGTCCAACAGACCCCTGTTCTAGCTTTCCCTGTGAATTTAATTGGTGAATAAAACTCTACATGAATGTCTAGTACAAGTTGACAGTGATGGTGATACATGTGGATCGATGCACTACTACTTTCCGTATTATAAAGTGTTATTATGGGGGAAAAAATGGAAACATGGAGACAATTACAGACATCTAAAACAAGTTGTTCCTCAACAACTGCACAAAGTCTTGGACAGAGAAAGCAGAAAAGGTAACGAGTAGTAGAGTCAGTTCAAACCTTGGATGCAGAATCCTTGGGTTCGTTGCTATTGTCCTGTAGGAATGAATGGAGATGACAGATGAGCTGGGAGGGGGGTGGGGGTTGGGAGGAGGTTGTCAGACAGCAGTAGAGAGTCGGAAGAAGGGGGTGGGGGGTGGGGAGTCGGGGCTGGCCGGACCAACAGCATACTTCTCCCTTGACCTCTGACCTTCAAGGACTAAGGCTTTGACAAGGTTATTACAGAGGAGAGTTCATAGGCTCAACATCTGGAATGTCAATACTACAAATAGATAAACCCTGAGCATATATAAAATAAATGGGAGTCTTATTATAACTACAAAGACATGTCTGGGTTTTCAGGCAGCATATTATAAAAGGCCTACAGCGCAGCTGGTATATTAATACATCTAAAGTGCAAGTGCTGTAAATAATGAGTGTTATGTGTGTGTTTGTGTATAAGACAAATCACTCAATGTTTATGTGCTTCACTGCATCCCTACAATAGGTAACTGTTGCTGTCACTTACAGTTCAGGAATGGATAAGACACAGGGAGCCTATTTCTCTGGTGGAAGGGTAAAACAAAGACCTATCACAAGCTTCCAGTGGTTTGGGCAACGCTCCAGACGATTCAGGATCCACCCACACCTTCCCCTCATTCTCTTTCTCTCTTTGTAGGGGTAGGCTCGCTTTATTTTCCTCTGTATTTTTGGCTGATTCAAAACTGCGACATTCGTTTTCTCTGCTGGTCTTGGTTGCTGGTGGCTCTGGTTTTCCGCTGCATGCATGTCGGGAGGTAGTGGGGACGCTGATGCTGATGGCTGGTAGTTGTGGGGATACCGCTGTAGGAGCCAGTCGGAATGACCTGGCACGCATCTGGAGTAGAAGCGAAGGCTGCATGCAGGCCGTTTGACCAAACTGAGATAGAAGGGGGAAGAGGTGACTCAGCTGCGGCAGAAAGGTGCTCCTGTGATTTGCTGGACACATCCCACTCTGCGCTGGTTCCCGGTATATTGAAGGGAAAGGCAAAATACTTCACAGCACTTCAACCAGGAAATCTTCTCAGCTCATCGGGAAAAAAAAAAAAAAAAAAAAAAAAAATCTTGGGCACTATTTTAAATGGTAAAATACTGCTCTTAGTGGAAAAAACACACCAAAAAATGGAGAAAAAAAATCATTTTAGGCTTGCCAGTGGAAAAAGGGGAGGGCTCCTGAATTGGAAAGCCATTTCACTGGAGGTGAACATTTTTCTCCAAATGCAAAAAACACACGGGGAATGTAGAGATGCATAAAAAAAAACTTCTTTCTTCCCAAGGCACTAGGACAGCTTTCATTAATATGAAAATATAGAAATATTTCAATATGAAAATAATCATTATTTACATTATTCTCTTGGCTAAGTCCTTGAAGGTTTTCTCCTCCAATTCCGCAAAATTTTACATTAATGTCCATGGAATGCTTTCCATCTCCCATGGGTTTTGGTTGGGCTTTCCAGATGCCACGCCTGTATGAACGACAACTCTCCTTGGTGATCTTGAGGGCTGCTGGAATGTGCAACGGCTGGGAACGCTCCGGCAGATAGAGAAGAAACGGGCACAGCCTTCCTCAGGCCATACTAACCTTAACAGATGAGGAGTGGGACGGTGAAGAGTGACTGTCGAGCTTTCGTCTTTTGTGATCTGCAAAGAGAAGAAAATAAAAGTTTTCATTAAAGCTCTATATTCAACCTTCAAAAAATTATTGCCTGTTGTAACCATCTGTTCAATCATTAATTCTCCTCACCCCTCTCAGATTCAGCAGACTCTGATCTGGGAACTGGTGATTTGAGGGACCCGACCACAGCGCTCCTGTCTCCCTTCTCCTTGGTCTTGGACTCCTTGATGGCGTCACGCTCCCTGGACGGTTCCTTGGACTCCCCGTTGCCGGCTTTGGCCTTGTCCTCTTTGCCACTCTTCTCCTCGGCCTTGAGCTTCTCCCGGTCTGCCTTGGGCGTCTTCTCCTTACCCTCGCGTGCCGCCCGCTCCTCCTTTCCTGCTCTCTCATCCCTCTGCTTCTCCCGACGGTTCTCCCCTTTTGTCTCTGGAGTGCTGCCTGGCGTCTTTTCCTTTTTCTCTTTTTTCTCCTTCCCACTCTTCTCTTTGTCGTCCCGTTCTTTAACAGCTTTGGTGCTGCAAATAAACAGATTTTTTTTTATTCATAATTCCATTAATTCAAAATCTCTTAACATAACTACCAATTTTACACCATTTATTTCACTTTTTAACCATTAAGTAAGGGCAAATTGATTTCAAGAGCTCCAAGGCCACATATGGCAATATCTACTGGGTAGACTGCCATGAAATTGGGTAAGCACATTAATGCTCTTCAGAGGATGAACCCTGTCAATTTTGATGACGTCATGACATTTCCTTCAGTGTCACCCTCAGGCCAAAATGTCACATTTGCTCACAAGATATCACTAAATCTCATCAGTAGATTGCCATATTTGTCAAGTTCATTTATACTCCCAAAAGGAAAATTTGATCCATCAAAATCTGTGGAGTGGACAGCCATGGATTCTTTGAAGCACATTCATGCTCCCCAGACCATGAATACTGTCAACTCTGGTGACTTTATGACCATCCCTCTAGTGCCATCCTCAGGGGAAAATGTACAAACCCCATTCTCCCACTACTTTCATTCCCCAGACATGTACCAAGCCACCTGGGCACCAGCTGTGGAGGACCCACGCTTGTTACAAATCAGTTTGGCACATCCAAGGTGATAGTTTTCAGCAGCAGGAGCCTGACACTTGAGCAGCTCTGTGCCTACCTGTTAAGAGCAGCATTTCCATTGCTGGTGGTCACTTTGGCCGCTGCACTGTTGGCTTTGTTCACTGGCTTTGCAGTCCCCTGAGATTTGTCCTTGCCCCGATCTATGTTAAATTGAGAGGTTGCATGAGCACAGTGTCTGACAGAATAACCACTGACATGCTTGTTAAATTCATATCAACTATTACACATAAAACAGCGAGTCAGACAATGCTAGATAATACACTGCTCTTGCAAACTATATGCAGACGTCTATGCAAAGACTTCAAAGCTCAGACGTTTTGACATTAAAATGATTAAATACAGTTAGACTGCAGAAATACAAAACACATTTTTGCTGCACTTTGATTTTGAAAAAACAAAAATGCTTTCAGAAAAAAGGGATATTCACAATTACTAAGCATGTTCAATTCATGAGTGTGCATGCAACCCCTGTACTTTAACACAATGTATTGGATTCAGAGCAATGCATCGGTAACAGTAAGCAAGGCTTACTTTTGAATTATGGTTTAGCAATCAATCAAAATATTATTGAAATAACAATATGGCAAAGTAAAATATCTATAACAGGACGGGCAACATTTTTTTGATAAATGTAAAATATGACAAAATAGCATTATAAATGAAATTTTGTGTTTTCTCAAGATTTAAGAAAACATGCATGGTTGATACAGACACCAGCAAAAATCACATCATCATTTCAATTTTGTTTTTTCCCCATCAAAAATGGGAATGATGCAAAAATGAACGTTCCTATTAAAATTGTGGATCGTTTTACACTTGCTAGATCTGTCAAAATGACTGCAATTTAATTTGGCTATTTTTTTTATTTCACCATATTGTTCAGTCTTAACGTGAATTGTGAAGTAATGCATTCTACATGTTAAGTGTGATGTTGTTCTTGCAGAAATATACAACAGTATATAAGATTTCACTCTTAAAAGCAGTACTGCATTTTCTCTGTTCACTCACCCCCATCCTCGGATGGCCCCTCCTCTGTCTTGCTTGTGCTGGTGGCAGGCTTTCCTGTGCTGCCAGGCCCGTTCTGTTGATTGGCAGGGGTGGCACTGCGCACTGGCTGCTCCTTATGATGAAATTCATTCTCGGGAACCATGTGGACCTTCCGGCTTTTCAACTGACCTGAATAACTGCAAGACGCATAAAGGGTTTACACGAGGTGGAGACAGCAACCTCAAGAGAACTTTGCACAGTGCAACAAGTATAACCTTCACACACCAAGACAGAAAATTCAACCGTTCATTGATCAGCAGTGTTTCCCCGCGCGCACACACACACACACACACACACATACACACAGACAAGAATAGTGGTTGAGACCAACAGTGTTTTCCACAAAATGGAAATCAGGAGACAGAATCAATATCCCTCTAAGCCACCAAAGCGTCAAATAAAATACTGCAAAATCCTATAAATAAACAAGAATGGACATTCACACGTGGTGCCAGTGTCCATCTGTAAGCGTGGACTTGAAAGTACATCTTGTAACGTAGGGTAGAAGATAACAGTCTCTCGATTAACACCACAGAAAAGAAGAACAGACATGCTAGACCTGCATGATGTACTGGACATCACAGAAAATAAACTGTCAGTGCCATCTTCTCTAGAAGTGACAAAAAAGATCGACTGCCTGCTCTCAGCACCTGTTAAAATCATCCACAACACGTCAAAGACTAACTATCCCTTTTCATAGCAGCACACACACAAATCTCACAACCAAGCAAGTGTCTGAGCGCAAGTGTTAATAAACATCCACAACAATACTGCCTTGTACGATAACACAACCTTGTGAAATTGGGAAAGAAAATCAAACTAGACAGATGTCTTTTTTTCGGGACACAAACTCCCAGTGCTGCCACATTACTTTTACAACACATTGCTTATGTTAGCTGTACGCTCCGCAGCGAGCTGAACTGCACACAATGCTGTTACCCCATTGCTAAGGCATAGAGGTCTGGCCTCTTCTCCTTCTCCTCCAGACAGATCTTGTGGACGCGGCACTCTAGCGCCTGGCCCAGGTTCAGGACCTTGGGGTAGCAGGGCAGGATCTTGGTGAGCACGATGAGGATGTTCCGGATGTGGGTGTACTCTCCCGTCTCCAGGCAGTGAACTGAAGCCTGAATGGCACAGAGGGACAGAGGACATCATTACTAATGAATGCACACCTGCAACAGCGAGCTGAACACCCAACATCTGCACAGGATTTTCGAAAGACAGTTTCCCCAAGAAGGCTTCTAAACAATGACAAAGGTAGGTTGGGGGGGGGCTCACTTTTGTCAGCATGTAGTGCCATTTGTGCACCACATGCCTGAAGTTCTCATAATCCAGCTGATCTGCTTTGTTTCCTCCATCAAAGCCTGTGGCTCTGAAGATAGTCAGGAAGCCGGGGTAATTGCCGCACTCCTGTAACGATGCAACAAGAACCGACGAATCAATTACCAGCTCAGCCTACAGGCTAAAACATCATTTTTACACTGTATAGGAAATGTTAAGAACAAATAAATAACACACGCAGTGTAGAGAACAGAGATGGGTGGACACCTTCTCATAGATTGCGCGGTCGCTGTGCCAGCGGGTCACTGTCTCTAGCATGCAGCAGAGGAAGCGTCCGTAGCGGCGAGATTCATTCTCCGTGCAGCTGGCCACCGTGTAAATAATGGCAGAGAACACCTGTGGAGCAACACATGGCATGTTTACTGAACATCAGAGAATGAAAGGAAACCACTAATACATCGCAACTGGCAACAGATGTGGGAGAGTGTGACAAAGATCTTCATAACTGATGTGTTTTCTGAATTTTACAGAAATGGCCTTGAAAAATCTGTAGTTATTTAGTGTCCTTTTGTGGCTTTAGGCTGATACATCTGGTGCTCTTGAGTCACTGTCAAGCTGTTAAATTGATTTTCAACAATTTCATTTAGATTAAATGTTTGGTTTTATGCATGTTCTACTGAGCAGGTCATGTTGGAAAAACGGCAAAAGGACTCTCTTTACTAGAGCCTTTTATTTTGCAGAAAAGTGCTACACAAATGTGATTCAGTTCTGGAGGTTTCAAACTTTTTCATGTTGTGGACCCTAAATTTGACCTTTAATAAACCAGGACCCACCTTTTGATGTAATTCTACCCTACAGGAACCCTGATATGAGAAGATATTTTGGTTTGTGATAAGTATTACATGGTCTAGATGCCATACTTGAACAGTGACAAACTGATTCAAAGCGGTGAGGTTAAAACATCAGATGGTAATAATAATCTTTTTATATTATAACAATTTCTAGTGAATTATAGTGAACAACGCTATTACTCATTTTGCTGAGGACACCCTGGAAGCCCCACAGGTACGCCTGGTGGTCCCTGGACCCCACTGAAAACACCACTGCTTTAGGTATCGTCATCATCATCGTCATCATCATCTTTAATAACTTACCCTGTCATAGCACAGCAGGGTGCAGAAGTTGGGTGTCTTTTGCTGGTGGACAAGCTCCACAAAGCGGGCACAGTACACAGCATCGATGGCAGAGAAGATGCAACGAGGGAAGAGACAGAGCTGCAGGAACTTTGTTATGGTCTCGTTCTTTGTGGATCCTGTTAGGAAGCAATTTTAATTGTATCAGTAACAGAAAAAGGCAAGATGGGTGAACAACAGGCTTCTCACATCCTCACAACTTGACATAACAAAATAAATCTGTTATACACTTCTAAAATGTATTTCTTTTTTGTCAAATGCATATTTCTGCATATATCATTTCCTCCTGCAATATTTATGCCCAGGTATCCCAAGCTACATGGCAGCTGTGTGATTTGCATATGCCTTCTGATTGTATTTCCATTTGAAAATTGTACATGCATTATGTTGCATTTGGAAGGCGCTGAATTTTGGGATCAGAGTCATTTACAGCTGCGTTTTATAGGTTTTGGCTCTATCTGATCATATGGGGTGCATGATAATTCCAGGTTTAGCAACGTTCACCGGGAGAATGCCACATGCTTTAATGTCCTCTTGCCTCAATTCTTGTCAGGGTGCTGTGTCTTTTTCCTGTCTCTACTGACAAGTTACAGCACTGAGCAGCACTGTGAAAATTTCTGCTGCCTGGTAACCTTAGCCAGCCAAAAACCCGTACTACTATAGCCATCAACGTCAATTTACTGACATGGCCACTGAAGTACTTACTGGCCAACAACCAGTTGTCTTTCTCCAGTTTGAGGCGGTGCAGGACCCTCTGGACGTGTTCCAGCTGCTTCTTCTCCTCCTCCTGAAGCTTGTCCTGCAGGGCTGTGCAGCGCTCTTTCTCTTTCTTTTTCTTATTTAAAGGCTACAGAGGAAGAAAAGCAAGATCACTTCAAAACCACTAAAAATGATTTGTGGTGCAAGTACAATGGAATGAAGTGGTAACTTAGCAGGGTTGGGTGATATTGATAGTCCACTGATATGCTAATATGAAACTGGATATTGTCTAGGATGTTCGGTATTGTAATATTGTGATATGGCAATAAGTGTTTGTCTTTTCCTGGTGTTAAAAGCTGCATTACAGTAAAGTGGTGTAATTTTTGGAACTAAGTGGTGTGGTGTTAGCTGTGGACGGACGACTCACTATCTCTGGGTTCTCCTCGATGGCCTTGATCTGGGCCTTGAGCTTGTTGACCTCACGCTCGTACGCAGCGTGTGGCACAGCCAGGTCGTACATGGTGAGGGACCAGAAGGTGGCGTAGAACTGAGGGCGGAGGTCATCCCACACCCTGGGCGGATGGAGGGACACCACGGCCTCATGCACCGGTGACATCACCTGCTCACAGGCTGCCACGTACTTGTGTACCTTCTGCTGCTGTCGGTTGCCTTTCTCAGCTTTCTTCAGCTCGTCGTACTTGGACTGTGTGTAGAAATTGAGGGATTCCTGCATTTACTGCAATTAAGCCTTCTTTCCTTTTTTTTTTAAACCCAAGACCTCAACTTCTTGACTGGATTTGAAGAATTTAGTTCATGTTAAATTTAATGTACACTAATTGCATGAAATGAGAAATGATGTACAATAAAAAAGATAAAAAAAAAAAAAAAAATTACAGTGAGCTGACAACATAAAATGTGTAGTTTTGTGCATCATGACTGCGCACCATTATTATTTTTTTAATACTAAATGTAATTCCCAAAATTTTCACATGAATTTCCCATTATTTCCAAACTTTCCACAGTTGCACAGAAACTGTGGAAAGTTATCTATTGCCTGAGATTTTTGTCTATTAACGGCTTAATCGCCAAGTGCCTACTTTCAATCCATAAAGACTTTGACGAGACATGCTCTGTGTTGGCAGTTCCAGGACATTTTCACACATTCTTTTTTTTCCCCTCCAACTCCCTAGTGGCTTTTTTAAAATGTATTTTCAAGACAGCTAGTGCCAAAACTAGTCAAGCCAAAAGCAGTCAGTTTAGAAAAAGTGCTGCACACCTTGCTCTGTTTTAGGCAAAGAGGAGGACTTTCCAAAGTTGAGAAAAGAGGAGTGCATGATGTGGGTTGCACATTTTCACAACCACAACTATGTGGGAAAAAGCAGAATTGTGTGAAAATGCCATTAAAACAACCTTCCCACATTAGAATTAAAATATGTCTGAATAAAATCAATACCTTATCAGTGTCTTTGAGATAAATGACTTCAACCTTTCTCAGTGATCAACTGTTGTGACTGAAATGTGCTTATTGCAATGATGTGCCAATGCAATGCTGTGTAAGACAGAGGGATGTGAATTCATACACTGAAGCCCTTGCAGATAGCAGGGTTCTCAACTCACCAGAATTTGATGGGCATACATGGGCCGAGAGAGGAAGAAGGCAGCATCATGTGGTGTGTGGAACTGGTTACAGAGGACATCAATAGAAGGAACTCGTTTGATGTAGTCTTCTGTGCTCAGGTTGGAGGCCAGAAAACCACCAAACTGCACTAATGTGTCATGACACTGCAGGCGGACAAAGGAGAACAGTCACCTGTATTTTCCAACTGATCACTGATATAGCTACTACTAATTCATATATATAAAAAAGAGAAGATGAAAGATAAAGATATGCAGGGAGGGTGTGTACCTGGTCATAGAGCTTGCCGACTAGTTTGAGGTGTTTCTCTCCACCCTCTAAGAAAACTACACCGTTGCGTTGCTGGGCCATTAGGAGACACAGCGGCAGAGCCAATTCATGGTCCAGCAGTGCATCTTTCAGACGCTGAGACGATTTCTTAGTGTTTCGAATCTGGCCGAAGTAGCCGCCCTGTGGAAAAGCCACCACATCAATGACATGAAATGAGGGATCTTGGAGATGTGTGGTAGACATTTGCATTAGGGAAAGTTAACTATGGTAGAGTCTGCACCTCAGCTTTGAGTTGCTCCCCTCCTGTCATGGCCTCCAACTGCTCTGAGGTCATCTCATCTGTGATCTCAATGCCCGCCATTTTCTGCACCACCTCTTTCAGGATCAGCAGGTCAAAACTGCAGGAGGAGGGACACAGAGCATAAAGAACATTTTTGTAACATGTAAAACAAACAAAAAAGTAATGATAACTACAAGAACGCAGACAGAGAGAAGGCAAGAAACAGAAGGTAACATTTCTACATGCAATTTTAAAACCCCAACATGGTACAAGAGTCAGATATAGATAGATAGGGTGTCAAATTGTACTGTGACCTTCTTAAACACTGAAAGAAACACAGTTTAAGAATTTAAAACTGTAAGTATATTACAATGTAGAAAATTTGACATTCGATGCTTTTCTTACACTTGATTTAATTGTCAAGATGTTTATATGATCTACTGTCACTGAAATCAATGTCATTTTGCTGTCATTTTAAGTTGGTGTAGGACATGGATGTGGCTGATCCAAGGCTTGAACAGTGATACAAAATTTTGACAAAATTTTGACACCCACAACCCTAAAAATCAGCCATTTTTGCAAAAAAAAAAAAAAAAAAAAAGGTTGGGGTGGAGGGAAAGCCTGAAGTTTATTGATACAACTTAATTTGTTGACTCCATCCTTCTGATTAGCACCAGCTAAATCCCAGGACCTTCAATTTATTTTGTGACTGCCTGCTCCCACCTACAGCAAAGTTAACACTGCTCGCTCCAGCGAGATTTGCATTGGGTCCCACAGGATCCCAATCCCAGTGCAGTCCTCTGGTGCCAGGCTTTAGTCTCAAAGTTTGCAAGTGATCCGAAACAACGAATACTGAAGGTTTTATCATGCAATTTAAGTCCATTTCATAGAAAGCATTGTTCCACCAAGATACTAAAAACAAATGTTACATCCCAGACCAAAATGAATCTCTTCAGGTGCTTGCAGACAGTAGGTGGATACTGCTGAAGCCTCTGTAGTTTTCAGTGTACATACAACAGCAGCCTGGCTACCTCCAGAAACAGCAGCTGTGACGTGATGGGGAGAAAGCAGAACATGGCTTGCTTCCACCACTGCCAGAGTAGAAGCATGATATTATTTATTTCAGCCTGCTGCCTCCCTCTAGATCAGAGGGCTCTTCTGTTATCATGTCAGCAATACCTGACAGAACTGCACGAGCAAAACTCACAGCACCCTCAACTGTATGACAGAACATGATCTACACAAAGGTTACAAGGAGAAAAAAAAGGAGCATAGACAGGATCATTGATTAGACCTTATCATCAACCTCTTTAGTGACTTTTTTTCTTCCAAAGCTGCTGTGCTAGCAATTTATTTAGCAGCCTTTGGGCTTTCTGAAATATCCTCAGTTTGCTTGTGGTTTTAATGGACAGGAACCACAAGACATTGCAGTAGTTAACTCATTTTCATCTGAAGTACCTGACCTCGCAAAATGTGAAGAATACTTGGAGGAAAACATCATTGCCAAGGAAGATTGCTTATTGCGCCTTTAATGAAAAAAAAAAAAAAAAAAAAAAAGACTCAAGCCTGAGTAAGACCTTTGTGGTTGCCGCATGTTACATTTGTTTTGCACCCATTGCTATTTTTGAAGATGAACATTGTTTGTTCTAGGGCTGTAGTCTGTTAGTCGACTGGTTGATATATTGGTTGATACGTTCTTGGTTGACCAAAATCTGATTGGTCGATTATTTGCCATGTTCATTTTATCAGGAGTAAAGCACTAAGTGCTAATGGGGTGTTTTCAGAACACCCTGTTTCACAGGTAACAGTCTGTCTTCAGAACACCCTCCCTTGTTTTGGATTAGCCCAACCCACTGGCAGAGACAGATAGACAGATAGGTAGGCCCGTATGTTATGAATTGAAGAAAAAATTAGGCCTGGTTTTCCGAATATTTGCTTAATTAAGAACATTTAATGACCTAAAACGGTAAGCTAACATGTCTGTGTTAGGTTGCTCCGTCAGTTTTGAGTATAAACATATCCAGGGTATATGCAGCAATCTTGACGTTAATTTTAATACCTTTTTAAGATTTTTTCAAGACCCTTTCAATATTTTTTAATGGAGTACTTTTTACCACGGATCTTTTGTAGCCCAGAGGAGATATGTTGCTCAAACACTCGGTATGTAGTGTTAGTGTATGTTTATGAGTTGTAGAACATAATAAATTATCTTGAAGGAGTAGATGCTAAATTGTTATTTGTTTTAAAAATGTAAATTAATTATCAAATGGACCTAACAATTCAACTACCATGAGCAGTAGTATGCCTGTGTGAATGAGCAGTAGTATGCATGTGATAACATAGATTGAAAAATAAGCCAAAGTGATACCTCTTCTCTGAATAGACAAGCTAAGCCAGTGTGCCGCTGTTAGCCAGTGAAAATAGCGCGGAGTGGCAACTCTTCGCTTTGTTACACAATCTATGTCAGTGCGCTGCTGTAGCCTGGACATTGTCTCTGCCTTTTGGACTCGTACGGTGCCGGTGCAGGTGTTGTCATTTTTCTTGGTGGTGCAGGTGAAATGACTGGAGGGGTTGTGCCACCCAGATTTGCTTCCCTCCAATTTTCCCCAGACTTACATTCATATTCCACACAAAAACAGCATTTCATTCAAATTATGTCAAATTCTGTGTTAAAAATAGATTCCTTTTTATTTGGCTAATTCCACGATTCCTTCCGCGATTCGGCCCTAGTTAAGTTGAACGCATGGATTCATGTAACATTTCAGTGCGTTCGTAATGTGCACTGGGAGCGCCAGAGTGTACTTTGTGCTTCTGAATTTCCACCCGGCCGCTTGCTCTGGTGCTCTCAGAGACAATTTACAAACGCACCCACAATAGCCTAGTTTTTTATGTACCTGTTCATCTTTGTTTTTTTAATAAAAATGAATAAATTCACAAACTTTTACGATGTTTTTGGGAATCAAACTCTTGGACAGCTAATTCAGAAAAAATACTTTCAAAATTTAAGACTTTATAAAGCCGTGATAAGACTTTTTAATACTTTTTAAGGGTCTTAATTTTCCCAAAATTGATTTATCACCTTTTAATACTTTTCAAGACCCCGCGGATACCCTGATATCAGAATTGGCATATTTCAAAGTTTTAGTCTAATCGTTTTATAACTGCAGGCGCACACACCCGTGACGACGGCAGCTTGACATAGACGGAAATCATAGGCTATGATATTGCGTAGATGCAAGTGATGCAACGCTGTCAGAGCCGACCGACACGAGTGTGTCATTCAGCATACCTGCCAACATTTGAGTAGTAAAATCCAGGAGACCCAGTTCATCCCGTCTAAAATACGGGAGAAACCTGGGAAAAATGGGAGTGTTGGCAGCTATGGCCAGATACTGCGACATATACCTCCTACAATCTGACTTGTTTCCTTCACTGTAAAATCGGGAGATTAGTGGGAGAAATTACTGACCGGAAGGATTGCGGGAGATAGGGTTAAAAATCGGGAGTCTCCTGTGTGAATCGGGAGAGTTGGCAAGTATGGTCATTCAGTGCAAAAATAATTAGGTCAAAAACGATTTAATATACTGCAAATACTAGTTGTTTATGTTTATTTATAATTCATTTAGGCGGACAAGGCTACCAGGTAGGCTACTGTCCAGTTGATTAATATAAAAATACTAATTTTTTTTTTGTATTCCCACCGCCCCCCGATTAGTCGACTTTTGGTCGAAATTTCAGGACTTTAGTCGACCAAGATTTTCTTTGGTTGACTACAGCCCTCGTTTGTTCAACTGTCCAGTTACACTTAACTTCAAAAACTTCATATTGTCAACAATTATCTTGACAAGGCAGATTTCCATTTTTCAATTAGCTAACTCAGTCAGTTAACTGACTAATCGACAGATTATTTCAGTACTAACAGTGAACAAACTCAGGGACGTGACTAACCCAATGACTGTGTGGGATTACTCCCTGCATGACAGTCATGATGTCCTGACACCTTGTTGGTCTGGACCTGCTTACCTTTTTCCTGCTTTCAGCTGATTGGTCACATACTGAAGGAGGCCAGCCAACTCAATCGGGTATTTTCTGAACACAGCTCCACATAGACTTGCCAGGCCTTGGTAGACAAGAGGAATAGCCACACATCAGTGAAAAGGATGGGCTCATTCAAATTCAACATTTTCTTTTTGATAGTAAACAATTGGTATGACACAGCTACAAGACAACAGCACCCATTTACATGAACCTCACTGCCAGGAAACATACTTTGAAGCCAGGAGGAGATGGTGGTGTCGTCATGCTTCATCTTCTCCTTCTCAGGGTTGGCCAGAGCCTCAATGATGCAATCTAAAGACAGAGTTAAGCAAACAACCCAGCAAACCAGAGAGCCCCCCTGACCCCAGTTGTTGCATCATTATCAATGAAGGATACAGGCCAAGACGTCATAGTTGAGGGATGTGAGGTATTTCAAGGAGTCCACCACTGGACCGATGAGGTTGTCGTACCACTGAATTTGAGACAGAATCTGGGAGGGGAAAAAAAGGTTTAGTAGCACAATAGGGAAAAGATGTTGACAGCATAGAGATCAGAGACAAAATTATGTTGATCCATCTTTGACAACTGCTGCATGAGCAAAATTTATGTGGCTTACTATGCACAATATATGGCTAATATGGAACAATGGCAGTCGCAGTTATGGACTAGGGCAGTTATTCTGACAGATACTGCGACAGTGACATGATTTTAGTGAGAATGGCAATTTTTGCATCAATTTTCATTTTCACTGAAAATAAATGTGCAGAAAGAAAGAAAGAAAGAAAGATGTGATTTTTGCTGGGTCTATACCAGCCAAACATGTTTCCTTATGTCTGGGGAATATAATTTGCAAGCCAGGGCATCTCTGTAGTACCACAATACTTCATTTATAGTGAGATTTTGCCGCATATTTTACCTTTATCAAAAAATGGCAATTTCAGTTCCTATACTCAGTGTGTTATCATAATACACTGTTTTTGTCATGTGCTTCCATTGTTCACTACAACTACACCTGATGTAATAACTGCAAATATTTTATCACTCATTTGATAAAATGTTTGATTAAAACACAAAAAAGACAAGGACTGTCTAGTTAAGGTCCATGGGAATGTCTTACTTTTACCCATGAATACATTATATGTAGGCGGACCTATATATGTAGGCAATGCCCAGGACACAGAGCTACTTCAGTTTTTATGGGAGTGTAGAATGAATATTTCTGTTTCTAGTATATGTTGTCTCCTGGCTGGTTTAATTTTGCTTCAGTATATTTTCATGTTGGTTATTTGTTGCAAGACAGTCACAAAAGAGGAAGAAGCCATGCAATTATTTCCCTGTAATAGACTAAACATGCACGGAAAGTTATCTGGGGCCAGTTGGTACACCCAAATATGCATGGCTTTTGTTAGTCATGTGCTGTAGCACCTTGCTTGTTTTCCAATTTTGCTGCCAAAAAATGACTACAGCTTGGCTTTGTAGTTTAATGACATCACATAAAGGAAGACTAACATCAGTGCATGTTTAAGACCACAAAATAATAACAACTTACATAATCAAAAAGGATGGTAGGATTGCTATGGCTCAGCTTGCCAATCTGCCTTCCAGATGGTTTCACATTCTCTTTGGTCAAACGCCTGGGAAAAAAGAAAGCAAGCAAGAAAAAGAAGGAGTTGCAGATTAAAAGCACAAGGAAGATGCAATGAGAATGGTAAGCAAAGACTGTCACTTCTGTAAGACTCACAGCATTTGGAAAGCTTTTGTATGGTTGTCAAGCTGATGATGAAAATATTGTCACCGATTTCTTTAACAGCTGAATGGTGCTAGGATAACTGCCAAGCACACGAAACTGTATTCTGAATCCTATCTTTTTTATTGTTCAAGTTCAATTGTCACTCAATATACAGCTCAGGTGGAAACAAGCAAAACATTAAAAAATGTCAGCATGCTGTTTATCCTGTCACTCCAAAACAGTGATATGTGTTTTGCTGGGGAAAAACAAGGGGCTGTTCTCAAAGCATGTGTTCTTGTGTCCTCTAGACATTAACACGGCATGGCATGGTGATGGCAAAGCGACTCAAGTTGACTGGCTGGATTAGCTCGCAGGCACCCTCAATCTAACCCGACCTGTTGAGGACTTGTGACCCACTCCTGATTTGCTTTTGCGCGCGCGCACACACACACACACACACACACACACACACACACACACACACACACACACACACACACACACACACACACACACACACACACACACACACACACACACACACACACACACACACACACACGTTTCCCATTTACAGAAAGACCTTTTAAATTTGCATTTCAAAAGTTTGCAAAACAGTAGCACATTAGAGAACAAGCTGTGCATCTGCCATTTCACAACAAAAAACAGACGAGGGGCCATATTAACAAACTTTCTGAGAATACTCTCAGAACTCCGAATTTAGACTAAACATTTCAAAAATTCTAAGAGCAACTCTGATCTGAAAGTACCTTTTATTTTGGTGAGGAGGTGTGGTTGACCCCCTTGCTAGGTGTGACACATTCTTTTAAAATGTGACACATTCTTAAAAATAGACAGTAAAATCGATAGGCCTAAGCATAGAAGTTAGTCTCTATTAGGATTACTATTATGTGTAATGAAAATGTCTTTTTGTAAGCCATGTTTTAAAAGTAATCTACAAGATGTTTGAAAACAGAGGACTACAGGCCTATTCACATGCCAACAGTTGTTATATTTATTTGATTACATGTATTTATCATGCTGGTAATTTTGGCACCTTGTCTATTTTATATTAACAGGGGGAAAATGGCTCAGCTCAGATAACACTGATGTGCATCCCATCATTTAGACCTACAACACCGGGGAAGCCCACAATGTCCGTGAATGCCCTTTTGTGAGTCTGCACGGTGTGGACATCCTGTGGAAAATTACTGCATCACAATATGAGGCTGTGAAAGCGCTGTAATTGTTTGTGTGATCACTCTGCTAATGGAAGGTTGTGAGAGACCCAAGTCATGACTGCTGCACGGTTGCATTTTTCCGGTTGCCAAATAAGTGCTGTAATCACTTTCATTTCTGCCAATATAGTGTTTGGTGGGAGATGTGAGCGCATCTCTAATGGGATTGACCACAAACATTATCCTTGCATAATCTAATCTGTAGCGTTTCATTAACTCCCTGTCATTCAGCTTTTTTTGGAGAATATTCCGCATACCTCTTTGTCATTCAACCAT
Source organism: Myripristis murdjan (assembly GCF_902150065.1). Taxonomy (NCBI): domain Eukaryota; kingdom Metazoa; phylum Chordata; class Actinopteri; order Holocentriformes; family Holocentridae; genus Myripristis; species Myripristis murdjan. Next base: position 22,337,017 of record NC_043993.1, read on the forward strand.
TTACTCCACTGCTTAAGAAACTCTAAGAACTCTTAAAAGCCCTCCTCCCTAATCCTAACAGGTTTTCTTCACCTTAGGAGCTCTAATCATGGCTAAGATGCTTTGTAAACAACGCATCTTTACCAGGATCTAGTCTTGACTGTAGGGGGAAATTCTTAGAAAACATCAGAATTCTAAGGATTTTCTTTGAATTTCATCACTAGGAGCAACTCTTTGTACTAGGAAGCTTTATGAATATGGCCCCAGGAATGTTACTGGTTTCCTTCCCTTGTTCTAAACAGTTACTCTCTTTACATTATTCCGTGTAGTGTGTAAATCATTTTATCTACTACATCTGGTTGAGATAAATATTTGAGAATATATGGTTCTTTCAAACATATTTATCTTAACAGTTAATAAACACTAGCACTGACTGACCTTCACTGATAACCTGGAAATAAGAACAAATCAAAAATTCATCAACAAGGTGCATACTTTATGGGGTGACCCACTGAGCACCCCGTCTGAGGCAGGACTCTGTTGTCATGGTGAGACAGCTTGATCAGGGCTGTAATGACACAGAGCACAAAGCCTCTGCCAAAACTAGCTTCAGTGAGTGCTCTGTGTGCATCTGTGAGATTGGGAATGAAGGTCCAAAGATCTCTGAGGCTGTTCATGTGATTCTGAGGAGTTTGTTCCTGTCTGTGACTGGCAGCGTGGAGAAACAGCAGATGGAGTGGTAGAGGACGACAAGGTCTACAATGCTTCTATAAAGGAGGAGCAGTGGGTGGGGTGCAACAGAGAGGTGCTTGATATTCTGGGCGGCAGAAAGCTTCTGCTGGCAGCGTTTACAGATGGTGGCGTTCAAAGAGGAGTTTATTTTTCAGAATGATTCCAAGATATTTGCAGTCCTCCACTAACCAAACTACCTCACTACTGATTATGGTAAAGTTGTGAGGGCAGTCAGGGTGTGCTGGTGGAGTCAAAGAGCAGTACGATTTAAAAACACTGAAGACAGAGGATGGCACAGAAATTAAATTCAGTAGAATTGGCATGGGCCTGCAGTTCGTGGCAGGCCAATGTATTTCTGGGTTGTTTCCCTTGCCAAAGCAACAGTTGTCCTGCATTCACTGATGTCAACACTTCAGCAAATGAGTTTGTTTATGCTGGTGAAGGCCTGATGCACAGCTCATGGAAAACTTCTTTGGTTGTCACAGGTCTAAGAAATTGAATTATGAAGTAGTAGACAAACAAAATTGTTTGGAAGTTGTTTGGAAGACTTAGGCCTACCTAACAGGTTAGCGGCACTGCCATAATGATATGTAACAACATCTGTTAACAATAAAACAGCTGATTAGGATTAGCTGATAGAATAACTATAATTAATTGCTGGTTTAATGTTACCTTAAACTAGAGCAGTAGAGATTGGCGTCGCTTTGCTGAAGATTTGGTAAAGTGAAAGGATCCTGAAAGTGCTGGCTAATTACAACATTAAGACGTCAGTAATATGAGCCACAACAACTTGTGTCCAAAATCAATCTTTGTTCAAATCATCAGTGCAGATACAGTATCTTCCATTACCAATAATTTTAATAATGCACATTTTGATGTGCATTATTATGGAAATATCAAGGTTGTTCAAGTAGTTCCCCAAAGATGGCTGCCTGGCCCATTAGCGACTGTAGAATCTCATAAACAATACCAGTTGTAGTCAATTCCATTTCTATGGAGAATGGTTATTTATCCCATGAGTTTTCTTGGCAACCAAGGATTCATCGGATTGTGACTCAGCTGATGACAACAAATGGGAAGCCCTTAGGTTCATCACAAAAATGACACATCATGTCTAAGCAGCTCAATGGCCTGTACTTCACAGCCCAATGAAACAGATGGGAAAATAAACAGCTGTGCGTTTTAATTGATCACATACACAATGTCAGGCACACAGCCAATCTAACAATGACGTGTTCACTGTGCTCACACTGTCGGAAAGTTTGTTCTCTCGAAGACAACTTGGGAAGAGAGTTTTCTGCAAGGTCACTAGTATTGCCTTGGTGTTTCTTGGATTTGAAAAACAGCCAAGGTCAACACAAGATGCCAAAGGTAAATATTAGAGACAGATGAGTTATGTGACAAGGAACGGTACAGTGAGCCCTGCAAAGTGACTTACTTCATAATGTATTTGGCCCTGTCCACAGTTTGAGCTTTGACCTTCACCAACAGCGGGTGGCTGGAATACGTCTCGTTCTTCCACTGCCCATATAACCGGTACCTGTGGGAGCAGAGAGTTAGATTGTGGTGAGAATTTACCGAGGCAGCACTCAAAGACACTGACAGGACATTGCTGGAGACTCAAACAGGAGACTTAAATACACTAACAAGAACACTGGATTAAAGATGCAACTGTAATTCAAAATCATACTTAGTCGGTGAGAGCTTCATGAGAATCAATTTAAGATCATTTGTAATTAAGACGTGTTTTTTGTTGTTGTTGATTTTTTTTTTTTTTTTTACTAATTTTAAGGGGTACACGCTCACTCAAAGCAGTCCTTGACTTGTCAAGTAGTCATGGGAAGCTATGATAATAAAGTTTGATTGTGATCATGTAATTTTTTTGTCTGACAGCAGAGTGACTAGCTCATTTGCCTTCAGCATTTCAGTTATATACAAGTGCTGCTTTTTCACAGCTGACAGACTCTCGAAAATCAGATTTAGCAGCTTGTTATCACTTTTTGAGCAATTTAACGTCAAAAAAACACTTAGAGTCCTTAAGACGTCTCAAATTCAGCACAAACAGCACTCCACTGTAAGACACGCAGACTTTCACAGTGCAGATATATGAGCTGCACAACTTGTCTATTCAATTCATATCATCAAATCAGTCCTCTGACACATGACTTATTGTACATATAGTGAAGTAATTACATTACATTATTAGCCATCACAAGCTGACTGCTGCAACAATCAGTCAAATCATTGATTAGTTGCCAACTATTATATTTAAATCAAATCAAATCAAACTTTATTTGTAGAGCACTTTTCATACATGGAATGTAGCACAAAGTGCTTTACATGTTAAAAACACCCCCCTCCCCCCCCTCCCCCCCCAACCTCTAGACCCCCACCCCACGATTCTCTCTTACACACACACACACACACACACACACACACACACACACACACACACACACACACACACACACACACACACACACACACACACACACACACACACACACACACACACACACACACACACACACACACACACACACACACACACACTCTGTTTGTTTGGCTGAGTACAGAGGAACCAGGTCAGGAAGCGCTGCCATCTGCCGTCAACAATTTTGATAATCAATTAATCCTTTTGAGTGAAAATATTGAAATTATTCAATTAAAGCTTCTCAAATAAGAATATTTTCTGGTTTCTTTAGTCCTCTATGACAGTTAACTAAATATCTTTGGGTTGTGTACTCTTGGTTGGGACAAGATATTTGAAGATGTCACCTTGTGGAAAATTGTGATCAACATTTTTCACAATTTTCTGGTATTTTATGAATCTAACATCTAATCAATTCATTGATTAGTTGTTAGGTTAATAATTAACAAATTTTTTGTCACGAAAATTAGCATTAGCTGCAGTTCTAAAGCTGACACAAACAAGCACAAGTGAAACAAAACCTTTCGAAATGTCAGTCCCTCTCTTCATCAGTAGTGTGCCAAAACATTCAAAGACTATATAAAAAATATTGCTGCGGTGCTCAGAAGAAAAGATGTTTTGTTGCATGTCGTATAGACAAATGCATTTTAAATAGTCAAAGGTACTTTTGAGAGCCGAGGTTGACAGATTTCCTGTGTGTCCTGCTCTTTTCTAGTCAACTGGTAAACACTTTCCTGGAGCACTGCCTGTGGGGTTTTACTGACACACTGACAGCTCAATTACACACTGCCACATGTAGAGTGTGATACATGTGTGGGTGTGTGTATGTATCTCTCACCTGTGCTGGTAGGGGAAGAGTTTGAAGAGACCCCACAGTTCTTCAGACATGCAAGCATTGCACTCCATCAGAGAGAGAGAGGGGAGTAGCACCTGGTCGGCAATGCTCAGGAAACAACTCAGCAGTGTTTCCTGTAATGAATGGGGTGCACATTAACATGAATAAGGTGCTCACAGACACACAAATTAATGTTTAATTTAGCCAAATGTCACACAAATTCATCAGAATTTTTTCACAGTACTCCAAAATCACTATTGTCATCATGATATGATTACAGAAAGACAATAAACAATAACATTGAGTTCTCACCCAACACTACATACCAGCAAAGTAAATTAAAGCATATTAATACTGTTTACTCTCTAGAGCATTCATCTGCAGCACTCTCCTATTGTTCTTGGGGTCAACACAGTTTTGTGACTTACCATTTTGTCTTTACCATCAGCTCGACCATCACTTTGGTACTGAGAAGCACAGAAAAAAAAAAATAAGAGCACAAGTACAAATAAGATGCACTCAATTTGTAAAGTGAGAGTACACTGGCTAACCCTGATGCATGTGTGTATGCTACTAAATTTTGGATGTCTCCAGATTTCCTCATGCTGACTGGTGGCAAGTCTGAAATGCTGGTCACTGGTGCCCCTACCCATAGGCATCTTTTTAGTGATCTTCACCTACATTTTGGCCGCTGCATTATCTCTCAAGACACTACAGCTAAAAATCAAAAACAATACTGAAAGGGCTTTTTATCACCTCCACAACATCACTAAAATTAGACCCATGCCAAGTACGGCTAATGTAAAAACTATTGTTCATGCATTTGTAACCTCTTGCCTCAACTACTGTAGTGCTGTGCACTCTGGTCTGCCTGCCTTTAGAACCAAAGCCTTCAGCTGGTCCAGAATGCTGCTGCCCTTCATTGGCTCCCAATTCATGCCAAGGCAGACTTTAAAGTCCTTTTATTGACTCATAAGAGTCTACATGGGCTTGTGCCAGCCTACCTATCTGACTTAATCAGACCCCTTCATGACTTTAAAGCCAAAGACGTATTTGCTTTCTTTAGCTTACAGACAGAATTTCGATTTGACCACAAAGGGAGACTCAGTCTCTGCCTCTAGGCTCTCCTGTCTTATTTTAGTTTAGTTGTTAGTTCCTGTAGTAGTTTAGTTCCTGCCAGGTTAGCTGTCTCTCAGTCTCTCTCCTCTTCTCTTTCCTCTCAGTTGTGACAATGTTATTTTATGTAACTAACCCATTCTCCTCTGTCTGCGTGAGCGGATGATAACCATTGCCCTGCATGACTGTGGCTCCCAACTTTAGGTCACTAGTATGACTTTCTGTGCCTTGCATGGTCCTGCTGACTCCTGTGTCTTCTACAGTCAACAGCTTTGCTGCATTAATGCATTTATGCACTATATTCTTTTTACTTAATCATTGCACCCTGAGTGTGTCTGTCGTCTTCCTCCCAGGTGTCCCAATCCTCCGCTGGCCTATCCCCACCATCCTCTTCAACTCCCTCATCATGGCTGTTGTGGCGGCTCTGTAGCTGAAAATTGTGCTGTGCTGCTGTGACTTGCCGCCTGTCTGTCAAAGCCTCCTGCTGCTTTTCTCGTCTTATTTTGTCTACTTATGTGTCTTTTCTTTGCATCAAGACTATATTGTTTGCAATTTGTTCACTGGGTCGGCACCTATTGCACACCGGTCTGGCCATGAAGATGCCTCCTCTCTCTGTAGTCCTTCTAGTTTTTTCTTGCCTGCTATTAAGATAAAGTCAGGGGGTACCATCCTGTTTCGTTTGCTGTAAACTAGCAGGCATGTAAATCCCTCTGAAACTTTAAAACGTGATATTGGGCTTTAAAAAAAATTGAACTTAATTATCCTTGTACCTCTTTCATGAAGCCCTTGCCTAGACGCACGATCTTGGCAAAGAGGATGGGGTCATGGGAGAGGTGAGGGCCCAGGTAGCAGAGCATGCTGAACGTGTCCCTGCGTAGGTCCTCAAAGCTCTCTGCAGGCCGAGGTGCCCTTTTGTTCCTCAGCGGACGCATCACACAGCCTCGAGCCCCCTTTGGGACACCGGCTCTGCAAGGTACAGACCAGTGAGTAAGAACCACACCACCTGATAGTGTAAAGTTTTTGTTTTGCTTTCCTGTATTGTTTTCCATTTGTGCTTGAGTGAAAAAAATCTTGCTATGGAGATTAGTGAAGCTACAGTGTGCACTCTTGTGTATCGTTCTGCATGCTTTTTGTTCTAGCTACACGCAGTGGGCACTAAGTGAATCTCAGGGAGTGGGGCACCTTCGGTACAGAGGCTCCACAGTCAGGTGCACCAGCTGGCAGAGGGCCAGTGCGATGGCCTTGTGAGAAGTGGCATAGAAGGAAGGCATCTGGTCCATAATACTCTGGGCATGGTGCCAGTCTCCAATCCTGAGCAGTGCTTCCAACAGACCAAGCTTCTGGTTATCAGGTGGCTGTGGGCAAAGAGATGAGCAGCAACTGAGTGTCTGTGTTTATGTTAATGAGCTGAAGTTTGAGCGTGAGACTCCAGACAGCAGTTAGAACACAGCAGTCGCAAGAGCTAGGAGCTCTACTGACTGCAATCTTCACCATCACCTTCAGAGTGGACAGCATCACAGCTAAGGATTTTCATACATAAAGTCTTACGCTTACTGAAGTTAAATGTGAACAAAATGAGAATGCAAATACCTCGGGCAATGTTAATGGGACAATTATAATTATTCAATGAGAAAAATTTTACCATTTACTGGTAACAGAACTACTAATATTAGATTTGAAGCGGGTGAACTTTAATTCATATGTATTTTCACAGTCTAAACTCCAACGATATTCAGACACAGTGTTTAATATTTTAATTTTTCTTTTCACTTTGCCCTAAAACCTGCCACATGTTTGATATCATTTGAATCCTCGTTTATGACACTTTTGTAAACTCAACAAGCACGTCTTGGCATCTTCATAACACAAACAGTGGAATTTTCCTTATTTGTTAATGAACATTTGTCTTTGTAAAATAATAATGGAAAAGTGTGCTATTAAGCCTTTTTCACAGCAGCCACTTTGAGATGAAATAGCACAGTAAGCACAGGTGTTGCTAATGACATGAATTAAAGTTCTGGTCCATTTTGGTCTATCAGGGACAGGGTTTCGATCTTGTTCATGTTGGCTCTCTGGAAAGGTTCCAGTACATTTAAATAGAACAGAACCCAGTAGTAACATTTCATTTTTCATTTTCATTTCAAAATGGCTGCTCTGAAAAAGGTTTATTGAAATTTCAAAAAAGTCTTCCTGCTATTTTTATACTGAAACATGCCTTGGAGTTACATTTAAGAGAAAAAAGTGGCACTTTTAAGGTAAACATCAAGCGAAACTTACAACAACTCTCTTCCAAGAAAGTAATTGGGTTTGCTGGATCAATGACTCCATTTGGGAATGTCCTAACAGGCATTATATGGCTGACTACTGAGAGCTCATCCATTTCCAGTGATGATTCTACATGTTGACTTGGCTTCAGGTGATGCAGAATGTGGATTAACACATTTCCTGCTTCCTTCTCCATGGCACTGCTTCATTTATCTCTCTCAATCCTTTGGCAACTTGTATCCTTCCTGACCAACATGTTGTGCACTAACATCTACATTCTCAGACAGCCAAGGAAATCAAACATATATGAAATATTTATATGAAATGTTTCTCTGATACCTTCTCATTCTTCTCTTCATCCTTCTCTTTGTCTTTTTCCTTGTCTTCACTTTTCTCTGATGGCACCACAACCATGATCAGCTTGCGGGCAATCTGCTTGGCCTCCGAAATCTCTTGTTTGTGTTCTTCTACGATGGTGACATCCAGTGGCATGAGCTGGAATAACACAGAGTTTAGTCTTAAGCCTAGGACCAGACTCTACAAGCTACATGTGTGATGAAGGGAGGATAAAACCACTAACTTTGTGTTCCATGCAAAAAATTTACTATTATAATGCTGCACCACCTCCTTGAAAAACCTCAGACATCCTTTGTGTGCAAAGTGACAGTGAGCATCCTGGAGATATCACGGTATTAGTCTTGGTTTGGCAGTTCATAACTTTGGTCTTTTGAAATTATATTGCCAAATTTTAACTGCTAGGGTTGAAAGAAGAGCATTCAGATTCTCAAAGTGAGTGGTATTCCCCTTTAATTAGGGAGGTCTCTTTTTCCTTACATGTGCGTAGAGATCTTCCAGCTCTATTAGGTTGTGGTGAAGCAGAGCAGCAGCAATGTGATAAAGTGACTTAGGAGTTTCCTCGTTGGGCTCCTGAAGATAGACATGAGAAAAAAGTATACATGCATTACAGCTGTGAAAATGATGACATTAATTGTTCTAAAAAATTACACAGCACCTTAATTAACTTCCTGTGGATGCTCATTTTCTCTTATTAACTGACTTAATACTACAAAGGAAGCGTGCTGCCAATCCTCTCCAAACACGACTGACACTGGAAATGTTACAATGCACTCTACTGGATCGTAGCACAGTCAGGTTTGTTCAGATATGTCAAGGGTAACTTCATTAGCACTGTCAGCTATGAACAGTGTTAGCTGCGAGAGGTACTTATTGCTTAGTTTCGTCAAACTAAGCAGTAAGCACAACAGAAACACTATGGGCTTTTAATTACACTTTTAAGTATTCTTATTTTTACTGTCATTACTAGATTTTTGGTGCTTGTGGAAATTAATGGTGCAACACTATTCTTCAGGTTGAAAATGCAATTTATGGTAGCGTGTTGAAAAACATTTAGGTAATTAAGCATCAAACATAACTGTTACAAAATAGAAGGAAATAGGCCAGATCTAACCACTGCTTGAACTGTTCCATATTATGGTTCCATAGTCTGAGGAGATACATAATATCCAGCCATGTTTAAATAGCCATGAATTAAAGCTTTGGGTCAACTGGGATTAATTGTGATTAATCACAGCAATTGTGTGATTAATCAGGTAATTATTTTTAATCAATCCACAGTCCTGGAATGCATTATTATGGCCAATTGGTGCAAAATAATGTGCAATATAAAATCTGCTTTTTCATCATACATAACTCCTGGACAGATATTCTGTCTTCTTTCTTTGTGTTTATTTCCCAGACCCGTTCTTCTCACCTGGTAGAATTTGAACTTGAAGCCAAGGATGTGGCAAAGGGTGAGTGGTTCACACATGTAGGACTTGATGAGCGACAGGAAGAACTCATCTTGGTCAGATCGACCCTCATACACCTCCAAGATAATGTCCAAGACGCGATTTGGGTCTAGGTTGAAGCAGCCTACAGGCAGACGAAGTGGAAAGATTCAACAGGCAACAAAGTGAAACAAGGAAATGGAGAAGAATGATATGATCTCCTTTGGATAGACTCAAACATAAGTGATCCAACAGCATCAAACATTCCAGACAAAGGGGAAAAAAGTCCTTTAGATTTGCAGCACACTTCAGCTACACACCCAACGAGCAGCACGTTCAGTCTAGCCACTCTCAAAATCATTCATAAAAACAACAACTGTTTCATACCTATCAGGGATTTGATGCTCTCAAGGACGAGGTGGCTGGTGATGTTGCCTGAGAGGTCTTGGCCCAGCTCAGTGATTAGCTTGGCATAGCCCTCATTCTCTTCCCTAAGCAAGTTAAACTTCTGTTGTTTGTAACTGTAAGGAAAAAGATTTCACAATTATGCACAGGCATTATGCGACACTTTAATATGTGAAGGCCCAACCCACTGCACTGCACCTTTTCTTTGTATGTCTACATTTACCCTTGAATTGTTTAATTCAATTATACGCTCTACTTACAATAGCTTAGTCTTGATTTTTACAATCTTCTGGTTGAACTGATGGGCTTGCTTTATGAGTCCAAGAGACTCGAGGGTTTCTGGATCCAGCCTCTCTTTCAGAATGGCCTCTGGAAGAAAAAACTGGGGAGGGAGGTTAGAAAACAGCGTTACTAAACTGTGGTTTCTGGCATCAGCTTACAAGCTGTTGTTAATCAAGATGATTCTTACCAAACACGCTCCCACCAGCTGTGTGTAATGGTCACGTTTGTTTTTTTCTTCCAGTGCACCTGTCTCTATATCTGTGAAAAATATTTTAAAAATTAGCTCAGAACGATGAAAATATACTAAGTTTATTAACAACCATTAAGTTATCATGGGTACACTGCTTTAAAAAAAAAAAACTTTTTGAATGAATGCTGTTACTTTAACAAACACATTTACATGCTTTGCGTGAATAGAATGCTACTCATCTAGAGGTTTAATATTTCAGAAACATTTACGACTTTCATAGGTACATAACAAATTTATACGTAACACTGTTCCAAAGAGCTACAAAATGTAAAATGTATAACATAAAGTTATATTTACCGAGTATACTGAAAACATCTGCTAAAATGGATGGCATGTCATCTCGGAGTTCCTGAGAATGAAACAAAAAAGTTCTATTACTAGAGAGTTAATTTAAGTTGGACAAATTGAAGAGTATGTGGTAAACCAACAGCCTGATAAACAAACTGTTTTATCTAAGCAATAGTAAGTGCAATAAAAAGACCAACCAGCTTAAAAAAGCATACTGTAGAGACAATAGCCTGTAATCAAAACTCACAGGCAACAGGACAAAATCTGTTGCGTGATAATAGGAGGTGATTCATAATGTTACTGTGGCTGTGACTACTGCTGTGGAAAGAAACACTGTATTGGCCTTATTGTCTGCAGTGGCCTGTAAGAAAACCAATGAAAATCAATATATAAACGAAGTGTTGCATATATTTAACATCCATCCATCCCCATTCACATTCAAATGCAAGATATCAAAAGGGCAAAGAATGCTGAGGTTAAGTTGCTAGATCTGAATCCACTTTTTGTTATCACTGCTGGGCAACGTATAATATATCAATCTAACTGGCCAATGAGACAAATGGCTCTACTCTTTATAACCAGGGTAACTAAGGACAACAACAAAAACAAACATGTTTGAAAATGATCAGGACGCCAGACTGCAGTGTGAGATCAGGACGTATTGAGCTGACGTTCCAGTGTTTCCTCTGTGATTTTAATACAGCTGTGGTGCTATGGGCAAGAATTGTAGTTTTGTTCCATATATGCAGCTGTTTGCATCCAAGTTACATTTAAAGTTGAGGTTCTAGTGTTGAAAATGCACTGCTTTACTTTTAAGGGATCTGGACTACACTTAGTTTAGTTTTAGATAACAGCGAAGCTAAATTACAATGTTAATTTCTTATTTCACATTTTCTCTTACAGTGGTGGTAGTTTCCTTGCTGTGGTGGCACACCACTGATAAATGAATACAGAGAAAAACACGGCCTTTTCACGTGATATGAACAATGACATGTCATTTTCACACAATAATCAGAAGGGGGCTGTACTGCCAAAATAACACAAGTAGTAAAACTGAGGCGGTAGTCCCGGTTTATAAATAGGGAAAATGCCTGCTGCCACAGCCTTACCAACTCTCACCCTGTTAAGCGTGCCTGTGAGTTTAATGATTAACCTCTAATGTATTCACTGTATTTACACCCAATTACATAACCAAAGACTGTATTTGCAGTGACAGTTGTGATACACATGGTAAAATGTGAAATTATACACAATCGCGAGCAGTTTTCATGAACAATCATTGCAACAAGCACCATGTTCTGTGTATAGCGTCAAAGCATGATGGAACCCAGACATAATGTGAAATGCACGGAAAGGTGGTTGAAAACATACTCATTTGGATTTTACTGAGATAAGAAATGAATTTGAAGCAATATGATTGAGTCACTTTTTTGACAACAAAATTGAAAGTTGTTGTAAAGAAGTATTTTTATGACCACTAGAGGGTGTTGAGAGCTTAAATTCAGTTTGTAAACTCAAAGACAGCCATGCCTTTGCCAAGCCATGAAAAATGGCTAAAATGGCTAAAATGAAGGAGGGGACATATTGTGTCACAGTATTGGGGTACAACACTTGTGCAGTAAAATTTGGTCCGCACATGCACGAAGGCTCAATAGATAGTGCGCGATCACATACCCCTTTTCCACCAGGGCTGGTTCGGAGCCGGTACCTGACTTGGCACCAGTTTTTTGGTTTTCCACCGCCCAAGCAGGGGCCAAACTGGTTCCAAACTGGTGCTAGGCAAGCATCGACTCCGAGCAGGGGCTAAACCAGAGAAAGAACCGATGACGCAGCCCACCGCGTCATTGGTGGGCGGACTTACAGACTCAAACGGGAGCAGCGATCGCTATAAACGTAAAGCTAAACATACTCACCGTTTGTTCCGACCACGAATACGACGGGTAGCCAGCAATAATTGCGTTTTTCACCTCTGGACCGCAATGTAGGCTTGTAAACTTGTGTCGTACCCCATAGCTACCGTGTGGTCAGAGACCGTATCTATGCCTTCTTTAAAATAGCCTTGGTTCACTGCAGCTTTGTTTACAAAACCAAAGTTAAGGGAAAAATGCATTTTTGGAATGGAAATAAGGGATACTTTCATTCTAACCAAGGTCTTGTTGGATTACTTGGATTATTTTGGTCTCTGACCTCCAATTCGAAAATGTGGTAAAACTTCAGACTTCAGCAACAATGTAAACAAATGCTTTGAATGGACCTTTTTCTGTTGCTGCAGTACTGATTGCAGTGACAGAAGCACCCATTGTTAGTGCATGTTTAACTCTACAAAGCAGAAAAAAAAACACTGTTCAACACTTGTACCATCATGTCTCCAAGGACGCTAGCAGCAAGATCCAACTTCAGGTTCCCTTGTACAACTTGCCAGCAGAGCTCGTATAAGGCAGCCTGGATATCTGGATGAACAGAGGACATAAACACTCAATTGATCTTGGGGTAAAAGCAACTTTTGAAATACTGACAGACAGGTTAACTCACAAAAAAAAAATTCTTCTGTTTCATCAAGTCCTGTACTTATTTTTCAAGGTAAAATGCGAAAACGAATTCTTGATATTGTATGGCAAAATGTTGTCAATTTTCACCAAAACTGATGCGTTACAAACAAGAATAACAAATAATAAATGCAGTAACACAAAACATACTGACAATTGGGCATTTGAATCTCACTGTTGTGCCAGCATACATTGTAAGTGGAATTCTTTCTAAAAAACGATGGTAGCTATGAATCTGATCTCTCTGTATGTCACCACGTTTCAGTGTCCCAGACATATCATTGTTCTGAACCTCTACCTTACCTCTATTCCCAAAATGACAGAGTAAGCAAAGATTAATTGTATTTGTAGTTGAGATTAAGTAACAGGGAACCAAAATAATGCAGGGGACAGTCTTTCAAAAGTTGCAGAACATGTGACAGTAACACCCAAAAATGACAAAAAAGAAAAATCCGTCTTGACAGCATACATAGTAATGGTTCTGAAGAACTGAGGGCTGTTTTGAAACTTACCTCTAACCTCACTGCCATGATCTGTTTTCTCTGTGAGTTCCTTGCACAGTTGTACACTAAGAAGAAAAAACAATCTGGTCAGTAAAACTATTCAGACATAAGAAACCACATTGTGGGAGCTCATTAAATGTAACATTCAAAACAACTTCACAGGATTTACTTATTATATTTAATTATTATTTACTTATTCTGTTAAAGAGCTATGTATGACTCATAATTACAACCCTCAATGCACATTAATATTCTCTTAATATTTAGGATGGTGATGTATTCAATATAGGAGTATAATACCATATCAACATCACATCTCATTTACAATACCACAGTAAAACTCTAATCCAGGCTGTGAGAAGCCTGGGATATTCTGATATTATTCAGAGCCCCAATGCATCTAAATAAATTACTGTGTTTACTGTTTGTTTTCACTGTTTGCACAAACTCCATGTAGTTGTCTAGCTCACTTCATTGGTTAGATTGTGAGCAGGAGAAAACAAATAGACAGACACTCCGTTTTGAGGGCCAGTAGCATTCACAGGTTGATTAATAAAAGTTCATCTCAAGGTGTATCTCAATCAGACTTTAGATAAGATATGAGCCAGATCGGATACGGTGAAAACACAAACACAAACTACTGCCAACACAATCATATGTTGATTTGTGCCTAGATGTATGTTTTTAGATTTTCCACACAGTCTCTAGGGCCCTTGTACTGGCCCCCGGCTTTTTAGACTCAGAGAATGTGTATTGCAAGGCTTTGCTGTGATGGAGGCTGCTTGGTGTAGTGGCTAGCTATAAAGCCAAGAGCAATGTTGCTTCGGGTAGACAGTCTTGACAGAGCAACATACACACAGTTCTGAATTAACTAAAGAGGCGTACAGAGCCACAAAGAATTTGAAAAGCTCAACTTCTCAGCCACAGTAACAACCAAATACCGAATAAGATGAGTTATGGTAAGAGAGTTGCTGATAACTCTGTGACTCTGGAGTGGAAGTTAAAGTAAACAGTCAGAGGAAAGAGAGCTGAACCTTAACACAGAGAAGAAAAACAGAAAGATAGTGAAGTTTTGGGCCATTAGATGGTGCTCCCTTACTTTTGGATGACTGTGACAAGACATCCTTTATCATCTGTCCAGCAATATGATTAGCTAAAACAAACTATTGCTGATATGAACTGTAACAGAAATAGAGCTGATCAACAACAAAGCATTACTTTTAACTTTACAGGAGATACAATGGATATCAGCAATGCCAGCACAGCTGTCAATGATGCGCAAATAGGCCTTTTTTCATACACATGCTGGCTTGGCTCAACCCGGTTTGACTTAGCACATCAGCCCAGCACAGCTGGGATTTGCATTTCCATTTCAACAATCTTGTCTAGAAGGTAACAATAGATTTGTGAAACTCTGGCACACTATTACACTGGAATCAGCCTGAGTAGTGTTTGACTATGATCTAACCTAACCCATCTCTAGAACCAAACCTTTATGCACTTGTGAGAGTTTGAACGTAGTTCTATGAATCTAGGGTTAAGATCTAGACAGGACCCATTAACCAGTGCTGGCCCGCATGAAGGTGTGTCTTTAACTAATGAGTGTACTTGTCTTGAGTCGATGATGTTTAAAAGCAGCACCCTCTTCAGCATGGTTTTTGCACTATTGCACTGGGCAATGCTGTTGGTAGCCAGCTACTTATTGTCATGATTTTCAGGCTGTTGTTATGATTTTGGTTGGCATCCACCGCATACTGCTTGAAAAATGGAGACAGGTCGACGACATAGATCTAGAAGAGGAGGGCAAGCTCGGTCAACAACCCATCTGACATTACCGTACCCACTGGAGGTGGGTCTGGTGTGCTTTAGCCTGACTCTATAGACTGTCCATCTTGTGTACGACGTGGTGCATTTAAAACTGGTAATGGAAATGCCAATCAGCGTGGCATGGTTTGCCTTGGTGTGGCCAAAAGTGCCAATGGAAAAATGGGTGTTTAATGGTTGTTCAGTGCGACAGGGACTGAGAAATTATACACCATTTTTCTCACATCTTAGTGGCTTGGCTACATTATTTTTCCAGGACTTTCAAAATGAACCAACTGCTTGCACACATCTGCCAATGGCAACAGCAGTGTAGACTGAAAAAAAGGGCTTTATACTCTTGACTGGTCTCCAAACTAGAGACTGCAGTTTATACCACCTTAAAAAGGAGAAGTGTAACTCCCTGAAGAGCCTAGACATAAACGGATGAACAATTCAAAAAACCTGCAGGAAAACATTCCTCAGTGGGGCAGCCCACTGCCTCAGGTCTCTCTTTAACATGTCCTCCGTATAAACTTAACTTGAAAATCACATATGGCTAGCCTGACTTCCATGTAAAGAGGCTGGCGGCCCATTTCCGTTTCCTTGACCAAAAATACAAACCATATAAATTAACTCACACTGGCCTGGATGATTCAGACAATTCCACTATCAGAAGTGAAAAGACTTCAGCTGCAGAAGGCCCCACCTGCCCACAGCTGTATTAATAGCCACTGAATAAGTATTTTATGAATCCAAAACTACAACAACGACAATATAATAATAATGAAGTAATTTATTGCCCTCCACAGAAAAACTGTATTCACTTACTGACTTACACACAGGGGTGTCAGAGTGCTACGGGACAGCATCCTTGCTGCTAGTAAGGATTCAGTAGGGACGGCTGACAGGGGGGCTTTAACCCAGACACTCCAGCTGAAGGAAGGGTCCAGCACACATTGTGCCACCCTGCCTCCTGCATGTATCTGTTATATAATTATTTAATAGGCTGCTTTAAGTAGGAAGGGAAACAGATTTTAATGAACAAAGCCACTGAGGTGATTTTCTCCTTTGTAGCTTTGTTAATCACCTCAGAATGTTGCTGGTTTAACTTGGGTTTTAATTCTGTTTTGTGCTGCAGCCAGCATACATGTGAGCTGTTTTACAGTCAACGCCTGGGAGGCATCTGTATAAGGAAACTGAGACCCAGTGTTACTGTACATGTAATGTCTATTGGTGTGGGACTGACGAGAAAATGTGCCAACTTGATAATTTGTTGCAATTTTGTTGTCAAAGTCCTACATATCAGACATGAAATGACTCTGTAAGTGTGACTGTAAATTAGATGGGTCTCACTGCAGGCCTTTCTTAAAAATGCAAGGGCCTGAAACGAATGAAAAAAGCAGCTAGCGTTGCGGATGAGCCCACCGGCCAACTACACCTTAGCACAGCGCTCAAGAAAAAGAGTAAAGCCTTAATTACACGATGTATTTTAACCTCTAAAGCATTACACGATCTAATTTTCGCTCTGCATATGCAAGTGCAGATGTTGTTTCGGCAACGGCATACCGTTAGCTACGTGGTTAGCAGCGTTACCTGGGAACTGGGCTTAGCTGGTTAGCTAGCTTCACTGGCGCGGTTGGTGGGCTCATCTTTTCTGGCTAGTTATGCTGATGCCAAGGGTGCTGTGTATCTCTTATCAAATATTACCAGTTAGCACCAACGTGTCCATTATGTGTAGTAAAATGTGCACCCCGTGTGGACCACCGACAATATCACACAGAAACTGGCTAACGTTAATGTGAAAGCAGCTAACAGTTAATATCAGCGGCAAAGGGTCTGAGCCGCACAGACCCTATGCTATACCCCATGCCATCTTAATGAGAACATATTTACAGTAAATTAATTGCCTGTGTCTCCATGCCAAGCCAATAAGAGTGTCAACCAAGCAGTCGATGATACCTCTGCCACAGATGCAGCAACATGTTAGTTTCAGCCGTTTCCCTCCGTCGGCTAGCCGACATTGGCGAAGAGGCATTATCGGTTAGCAACCAACTGCGGATGCGCTGCTGCATGCTACTGGTTAAACATGTTACTGTGGACTGCCGCCAATATTGACTTCAGGGTGACACACGCCTGGGCCAGTTTAACAACTAGAGAACGCACTGCTTGAGACCAACCTAGCCACTTAGCTTGGTTAGCATCATGTTACAAATAGCTTGCTAGCTAACGTGGGAGCGTTAGCTAGCTAAGGAAGCTAAGCTGTTAGCATGCAGATTGCTAACATGAGCTAACACGAACACTGGAAAGCAAGTTGACCAGTTTCAGTCCAAACCCTGACTATATGAACTGATGGTTTCCAATAAAGTTAAGTAATGACATGGCTAGCAACGTAGCAGGCCATTCGATGTGTTTTTTAAGCTAAGATTAGCTCTTGCATTAGCCCTAACAGTTAGCAAACTGTCAGTGAGGCTGACGTTGGTTGGTAATCAAATTATTATAATCAGTGTACAACTCTTTAACCAATACAGGCTCCTACGCGTTATTGCGGGATATAACTACTTACAACTCGTGTTTTCCCGATTTTTCCCAGTTTTTGATCCAATCACCAGGGAGGATAAGTGTCGCCATCTTCCATACACACAGCCCGGATGTCTAGTTCATCATGGCACAGGGTCAAATGTGGTAGCTAGCTCCTAGCTTACTATTGCATCGTGGGACACCGAGGGCTGCCTGTGACAAAGGCTTTGTTAATTGTAGTGTGTACTCGGTGTTCTGGCTGGAGTTGGAGGAGTTGAAGTCCGAATCACTGCCTGAGAGAACCACAAGCACAGAACTTGGATCGTTTAATTTAATTTGAAAAAAAAAAAAAAAAAAAATAACGACAATAATAATAATATGCTATGCAACTCAGTGACCTGCTTATGCTGCATATGGCTGTATTATACACTCACAGCCATCAGCCCATTTGCAAATAAGTCAGTGTCTGCAGATTTTTAAATCAAGGTACTAAATATTTTCAGTGCATCCTCTTTGTTTGTTTAAGTTGAATTAGGGCTTGTTGGGGTTGGTTCTTATCTTGTCTGCCAGAAAGTCTTGTCTGATAGTGGACAGGTTTAGAAGTTTTGCCTCACTGCTCATGTGTGGTGCACCTTAAGTTTCAGTTCTTGGTGTGAGTCAATATTATATTATTCCCCGGGAAACCTATGAAAACTATTAATTATTTTAGATTATATGAAGCTGAACCATATTAACTACCTGAAAACAATGTTTTTCTAACTTACCTAACTGACATTATTTCAAGCACCTCCCAAATGGAAAAGTTTCCCATGAAGATTTCATTTTGGGGAAAATCCACAACCATTTTTCTGTTAAATGTGTTCTTTGCTCATATTACAATGAATGATACGGATTATTACAGATGGCTGAACATATACATGAGTGTACTTGAGAAGGAGTTCAAAACAAAAGTCCTACATTTGGTTAAATTGATATTAGAAGCATGTCTAAAAAATAAATTCTGTGTAAAACTATGTGATCAAATCAAATTCAGTTTCATCTGTACACTTGAAACTGGATGTACAGATTAGCAGCCGTGTTCTTAAAACCATCACACAATTTCAGGGGTTTATTCTGTTCAAAAAGTTACATCTCCAGACATAAATATAAACCATAAATGATGCAATGGGCACTTTGTAAATAGAATAAAAACACAAATTTATATACACAAATATTTAAATATAGGTGTGTGTAAACATACAGATGTATGCATGTTTTCAGCAGTTCGATGCAAAACAGAAAAGATTCAAAATTAAATGATTAATGTAAATTTACAGGCAATTCTAAGATACATTTTTTCTTAACTGCCTAACAATAGTTAATATGTATATGACAAAGTTATAGGCCATATGATCTGTTTCTCCAGTTTCTAGTAAGATTCTGAGAAATTTGAGTTTTTGTTTCTAATTACAGTATGAATACATCTTTTTCCACAAAATCTTGGAAAGAATCTGCCAACCAGTCCATTACACAGAGGTAAAGAAATATCACAATAACCCATAAAAAGACAAACAAAATTTATGTATATCTGCAAATTAGTAGGTTAACTTCAAATAATTACATTCTATGTATTCCCTAAAATGAATTTCAAACAAACAAAAAATGCAAATATAAAATGAGCACCAATTCACAATATATTACACATTTATAATTGTATAAGATACAATTCTGGTACTATAATGGCTGACTAAATACTTCTAAAATTTTTCCAATTTTTAATAACTATGTCTCTCTTATGCACACAACATTGGTACACCAAATAAATTGGCTTTCTGAAAAAAAAAAAAAAAAAAAGGGAAAAAAATCCTCTGCACATTCACAAACACTGAAAAAAAAACCTTATTCAATCCTTTCTCAAATCCTTTCTTTTTAAAGATTTCATTTATGGCATTTCTGCTTTATTAGATATTATACAGTGGAGAAAAATAGTTAAGATACAGGAGAGCAAAGAGATATGTTTTTAAGGTTTTGTGTGTGAAATCTGAATGCATGACACTGTGAATGCTCCAGCTTATTCAAAATTAAATTTAAATGCAGCTGTCAATTTGTCAAATTGTATCTGAGCATTACTGGTTCACCCATTAGGTCTAGAAAGATCAAAAGGAAATATAAACTTCAGGCCCTATCTATAGTAACATTATAATTTCCATTACAAAGGATTATTTATGCATCTATGTGAAATAACATGATTAGAAACCATTAATTTACATCTGATTGTCATTACAAAATATCTATAAATCAAAGTCATCTATAAGGTATAAAAGCAGAACACAAAAATCTCTAAAAAATACCATCACAGAGAAATCTGAGGATGCCGTATATCATATTTGCGGCAAGGCCTTTCAACAATATGAGACGCCATTTCACATTATATTTTACTGTGTACATGTTTTGATATAAGGCTACATGCCATGCCAAATTCTAGTTTTAAAAGTATAATGGCCACTATGTATTTACATCAGACAATTCTTGTCTACTCAATGAAAAATGTTACTGATATATATTAATAATATGAATCTCAGTCATTTTTCCTTCACCAGGCACTTGGCACATAATGGAGAACAAGTGTCTCTATTGACTCTTTTGCGAATCAAAACAGCTTGTTCGTATCCGCCACTGACAACAAGGGATTCAGTTTACCACAAACTAACGCTGCTCTTGTTTTTAGGGCAGCGGCCTGAACCTAGAACCGTTTTTCCTGCAATGTGGCAAAAGTCTGGTGTGTAAAAATAGACCAAAATTCAAACCCAATGTCTTTTTTTAAGTTTAAACAAACAGGGTGTTGGAAGAGGCAATCATTGGTGTCTCACAAACTTACAGTTTACAGTAGTCCATTCACTTCCATTCAGCTCTTTACAGAGAACAGTCACCCGTCTCATCCTCGCAGGATTTTGATAACACATTCTTGTTGACGCATCCAATTCTTGTTAGAACATTGAAACATTGAGAACCTACAGAGATATGAAAAGAGATTGAGAGCATTTAGAATCAATCATCTTTTAAATAAGAGTTCTGGTATGTTTTAGCCTGCTGACAAAATTTTTGTTCATGAAGTGGACATTAAGTAAATAAATTAAAGTTTATGCGCCCCGTGTTTTCTATTTTGTGGAAGACTCACAGAACAACCACAATTCAAGTTGGGTTTTTTTTTTAAACAACAGCTCATCAAATACATAATACATAAATAAGGAAACAATACCAACAGTCATCATTTGAGTAATATAAAACAAGAAAAGACTGGTTCTTCCAGGTTTTTCCTGAAGTCGCATATTTGTCCTTGTTTTACAGCAAGAAACACATTGTCAATAGACAAAACTAATTAATCGCCTGCTCTTGTCATTTGTTCTCTTTTGATTTGTAGGAGATTATAAATGAGACACAAGATGAAAGATTTTCTGGCTAGATGATCTGTCAATGGGTAATTTAACCAAAAAACAAGTTATAATTAACCACACAACATCAATTCTCACAATTATCTATGATGATCAAATTAAAAAAAAAAGATCAAATATTATTCAGAGGAGAGAAGAATCCCTACCGAATCATCCATGATGGAAGATGGATCAAAGTAGTCTGGCTTTAGTTCGGATCTTTCCCTGCGATTCTTTGATGGTGGCTAGAAAATACAAGATCAGTCAGAATGATGCAAGACAAAAGCGACTGGAAACTACAACCACTTGCAATGGAATATGATCTTGGAATTAAGTAGAAAATGATCATGACTTTTCATTCATTCTTACTCAAGTTGCAGTTTTATCATCTGACACCACAGGCAGACACGAGCAGCAATGCTAAACAATTTAACAATGCCCAAGCAGATGACTTGCATACATACACATTATCTGAATTATTAAATTGTAAAATATTATTGATACTTTCATGATTTATATGAATGGAAAATTTACCAGGCTAGAGGTTTGTGAACTGACATTAAAATTGCACAATGTTTGATATTAATAAATATTGTTTTGAGAATTTATCACCTTTACCCCTGCGTATTACATCATGCACTGTCTTTTGGTCCGTTTTAGGTACATAGCTACCACAGTGACACTTTAATTTTCTTTTTCTTTCTTTTGTATTTACCAAGATCTATGTCCATCGTGTCAAAATCCATGCCCTCGTTGAGATCCTCTAAGCGGTCTTCTGATGACATCATGACATCCTCCACAATTGGCTCTTCATCATCCTCCATGAGTCCAGAGCCTCGGCGACTAAAGAGCATATGGAAACTTGTTAATAAAAAGGGAAATGCATAAACTGTGCATTTTCACACACTTAAATTAGGCTGGATGCTATTCCAAAAAGCAGTCATTCTAAACGTGTAGATTAAATGCCCAGCTCTACTGGTCTTACATTGCTTGCTGCATGTGGTTTCTCATCTTGGCATACTGCATGCAGACTCGCTCCTGCTGCTGGCGGGCCTCTGCCTGCTGCCTTTGCGCCAACATCCAAGTAACCTGGGTACTGCGGGACAGAGTTCAACACTTAATAAACCTTCATAAAGTGCAGACCAACTGCAAAAATCAGAACAAAATACCCATGACAGCGGCAATATTTGTACATAATTATTTCAAATGAAGCAGAGGAATACGTATGTAGAGAGGTGTTCTTACTTGTAATCCACTGCAGTCTGGTGGTGGTGGTGTTGCTGCTGCTGGGGTGGGACGGGCTGGTGGGGATGCTGCTCTGATGGCACAGCGTACGCAGCTGTGTAGCTGTCCTCTGGCCTCAGCTTCTTTGAATCCCTCAGTACAGTGGAGGTGAGGTGCGGTGACGGCATCATCACCGGCGTCTGCACATTCTGCTCACGGTTCATCCAGACTGCATCACTGCTGCTGCAGCTGTTCTCCTCTGCTGGGAATAAAAACAGCAATTAACCTTATGGCAATACAGTGGGCATGCGAGGAATGTCAGTGTCGATGACAATCTGTTTGCTGTTCCCTTTCCTTGATTGACAGAATGCCTATGCCTCACCAATTTGGGGGCATATCTGTTAAATGGCAGAGAAACTGCTGTTGCCCTGTCCAGAACTGACCATCAGCATCAGCAATGTTTTCTGCTGAGAGTGTAATTTTTCTTATTGTATACAGATAATCGTCTATGTTGTTTTAGCTAGTATCACACTGCAAATATGGTCTGCTCTGCATTTAACTGGACTAACAGATGTTCCAAAGCTTCTGCTCTTCCGTTTCTCTGCAAGTCTACTTTTTGAAAAAAAATTGCAAGGCCTAATCAAAGAATTATGGACCTCACCCATTTGATTTGGCCCTAGCCTTTGCCTCATTGCGACTGCTCTGGCTCCAAAAACAAAAAAAATGACAACACATGTTCCTTCAAACGTGTCCTTAAGAAGCCAGTAGGTGATATCACACTTCTTACATCTATTTTTTAACAGTCTATGTAATATAAATCCAATTTTAGCCTCCCTGGGGTTCATAAGTGTCCAACAATATTCAAGTTTTATCCCACTGACAGCTGAATACAGGCACAATTACTTTAAAATTACTTTACTTTAAAGTTATGATCAGAGGCAAAATTAGGGCTGGGATGATAGGCTTATCTCCTAGTTTGATACATCATGATACCTGGGTGCAGATTTGATATGTATTGCAATTCTATGGGTATTGTGATTCTACAAGTATTGTGATTTGATATTACGATTTATTGTGATTTCCTGTTTTGAGTTATCCTCGAGTTTGTGAATGTAAAGTTTGATGAAACCGTGATTATGCTAAAGGTTAGAACAGGTGATTTTATACAGTGACATCAAGTTTCAAAAAATTATCTCACTACAATGAAATAGCTACTATGGGGGCTAACATCATTACACATTAATAAAATTGGACTCATTGGATCCACAAGAATCTCAGCTTTCCAGTCAAACTCAATTCATGTAACTCCAAGACTGTTTATGCTCCAGTATGCAGTAATACACCATTTTAGAAAAGGCAAAAATAACACTTTGTACTGTATGCAAAAACCTGCATGGTTTTTGCCCCATAAGATGGGCATGCCAGATTTTCCCTCACCAAATTTAGTCTAACTTTGGAGCAGTGTAATTAAAACAAGTGATGCTACAATGGATACATAGGATCCCAAGTAAAAAGTAAAATTCCACATAAAATCAACAGTTGGAGCCTGATCATTCCTCTGCAGCAGCACTGGCTACTCGGTCATTATAGTTTAACAAAGCAATTACTAGCTATCGACATTACTGCTAAGGTGTCCTGTTAGATCTGCTTGCTCACCCTCAGGCAATTTCCTCTTGCTAGTGGTGGCTGGCTTGGACTTCTTGCTCCTGATGGTGGATCCTCGGCTGCTGATGCCACTGATGACAGACATAGTGTCGTCATCCCTCCTCCGGCCTGCAGGGAGTTCCTGTAGGAGATGAGGGCAGCCAGCAGTCCTCTCGCTGCAGGGCCATCTGAAAGGTCATGAATCGCTCCAGGTACATGTGACTGTGGAAGGTCAGGGTGACAGCAAGAATTAATGTACACTCACCAGCTAATAATAATAATAATTAAAAAAAACACACACATATTGAACACACCTTGTACATTCAACTTACACTGTTTTCTTGTCCTGTCGGAGCAGTTTACTGGAGAACTCACTCAGGATATCCAAAAAGGCAAGATTGAGAGGGGGATTCCCCTCTCCTTGAGGGCTGGGCTCTTTGAAAGCAAACTCAATTCCATCCCTAAAACAGTTACAGAAACAAATAATGAAAGAATGAAAGCCTTACTTATTTATAACAGCCAGAAAAACAGAGCTGCACGCAAACAACTTACTTATGTAACATGGCAATAGCCTCCCTGGTCTTCAACTGATCCAAGCCAAAAGTTAATGAGAAACGTCGGGCAAGCTCTTTTATGCTGCAGAAGACTGATGAAGAGCGGTCAAAATTGCAGCCAAGGTCAGATAACATCTCATTGAATAGCTACAAAAGGAAACAGAATAATATATTTAAAATTGAAATTAAATTTGACAAGATTCGTCAACAGGTGGGTTCACAGACAGGGACTAAGCCTCATGCGAGAATTAAAACAGGTGTATAACCTAAATGTTAGCTTTGTAGTTTTATCTTTATATATTTTTAATGCAACTTTTGAGGAAAATAAACACTTCTTTGCTTGTTGATCTGAAGACAGAATGAAGGAACCTTTTGAAAAAGTGATACCTCAAAGCCTGACACTGAGCATTTGTATGGTTTTAAGATCAACTTTGTGGTAAAAATCAGCATTTCCACTGATGCATCTAAAAACTAAGGAACAGGAAAGGACTTCTGGCAAATCACATCAGCAGCATCTAAGATACTGTACATGACAACTGGAAGAGTGAATAAATTATGGCACACTCCCATTGGGCTACCAAGTGTAATTTTGAAAATGTGAGAATGAAGTGGTAACATACTTAATTCAAGCTTCTGCAAAACACAACATGTATTTTACACTGAGATTTTCCTGATGAGGGACTAATTCTCTTAGTCCCTCACCAGGTTTCATCACAGGGGACAAAAACATCTTGAGGTCAAGGTAAGAATGACCAAGCTACAAAAACAAAAATCTCTAGTCCATGTGCAAATTAATGTGATAATATGTGCAAATTAATGTGATAATATTAATGGGTTTTTCAACAGGACAACGCTGCAATTCACAATGCCCGCCTGACAAAGGACTTCTTCCAGAGAAATAACATGACTCTTTTGAACCATCCTGCGTGTTCCCCTGATCTAAATCCAATTGAGAACATTTGGGGTTGGATGTCAAGGGAAGTTTACAGAAATGGACACCAGTTCCAGACAGTGGATGCCCTTTGTGAAGCCATCTTTATCACTTGGAGCAACATTCCCACTAGCCTCCTGGAAACACTGGCATCAAGCATGCCGAAACAAATTTTTGAGGTGATTAACAAGAATGTTTTTTTGCCTTTGCCATCAGGAGGTCATGACAGTGTGGGTACCCGACAGAAAATGACACTGAATCCACATTTTTGCAAAGATATGGGCCTTTAAAGGCAGTGGTCTTAAACTTTTGATCAGCTGATGAACAGCCTATTTCAGTTTAATGGTTGTTTGCAATAAATTGCTTACTCAAAATTTTTTTTGTCTCACTCCCATTTCTTCTTTTTGCATTTGAAGCTCTACTTAGAAACCTTCTTAAGATCTAACAGTGCAAAATGTAAATTCTTCTCGTCTTGAAATTTTGATGAGGAGTGTATGCAGCTTTTGAATTGTGCATGTTTGTTGGCAACTGGAGAAAATCTTACCTGTTGCAAGCTCAGTATGAGTGTCTTTGCACATTGTATCTTGTCAATTTGTCTTGTTTTACTCATCGTCTCCTTGATGATGTCGCCATAATCGTTGTAATACTAAGGGGACAGAAAAAGAATACTGTCAATTTTTTTTTTTTTTTTTTGTATTTTAAATGAATAAAATAGGATGTTCAGCATACCCTCATGTACTGCTTAAATATATCTGCTCCGGTGTTCATTTCCACTACATTGTAAATGATGAGTTTGCAATATGCTGCTAACAGATTTCGTCGTTTGTGCAGAGCCTCGATTTTACTGGCCTCGTCATCTTGCTGCCCATCTGAGAACAACAAATTATCAAAAATAGAATAAATAAAAACAGTCCATCTCTTACACTTGCAATAGCAGCCTGCTGGTGTCAACCTTGACTGCCAAACACATTCATGCTTCCGTGTAGTAAGTAAACAAAAGCGTGTTGAGTGACTCAGACCTGTGCTGTTGTTGTCATCATCCTGGTCGATGAACACCTGATCCAGGATGAAACTGAGCAGCTCCGCCTGCAGAGAGGAGTCTGGTGTGAAGACCAGAGGCTCCAGCTGTTCCCGTCCCGATGACATGATTTGGTGACTGAAGATCATCAGCATGTCACACAGGATGGTGAAGGCCTGGAATAAAGCTCAACATCATTCAGCATCCGAGAAAACACTGAGCCTGGTCATGGATCAAAGTCAGGAAGAGAAGGAGAAGTCCTTTCAGCATAATCTCACCTGCTCTTTGACTGCTGTGTTGACGCTGCTTAGGTAGCGCTGACAAATTAAGCAGAAAGCCCTCATTTGCTTCCTCAAGGTCACCATATCACCCTAAAACAAACAAGGAGGTTCAACCGTCAAATAAGTTAACAAAGTACAATCCTTTCAACGTACCTAGTTAACTAGTGTTGTTATCATTAATAGCGCTACATGAATATTACAATAGCAGATTTCACAGTTTCGGAAAAGTATTACAATGACTGGTGGTAGAGCTGAACAATATGGAAAAAAATCTCGATGCAATTAATTTCACAAATATTGCAACAAGATCAACGATTTGATAATGATAATTTTTGCATCGTGTTTTAAATTTTACATGAAAAAACAAAATGATGATGCTGTGATTTCTATTAAACAACATATAAAGTGAGTTGGGTTAATCTGTTCTCTTACTTCTGGGCAATATGATTTGTAGGCCAGAGCATACCTGCGGCTCCACAATACTTCATTTATAAAGATTTTCTATCACACATTTGACCTTTATTGTACAAAGCAAAAGATTTTGCAAAAGGTGCCTTAAAATGCTATGATGTGAGAAGACATTTATGGCTCATGACATCCTAGGAGAAAAACTCTTTAATAATGTTATTTTTTAACTAGTGTAGCTATTTAACATGATTATAAAACCTAAAGGAGTGCCACATGTGCCAGTTGCCTTGTCTTATAAGAGGTTGCATGCTGAGGTTTGTGAAGTGGTTTGTGAAATGATGTGAATTATTTCTGCCACTCCACTGGTTTGTTTTTATTTCCAAAATATTAAGCATACTGTATATTAAAAAAACAAACAAACACTAAATGTCTCGCATCTGTCAATAGTTTTGCTACTGAGTGAATGGTAGATTGCAGAGCTACTGTATAGCAACTGTACAAGTTGGTGACTCCAGAGTAACATTAATTGGTGACACAGTTACCCCACAATGCTTTAATAGAGCCAGTTTCCCTAAAATTGTATATTTGGATTAAAGAACTACATTTAATTGAGTGAGAGGCTATAACAAAATGGATTGCCTCAGCATACAGCTGAAGATTTTAGGCTTAGCTCTGAGGTCACCATTCGGATTTCCTGGCTTTTACAGCTTTCGGCTGAGACGAGCTCCTCGTTTTAATATTCCTTTTTCATAAATGATAACTTTGCTTTTAGAAATGATTCTTTCCAAACTTCCTCTCTCATAGCCTGCTTGCACGAATGCTAAGAAATGAAAGCAATATGTAGGAATAAGTTTTTAAATCACACAGTTCCAAGTCCCAACGATATACTCATTTAATCAACGCACAGAACAAGCTATGACATTTGCTTTGATTAAGTCAACACATTTCACTTCAGTGTTAGCCATCAGACATTTTCAGGGCGAGTTTATTTATTCAGGACTTATTTTTTTCATCCACAGCTATGTCTCATTTCACAGTGTCGCAAATAATACTCAATACATGAGTAATGAGTAAAATGCAAATGCATACCTTTGAGGAGCTGCCTTCTGATACCTTTGCTAGATGCCACAAGATGATATAATGTGTGCACTGCATTGCATGAATCACAATCTGGGGGGAATGGTCGGAAAGAGAAGGAAGAGCGTCAATGTTAAAGGTAGTGGTTAATATTTTTGGTTTAATGTTCCAGGAATATTGTTGATACAATTAGAGAAAGTTGCACATTACGGTTGTAATACCTGCTCAGGCATATCCCCATTTTGTAGCCCTGTGCTGAGCAACCTGTAGTTGCTGGTGAAAAGATCCCATTTTGAGAGGTCATGTGCACTTGAAGAGGAAAAAGAAAGAAAGAAAATAAATAAATACAAGTTTGGGCTATTAAACCAAATACAGTCGCATCACCCATAATAAAAGCTTACAAAAACAAAGCATAGCCTATTCAAATACGTGACACTATGCATGTATTAAAGTTCATGACCTAAATACAAAAAACCAAAAACAACGTACAACAACATATTCTACATTCAACCATGCATGCACGTAATCACAAACATGCTCATTGCTTTACTTGTGGAAAGCACTGATCCTCTTCAGTGTGGACAGAACCTGGTAGGCATCATCTTCATCCGGTTCTTCACCCTGTCAGAGGAGAAATCTCACTTCTAAAATCCTGGACAATCTACCTCCCTTCTGCATGTGATAAAGGACCATCCCAATCTTATTTTGATTTCTTGTCAACAGCTGTGATCATATCTGTTGGTTCATTAATATCAGTTGCATAAATTTGTAACGAATATGCTTTGGTATGACCAACTGCTTGGTGAAACGTAAAAGTTGCTGCGCATAGGTAATTCCATCTTGTGAATACTTGGACAGGGCGTATCTTTGCTAATCCGTATCCGTTTTTTCATACCATCATACCTTTGGTATGTGACAGTATTGGTGTAAAAATAAATTTTAAAAAATAACTTAAAGCTCAGCTTCTAGTAATAGGAGTCATCGTAGCATGACAATGTCTTACCCACAATGCTGTGTGTCTAATATGCAATTAGCCTACTTAGACAAGTCTTGCAGGGATTAAATACTTATGGCCCATAGATCATTGCTAGGTAGGAAATAAAGTGGCCCCTTCTTCCATAGATCCAGCATGCCTTGCTAAAGAACTTGATGACACCAATGGCATACTGACAGTTAAATAAAATCATGTGGCTAAAAAACCTGCTTTGCTGGTTGGAAGAAGTGATCTCAAGATAAAGTTAAGTGTGGCAATCATAGGGACTAAACCCAAATACTCCCAAACAGGGACTGAGGCATTTTTCTTTTTTACTAGTCCTGTAAATGTATCTCTGCCACGTGCAGTCACTAGCTTTCTCAGCTCAGATGCCTGTTCTACCAGTGGAAAACTGACCTCTGGTGGCACATCACCTCAATTCAGCATCTCTCAATGAGTTAATAGAAAGTAGGGCATCAATATTTTTTGATGGTACTGAAAATCAGACCTTTGGGATTTCTAACTACCCTGGTATACCATCATACCTTTATATTGCCGAAGCCTAGTACCTACATTAAACCTGAAAAGGACTTTTTTTTCCCAGGCGTATTCTGATTGTGAAACTGAATATGATCAAGTTAAAACTGCACTTATAGCAACGTACAGACCTTCTTGTATTCAAAAGATGGAATTACCTATGCACAGCAACTTTAAAGTTCCACATAGCAGTTTTTTTACATTTTGAACTGAATGGGAGTGGATTGGGTAAGTGCGCCTTGACGTCTAAGCTATCAAAGCATAGTCTGTACTAGCTTATAAAACAGGTTTGTATACAGGTATAAGCCATAACACATATCACAACTGGTAACAGGAATTCAAAACTAGTACTAGTATGGTTGTTTAAAATGCTTTCAAACAATTTGGGTAAAGGAAGTCTTGAAGCACTACCTCTTGCAGGAAGTCCTCCAGCATCTGTTGAATTTGTCCACCAGCTCGTCCAGCAGCTTGGAGCGTGTGAATGTCCACACGGTTAAGATGGTGAACTCCTCATTGCAGAGGTAGTGATAGGTGGTGGAGCAGACCTCCAGCACCTCCGTGTCGGTGTGCTTATCCAACAACCTCCAGATTTGCCGCAGCAGCGCGTCCAAATCTTAATGAGAACAAAACAGCTAATTATTTTACCAACAGCAATATTTGCGGTATGCACAAATTTATGCAAGGTGTATAAGTTATGATAAATGTGATGTTTTACAAACCTTTTCTAACCGACCAGTCGTGTAGATATCAAGATCAAAGTACTTTGGTATTTGTAGCAAATTGGTCACCTTATCAACATCTACACAGTACTGTGAAAAAGCAAGGAAAGGGGAGGCAGTTAGTTTTGAATGGTTAGGAGTCAGTGTAGTTGTCCAATTGTGTGTCAGTTTTGTGTAGAAAGAACAGCGGTGATCACCTTTGCCAGTAGAAGAGGCAACGCAACTGCAAACATCTCTGTGATTCTCGTCCGGTCATCCAGCTGCATTTTCTTCTCCTTTGCAGTCAGGACCTTTCACATGCAAAGAGCCAAACAATATTCACACAATTCATCACACAAATAAGTTGGGAAGTAAATGCTCCCTAAGGCATGAGAACACAGCAGGCCAAGCGCTCACCCTCTTCCCCGTGCCTCTGCCCACTGGAGGGTGGCACTCACATGCCTGCCGGATGGCACAGAGCATGATCTCTACCAGAGCTGTCTCCTGCTGGTCAGTCAGGCCTGGAAAACAAAATCACAGAAACTCACTATGACCATCTAATAAGGGAAACGCTTGTTGCCCAACTAAAGGAAGTCGCTTTCAAGGTGTCTTCAGCTATGTGCGATTTAAATTGAATACCTTAGACTTTTTAAAGAGTTTTTTAAAATGAAATTTATACTGACTTTGGCCCAATCATCCTCCCCTCTTATTCAACAAAGCATTGCAGGAAAGTGTAATGTGGCGAGGTATGTTTTAGGAAGGAATTATTAACTAGATAATACAGTTTGCTTTAAGTTAAACAGCAAGGTGTTAATGTAATAAATCAAATCATTTCTTTCAACAGAACTTGAACAGATAAGTGCAAGGATGTTAATGGATTGTCTTTACAGTTAATGTACACAGCTATGTATAGAGTGGGTTGGATTAATCGAGAATAAGCAAAGTAAGACAGGTAATATTAAGTTCACTGGTTACATATTTTTTAACATTAAAAATGTGACTCTGATGTAGAAGAACTTGACTTGTTTTGATAAAAGAAAAAACAGGGATGAATGAAGTCAGATAAATATTCAAGACCTCATAAATTCAAATTTAAGACTATGTGATAACTTCTAGGGCTGATGCATGTTAATTGAATTCAAGCTATTTTAACACTTTCTTAGGACTTGCAGACTCCCTGTCACAGACAAATACGAGTCCAATAAATTAAAGGACTCCCATGTAAGGTTACTTTTCCTAATTTTGACTGGAGCTGGAAAGCAGAGTTAGTGAGAGAGATCATACCCTCCTCCCCTGGCATCGGCTCGTCCAGCAGCAGGCTGATCATAGTCTCCCAGTCTTTCAGCAGCTCAGATGCACAGTCCCACAGGCTGTCCACCAAATAGGCCCCATGCTCGTGGAGCTGGAAAACATCAGGGGACTTTTTCAAACATCTGTTTATAGACACTATGCACCATGTCAATCTTAACAAGCCATTGCTCTGCCAACAAAGTAGGAAGGAGGTTTATTAGCATAATATCTCAAAGAGTATCATGACTGTCCAATTATTCAGATAGAGGAAGGGTTTGCGGGGTCAGTTTTTGGGGACCAGCTTTTTTTTTTCCCCCCAGAAAATCAAACGGAAGACAAACAAAAACAGAAGCTGCAGCTTCACAAGTTAAAGAACTGTTCACCTGACCCTATCCAACCCCTTGGCAGATGTTAAAATCTTTATATTTCTTAAATCAAAAAAAGATCTGACAACGTGTGAGATTTTGAGTATTTTCTTACATCAAGTCACAATACAACAAGGCTAATCCTCCACTAGTATCAGGAAATATCATTGATTCAAGAAAATCTTTGTAACATAATTTAACTGCATTGCAGTCAACTGGGAATTGTTTCAGCCTGCTGCCAGATTTTCTGACTTGTTTTAATTCCTAGATCAAATATCTTTTTGGATGGGCATTTCATATACAGTGGCCAAAGGGTGTTAACAAGCAAAAGTGAGAAAAAAGGACCGACCTCCACTCTCTAGGAAGAAGAAAACATGATCTTGATGAGGCTGCCATTGAGGCTCTGCCTGCCTCTTCTTGGCAAACCCTCCTCCTCAGGACCTCGATGGCTGAAAGAGCCTTTAATCAGCACAACATAAAAGTCAAGCAGTACACTCAATTTGGCCACTGAATTCATGGGCGGAACCCCCACATACTCAGCTCTGCTGCTCATCCCACAAATGCATGTTCCTTACAACTGTGGCACCATTTAAAAGGGAAATAAACAGGGCTTTCCAACAGTATAGATTTATTGCCAAGAAGCATTGTTACAAACAAAGAAATAATCTACCAAACACAAATTTCCTTACTTTTTGTGCAATGTTTTATATAAATGAGAGTTTTCTCTTCTGGTTTTTTCCTCTCTCATTAGCTGATGCCTGGGTCTCTGTCACTGTTCACTGTTGGCACTACATCACACTGTATGAGGCCTGCCAGACTGGGCCCAATGAAATCAAACACATCTGAAAAAATCTTCAGACTCCCACTGGTGTGCAGCGCCAGGACAGCTACAGTCTCCAGCGCTGAGTGTGTTCATACTACAGAATAAATCTGAATGGATGGTCTGTCGGGACTTTCCACTTGGGTTTACAGTGTGAGCTAAACTCGTCTAGTGTGACAAGCCTTTCAGATACCTCAAAACATGCTGGACCTGATGAAATCCAATTTTATTCCCAGTGGCCTAGGTGAGCCTCTTGGCAAGTTTGTCCACTGCAATAAAACACTTACTTCTTGAAGAGAAACTCTCCTGCTGCTACAGCTATGGGCCGATGGCTGAGTAAACCAGGTGATACACACTCTCACAGTCCTCTGCTGTCAGAACCTCATCTGCTGCTTCTGTTGGATGAAATCGACATGGTCTCAGTGATAAATCTGGCTGAATATAAATCAATATTTGATGAAGTGCTCATCTCAGGCATGGAACTGAGCTTAAAATTTGAAGCTGTTCCTGATTTCCCCTGAGGATGTACAAAAAATATTGTTTGAGAATAGATTAAAATGCTCCAAGGGACGTATTCAGGATCAAAGAGAAAGTATAATTTTTGAAAAACTCTGAAATGAAATAAAAGCGATGGTATGTGACTGGAATGTGGTCGTATTCTGCCAAGTCTACAATAGTGCTCTCAGCTATTTGATAATGCCATCCATTTGATGACATCCATGAGTATCAATGAGCAGGAATAACTTGTCTAATCTGTGACAAAACCAAATGAAATCCAAATCATTAGAGAGATTCTGTGTCCTAGGCCATTCAAGAGAAATGTGATCTTACTACAGAAGCGGTTACTCACTGTAAGACGAGTGTCAGAAGTTTAATGGCTTGCACTGCGACATCATATTCCTTGTCCAGAGTCATAGACACAATGCGGTCCTGTTAAGGAGAATAAGTTATTTCACAGATATACTACCTTTATGGGTCTCAAATTAAAAAAAAAAAAAAAAAATCTTTTTCCAGAACATGAGCTGTCATATCATGCAAGGATATATTTTGAGTTCAAGTCTAGTGCAATCTTTAGATGGATTACTGGATGCACAAATTTATTTTATGACCACATTGAAATTAGAGGGTCATCAGCACTTAAGAGATCCAGTTAAATGTTATTTTTTTTTAAAAAAAATAAGACATTCAATGTGCTAATGTCTTTGACTTTTGAGTTACAGCTTATAATTTATCAAACTTAAGTTTTTACCATCAAAAGTTTCCAGTGATGATTTTAAAAAGGTTTCCACAATGAAATCAGGGTTTTAAATATCCCTTTATTCAGGAAGCGTGAGAAACCTGTCACTAGTTGAGAGGTTTTGAGGCTGCTGGCTCACCTTGAAGCGTGCTGGTGAAGAGCTCCAGTCGAGTGTTGAGCTCTCTGTTGTAGTAAAGGCCTTGTAGGGCGGTCAGGCACTTCAACCGCACCTCACCTTGCTGGGGGTCACAAGAGCAATACATTTAATATTATTTCTTCATCACCACTCAGTTTTTATACATGCTATTACCACAATATTGAAAAAAATCGCTAGTTCCAATGCCTAATACACAATGACACGTAATTATTGCCGTGTTAATTCGAGCTGTATCATCTCCATGTTAGCTCAGTAAAGATTTAAGGACATCAGCAGCCTGATTCGGTAATTATCCTTACGATGCGTTGTGAAAACATTTCATGTCATGCAATGTCATCCAGATGGAAACACTGCTATGAACAAAGAACGGATAAAATAAACACTGACCCCCATGCCAAGTGCTTTCAGTTACCTGAGATGTCTCAATTTATCTCAATCAAGACGTACTGTAACAGAATTTTAAGATGTTTTTCTCTGTCAGTTGTGAGGGAATCACTCTGATGACACGTCCAACCTTGTCTCAAAGGTACTTTAGTCATTCACTCTAAAGCATTCCTATCCGTGTGTCTCAATTTTATATCGATTGTATCCAGCAAGTTCAAAATGCAAGATTAAATCCACTGACTTTGTTTTGCTGTTATCATCAAGGTAGGAAACCATCTTGCTGCTGTTTAACTGACTTAATTCAGACCAGAGACACAAGATGGCTCACCTTGTCATGCATCGTCCAGCCAACGTACTTTAGGTAACTGTCATTGAGGAAGGCATCACTGTACAGCTTCATCCACACTCCAATCTCCTCAATGCAAATAGCTCGTATTTCAGCAATGGAGTCACTGGAAAACAGAGAATGAGATTTGACAAGAGTTATGAAGCCTGCCATGTCCAGAGGTGCTGACCAAAGTGTCAAATTAGACAAACTGACATTAAAATCAAGTGCACTCATATTGGTGCTGACAGAAATTTTACACAAGAGGGCGCCAAAAAACCAACAATCCACATTGAGAGGTCCTGGTTTGTCATGTGAGACCTCAGCAGCATGCAAGCCACCTCACTGAAATCTGACAGTCAATATTAAGTCAAACCAGGATTTACGCACCGATATCTGTGAACAAACACTCCTTTGAAAATTGCATTCATCATGTTTTCAATTTCATCCTGATTTTCTTGAAGCTGGAAAAAAAAATAAGCAAACACAAAACAATTACAACTTTCAGGAGGCTCTGTTGTGAGCTGGTTTCAAGTCGTCAATCTGAAAATGGGAAAAGGGAACATTTTGTTGTTGAGTGCAGTGTTTTCTTTTCTTAACTGAGGATGGAGAGACTTTACTGCTGAAGTGGTAGCTTCCCAAAGCGTGAATGAACTAATATTCTTCTCACCTCTTTCCGCTTCTGTAACAGGAGCTCCAACCTATCATTGGCTCTTTTTCCAATGACTTTGTTCCTTTCTGCCTCGTACTGCCTTTGTGTGTTGTCCATGTTGATGCTCAAGTTCAGAGCCACATTCACCAAGGCCGTCATCAACTTCATGGCTGCCAAAAATTACAAGAGTCAGTTGCACACCTGAAGGCAGAGCGGCTACCACAGGGTGTCTACAGGCATCAGAGAGTTAAATTTAATGCTTTTTAAGACCTACTGAGGATCAATTTTACCCAAATTTAGGACTGATTTTGGGAAAAACTAATTTTCTCATTCTAATGAGCATTGCAGGTAAGTGTTAAGTACTATTAGATTTTATACCACATAGTAGTATATATATATAAGCAGTATACAGTACAGGCCAAAAGTTTGGACACACCTTCTCATTCAATGTGTTTTCTTTATTTTCATGACTATTTACATTGTAGATTCTAACTGAAGGAATCATCAAAACTATGAATGAACACATGTGGAGTTGTGTACTTCACAAACAATAGCGTGAAATAACTGAAAACATGTTTTATATGATAGTTTCTTCACAATAGCACCACCCCTTTGCATCTGATTACTGCTTTGCACACTCTTGGCATTCTCTCGATGAGCTTCAAGAGGTAGTCACCTGAAATGGTTTTCCAACAGTCTTGAAGGAGTTCCCAGAGGTGTTTAGCACTTGTTGGCCCCTTTGCCTTCACTCTGCGGTCCAGCTCACCCCAACCATCTGGATTGGGTTCAGGTCGGTGACTGTGAAGGGCCAGGTCATCTGCCGCAGCACTCCATCACTCTCCTTCTTGTCAAATAGCTCTTACACAGCCTGGGATGGTGTGTTTGGGGTCATTGTCCTGTTGAAAAGAAATGATCGTCCAACTAAACCGCAAACGGATGGGATGGCATGTCGCTGCAGGATGCTGTGGTAGCCATGCTGGTTCAGTGGTGCCTTCAATTTGAATAAATCCCCAACA
This sequence comes from Myripristis murdjan, assembly GCF_902150065.1. Taxonomy (NCBI): domain Eukaryota; kingdom Metazoa; phylum Chordata; class Actinopteri; order Holocentriformes; family Holocentridae; genus Myripristis; species Myripristis murdjan. Next base: position 22,373,757 of record NC_043993.1, read on the forward strand.
GTGTCACCAGCAAAACACCCCCACACCATCACAACCTCCTCCTCCATGCTTCACAGTGGGAACCAGGCTGTGGAATCCATCCGTTCACCTTTTCTGCGTCTCACAAAGACACGGCGGGTTGGAACCAAAGATCTCAAATTTGGACTCATCAGACCAAAGCACAGATTTCCACTGGTCTAATGTCCATTCCTTGTGTTTCTTGGCCCAAACAAATCTCTTCTGCTTGTTGCCTCTCCTTAGCAGTGGTTTCCTAGCAGCTATTTGACCATGAAGGCCTGATTTGCGCAGTCTCCTCTTAACAGTTGTTCTAGAGATGGGTCTGCTGCTAGAACTCTGTGTGGCATTTATCTGGTCTCTGATCTGAGCTGCTGTTAACTTGCGATTTCTGAGGCTGGTGACTCGGATGAACTTGTCCTCAGAAGCAGAGGTGACTCTTGGTCTTCCTTTCCTGGGTCGGTCCTCATGTGTGCCAGTTTCGTTGTAGCGCTTGATGGTTTTTGCGACTCCACTTGGGGACACATTTAAAGTTTTTGCAATTTTCCGGACTGACTGACCTTCATTTCTTAAAGTAATGGTGGCCACTCGTTTTTCTTTAGTTAGCTGATTGGTTTTTGCCATAATATGAATTTTAACAGTTGTCGGCTGTTGTGGGCTGTCGGCTGTGTAGTAACCTGACTTCTGCACAACACAACTGATGGTCCCAACCCCATTGATAAAGCAAGAAATTCCACTAATTAACCCTGATAACACCTGTGAAGTGAAAACCATTTCAGGTGACTACCTCTTGAAGCTCATCGAGAGAATGCCAAGAGTGTGCAAAGCAGTAATCAGAGCAAAGGGTGGCTATTTTGAAGAAACTAGAATAAAACATGTTTTCAGTTATTTCACCTTTTTTTGTTAAGTATATAACTCCACATGTGTTCATTCATAGTTTTGATGCCTTCAGTGAGAATCTACAATGTAAATAGTCATGAAAATAAAGAAAACGCATAGAATGAGAAGGTGTGTCCAAACTTTTGGCCTGTACTGTATATATATATATTCAGTCTTGAGCTGAGGTCAGTTTTAGGGGGAAAATGGTCGGTTACTGACTACATGATTCTAATACACTCCTTTTGCTTAGACAGCAAGCAGCTGCTGGAATTAATCTAACCAAGACTTCTTTTTTCCACACAGAATATAGGACTAAGGATTTTTGTGGATTGTGTACATATGCTAAAGTGAATAGTGTAGTTTCTTGTGTGCATGTAAATGTCTATGAAAGTGAGTGAAAAGTGGGTTTAGGCTAATCTACACCAGGTATTTTCCCAACAGGCAAAGAGCAGAATGTCAGAATAAAGAAAGTATTAAGTTCAGTGGTAGGTTTAAAATTTTGTAACATCAAAAACACTGAACTTCATGCAGTACAACTTGACTAATTTTGACAAAAACAAGTTACGAGATGGATAAATGATATTTCAATAAAGTGTGTGGAGATTAAGACCTCATAAATTCAAATTTAGCTTCATTTTAAGACTTTTTAAGGACCTGCAGACACTCTGTACCAAACAATAGCAGCATGTGCTTGTGTGCAGGTAACATAAGTGCACTTTGACAAATACATCACAACTGACCTGCTAGTGTGCTTGTATGTCTGAAAGCCCGGACCTGTGAGTCAGACAGGCCGGTAAGCAGTGAGATGACGGTGTCCATCATGTATTCGTCGTAGATGATGCTGTACTGACACTGGCGCACCAGGACCGCAATGACCTCACAGAAGCTGAGCCTAAACTTCTTCCACTGTGGCCCTGATAGGGTTAATGGATAGTCACCACTGTCCTGTTTGGAGAATGAAGAGAGTCAAGGCATTTGCAGTCGCTCTACACTGCTCATTTTCACAGAAAACCTCTGACAAGCTGGTATCTCTAGTAGCTGCACAGATTTGTGTTCATCTTTTTCTGTCAAATTAATCCAAACAGAAGCTCAACAAAGCATACTGCACCTCATCAAATTCCTCTGTCATTTTTCGAATGATCTCAGAGTTCTGCATATGTCTGAACATCTCTGCGCTCACAGCACCTGTGACACATTGGCAGTACAGTTCAGCAAATTAATTCTGGCTGCAAGCATCATCAGACACAAAATCATCTCAGATACTCACCTTTACAGCCAGCGCACTGAATGAAGAAGTTGATTAATTCCAAGAGAGCAATGTCTCTGTCGCGTTTGTATGCCTCGATCCAGTCATCGATGACAGACTAGGAAATACCACACAAGCAACAAGATATTTTACTTCATTTTTTTCCATGCACCTATTCCAAAATCAAATTCTGCAATTATCTCAAAACATTATTAAGCTGAGTCTATAAGTGAGCCCTCCCTTTCACTTTTAAAAGACTCATTAACAGTTATGATTAACTCAGTCCAACACTATAACTGTTGGACAATGTTACGAAAAGTAACCTGCAAATTTGTACATGCACATGCTCCCCTAGAAACCATTAGTCAAAATCACTCATCGTCTCTTAACCAAGCTTGTGTGCACCTACCTGTGTGGCACTCTTTCCCATTTTAACCACCTCAAACAGGGTCATAGTCTCCATCCATTCTCCTGATGATGGCCATTCACCCAGCCGAGGCCCGGGACCTTCCCTCCTCCCCCACCTTTAGCCTTGTCTCCAAGGGCCTTCTTTCCTTTCTTGGTTGCCTATTGGGGACAAAGTTACCACAGATGCTATTATCTTAAGTACAACATAACCCTAACATGTCCTAGAGTGTTCTAATAATTTTAGAGGCAATTTTTGAGGCTAACAGTGTTATTTACTGGTGCAATTTTATTTCTGCACAACAAGTTGCTATAAAATCATATTAGTATTTCATATCTGAAACAGAGGCACAAAAATTCAAATTCTTGCACACACACACACACACACACACAACATATATACTTATACATGTTCAAAATATATATAAATTATGAATATATGACTTCTTGATATATCATGTTTGAACGGCTTACCGTTCCTTTTCCTGTCTTTGCATTTTTGCCATCAGGATCCTCGAGGGTCAGTATCTGAAGAAACTGCGTATCAGTCTCTCTGTGCATGGACACAAAAATCATCACAACAATAACACAGGCTTCAAAGATTACACAGATCTTTAAAAATTGCCACGAATGTTGCGCATGCTGACATCAGCAGTCTAATAATTTAGTGTAGATCAGTACTTACGGAGGTAAACTGAAACTCTGGTTGCAAATCTTGTGCTGCTATCATTTCTTTAACATTTTTTGGATCTGCTTGTTAAGTGCCTCTGCTGCTCTGGACCCCAAGCAAGAATCTGTCTTCAGTTCCACCTAGAGTGTAAGACAACACAAAAAGAAGAATTGGCCAACTAATGATTAGGCAACAATGAGCACATTAACGAAACAGAATATATTCTCACAAAGAACCCAGTTCTAAGAACTCATGGCAACACACAAGAGCAGAATGGGGAACTAACGTGTTTCCAAAGATCCCACTCAGCTCCTTTTTTTTTTTTTTTTTTTTTGGTGAGGCCAATATCAATATCTGATATCTCTCTATCTGTAACAGGCAATGCTGGAAGTGATATGTAATTCTGATACGAATACAGATGCAAAACAGGTTACACGGGAGATTTTTTTTTAAACAAACAAACTGTTAGTTTTATTTTGCTGCTAATTTGACAGTAGTATGCTAATATCACAAACGAACCAAATATCGACAATAAAAAAATAAAACTTGATCAATGCTGGTATTGCTTTTTAAAGCTGATATCAACCAATATCTCTAGTCTGCTTATATATTAGTCCATCCCTAGAAAGTAAACAATTTTTGACCACCATCTCTGTGGGTTGGAATACAGATTACATCCATCTTTTATTGGCATACAAAAAAAGCTCTCACTTGTCATTTTCAAAGGCATTTCCGTGGCATCAGAGCACACAACCTTGCTCCTGGCTGTGCAGAGGGTGTATGCACATGTCTCAAACCCTAAATGACTGACTCAAATTTGCCGTCCTGACAAACGAAGCTAAAGGACAGTGACAGACAGATGTGCGGCTCTATCCCAGTTTAACTATCCGTTAACTAGACCGGTGACAGGCCGACAACATACAATGCAACTTCAATGCATTTAGTTGCATCTTGTAAATTAATCTTTTACTGTTGCTATGTCAACAAACCCATATAGAACATTGCAAATGATGATGCAAACCCAGATCATGAGTTTGGATGGCACTCATAACAACAATAAACAATAAACTCGGAAAAAAAACAGACAATGAAATGAGAACTCAATCTCTGCTGACACTCTATATCTTTATGACAGCATGCATTTAAAAAAAAAAAAAAAAAAAAAAAAAAAACAAAACAATAACTTAATCTTCTTCTGGGCTCACAACCGCTTATGATGTACTTACTATATGTGAATATGTGAATTATTGCTAAATCACATTGATGCTTTAGTTACCAGTTTATGCTGAGCAGTGGACACTGTCCCCAAGCTTAAAAACTAGTGTATTGGGGATGCACAGGCCTACAATGAAAAATGGGCCAGTTTTTCGTTTAGTTTGACAGATAAATAATTGCTTTTCCCATGCTCACTGAGGAGCTCCCCTTGTAAGCCTAAGAGCTCGTTCAATGGGCTCATAAAGTTTAACAGTAGTTGTATGTTGTGAAGGTGTGGGGGAGAGAAGTGATTACTTGGGTCTGTTGTGTGGAGAAGACACTGGCTGAACTTGGGCCTGTGGGCTGGTGTTCCTCTGACAGCAGCAAAACTAATATTGGCAGCACTTGCACTGCCAGATGTAACCGCAGCACGTCAGCGTCATCAATAACATGGTGTCTGCTGTGTGTGCACGTTGCTGATGTATTTTCTTAGACTGAGTTTAAGTTTTAGTCCACACCACTGTGATTTTGTTCATGCCACTTTCGCCTTTATCACATAACATAAGCTGCTTGTACGCCAGCATTTCACAACATTCATTTCACAACAGGTGAGTTAAGACTTTTACATTCACAGTAGACTCGTTTATGGCCAATACTCGTATAAGGGCCAATGTTGCGGTTCCTATAATTCAGTTGCAAAGATTAAAAGTTTGTCTAGTTTGAACTACTCTCTAAGATGGCGAGAGGCGTGTTATGTCGGAAGGGGGGCGAGGTTATGCGCCCTATGTGCCTTGTAGTATTCCAATAAATGTTCATTACATGTCGTGGACTCTTGTTGGTTTGTCAACTTAATGCTTAATGTTAAAAGTCAATACCAAAACACTGTGATCCTAAACGGATCCTGACACGGCGCAGTTGTACACTTCCGAACTACAAACACAACTACAAACGTTTCCCAGGGCTTGTGATTCCTTTTCAACTTTCATCTCTCTCTCTACGTCCCCTCTTTGCCTATGATAGACAACCAGCTCTGTTGCTACTGATAGCTAATGTTAACGATATCTGCTAGTCGTGCTACGGTTACCTTCAGACAATGCACTAACACCATGTTTTCTTTGTAACAAACTATCGTCCAGGTTGTTTTTTTTTTCTCAATAGGTAGCGAATGCTGTTTATGTTGATACGTTGTCTGCGTTAGTTGCTAGCTAAGCTGTCGTTAGTGCTAGCTAAAACTAGCAAACAAGACTCCTGTCCAGCGCTCGGAAATAGGCTGCTATTAATCGGGGTTTAAAGTTGATTAAGTGATATCGGATAGATCTTTAAAACGGTGGCTTCGGTTAACATTGACACCAGGTGTGTGGTTGGCTAACCAGAATAGCGACATCAATGACAAACTCCCAGAATATTATCCGCCATTTACAACTTACCTCGTTTTAAATCAAATACGGAGCGAAACCTATTCATTAATAATCCAGACGTTGCCGACCTCCCAAAATTGGTGCGCTCACAGGTTTCAGCATAAACTGGACATTTTACCAATTTCGGTTTTTTTCTTTAAGTAGTTTTATTCGCTAGCTAACGTTCAAAAGCTCCTTGATTGCTAACATAGCAAGGCTCAGTTTGTATTTTCGTTGTGTATGCAGCACATACACCACCTGTCGGCAGCATTGTGAACTGCTGATAACTGGCGCTCCAGGTTTACTGTGTTGTCCGGCTTAATTATGGCGTTTCTTTTCTAATGGGAGGATCACAGCGTTAACAACAGATGCTGCAAAACCTAGGATTTCAGAGATCAACAGGCACCAAGAAAAGTACTTAATTACTGACTCTGGTGCTGGAAATCCTAGGCAAAAAACACCCCACCCGTATCCCTGTGGGTCTCAGTAAGTTGAGATATGTATTATATAGTATGCATTATACAGTAAATACTTTAAAATTGATAGAAATTAAAGTAAATGGCTATTTAGATTCACTAGCACTGTCTTTAACAGTTACAATCCTGAAGTGACCTCTGTTTTTGTTTGAAACTGGAATATCAAGTTGTTTGACTGTCACCAAGCTCCTGTAGAAATGTTGTTTTGCCTTACAGTATTTTGTGTAGCTCATCTGCTGGAGTGGCAGGTGTTGGGTTGACAGGATTTATCCATAGATCACATGAAAGTAAGATCTCAGGGAAAGCTTATGTACACCCAGTGTCCAAATGATTACAAACTTATTCATGCAGTGAGTGCATCCTGCTGCACAAGCCATTTCTCGGTTGGTAACAGGATACATCCCTCTAGCAACACTCTTTTCCTTCATTTCCATCTCTGCTTCATGTGAAATTGCTTTAATAAGTGAAATCAAAGATCACATCTTTAACCTGTGTGGCCAGAGCAGGTCAGTCTGCTCTGTTCACTCCAATCTATGAAGCGCTGAATAAAATTATGTCTTTTAAATGTGTGTTGCAAGGGTACAATATTGCGTTTACTTTCCAACACAAGATATGTTAACGGCACAGGCTCTGTTAAAGTGTGCTACTAATGTATATTGTGTTGAAAAGTGACACAAATTTGCATAAAGACATCACAGATCTGTTTTTAGAGATTAAAAGGTTGCAGCTATGTCCTGCACTTACTGATCATCATGTGGCAAATAAGTAATTATACTTTTAGTGAAACTAAATTCTCATGTAATTTACATCAGTCTGAGGTCGATTATAGGGATACATAATATGAATTTACATTTTCAATACTCAATTTAAAATATGACTAATGTAGCCTAATTTTCTGAATAAAAAGGGGTGATCTGAGACAGATTCAACCTAAGTTGCCAAGGCCCTGTGTTCCTTATATGTAAATAAAAAAAATACATTATCTGATAGCATGAGTTCAGTGCTATCTGGCTTTGTGTTGAAGGTCAAGCTGTTTACAGAGACAGAAAGAGGAGTTCATTTTTGAATGCACTGCCTGCTTGGCCTTTATAAGGACAACGCTTTTTCAAATAACATGAAGTCAGTCATGGTCATGTTGGTAAGATGATGTTCCTCCTATATGGACCTATTCACATATTTGCTGTTTGGGACTTATGGGTGACAAGTCAATATAAAAACAGCCATACAATTATTCAGTTCAGTCGGCACAGTGAAAGATGTCTGGATAATGGCAAAGTGATATCATGTTAAATCTCTTAATTATAATTTACAGCTTCTTTATCTATCTATCTGTGTGTGTGTGTGTGTGTGTGTGTGTGTGTGTGTGTGTGTGTGTGTGTGTGTGTGCGTGTGTGTGTATAGCAGAGAAACCATACATCTGTTCCTATTCCCCCCAGTTACATTGCAATTAAATGTAACAGACTGATATGGACTGACGCACTGCAGCACTGCATTTCCTTTTACAGTGTGGATTTCTGGGTTTTTCTGTGTCCTTGGGCAGGCAGCAACAGAAGATTGTTTGAAACAGCTGATGGAGGAACCATAGAATTTTTCTTTACTTGGTCTTTTTGACTTCTGGAAATTTAAAGAGCAAAGTCAGTGCCTGAACTCTTCTTGCTGGAAGCAGCCGTCAGCTGCAGTGTGAACAGGCCTGATGACTCAGACACAAGTCAGAGTGAAGAACTCCCAGTGTCGGAGGACTGGTCCTGCTTCTCCTCAGTGTCAGTCAGGCAGGTGGTCAGGCCCTCCTGCACTGCAGCTTCAGCAGGGAGGTGACAGGATCCAGAGGAGCTGAATCAAAAGCAGAGGCCATTTCTTGGCCTGCTGCTGTTTCCTCTATCAGGCCATGCTCCTCACTCAGACCACAGGTGGTCTGTCAGTGAAGAATCATCTTGTTCCACCTAGTATTTTTTTTTTTTTTTTTTACTTTATACACAAAACGATTAGATGAATTAAATCTGGAAAAAATAAGGTTTTCCCTCTGGTCATGCTACCAGTCAATGGCACATAGCCTTAAAGCTAGTGGAAATCTTCTGAAACTGCCATAATTTCATAACCATCAATTTCACATCGGCTCATTTTCCATGTTCCATTCTAACGTATCTGTTCATGTAAAGCTAATAGAGAGAGAAATTCCAACCCAAGGCCACTGAGAAAAAGTCCAGTACCACATAGTCCCGTCCCTCTTGAATTTGTCCACAGGTTTCCATACATCATCCTGAGTTCTCTTGAACTGAGACATCAGAGGATTAGTTTTGTAAAATTCCAAACAGCAACAACATTTTTTTTTTTTTTCCAAATTAAATTGCCCAAAAGGCCTTTTACTGTGTTTTGAGATTGGTCAGTTCACTGCCAAGTGTAACAGCACCTTCCCAGCTGTGATACAGTCTGCAACATTTTGCTCAACACTGCAGGGTAATATTGACCAAGTACTTAGACAAGCAACATTTTGATGGAGTTATTGCTGACAACAGGGAAGGGATTGGAAAATGGGTCAAAATAATGATATGATAATAATAATAAAAATATTATTGGCTAATACTGCTTCCATACATTGCTTAAAATTACTCCCCATGTATAAAATGTATTAAATGTTAACATTATTGTTAACATTTCATAGTTATACAAGGTGAATAAATGGTTTTGATATTGATAGTATTATGCTTGTAGTTTGGTGAAAATAAAAATTGAAAGGTTACAAGTCAAAACCTAAATGCAGCCTCCTTTGATATGTGATTAAAATTGATGCCAATGGCTTAATGTTAGTTGTACAAGCAGGATACATGATCCTGATATTGGTTGGTATTTGATTGCTGTTAAAAATATATGTATTAAAATAAATTAAAATGTATTTTCTGTTACTGTAGACAGTGACTAGATACTATGTACAATGTACATGGCAACAACATACAGTGTTTCATATGTTAGTTATGCAAAAAGAATAAATGATTGTGATACTGGTGCTATTGTGCTTGTTGCAAAAGATACATTTTAAATGGGAAAAAAGTGGACAGCGCCATAAGACACTGTATGTTGAAGCAGGACAAATTATGTGATGTATACATTTGAAAAGGCAAGAAGTCAATGTCATGACTGATAATGGTTTGTTTTACTTAACCTCTGAATCCTCTCGCATTTTCCACAACTGAGCCCTGGCCTGAACTGTTTGATATCGTTGGTGTAGATTTTTAGCAGATATTAATAATGACAATAATAACCACTTCATTTCTACAGCACTTTACAAAGTGCTGTAGTTAAAACACAATGACCAGGTAACAGCAAAATAAATTAAAATACAGCATTTTGTACAACACTTTATACAACGTCTTTTTCTGAGAATCCATGTGTATTATCCCTATAGTGTATATATCTCTTGTTGTTCCTGGCAGTGTCCCAATCTACACTTTGGTCTTTAGTTTGTCCCCCTTCCAGGGCTACACTCCCTATAATCATCGGAAACGATACGTTGGCATCAGAGGGAATTTCCAGAAGGTGGTGGACTGATTGCAGAGATTTCTGGTTTTCCCATTCAGTCTCATAAAATACATGCTGCCCTGTAGAATGAAGATGACAACACTTCATCAAAACACATGGCACAAATATGACTTGGTTGACCTTGGAATGTGATGTTTTAAAAGCCTTAATTGACTGTTACCTCTTCAAAAAAAAAAAAAAAAAAAAAAAAGTCATACATGTATGTACCCATTGCTTTCAAGTCACACCTTAGAATTATCTAGTTTAGTTGGAAAAACACAGATTGATAAAGAAAACGAGGGTTAAATTTTACAAAAAATTCCACTCCTGGTGTCAAAAAGTACCAGGTGTATTGGTTTTGTATGACAAATTTGGGAACTCACCACTGGCAGGAATCTGGCTGAATCTGAATCTGAATCTGAAACACACCAATCTCAGTTCAAGGGTTTTTCAGAGCTCAAGGCAAAATTCCAAAAATCAGAGATTAGACCTATTTATGAGCTTACTAATGCTTTTTGCTGTCTCAGATAGGAAATCAAGCATGGACACTCAACCACTGTTGCTCTGCTGGTTTGGTGTGCGTTGGGGGGATGCAAGCAGTCGGAGAACGGGGTTTGAACAGTTCAGCCCCAGGGTGGCACTAAAGGAAAGGTGAGGCCACAAAACTGATTCCCTCATTAACACAAGCACATAAAGCCAATTATTTTGCACTCCATCTGTCACATTTAGAGATATGTTGTATACAAGTCAGTGTTTGGCAGGTTGGTGGAGCTAGAGGTCACCACAATCAAAGAATCTTCCTTTAGTGAATATGAATGCACTCATCCAATATCATAACATATTTGTGATAGCTTATATGCAAAATTGACAGTTTGGGAAAGATTTTGAAATATATGGCCAAGCCAAAAATTTGGCTAATGGTGGTGCTAGAGGAATGGTCATGAGGTCACCAACAGTGACTAGGGTCATCTTCTGGGAAGCTTGTGCTCACCAAACTTGATGGAAATTCACCACATAAATTTTGAGATATACTGCCTTGTAGTAAAGTGTTGAACCGCAGGAACATGGTTTTGACCCCACCTGCCAGCAGGGCAAATACTGATCTAACAGACTGCGGTATTTGGGTAACAGCAAACCTACATAACAGATAGGGAAGGCACAATTAACAAAAACTGTAACATATAAATCATCAAGATAAATATGCTAAGAGCAAGGCCCATGGTGGTGGTGGCAGTCAAACACAAACAGATGAGAAGTGTGACTGTATACAAACTGTTTCCTAAAGCATAACCGCAAACAAAAAAGAGGCCACTGTTCCCATGAAATCAACAGTTTCTGAACAGATTAATTAGTGAAACAATGTTTTCATTAACTGTACATTTCACAACAATCTCAAATCTTTTCAGCGTGATCTCAGATGTTTTAAGTGTCATATTAAAGCAGTCCATGCTGCACAGCCATCAGGTCTTCTTACATTCAGACTTTAAACAACATATGTTATTCCGCTACAGGTACTGCCAAACCTCTGCCGCCTACAGCTGATTCTGCTTCTATTTCCACTACCTAAACCCTGACAACAACATCATCCTTCTGGAAAACAATGAACATGTCTGGTAACAGAAACAGATGCAACGCTGCATGTCGGCTGTCTCAGACTGGTTTGTGTCGCTAAACAAGTTTTAGTTTGGGGCAACTATAGTTTTTGGCGGAGCATTCAAAACTGCAACCAGAACTTTGTTTCAACTTTGTATTTGAGATCAAATCATCAGGCTTATTGTTGTTACAAAATCATAACTGTTTTATAGGGGCAGTACAACAGTCAAGGCCTGTGTGTATAGGTTCAAGGTCTATTGTCATTTACATGCTTGCACATGAAACGAAATTTGTACTCAGGTCCAGCAGTGTACAACAAAGTAAATAACATCAGATTTGTGATGTGATGATTTATCAGTGCGAATCACAGCTGTGAACTTTTACCTGGTGAAATGTATAATATATTAGAACCCCCACTGACCAGCAGCCAGCCATCAGCCCACACTGTAGCATCCAGCTGCCCTGGACTTCCAGGCCGGACACCCAGAGCCCTAAGCCCCCCACTGAACACCTCTTCCCCGCCTCATCAGCTCGCATCTCCCAGGGGTGGGACTCAGACACAAGGACAGGAGGTGAGGGAAGGAATCGAGGCTGTAGATATACATGAAGGAGTGAGAAAAAGGAGTGCAAACAGGATTTCCCGGTCATGTTATGTCACTAAACAGTACTACTAAACAGTAAATATAGGTCTGTATTCCCCCTCAACCTTGACGAGTTTGGACTGCTGTACATCTGGCAGTGATTCTTCCTAATAAGTGTCACATGCCGGTGTCAGCTGGTTTATGCGCTGCCATGCCCTCTGCTGTCTGGGAGTGACACCAGGCCCTTGTCCCATGCAGCTGGTGCGTCCCGTCATCCCCATCCGCCATTCTCTGTGGGCCGCTCCCGCACTTCTTTTGCCTCCTTGATCTAACCCTGGTGTGTGATGATCTTGCCCCCCTCACACTGACAGTTAACAGAATAATGTTATTCTGAAAAACATTTTTTCCTCTGTGAACATGAATGAGGGGTTTTGTTTTGTTTTGTTTTGTTTTTTTTAAGTCTGGGACTATAATAGAGATACTTAATGAGGGAAATTTGTGATTTTTTTGTATTAAACATATTTAATCCTATGTACATCTCTCTCTCTCTCTCTCTCTCTCTCTCTCTCTCTCTCACACACACACACACACACACACACACACACAACGTTCACTGACAGAGGCATAGCCACTAGGGGGCAGCAGTGTCACTGTGTAAAATCCAGTTTGCAAGACAATGGAATGGAAATGAAAAAACAAATTACGCTGTTTTTTAATTACTATTCTGGTGCAAACGTCTCTGAATCTCTGAATTGTTTCTTTCCTTCTTTCTAAGCTTAATTATGACATTTCTGCTTAACTTTCAGACTTCACTTTCTCGTATGTATAGTTGGTGTGGGTACTTCTACAGACTCACTCCAGCATCACCAGGATTGTGTGTGAGTGTGTGCATGTTGCAATGTTTAGAAGTGGCTCAAGATATCTTTTACCATGATGCTGATGCTGATTTAATTAACTAGGAGCAGAGAGAAATCTTCATTTTTAGATGCACTGCCAGCTTGACCCCTGTTAGGATAACACTTTTTGAGATAACATGATGTCAACTGTGGCGATGTTAGAAAGATAATGCTGTTACTGTATGGAACTATTCACAGATTTGCTGTTAGGGCCTTACAGATCACAAGTCAATGTAAAAACAGGGCCATACAATTATTCAGTCTGCACAGTGAACAATGCCTGGATAATGTGGCAGAGATTAAACTATAATCAGAAACATACCTCCAATATCTTTGCTGGAATTAAGACACACAGCCTTGTTTTAAAATTGGATAATACACTTTGTCATAATTCTAAAGCATTTAAAAAAAAAATTAAGCAACAGTGGCCATAGATCTTTGAAAACACACACAGAAGAGATAAATTGTAAATTTTTGACCAGCAGCTTTTTTTTTTTTTTTTTTTTTTTTTTTTTTTTTGCTGTTTTTTTAATTAGTTGCCCAAAACTGAGATGGCAAGGGCTTCTTGTGGCAGCTGCCACTTCATGAATCCCCTGGAGAGCAGACGTTATCAGGGGTGTTATGCAAAAAAGACACTTGACTTGAATTCATTAGGAGTTTTATTTAGACATTTGCTGAAACAAAAAGAGACTCTTACCCGTGAGAGATATTTCTTCTCCCAGCAAATCTGAATATTCTTGCACTGCAATGCAAAAAAAGTCCCATGCTTCAGTGTGTGTATAGATGGCCCTGTCCTCTATCCAGTCCATGGATATTCTTGTACAAAGAAAAAACTACAGCAGCAACCAAACTATTAAGCTTCATAGTGGATGTCAGAGTTTATACATGTGACACAAATGAATTAGTCAGGTTTCCTGTGTGTTTACATGGGAGACAGAATGGACTTGTTGAGTCACTGGCAGCAGAGCTGGGCTCTTTCTAACACAGATATCCTGTTTAGTTCTGCTGTTCAGGCAGAGATGAGCAGAGAAATTAGCTGGACAATTTGAGCAGCAGAGATCAAATAGCAAGCACAGAGGAATATCTTTTGTCAAGGAAACATCTGAAAACATGCTTAAACTTGTGTTTTGACTTGGTCTGTTCCTTGCCAAGTGTAACAGCACCTTCCCAGCCGTGATACAATGTGAACATTTTGCTCAACACTGCAGGGTAATGTCAGCCAAGTACTTAGGCAAGCAACATTTTGATGGTGTTATTGCTGACAACAGGGAAGGGATTGGAAAATGGGACAAAAAATCAATGTAGTTAACCATTTTGGATATGAGCATAATAATAAAATATTATTGGGTAATACTGCTAACATACATTGCCGAAAAAGCTCCCCAGCTTCACTTTAGGAAAAAAAACATACTCATCATGCCTTCAACAGCTTTAAAACTTTATTGGTCCATTAATCACATCTTACAGGTTTTGTAAGCAGTACCAACTTGAGAAGCCACCAACTGTTGTTAGTAGTGTTTGACTAATTCTATAATCCATGTCCTTCATTTACATGAAAATGTATGTATTTGATCCCTTCAAAGCCATCTCTTAATAGGGGAGTTTAAGATCAAACAATATGAGAATATAATGCAGTGCAGGCATCATGCAAAATATTGTCACAAATGAGAAGGAGAGATGTGTCTAGAGGTTTGGCTGGCCACACTTGGGTAGGGGCAGGATTTTCTCTGTCAGCGGGGTTTCTTCTAGATGAACTCATTGAGGAAACTGTTTACTGTCCCTTCAGGTGTCTCCTCCAAAGGCTCCCCCTCACAGAAAGAAGGCAGGGTGAGGAGATCCGGATCCTTGACCTCGGTTTCAACCTGCAAGTTGCTGTGAGAAAATGGCACAAAATGACTTGGACATATTGCTCACACATAGATGACAGCCATGACAACCTGTGTCTCCTACTTAACATGTTCTGGACAAGTCAACAGAAAGTGGAAAGGTCCAAAAAGCGGTTCATACAATCACCAACCTGAACAAGAGTGTTGTCGAATCACACGTGTAGAGAGCGCTTATAGGCAAACATCCCACGGTTGTAGTAATAGTATATCCAGCTGAAAACACAGAGGCACAAACAGAATTAAAACATGATGACCAAGTAACAGTAAAATAAATAACATATAGTATTATTCCTGTAATAATTTTGGGCAACATTGCTATACACTTTATATAACTTTGTTTCTGAAAATCCTCACTTTTTGTTACTGGCAGTGTCCCCTGCCATATTTTGGCCTTTAGTCCTTCCCCTTCCAGGGCTACACTCCCTAGAGTCACCGTAGAGAGTAACTTGGCATCAGAGGGGATTTCCAGGGGATGTTGGACTGACTGCAGAGATTTCTTCTCGCAGCTCTGGTTTTTGCTGTCAATTTTGTAGAATACCCCCTGCCGGATGCAGTGAAGATACAGTAACACTTGCAGCATTCTGAACACAGGGTACAAAATGACTTGGTTCAACTTGAAATGTGATGCTTTGTAAGCCTTAGCAGACTCTTACCTCTTCAAAAAACATCAGGACATCCAAAGACAGTGAATTGTTAAACATTTCCGTCTCATTTGTTCGGAACCGCAGTTTCTCGGCCACAGAGTCATAAGTGTATGTACCCATTGCTGCTATTCCTCTGTTTAGATTCACCTAGTTTAGTGGAAAGCACAGATTGTGCGATAAGAAAGAGAGGGTTATATTTCATGAAAAAGTTCCAATCCTCATGCTGTAAAAAGTACCAGAGGGTATATCATTTTTTGTTTTTGTTTTTTTAAAGTCAAATTTGGGAAACTCACCGCTGTCAGGAATCCTGTCATGCTGGGTGAATCTGAAAGACAACAACATCATTTACAGGGTTTTTCAGAGCTAAGGCAAATTCCAGCACCAAAAAAAAAAAAAAAAAAGAAAACAGCTTTCTGCTGAAAACTTGTGATCTAAGAGACTGATTTTTTTTTTTTTTTTTTGGTAAGCAGCAATAACTGACCATCAGTATAAGTACCAAATAAATCATCAAACTAAACATTCTTACGGCAAGGCTCATGGTGGTCTGCAAGAGTGGTGGCAGTCAAACACAAACAGACAAAGAGCGTGACAGCTGAGTACATTTTTCTTGATGGCATGGAATCATAAACTACAATCCAGAGATGGCCAGCACAACCCCAAGCGCATCTGGCTTTGAGTGAACTTAGCCTTGCTTTTATAGAGTCAAAAACCTGTGTGTGTTTGTGCAATGAGGAGGTGTTGCATAAGAGTAACACGGATGGGAGGGACATGCAGACTGGACTCCAAACACCATCCACCTGTCTAAACATGATTATTATTTTCTTGCAAGTGGTGATGACCTACAAACAGTATTGTTATGATGAATTTGGCTTTTTGTGATTGTGTAATTTGTACTCAGATGCTTTAATGCAATATGTATTTCTTCCTGCTGCACACTATCCCATGCACCTTTTGGTGTGGAACATGATCCATAAGCAAGGTTGCCAGTGAATAGAGTTGTTGTTAGTCATATCGTGCCTTAGTTTAACCAGGTAAGGGAACAGCTTCCCATTCACAATAATGACATGACCAAGAGCCTATAAAATAAAGAGAGATGTCAGGACAAATTGGAGATTCGTCATTTTGGGAAATTCAAACAGTTCAAGAGCTCGTGATCACAAATGTCATACAGCTATTTTGTTTTGTTTTGTTTTGTTTTGTTTTGTTTTGTTTTGTTTTGTTTTGTTTTGTTTTGTTTTGTTTTGTTTTGTCAGGCTGTCTAATTGACTAAAGCGTCATGGTTAATGATGAATCAGGCAGAAATCCAAAAGGCCTGACCTTGTCTTTTAGAAAAGCAAATAACAGGCCTGTAGTGCACAACACCACATGCATTGCATAAGAGATGTCCGGCATGCGTTATAACAACTGCACTATAGTCCGCTGTCCTCTTTTTAATTTTTTTTTAATTATAAAGATTATTTTTTCTGGCATTTCTGATTTATGTGATAGTGACAATAGAGAGAGACAGAAAAAGCAGAGGAGAGAGAGGAAATGACAGTAAAACGCTCACTTTGCATTCGAACCCTGGCCGCTGCAGTAAGGACTCAGAGTGGTATACACTCTGCCACCAGAGCTGTACTCTTTTTACTATGACCTCAAGATCCATGACAGTTCTTTGAATGTCAATACAGTCAAACAATATGCAGTCACGAGTGATGCCATTGGTCAGAAAATTAATTGCCAATCAATGAAACAGCCTTGAATACTATATGGACAAAAGTTTTGGACCACCTACACATCACACCTAAAGGAGCTTTCATGACATCCCATTCTAAAACCATTGGTATTAATATGAGTTGCTCCCCACTTTGCGGCTACCGCAGCTCCCACAATGCACAATGCACTCTTCTGGGAAGGCTTTCTACAACATTTTGGAGTGTATCTGTGGGAATTTTTGTCCATTCATCCAGAAGAGCATTTGTGAGGTCAGACTCTGATGTTGGAGCAGAGGGCCTGGATCACAATCTCCATTCTAATTCATCCCAAAGGTGTTGGATGGGGTTGAGGTCAGGGCTCTGTGCACAGTCATGCTGGAACAAAAAAGGGCCTTCTCCAAACTGCTCCCACAAAGTTGGAAGCAGAGAATTGTCCAAAATGTCTTGGTAGGGTGAAGCATTAAGATTTCCCTTCACTGGAACTGAGGGGCCGAGGCCGACCCCAGAAAAACAAGCCCATAGCGTTATCCCTCCTCCACCAAACTTTACAGTTGGGACAGTGTAGTCAGACAGGGAACGTTGTCCTGGCATTCACCAAACCCAGACTCATCCATCAGACCACCAGATAGAGAAGTGTGATTGATCACTTCACTTAACATGTTTCCACCGCTCCAGAGTCCAGTGGCGGCGTGCTTTACACCGCTACATCCGATGCTTGGCATTGTGCTTGGTGATGTAAGGCTTACATATGGCTGCTCGGCCATGGAAACCAGCTTTGCAGTTACTGAGTCAGCAGAGCATTGGTCACTTTTACGCACCATGTGCCTCAGCACTCGGCGACCCCACTCTATAACTCTATTGCCCCTTTTCCACTAGTACCTACTCAGCTCGACTCAGCTCGACTCAGCTCGACTCTACTCGGTTTAAGAGCTTTTCCATTAGGTCGTAGTACCTGCTAGCAGATCCCATTTTAGCACCTACTCAGCCGGGGTTCCAAGCGAGCTGAGTCGAGCTGAAAATGTGACGTTAACGCCGTGCAGGCAACTGACTGGACAGGGAGTGACGAGAGCAACTCCTGCACGAAAACAAAACCCGACATTTAAAAAAAAAAAAAAAAAACGGCAACAGCGGCCGTGCACATTGATCGTCAGTGAAGTTGTCAAAGTCGGAAAATGGCAAGCACACCGCTACCGCAGTCAAATAAAGAGGTGGAGACTTTTCTGAGCTTGGTGGCAGCCCAAAGAATCCAGAGGGAGCTGGACGGTGCGCCGCCTTGCTATGACGACTCCACCCACGGCGAGGTGCTACTCAACTGTAATGGAAAACCACCTAAACCGTGTCGAGGTGAGTAGAGTCGAGCCGAGTCGAGCCGAGTAGATACTAATGGAAAAGGGCGATATGTGGTCTGTCACCTTGGTGGCTGAGTTGCTGTGGTTCCTAAACGCTTCCACTTTGCAATAATACCACTTGCAGAGATCGCGGAATATCTAGGAAGGAAAAAATTTCACAAACTGACTTGTTGCAACAGTGGCACCCTATTACATTACTATTACAGTACCACGCTGGGATTCAATGAGGTGTGGCCCAATACTTTTGTCCATTTAGTATGGACAAGTCAGTTACAAAACCCCTCACCTCACCTCACCGCACCGTAACATTAGATTAGATTAAGTTCCACGTTATTGTCATTGCACAGAGGACAGAGCCAACGAAATGCATTTAAGCCTCTAACCAGAAGTGCAAATAGCTTATTTATAATGTAAATAGTGTGCACAATGTTATAGTGTAAATATAAAAATAACAGTACATCAGGAGGAGAAAAAAAAGTTTAATACTGCAAAATTGCAAGAGTGTGAGACAGAAACAGAGAGGTCCATCAAGGTCCATATTGTGTATATGTGGGTGGGGTGTGGTGGTGTGCGGGTTAGCTGTAGTCCCACCTTGTCAAGTATCTGAAGTTGATTCTTACTTTAATGCTTTTGAGTGCACTGCTGCTCCTTAACAGCAGGTCAGGTTTAATGTTTCATATTGCATATAAAAGTGTTGGTAGGGCCCAAAGGGTCTGCTCAAGTATATCAGTTGAGATAAGACTAATATCTATCTATCTATCTATCTATCTATCTATCTATCTATCTATCTATCTATCTATCTATCTATCTATCTATCTATCTCATAATATAAATTATGGTGTTAGAAAAGTTACTGTTCTACATTCATATATGAGCTTGCAACAGAAGTCGATTGTATTCCTGTCATATTTGACAAATTGCTGGTAAGCCAAATCAGACTAATCCCTGTGAACCACTGCAGCCTATTTCTGTGTTTGGGGAACCAGTTGTGTGTATTCTGCTGGACTTTGTTGGTCTCTTTCCAATAAACAAATCTGGTCTTCAGTACATGCTGACAATGTTTGTGGCTATGAGCCATTTTGCAATGACTACACAAATGTCAGTTCAGCCACAAAACGTGACTCATTTCTCCCTCCAAGAACAGAAGATTTCATGGACAGAGTGGGTTTAGCTAAATGTGTGACAAAGCTGGATTTATTAGAAAGGCTCTGGCAACATTTATACATTGGAATTTCTGCTTGATTGTCATTTCCTTCAGTATACTGTTATGCCACGTGGGTTGAGAAATGTTCCTTTTTAAACTCCTTGTGTCTTTTCTTGTTGATTGGTTCATTCTTGGTCAGTTCTGCCCCCTGTCAGCTGACACATCAACTCATTTAGGACCTATCACAGACCCCCTCAGTCAGTATTTAGTGCCAAGCTGCACTGTAATAACAGTGAATAATAAACGTTTATGTGGGTGATTGGTCATAATGTATTAATCTGAAAACCATCTATAGCAAAGAGAACAGTGATAATGAAAGTGGACACCAAGGCTTTGTTCATCTTGTATATAACACACTCCATTTGAGTGAAAATTAGCTTCTTCTTCTTTTTTTTCACTTACTTTTCAGGGTCTCTTCAAGAGAGCTTGTTTGAATGTGTTAGAAAATTTGGATTCTTCTTCTTAAATGCTTGTCCTTTCCATATTGATTATGCATATTTTTTTTTGCATTGCTATTTTGATTCTCATTGCACCTGTTGTCAAATCCACTGGCTTTGCATTGCCAAGCACTGAAAAACCTTTGGTCTGAGTATTTTATTGATTAAACACTCTTTAAATTTTGATCTGCCCCTTTAATTTTCAGTGTTAAAATGGCACTTAAACACTTCATGCAACATAAACCAGATATTATAGTTAATATATATATATATATATATATATATATCCTGTGTATGTAATATGTAATATGTTATAGTTTCACATCAAGAGTGTAGCAGAAAAAGCAGTTTGTAAAAAAAAGGAATGAAAAAATGAAAATGGGAAGAGAAAGCAAACATAAAACTCAAAGGGATGTTTGAAACCACAAATGAATGAGACTGAAAATAGACTGAGAGTGTATTTGTGTGTCTCATGCAGGAAATTTAGCATTAGTGCATGAAGGGTATGGGGAGAAGAGGTTATGAAAGTGAGGGAAGCCCTTTTTGTGTGTGATCTGAAAGGGGTACGACGTGACTCATATGGTCCCCTTCCCCTTCTAAAACCACACTGTCACTCTCTGAGAACAAGCCTTTTTCTTGTAGAGGAAGTGTGAACTATCATCATTCATTAATGAACCTTACTTCACCCAGTCATCCCCAGGTTACTATGATTTAATTTTTCCAGTAACTTTTGCATAGGAGTTTTATCATTAAATATTTTGCAGTGATGTGGTGCTATATTTTTTTTCTACATAATATCAACACTACTTTGTTTTCACATTCATAAGTAATAAAATGTTATTTGTGTCACACTTTTCAAAACCTGGGTTACAAAGTGCTTTACAATTGAATAAAAAGTAACAAAAATACATTTTTCAAAAATGAAATACACATCAAAACAAGAAACAACAGTAAAAACATAATGACCTCATTTGTTTGCCACAAGGCTCTGTCCTTGTGTTATTGTGACATAATATCCCTATTCTAACCTTCAGATCGTACAAAATTGTACAACACTTTGGTCAACACTAGTTGTTAAATGTGCTATATAAATAAAGTTGACTGGACTGGACCTGACCTCCTGGGGAGCCTGTGAAGCCAGAACAGTCAAAGTACATCCACTTGACACAGTGAGGCGATGGTCGGCAGTCCAGTCCTGTGACAGTCAGCAGTCTCCTGGCCCATTCAGCATGTTGAATCTGTGGTAGACGCTGTTGGGGAGTGACAGCTTTCTGACTGGCAGTTTGGACAATGCAAATCAGGACGTAAGGAGAGAAACGGAAATGTGGTTGTGTTAATATTGTGCTGACTGGCGTGCAAAGCGCACTAACTAGAGAGAGGTAGCTATGGTAATCAAACCTTCTTCCACAGGTAAAAGACTTTCAGGCTGATAAATCCATAAACAGCTGGAGCTTCTCATCAGACATATTCCCGATTCGTATGAGTGGTGTGTTCATCGACTGTTTTTAGCAACAGATGTTAGGTGACGCTAAGCAATTTTCCTGTCTGTTGTGGTCACTGCTAGTTCTTTGAAGTTGGTTTGGTGTGTCTCCGCCCTTAAAAGACTTGACCGAGACCCTACATCGAGGACCTGAGGGGCTTTGCAGAGTTATATCAACAGGTTGTGAGGGATCATGAATTGAATACTAAATTTAACTGGAAGCCAATGTAATGAAGCCAGAATAAGGGTGATATGAGAATGGTGAGTAATCTTTGTAAAAATTTATATTAACTGTAACCAAGCAACATCTTCTTGTCTTGTTGAGGTGTGTTGATATGTCTGTCAAATTTCAGCAAGTTGATAAAAAAGACAGCTCGATATTTAGAAAGAAAAGCTCTGTTTTTGGCCAGAGAACCTGTGTGTTGAAATTTTTTCTGGAACCTGATCAGGGGCGAATACATGAACATCAGTTTTATTAAGGTTTACCTGAAGAAAATTTTGAGGCAACCAATTACTAATTTCAGCAAGACCCTTATGTGCAGTAATTACATTTGAGAGGTCACTGGGCTTAATAGTTAAGTAGAGTTGTGTATCATCAACACAGCAATTATAGAAAACACAACACTTGTATTAAGTGCCCTAAAGGAAGCATGCATAAAAAAATAAAATAAAATGGGCCTGAGAATTGACCCTTGAGGCCTCCCACAAGTCAGAGTGATACAAAAAACGTCCAGTTAGAAAGATGACTAAGTTCGCGACTGAATCAAATACATTTGATATATTTCCTTACTCAAGGTCCATGTTTGAAGTCTGTACTCAGCGCTTATCTCCTTTGTTATTAAATTCAAAATGGCAATAAATCAGTGTAGTATTAAAAAGTATAAATCAGAATGACTCACTCTGTAGCCTTTAAACCCTGGCTCTGAAGACTTTGAAATAGCAGTATCTTTGGATGAACTGTGTTTATTGTGCACTGATCTGACATGTTGTTGTCTTATTTATGATTGCACTGTTTCATCTCTCAGTTCCCAGCAGTACAACGAGGTGCTATTTGACTGTCATATGTTGAAAATAAATAAATAAATAAATAAACATACGCCAGATTACTTCTTGGCCATCAACCAAGGCAAAATGACCCAAAGAGGTGAGAGCAAAAATACTCCTATAAATGAAGATTTTAATAGTTTAAAAAGTGACCAAGTCTTACCAATGGGTGTTAGGCCTGACACATGTGCTGTGTTGCATAACCCCCCACCCCACCCCCACGCACCCAAAGTAAGCTCAGCAGAGGAGAGCTTTGACCAGATGCCAGCTCCATAGGGGATGCACTGCAGTGAATCGTGTTGTCTCTGCAGTCACAGAGCGGGTGTGTGTAGTTCAGTGTGGCAGGAAAGGAGATGCTGCCCACGTCACTGTTGTTTCAAATGATTAATCAAGTGTTTAAGTTCATCATGAGGTAAAACCTCCTTAGGTTAAAAGTGGCTGATGCAAACACAACCTCATTTAAATAAATTGAAATATGTTTTGTTTCATTTACAACAAAGGTATAATCTATCAGCACCATATTCAGGACAGCTCTACTCATATACCCATATAACAATGCTGACTTTATTTAAAAGATAGCATTATTGACTTGAATTTAAATAACTTAAAAGCTCAGACATACTGACCCATACTTAAAAACATAAACATACATAATTGTGTTATGGGTGCCATGGTTTTTGTGGGTTAATTGTAACCAGCAGGTAATAAATCAGGCACAGGGCATTTTTTTTCCATAGGACCAAAAAGTACCTTTGAACCCTCATGAACACTTAAGACTACCAACCTATGGTCTTAACTCTGCAGAAGTACAACATAAAGAAACTGGCTATACCAACCAGGAAACACTGACATCATGACAGAGTGAAACTGTCACACCACAAAACAGGTAGGTTAAAAGTCCTAATTCTCCAGTTTCTGGTATGAAGGAATTTACTAGAAATGTGTTCTACTTTTCCCCTCTTTTGCAACTAATTGCAGCTGTTACAGGCAGAGGCGTTTCATGCCAGTGCATGTTCTGGTGAACACCAGCTTTTTGTTGTGATCACAGCGGGAACTTTAACATTTTAGTCATCCCCCAGTTTCTGACTAAGAAGGTAATTTAATCATATCTTGGACTTTAGAATGCCTTTCACAGGCAATGGGGAAAAATATGATTTCTATCCAAGGATGGATCACATGTAAAAATATGAAATTAAGCTTTCAAAGATCATCAGCTGTAAAGTTTCCAACAAAGCCAAGACCTGAACAGCGATGTCCTTTCTATTGTGCAAGCATGTCGCCGACTGTGTGCTCTGTGTGTGTCAAGTTTGAGACTAAAGCGTCTAAACAAAGCTGATGCTCTGCCTGCTCTGTTCTGTGTAGTGGCTCAGAGTTCAAACAGCAGACCAGTATTTTGTTCAGTAAATCAGCTGTGGAATAGAGTGCTGTTTTTCAACTGTAGTAAAGTAAAATTAAGATTTACATAATTTCTTTCACAGGGAATCTCACATAAGCAATAAATCACAATATATGTACCAGCCTGTGGGATCCCTCAAGGGTCTATCTTGACTTCGTTGCCCTTTTCATTGTGTTTGCTTCTCCTAAGTCGCATTATTGGGAGGAATGGAGTTTGTTTCCATTGCTATGTGGATGATATCCAGCTGTATTTCCCAATCAAATGTGATAGCCCTCACTACTCACAGCCTTCACTTCACTGTCTTCAGGAGATTAAAGGCTGAATATCAGGGAACTTCCTCGTGCTAAACAGTAATAAAACTCAGGTTGTTCTTATTGGCTCTGTAATCACTATAACCGATGTCTCAGATAAACTAGGTCCACTATTCTCTTACATAACCCCCCACCTTAGAAACCTTGGAGTGCTTTTTGCCTCTGCTTTTAAATTTGATAAACATTAACTCTGTAGTTTAAGACAGTATTTTTTTTTCAACTGAGATTTCAAGCTAAAGTGGTAACACTTTACAATAAGAGTACAACAATTAACGTTAGTTAAAGTTACTTAATGCCGTAATGGTTAATTAACTGTTAGTTAATGATTATCATGGCATTTACTAATGTTAATAATAATCTACAATAACCCTTAAATAACATAAATTAATACCTTAGCATGAACAGCATTAGTAAATGATTCTTAGACACATTAGTTAACGGTTATGTGACAGCCCCTTGGCCCTGTTTGGACCAAAGACCTGTCTGTCAGAGCTCAAGCTCTCCTACGGTGCTGAGAGCTCAGGTTTTCCTTGGGTGCTGAATGAGTTGATTAGGGGGAATGGTTAGCACCTGGGATGGGGGTTGGCCTCCCCTATAAATTGGGGCCTAACAGTTATTCTCTCTCTCCTCCTTCAGGTTTGGTTCAGTTGGTTTTGGTTCAGGGGGTTGCTTTCTTCATACATCCACTCATTACACACACTACTGATTACTGACTTAACATTTATTTATCCTTTGCAAACTTAAGTTCTGCATAATTATTTTATTCACTTTATTAAATAAACTTAATGCTTGTTTTGAAACCATGTGTGGTCTCCACTTTGTCAAGTCCTAAGTGTAAGGTCATGACAGTTAGTTAACTGTTACTTAATGTTTATTTCCTGTTACTTAATGTTTATTACGGCATTAACTAACGTTAATTGTTGTACTCTTATTGTAAAGTGTTACTGCTAAAGTTAAGCCTGTTTTGTCTCCAAATGATTTTGAGAGGTTTATCCATGCCTTCATTACCTCACGTCTTGATTATTACAATTCTATGTCCCCTGGAGTCCATGAGTCATCTCTCTCGTTTACAGTATGTACAGAATGCAGCAGCCAGGCTTTTAACCGGAGCTCACAAGACTGCTCATATTTTCCCCATTCTTGCCTCCCCTCACTGGCCGCCTATTTGTCTTAGAATGCATTTTAAAGTCCTTTTTTTTTTTTTTTTTTTTTTTTTTTTTAAAGCTCTTTCTGGTTTTGCACCCTCCCATTTCTCAGATCTTTTACCCCCTCATGTTCTTGTGTGATCACTTCGATCATCTGGCCAGTTGCTTTCAGCCACTGCTCAGGCTCAGTTAAGACTTAGACGGGACAGAGCCTTTTTCTGTTGCGGCCCCCAGGCTGTAGAATAACCCTCCCCCCTCTTTCAGGTCCGCTATAGCTATTGAATCTTTGAAACCACTGCTGAAAATCAATATCTTCTGGCCATAGTATTGACAGGGGGTTACTCAGCACTGTTTTAATGTTCCGACTGGATATTAATAAAGTTGTTTTGTTTCCGTTATCTTCACAGTATATATTTTATGTTTGTTTCACATGTATTTAATTTTATATGTGTGTAATATATATTTTGTTTTTAATGCTTATTTTGTCTAATTCATCTTTTTAAATTGTAAAGTACTTTGGTCAATGTCTGTTGTTTTTAAATATGCTATATGAATAAACATGACATGATAATGCTGACCAAGTAACAGCTTATACAGCTGATTCTGACATTATGATTAGATATATGATTATATAGATATAGCAGCATTTGGGAAAGAGACTTTGTTCTCAAAGATTGTCAGATCTCTTGAATTTTTTTTTTTTTCTACAAATATTGGGTGACTTCCCACAGTGTATGGATTCACCCCTGGCTTGGAATTCACCTCCAAATATTGGTCTACCTCCTTTCAATTTTGTGCAACAGAGAGGTATTCCCTTAAGTGTGAGAGGAACCAAGGCATTTTGAAAATGTAACTAAAACACAAATCAGATAAATGAGAAGCAAGTTTTTGGGTTAAGGTAAGTGAAAACAAAATATTACAACATGGGAAGAATTTGCTACCTTTACTGCCTCCTAGTCAAAACTGAGGACAATGTACACACATCAACTGGAATACAATCTCACTGATATTGTAAACATCTCCAAACCTATTCACAAAAAGCAAAGGAAAATGTGTCAGGTAATGCAGACGATCAAATCTTCAACAAAGCTGATATGTTCTGGAGTATATAAGTGTAATCAGTGTAAACATAGATACATCAGAACAAAGGTCCACTGAATAGACAACAGAAGAAAGGGGGAAAACCTGTAAAAGAGCAAACAAAGCAAGACATCCCCCTCATGTGGAGGACACTGCACAGCAGCAGCAGCCACTGCAGATTCCAATAATCGTGATGAACCACTTGTTTCAGGTCTAAGAGAGCCTAAATTGCCCTGTTAGAAGAAGCAAATTTAAAGCAAATTCAGAATAATAATAATAATAATAATACATTTTATTTATAAGCACCTTTCTTGACACTCAAGGACACTTTCCAAAGATAAAACAAGTACAATAAAACAACAGATAAAAGCTACAAACGGTAAAAAGAAAAAAAAATGGAAAAATGGAGCAAAGCAGTTACAGAGAGTAGGTTATCTTGAACAGGTGAATTTTGAGTCTGGATTTGAACAGAGGAAGAGAGTCGATGTTTCAGATGTCTGATAGGAGTGAGTTCCAGAGTTGGGGAGCAGAGCGGCTGAAAGCTCTGCTCCCCATAGTGCTGAGACGGGAGGAGGGTACAGAGAGGTGGAGGGATGAGGAAGACCTGATGCAGCGAGAGGGGGTGGCAATACGGAGGAGGTCAGACAGATAGATAGAAGACAGTGCCAGAGTAAAATGATGTGTGTGGAGATAGTGGGACAGAAACTGTATTAAACGTAAAGCATTGTGAGGTCGGTGTTGTGTGGAATAAAGCACAACAATTCTACCCAACTAGAAAAGATGAAGTGTTATTACACAAGAAGAAAAATGTGGTGTCCACCTCAAAGTTTAAGTTTTTGTGGTCACTGGCAAGCTGATATGTCTTGAGATATAAATGTAATCAGTTTAACCCAGATACATCAAAACAAAGGTCTGAGGGAGGAACAATATCCTATGTATCTTGTCTTAGATATTGTGTCATGTGAATTGCGTAGTAAGATTGTCACAGTCATCAGATTTCTAATTAAGAGCTTCTCTCAGATGACTCCCTCTACATTTTTTTTTTTTTTTGTCACAAACACAAATTCACAAAACAATCCCCCCACTTTTTTTTTCTGCTAATCTGGAAGTTTCTCCAGAATGAGTGATAACTGCTTCAGGTATTACTCACTGTCAATCATGAGACTCTTGGTATATTCCCTAAAGATCTGCAGTCAAGTTTCAACTACTGCCTCCTGGATCAAAGAAGTTTCAGATTTTTATATTTTGTACACCATAATAATTTTCACATATGGCTGTTTAACTTAATAACAGTATGCAGAACTATATATCTGTGTATCATTTGTAGGTGAAATTTTACTTGAATGTATACACTTTATTAAGTATTACGTATTAAGATGTATTATCATGTATTCATATATGCTGTGAATACAATAATACTCCATAATGTTTTTATTCTTGTTTTTTTTTTTTTTTTTTTTTTTTTGTGAAGCACTTTGTGACAATGTCTGTGAAAGATACTGTATAAATAACTCATTAACTCATCAACTCATTTACTTTTTCCCTCGCCAAAATGACAGGGCTCAGTGAGGTATACTACACATCTACAGTTTAAGCCAATATTTCATTATTTATTGATATCCTTCAGATATTATACTGTATAGCCATCTCAGCAAATGGCACTGCAGTCATTCCAGTCCTGCTTGCCATGGACAGAGTTTCTGGAACAACCGCAAACAGATGTGTTGTCTGCATGAAGCCCGCTGTAATGCAGAAATTTATTAACCACTATATTTGGCAACTTACTGTAGAAGTTCCTCACCATGAATCATATTGGTACCCACATATCCTCTGAGAGACAAAGAGTGAGAATGAGCGAGAGAGACAGAAAGAAAAAAAGAAAAAAAAAAAGTCCAGACCATGTGAGAAACCGAAAGTGAGAAGCAGATAAATATAAATACTGTAAGAGAGCCTCAGGCACAGCATGAAAACATCTCAAATCAGCAGTGAACCAGGTCTACAAGGTAAGCCCATCTTAAGCGTGTTGTTGATTCTGAACGGGACTTTGGTGGCTGAAGCATTTGTAGGTCTACTGTGTTATAATAATTATAATTATTAATATATGAAGCTATTGCTGTTTGGGGATTTGGGTAAACAAATCCCAGGTGGCTGTAAATGAACAGGTAATTGTAATCAGGACAGAGGTACAACAAATATGCGGTGTATATTATGGCAGTATAAAATACAGGGCTATTTATTGAAAATATAGCCTTGTACTTCAGCCTCTGGGTGTTGCTCAAATCAAACTGGATGCTGGTATATCCTGACAGATGGATTAGCCAGGAGCATTACTTGCTGTTGCTTAATGATGGTTACAGAATGACATATTAAAATACAGGAGGGATGCTCTCTATGTCTGATCCTGTTCAGTCTTCATGGTTCCAACTTTGTGTAGAGACAAGCTTTGCTTTGATCTTGAATTAACTACCCCTGTGTGAACTGATGGTATTAATTTGTTTTATGGTTATTTATGTTGAGCTGTTATTACTAATTTTACTGTTATTATTATTTTACAGTATTATGCCATATTAGTACTGTGTGGGATTGGGAACAAAAATGCATTTGAATACAATGGGCAAAAAAATCAGTCTCATCAAGTCATATAGTCTCATATTCAGTGCTTAAATCCTGTTTTTCCAAACACGGTAAAAAAATCTGTCAGCGGGATGAGATAATCCCACTTGTTTCCAAATGTAATCAGACATTTCTCTGAATAAAGTGTCATTTTCTTGATACTATTATAAGAAAAATAACAAGTTAAGAATCAATGTGAGACAAAATGGCTTGTTAAGATGGAGATTCTTTATTTTGCCATGTCATATTTTTTTGATTCTTGTTCATTGGTAATAAGCGCCGCCCACACATTAATCAGAAAAAAAAATGCTGACTGTTCTACTGATTTTGACAGAGCAAGCTCTCTAGAAAAGATGTTCCGCTTCTGGTCTGTGTGTATGAGTGACGGTTTCATTGCCTACACTCTTTGCTGTCCCCTTTGGTTGTGTGTCAGGCCTGCTGACTTTTGTTGTGCATTGGAGAATGACTTTTCCAATGCAACAGGGCAGCGCTGATTCCTTTTCACATGTCACTGATGTCTGTGGTGGTGGGTTTGTGCTGTGGGTATCAGACCCTTCACTGACACTTTGGGGTGCAGGGCCTCAGGAAAAATAAATTGCAAATCGTCCTCTTAAAGAAGGGAGACAGTGTCCTTTCTGAACCAAGGTACCCCCGTCTGTGTGGGTGTGCTCTTCTGTAAGGGGAAAAACTACTGTTACTGAGTTGCACAAGAGTATATGAGGATGTGGGATGTGGGGGTGTGAGGCTGAAGGAAGACTTCCCTTTAGAAATAGCAATAAACATCCTGGACAACTTTTGGTAATTTTCTGTAAGTTCCTATAATTGTAGTGTTTGAATTACTGTATTTATCAAGAAACACTAGCAGTTACACACATCTCTGCTAATTTATTGAATCAGTCGTATATGACAGTATATGATGTCACACGTGGATTTTGATGATTATCTCTTGCAGATGACAGTCTGGTGGAGGTCTCTCTTTCCCCTCTGCTACATCCTGAGCTGTGTGCAGCTGTACTGCGCCTCATCTCAAGTCCCCCAGAAGGCCAAGTACAACTACTCCTTACGCCTCACCAGGCTCACCCGAACTGGCGTCCAGCGCCTGCTCAACACATATGTGAGTGAACTGGACTGGCCAGTTAACGTGAGCTCTGCCCACATCCAAAATGTAAAAGACACCATTTCTACCACTCTTGTAATTTCTATTATCTTCTCCCTTTTAGAATGAGCAGCAACTGGGAAACAAGGATTTTGAAAACAGAAGTCTGAGATTGAGCAGCCTGCCTTTGCTTTCTACAGAGTTCGACAGCTGGCTGAGGCTGACGGTTGGTATTGGGCCTTCTGTATTAAATTGGAATTTCTCCATTCGGTTTCAGACTGTTATTCCACAACAAAAAATATTTCCCTAAAACTTCTGAGGATTGTCCATGTTTTGAATGATTAGCTCTTTGGAAAGCATAGTGAAACCCGATGACTTCATCAGAATGTCTGCCCTTGCAGAATAGCAGCCTAAAACTTAAGAAAATTTGGACGGAATTCCCCTTTTATTGCTTCAAGCAAAGAGTGAGGTGGTTTGTGTTATGTTTTGCTCATGTAATGACATGGTGCCTTCAGGACTGGGAGCGACTGCGCACTGCTTCCTGGGATCTGCACACCTACTGGGACATGCTGGAGCGGAAGAGGAAACAGCTGGAGGGGGCGGAGGGTGAGCAGATGGCGGGACAGCAGGGCCAGTCCACCATGACTTTACTTCAGAGCATAAAGAACATTCAGCTGGACCTGAGGGATCTCATGAAACAAGTCAGCTTTCAGGTGCATACACACACACATACACACACATACACACATACACACACTCACACTTACTCTCTTACTCTTGTCACTTGTGATAACAAGGCTGGTCCGATAATGTTTTGTTGTGTCTTCCTGTGCAGATGAGCCACATGAACAGCTCTAGTGTGAACCCGACAGCATCAACACCATCACAGAACCCGCCCCCAAGCTACCAGCCGCCTTCTAACTTGACATGGGCCAGCCGGGTGGAAGGTTACATCATTCTGAGGGATCTAAACCTCTACCTCATCAAGTTGGCAAGAGACTTCCTCTTGCTGGCCTCAAAAATACAGTTATGACTCACAACTAGAAGACAACACTAGGACCCCAACACAACACACATGCACACATCCATCAATGCGTGCGGCAGCACACGCAAAAGTTACAGACAGTTGAACATGAACTGTCAGAAAGTACCTAAGAAAAAAACGGTGACGGTGATTGTGATAACCACAAAATTCAGTCAGGAAGACCATGAGCCAAACACTGTGGACTAGTAGAGATTCTCAGTTTAGAGAGAGTCTGTGTGTGTGTGTGTGTGTGTGTGTGTGTGTGTTTTTTTTTCTAAATGCAGCATTACTGTATGTGTGACAGCCCATTTGGGTATTTCCCGGAGTTTCTGTCTTTTCACTAACTGTAAATCAGCAATAAGCTCCCAATACCAGGAGAGCTCTTCCCAACATCCTCTTTTCCGCCAGCCCTCAATCTACCGGACTTTCCAAAGTTAAAAATATCTCTCTCTCTCTCTATATATATATATATGTATGCTATTTATTTACATATTTATTACATGCTATTTATTTCAGTGTGGTCAACATTCAATTTGTTTTTTTATTTGTTTTTACAAGATGGAGATACAACCTTTTATATTACACAAAAATTTTTATAATGGATAGCTGAAATACATTTGTATTTGACTGCACAATAAAGATAAAGCATTTGGAATAATGATGACTTCATGTTATGTTTTTAACATTAAAAAAATCACTGGTAATCAAGAATTATTGCGAAATTGAAAAGATTCTGTTATAAATGATCATGCAGTTTGAGTTGATAATTGTGTGAAGTGGTATCTTCCTGCTGCTCCGTAAAGCTGTGTATGCTTGTGGTATCATCCTGTCTGCAGCAAACTAGCAAACAACAATCCTCTGGGTAGCTCAAAACAGGGTTACAGTTTTATCGGTTCCCCCAAAGAAACCTGGTTATTTGTGGCTCTTACAGTCATGTGCTGCTGATCCGGGGGGCGGTCTGCAAAGTGAAATCAAATTGAACACAGTCAGGTTGGTGAAATGTTTGCAATAGGATTCAGTTGATATGGGATTTTAAGACCTATACTGATCCCGATATTTTTTACAAGGTGCAGTATACAAGATTGCAGAGGGTGATTTAAGTGAGGACCCTTTATACTCGACTGACAAAGACCATGGATAAGCACACAATTTGATTGGTTGAGTCCAGCGGCCACACATAAACCAGGGTCACACCTTGGATTTAGTTTTGTCTCTTAATTCCCTAATAAGATTGAATTTTTATCTCTGACCACAAATGTATCACCTTGATGTCACTTTTCTACGCACTACAGTAACTCAAAAAATATCATTCACTCTTGGATCTTAATGATGAATCTGTAGCTACATTTTCCAGCTATTTCTCTGGACTGACCTATTGCCCCCTCACTCACCAACATTAATGACAGTCATTTGGTTTAATGATATGTGTAGGTAATACTAGCTTTTGATGTTTGCTCCATGCTCCTCTAGGACTGCCCCAGTTATCAACACCTTGGATCAATGAACCCATCAGACAGAAAAGAGGAAAATACAGAAAAGCAGAATGTAGATGGAAAAAATCTAAACTTGCAGTCCACCACCTCCATATGAAAGAGTTGTTATTAGATCTTGACCAGATCACTAAACATGGGAGAATCGCTTATTTTTCTGATTTAATTAATAGTAACAAACACAACCCAAGATCCCTGTTTAGTACTATTTACCAACTGATCCCCTATGTTCCGAGCACTCCTGTCTCTTCAGCTGATAACTGTGAATTTTTTTTTTTTATCTTTCTTTGTTGGCAAGGTTGATGGTCTGAGGTCTAATTTCACGTCTTCTGTTGTATCGTCTGTCATTTTCAGTCGTCCTATTTTTATGTCCAAATTTGCTCCCATTTCCCTGCAATGTCTTTTAAATACCCGAACTCACATGCGCCTCTCCTTCAACCCCAGTGATATAATCCCCACTTCATTTCTGAAATCCATACACCCTGGTTTAGCTCCCACCCTGGTATCTATCACTCTCTCACATCTGGTTCCGTTCCTGACTACTTTAAAATCAACCATGCCATCTTGCTTGATGGTATAGCGATAAACTGGTTTCATTCTTATTTGAACAATAGATATTTTAATGTTTCAATTGTGTATCCTAATCCTGATCCTAATCCATACTTTCATTTGCATATAAAGCACTACATGATCCTGCCCCCAGTTATACTGCTGACCTCCTTCCTAATACCGTTTCTCTACCATCGAATCTCACCCTTTTATCCATCCCTCACTCAAAATACAAAACAAAAGGTGATCATGCCTTCTCAGTTATAGCCTCCACCCTCTGGAATAACCTTCCACAACCTATTTCTCTCTCTCTCTCTCTCTCTCTCTCTCTCTCTCTCTCTCTCTCTCTATGTGCTTATTCCACAGTTTTTATCAGCTGAGTCTACAGCTTCCTTGCATGAACAAAGCTGTCACTCGAGCTGCACGCGGAAACACATTCTAATGCCAGGTGTGAATGACGTACTTAGAGCTGTCCACTTGGGATCAGACCACACAAGACTTAGTCTCTTTGTTTGTAATTATGGTCTAATTAAAGCCCAAATCCATATCAAAATAAATTTCATAAAATATTATTGTCTTCATGATCTAGTTCCATAACACTTCCTTCAGGGTTTGGGAGACATATGTGGGTGACAACTCACCTAAATCGACCTTTGGGCAATTTTGCATAGTGCACCTACCAATAGCCGATATTTTGTGCGATACTCAAGAAACACAAAACCCTTAATAACAGTAAATATATTTTTAATTAAAGGTTTTGATAAACACAAGAAACAAAGAGAATATTTCAAATGCAAAATAAAAAGTGATTTCACCACACAGTAGTTCAAAACTTAAAAAAAAAAAAAAAAAGATGAAGGGGGGGGGGGGGGGGGGGGGGGGTTGCACATAGCAGCCGCTTATATGCTTAACAATAAATGATTTAACCCTAGTTTGTAATGTTGCACATAGCTTATGTTGCGTGTTCACAATACAAAATTATAATACTCTCACTTGACACTTTCCCTCGTTATATTTCCCCCATTCCTTCCTTCATTCCTTCCCACACACACACACACACACACACACACACACACACACACACACGACATCACAATCACCCTTGACTCACCACTAGCAGATGTCCTCTCTTCCCTTTGGCCACCTTCAACTCTGAGCCCCTGATGAAATCAACGATCCCTTCCTTCCCACGAGCCAAGGCAAACCTAATGCTGCAGGCCAGACCGGAGATAACAAGGGAGGATGGGATAAGCGGATCAGTGCTGCTGCTAATCACAACACACTGACGAGATCATGAACAGGCAACCGGACTGAGCCTCACCTGCCCAGGCTGATGTTGACGTGGTTGGTCCTGCCGGACATCATAGCGAATTTTGTCACCGCCTCAATCACATGGTCACAGTGCAGCACCACGTCACCCTGAGGCAGACACAACTGGGGCTTAGGGTGTTTCCATTACATAGCATCTCTTTTACTTCCTTTGACACTGCTCACTTCAGTACCTGTTAGTTTTCTGGATTTTGTTTTCTACTGCACATAGTACCTCCTCAGAGTGAAGCCCTGTCTGTCTCTGGTGCGTGTATTGTCTTCTTTACATGGATATATCATCAACTATGACACTAGTTTCACAAGTTTTGCTTTTTGTATTTCCTAGTTTTAAGCAGTGGCTGTTTTTTTCTGTTCAATTTCTATCAGACCAATCAATGGTCTGCAGTCTTTTCACATTACATTTCAGTATCTGCTCAGATGGCTTGGAACCTCAACAGAGGTGGTTCTGGTACCAGAAACTATCCCAAACTTTAGGCTAAGGGAAACCCCCAAAAAGCGGGTATAGCTGAGGCATGTAGAGTAGATATCATGTAATGAAAAATGAGACAGAGTGGACCCTCACTGGAGCCACAGCAGTTTGATGTACAACAGTCATGACCACTGTCTGCTACCTTCTGTTGCTGTCCCTCATTGGGCAAGTGCAAAACAAAGATCCCATCACGGAGAGAGCTCAAAGAGATGCCTGTGAAGAGAGAAAAACTGGTCAATGTGCGGTGGTAGTGCATTAATTATTAACATGTTAGTCTTACTTTTTTTGTCAGGACATCTAGTGAAATAAATTACTGCTTCAGTTTCAGTCAATCATCATTACATTTGCCAATCAAAAAGCGAAGTTGTAATATCGATAAACAATATATCCCTATCCCCTGGAATACTGGTTGCCTTGTTGTAATTATTGGAGGTCAGAGATACCAAACTTACCAACGTAAAATTATGAAATTAGCAATGTGTTATGTTTTTTCAGAAATCAATTCCACACTAATCAGAGGCTGCCATATCAAAGGCTGTTACTATCATTCAGTATCTTCACATCAGGACATGGTATTTCTCTAAATGTCTCCATACCCTACCCAGGCCCACTCTCACCTCTCAGAGCTGGGTAGTCAATCCTCTGCTTGATCTTGGTCCTGTCCACCAGCACAGCGAAGGAGCTGGTGAGGAGCAGCTGGCGAGGGCGAGCTTTGAAACCCCTCCGGTCATATTTAGTAACTGGAACACCATACTGAGGATAGGCAGGACCACAGACATTACAATGACATTTGCAAGCTGTAGAGTAATGCTTTTATCAAATCCATCAGGCTAAAAACAAATAAAATAAATAATAATAATCCCACCTGCACTTTGTCATTGCCAAGAGTTTGGATGACTTTGAGATTGATCTGCTCATTTTCTACATAAAGAAAAGAAAAAGCCTCAGATACATCTGTGATGTACAAAACTTTGTACATGTGTGTACGTGCATGTGTGTGCGGGTGCATGCACATATACAAACACCTACCAAGCCTGGTGCCCAAAAACAGCTTGCCAACACTCTGAGGGTAGCTGTCTTTCTGATCTTTAAAGATCTCACTTGCTACAACCTTCTGCTCCATCTGGAGAAAATAAAATTTAAACAAGATGAATATGGAGTGTTTTTTTGTTTCTTTATTATGCAATCAAAAAGAATAGTTTTGCAATCAATAAATAGATTTGAGAGCAAAACTAACATTTCAATAAAAAAATCTTTTTCATCACAAGCAAAGTAAAAATTAAAATGCTAAATCAAAAACTTATGTTTGAAAATCCAAGACTTATATTTGAGAATAAACAGGTTTTGTTGTGAAGCCAAAAGGTTTGTTTGCTGTCCAGCTCGTGGGCAGGACCTACGCTGAAAGATGTAAGTCACGTCTCTATTGGCCAGTCTCGACTGGAGTGACAGCTTGACAACATCCACAGTAATAATGTAATAATATTAGTGCATGGATCAGAACAGCTGCTACACTATTACATTATACCTGTGGATGTTGATAAGCTGTCTCTCTGATGGAGCTCAGCCAACAGTTACATCTTTCAGAGTAGGTCCCCCCTACGAGATTCAGCTCAACAGAAAGCAAAACTTTTGGAACTGCAAACAAATTTTATGGATTCACAAGCAAAACTTTGTATTTACATTTTTGATCATAAATTTATTTTACTTGCAATAAAACATTTTTGATTGCTGTGATCGCTGATTGACTGTTAATAGTTTTGCTCTCAAATCTATTTTTTCATTGCAAAGCTATCCAGTTTGATCACAACAAAAAATTCACCACAGAAGAAAAGATGAAACAGGCTCTTCTGTAAAAATAACAAAGACAGAGTAAGACTGTGTGACTTGGTGTGGTAGAAATGAGTGAAGTCACGCAATCGGCAGCCACCGCACCTGCTTCCTCCACTCAGGCTGGATCCTCCTGCAATACTTCCTCATCATGTTTTGCATATGAAGCCACCGCAGATGCTCAGATGCCTGTGTGTCACCATGCAATCACATGGAGTTGAGTTGTCATTAATATTTCATGAAATCTATTGTCTCTTATTTGTACAAATAGTGATGATGTGAGAGTCTGCTTTGTGTACATTGGCTCTCTTGTACCTCAATGAGAGAAGGAGGAGGTGTCGGCCAGCTTTTGTCCAAAACACTCTTGGGCAGGTTCTTGCGTAACTTCTTGAGGAAGGAGTAACGTACATGATCCAGGAAGTACTCGTTCTCAGGGCAGTACTCCTCATGACGGTAGATGAAGCCTTTTATGAACCTGAGACATAGAGTGGGAGAGTAATTTAACCGCAACGTTCAAATGCAGTTGTAATAATACACACATAATAATAACATAGTACCTGCGTATTAACTCAGCTGCCTGACGACGTCTCTTGGCTCTCCTGCGTGCTTTCATCCCTCGCCATGCAGACTGGATCACAATCACTATATACGAAACATACCAACACGTGTTATAACCAACACAACTGAAATATAAGAATTTAAGCCAAGGATTACTTCATTCACAGTGTGGAGCACAAAGTTACAGTAGTTCTGGCTGAATTCAGAAAGTGTGCACGTGAATATGAGAAAAATATAGGATGGATAAAACAGAGGCATGAGATTTAGTGAATGTTTATGAGTATACAATTATTAATATCCCCTTCTGAATTTAGTGTAGTGTAGTTTATTTAAAATGAAAATCATAAAACTGTTATCACTCTACTTCCCCTGTTCCATTTTTTAAATCAGTTTGACAGAAAAGTCAGAAATGCTCTTGGGATTCAATAAGAGTGTTTGTTAGTAAGTGTGAATCAGCCAGCCAGGAAAATCCCTGACCTGCATGTCTGATGCGATGGTACTTGGCTCTCTCCCTGTAGCCTCTCCATGATGTCTGCAGAGTCAAAGCTGCAACACAGCAGACATCAGAGTTCATGAGACACTGGGTTGCCACGAGGCATATCTTAATCACGCACTGTGAGTCATCATGTTTTCCCTCCGTCCTTTTGATTGTGAAATTCCCTTCACGGTAATGCTTACTGTCCTCACCAGTATTACTCACCGATAGCGGGCTTTTTGGCTTCTAGCGCATCTTCAGTGGTGAACAGAGTTTTTGGAAATCGGATGAAGATTTTGGACCTGCAGAAAGTGGGCATTTGGTCTGATAAAAACCAGCTAGTATTTTGTCACATCTGTCACATCATCACATCATTTATTACATCCTTTTACCTGAAATGTAACACAGTACTAATTGTTCACACACATTTTTTTTTTTCAATTTAAACTCTAACTGTGACAGGGCCGATGTCCTATTGAACTACACATTATCATCTTTATCTACCCCCCTCTCCCTCTAAAAATACATTACCTGCCCAGTTTGTACTCCTCTGGTTTGTAGCCCAGGTGGTTGACCAGTGTGGACACACCATCTGCAAGTCTGCCATGCCAGTTGGGCCACGTCTCCGGACACAGGGGTTTATACCTGAAGACATACGTAATTTTAATAACAGAAGGTTGAGCATAGAGCAGAGATGAAGAATAGCCAGTCAATAAGCTGATAACAGAAGTCAGTCTGTCAGGGAGGTTGTGAGTCTGTCACCTCTGGAGGAAAGCCTCAAAGCGACGTCTGTAGGCAAAGCCAGCTCTCCTGACCCTCAGGTTTTCCATCAGGCCCAGGTACTTTACTTGGTGTCTGACCAAAACTTCATCAAACCGTCCTACAGGAGAGACATTATTCTTCAATGACCATGACACACATGCACACACATTTCAGATGTGTCCCCTCAGATTACATATTGTAACAAACAATAAAACAAGTCAGTCCCTATGATGACTATGATGTCCCTCCCAACTAGCGCAAGTTGCCCATATTAACTGCTTGTATGAAAGGAAGACATTTGCCCATAAAGCAGTAAAGCAGTTCATTTTTTTGTTTTTCATAGATCACCTGCTGGTTGTATTTTTCATACACACAGGAAGAGACACAAGACTGCCCCATGAACGAGTGGGGAATTTTATGTAACCCTTCATATGTAATCTGTACCTGGCTGCTTGGCATCATTCGGTTTGATACAGCGCACATAGGATGGCTCTTTTGATATAAGGATCTCCATAAGTTTCATCAGACTGTTTTTAAACTGAGTGGCAGCCTGTGAAGGACAGGAAAAAAAAAACAAAACATGAAACTATGAGAATTTGTGTCCGTGTGTGTATAAGTATATGTGTAAAACAGAGACTGGAAGTGAGAGAGAAATAGAAAGAGAGAGCGAGAGAGAGAGAGGAAGAGAAAGAGATGCACGCTGCATGTCTGCATGTTTGTGATTACATGCAACATCACATACATTGTAACTACATACATTGTAATCATTATTATTATGATCATAATTATTATTTGTACATCTGTACATGCTGTGATTGTATGTATATTAAGTATTTGTATATTTGTTATGTACTGATTACTTGTCCTGCATGTTGCATTTTGTGATTACATGCAGCATCATATTCATTATAACTACATACATTGTAATTATTGTTTTTTGTCTGTTTGTTTGTTTTTACACCTGTGCATGCTGTGATTCTGGATATGAATATGTGCTGATTTCCTATATGTGCTGTCTGCTTTGGCAACAGAAATGCCTGGGGGGGGGGGGGCACGAGAGAGAGAGGAAGAGAGAGAGACAGAGAGAGGAAGAGAGCAATAGCACGAGAGAGAGAGAGACAGAGAGGAAAAGAGAGAGAGAATGAAAGAGAGACAGAGAGAGCGAGTCTCACCATCTCAGGGCGTTTCTGGTCAATCACTTCCTCTTTGCGGAAGCACTGCCGCACAATCTGGTTGCTTGACTGGCACATGACCTGAACAGAGACCAAACCACATGACCACATGTCAACACAGCAGGCTTTTCTGTTTGTGAACTCTCAGGTGGTGTAAAAAGGCACAAAGACTGAAAAAGTTGGTAGTGTGGCTTTGTCTCTTCTCTTTTTGTTGCCCTCACCTCTTTCAGGTTCCTGTACAGTGAATCATTATTCTTGTCCAGAAAACCTGCATGAGATCAACATAGATAGTGTAATTTGTCATTAAGAAATCAGCGGGTTGCTCAGCATAGCAATTTAGATTAAATTTATGGGGAGTTATGGTAAGCAGTTTATAGTCTGCTCTGTAATATGTTTTGAATGTGTAGCCTCTTATTATGGAATGCAGGAGTTAAAAATAGACTATTGGACTGTTGATGAATTTCAGCTCACCGGAGACATTGTAGTTGACCTCTCCAGCATAGTGCAGCAGCCTGAACTCCTCTCTGCTCATTATCCTGCGAGTTTTTCCATTCGCCAACTTGTGACTGATGAGACACATGCAAAAACACACTTATACATACTAATAGCTGTTGTCAGAACATAAAGACCTATCAAATTAAGGTTGACTGAGAGGCTTTGATAAGTACATGTTTGTGATTTTCCTTGTGGTATTTTTTGTGTGCTGGAACGAAGAGCTGATGCTCACGTGATAAAGTGCGGATGGCCTCCCAGAGTGTCCTCCATCTTCTCTAAGAAGGAGATATCACAGGCCTCTCCAGGTCTCAGACACTCCTCATCCTGAAACACAGCCACACTATTTACCTCGGGCTGGATCATACTTCACACAGAGACATGCAAACATAAAAACATACAAACTAGAAGCTGTCATTCGCACCAGAATGGAGATGATGCCTTTGTGCTTCTCCTCTATCAGGTCACAAATGATCTTGTTGTCAAAGTACTGCACTGTCTCCCACTGAAATAAAGTGAGGGAAAGGTGAAGGTGTTGTCAGCATGGAAAGCTGTGGGATCTTCACAACTGAACAGCAAATGAATACATGAAACTTTGTTTTCACTACCCAACCACCACCCAACTCACAGCGATGCCCTCCGTCTCGTACTCCTCCTGCTCTGATCGGAGCGTGAGCTCAATAAAGAGCTGCTGGAGCTTTTCGTTGCAGTAGTTGATGCAGAATTGCTCAAAACTGTAGGCAGAAACACAAGGGTTGATGGGCTTGAATAGCTATGTGCATCATAGGGACAATAGAGGTGACTTTTGCCAGTGAATTGATGTACCTGTTATGCTGTAGGACCTCAAAGCCATAGATATCTAAGAGTCCGATAACTGAGGAGCCCTTACTGCTGTTGTACACCTCATCCTGTTTGACATATAAGGTACACAACATATAATCATATAACTTCAGCTCACAGAACTGCAATAACACTCCACAACACCAGTATGGACTTTCTACTAATCTCGGTGTGTTGTTATTGGAGCTGTACTGGTACCTTGAGAGCAAGTGATTGGTTGATCTTCTCCACCAGCCAAGTGAAGGTACGACCATACACAGCCTTAGCTAAAGCATCACGGGCCGACCCCGCCTGCTCAAAGTTCAGTGGGCTGATCATCTGCAGTGCAAAAATGAAAACATGACACAAAATACAAATGCAATTCGAAGAGCAAATGACATTAAAACACCAAAGAGCTCATAAAAAGTGACACAAAGACAAACTCCAGAAACAGCGATCACCACCTCTTCTCCTTTGGCAATGAGTTTCTTGTGAGTGAGTGCCTCCCTGAGGGCTGAGCCATCAACACCCAGCAGCTGCAAAACAACAACACATCTGCTCTGAGCTTTGCCTTATTGCAAGTGCATGCACAAATCTGTGACTGTGAACTGATACTAGTGGGACTGTTCTGACCCTTGTGAGATTTCTTATCTGCGTCTCAGTGGTGATGTGAGTCTCTCCGTCCTCCCCTTCCCCAAACTGAGTGTTTCCCAGATGGAGAACACTGGCGATGATATTGAGCAACTCCTGAGGTCAGACAGGCAAAAGTATTAGGAACCATTTCATACTCAGAGTGAACCAAGAGACAAATTTTAGACTATTGACTATACAAAGCTGTAGTCGAACTATAATTACGTGCATCACAACACACACAATCTTAATTATTTCTAATGTATAGCATGAATTATATTACAAATTTCAAAGATGTGATGCTGAATGGTGTAAAATACTGTATATATATTAGATGCTTAATACTTAGATTCATTAATTTCTCTAGTTTTTGTTTTAACAGTATAATTCTTATTAATGTAGAAATAATAAGCTGCAACATAAAGCCAGTTTCATACAACTGCTGTGGAAAAGTTAAGAAAAAAAGCACATGCTCATAATGGAGACAAGCCAACTATCATCATTCTCCAGGAATTTAAACTGATTTGGTAAATGTGACATAGTTGTGATGCTTGAAATGGTCAGTTTTAAGTGGCATGGTGCTAATATTGTTTTTTTTTTTCCTTAAATCACAAGATTCAGTGAAAGAGTTGATAGAGAGGAACTGTAGACTGGTGAGGGAACTTTTGAACAATTTATTGTAAAACACTCTCATTCTGCGTTGACTGGTTTGATAATACATAAGAACTGCTACCCTGAATAATCCACCTTAGTTACACCATCCAGCAACAAGCCTCCCTATTTAGTTTTAACATGATTTTGATTTTTATGTGTTGGTCTGACAGCCTCTGTGGTTAAGTCTTACAAGATCACTTATGGATTTATATTATACTTCTGCATTTGTCACTGAATCCATATCCTTATTTGAACTCGGCTTGGTGAGTCACTGGGGATATCAGCTGATCTGTAGAAATGGCATTAGAACAGTGGAGCTATTCAGTTACTAAAATAGACCTTTTCAATGTGATGAAACTAGTCATAACACTGTACTGCCTGGACCCGTGCCACTGCCTCGCTGAGTTGAGTTTCTTTTGTCAACGACCTGTTTCAATTTACTGTGGCACATGTGGTGCACCAGGGGAAATGAGTGAAAACAAGGCAAGTGGTTAGTGGATCTGGATTTAGGAAAATTATTTATCACATAACGCTATAGAGGAATGTTACTGACCTGCACCTCTTCCTCAGTGAAGCCGATAATGGGCAGGGCCTTCATCACTGCTTTCCAATCATTTTTGTCATTGATGGAGCTAACTCTGGGACAGTTGCCCTGAGGAAGACGGTTGTATATCACATCACTACAGTCAAGCTTACTGCATACATTCAAAAGTATGAACAAATACACACACAAAAAACAACACACACACACACACCTTGACTAGATATTGGTAGTTCTGAGGGTTTCTTTCCAGGTCCAGTCTCTTGAGCAGATCCTCCTCACCTCCATCTAAAAGCTGGTAAAAGATGTGGAAGTTCCTCTCACCGTGGTTCTGGTGCACCACCCGAGATTTCTCCAGCAGGTAGTTGAGGATGTGACTGCCTACTGGTGCCCCCTAGAGAAGGTTAGAGGTAAAGACAGGAGCGGGTGGGATCTGTCACAAGCAGATTTACTCCTTCACGTGGCGAAATGTTTGCACTCTGAGCCATCATGCCATCACTGAACAAAATGTAATGATCACATACAGTATGCTTTGTATCAAGGGTCCTTAAAGGAGGGACTACATACCCTGAAGTCAAACTGGACATCCATATATTTCCCAAAGCGGCTGGAGTTGTCATTTCTCAGTGTTTTGGCATTGCCAAATGCCTGTGCAAAGGAAGGGAGCCAGGAAATTAGAGGAAGGAAGTCAATTTGAGTAACAATAGAATGATAAAAATCAAAAGATCAGGACAGGTCATTAAAAGCATTAACAAATCAGTCACAAGTCTGCACAAGTAATTTATATATTTTCAGATCAAGTTTTGACATACATATAAAATAAACGTCAGCTACGTTGCATTTGACACTTTGCTTAACAAACTATAGCATGAGCTGTTCAATTTGGAATGCCGTATGATTTAAACACTGTAGATCCAGATAAAGAGGGTGGGATTTCATACCTCAAGGACAGGGTTGGACTGCAGCAGGCGGTCACCAAGTGCAGCCATGCGGTCGTGAGCAGGGCAGGTGACAGCATAGTAGAGCAGGATCTTCTTTGAAGCCTCTGTCTTACCTGCTCCGCTCTCACCTGAGATCAGAATACACTGGTCCTTCCTTTCAGTCCGCATGGAACGGTATGTGTTGTCTGACAGGGCATAACTAAGGGAGAGTCAAAGCACAAAGGCAGAACCAACTACAGATCAACAACTGCAAACATTAAACAACTGTAGCGGATTTACACAGTAACATGAACAATGGAAACATTTAGTTAAATTAATGTGAGTCATGTGTACATATTTTACATTTTCACTAAATCATACTTGTTTACCACTGAAATAAAGAGCTTTTGTATATTGAAGTTTAGTTAGAGAATGAAACAATGTCATAGCTCTATGACTCATATTTATTTATAGTACTGCTAATTTCTTGTAGCAGTTCCCAAAGAACCATGCCTTCCTGTCTTGTTTGCTTCTTACA
Organism: Myripristis murdjan; assembly: GCF_902150065.1. Lineage (NCBI taxonomy): Eukaryota > Metazoa > Chordata > Actinopteri > Holocentriformes > Holocentridae > Myripristis > Myripristis murdjan. The sequence goes on from NC_043993.1 coordinate 22,418,229, forward strand.
CTATTCTGAAGCCAAAAAAGTCATTTGACGCTCAAGAAAAAAAAAAAAATAATAAAAAACAAAAATCAAAACAAAACAGGAAATACTCTGTGAGGTTCACTCAGATATCACAAGCATAACAGGAAAAAATGACCCTGTATGGGCCATTTTTTCCCCACACCGATGAAGATAATTTCAGGTATTCGGCATGATTACTTTTAACACGTGATAACACTGCTGTCACAGTGATGGATGACTTAGGACAAAAATGCTTTAGGTGCATTTTAGAATCATTCAGAGTGATGAGATGAGGTAAGGCACATTGAAAGTTTATAACTGGGCAAGCAAATAGAGATGAGCAAAAGTACTTTACTAATATGTTTCACAAAGTTTATACTGACACAGCAAATGTCAGGGCAAATTTTCAAGAAGATAAAAGTTAAGAAACCAGATGAACAACACTAATAGAAAACTCCTTCCTGTGATGAAATTGTTAGTTTATTGAAACAGCTCTGTAGTAATGAATAACTTTAAAAGTGATGATAAGATAACAAAAGTTGCATTTTAAAGACAAGTGTAACTACGGCCTATGATGTAAAATTCTTAAGATGTTTTGAGCAGCTATTGCAAAAACATTTTCCATACTGATGTTCAAAAAACTCTTGTCTCAGATAACAATGCCATGATTTACTGTAGTTGAGAAAGATGGACACTTTTGTTTTAGTCTTGTTTTCTTGTAACCAGTAGATGCTGCTAAATCTTAGACATCCTGGGTAAATGAACTGAACCCCAAACAAAAACACAAAAAAATACTTCTGTGGTTCTCTATGGTTTGGACTTGGTTTGTGTGTTCTCAAAAAGAGAACTAGGAACTCCAGGCATGATACCATAAAGTGAGACTATTTGTAGACTCCATTAACAGTGAATAGGTGGCCACGTTTGCCAGTTCTATGCATATGGGTAGATCTTATGATTTTGTACAGTCATTATACCAGGCTTTAAAAACATTACATAAATACATATTCATTTGTCATCCACTATCTATGAGGCAGCTAAAAAAAAGGGCCTCATAATAAAATCAAAGCATGCTCATGATTGTCTGAATTCAATCTTTTGGGAAGTCACAAATATTAATAGCACAAACTAACATGAAAGGCTAAGTGTATTTAGGCTGTAAGAGCAAGCAGTTACTTACAATGTTAAGTAGAAACCAGATAAAATGTATCAGCAGAAGGTGTCTGAGGACAGGGGAGTGACTCACATATGAGGAGATATTTCATAGAAGCTGACTCCTCTGTAGCGCTCCATGTGCTGCTTGGAGTAGATCTCCAGCTCTTTGTAAGGGTTCACCGACACCAACACTGAGCCAATATATGTCTGAGCCAGTACATTAAGAAAAAGAACAACACGTTCAACTATGTCTCAGTACACCCATTTAAATATTTTGAGCACATGAAAATCATCAAGAAAAACAGTGATTGTATGATGATATTACATATATGAGGCTCTCTTTGAAGCGCCGCCGCAGGTTCTCTATGAAGGCTGCCTCACTGGTGTAGTTTTCCAACAGGACAAAGTCCTGCACCCCTACCCTGTCCCGGGCTGTCAGGGCACTCTCCATCACGAGGCGAAGTCTCCCTTCAACACCCATCTCCTGCAGGAACAGCAGAGGAGTAAAAAACATAAAGAGTGAAATGACTGCAACTCTTTCTAATAATCTGTTCAGTTTAGAAATTATACTCTGCTGACAAGCAAGGGGCACAGAAGACCTGTTCAAATTTAATCAGATGCATACACATTTATCTACTTTTGATAGAATTAACATCTAGCACTTCAACATTTACAGTCAAAACATTACAAAATCCACCAGATTTGATACTACAAGACTGAATCCATTTATGTTTAAGACTTTTTCCTCATGTCTGTCAAACATCCTGAGTGTATAATCCAGACTTGAGGAATAAAACAGTCTTGCTATTTTAGTGTAGAAGGACAAAGAACATACACATATCCACACAGTCCAGAGTCCAGTTCCCTAAACCTGGCCAAGATTAAACAATGAAGACATTTAAAACATCCCAAGCATAAACAGTGAGGAGAGGCTCCTCTATTATGTGATAGTGTGATAGTGTATTGCATGTATATACAGTACACACAGCTCAATATCGCCAGGCAGGTTTTGACCCATGCCACTACAAATGTGTGTGTACATGTCAACCCCACTGTGATGGAAAACATCAACGTGTAGACAGGAAATAATTAACAGTCTTGTGAGTGAAATTCACAGATGTGCCCTGAAGTAAGATATTACCCACTGAAAACCCCATGCTCGGTCATGCACATGCACACACACAAACACACACAAACACACACACACACACACACACACACAAATACGGAGATATTAAAAGTCAGAATTTACTCACAGTAAACATCCAGTTACAAAGCGGCATTTCACTTCCATATACTGCACCCTAGAACAACCCTCGGCTATCTCGGTTCTGTTTCAAAGATATACTTATGAGAGAAACCCTGCTGCTTTTCTTTACACATCCATTAAAAAAAAATTGAACGGGGAACAAAGGGGCTCAACTTCCACAGGACCTCTTTTTTTTGAATGCTTGAGCCTCTCAGGGGTCTCATTTGGCTGGTTTGTGCCGGTAAAAGGTCATTATCTCTGAACATTAAATACTGGAAAATCCTTACAACAACAAAAGGACAACAGTGGAAGGAGGCCAAGAAGTGAGAGCAGAGGAAAGGCACTGGATGCTTCCACTGCAGCCACTCCTCTCCGCCCCCCCTCCTCCTCTTCTTCACCTTGGAGTATTGTTGTCCCGCTCCCGCAGGTGGACCATCTACACACAGTAATACAGACATATTTTCCAAAGGATACAACTAAAGAATGTCAGGGTCAGGTTTGGGCCAGGCGCTCAGTAAACCACTGAATGAGTTTCACCAGCCTGTCATGTTCATGCAGCGTAAGTGTGTTGGGTTGGTTGTATCCGTTTTGCATGTGTATTTTTATATGCCTGTCCACAAAAATACTTTCTAAGATAGAGCCATGAAACATGTGAACAGCAATTAACTAACATAACCATGGGACATTAAGCAAAAAGCAAAAACAAAACAAACCAAAAAAAACTTGCCTTGATTGACCTGAAGAGGATACACTGCAAGGTGTGGCCAATCACAAACTGCTTTTCATTCTTTCTCAAATGGTCATGAGCAGCTGCAGAGAGGCCTTGCTGCAAATTCATTTTAAAATCAAAAGTTTTCACAGCATTAGAACTGCCAAATGTAATTCATTTAATTGCATATGGGTATTTACACATTAGATTTAATCAGTGCGTATGGTTGTGGCCTGTCAAATAATGGTTGACCACTCAATTTACTAGGTTTGCACATTAAGAAACTGAACAGACCTCAGTGCCTGTATTTTCAGCATGCATACCAGCTTTCATAGATGGTTTAGAAGGACATAGCCCCTGGCAAGCACTACCTGGTTCTAAACTTTAACAGACTCCTTTGAATATTTCATTCCACTGTCCTTAGATCTCTTTAACTTAAACACCCCCCACTCCTAATTTACAAAGACACGTTTGCTATAAACAACGGTTTTATTATTATTGTTTGTAAACAAAAACAATTTAGGAATCAGAGAACCAAGATTCAATCTGTGATGTAATACAGATTTCTCTGCTCTGTTGACAGTGAATGGAGATTACCTTTGTTGACTCATACAGTGTAGATATTTACAATGTTGACCTATACAATGTCTGAGAGATAACAGGGACAGCAGTTCATGCTCAAAGCACTACTCATTTTTCTTCCTTTACCTTCATCTCAGGATCAGAATCAACTAAATATGTGGGAAATAGTCACTCTAATTTGCTTTCAGAATATAGAAACATTGCTGTCGTCTTTATCACAATCTTCATCACATATTCTTACTTTACAATAATTCACGGTAGAGACTTCCTTTAGCTTTGAGAGGAATTATTGTGGGATGACAAGTCTAGCCTTTGCAAAGGGACTGAAGGTGAGACACCTGAGGGGCTACAGATCTGGGATGGAGATTGACCTGGAATGCACTGTAAGGCATGCAGCTTTGTTGCCAGAGAACTGACCTGAGGCTTGTTTGGTACAGCAACCTGAACACTAACCGAGAGGTGTTCAGCACAGCCTGAGCTGAAGCTTTGTGCAGGATTTAACTGTGACTGAGAGGGAGTTGTAGAAGAATCTCCAGGGTTTGTAGGTGCAGCAGCACTGACAACAAGCTATGAGGCTAACCTAATAGTGGGTCTTGGCTCTGGGCCTCATGACTAAGCTCCACTGGGCTGACTACATTCGGTTTGTCTTCCATATAAGGCATGACCCACCACTCTGTCCCAAGACAAGCTTCTCCAGTACCCTAGCAGACTCTCTACCATAGATGTGCCAGTAATTGACATGGTGGAAAAATACCAAGTTTATCCTCCCTGGACTGTCTGGGTGAAATGTTGTTAGGCTCGTGCAAAAGCCAAAACACACACACACACACTGACTCACAGACATGCATAGATGTATCAAGTGACCTAATATGCTCTGTAACTCTTTCCTTGTTGGCATCTCGGTGACGGAGAATCTGAAGTGGTGATATTCTTTAGCAGATCCAACTGAATACACTCAGATCTTGGGCAGCACTGCATAAGTACAGGCGGTGCACAGGTCCTAGCAATTGCAAGGCACTCATGCAAGACAGCATGGAAAATTAAAAAATAACACAGAGCATCATGTTAGTCATGATCTTACCCTGCCTTGGTACCTCATCCTGTCCTCTTCTTGTTGGGAGTGGGGTGTGTTGTGCTTTTCGTTCCCTCCTACTGTGGTAGTCCTCCTCCCGTGTTGTGCACACTCCTTAACTGTAGCGTCTCATCCACCTCTGTCCATGAGCAATAGAATCAGGTAACTTAACTTCTCCTTCCCTCAATCACTTACTCAATCCCTCTCAGTCTCTTTCTCCACGTCCCTCCCTGGGTCACTGTCTGGCTTCCACTCTGCCCAACACACTAGCAGCTCCTCTTGTTTATACCTTCAATCTATCTTCCCTCTGACAGGTCAAATAAACGCCCGCCTCTCGACAACTCCCTCTCCTTCCCTCTAGACTCCTGCATGAAACAAGGGAAGGAACTCCACTCACACGTCACACACTTGGACTTGAAAAAGAAACAAGGAAAAAAAAAGGCTAAGGGAAAGTATGCTGTTGGGTCATGCAGAGAGAAAAAAAGACAGAGAACCAGAGAGTTGAGGAGGTTTGGAAAAATTTGCTAAGAGCCCAAAACTACAAACATGTAATCACAGTGCAACTATATAAAAAAGAAAGAAAAAAAAAAAAAGAAATCACATGGTGAGGCCTCAGTGCATTCTTTCTTTTCCTCCCTCCCTCTCTCTTTAGCTTGCTCCCTCCCTTTTCTCCCACAAGCTGAGACAGATTCATATGGGATGAGAGAGTTATGGAAGTGTCTCACCAACAAGACTGAGTGCCTTACTCCCTCTGTGACTGTCTTTTTCTGGTGATGAAATAACTTAAATCGTAATTCATCACTCCACAAACATATCGCACTGTGTTATTAATCTGCTATATGGCTAAGACTGTGAAAAGCTGCATTCACCTTACTGACTTGTTTTGGTGGCAATGTTCCTATTGCTAGACAGTACATCACCTAATGTAACACAACATAACAGATGCTGTCAGATTCCTGTCTCCCTAAGCTCCCTCCCAGTCAAGATTTTTCAGGGAGTGCCGTGCCCAAGGCCACACCGCCTCAATGTGAGGACACTGCCCTCCTCTGGTTTCCCACTCTTCCCTCTTTGTTTTTTTAGCACTGCCCCATTCTTTCTCACTTTCTGTCTCGATGCCCGCTCCCTTTCCCTTGCCAGCATCATTACACATCCAACACTGAGGAATCTTAATAATGTTACCCAGATGGAGACAGTCTCTCTATCACTTGCTCTCTCTCCCTCTCTCTCCCTCTCTCTCTCTCACAAGTACCTAATTCTCTATGCTGCACCCACGTCACCATTTGAACATACTATACTATATCAAGTATATGTATTAAAAAAAAAAAAAAGAATTCCAAATGCAATTTCACCATAGTTTGAAAATCAACTGGATATCAATCAAAATCCCATTATGGAGTCCTTTGGTGTTGTGCCCTTTTTACTATATATGGTAAGTCATCCTGTGCACATGCCCTACGTTGCCTCAGACTTTTGCAAATTTCAACCGCTTTATTCCCTCATTGCTTTTCACTTCCACTCACAGCAACAGTATTTCAAGGAACTAGTCACTAGGAGTCGATTCATCTTCTATAGAGCTGAGAAATCAAAAGAAAGTCAGACAATATGAAGGTGATCAATCAGTTAGCTGGTGCGGAAAAGCTGATCGTTGCTGAACTTGAGGTATTGTTGTACCTCCTGTTTCCCGACTGCATTGTGGTAAAAATAACAAAATGGATAATTTAGCCTAAATGTCGCAGTACTCATATGAATGCTGCCACTAACATTCAGTGAACAATTCAGGTTTTTTGTGACTGAAAACAAAGTTGGTCCCAGATAGGCTAGACTAGACTAGACTTTCTGAAAATAAATAAATTCTGGAAATACTGAGATAACATTAAGATTAACACATGGAAAACAACTGTTTGACTCCCTGATGTAACCTGTACTGTTGCCTCAAGGTATAAAATGAAATATAACAGGTCTGCTGGACTGCCCATCCATCTTAATAAACTGTTCCAAAAACTAATTAGAAACTGAAGAGGTACGGAACCAGGGAACCCTGGTTTAAAGCACTCAGGAAACTATTGATGGTAATACTTCTATGAACCCCTTTACATCAGTAACAGAACACTATGCCAAATTACAGCGCATAGATTTCAAAATAAAAGTACTCTGAGTTACTCAACCGTCCCAATAGCGCAGGGTGTATTCAATCTGTTGAAGAAGACTGTCAACAGACTAACCACCATAAGTTCATTCCCACCCAGTCTCTATGGTGTCATGGTATTGACATGAGACACATATATTATGTTTTCTCAATCTGGTGTGGCGACAAAGTTATCTAAATTAACAGCTTTTTTTCTCAACAAAGATATAAAAAAGGATGTACCAGCAACAGATCGAGGACTTGTTCGTTAACAACAAAAATACGCCTACTAGGTTGAATCTAGCCGTCTTTTCAAACTCATCATCTATTGTAACAAATTTTTGTTAGACTTGTACTCAAGTGAGGAGATCCTGCTGCCAACACCAAAAAGCACAAGAAGCGTCCCGTGTGTCCACTTCTCTACCTGCAAGCACTACACTGACAAGAAGACTTCAAGGTTTGGGGAAAATGCTCCAGAGCTTCTCATGAATCTGAATAATAAGATGGGGAAACGTCTTCCTTCACAACACTGTGATGCTCTGTGGTTTGCATTTGAAATTCTAGGAAATAGCTGCATGCATTATTTATTTAAGGCCTGTGTTTTGGGCTAAAGACAAAACTGTCCACCAGGATTCTTTGGACAGGCTGCTCAACTACATGCATAGACTGCAGCGGAGCCACAAATGCAGTTTTAGTTAGTTCCCTGAGGAGCTGGAATACCGTGACAGGAGTCCTTTGCTTCAATATCTTTACAACATATATTCATAATCCTTACTGACTCCACAACTGCCTGTCATTAATATCCCAGACTTCAGTACTGATTGTCAGAGAGTAGCTGGAATGTCACTTTGAGATACACTTTTCAGCACTTCATCCATGTAATGGGAAATGTGGGAGCTCCATTTTTTGACCAGATTTGCACCATATTATATGTGACCTATAGCAACCTCACCAAACTGTGATTTTGGGCAGACTTGAGTATTTGGGCGTCTTTAACTACTTTACGTGTGCCAACAGTAAAGACCTTCTCTTTTCCTTACGGTCCTACCCATTCAATCACCTTTGCGATGTCAAAGAATATAATCCGCTGGAATAAGAACAGGATACACATTTAAGCCAATACATTCATAGCTGAACCACTGGCAACAACCTCATTTTTGAGAGGTCTCCAAAACACAGCATATGTAGCCACATGCATGTGGAAAACATGAGGGTAATTCTCTTCTAACACATCTGGTTTCTCTACTCAGGACACTTTACAAACAACATCTGGCACAACCTTGCTGCCAGCCAACTCAGAAAGAAACTTAAGTTCCACTTGATTCGCAGACTTTTCAACACATTCATCCTTATCCCCTAAAACGTCAGCAATCCCTCTATCATCTTACCATATTTTCCAGTTATGTTTTTTTTTTCATTCAGTCTTCCTATCTTTGTTTTGCAGTTCCTGTAAGTAGGATTTCCTTCCTAGCTGTTTCCTGGTGTTCAAGATCTTCCCTCATGACCATTTGTTTGAGTTCAGCTGTTAGGAGAACTGCTCCCTTCCATAGTTTAGCTCTATCTCCTGCCAATGTGCATCTGTGTATGTGTATGTGTGTGTTATTCATATATCAATTACAAGACTGTCAACGATATCTCAAAAGTAACAGTTTCCACTATTTTCAGCATCAAGTCTAGCTAGGATGTCTTACTGTGCAGAGTGAACGCTGCGCCTGACTTCAATTTCTGAAAATGACGGGAAATTGCATTACAAACTCAAAAACAACTAGTGAACATCTGAGATGTGGAAAATATTCAGAATCTAACACAACCAACTCAATGGCAAATAATCTGACTCTCTGTGACAGCTAGGTCAAGAGTCTGAAAATACAGAGAAGGGGCCATACCTCATGGTTTTACTTGATTTTGTCGTTAAACTGTTATGATTTTCCCCATTCAATAGAACGATGAATCATAGAGGAATGATGACTTGTTTGGGTGGGGTGGAAAATGGGTTGTTTCTATCTTCACTCTCTCTCCCCCTCTCTCTGTTTCACACAGACACAGACACACACGCACACACACACACGCATGCGCGCACACACACACACACACACACACACACACACACACACACACACACACACACACACACACACACACACACACACACACACACACACACACACACAAAGAGACAATACATGTGTGTGAAACAGAATAGAGGAGATAGTGGGTATCAAATATATTCCTTGGCACTGAGTTGCCAGCTCATCTATATCTCAACATGCAAATTGCCCCTGGTCTGTCTCTAACTCATCTAATTCTCTCTCTCTCTCTCAAATGTAAGCCAATCATGTTGCAGACTGTATTCATCAGCGAAGATGTATGATAAATAATGTGTCAATAAAATGAACGTTCCGGTTACCTTCTAATCTAGCCTCCCTGTTTGTATTATCGTGACTGGTGTAATTGCCGTCTCCCGATCCGTTACCCATCTGTGCTGGGTTCTCTCAGCACCCATCTGCTGTCCCTCACCCTTTTAACTCCGCATTCACTCCTGCAGCCGCTCATCCCCATATCCCTGTTACAGCACAAATGTTACTTTATGAGTGTATCCAGGTGTAAAACAAAAGCATACAAACCCGAGATGTGATAACACACTTCTGCATGGTTTAGGAATTCAGAAACCAAACAGCAAGATGATCAAATGTGTCAAGAAAAGAAAAGGAAAGGAAAGGAAAGAAAAGAAACAACACTCACAAGGGGATATGATAATTTGATAATAGCATAAGCTGATTTTCTATTGGTATGATAAACACAGGAGATCAACAAAATGATGAGGAGCACTTTTCAGATCAGTAATGCAATTTAATTTGTGTGATCACTAGAATATTAACCAGCATGGGTTTATCAATCAACTCCCCTTTTGAGTCAACTATGTCTAGGATGATGTAGGGCACTACCTAGTGGTAGTAAGACAAACTACACTGAACTGGCTCCAGTTCATGTTTTTAGTTGCTTTTTAGTTGGAATTATTTGTTTTTTAGGTTTTCAAATGGCCCAGATTACATGGATTGTCTTGATCATTTATCAAACTGTAATGGTGATGTTCTCCTCTTAGTAGACTTTGTCAGCTGGGAATAAATGCTACATCATCATCATCATCATGATTATTATTATTATTATTATTATTATTGATGATGATGTTGTTATTATTATTGTTGTTGTTGTTAATGTTGTTATAATTGTTACTGTTGTTATTATACATACCCTTATGTTTAATTTTTGGTTAGCTGTTTTGCTTTTTCAATAAACAGATGAATTAATATCAACTGTGAGGCCTCCAAAGTTTTGCTGAATTTACCTGAAACATCAGAATGGTAAGAATGCTGTCCATGTAGGTCTACATCATGCACACATACTGAAGACCATAAACAAATGAATGAATGAATGATAATAAACATTCATACCTTAAGTCTTTCCTGTGGTCTCACTTAATTTGCTGAATGCATGTTGAGCCTGGGCTGTACAGTGAGCACTTTCCATCCATTGTTCTCCAGCAACAGGAGCAGGCAAAACGGTGTCCCTTCCTCCAATGCCTCGGCATCTAACTAGTTAAACATTTTCAGCCGCCTGTACCTCTGTAGATCAGGCTACAGCTTTCTTTTATCAACAGCACAGGTCACACTCCCACTGGGAGGTATATAAGTCCAGTAGAATTAAACTACAGCAACAGCAGAGGGATCTAACAGGAATAAGGTTAATTGCGACCGCAGTGAGCCTCCATTGTAATACTGAGATAAATTACAATATTTCAGATAACTTGTGGCCCATACAGCCACCAGGAGGCAGTAATGTCACAGTTATTGGTTTGAAAAAGGTAATCAGACAGGATACTGATGAACGATGCCATAGCCAATGCTTGAATAGCTGAATCATCTACTGTAATTCACTGTACAGTTATAACACAGCCCATAATACTGGAATACTTATGCTAGTCAAAGGGCATCCGATTGTTCTCATGTCAAGGAAACAGATGGGAAATACCCACCAGGCCCCCATTTGTTAATATGTTTTATCCTAAGGAAGCCATGTGAGATGAGTTTTGTAGCTGTTTGGTATAGGTTTGCCAATTCAGTGATAGAAAGTGATAGTAGTCATAAGAGTGAAACCTATTTTCAAGATAGTCATGGTTATGTTTCACTGAGCTACAGTCTTGGTAATGAAATGAAACCATGGTGAAACTATGCCTGAATTATGCTGGAGATCCCCTGGAGCATCTTAGGGCCTCAGGGAGGACGTCCGGGGACTCCACACTGGGAACCACAGGACTTCACGTACGTATAGCCTGCTCTGTGTAACCTCACACTGTCACTGACGACTGTAAACACTGGCTATTTATCTGGCCCAGTCCAGTCCACTCACCCTAACCTCTGGAGGCTGGGTTTGATGGCACTGTCAGTCCAAAAAGGTTGGTAACTCCATCCTCTTACAATGACCCCTATACTGTGTTATTCATTTATGGTGCATCAGTAGCACACAACAGTGAGCACGTTCATCATGACCTATCATAGGCTACTATACTTTTACACACAAATGTGATATTTGGCACAGTGCCATTCAAAACGATTACGCCAGTAGTAACTTTCGTTCTTATTAGTAACTTTGGTTCTTTTTCCAAAGTGCTGAGCTTGGACTACATGAAACAAAACAAACAAACAAACAAACAAACAAACAAACAAACAAACAAAAAATGTATGTAAATGGATAAGCAAGATAAGCTTTTTTGCTCCTTTAACTCTGGTCTGGGGGGGCGGGGGGGGGGGGTATTCAGACAATACAAGCTGTTCAGTAACGAGTTAGACGAGTAACTAGCAACAGTATATGTAACGAATTACAGTTTGAAGGCGTACACTGAGGTAAAGGGTTGCCCCCTGAAATAACAGTACATTATCATAGGCCTACTTGTGTTGTCCTCTGAATATCAAGTTGAAGCCAGTCGTGACAGTCATCTCTAACGTTACACGAGTTAAACAGAGAAAGGAAACAAAACAAGGGATAACCTAACTTATTCTGGGTGGAAGTTTCCTTGTTAAATTACCTTAAGTTAATCAACCTTCGACGAAGCGGTTACCTGCCGCTCTTGGGTGAGTGCCAAGACAAAAAATAGTGACTTTACTGTGGCAAATGATGGCCGAATGACGAGTAATCGATTACTTTGTGGTAACGCGCCCGGCAGAGGCAGTGTACTGGTTACCAACAGCAGCGAGCGACGTGCTGCAGTTGTGTGAGGGCGCCGCTGGGTGAGACTCTCCGCCGCTTCTGTCTCCACAGCTCCCTTTTCCCAAAGAAAAGAAGAGGAGAATTAGGTCTGGGGAGGAGGGCCGCCGCCATTATCGGAAAGCTGGAGAAAATCCACTTTCACACACGCTATCTGCTGATAAATTGATAAGGACATGAACAATTTCTGTTGCAGCAGAGGCCTATTTCAGACGAAACACCACGGCTGTTGCAACAAACTCACCGTTGTCCCTGTGCGCGACCGACCCAGCATTATGTGGGCACAACAATGGACAGAATAATTGTTGAAAAAGCAACGTGGTGAACCGAGAAGGAGACGGTTAAGCGGATTTTTAAACGCCTGTATTTCTCACGAGGAAACTTGCAAGAACAACATTGAATCGGACTATTATTTGGGGATTTTTTTTTTTTTTAAATTTCTGGCATTCCCGTGTTTTAACGCAAAGAAAACACGGATGCAGAGCGAGAAATTACAGGCATGGGCAAAAGGATACGTGAGTTAAATAACCACAGGAACACGCCGTAGTATTATCTTTGTTATTTGAGAATTGAGGCGACCTATAGTGCATTCTGCGTCTTTATGCTCATGCACATCAGGCGGCGAGGGCTGCGGCAAGCGCTGGCCTGACAGATGCAAGGAGAGAAAGGGAGAATGCGATGGTATGTATCTAATCTACTCTCTCCTCTAATTAATATACAGCAGTGAAACGGGCTACACCCCGGATATCTGTGAATAAATCGCTCACAATCCTTGTCTTCAATTGGCGAGGGGAATGTATCCCCAGTTCGAGTCTGCAATTTCATTATGTAGACAGCAGAGGCCTGGCGTGGTCAGCCCTGGCTACGAAAATGCACCCTAAAGCCCGTGTTAATCTTGTGCAAAACGCACAGAATCTGATCTAAGGAAATGAGCGAATCTTTTGCTTTTGTAAAGTCTGTGTGTTTTAGATGTTGCGGTGATAGATGAGGCAGTGTGCTTGTTTTCATTTGCAAAGTACTTGTCTGTTCATTTGGGTATCAGGCCTAGCTCAGCTGAGCAGTATGGACTGCCCATGGTTGGTTTTGACCCTGCAAAAGCTGTGTTTCTAATGGGTGGTCACTCCGTGTGACGGGTTGTACTTTCAATTATGAGCCCGTAATTTTTCTCTTAATCGCGATGTTTGATTGAAGTGGATTATTACATTTCCACAAGGAAAATAATAGTCTGTCATTTCAGCCCCTTGCGCCCGTTATTGTATCAGAATTTACAAATGAAAGTAACATAATGGAGGCGTGAACAGAAAGTGTATTAATAGGGTGAACAGGTTCAGAGTGACTTGGCATAGATTCCACATGTTTCTAGACCTCTGTTGGTGGGAGACAACATTCTTCCACTAGAAATGCCATCATTTTGCCTTTTGGAGATGCTGCTGCTTCTGAATCTTTAGTAACTGTTTAATTAGGCTGGAAATGGTGACTGAAAGTTTTACCGCATATGGTTTACATCGTTTTCCTGCCTGTCATTCTTTGTAGTGATCAGTTGTTCTTTGGAGGAACATCACTCACAGCATGCTTCGACACAGGATGACAGCAGTCATTTAGGTGTCCTTGGTTTGATTTTTTTTTTTTTTTTTAATAGGATTTTAGTTTTATATCTGAGGAGTTGAGTAGATATGAATTGTTGCCTGGAAATTAAATGAGAGCTGCAAAAATCTGCATCCACTGTGCCATGTATCCCCCATTTACCCAGTTGTTTCCTTTATTCTGGCTATTGGCTATATGTGTATATTGAAAATGTATGGCTTAAATCTGATGAGGAGATATTATGGCTGGTTGATATAGGCTAAAACTGGGTATTTTTTCAGGTGACTAGATGTAATGCCAAGCTCTACAGTAGAATTTGATAGCAATTGTGTGTGTACAACCATAATATTAATCCGGTGATGTCATGTTTAATCCAGTTGATCACTTTTGATTGTGTCTGCCCGATTTAAATTCTTGTGAAAGTGTTTATTTGGTACACGAACAAGGCATGAGGATAGACAGCAACTAGTGCCTGCTAACTGGGTGAACTGAGAAACTAAAACCTTAAATGTGGTTGTTCTCAAATAAGGTATCCAACTTTATACAAGACCGAGAGGAACGGAGAGGAATTGTTTTCTTAATTGAATTTGTGATACAAAGGAATAGGGTATTGAACAGAGAAATAAATTTGTTTCTTTCCACTCCCTTACTGATATGCATGAGAAACTGTGTTATCAGAGATTACCAGAGTATTACCAGTGATAAAAGTATAAATAGTCTATTGCTAATATATAATCTTATGCAAGATGCACTTACACCTTACTTTAAGTGGCATTTCACTATGGTACAGCACTTTTTCTTGGTTACCCGGAGTGACCTAATTTGGGCTTAACCTCTGACATTATTTGCTACCAGTACTGTGTATTACCCAAAAGCATTTAGGCACTTTTCCAACTCTTATATTTTCTCTTTTCATTCAACATTGTAATTGTATTTATTGTTGTGTTCAGATGTCTCATTTATCTTTTATGTTTGTTTGTTTTTTGACAGGGCTTGCACCATATAAGGAATGAATGAAAGAAACCTCTACTCTTGTTGTACCACTGCACTGATGTTAAATTAAAGTTGGAGCCAAATACAAGAAACTGAAATCTGATCTCCTCTGTGAATCAGCTACTTTATGGACAAACATCCAAGCCTACTCCCTTATACAGTGCCTGTTTATGGCAGGATGATTGGCAGTAGACTATGATGATGGCGAAAAAGCAAGATGCCCGGTCGCCCATTTACAACCTTATTGTGGTGGGTTTGTCAGGAACAGAGAAAGAGAAGGGGCAATGTGGTGTTGGCAAATCCTGCCTGTGTAATCGCTTTGTGCGGCCTAGTGCTGATGACTTCTATTTGGACCACACTTCTGTTCTGAGCACCAGTGACTTTGGGGGTCGAGTGGTTAATAATGATCACTTCTTGTTTTGGGGAGAGGTGGCACGGGTTCTGGATGAGGGGCCAGAGTGCAGAATGCACGTTGTGGAGCAAACAGAATTCATTGATGATCAGACATTTCAGCCACACCGTAGCACTGCTATGCAGCCCTACATCAAAAGAGCAGCTGCAACCAAGCTGGCTTCAGCAGAGAAGCTCATGTACTTCTGCACAGACCAGTTGGGCCTGGAGCAAGACTTTGAGCAGAAGCAAATGCCCGAAGGCAAGCTACAGGTTGATGGATTCCTGCTTTGTGTTGACGTCAGCCGTGGCATGAACCGCAACTTTGATGACCAGTTGAAATTTGTCACTAACCTGTATGGTCAGCTTAGCAAGACTAAGAAACCCATTGTGCTGGTCCTCACCAAATGTGATGAAGGAGTTGAACGTTATATCAAAGATTCACATACGTTTGCCATCACTAAAAAGAGTCTGCCAGTGGTTGAAACATCTGCGCGCTCAAATATCAATGTGGACCTTGCCTTCCTCACTCTGGTGCAACTTATTGATAAGAGCAGGGGCAAGCCCAAGATCATTCCTTACTTTGAAGCTCTGAAGCTCCAGAGTCAACAGATAGCCTCTGCCAAGGATCGCTATGAATGGCTAGTAAACCGCATTGTAAAGAATCATAATGAAACCTGGTTAAACACTAGTCGACGCATGAACACTTCTGCAGAGTACAAAGAATACGTCTTCTTGGAGGGAACGGCAAAATGCAAAAAGCTCTTTCAGCAGCACGTCTACCGCCTGAAGCAGGAACATATTGAGAGGCGTCGGAAAATATACTTGAGCACTCTTCCCTTAGCACTTAGTTCTTTGGTGCCTGACCTGGATGAGATAGATCAGCTGAGCTGGTCTGGTGTACAGAAGGTTCTGGAGTCCAAGCAGCACTTCGCCCACTGGTTTGTTGTTCTGGAAGACTCGCCATGGGAGGATACATCTCACATTGACAACATGGAGGATGAGCGAATTCCTTCAGACTTGTTGGAGACTGCAGCAGCAGAGGCTATATTTGATGCCCACCTGGAACATTTGCGTAATGAGTGCAGACGAGCAGAGATGAGGCAGGAGTTCAAACAGAAGTTGGCCTCCTCTCCCTTCGTCACTCCTGGCAAGCCTTGGGAGGAAGCTCGTAGCTTTATCATGAATGAAGAATTCTACCAGTGGCTGGAGGAGCCAGAGTATTTGGATCTCTATAACCGCCACCAGAAGGAGATCATTGACCGTGCTAAAGAGGACTTTCAAGAGCTGCTGCTGGAGTACTCTGAGCTCTTTTATGAGCTTGAGGTCGATGCTAAGCCAAGCAAGGAGAAGATGGGGGCGATCCAGGAGGTTTTGGGGGAGGAACAGAGGTTCAAAGCCCTACAGAAACTTCCAGCTGAGAGGGATGCTCTAGTATTGAAGCATATCCACTTTGTCTATCATCCTACCAAGGAGACCTGCCCTAGCAGTCCTCACTGTGGAGACTTTAAGATTGAGCAACTCTTAGCATCGCATTTCCCCACATGTTACCCCTTTTTTGATATGAAAGCTCATTTTGGAGACACCAAGGCTGACAGGATTAACCTTGTGATACTGGGAAAGGACGGGCTGGCCAGGGAATTTGCCAATGAGATTAGGGCTCTCTGCACGAATGATGACCGGTACGTGCTAGATGGGAAGATGTATGAGCTGACACTGCGGCCCATTGAGGGCAATGTACGTCTTCCAGTGAATTCCTTCCACACTCCCACTTTCACCCCTCACGGATGTCTGTGTCTGTATAATTCCAAGGAGTCCCTCTCCTACGTGGTAGAAAGCCTTGAGAGGCTTAGGGAGTCAACACTAGGTCGAAGGGACAGCCAACTAGCTCAGCTGTCAACATCGCTGCTTCTGGTCACTAAGAGGGGTGTGGGATCATATGTGGATATTGGTGGAGAAACTGCCTTAAGCCTAATAACACAGGGACAGCAGGTTGCGAGGAGACTGCAGTGTAGCTTTTTAGACCCTGCCTCCCCTGGTGTGGGCTATGGCCATAATGTTAATGAGACTCAAATCAACCAGGTGCTGAGGAGCCTTCTGGATATTAGGAGGAGTACATCCTTTAGTAGCAGCTCCCCACCCCTCCTGCCTGAGCCTCCAGGTGTCCGAGACTCTCCTCATCAGCCCATTCCAGAGGCAGACATTCGCATTGTTATGTGCTTAATGTGTGGAGACTCTTATGACATTGAACAGCTCCTGTCCCCCTTTCTAATGCCTCAGCATTGCAGACCCCTATCTAATAGTGGCACCTCCGTAATGCTAGAGCAGACAGTTAGCGGACACAAGCTGGTTATAGAGCTCTCTCTGCTCTCCTACCATGCCTCCTTCACTTTGCGGAAGAGCAGGTTAGTACATGGCTACATCGCCGTCTATTCAGTCTCCCGAAAAGCCTCCCTGGAGACCCTGTGTGCATTCTTGTGTGAGGTTCAGGACATCATCCCAGTGCAGCTGCTGGCAGTGGGGGATAGCCAGGCAGAGCTCACTGACAGTGATTATGCCCGTGAACAGCTGATCCAGGGGGAGGAGCTTGCCCATGAGATTGAGGGTCGTTTCAACAGTGTGGTCTGTGGGTCCGGAGGGGTGGTGGGAGGCCTGCACAGGATAGAGATGTTCCAGCCTTTTCTGATTGAGGTGGTAGAGAAACGCAACATTGTGGAGGCCACTCATATGTATGATAATGTGGCTGAGGCCTGCACCAATGAGAATGTGTACTCCCCCCGCTGTAGCTCTCCCAGTCCTGTCACCATGTTCCTGGATTCTGAGGATGATGTGGAGCCATCGCCACCCTACTACGATGGCACGCTAACTTCTCATAGTGGGGGCTTCAACCTGCCTGACTTAGATTCCAGTGACATATCTGTCATCTCTGATATCAGCTCTTTTGAGAACAAGCTAAACAACAAAGTACCCCCACAAGTTAGAGTTAAACCGACTGTGACCTTTGACTTTCGGAAAGTGAGTCGTAACCCATACACTGATACAGTTGGCCATCGTCGCTCCCTGCCCTCTGCTGTTACCTGGGTTCCTGGTGGGGATGGAGGCTATGATCCCTCAGATTACGCTGAGCCCATTGATGCTGTTTCAAAACCCCGCCCAAGCAATGAGGAGATCATCTACTCAGTGCCACACGATAGCACGCAGGGCAAGATCATCACCATCCGCAATTCCAACAGGATGCACTCCAATGGCAATGGCTCGGACAGTGAAGCAGACAGCAGCTCTCTGGAGCGAAGGAGGAAATTCTCAGCAGCAGGTGTGAAACCTCGTCTTTATCGTGACCGCTCCAAGCGCCTTGGCAAGTTCAGCAGCTTTCGCACAAGCTTCATCGGCAGTGATGATGAGATGGGAGCTCTTCAGAAATCCAAGGAGGATGATTTCGGGACCCTGAAAGGAGAAAGCCTTATTGAGGAGAGTGAGGACCCAAAAAAGAGGAACATTCTGAAGAGCCTGCGGCGGACAGCCAAGGTTTGTATCCCTCCTCTAAAAGAGCTGTTCTTAATGCTATGACTAAGCTTATTATAATTTTCTTTACCAATATCATACACAAATTATTCTGCCTAATCCTTAATCTTTTGATTTTTTTTTCATGGATTTGTGATTTTTGCCCCTATGAACATACAGCATTATCTGTAGGAATATTATATTGACATCACAAGAGGCAATCATGTCTAATATATGTTGTTGCCATGTAAACTATTTTGGCAAGTCTCTTTACTCTTGAATGTGACACAACCTAATGGATGATGTAGGCTTTCAACTTGTGATTCAATGTGAGACATACCTGGTATGACAAATTTTGGTGCTGCTGTCATAAAATTTTCTGTCAGAAGCTAATGAATGCCACTGTAGCATCAGCATGTTTAACACTGTTTTAGCCAATCATAGTTATGTGTCTTTCTTTCTTTTCATTTCAGAAAACAAGACCAAAGCCCCGTCCAGCCATTCCCAAGCCCCTGGAGAGCAATTACTTTGGGGTCCCCCTTGTAAATGTGGTATCTCCAGACAGACCTATCCCACTCTTTATCGAGAAGTGTGTCCGCTTTATTGAGACAACAGGTAAAGGTTTATTTTGTTAACCCCCATTTCCACTGCGCAGGAAGTATGTTTATGAAGTCAGTTTTTAAAGTTAAGTTCAGAGGATGGCTGCATGCAGTCAGAATGCAGTCATTCCTTTCATCCTTTATTTCACAATGTAAATTAAAATTTTTATAGGGAAAGGGTTGCACTAGATGCAAAGTAGAAATCTGGATAGCGTATATAATACTGATTCCCCATCTAAACATGCTTGTTGAAAGTTTTTTCTAAACCAGTTCACCCATGTCACGACGGCAATAAAGTAATACAGCTTTTGTATTTACAGTGTCTGTTCCCAGTAAGGCTGATGACGTGTTTGTGCTGTGCTTGTTTGACATTATTTGTCTCCCCCTCTTTCTATTTCTCTCTTCTGTTCTTTGCCTTAGGCTTGAATACAGAGGGTTTGTACCGGGTAAGCGGTAACAAGTCAGAGATGGAAAGCATGCAGAGGCAGTTTGACCAGGGTGAGTTGCTTATCTGACCTGTTCGAGTCAACTGTTAGTCATGTAATTATGTCACTGCCAAATCAATACTTAAATAGATGGTTGCCAAAGGAAATTGTGACATGCAGCAGATTATATTTAGCCCACTTCTAATGGCAGCTGACCCCTAACACTCCCTTGCTCTGCCTGTGCAGACCATGGACTAGACCTGGTAGAAAAAGACTTCTCCATCAACACTGTTGCTGGAGCCCTGAAGAGCTTCTTCTCTGAGCTGCCTGAGCCCCTGGTGCCTTGTGCCCTGCAGGTGGACCTACTGGATGCTTTCAGTAAGAAAACACTTCTGGGCTGGGAGGGTCGTGACTGAAACATAAAAGATTGTTGTTTCTTTAGGAGGGGAAGAGGGTAGGGAAGGTTTTTTGCGGGCCTGCTATGTTCTGTTTTTAGATGTTTGCCTATGAGAAAATAACTGATGAGTAATTTTCATAGTACTATGGAGAGAAATATGTCACGATGAGGTCGATGAGTTTTATTATTAACTTCTTTGTCTGCAGAGATCAATGACAGAGAGCAGAGGCTTTATACCATGAAGGATGTCCTGAGGAAGTTCCCCAGGGAGAATTATGATGTCTTCAAATATGTGATGAGCCACTTGCACAAGTGAGTTCCCTCGAGTCTTATGTATGATTCACTTACCTGGCTGTGTTGGTGTTTTGTGATAGACATCTAGCTGTTTTTGCAGTGCCACAACTGATGATATTGAGTAAATTTGTGTGTGTGTTTTTGTAGGGTGAGCCAGTTTAGCAGGGTGAACCTGATGACCAGTGAGAACTTGTCCATCTGTTTCTGGCCCACCCTCATGAGACCAGACTTCACTACTATGGATGCCCTGACTGCCACACGCACCTACCAGACAATCATTGAGACCTTCATCCACCAGTGTGCATTCTTCTTCTACAACCAGCCCCTCCTCGATTCCCCCTTGGGCCCAGCAGGCCTGCCTGCCTCACCCACCACCACCCTCACCGGGGGCTCTGCGTATTCCTGTTACCGCTCCTCTCCGCCACACACCACCACGCACTTCAGCCCCCTGCAGCAATCCCCACCCACCACCCCCCAGTCCCCTCTGCAGTCCCTGCTCCCCCCTCTGCACCAACACCAACACCCCCACTCCCACCATTCCCCCGCCGAACAAGAGACACTGTGAGAGACAATTAAACCACGTGTGCCCATGATGATGCTGGACTTTATCACCAACACACAAGAAGAAAAAAAAAATACACATGCACGCACACACTACATTTTTTGGTCATGGACAACCTAGGTTGGGGAGAGAGAGGAGTTGAGGAGTGTCTGAGAAAATTGCCACTTACCCAGCCTGCCACTTGTTCCCATGCTTATTGTGTGTCAGGGCAGGCTACCGTAACAACTGACTCTGCCCGCTGAGCCCCTGATAGCCCCTGGAATTTGACATCAGGGCAGAAATGGAGGGCAGCGGGCGCTGTATCAGTAAGCGAGCCTCTCTTTGGTCAGCCTCCACTTATCCTAACACTACCAAGAAATCCAAACCTCCATGTCAAGCTGGAAGACATGATTTGTTGCCACCATGTTTTTATCTGTACAATTATTTTACATGTATGTTTTTTTGTTTTGTTTTGTTTTGTTTTGTTTTTTGCTCATGAAAGTACTGCCACTGGATTTATAGACTGTTCCTCTCTAGGTCCTTTGGGCAGCAGTTTGCCCCATATAGCAGAGGTTCCTCTCTGTTTGCCTTTGGGGTCTCTCTCATTGGCTCTTACTCGAGGGGTCAGCGTCAGGGGTTTTTGGGGTGGGATGGGGTTAGGTGGGTGGGGGGTGGGGGGGTGGTACACATCCAGGGATGCACTTTAATGATCACTGTTTTTCCCTCAAAAGGGGATTTTTGGGACAGACTGTTTCTTGTGTGTTTTTAAGTTCACAGCTCAAACAGCCATACCCATTGCCTCTACAGAGCTTTGGTAGATCAAACTTTGTTTACATCAAACTTGTTTTTGTATCCACATACTTATCTGAAGCACTTTTTGATAGTGTAGTGTTAAATTGGAAGAAATGCCACATTGATCAATTGTCCATGTTGTTTGTTTAGTGGTTGAGTGTGCCACTAGTGCAGGCTTGTGAAACAAGATCTTTTTGTAAAAACTCATGTTCTTTCAGTTGATCCAGAGGTCCATTTTTTTTTTTAAGTTGAGGAGGAAATCTGAATCTATCATATTCCTCATTTATCCAGCCATGTTAAAACTAGCTTCCTCGGAGCTTATCCTCTCTCTGGCTGTTGTGGCTGATCATAGTGGATGTTGAGGAAAGTTGGGTTTAATCATGTTACTATAATACCTGAGAAGACTTTGCCTGCCATCAGTAAAGTCAGTGAGCGATATGGCCACAAGTGGAAGAGGGCCAGCTTTGACTGTGTA
Source organism: Myripristis murdjan (assembly GCF_902150065.1). Taxonomy (NCBI): domain Eukaryota; kingdom Metazoa; phylum Chordata; class Actinopteri; order Holocentriformes; family Holocentridae; genus Myripristis; species Myripristis murdjan. The sequence continues at coordinate 22,440,368 of NC_043993.1, forward strand.
CCCTAGTCATTCCATAACATGACTCTACGTTGCCATCTGGTGTCTATGGAAACCACAGGCTTGAAATATGATAGGTTGCTGGATGTGTTGCTGCGGCTGCCTATCAAACCAAGCTCTTTGTAGTCATCTAATATTAAGGACCTTTAACTCGGACAGTTTAGTATTCTCAAAGCACTGTCACTGCTAGTCCTGCTATTAAATACAATGACCAGTAGAAATTAAATGTTTGTGGATGGGACTCATTCAGAAAGCACCGCTGACCATTTACCTGCTCTAGTGAACTAGTTTTGTGCTGGCATATTGTCCTCTCTTTCATGAGAAAAAGCAGCACATTTTCAGAGGTTGCACTGTTAATGAAGTTGTGAAAAAATTTAACCATCATCTTCGAGTAAACTTGTGAGAAGGAGCACTGTCCCAGTGATATGGACAAATCGAGATGGAACATAAGACATGGAAGTCCTGGATGATTGTGGCGCTGTTGTGGTTCTCGTCAGCAAGTCTGACCTGATTAGCTAGAACATTGGTTGTAAAAGTATTTGGGATCATCACTTACTGGTACTTTTGGAATCTCAATGCTGTTGGAAGTCAGTCGTCTTAGGTGATCACCAGACTAAACTGAGGGCTCTTCTCAAACAGTTCAGAGCTGCAGGCTGTAATATTGTGACTGGCACAGAAGTTGGGGGAGCACCAACCAACTGTCCCACTAAAATGTGATTAATGGGAGGATATAATCTTGTTGCATCACTTCACTTCTGACACAACCTTGGGCAAATCTGCCTCTCAATGAGCAAAAAGTGAGTGCATACTACTCTATAATGGTTGTTTATTTGTATGTTAGGGAGGTCTAACCACCACCCTTTAGTCAATGGTAGAAAACATTTCTAGTGTGTATTTCAATGATTCAAAGTCCATTTTTACGATTTTTGTGAATGGTTTAAGGCCACTTAAGTTTAGTGCATGATTTAAGAACACGCCAAGGGAGAAGGATTAACGCCTCTCCCTGTTTTAAAACATGAAATTAGTATGAGAACAAAACAATACTAAAGTGAAATAGCTTAAAAGTGAAAGATTAAGTACTGTGCATCAAGAGCAAACCATGAAATTTGTCTGACTGAGACGGTGTTTGAAGATGAAGGCCTTATGTGAACTGTATAATAGTTAATAAATTAAATCTTGTAAAATTGTCCTCAGCCCTCTTGTGGTGCTTGTGTGTGCATGTGAGATGTCACTGATCCTTTCACAGTTTGCGAGACACTTTCAACCAGTATTGTGGGAATGTGTGAAATTTCAAGATTCAAATAAAGACTTGGAGCTTACTGGGCGGGGGAGGAGGACCATATAATCAAAATAAGTTCATTGGGTGCTAAGAAAATATTTTTGCAGTAATACTTGGATGACTTAACTGATTCAGCCACTTAACTTGTCATAGTTATGAGCTCCCAGTGTAAGAATACATAACATGCCTTTTTGACACACCTAAATGTCACCATTATGTGGAAAAGGAGGGAAGGGTTCATAGGAGGTTTTGAAAAGGCCTCATTTAGCCTAATACCACATGAAAATATTAGACAGCCTGTCATTATCCTTTTACTGGAGATACAATGGTGGGGTGTGCTTTTAACCTAATTTTTATGACTGAGCACAATAGTAAACTATAATTGAGACAACTTGGTAAACAACCGTGGGGATGAATGAATATATGGCTGTGCAGCATGAAGGCCTACTGTTTTTCATACAACTACATTAACATTTTAAGAGCTTGCATGTTTTTCTATGTAAATTTCCACTGAAAGCACAATTTAATTAGCAGATCCTAAGTGAAAAGACAATTTAGTCAGGACAAGGATTCATTTATGAAAACCACACCCATAACCTCAACAGCTCAGTACTTATTGATGCAGCTTCCCTCTAATAGACAGAAGTTTGGTGTTATGCTGCCCTCATGGATCACAATTTTCATAGAGGAAGGCTTTTCCTATAGTAACTAGATGCTGTAGTAATTAGGGATTGCTGCAGGTGACTCTGAATAACATCAATTATTCACAGCCTCTCCTTCATGAGTGACTGCTCCCTCTTGGCAGAATACTTTCATCACAGTATCTGCTGTCTCCTGGGGAGGGTGCAGACAATGTGATGATGTGATGCCATCTTGTGGCAGCATAGTGGTACTACTATAAGGAGTGGGGTGTCCTTGTGTCATCATATTGCTCATGTACATCATATTGCTAATGTACTCATACAGTGAATAACTGACATCATTAGGGACGTACAGGTTGTAACATAGTTCAGTCATGATTTCAAGAGGGATGAGTCTCTTGTGGTTGTGCGCTCTTTCTCTCTGTCACAGTTGGTCGTGGTTGGCCTTTCTCTCTCTGAACGCCTTGCATGAACTGATACATTGTATCATTAGCATGGAACACAGAACACACATGAACTGATGCCTTGTATATACAATGTATCAGTTCACTTAAAGCCCTAATAGAGAGAAAGCCCTGCCAAGGCCACTGACTGCTGTGAGACAGAAAAAGAGAGTGCAGTGCAGTATTTTGGACATCGGGGGCAGTGCTGAGCACTTGCCAAGTCAAAAATATGGCAGTTAATGGGGACTAAATGCTATAAATTGAGAACTACACTTGATTCCAGATATTTACCGCAGTAACTGGACTATTGTTATCATTGTGCAAATGATGGTTGTAAATTATGGAAATTTCAGAAAAGTCCCATTAGCACTGAGGCTATGTATTGTTAACTGGCAGCGTAACCAGAGGAAACAACTTTTTTTTCCAAAATGATTTTAGATTTCATTTATCTAAGCTTTTGTGTATCTTCTCAACCACAATCTACCCAGTTTCCCCTCAGAGATGAATAAAGTATTTGTGATTCTGATTCTGATTCTAGGTGAGCTTTAATGCTCTACCCTCCACCTCCTGGATGTAGCCTCAAATAGTCTTATAGTGTGTCCATTGTACTGATTTCAGGACTCCCCTGCAATACAATAGAGAAGCATAATGCATTTGCGTAAAAAAAAAAAAAAAAAATCTGCTCTTTTTTTTCTGAATTAACAACATTATCAAGTGTTTTCTAACAATTCTGAGATAATTATCCCACTAATTATCCACACCATTGACCCTGTTGTAGTTACTGAATAAATCATTATCAGTATATGTGTAGATTTGTATGGTGATGAAATGATATATTTCATGAACAAGATTATGAACATAAATAATATTGTTAGTTGAAAATGTTTGATTTGTTAGAGATCTAATGTAAAGAAAATGTAGCTTTGTGGTGCATGTAGTGTGTATTACAGGTTTAGATTAGTATGTAGCCTACCATCATTTAAAGTATATAAATGAACAGCATTCTTTGGGAAACCCTTAGTGATTCTATTACTAATTGTGACCAGTATGGCAGCAGCTCTTGGTCCTGGTTTGGACTAATTGTGCTTTGAGCTTTCTGTAGAGAGGTCCTCTGAGGAGTCTAATTCACTGAGGGGATTTCTTGTAAGGTAATTATTATTATTGCACCTCCAATCTAAGTAAATTAAACTGATTTACATGAAGGTTGCCTGATCTACCCACCAACCCCCTAAAGTGCTCTACCAAAACTCCATGCCAGCCCTTTGCCCATGTAAAAATCTCTAGATCCACCCCTTACGCCAAGTGTGTAGACAAAGCCAACGACCTGTCCCATCTGTGCAGCCAGTACCTCTGAGATGCATTCTCAGTGACCTTTAACCCATAGTGTATAAACAGCCAGCAGCTACTAACTGAATTTCTTTTGGGGATGTATAAACCAATCAGTGAACTTCTCTCCTTTTATCATGTGCCTCTGCACACACAGTTTGCCACTGATCTGGGACAAGAGCGTCTTCATTAGGTGGTTACACTGAGAACCGTCTGAAGGTCAAAGACAACAAGACAAAGGAGCTGGTTGTAGATTTCCACCAATAGGAGGCGGAGATGGGCAGACCAACAAAGACCAGGTATGTGTAAACAAAAAATGGACTGACAACACAAAGCCTTAGACCAAGAGAGGGCAGAGTGAAGTGCTCTTGTTGATTTTGCTCTGATTTTGTCCCAAACTACAGATGTTGGACTGCCGTTCGTCACTTATCTTGAAATCTGCTGGGTGGAGCACTATGATATTTGGTGAGCACATTCATGCTCCTCAGAGGATGGACCTTGTCAATTTCAGTTACCTTATGATTTCTCATCTAGCACCAACATCAGCCAAAATCTCCTGGAACTATGAAATTCTGTGAGCACATTCATGATACCCAGAGTATGTACATGATTTATTTTAGTGACCTCATGACCTTTGCCTTAGTCCCACCTGCAGCCCAAAATGTCAGTTTGGATATAAGATATGATGTAACAAAATGAAATTTTTGATTCAGATGACATTTGGTAAGTGCACTCATACTCCTAAAAGGAAGATTTATCTTGATTTTGGTGACCTTTTGACCTCTCTTGTAGAACAACTTTTTGGCCAAAATGTCAAATTTGAAATCTTAAAATCATTGGGCAGATTTCCATAAAATTTGTGGAGCATGACCAAGAGCATGCAGTTTGTCAGTTTTAGTGACATCATGACCTTTCCTCTACCACCACCCTCAACCAAATGCCCCCTCTCAACTGACCTTGTGCCAGAACTTACTTTCCCCCATCATACACCAAACCAGAGGGGCAATTTAATATATATAACAGACTATATTCAAAATACTCTATCAATAAGTGTTCTGTGCAGTAATGTGCTGTTGAAAATGTTAAGGTTAGGGTTACAGGAAGTATGTTGGACAACATCTCCCACCCTCTCTATGGTGGACTGAGGCAGTTATGGAGCATCTTCATCCTTCACCTCATCCTCCTTTGTGCTAACAGCTGTCAGAAAGGGCATTGCTTCCTGTCTAGTCCATCATTTTCAGTTGGGTATGTCCATCAAATCCCAGTTTTCTATTGTTTATGTTCCATTTTTAGGCATATAGTCTAATGGTTTAATAGGGTAGTGTCAGCACATTACAAGTTTCTCCAGTAATAAATCTAATCCTTCATGCCTTTACACTCCACACTTCTTCTTTTGCCACATTTCCATCTGGTGTGCCCTGAAACTGCTGACTATCAGGTAGCTCAGTGTAAATGTCAGTTTAACCTTTTCAGATGTTATGCCAATATGTCCGTTGAGAATGAAAGAAGCCATGATGTATGAAAGATAGCTTTATTGCACAAGGTGTTAGAATGTTCTTTTTTTGTTCGTTTTTGTTGTCTTTTCATAGAAAATGTACTTTTGAACACAAGCAATTGCTATAACAAGCAACTCAAAGAAATGTTTGGGATTCCCTCAGCATTTTTTTTTTTTAATTTTTAATTTTCATACATTTTTCCTTCAATTTTTCCCTTTTAGCAAGCATGCAATGACTTTTTTTGAGGATGGACAAAATACAAAATAATGATATTAAAAAAAGTAAATAGGACAAATGACAACATCAAAAGACTTTTAAAAAAGAATAAAAATTCAACAAATTAGTATCAAAAACATAAAGGGAAAGAAAAATGCATTTTTTGCCCATTTCAGAAGTAATTCTTTTTTTTTCCTTATTGATACCATTTCAATTTTGAAACTGGGGCATTCAACCCTGATGTGTCCCCTGGTTTATTCTGACGAAAATAGCTCTTCATACAAAACTGTGTTTATGTACAAGACTTAATCTATAAACAACACTGACAAAGGTAGAGATGATGGGTCCAGTATGTTTAGGGTAGTGAATTTTTACTTTCATCAATTTGAAGAGGGAGAAAAGGACGGGAGTCTGAAAGCTTCAGGTTTACCTGACCCAGTCCAGTATATATATATACACAATAGCAGTTTGTGTGACCAAAAGAGCTACAAGTCCCTGATTTCACTTGGCTGAGCTGGCCTTAACCACAGGCCAGATACCTTAGTACTGTTTGGCCTCTGGAACCAACATTTTTTTGGAAAAAAAAAAAAAAAGTAAAAAAAATAAAATAAAATAATAATAATAAAATAAAATAAAATAAAACAAAATGTGCAGACCAACAAATACACCTGCCAATAAATAAATTAATAAATAGACAAACAAGCAAATGAAGAAATAAATAAAGATAAACCACAAAACACTATCATGGAGATGCTTTAAAAGACATTCCAGTATGTTCTTGTGTTAATGTACAATAGCGCATAATGGAGGGGTATGAAGATGGAGAAAGTGGGACATGTACAGTACTTAAGACAGGGCAACGACAAAGTTCTCAATTGAGTGCACATTATATACTTTTCAAACTGAACTCCCTGACAAATAATAAACTCTCAGCTTCGGTAGATTATCTGACTTCATTCACATGACTGGGACTCTTCAGCTACAGTAGTTGTCCATTTGTATAAAGGTCGGCTAAGTGACACCGAGTCTGACTGAGAGGTTGGTAGGATGCGTTACTGTATCTGTGACTGAGCACTCTTGTCTGTCTCTGTCATCTATGCCATAAACAGACGCCTTGATATAGTAACTCAAATCTGTGGCCATTTTGCAGCAGCCATTTTCCACACACCCCGACATAAAAACTCATATGGGAATGCAAAATGGTGCAAGCAAAAAGTGAACCATAGATAAGTGGCTCAGTCAACAGCCAGAAGGAAAAGTCATAAACACCTCAGTCCTCTGTGAAATCGATTTGGTTTCTGGATATAATTGCATTTACTGACCACTGACAGCCTCATGACAAACTAATTCAGGGCAAAGAGGTTAAATCTTTATAAATAGAGCCACATGAGCAGCTTATATAAGTGAACCTTTGTGTCATGATGGCATCAACCAAAGACATAAAGGGAATCAGGTGTTGCAGACTCGTTGTTGATCCTCAGCAGGCCAGACCACAGAGCTGTTGGTCTGCTTATTTAAAGCGAGTGTGGTTATGGTCTGTTCAGTCAGTCTGTCTTAACAGGAAGTGAAATTAAAACTAAGTAACCAATCTTGTTTTTTTCCCATCTGAAGACGGGGCTTGGTGATGGGCACTTCCTGTCTGCACAGGAATGAAGTGCTTTTCCCACACCCAGTCTACATACAGTAACATACAGAACATCCCCTATATATACTACACTTTCTCCTTCTTTAGTCCAACCTCTAATTTCTCTTTACATGATTGAGCGATTGTCTCGTTCTTAAATTCGACATTAACATTAAAACTGTTGTATATACTACGACACTATTGTAGTACATACAATTTATACTTTGTCATAATTTCACTTAAATGTCAATAATATACCTACATAGAAATATATATGTAAATTCTTTATAATACCAAATATTCTCTATTTGTATTGCGAGAAATCATAGATGGGTCATTTGGGTTGTCATGATTCGGTCAAAAAGCTGTTGGGCACTGTTCAGTTGGAAGGGAAGAGAGATGTGTGAGTAACGTGGTAGAAATTTGAGTTTAAAGTTCCTCAGAGGTGAACCTGAATCCTTCTTTTTGAAATCACCAGTAAGTATAAACCTGCCAGTAGTTAGACGGGACATTAAGAAACATGTAGAGGGTGAGATAAGAATAGGGAACTTAATTGGTACAGTAGTCCTGCAAATTGACATAATACTCAAACTATGGAGGACAGTATGTGTGTGCGTATGAGAGGGAGCATGGCCATCCAGCTTCATACTGGCTATTGTAGTCTTCATCATCAAAAGCACAGAGCTTTTAGCCCGTCAGTAGTAGTCTATATTTCCAAATGACTACAGAATAGCCTCCTGTTTTTTTTTTTCTCTGTGTAACTCCCACAAGAAGTGAGTGGAGCTGAGCACCAGCCGGCTGGAACTGTTAGTTGGAGTTAGTAGTTCTTGTATCGAGTCCCAGGTGAGCATGAAACAGGAGGGTTAGCTAGGTCTCTGTCTGGGACAACACCTATCCAGAGGAGGACTAGACAGGACGCTGGGCAGTTAGCCATTAGTTGGGTCTAAAGAAAGATGCTTGCATGCCCTTTCTGGCCCAGACTGAAGAATACCAGAGTGGGGCTGGCTGAGGAGTGGGACAGTAGTGCAAGCCTGTGCAGCAGAACAGACTACACCAACGTGTAGGACTTGGAGTAGGCCCCCACACTCTGTTTCTGCAGTCTCCCAAGAGCAGAGGAGCTGTTCTCGAGCAGCGAGTCTCTGGAGCCCCCCACCTTGTTGCTGTTGGTAGGGTTGCTGCTCGTGCTGGAAGTGGAAGCTGTCGCTGCAGCGTTGGAGCTGGGCATGGTGAGAGTCCTTTGGGGCAGAGTGGCGGTGCCCGAGCTCACACCCAGGCTGCCCAGCCCAGAGTGGCCCAGCGTCAGGGCCTGCTGCTTGGCAGGGTCTAGAGTCATGTGGCGGCCCTGGGTGTGGTAGGCCCTTTGTGCCAGGCTGCGGATCGAAGCTTCCCGTGGTGGCACAGCCGGGCACGGGTCATGCAGCTCTCCTTGCTTGCGGAAAAATGGATCCGACTTCATGTAGAGGGGAAGGTTGCAGAATTCACCTGGTAATGGCAATAGAATAGTTGGGAAAAGATCAGAGACATGCAATGTAGTCATTTCAAACTAAAGCAGACATTTCAGTCATTTAACATGCTTAAAAGCGCTGCAACCTTTCAATTTAGTAAATCATTGGCTAGTAAATGTTTTGTTCCACTCTATCTTCATACCATATCACCATTGATGCTCTAAATTGATGCTCTACATGCTCTAAAAGCCTATGAGGGATCCTTGTTTGCAGGGGGAAATTGTCTACAGGCAGAAGATATTTAAGAATCTACAGTCTACAGAAATGTTGTGTCAGTGTTCACTCTGAGTGTTAAACACTGTGGATTATCACTTCAAGAATGACCCTGACCCCGGTCCCTTCATACTTACTTTTGTTAGCGCGGTGGGGAATGGGCACAGCCACATTTTTACCGCGATCGTAGTCCTGCGGTTTGGGTGGTGAAGCAGTGAAGCGGCAAATGCCCGGTTCAGACGGCGTGCTGAGGGAGGTCATGCTGTCTGCGGGGTCGTTGGTGCCTGTGGTCATCTGGTCGGATGAGCTGTCAGAGATGAAACACTCTGTAATGGTGAACTTGGCGTGCTGCAGGTGCTCCTCCAGCTTGGCGTGTTCATAGGCTCTGGCCAGCTCCTCGTAGGTGGACGAAGCGCTCTCTGTTGACACCATGCTGTTGCGGCCCTTATCTGGAAGACAAATGAATACGTTTTTGATAACTAAATCAGCAAAGGTAAGTACTATTGTAATTCTCTGTATTCTTGCCTCAGCCGTTATGTCTTATCTGAAAGTATTTCAGAAGGTTGGAGCAAGGGTTTCAACTTTAACGGGTGGGTGCATATAATAATTTCACTGACTACTTATGGAGCAGTAAATGCTTTTTACTTCTAAAACAATAAATGACTTTGGCTTAGAAAAGTCAAAAAGGTTGAAAATGACCTAGCCTTGCAGTAAACGTGAAATGAAACATTGCAAACTGTATCATGAAATGAAAAGTCATGTTTAGAAGACTGCATTCACCCAGTAATTTATTTGTCTAATTGTAGGGGTATGTCATTTTTTAGTGGTTTGTTAGTTACTAATAGTTGGCTATTAGTCATAATAGTGGTCACATACAATAGCACTGCCATTGTCTCAGTACTGTACCCACCTGTGTCCTGGGACAGGCTGGCACTGTAGCTGTCACTCTCCGTGGCGGTGATGCCATGAGAACCCATGGTCCGCCAGTCTGAGGTCAGAGTTCGTGCTGAGACTGTGGACTGGCTCTGACCCGGTCGGCTTAGGGTCCACTGGCTGGAGTATCGGTTCCTGGAGCTGTGGGCTGACTTTATACTCTTCCTGGACACAGGATCTGAGACAGACCAGAATGATCAGAGAATGGAAATCTAGCCTGTTTAATTACTGTTTCAAACATTTCAGCTGCAGAACAAATGTGAAGATTCAGTTCCAGTCTTCAAACCTTTGATCCTCTTTAATGTTTCAGTTCAATGTTTGTATTTTGCTCACTGGGCTGGCACCTATTTCACACCTGTCTGGCCAGGAAGGGGTCTCCTCAAGATTTCCTCCATTGTTTCCCTGTCACAGCTGGCTTATTGGGGAGTTTTTTCTTGCCCACTATGAGGATTAAGTCTGGGGGTGTTGTCCTATTTTATTTGTAGTAAACTTGTGGGCATGTAAAGCCCTTTGAGACTGTAAACAGTGATACTGGACTTTGAATAAACCTGAACTTGAACTTGAAATTTGAATTCTAGTTCGATTTAAATTTGTAAACTACAATTTGAGTCAACAATTCAATTCAATTCTTTTAGCAAAAAATGTATACGCACTTAATAAATGTGCAATAATGCGGGATGATCCTTTTTCTTCTGAAATGTTAAAAGCTGACAACAGAGTTTCTTTGACATTATTTATTCTATAAAAAAGTGCAAATTAGAATATTCTGTTTGATCATCACAACATTAGGTCTTTTTTTATTTTAAAGAATTAGGAATGAGTTAATTGAAAACATTTTATACTGATTCAGGTTGAAGTCAGAGCAATTCTTTCTTTTAGCAGATCAATTGTTTTGAATCAGCAGAATTTATAAGCATCATATAATGCAAAAAAAAAAAAAAAAATGTTGCACACCTAATCAGTGTTACATATAAAATCTTTATTCGAAACAAGAAAGAAAAGAAAAAACGTACTAGTGCCTGGGCGGATGTCTGACATGTCAATCAAAGGCCCTGAATTCTGGATGAGGGCTTGGTGGTGCAGAGAGACTCCTGTGCAGAAGTTCTGCGGGTTCACTGATTGGCTGAACTCCGTGTCTGTCACTGGCACTGCTGCCTTGTCCTCGCCTGTGGCAGAAAAACAGCCAGGAAAACAAAATCGTGAGACAAAAATGCCCTGAATTGGGTAATATCCTAGAACATTATAATGAAAAATGATATTAATTACAGACCAATCTGTTTGATGCCCTCCTTGTCCTCGATAAGCAGCTGAACACGTGGGATGTCAATATGGAGCCTTGGGCCTTGAGGCGGTCCCTTCACAGGAGTGTCCATACTGCGATTGTTCTTACTGCACACACACAAGCAAATGACACAGAGACGGCCAGATGAGGTTATTAAATGGACTTATTTGAACTTAACAACTTGCCTTTATCTGTTAATTCCTTTCAGGTAGTCTAAGCTATAGCTATAAAAACTGAAAACATCCACAAAAACTGGTTCTCACCTGATAAGCATCTCAGCAAGGCTCTTAGCATCTGCAGGGTACACAAATGGGTTAATTAGATTACAGAGGGTTGTGAACATAATCGTTTTAAGCTGTCACAACACGTTACATCCATCCATCACAGTGTAATGCTGATCGCGGGCTTATTGCTTTCCCTTTCTCTCACCTCTAAGTCGCTTAAGCCTCTTCTCCTTGCGCTTCTTGCGGATAATGAAGAGCAAGGCGACGCCCAGAGTGACCAGGATGACAGGGGAACCAATGGAGAATAACTTTTTCACGTCATCCCCTTCCCCTCGTGCTGATTTAATGGGAGGGATGGTACCTGGGGAGTAAAGAAGGAAAAAAAGTCAGTAAGAGAAACAGATAGCTGACATACAGAAGGGAAAAAATAGAGCGATGGACAGACATTGAAAGAAAGAGAGATTTGACTGGTTTCTGGTATGCCAAAAACTAAGAGTTTTGTTTAAAAATTCAAGGGTGAGTCTAAAACAGAGAGAAAGCAGGCAACACTTACTGCCATCATAGTCGGTGGTGGCGAACTGGGAGCTCTGATTGCCGCACCCAGCACTGTTGCAGGCCTTCATTTTGAGTTCATACCAGGTGGCTTCACGCAGCTCGCTGAGGAAAAGCTGGCTGGTAGAGTTGGCCTTGAGGCTCTGCCAGGCCCAGGTTCCCTTGGGCCTGAAGTCTAGCATCAAGGCAGTGATGGGGCAGCCGCCGCTGGTCCAGCCCTGCAGGTTGAGCCCTGCATGGGTAGAGTTGATGTGGGTGAGCAGCGGCTGGTCCTTATTGAACACCGGCTCTGCAGAGAAAGAGACAAGGTGGGAGGTGATACAAACAACTGAAATTGCTAAAGGCAATATTACACACTGCCTGGTGATGTTGCTCATGTATCACTAACTTGAAGCAGGGAGAAATACTATCACGTTGTGGATCTGACTTTGGAAAGCAACTTAAGATTGTTTTTCCCCAATTACAATGAGAAAGTCTGTAAATGCAAGATCGTAATGAGAATTTTTAACATTTCCAAAACACAATGTGGAATGTAAATTAAATCATCCAGAGATTGAAAAAAAAAAAAAAAAAACATCAATGCGCCAGCTTGGTACATTATTGATTCTGAATGCTTTCATGCACAGACACAGCCCTCCTCTCATCTGATATCACATCAACCCTCTGCGACCATGTTGTGGCTGCCATTTTAAATCTTTCCCTCAAGATCATTTGCTTTAATTCATTTCAAGAAAATGATGAGAAAATGATTTAGGAAAACCATGAGTTCTCTCCCCCATAAATTGAATTTGCATTTGAGTTTGCACAAACTAGCCTGCAGGTAATGTTGTAAAAACATTTTCCCGTTACATATTTATGTACCATTTTGTATACAGTATGTACTATACTTAATTTCGCATCTCTTATAGTTTTGCGTTTTCCTATCTTATATTCTATATATTCTTAAATTTTATCTCGGTATTTCCTTACATGTGTTTTAATGACAAAAGATTCTTTTACTTCAGTATTATTTTAGCTGAAGTTAATTATCTGTACTTCAGCTGTAATTTTTAACCATGAATGTAATTGTTATATGACTATCTGATGTGTGATTTGTTACCACTGCACAAATGAATTTCTTTCAATTCCTTTGAGTTGATATATTATATACCTTACATTTTACACATCTTGTCATTGTTAGTTTTTACATTCTCTGTGTTATAGCTTGCTCCCTGTGAAGTTATTAACATACTGTTTTAGTGATCTAGAGGTAAAATGATAATTATTAGTAAAATTAAAATGATCATTACGATGTATGCATTCAAGTTCTCAGTGTATGTGGTCTGTAAAGGGGCAGTAAACCAAAGTTGCAAACTGTCTTAAGAGAAAGATTAAATATGAATGGTAGCATAAAGGCCGGGATCTGAGGCAGAATTAAAGCATTTTAACATTTGAAATAAAATATGATAATTTAGGATTTTGCTCTGCCCGGAGACCCCAGTGTTACAACCAATTTAACCCCTTATCTCTTGTTCCCTCTCCCACTCATTTCTATATAATTTTTACGCTCCCTCACCTCTTCCATGGGTTTTAGCCTCGATGATCTCACTGATGCGCCCTGAGCCCACGCTGTTCTTGGCGGCCAGCTTGACCTTGTACCAGGTCCCACAGCGCAGGTTGTCCAACCTGAAGGACCGCTCGCTGGAGCTGATGAACACATCCCTCCACTCCTCTGTGTTGTCCACTGAATACTGCAGTACAAAACCTGCAAAATCACACAACACAGTCTTAAATCAAATACAAACGATTCTTTACATTAGCATCCACTGTACTGTATTATCCCAGAAATCCAAAACAGGGGTGCAAATCTTGCTGCTGCTACATCTTTTGAACACCAGAGGGCAACATAGTGCTACAGTAGGGTCCATTTTGTCCTTGGCCTGCAAATAACTTGCAGGCTAAGGATCAATTCAATTCAATTTTATTTTATTTGTAATTTCATTGTATCAAATCACAAAAGTTATGTCAAGTTATGTCAAGGGTCATTCTTCAAGACACAGGTGGGCACGTGTAGATCTGTTCCCCAAAAATCAGGCCATGTCCGGAATATGCAGTGCACCTCTGATGGAGCTTCCCCCGTTGTCCCCAGGGATCCAGGCCAGGGTGATGGAGGAGGTGGAGGTGGTGGAGACAGTCAAACGAGGCTGGTCCGGAGGAACTGGATGCGCACACACACATGCACACACACACATACACACACACACACACACACACAAGTTGGTTTCCATCACTTCAGAGGACATTACATTGACTTACATTCATTTCCTGGAGACTTATCCTAACCTTAACCCTAACCACTACCTGCCTAACCCTAACCCTAACCTTAACGTAACCCTAAAGTTATCTTAGCTTTAAATCAAGTCTTCACCCTAAAATTAATGATTTTCCTTATTTGGACTTGCTTTTTGTCCCCATAAGGGAGGTGAGTCCCCACAACGTGACTGTGTAAACAGATTTATGTCCCCACAACATTAGCAATACCAGGTACACACACACACACACACACACACAAATAAACTTAACAACCAAGCAGACACAACACTCATCAAGAGTTGCCAGGTCCATCAAAATAATGCATATCTTCCATTTTCCTCTCACCCTGGACGAGAAGGTTGACAATGATGGTGTCAAAGCCCAGGGTGTTGGTGGCTGTGCATGTGTAGTACCCAGAATCCTCTGCTTTGACCGAACGCAGCACCAGCGTGCCATTGGATAAGATCTGCCGCTGACTGTCAGCCGTCACTGGAATGGCAGAGTCCTCACTGAAAACGTACAGACAGGTTACAGACGTTATCACCTTCTTCCAAGAGTAACTTAGCAAAGGGTCATTTTTATCCTCCCTTCTACATAACAAGTAAATGATGCTGAAATGTCAGTGGTGTATGATGATCTCTGACCTGTCTTTGGTCCATTTGATTGTGGGTGTCGGCTCTCCCACTGAGCTGCAGGGCAGACGCACCTCCTTCATCCAGGGTGTGGTTACCGTACCCCCAAATGACAATATTTTTGCTGGAGCTGCACCCAGTGAAGCAAAATATTGGAATTAAATTTTACTTTACACTCAAATTGAGTCAAAACAAAACCAGTTTCAGCCACAGAAACATGAGCATCACTCTCCACACATTTTTTTTTTCTCCAAGGATATCTACCTGCCTATATCTGGTGTTTCTGAATGAGTTGCTGAGTTTGCCTGAGGTGAAAAGCCTTTCCTCACCCCTCTGGGACTAAAGGGCGGTAGCATTGTGTTTTAGCATAGCCCCTCCTCTTAACTCTTGGTTTCAGTCTATCTATTCTCCATAGATCTTCCCCTTTTATTGATTTTTGCCCCTATACCTCTCCCCAAGGGTCAGTTTATTGGGTAGGCCCTGTTTATCACCACATAATTAACAACAGCGTGTCTTGCAGCATAGCCAGTACTCAATCAATACTACAGCTGTCAGTCAATAGCAGGGAGAGTGAAGGAAGAAAGAGAAAGAGAAAAAGACTGATTAAAGTGGTCTCTGTAAAGGAGATCATCTTGCTGTTTCATGACCGTCTTTAGAACATTCTCCCTAATAACCTTTACACAAATCTCTTTGCCCTTCTCCTCCTCTACAGGTTCGCCTCGAGGACTTTACCTTTCCCAGCAGGCTCCACTGTGACCTTTTCACTGATGTTGCCGCGGCCAGCAGTTGTCACGGCTGCGGCCCAGATGTGGTATTGTTTACCACGGGTGAGGTGCGTGATGCGGTAGAAGAGCATCTCCGGGTTGGCTTCATATTCGCTGGGCGCCTGGCAGAGAGGACACACGATGTCATGTTAGCAATCCATGATACCAAAGTGACACAGCAGGCTAGGTGCCAGCTCTTGTAATCCTGTCATGCTGAAAAAGTATCACAGCACCACAACAAATCTCTGTCTTAAGAAGTCATTAAGTCTCATATCCAGTGTTAAAATTTTGCTTTTGTTTTTTAAAACAAGTGACAAAATTTGACAGAGGGCTGAGATAATCCCACGTGTTTCCAGTGCTAATCGACTTGTTAACAGAATGTTCCCAAACCAAGTGTTATTTGCTTGATGCCAGTGTTCTGATCTGCCTTATTCTGCCTTGTTTCAACATATTCACATATGTTACCAGAAAGAAAAAGTGAATCTGCACCAGAGACCGGATTTCTTAAAAGGAAATAAGCCTGAATTTGAGACTAAATGCGTAGTTGAGATGGAGATCTTTTGTAGTGTAGACTATAAAAAATGTTGAAACAAGTCTTATATTATATTTAAGAGTCAAAATCAAGACTTGTATTTATAACAAATAAATAAATAAGTAAATAAAAAGACAGCAAAAATATCTGCCAGTGGGGGTGACATAATTGTCTACAATACTGTGTCAGAAATGTTCTAGAAAAAAGGGTCAGCATCTAGACACATGGGGGAATAAGGCAAATAAGACTTGATTTGCATTAGAAAAAAAACTGATATTATTTCACCCCTTGGGCAAATTGTCCACTTGTTTAAGAAAAACAGGATTTTAAGACTGGATCAAATGGTTTGTTATTGTGGGTTTTTCTTGCAGAGGACATACACACACACCTTTAAAAAGTTACCCCCACACACATGCTGGACATAAAATCATATGTGCATACACTGTTCATATCCCTGTTCATGTCCCTATTCATATCCTACATACACTGTTCATATCCCTCCACTGGCTCCCAGCTGCTGCTCGCATCAAATTCAGGTATTTGACACTCGCCTGCAAAGCAGCAACCAAAACTGCTCCTACCTACCTGGGCTCCCTCTTCCTTCTTCCTTCCTGTCCTCTTTGCTCTGCCATGGAGCGGCGCCTGGTGCTGCCAGCACAGCAAGGCCCTAAATCACCAGCTAGACTCTTCTGTTCTGTGGTTCCTCGGTGGTGGAACGACTTACCAAACTCCATTCGATCCACAGAGTCCCTCTCAATCTTTAAAAGAAGGCTAAAACCCCAGCTCTTTAGGGAACACTTTCTCACCTAATTGATTGTGCAATCCCCTATATATATATATATATATATATATATATATATATATATATATATATATATATATATGAATAAAAAATATGCCTCTATGCTTTCTTCCTTCCTTCACAAACTTTATGCACTCTCTACATTCCCTCCTTGCACTGCCTTGTAGCACCTCTGTCCTTTGGACCAGAACCAGAGCTTTATGGCACTTGATGTCGTTGTTCTCTCCCGCACAGATATTTGCTTATGGTGTGTAAAATCTCATATGTACGTCACTTTGGATAAAAGCGTCTGCCAAATATGAATTGTAATTGTAATTTTAACATAAGCAGGTAAAAACCTGCATTCAAACACACACACACACACACACATACCTGCAAACACACAAACTGTATTTTTTTTCCTTATGTCACTACCCGTACTATCTCTCTTTAATCTGTTCATCGCTCAGTGTTCATCCTCACTTCCTTTTACCATTTGCCTTCCCCTCTTTTCCTCCATCCCTCTCTGTCTTGCTCGCTGAAGAGGAGAGGATGGAGGGAGGGAGGAGGAGGGGGGACGTGGGGGAAACGTTAGAACATTCCTCCAGCATAGCGGCAGTGTTGTGGTGATCCAGGGAGTGATACAGGGAGATAATGAAAAGAGGAACAAAAGCACTCTCATCTCGGTGTGACTGATACCCTCCTCTGCTCCTCCCTCCTTCCCTGGCTGCCTCTCTCTCTCTCTCTCTCTCTCTCTCTCTCTCACTCGCTCTGTCTCTCTTTCTCTCTTTTCCTCTTCCCTCCTCTCTCTCTTTCTCCCTCCCTCTAACGGTGTGTCTATCTCTCTTTCTCAACCTCCCTTTCCCTCCCTCCCTCCTTTCCTCTCTCCCTCTCCTCTCCATGCCCGTGCTCATTTACATGGTACTCATGCACAGAGTGGGAGGAGTATTTGTGAATAATAAGAAAGTGAGATTCTTCCCTGATATCAGATTTTTGGTGCGTGCTGGTGTGCATGTTTGTGTATGTGTGTGATCTAACTGCAACTGAAATGCCGTACATGCGTGTATAAATAGAAAATTTGTTGTGTGTGTATGTGTGCGCACACACACGCATGTGAGCTTCTGATGCGGCAGTGTGCATGTGTGAGCTTGTTCTCGGCTTCATTTGCATATCTACGTCTCATCACGTTGCCAAGACAACCTCATCTGTTCATCTGGGAGAGCAGGAAATAAAGCGATGGTGCAAACACAGTGAAAGAGAGACGCACGAACAGACACACACACGCATACACATACACACACACTGGCACAATGAATACTGGTGGTTACTAATAAATTATCTTTAAAATTGGCACTGTATTCAGCATTTTTGCCAATTTCGCTTATTAGAGCCTTAATTTCTTGCCTCTCAAATACCTGGAGTATTTCCAACCCGCCCTTTTCGCTGCACACCCACATAGGTAGGACTTACCGGCTGTCCAGAGCCTGGGCTGGAGCAGTAGATGGTGTACTTGCGGATGACACCATTTGGTTTGTGAGGAGGCAACCAGGACACAACCACACTGCTTGGAGAGGAGGGAACTGCCTTGATGCCAGCTGGTGGACCAGGAACTAGAGAAAACACATAGACACATCAGTGGGGTTGGTGCGCGTGCATGTGCATGCTGGGCGTTGGATGCCTATTAAAGTGAGCAGGCTTGTTTGCAGATTGCCAGTCTTATCCTGCACTAAGCCGCTCTGGGATGACTTGGAGGAACTCCCTTTGGGTGGGCAGCGGTGACATATGTTCCCTCAGACTCTGGTCAGCAGTTCTGACTCCGTGACACCCAGCATTCTCTTAACTCTCAAACCCGCAAACAGATTACACACTCGTGTCTGATCCTCTGCTAGCCACTTCAGCTTCACACTAGACACCACTTAATACACTGATTACCAGTAAGCAAGCTAAAGGCTCAAGCAGAGTTTAAAATGGTGGCACTGTTTACCAAAAAAAAAAAAACGGGAAACTGGTTACATTCTATGCAGTGAGGCAAGCCTAAATGAATAATATTACAAAGCATTTATCACATTGGCCATACAGTATAGAGTTCATGGTGTCAAGCCTTTCAGCTCCAACCATAAATATAGCTCACACTTGACAGTGGGGCTCCTCTGGGGTCCACAGATGGGAGCTATAACAGTGCAAGAAGCAACTCTTTCTCAATCCAGCCCCCAGTCGCTCTTTTCATCCCATGTGGGGCCTCCTGCTCCACTCACTCAGCCTGACAGTCAGCCAGTCAGTCAGTCAGCCTATCCTCTTTGGGCTCTCTCATCCTGCACGTTACATGAGCAGGGATAAAACAACAGCAACATGGAAAGGATGGATGGAGGGAGGCAGGGAGGTTTTAAGGGGAGGGAGGGAGGCAGAGAGGGACCAATAGACCGAGCATTAGGTGCAGTTCCTGGGGGAGTGGTGGGAGGGGAGGGAGGGGTGGGGGGTTAGAGGAGGGAATCATCATTATCATAACTGGGCCTCCCATGTCAAAGTGGGAGTGGAAGTGGGAGGGGGAGAATTAAGTCCCATCTGGTGCCCAAAATCTGCCCGGGACTCCAGACACACAGTCTGCTCTGCAGCCAGTGGGGCCAGTAGTGATGAAGAGGTACAATGCCGCTGTGTGAAGGGTCTCACTGACATGAGCACACACTACTGTACTGCAGAGAGAGAGGAAGTACAAATGCACTTAGCCCAACACACAGATATGCAGTCATCTAACAGAGGAGTTTATGTACACTGGCTCAGAAAACAGAACCTCCCGTAGCTATTATATTTCTGTTGTGACTTCTTCCACTTCCTCAGCCCAGAAGAGGCTTTGCTATCACCTCTGCCTCTCCATCCTCAACCCCCTCACCCTCCAGGCCCCTCCTCCTTCTCTTTAAGGAGACACGGATCGGGCTGTAATCCCGCCTCCAATGGTGTAAGCACAAAATTAATTCTCTCTAATCCAGCAGGAGTTAATCCCTATGCCTGTGGCTAGAGGGCTGCTAGAGAGGCTGCAGGCCTGGGCTGATGGCTGGCTCCTGGATGCTATATGTGGTTACAGAGCTCCCCTCCTCTCCCCCTGAGTCTCCAGCCCTCCCTCAGCCCTGAGCCGTGTACCCAAAGCCTCTTAATTCTCATTAGCACCGCTAATGGAGCTTCCCAGCATAAATGAGCTTTAGTCATGGGTTTGAGATACACCCAACACCCTGTTTTATCTACCCCCTCCCATCTCCTTTCTCCCTTTACCCTCCCTCACTTCCATAAAGCTAACAGTGTCCCATCAGTGTGTGCCATGGTACCTTTTTGTCTTTTTTGAGCTGAAATACTTGGAATGCATGAAGAAAAAAAGCTGGTGAGTTAATTGTTTTGGTAACAATGTATTTGAAGTTGTGTTCAAATGAGTGACATAACTTTTGGTGTGACATGATAGATGTAAGGAACATATTAATGAATATGTATAAATGTTGAAATTGTAATTTGGTCAATTACGTTAATTTGCTAGCTTTAGCTGTACGACCACAAGCCTCCAAAGTGAACGTTTTTAACAAATGAACTGAAGAGCAAACAGTGACGAAAACATTTAACATATTGTTGCAGCACTACTAAGACCTGTAAATGGTTAACTAGTTAACCATCAAACAGGATATTTTCACTTTGCTGGACAGCAGGTTACCCTACAAGGGGGGCTAAAGCCCACCTAGCCCTGCTGGAATGGAGTACTGTAGAAAAAGCAGACCCCCCAAAACTCAATATTATTGAGTTATTGACTTTTAGGAATTCTCAAATCTTGGTGGATGATGAAGATAATTCTAAAGAATAATACCAAATATGAAAATACACATTTGTTACTGGGCTTACCGTTTCTTTAATGACAGCAGTCATAAATACTCTTGTTATGGTATGGCACTCATGGTATGGTTATAACAGTGTTATGGCGGTCTTATGAACACAATTCAAATAAAATGTAACTGTTTGTGTGTGCATATTTGCTTGTGTGTATGTGTACTTACGGTCCTCACGGGTTTGGATGTAGAGGACGTTGCTGCGGACGCCATCCCCAGCCTGTGTGTAGGCCAGCACCTGAACGCTGTAGTTGGTGAACTTCTCCAGCCCTCTCAGCTCCACCTGCTCACGTGTGGTTGTGATGTTTTGCATCTCTCCCCATTCTGGGGTGAAGAGAACGGGACAACAGCTTTAGAGAAAGACTGTCGATTAACTGGTTGGCAGACAAGAGGGAATGGATGGGTGAACAACACACACACACACACTCAACATCCCATTCACCACCAATACTGATTGCACATCATCAAACCTAAACCTTGAACAAACAAAGAAGGCCAAAGACAGATGAACTCAACGATACACAGGATGGACGTACACAATGAGAAAGGTGCAGACACACACATACACACATATACGCACAACAGTAAGTGAGAGACTTAGAGGCCTCTGGATGAGATATGGTGTAATTTAGAATGAGATAGGTGATAATTACTCTGCATTGGCCACTGGGCCCGGCCCCCACAGCACCCACCTCCATCAGGGAAGAGGGACCAAAACACAACGCGGTAGCCTTTCAGCACACCGTGCAGCGTCAGCCGTGGAGGCTCAGCCCACGTGATTACCGCTTCGTCAGACGTCACCGAGATGGCCCGCACGTTCTGAGGAGGCTCGCTGGGCACTGAGGAGAGAGCAGGGTGAGGGTTAGTGCTGCACTCAGAGGCACGTTGTAGCTAACTAAGATAAAATATGTGTTTTGAGATGGTTAAACAATCTCTAGCTGACAAAGATACTTTCATCTCCTTGGTTACTGCTGTAACGACAGACACCTTACTGCTCCAAGACGATGGTTAACAATGAGCAATCAACACAACAACCCCACTGGCAATCCTTGCTGAAATAGATTGGTCTAATAAGCCCAAATTAGCACTCAATAGCTCCTTGTTCACTGGGTTATAGATAGATCTTAAAGGGTTAATGCAGATGAGAGGGGGGATGGGGTTGAGGAAGTGTAAGGAAGACAATGTCTTCTTCTTTTTTGGTAATTGCAGCTATAGAAACAGCTTCAGACTATCTGTCTCTACAATTACCATCACTGTTATTGTTACCATGATCAGGTTCTCTATCACTATCATTACTGTCCACACAGACAGGGAGGGTTTGTGTGTTTTGCTGTGTATCAGCAGTGTAAAGGAGAGAGGGGAATTTCCTTTGCAAAAAAAAAAGGAGATCTCTATTTTTTGCAGGGAAAAAACTAGACTGAGAAATGGGAGCAGAATGGAAACAAGTGGGAGAGAGGAAGAGTGGGCAGACATTTAGAGAGTAATGGGGTTCCTTGTTCCTCTCTCGCTCTCTACCAGCCTAATGAGGGTGCTAATTAAAGTAGAAGGAATAATGGGGGATGTGCTGCAAATTCATTTCTACCATTCTGAGTGTGTGTTTGGCATGTGTGTCTGTATGTGTATGTTAGCTCCTTTTTATTTATGGTTCTTCCATCCTGTTCTTGCATTTCACCCTATTTACAATTCCTTTTGACAAATGAAAGAGATATGCCATAAGCATCTTTTCATTTCTGTCTGTTTCATCTTCCCCTCATTTCCTCCCACACTCACTCTCTTTCTCCCTCCTACACAAGTACTCTCAGTCCAGCAGCCCACTCTCTTATTCACTGCTACTTTCTTCTACTTCCTCTTTCCTCCTGCTACTCCTCCTGCTCTCTTGGCTCTCCTACCGTCTTCCAGTGTGGTGGCATTGATCTCGGTGCTGGATGGGCCCGTCCCGGCTCTGTTGAAGGCCTGGACCACCACTCCATACTGGGCAAACTTCTTCAGGTTGTCCAAGGTGTACACTTCGCTGTCCCCCGTAGCCTTCATCTCCACAATACTGTACTGGCCGTTGCTGCCCGGCCCATTTTCTCTGTAACCGATCTGGTAGCCCCGGATCACTCCATTTTGCAACTCTTTCTTTGGAGCCTGCCAGATATAGATTAAAAAGAATGAATTTTATCAGTTTACATGTTATGGCTGTGGCAGTGAATATGGAGGCATGTGTGGTACCAAAAAACCCTCTCAGCTGTATTAAAATCACTGTAAGACACTGCATCAAGTGACTAATTCTGCATGTGAGACTACTTTGTTCATGTTCAATACGTTCAATAAATTCATGATTTTTAATCAATTGTCTGATAATAGATTCATTGATTATTTGTTTCTGTTGCATCATTAATATTAACAGAGCCTATATTATGGATTCTGGCAGTTTTGACCTTCTTGCCTCTATTTACTTCTTTTGATGTTCACACATTGTTTTACTTTTGAACTCTGAACGGTTTGGGATATCCACTGTGATCATGAAATGACGGATCTTCACCCCTGGCTCATGAACTAGGTTGGTCTATGTATTAGGTCAGGAAGATGAGTGAAATTTAAGTGACTCCCCTGTTGTTCATTTTGTCATGTAATGAGGAATAGTGTAAAATAGGATACGATAAAATATGATATTATTGTCTACATGTAATTGGAAATTTCTTCACCACCCCCACCAATGCCTCATCACTGTATGTATGATTAAACGATGAGCTGTCTGTAGCTGTTATTTTTTATGCTTTTGCATGCTTAAGGTTGGTCACTGTGCATTTGTATTAGATTTTCAGCAGTGTGAAGACGATGTCATTAACTTTTTAAATGGATAATGAATTAAAAATAACAATATGATATTCTTTGGCCAAGCAGTTTAGTTATTTAAGAGCATAGTTCTTCAACAGTAGCTAGACATGGTTTCTGACATAATGAAGTAATAAAGTTTTAATGAACTGTTGTGCAGTCAGAAGTGTGTGTTTTAACAGACATTTTAAAGCAACCTGTATTGTGACTCAGCTAATCAGAAATGAGGACTGGATCTGTTTTATGATGCAGATGGAATATCAGATCATTACTGACTTAATCCACATTATCTGTGACACTGTCTGATATAGACGGTAGGAAAGTAACAACAATAGTGTTTTTACCCTCCACGTGACCCGTATGCTCTGAGATGTCATTGGCTGGAGGACGACATCTATCGGTGGCCCGTCGGGTTCTGTGGTTAGAGGATGTCAAATGAGACATGACTGTCGGTAGTTACAGTCAAAAGCACGAGCAGGAGGGAGACAGACACAGAAAATGGGGAGGGATTTGTGATTTTTGAGTAAACATCCACTTACGTGCTTCCTCAGTGCTGATGGTAAGCTCTTTGCTGGGCAGGCTGCGGCCGATCTTGTTGAAGGAGTACATGCGGATGCTGTAGACACAGGCTGGGTGCAGCTCTACGATGTTGGCCTGGTTGTTGGTGGGTGAGATGTTCCTGGTTGTGTACATGTGATCCCAGGAGTCTGTCACACAGGTGGAAAGATTAGAGATTTTTCGACGTGATTCAGGCATAATATTTTGCCAGGCTGTAATGGAGGCTTTAGTTTGGATTCTTACCTGACTTGTTCTTGTACTCAATATCATAGCTGGTGATGATGCTGTTTCCATCAAACCTTTGGATCCAGCGCAGGTTCATGCTCCTGTCTTTCACCTCCCTCACTTCCAGCTCAGGGGGATCTGGGGGTTCTGTGTGTGTGTGTGTGAGAGAGAGAGAGAGAGAGAAGACAGAAAGTGTGCAGGAGAAGATGAGATGGGAAAAAGGGGCTTAGGGCTCAGTACTGTGAGCCCTAATGCTTTAGAACTTGAAAGAAAATGTGTGTGTGTGTGTGTGTGTGTATGTGTGTGTGTGTGTGTGTGTGTGTGGTAGAGGTACCTTGCACCGTGAGTTGGATGAGCCCTCGACCTTCTCCATAGGAGTTGATAGCGTGGCAGGAGAAGAAGACAGAATCTCCACGCTCCGCTGGGTTCAGCTGGGAAACACCAACACAAACACACAAAGGTCAAAATTTTGCAACAAAATACTGTATACAGTATATCATCAATCAACTCAGTTCCTCTAGCATAATTTTTTTTTGCAAAAATACCATTCTAAACACATCATTTAATCCAGTATTGAGTTTTAAAATCTTATCTTATCTTATTTCCAATGATTAACAGCATTTGAAAAGGTACCTTAAATTGTCATTTTCTTCATATTAGTGGCTTAAAATGCCCTTTTCTGCCTTGTTTTAAAATATTGATTAAAAAAATAAACAACAAAGTTTCTGAACAAGAAGATTCCAACCATGCTGGCAGAATTTTCAAGCCATGTTTCAAAATTTTTATGATATTTTACATGTTTAACTAACGAGCTAGCTAGCCTAGCTGTTCAACAGAGGCAAAGGAAGCATCCAGCTGACACATAAGAGTAAAAATGAAACCAAGTCGAATAGTGACATCTATCCCAGTATATCCTGTTATAGTTCATCTAGCTAGTATGTCTACCCTGAGTCAAGTGGGGTCATATAAAATGAAGGAAATTCATTTCATATGGCTCATATTCAGCGGAAAGACCCCTAAAACTGTTTCCCTCCTGCCACCTTTCAGACCATAGTTACACCCCTGCCTGTCACAAATAATTTCAGTGTTGGTGTCACTGGAATTTGGACAATGTTGAATGCCGTATCTGACCTTGAGGGTGGAGATGACTTCGTCTCCCTTCTTGTTTATCGTGATGGAGTAACGGGGGTTTCTCTCGGCATCGATGACAGTATCGCCTCTCTCCCAGCGGATGATTATGGGCTGCTCGCCTCGTGCGGTGCAGTTCAGCTCCTTGGTCTGGCCCTTCTTAGCCATGGTGGTGTTGGGGTGGCTGGTGATCATGGCAGGAACTGGGCAGAATCACAGGCACATGTCAGTGTAACGAATAGCATGATATGGAGTAATGAGACAAGGGAACAGGGATGTTATATTAGAAACTGAGGATATATTAGAGATGTATAGACATCTCTATTTCTGCCCTTCATTTTCCATTTTTCATTTCATGCTTCAAGCCCCGCTGCCCTTCTCACCCTACCTCCTCCCTGCGCTGCCTCTCCTCCTCCCCTTTCCCTACTCCTCTTGCCTTCTCTCTCTCCTCTTCTCCTCAGACATAGATTATTGATTGGAGGGGTTCCTGTGGTTTTGTTTTCATCACTAATTCATCACAGCTTTTCCCCACCAAACAGTCAGGAATACATGGACAGGCTGCCGGAACAGATCAATCAATAGCAGAGATACTCCCGGTGAGAGATAACGCCAGAGAGAGAAGAGTTTGTTGGGGTCAGGGCAGATCCAGCTGTTGTGCTTGACAAAGCTAGCCTGCAGCTTAGAGGAACGGATTCCTTACCAGAAAGTAAAGCTTAGCTCTGCATACAGAATGTGCAATCCTGGAGATGTAGGCAAAGCTGAGAAAAAGAGTGAATAAGTGCAAAAGAGAGGGGAGAGAATGATGGACACTTACTCTTGACAGTAAGGATCATGCTTTTACTGATGTCTGAGCCCACTCCGTTGGAGGCCTGACAGAGGTAGTAGCCTCGGTCGTCCTCCAGAACATGCCGGATCAGTAAAGAGCCATTTGACATGATCTGGATACGTCCAGTTAGAGGGACTGGGTGGTACTGCTGAGGGTTTCCTACACCTGCAGGACGTGACATACAGCAGCTTCAGTTTGAGACAAAGATTTTAGTGGTTCAGCATTCACAAGTGCATGATCCTGTCTTCATGATGGCTAGTTCACACTGCCTTGTTACTATAACGTTTTATTTTCTAATTTTAATTTTACCCTTGGCATGTTTCCACATGACTTTGGGAGGTGGGTAACCCTCCACAGAGCAGTTGAGGACCCCAGCTTTGCCGTAGATACCGTCCTGGTTGTTGGGCTGCACGACAAAACGTGGTGGCACTAAGAAGGAAAAAAAAATATCATTAATGTGATTTCTTTTGTCTACATGAATTAATTAAAAGAAACTGTAGACTTGGCCGTCAAACTTTGTGGTTATTCCATGTTTTTTGTCAGTTGTGCCTAAAAGTTACATGTGTCAATCATCCCTCAGCAATTTTGCGTAATGCAAGTTTACGAAACTTCACTTTAATCTCGGCTTCCACTGAACCTTGTGTATCACACCCATCTCTGTGACCTAATTCATCTTTGCTATGCCACTCACTTCTCCCTCATGCCCTCACCAGTAACAATCAACTGTCTCTCCCAGCTGACGGTGGCAGCGGCGTTGCTGGCGATGCAGGTGTAGTTTCCGTTGTGCTTCAGTGTCACCTTGGAGATTTGCAGGGAGCTCATGAACTCTTTGGTCTCTATTCCGACGCCAGAGGCAGAGCCTGGCACGATGAGCTGTCCATCTTTGTGCCAGGTGATGCGTATGGGCATGTCCCCAGATGACACCACACAGGCAATGTACATGAGCTTCCCCACTGAGGTAGAGGGGATGTCGAAGGGCTGGATCAACGGTGGCACTAAGCGGGAGGAAGGGTGCGAAGGGTGAGAGGAATAAAGGCAGCATTAGATGGTGGAAGAGTGGTAGTGTGGCCATCTGGAGCAATGCTGAGAGAGAGAGAAGGTCATTGGCCAGTAGGCTCCTCTACTTCCCCCCCTGAAACCACCAGCCCCCACCCTCCCCCACTCACATCTCCTGCAGCCCATAATAGCTGCTCTGGTTAGAGTCCAATTGGCAGGAGGAAGTCATTCCGTTGCCATAGTAATGGAGGTTGGGGTGGGGGTACTACAGCTGAGACATCTGGGGGATTTAATCTAGGCCTCATTATTATTCATCTAATTAAATCAGAGACACACTCACACGGAGGCACACGTACACACACACATAAACACCCTTAAACACCTCTGCAGCTGCCCCACTACCATCGATGTCCCACTCTCAGACAGAACAAAACATGGAAACACGCTGAAACGAGAACACATCCTAAAACACCATCCACCTCTTTCATCAAACATTAAAGCTGCACAGGACAACTTCGTACATTGGTGGCTCCAACTGGTAGCATGAGGAAAGGTAAAATAAAAAATTTACAAATTAAATGGGCTCTAATACCCAGAAATCATCGTCAAGTGACTTCAGTAAACTGCACTCAGCACACTCATGTTACCAGCAGGTCTGCTTTCCACTAAAGCTGGGTGACATAGACAAAATAAAATATCACAGTGTCTTTAACTGAACAACATAATATTGATATTGTGACAGTGCTGTAGGGATGACTGTTGTTGCTGTCATAAGATATTTACACACAAGAAATTTTTGATAAACAATCATTAGTAACATGGATATGATTACCAAGCAGATAGACACAAATAAGAGAAATGAGGAAAAGACAACACTTATGCCATATTATGATATTACAGTACCCAAAATCCCAAATTTCTAGCCACTTATCACAATATCAGTATCATATTGGTATTGATATTACAGAGTTTCATTTGGGCAACAAGGGGGAATCTGCTTTTCGTTTTGGGGGTGGGATGCTCTTCTCAGTTTCAGTCCAACTTTGTGATTGAAGCCTGGGGTACTTTTACACTGAATCTTGCCTCATGCAGCTTTAATGTCTGAATGTCTCCTAATGACAACCTAAGCCAGTATCCATGTTGTTCATCTCCGAATGCAGCTCCTCCTCTCAATGCTTACCTTTAACGGTGACGTGGACGGTCTGGTTGATTGACAGCTGCGGCTGGATCAGAACACTACACAAGTAGGTACCCTCGTCTGCACCCTTCTGTACATCTGTCAGCCTCAGGGTGCCGTTCTCAAACACCACTTGACGGTGGTTATCAGGCAGCTGCATGCCATCCTTCAGCCATTTGATAGAGTAATAGGGGTAGCCGATCACACGGCACGTTATGTAGGTGTTCCTTCCTGCCACTGCAGTGATGTCGCGCATGGGTCTGATTCTGGGTGCACCTGGAGACACAGGGAAGAGAGGGAGGGGATGGAGGGAGGAGAGAAAGACAGAGACAGAGGTGGGAGAGAGGGGCAGATGAGGTGAGGGATGTCATGGCAGAGTAAGGGAGCAGCCAAGGAGACAGCGGGTGAGGAGATAAAGATTGAAGGAAAGAGGGATTGGGGCAAGTTGAGAGGTAGAGAGGGAGGTTAGTTATGCTCCCTTTGCTGAATTCAGATTGAGGGTATTTGTTACTTTCAGCCTATTCAGGTATTCTGTGTGTCTAAGTGATAGTGTCTGTGTGTGCTGTCAGCAGCTCTGCATTACCTATAGCTACACAGCCTTATGACCAGATAGAGAGATAGACAAACAGATAGACAAACAGATAGATAGATAGATAGATAGATAGATAGATAGATAGATACATAGATAGATAGATAGATAGATAGATAGATTGATAGATAGGTAGAGTTTTGGGTGGTTGTGTAAATGCGTGTGAGTGTGAGTGTAATGCAAAATGAACTGTTTGTGTCCTACTTCTCACTGGCCTTTGCCTGTTGTCTATGTGTTTGTATAGGATGTATATTGAAAAGCAGACAGGCACCTCTTACGTTTATGCGCGCTTGGTACTCGGCGCTACCGGCCGAGTTGCGTGCGGCGCAACGATACACTCCCCCATCGCGAATGAGCGGGCTGCTGACGTTGACGTGCGACACGGTCAGGCCGTCCGACAGGGTGTACTGGCTGGTTTTGTAGGCGGAGTCTCGCACCACAGGCTCATCGTCCAGGGTCCAGGTGATAGAGGGGGGTGGGGCTCCTTTAGCGGCACACATGAGGGAAAAAGGCTCACCGGGGTTCACCACCCGCTCACTGAAGGAAGACACAATACGAGGAGTACCGTCTGAAGTGAGAGAGAGAGAAAGACAGAGAGAGAGAGAGGTGAGAAACTCTGACCAAAAAATCTCCATGCTCCATATTCACATTTGGGAGCAGCAAATTTGATACTGGAAGATACTGGAAACCCTCATTTACTTACTTTACCATCTAAAGACCTTGATAAATAGCACTTTCATTTTTTGTTAACAAGTTAATAAAAATGTATATTAGCCTAAAAAGGTAGGTAAAGTGTATTCTTGCAGACATAACAGTGGTTAAGCTGAGTTTAGTTGGGTTAACCCTCCACTGAAACCCTAACTGCACAAAATCTGAACTCGTTATTTCCTCTGCCAGCTCTGTCCCCGTACCCTCGAGCAGAATAATGGAAAAGTCCTGAGTAGTGTGGCCCTTGCGGGAGGCAAAGCACTGGTAGGCTCCGGAGTGGAACTTCTGTGCTGCGGTGATCTGGAGCGTGTCGTTGTGTTGTCCCTGGATGGAGATGTGCTGGTCGGAGACGATGGGCTCAGTGTTTCTGTACCAGGTGATGGTGTATTCTGGAGAGCCCTCCACAGTGCAGGTGAAGAACAGGGTGCTGCTGATGCCCGTCTTCAGACTCTTAGGGGACAAGGTCACTCGCAGCGGGTCTGAGAGATGGGCACATGTCAAAAAATATAACTGAATGAGAATGCAACTCCAAAAACAAAAACTCTACAGAATCGTATGGCTGTTGTCTGGTCAAAACCTCTTACCTCCAAAATATGAATGTTTCAGGACTTAAAGATAGAATTCACACAAAATACAATTTTAAAAAGATATTTTCTCATGAAAGAACACATGCAAACTGCATCTATATACCCTGAATTTGTGCTCTTTGAGGGCGGATACAATTTAGCGGTGTTCGATGGCAAGAAATAGTTCTCAACAAGCCTTGGTGTTAACCAGTCACTGTTTTTGGATAGAGCTGCTGCTGTTGAGTTTTTTTTTTTCTTTTTTTTGCTATAGTTTTTTTTCTGCTCCTAGATGTAATCATTCAATTGAATTTACAGCACTAGAATTTGAGTTTTGAAGTTACCACATGGCAACAATGGGTAATATAGTTGTAGACTAATTGCAGGTGGGCACAGATATCCCACCCCAAACAATGACACATGGATTCACGCATACTGTATGCCTACACATTCATAGAGACAGTGAGAGAAAGCGAGACACTGCAATCAGAGGCAGTGACTCAATCAGTTTGACGCACTCATTAAAAAAGCAGCTGGAGATATCTCTTCACATCTCTGTCCACTTGTGTGTGTAAATGTGTGTGGGTGAGAGAGACACAGAGAGAAAGAGAGTGTGTGTATGTATATGTGTGTGTGTGTGTGTGTGTGTGCAAATGTCAGTGAGCAATAAGGCAGCTGGTGGTGTGTGCTGGGGGGCATCACTGTGCCTCCCAACCCCCCTCACCCTGTCAGAGTCACAGTGTGTGCTGCTATGATGTGCCCACTGGCAAAGCCTACCGCTACCCAATCCTCTCTCTCTCACTCTGTCTCTGTCTCCCGTCCTTTGTTTCTTTGTATTCTCTGCACAATGTGCATTTATCTCTCTCTCTTATTATCTTGTTATTACGTTGTAGATAATGTCATTGCTTCTCAGTGCTTATTCTGGATGTCTGATTACCCCCCTTTACGCCCTCGTCTTTATCTCCCTCCTGCTCACCCTCCTTCCCTGTGATGGTGAACGGTGCTGGCAGCTGTGTTAAGGATTCAGTCTCAGTGAATTACTGACCTGCCTCCCTTTTTGAGACCTGATATGACGGGGCGTACAGCTCACACACACACATTTGTTGCATGCACACTGTATGTGTGACTTATACGTGGGATTTATGCCTCAAACCAAATGGAGAGGAGTTTGCGAATCTGTCAATAAAAAGACAGTGTTCAAGTCTGTCAAGTTGTATGTACTGTACGTGTGTGTGTGTGTGTGTGCGCGTGCGTGCGTGTGCGTGCGTGTGCGTGCGTGCGTGCGTGTGTGTGTGTGTGTGTGTGTGTGTGTGCGTGTGTGTGTGTGTTTGTGCTTGCACACCTATAACGTGAAGTTGACCGGACACCTCCTTCGAGCCAAAGCTGTTGGTGACCTCGCAGGCGTAGCTGCCGCTGTCCTCCTGCCTCAGGTCACTGATGGTCAGCCCTGTCAAACGCCGGGTCCAGCGGGCGTCCGAGGGCAGTGGCCGGCCGTCTTTCAGCCAGCGCACGGTGGGGCTGGGATAACCTCCTGCTATGCAGGGGAGCTCAATACTCTGGCCAGCGTACACCTCCCCTGCCTGAAAGCTGTCTAGGATGGTGGGTGAGGACTCAGTGGGGTCTGGGGGGCACAGGAGTCAGATTTCAGATAGGATTGTACGGTTGAATGGAGCTAAAGGAGATCAGGTTATTTTTTTTGTGTTCCTTACTTACTGCGTTAAAAGGAAATCTAGCTTTGATACTGATAAATCAAAAAGGAGAAATAAAGACAACACAATGAAACTCACCCATCACGGAGAGCCTGGCTCCGTTGCTTTGGCGTGTCTCACCACTGTACTTGTGTTTGGTGATGCACCGGTATGTGGAGAGGGCATCCTCCTTCTGAACATCAGAGATGTAAAGAGCCCCGAAGGAGGTCAGAGAGAACCTGTTACCTGCGGAAAACACATTCAAAACAGACTAATAGTGATAATACCCAAAAAAAGACCACTACCCTAAGGGCATGTTATAGCCAAATGCAATGTGACGGTGCCTACACTGAAGCTTTTTAACATCTGTGTTTATTTGTGTATGGTTGAATTCCTATACACAGATATTCCTGTATGATCAGCCAATCAGAGTGCATGACCTCACACAGACCTGAAGTAAATCTGAGATTCTTGGACAGCAATGCAACACCCTCTAAGGATGTTTTATACTTCAGTGAAAAATCTGCACCTAAACTGATGCTATCTGACACACATGTGGGGTTAAAAAGGGTCTCTGTGTAAGTGTTATGTACCTGTTTAAGAATCTTAAATTCACAGGGAACCCTGGTAGCTCACCTAGCAGAGTGCTCATTCTATAGTCATTATAAAAATAAAGCAGAAATGCCAATAAATAAATAATAAAACATACACATAACGTCTATGTGAGGTTGCACACTTTGATTGGTTGATCACAGGTTGGTATCTGTGTAAGGAATTTAAAGACGCTCAACATAAATGTAAAATCTTCATGTAATCACTGTTATGCTGTTTACATTCATGTTTTACATTACATTTGACTATAAAATGCATTTTCCTGAAATATGCAACCAAATTGGTTTATGTGCAGAGATGCTGTTTTGTGCTTTGCTCACACATCAAGCATAGCAGTGGTTAGTAACAGTAATGATTATTTTAGTACTCGTATTATTAAATCTTTGCATTTGCAGTGAAGCATCACAACTGACAGAAAACAGCAAACCATAATGGGGACACGACTCAACAGACAGAAAACACACAGTATAAAATCCACTCTGAAATGATGGGTCAGGTACAAATCCATTGTGCTCAGTGCAAAACCTTATTGCACTAAGAACAAACAGCTGCCTGAACAGTTGGCACTACCTGCCTGATAATGTTGCCTCCCAATACCTGGCAGTCTTTCAAGGCCTGGAGGACACACAGCGGTCACTTACACCACCCACAGACACAGAGGCAGATTTACTGTCCCCCTACACACAACGTATAACTCCACAGCAGCACACTATCAATGGTAAACCGAGGCTCCTCTTCATAAACATTCTTATAAACATCTTCATGATGTTGTGGTGAATGCAGATTGAGGGTCAGTGTGATAGGAGCTGCCAGGCACTGGCCTATTTACTGTTTGTGCCAACGTGAATGGGCTGCTCATATTCTGCTTCTCTGTTCTCTTTATTGTCTTGATTGCTATGCATATGCTGCTTTCAATTATAAGAAGGAACTCAGAATTTTTCTCAGAAAATTTAATTAGCCTATACCCTGATGGCCTTTTCCTTGTTGTGAAGTTGAGGAGGTTTTCTCTGAAGCGGTTTACCACTTGACGTCATAGCAACATGGTTTCTGTCAACAGTAAAATTAATATGATATTTTTGATATTGTAGGGTTTTAAAAAGACTTGAATGTTTGATTTTCAGCATGGCATAATTTTAGGTCAGTCAGTGTAACAATACAGTGTTCAGTCAAAACCATGAAATTTAAATTTGCTGTTGTCAGTGTCTGTGGTTAACATTAGCAGGTGTCATGTTTTTTCAACTGTGTCGCTCAAATGAACATAATTATGTCAGTAACAACCTCTGACCTCCAGCATTGGACCATAATCGAATGCGGCATTATTCTCTCATTGTGGCCATTTTGAACTAATGTCACACTCTGGGTGAGAAACTAAAATGCACATTATGCAAGCGCTGTGAAGTGGACAAACATTGATCATGTGATGTACTGTATCATTTCACAGACACCGTGTTGAAAAAGGTATAATTAGACACAAATGGATCCAAAATGTGGGGGATATGTTCACATTTTAAGGTACTGTCTGACCTATCACCTTCTTTTGGAATGTGGGAGTAAACAGCTGGTTGAACTTCCTTTTGATCGTTTAGCTGAGGACGTTGTGGGAGCACTTCCAAAAATCAATCAGATGTTGTGTTAGCTGCTGTGGTGAAAACTGACTGGAAGTTTTGCGTGCACACTCACACACACAAACACACACACACACACAAATTGACAACTGTCGGGTTAAGTCTTCACTAATGCATTGAAGTAATAGTGGCCTATTTACAGTCCATGCCAATCTTCCACTCTGACAGTGACGTAACATCAAAATGGCTGCTGTTGGATTAAGAGTATTATGATTATGGCTTTTTCATTTCTGCAGAGGATCCAAGCTGCAGGCCAACAGCTGGAATGAGTGCAATCATGTGCACAAGTGTGTTTATCACTATGAATATTTCATAAGCTCCATGTTTGTCAGCTTCATGGAGAGGGTTGAGCGTCGATATGTAAAGAAGCCGGCTAACGGTGATGAACTCTGCATGTGTTTGCAAGGAACGTATGACCTAAGTTGCAGTGCAGGCTGCAATTTCACGGCAGCCTTTGTTTGGCCCCTAGAATGAAGCCTTACAGGATAATGAGCACTTTAAGACTGCTACTCCCACAACACCAACAACTCGCCTGTCACAACACTCTGACACAGGCAGGGAGGGAGAGAGCGAGACACAGAGGGAGAGGGAGAGGAGAGTCGGCTGGATCTGTCAAAGCCATACTTTCTGTCTTAAGGAGGGGACCGAATTCATCCCATGCAGAGACGCCTCTGAAACAACCCTGATTTAATCACACGAGCTCCTTCACTATCTGTCCATCTCAATTGAGTGTCTTGTGCACAGATTCTGCCTATCTTTAGCTGACTCTCCTCATCTATTTGTACGAACCCTGCTATCTTCTATCTATCTCTCTCTCTCTCTGGTTCATTCTCCCTCCCTCTTTTGCTCTCAGTCTCTAAGCAGAGTGGCAGACAGAGTAAAATATTAATTACTAAATCACTGTGCTCCCTCAGCTTTTATTCATGCTGACTTGACTAGATAAGGAGAAACAGAGCCAATGTGTTTTATATACGCACACACACATACACACGCATACACACACGGCTGCACCAAAACATGCAAACACGCATGCAGCCATGCAAAAAAAAAAAAAAAAAGCTCACTCTTTGAAGGCGTGTAATCGTATGGGAACTGCCTCTGGTGTTACATGTATTTTTACTGTTCCACCTTCACATGACACAATAAACACAACTGTAGAGCCTAATGGTTTTCAAATCTTTCACCAAATTTATTTACAAAATGATACTATATGATTCAATCACTGCCAGTGCAGTGAAGCTTTTTTCAGTCCCTTGTGTTCAATAACAAAGGTGCGCCGCAGAAGGTAGAATTCATCTGTGATTCTGTAGAGCTTTTGATTCCTCACGCACAAAAGAACCACTGCGGAACAACCACTTGGTTCAATGAGGAACCATTAGCTACTATATGGAAATATTCATGGATCTCTATAGACAGCTCTGAGGACCCCATTTAGGGCTTTAAGTCATTTTTCCAAACAAAGATGGCTGTATAAAGAGCTCTTTCACCCAGAAAGAAGCTGGTTTTGTTTTTTTTCTTTGAAAGGAGCTATACTGCCTAGAGGACAGCGGGCATAGTGGCATCTTGTTTGAGCATGGTCGGAGTCAAGGAGAAACATTAATGGCAGGGAAAGTTGTGCAAAAATTGCTCATTTATCCTGGCTGCTAGAGTGTCCAGAGGGGACACTATTTTTAAGCTATCTCTGTCTTGTGAATCAGGAAAATTATTTATGTTCATGTTTTCATGGGAAATCTGGAAACAAGATTTAAAAAAAAAAAAAAAAAAAAATCCATCATATTTAAACTTTAGAATTATATGATTATAATATTGTTCATAAAAATATTTCTGCTTTGAAATCCAAACCACTGCAAAAACTACATTTCAGTGAACAACAATTATGATCTTGAGACAGATTCGCCATAATCCTTTGAACTTAGATTTTCCCTTAAATTTCCCCTTTATTCTAAGTTAGATTTGTTTTCCATATTGTAAACCAATGTCACATACATATTCTGTATCTGCTGGTTGCCACATCACACTTATACAATGAGATATTCGAACTTTACATCGAATAGAATATATCTAGATGTTTTGTGCTGTATTTTATACCCATCTCCCCCATAATTCAACAGGATATATTTGGTATCTTTGAAAATCCCACTAACAGAAGGAGAAGAACTGGAAAGGTCAAAATTAAATCTTAAAAATTCGTAGAAAAAAACCCTAATATTTTCAGAAAATTTAATAGAGCAGTGACAAATACAAAATAATTTCTGTGAAAAATCCAAATATGAACAGAGTCAACTGCATAAGAAGAAATCGATTGATTAGGTTCATTTTGTGTACTGAATATGTAAGAAGAAATCCTCAAGGTAAATGTGATTATGACAGTTATTACTGTGATGAGCCTTACCCGTTAACCTAAGCCCATGCATTACACTTCCCTCTCCCTCCTTGAGCTGATCTGGATCCACAAACCAGTGGAAAAATGTGAGCAGTTAAAGTGAGCGAGTAAAGCCCTTGAGCAAGGCACTTAAACTTCTGCAGCGGCTTCTCTGTGGCCAGCTGCAGAGAATGACGGTGAAGCTGGACTGTCTGTAATAATGCGAAAAGGACGGATTACTGAAAAAGAGCTTGTGTCCTCAGCAAACCTTTCTTAACTAAATAAAGATTTTTTTTTTAAATCATGCATGCAAAACATCCACAGCTTTGCAGCATCACAACAAACCAAACCTGCTGTTATGCGAAATTCCATGGAAGAGAAATGAAGAGGGAAATAATGGAAATATAAATGTGCGAGAAAGAAAAAGGAAAAATGAAAGCAATACAGAGAGTCTATGAATAGGGTATATGGTGTAGTACATGTGGGTCCAGGAGTATGCGTGTGCTGTGTGTGTGTGTGTGTGTGTGTGTGTGTGTGTGTGTGTGTGTGTGTGTGTGTGCTGTGTGTGTTGGGAGCAGCCTCATTTTCTCACATGCAAATGAAGGCGTCGGCGCACAGATAACGAGGCCCATATTTCCACCTCCTCAGTGGGGCCATTATTTATTGATGTTCTGCATCTTTCCCCCTCCCTCCCACTCTCATGCTTTCTTCATCCTCTCCCTGTTGCTAGGGTCCTCTCACTGTTGCTTGCCATCCTGTTTAGATTTTGGTGCAGTTTATTCGGCAATTATTAAAGCATGATGTATTTTGCAATCTTCAAGGACGAAACATAAAGGTCATAGACTGAATCCTATTGTCGTGACTGTAAAGGGAAAAAAAAACACTGGCAAATTGCAGTCAGTGCAAAAAGTGGCATCAATATGAAGTTATTACATTGTACTTTTCAGATGCAAACTGAAATAGGTTCGTATCTAATCATCATAAAATGTCACGTACTAGAGCAACACCACACCCTAATCATTATTCAGTTTAGCCAGTTCCTGACCCTGAATCTGAAGCTTTGTTAATTTGAAAGGCAAAAAGCACTACATTCCAATTTTGTGCTCCAAACTAACAGCAACAACAATAATAATAATAGAATGCTGATCTTTGTCTTTAACCTTGAGGTATAAATATTGACCCTGCACAGTTCTGAAACTAAGTTGGTCTTTTCTCTCCTCAACAGGAAACTAATTTAGCTCTTTGAAGTTAATCTGACCCACATGCTTTAAAGGGGCAAAACTCAGCTCTGTCCAGACAAGTCTATTTTAGGAGAGACATAAACTTTTCCCTCTCTTCACAGGAATTCCTCTCTGACCTCTCCCAAAACATCCAGGCTTTGCCAAGATGCAAAAACAGCCTGTTTTCTCAAAGCTAAATTATCTGAGAGTTCATCTCCTACTTAAATCCTTATGTAACATCATCAAACGAGGTCCATCTGCATATAAAAATAAAGTGCACTGACATGTAGCACTCACAGATTTGAGTAAAAAAAAAATATTGGTGTGTCTATCAGACTGGAGGACCCAATATGACATGAAACCTTTGTCAGAGGGGAAACTGTGATCTATGCTTATGGATAGTTGATGTAAAATTTTTAAAACCTCAAATATGAGGTACGCCTTTGCATTTTGAAGTTTGTGAGTTATTTTTCTTCATCGAACACTTGTTACTGGAGGAAAAGTTATGCCATTTCCCCCAATATCCCTGAAATGGCTTCTCAGTGTTATTAGCCTTTGTAAGCCAAAATTGTTGATACATGCAATACTTGCACACAGCTCCGTTAGCATTTTTGTTTTCTGCCTCAAACTGTTGAAAAAATGAGCAAATGTCCATCTGCGGTGCATACTTGCATTAAAATGTTAGCAGAAGGTGTGCTTGGTGCATGTAGCTGCACACCTACTTATAAAATCATCTTAAATATGAGGCAATAGCCAAAACATCTTGCACAAATAACCTTTTATTTGCATTAATACTGATATGGAAACGTAGATGGATTGTGGATATGAAGAGCGACTAGAAAAAACTAATAAATATCAAGTTCTTGTCACCTGTTGTGCAATTTCACAGCTCCACTCCAAGCCCAATTTAAAAAAAAAAAACATCTACAGTAGCCTATTCTCTAAGTTTTTTGTCGAACATCGCTTAAAACAAGTCCCTTGACAATGAGTTTCACACATATATAGACATGAGTCATCTTACTTTGTATAACTAAGAAAAAGAAAAAGAAAAAAGAAAAAGGGGAGAAAAGACAAAGAAAAAACTAAGGTGACAGTAAAAAGATGTATAATGAGAGAAGGAGGCTAGTTATATCCTTATTTGCATATTATACAGAATTTCACATACATCCCAAATTTTCCATTTCTGTATTTTGTTCATTTTGCTAGATGCACTAGTACAGAGGACTGTCCCTCGAAATAAGCTTCCATCTGAAAATGCAGGCTAGCCATTGTATTTCCCATACATATTTTCCATACAGTTCACATTCATGAGTCTTTCAGTCCACTGGTCCAAGGTAGGTGGCTAAGACTTACGCCAGTTCATTTCATGGGCTATAAGCATAAGACCTCTAAGCATACATTGTTTGGTCTTTCCAAACCCCTTTATGGACATGTGAACTCAAATTAGCTGAAAAGTAAAACTAGCATTATTCAAATGAAATGTGTGAAAAGTTTCCTAAATTGGACCACCTCTTCTTCAACAGAGAGGGTTGGATTTCTTATCATACTTGGGTATTACCAGTGGAATCTTAAAATATCTGATTATATCATTTTATAAAAGATATTATGAAATATCTCAGGGCATCTTCTACTTATCATCATTCACTACAGTATTGACCTCCAGTTCCCATTCATCTTTAACATCCAATGTTTTGTCTGTTGTATCTGTGCAAATTCTTTTAGACACACTGATGTACTTGCTTCTGAACAATTTCAATCCAATACTAATCGAAACTGATTGATGATTCTTTACATTTTTTCTCCAGTCTTCGTGTGTCATCAAGAAATGTCTTTGCTGAAAATCCCTAAACAGTTCATAACATGCAGTCCCATATTAGGGCTTCAAGTTGAGAGAACGCCTGGAGAGTCATCCCATCAAATAACTGGTTTCTTGTGGTCAGGACTTTCTCCGCCAACTTACTAACATAACTATCCAGTTTAGCAGGCAAAAAGTCACAAATGGATGCTATTTTTATTTTTGAAATTTAAAGACACTGGTAAATCCAATGCTCTCTTATCGTTTCCCAAACATTTAATGTACATTCCACCCATTCACTCTGAAGCTTCGATTTCGGCCATACATTTTAAATTAGAAAGGGGAGAACAGAATGTGACACCTTTGTTCTATATGAATCCGCTTTGTATCGACGTCCAGCCTGATCCATGAGACCGGTACTCTTAGTTGTGCTGCCCAACAGTAGCTTCTGAAGTGAGGTAAAGCACAGCCATCCTTCTCTTTGTGAGAGCAGAAAAATTTAAATGTCTCACTCCAGGCTTTTATGCTGCCATTTGAATTTAGAAACAAGTCTGTTGAGGAGTTTGAATGCGAATACTGGAATAGAGGGAGAACAAGGGATAAATAGCAGCCTTGGCAGTATATTCACCCCGATATAATTAATAATTAATAATTATTATTAATAATAACTTCTTAATCAAAAAGTCTTTTGTTGTGGT
Source organism: Myripristis murdjan (assembly GCF_902150065.1). Lineage (NCBI taxonomy): Eukaryota > Metazoa > Chordata > Actinopteri > Holocentriformes > Holocentridae > Myripristis > Myripristis murdjan. The sequence goes on from NC_043993.1 coordinate 22,480,550, forward strand.
ATCTTATACTGCAAACTGGGGTGGGACAATAAATTGATAACGCAACATATTGCGATAGTTCCTCATGTGATACATTATTAATATACTTGGACTAAGTCTTGATAATTAAGTTTTCAGTTTCATTGCACAGATGCACATTATGGTTCCTATGAGGTGTATTTGTTCCCTGCCTTTATTTGAATTGCAACTGCTCTGTCATGTATATATTACAGTATACAGTATATACAGTACAGTATACAGTATATTACAGTATATATTACATATTGCAGTCCCTGTGCAGATTAAAACACAGAAAAACACGACTGATTCTTAATTACTGGAAATTATTTCAGCTTTTCCAGGGTATTTTTTCTTTTTTGGTTACAGATATTGTGATATATCATTGCTTACTATGTAATAGTATTTTGCATATCACAGAATCATCTGTATCATGATACCATTGTTATCAAAATATCATGCCAGATAGTATTGCCAATTGACCAGTCATTCATACATTTAAAGGTGTGCTACGCAAAACTGAGGGTGGTTTTCAGTAAGAACTGACTCAAATGACAAAAAACATGGAGTAAGGAGTTATTTTATCAATGAGTCAGCCTGATGATGAGAACCCTTTAGACTCAACCTACAAATTTCATGCTTATAGTACTTTGCTGTCAATTGAGTTAAAGGGCCCTCACTTCAATGCAGTTTTACATTGTGCACCTTTAACCTCACATAGGCCTGATGACAGCATAAGATTTGCATTACACTCCTCTACAGTCTAAAAACAGTAATAGTGTGGTTTTGGGTGGAGATATCACAGCGAAGCAAGCCTTCACACACACACACACACACACAAACACACATGCATGAAAATCCACAAATGCTCACAGATATAAGTGTCAAAGTTAAGGTCGCCATTGTCATTTGACAAATAAATTAAACAGAGTCTCCCTCTGACTGACAAACGGATTTTATGAATCAATATCCTGAATTTGACGTTAGACGATTCTTTCCTGTACCTCTGCCTTCCTCTTGCTCTCAACAGCAAGTTGGAGAGAAGAATTTGAAAGAAGGTGAGAAGAGAGAGGGGGAGGAGGAATGGATCAAAGCCTAGTGACTGTCACAGAAAGAAGAAGAAAGAAAAAAAGCGGAGCGTATTCAGGAGATATTCTCTGCGGTGCTGGAATACGCTTGTGCTCCCAAATGCAGACATGCTAGACACACACGCAGATACACCTACCAGGCTTAAAATAGGGCAAAAAATATTCTCCTGCTGGCACAAAAATAACAATCAAGGCTAGAAAATGAGCACCATGGACAGCGTCACCAGACACAAGAGGTCAGCCCAGGCAGAGTTTTTGCAGTGAAACAGGAACGGACAGATGAGTTGACTGCCAGACTTATTTAGATGGGGCTGAATTGTCAAAGAGGGGGAGAAGTACAAACATTAGAGGAGAAAATCTGGGGGAAAGACGAAGCGCTGAGATGGGTCGCAGAGAAAACTGTGGCGGAGATAACAGTCCATTTCCCTGTGCTCCTCTCCTCTTTTAAATCTTCATGCAAAAGGGGTGTTGAATCTGTATTCAAAGCGAGAGCCCACTCCACCCTCCCTTTGCTCTCTCCCCACTCTCTGCTGTATACATTAAAAGCCCAAGCAGAAGCAGGTGTCGACCAATTAAATATAGACACTTTCCTGGCTTTTATTCGGCTGCACACTTACTTAACATTTATGAATGGTGCCCTCTTAACTCCTTTCAATTCACATTCAAAGGAGATTTTATTGGCACAACTGATGTGTAACAACTAATTGTGCAACGGGAGCCCACCTCCGTCGCATCTTCCTCCATAAAGACACTTTGTTAACACGACCAAACAATTCAGACTGAGCGCAAGCCACGCTGCCAGCATGAGCAATATCTGACTCCCAGCATTCAATTCTCGTCCACCCTCTCCCTCTTTTCGTCTGTCTCCCTCACGTTCCCCCGTCTTCTGGGAGGCGGCAGCGTGCGGGGAGGGGGGGGGGGGGGGATGGAGAGAGAACGGAGAGAAAGAGGAAGAAGCCCGAGCTCTGTCATGTTTTCATTAAAAAGCCACGCTTCACCGTCTCGTTCAAACCACTGTCCTCTTCCCTAACCAATTCTGACTGCTTACCTCATCTTTCAATCACGCTCCCTCTGCTCTGCCCCTCTGCACCGTTTGCCACTGAGGCTACAACCTCCGCGCTCGCGCCCCTGCACCCCCTCCCCGTCCCGCACACTCACCATAAGGAGTGAGTAAAGAGTTGGGAGGATGGAAGGTAAAGCGCGGGCGAAGGTGGAGGTATGAGCGATAGGAATAAGACAGATATAGACCAGAGTAGACAGAAGGGCAGAGTCCAGTGTTTTCCACCGCGATGGGACCGCGTCTCTTCTGCTCCACTGACTGCTCTGTCCCAATTTGCCCTGTGTGACTTTAAACAGTAAACACTGGGGGGAGGGGATGGGGTGTAAGTGGTGGTGGTGGTGGTGGGGGGGAGCCCAGCCTCCTGTGAGGCTGAATGGACAGGAAAGTACTATAGACACAGCAAACGGTGTTGAGTTGAGACTGGACCGACATAAAACCCACATTCAAAAGGTATGATTTATGTTGACGTTAGCTCAACGCAGCGCAACAGAGAGACACCGTGTTCCCATAAACCCATCCTAACCAGACAGACTATGCTGCTGCATAAAGCTAAATGGACCATCTCAGATAGAGGGAGCGCTGAGGAGATTAAGCATAACTAGAAACATCAGAGGAAACGAGGGATGGAGAGAGGAAGAGAGTGAGAGAGAGAGCGCGAGAGAGAGAGAGAGAGTGGGAGAGAGAGAGAAGGAGCGAGGGAGGGAGAGAAAAGGGGAGAGATGTAGAAATAGGACTCCATTATTCATGATGTGTGTTTCATGTGCTTGGTGACATCTGGGACAGCAGTGATAATGAGAGTCCCAAGAGAGAGAGGAGCCACATACACACACACACACACACACACACACACACACACCATACATCCCAATGCACCACACTGTACGTGTACATATGCGTGCCACCATGGTCCAAACACCTACCCTCAAATGGATGTTGCATTACCTCCATTTGAACTGTTAATTGCATGCGCATTAGGCCTTAAGCAGAGCAACATGGAGTAACACCGGACTTCAAAAATGTCACTCAGTAACAGTAAACATCCAGTGGCAGGGCACTTGCCCGTCCGCCTTGTTTTGATTTCGACAGAGCCACAGACAAGAGAAAGAGTGGGGTACGTGGTGGGTGTCTGCTGTGGTGTGTGTGTATGTGTGTGTATGTACAGTATGTGTTTGTGAGGGATGCGGTGTGTTCCAGCTTAGCCCATGGCCTGGGGCAGTGAGCTGCATTAGCGGCACTGAGTGAGCCGACTGGTCCCTCCCTATTAGAGCGCTGGTGGCAGAGGAGTGTCACTGCCCAGCATGGAGAGAGAGAGAGGGAGAGGGAGAGCTTAACTAGCGCACTCACTCACTCACACACACACACACACACACACACACACACCAAAGAGACACATTTGCACTAGACAGGGCAGCAGACGTTGAAAGCATCATGCCAAACGACCTGAAACAAGTAGCACAAAAACATCATAACCTCATCATCATCATCATCATCATCATCATCATCATCATCATCATCATCGTCTTCGAGAACGACAGCGATGATAGTAACAACATCAACAATAACTTAGTTCAGCACTATAACAGCATTAGCTCTACCACCATCAAGTCAAGACCTGATGGTTATCTAATTATCATAGCCGGGCCATAACCAGCACATGTGTGTGAAACTCACTAGGGAGAAGAAGCATCAACTATTAGGAATGGGACAACATATTGAAATTTAATTCTTCATAATACAGCAATTTAGAGTAGATATATGTAGAGCAGAAAAAAATGAACAGAACTACTCGTTATCACAATTGAGGCTTATCCATCACAGTTCCACAAACTGTCCATCGACATTATAGTATTCAAAAGTTGTAATGAAAACATTTTTGCATTCATTCTGGAAAGACAGTGTCATCGCTGGAAAGATTTGTGGCTCAGAGACAAATATAATTTCTGCACATTTTGCTGCACATTTACTATTTTTGAGATATACATCATTGTGTTAGTTTCAAATCGCAAACCTTGGATTGTATAATGAATCATACTGTGAGCATATTGTGTGCATATTGTCCACTGCTACTAATTAGGGATCTGATCTGACATCTTTAATGTCAGTCTGAATTTATCAGATGGTGACTTGATACAACATGTGTGGCAAATACCTTGAAAAAATGGTGATCACATAACAATAAAGATAATGCTATTTGACTCAAAATAATATTTGAAAGAAGTTGATTTGCATAGGAAACAGCTTTAATTATCTCACCCCACTGGCAGTGAGGTGAGATAATTAATTTTTTTCACTTGTTTTCTGGAAGATACAATTATACAATAACAAAGTGAGACTAGATAACTTGTTACTTGTTGCAGTAAAGTCAGATGCAGATGCTTCTCCTTGCACTGTTTTCCTCCGAGCTCCTGGAGCACCAAATATCCACTGTAAATACACTCTGTACTGAACAGCTGTGAAGGTGATATAATGTGTGAGTCCAGCCGTGGTTTCAGCTCTTTGAGATGAGCAGGTAGCAGCCAAGGAGAATCCCTTGTGATGCTGCACAGCTTCTCACTATCATCTACCATCCTGAGTTCAGAAGCTACATACAGTATAGTGCTGCCTGGTGGCAAAACAGTAAATGATCCAGGTGACCGTGAAGACATCTACCTGCATCCCCCTGAGCGTTTACTCGACAGGCTGTCTGGATAACATTGTCAAGGAACATGATCTTCACTGGGAGTAAATATGTTGTTGCATGTACTGTACAATATTTTGTTGTCCTCTCCTATCCTGTGTAAGGCTGGAAAGCGACCACAAGGTCTCGCTCGTTGTTCACCAGTAGTTAGAGGTGGACAGGCTGGTGTCATATTTGAGACAGACTGCTTGAGTGTCAGAATTGTTCACAGTGGAGGCTCAGCAATGGTTTGAAAATGTTTAAAGATGCACCATTCATAATTGTGGAGGGTCAAATGAAGTAAGGTGACCAGAATGCACACTGGTACCAACACAGGGCGACACAAGGGTCCAGAAGAGCAAACTTTGTTCTGTCATCAAGTTTTCATCATGTCAAAGATGCACTATACAAAACAAAACAAAACAAAACAAAACAAAACAAAACAAAACAAAACAAAACAAAACAAAACAAAACAAAACAAAACAAAACAAAACAAAACAAAATAAAACAAAACAAAACAAAACAAAACAAAAAAATGTGGAATAAGCATATCAATTGAGTCAACATGGTTTGGTGATTTATTCTGTGCATATTCTGTGTTTATTATCAGTTGAGTTTAAAGGGTTCTCACTTAAATCAACCCTCATCAATTTTGCATAGTGCAGCTTTAAATTGATCCTAATTCTACTGTAATATTATGGCTGTTCTCCATGCAGACATGAATGCAGTCCTTCATAAATTACCTCACAAAATGCTTTTCCAGACAAATAAAGCAGAAGATGAGCATAAAGGGATAGATGCACTGTTTTTGGAGCATGAATTTGTATCTGTGACCCATTATCACGACACTTTGCATGCTTTCTCCTATACTTAGCACCATCTACAATATGCCAATTCAATCACAATGTACAATGTTTGTGTGAATATTTAAACTCAATCCAGCGGCATCCTTGGGGCGAAGGCCAATGAATTGACTTCATCTTATATGTTATGATGAAAACAGATAAACAAAACAGTGGTGCAGCCCTAGTATGGTGTGCACATGGGCCGTCTGACAACCTACAAACACATGTCCTATTGAAAATCAATATCTAAAATGTAGACACAGGACGGGTGCACTGTCACTCACTGTAGCACACGGTAATGAACTTTGATTTCAGAATGGGATGGACCACGCTGTGATCAGACTGTCCAATGGAAAAAGAAAGCAACTAGTGACTGAAGCGACTGGCTCTGCATCGTCTGCACTTAAACTCTGAATCACTGACTTGTGTCTTAACTGGGCTTTTGTGTTGGAGAGTGAGAGAAAGAGGGAGAAAACAACACATTAAACAACTTGACTTGCTCACACATGGCATTTATTATTTGCATACTAATCCCCAGTGCCAAGAAACAACAGCCAAGACACATCACGCCCTACTCCAGTGGAAGAATACACAAAAAAAAAAAACACAGACTACACCATCTCATTAACCCCAGAGCATCATCTCGCATGCACTCGCTCCTCGGCTCACCTCTCTCACCCTCTCGCCTACTCCAATCAGTCAGGGGCTGCCGCGTTGATCTGGCCTTTATGTGTGTTTGGACAGCTAATAGACAGGCCAATCAATAGGTCTGATTGAGAGGTCATGTAGGAACATGGCACTTGGGTGACCACCAGGGATCCCTTTGATCCCTGATCATGTCTTCTGTTGTCCTGAGGCAACCGGCTGCATTCGCCGGGATGAGTGAGAGACTCAAAAAACACAATAAGAAAGAAATCCCCCATTGTGAAGGGTTATGTGAAGAGTTTTTATACATTGTGATATTTGAGTGCATGTGGAATAAATGCGCATCACAATGTGGAAGTGTCTGATTTTGGCGTTGCTAAAATAATATTTGGTTTTGACATAGATTTGTTGTCTGTAGTACTTTTCCTTACGCAAGCTACCAATAATGGCTGCAGCTGTAATCAGTAGTATTATTATGTGATTTATTATTTATTTTCCATTTTATTTTGAAAGTCATATGACTAACACATCCACCAACTATTATAGATTCATTTTTTTTTCTCCATGATCACTTCTGCCAAAAGTATTGTTGCTCATCTGCAATATTCCCAAAAAATGTTGGGGAAAAAATTCTCAAATGTCACATGAATACCCACTCCAAGGTGCAGGTAGCAATGGGTGTTAAATCACCAGGTGACCATTTTGGAAATATGGAAATGGTACATTTAAGTGAACTGTCACTTTAAAGCCACAAGTTAAGAAATGATACATGAGTATTAGAGGATTAGAGAGAAATCTTTCATAATGAGGGGAAGAAAGGGATGAGCCTAAAGAGAGAGGGGGGTGGGTGGGATGGGTCTTCTTCCATCACTTCTGCTTGCTGCTGGTGAGTAAATAAGCATTTCCTTAAACACAATTTCTTAGTAGAGGCTGCTGTAATCTCCTTGCCATAATCCCTCTTTCACTAGCCTAAACAAAAGAGTAAAGGAAAGGGGGAGAGAAAGGGTAAACCCTCTTTACCCAAATCCTATTTCTCAACCCCATCCAGGCCACATAAACCCTACACTCCAAGACTTGAACCTCTAAGCCTCGAGACTTGCCGCTCCGCTTTCACTTTCCTTAAGGACACAGGATGTGATTACAGGGAGAGGGTCGCACATTAAACCCTGTCTGGTCACTGGATGCAGAGGCAGCGGGGACTCCTACAGTTTGGAATGAGATAAAAGTAGATAAAAATATGTTTTATTTTTTTCCTCTTATTATTTTATTGGTCACGGTTATCTGATACTTTAGCATAAATTACTTAACAAAAAAGGACATTGCTCAAGAATATGGTTTTGGGAGGATTTGAACTGCAGGAATATTCAATATTCAAAAATCATTTCACACAGCTTAAAACGAGAGTTGAAGTAAACATAAGTTAAGAATACTAAGGCATTTAAAATAACAGTGCCATATATCACAATGTAATGTTTAAATTTAATAATGTAATATGCTACTACTACTACTACTACTACTACTATAATAATAATAATAATAATAATAATAATGTAATTCAGGTGAACTCTGGAAGCCACACCAGAGTATTTGAAAGTATCCTTGTTACTGACTTAAAGCAGTTCAGGATCATGTTCCAGTTTGTATTAAGCCAGATGATCACTAGACTGTGATGAATTACAGCTGGAAACCAGATTTCCCATCTGATTTTGGGTGCAATTTGTGATTATCCCCCCTCCTCTCTGTCTTGGTTGCACTTCCACTGTCAGGGTTGGAGGGTAACACAGTGGCCAGATTTCTGTCAGAGTGATGTGCTCGCAGGGGCTTTCCCATCTCTCCCTCTTATACTGATTGACACTGATACACTGATGCACTGTAAACACAGTCTAACACTCGTGTGTGTGTGTGTGTGTGTGTGTGTGTGTGTGTGCATAAGCAAGTATTTTTGTGTTTGTGTGTGTTACAGAGAGAGAGAAAACGAGACAAAGAGAAGACGGGGGAGAGAGAAGATGATAGCCGCCCCGTGTGTGCATTTCTGTGTAAGTGCACGTGAGCAGGCGTGTGTAGTAGTGTGTAAATAGTCAATAATAGGCGACACTTGTCAGCCCTCTGCTCTGTACACACAAAGCCTGTGGTTGGGCCATTGTTGAACTCCGCCTCTCTGCACTCCCCCCTTTAACTGGGCCTCTCAAGCAGAGATAATTACGCCTATTGTGCCCCTTGCACACACACACTCACAACACACGCACACACACGCACACATGCACACTTATTTGCGCTAATTAACACACCCACCCACGTGCCTACTCAACCTAACTGAGTAAAAGATGGCTGCCAGCGCCCCATCTGTTTCTGCCCCGCACCCAGTTGCTTGCAGCACAGTGGGGCAAACGTGAGAGGGGCAAAAAGGATGCAGAAAAACGAACAGGACAATTTACAGAAAAAGCAGCGTCATCTACTGAATTTATGTAACTAGAAATCAGATTTAAATGTAAATTTAAATTAAAAATAATAATAATAATAATAAAAAATAGGCCAGATGCATAGCAGGATGTTTTCAGTGTTGTTGCATAATCCCCTAGGTACTGTAGATCATTTTGCAACAAGGCGCTGTTTCAAATCAATCAATTTAAAGCTTTGATGTGATTGGCTGTGTGTGTGTGTGTGTGTGTGTGTGTGTGTGTGTATCTAATATCCTGGTACGGTTGGCTGCATGATTTAGTCGTTGTCATTAATGTTACCCCTCTCACATGGGACAGGGGCAGGAGGATGGGAGGGGAGGAGGGATGATGTGAGGCCAGAGGGGGGAGAGAGGGCGACCTGCATGCCCATGACAGTCGATGGGGTTATGTTCCACGCGCCCTCGGGATGCCACGTGTTCCTTGTCCTCCTCTGTCACACCATGTCCTGCACCCAGGCAGCACAACAGGACAGCCGGTGCAGGGCAGAGTGGAGCGCAGGCTTAATGTATCCTGAGTTAATGTTTAATGAGCGTTCCATATTCAGGCAACTTCACACAAATTCAGAAAATGGCATTATTGTGTTATTGAGGAGAGAGCAGACAAAGGGAAGTGTGTGTGTGTGTGTGTGTGTGTGTGTGTGTGTATGTGTAGGGTAGGGTGGGGAACTTGTACATTTCTGCTTTCTAGAAGCAAGTGTGTGTGTCAGACCGGTGTTTACATGAGCCAGTGGAGTCCCAGACAAGTGTATCTATTAATGTATTCCTGCTCTGAGTGCGCAAACACAGATTTACAAACACACACCGTGTCCTAACACACCACTGCTCTCCATGAGGTCCCTCTCTCTTTGTCACCTCTCCTCTTTTTTTTTCCTCTTGACTGCATCTCTGTGCAGCTCCATCTCTGAAAGCAGAGCCCAGTTAATAGTTACTTTTGAATTACTGAGATTACTATAAGAGCTTTGGTATTTGGCATACATTTGTGTATATAAAAAGGGTGCAATACCTGTTATTTTGGCAGGAAAAAAAGCCTATTACAAATTCAAGTTTATTTATATTATCAGCCGTGACATTTTAACTGTTTTGCACATCAAAATTAAAATATTATTTAATATATATCTCACTGCACCTATAAGCAGGCCTCCTTTGAGGGCTGTAACTGTTCATTCATCAATGCAATGATTTTAAATTCATCTGAGTCAATCTGCTAAAAGAAATAACTAGAATGAATCAGTCTGACTTGTGCTGAATTGATTAATTAAATTAATTTAAATTCACAATTCATTAAAAAAAATATTTTACGAGAGCAAACAGAATATTGCACAGAATATTGTTTAGCGGATATAAAATTTTGGTGAAAAGTACTGTATCAAATCGTCGATTTGAATCACGATTCACAAACTCAAATCAAATCAAATCGAAACAAAACAAAAAAACATACTTAAATTGAATCGCCAATTACCAGATTGTAAATTGAATCAAATCGCTGTTAAGCCAAAGATTCACAAAACAGATATTATATCATCATAAACATCATTAAGCTGCAAATAGTGACCTAGGGCCTGTAATTCTCTTCTTTTTTTTTTTTTTTTTCCTATTAATGACTCTGGCACTAGATAGTTATGTCTGTTTTTACATTTGTCTACATGTGTACATATCTTGGCCTGTGCTTGTGTCAAACCACTTTGCTCTCAGCAGGGACCCAGGGAGCGGAGGATCGATCTGTAATGTAGCCTGTAAGTGACCTACAGGCTGCCTGGTAGCATCCATTAGGACCGAGCACATATTAACTTCAATTAATCATTAAACATTGGCAGGTTAAATAAGGGTTAAATCTACCCTACTTCTAACCACAGTTAATAGAAAATGTAGAATACAAACACAGTACCACTCTATGGATAGAAATCCATGACACAAGCATGCAAAACACGTTTCGTTGTGTTGTACAAGTGCATCAGGTTAGAACAGAGTAGAACAAGCTCGAGAAGGTTTATGAGGCTGACTGACTGAGAAAGTGTTGAGAATAGAAAAAGACTGCAGCTGTAATTGGTGAAAGAGTGACATGTGGCATAGTGGCTACCAGTAGGTCTGAGTATTGACGATGACTGGGTGTAAATCTCCCAAAGGGATAGGAACATAAATTATGCAGTTTCTCATTAGAATGATTTCGTCATCATTGGGTGTAGAAACCATCACAAAACTGTGAGAATTGGACGTCCTTTCTACACAGAGAGAGGCCTATCAGTCGATTTCTCCTTAGTCAAACCTGCAGTTTTGCTGTGGTAAGAGAGGAGCGATCCAATCAGAGCACAACCACAGTTTCTATTCCTCCCGCCTCTTTTTGACTGACGCTTCAACTGCACCTGTTATCTTCTGCCAGCCTCAACAAACAGGACCGACACTGACTGTTTGTTGACTGTTTGTTAGCACGACATGTGAATTTTGCACAGATCCTTGATCTAATTCCACCATTTTACTGAAGATTATTTTGCCAATATTATTAACACTAACAATATTATTATACCAAGAGGCAAAGGCGAGCAAAGCCCTGCTAGATGGAGCTTTAGTTAGCAGTGGAGTCAGATGTGGACTTTCTCACATCAGCTCTACCACTCCAAAGTATAAGATTTATTTCTATTTCCTTTCCAACAAGAAGGATATATTCACTTTGCTGGACAGCTGGTTGCTCTTATCAGTGTCCGGACAATATTACAATATTAAGTTACTCTACATGGGGAACAAAAGCCACACAGTCCTGCTGGAATCTATTACTGTAGAAAATGCAGCTCCATAAACTGCATTTTATTAGATATTGACTGAACTCTCAAATCTTGGTGAGTAATGAAGATAGTGCTCAAGAGCAATACTAAGTAAGAAAATACACATTTCAACTGAGTTTATCATCCTTTAAAAAAATCTGCTAATCCCTTTAATTGTGATTTCTTCGTAGTACCTCCCACCGTTTTAACGTTGTGTTTTGTGTGTCACATCACTGTTTTATTGCTGTGCAAATACATAAACAAGACCAAACTGTGTGGCAGGTGGAATAGATAGAGCATGGCTGGGCATCTTCTCTGGACCACCATGTGGCCGCAGCCATCTGCTGGTCCAGTCTCTATTCATCGGAGCCACTCATTAGCTTTCTGCTGGTTAGACTGCGCCTGCCTCAATTTGCAAGCTGAACCTTTCTGTGTCCCTGTGTTTTTATTCCCACCCACAGCCCCTCTGTCTCTCTCTGTCTCTGCTCCAACTCTCCTACTTCAGATCAGCGCTCAGAGCGGCCGGCCTCCATTGTCTCCTGAGGGTCAGACATATCTGAGGCTCAGCTACAGGGATGGAGCGGGACAGGGGAGTGAGAGGGAAATAGGTCAGTCTGCACCCCTCCCCTCTTAAACCCCTTGCTATCCTGGCTGGACAGGAAAGTGGGGCAGGCAAGGGGACACGCACAGGCAGACATATACACGCATAACACCCACACACACATATACACGTGCAGTTTTGAGTCTTGGGGCTCCAGATGGGGAGCATGTGTGTATGACAAAATAGGAACCTGCTGGGGTTCAGAGGGCGAGGTCGTGTCGTGTTATGTCATGAGCTCTACTTTCATACTAGTATGTGATCCTGCTACTGATCAGGGTTGGCACCTAATGATTCCTCCTTGAGAAGACATGAGTAATATCCCCAGATGATGAAATATATGGATGCGATTAGTTTTTGCTTTCTTAAAAGGGGAATCACCTCATCACTTTAGTGTGCCTATTCTTTCTTTAGATATTGGGGAAGTAGAGAGGAGTACAACATGGAGGAAACACAGGACAAATCACACAAAGGATTCAAGCACAGGTTAGTGGGCGGGCAGACATGTTGTTCCAGACATGGGGGATTTGACCACATAACTAACTCTGGGCACACACTTTAGTGATGTTTTTAGTGTTATTATGCAACCTTATTTATGCAACTCACTCTGCCAGCAAGGTCATTTGGGAGAATGAGAAAATGTTCAGTTTTGGACTCAACTTTGGGCAAAGACTCCTCTGGCACTTAATTTCTCCCCCGTTTATTAATCGAATGATGCAGCAGTTCCAACTATTTTACATTAACATCAGACTTTGGTTCAAAGGGGTTTCAAGTTCTTACCAAGAAACTGCAGAGATAAGAGAAAACAAATCGTGCTGTCAGAAAACAGCATCCTTACTGGAGTGGATTCCCTTCCACCGTCCAGCAACATGCAAGGCAGGTGGACTGGAAATTACATATCTTTGTCTGTATGTCTGTCGTAGCGCTGTGATGGACTGGTGACCTGCCAAGGTGCTTCCCTGCTTATTACCTAGTGCATGCTGGGATAGGCTCCAGACCTTGGTATAGGTATGAACAGTTAAAGACACTGAATGAATGAATGAATGAATGAATGAATGAATGAATGAATGAATGCATTTCATTCACATTGGAATGTGCAGATAAATGCATGCCGCTCTATCATACACTGTGATTTTGCCTTGATTATTCAAATCAGTTGAGTGATATTCCTTAGTGGATACAGACTATGGACAGGTGTTGTTGTTGGGTGCACAAGCAGCCGGGGCCGGCTTCCTCCTGACACACACACACACACACACGCACACACACACACACACATACACAAGCACAAGAAACACTGTGAAGGACCTCGAAATTCCTGGCATATGAAGACAGCTTTCACTCAAGAAATAAATTTTAATTTTCCTGTCTCTGTTAGACCCATCTAGGCAATGCTTCACTAGCAGGACAGAGAGGGAGAGAGAGAGAGAGAGGAGGAGAGAGAGAGACAGGATAGTGACCATGTCATGGATAGAGTGGGCAAGGTGAGAGCTTTTGTCTGGGGATGTTAACACAAAAAGATGATTCGCTGTAGAGTTGCAGATCAGACTCAATAACACATGCAGAGTCCGGGGATCCATCAGATTGTTTATAAAGCCACGTGTATGTGGATCTTCATCGTGTGTGTGTGCACGTGTGTGTTCGCGCATGCATGTCTCTGTATCTCCTGTGCGTTCATGTGAGAGCGCAAGAGAGTGCGATGTTCAGATTGCATATACTGCTCTGTGCAGATTAGGAACTGTACGGCAGATGTGGTGTGTTTCAAAGAGATTACTGTATTGCTTTGTGGTTATGATGATTAGGTCAGTGTCTCCCATGTTGATTGGGGCGAGTCACGGTCAAGGTTGAACACAACAATCCTGGGAACACTCTGCGTGTGTGTGTGTGGTGTTAGGTGTGACGTCACGCTGCTGTTTACATTGTGTTTATGTGCGCTGCTTTTGCAGGGAAGGCAACACTGAGTTCAGTGAGCAGCTCATCATGTTCAACATCTGATCCTCACACTCACTGCTCATCAACTGACCTATATACCCCTAATTACACACAGCAGCCACATGACGGTATGCACAGAAGCACCGCATACACACAAACGTGAAATGCACACAGAGACTGGCGTATGCAAACGAAATGTACCTCTGTGCAGAAATCTACAGCAAAACAAGCAAGGGACTGACATCTTCTCATACACAGCCAAACATGACTGTGGAGAAATAAGTGTAGAGTCAGGAGTTGAAGAGCCGAGGCAGAGCAAGGCAAAAGTGAAGTCAACCTTTCAATAGTTTCAATATTTTCAAAAAAAAATATAGTGTACAGAGAATGATGATAATATCATTCTCAAAACTCACAAAAATAAAATCTGAATCAATATGTGATTTGAGGTGATATGTGAAGTGTTTAATACTAAAAACCAAAATTAAAGCAAGGACTATGGTTAGGGCAGATTAGGGCAGACAGTGCATCAGAAAGTGAATACAGCCCCATGTCTACTATCAGTGTTTTGATACAAACTGTCATACAAAAACAGTTCTGTACTGAATTTTGGCAATAATAACCACATTACAACCTTCCTGTCAATAATTAACCTGTCATTTCATTTAGTGAAAAAATAAATACAATACAGTCAACTGCAAGACATAAAGAGGCTCCCACAACAACATTAACTCTGCACTAAAACTGCACTGAAATAAAAATCAAAACTATGCTGGAAATAACATAAAATCAAAACAACAACAACAGCATAAATTAGGTATGAAATCCCAAACTATTAGAACCTCAGTGTGTGTGTGTGTGTGTGTGTGTGTGTGTGTGACTCAGTGTCTGTGTGTTATGCATACATATAATATAAAACGCCATCTGCCAGGACCTGAGGCTATTCTTGCCCTACTACCCTCCTTGCTTCTCTTTCTCTGGTTCATTCTTTCTCTTCCATCATCTCTCTTTTCCACAGTGTTACTCAAGTGTTTCAAATTAAAAAACTGCATCAAATTTTAGTATTAAAAACAAGTCTCATGCATGCATTACACTGTGCACAATAGGAAATCACACAATAAATTCAAAACATATGTATAAATAAAAAACTACAACAGACACAAAGACTGCACTCTCCGTCTCTCTCTCTCTCTCTGTCTCACTCACACACACATACACAGTTGCACGCACACACACAAATGAGGTTAATGAAGACGAATGTGGGGGCACAGTCCTATTGACATCCAGTGTCTCTAATTGTGGCACTATTCTTCAAGGACATGGTGGTGAGACAAGGAGGGAGAGGACAGAAATAGATCTGATGAGGAGAAGTGTGGCAGAGGCGTGCAACTTGGAAGAGCTCTCTTTAACGTGTCCAACAGACCTGCTGTGCTCTAAAAATGAAGACAGCCAATCTAGAGGGGAGGGAGGCGCCAATCACGCATGCGAGGCGGGATTTAAGCGAAAGACGTGAATGCTGAATGTTAGAGGAGAAAAAAAAATCTATGTGTGGAGAAGGAAAACAGAGGGAACAGCCAGAGAGAGGAGTGAGAGGAGGAGGAGGACTGGGTCAGTGATCCAGAACAGTGAGCAGACAGAAGACAGGAGTTAAGAGCCCGGTCAAACAGTAGAGCACAACGGCGCATCATCATGTCTCCACAACACACACACACACACACACATACACACACACATATAGACAGATAATGACATAAATCATATGAATCCCCTCCCTCTAACCGCCCCGGCACGGATCCAGTAGCGTCCTCTTACCTGGGACGATGGAAACGGTGTCTCTCTCCCAGGACACAACGCTGACGTACTCCTGCACAGCGGTGGGGATGAGGCACTTGAACACGGCTACGTTGCCCCGCATCGAGCGCTGGTCTGCCACCCGCACGGTATAGGGCTCCCTGAAAACTACACAAACACACAAACACGGTTGGAGAGCGCTCTGCCTCTGAGGGTTCGACCGATACGGCGGCTTGTTGATAATGACACTTTGCTAAAGATGGGATATGAGCTGGTCAGTGCCGTCCAACACCAACATTACACAGGTTCCTCCCTGCTTCCAAAACAACCTGGAAAACCTGTGATGCACTATTCATTCATTTAGCTGTTGTCTCATCATTTTTGTAAATGTGAATCTACCACTAAACCACTCCGAATGAATGGGGAGGACAGTATTATGCTCCTAATTCATGGTCAGTTGTGGGGAATGAATTATGAAAGGAGATGATGCACTCAGCAACATGTATGAAACATCCCTAAGCAGCAGCATTGCAACCAACAACACAAGAGCCCTATAAATTTGAATGGGGAGCTGTCTATATCTGGCATTCTGGTGTATGTGTTGTCATTTGCCTTCCATTTTTATTGACACTGTCAAACTGTGAACAACACTGAGTCATCATTTTTTTTGAATGACTTTGGGTTGACAGAAAAAATACGATTTTTCAGTCACTAACACCTATCTCTGACGATCATATCAAGCAAGTAGTTGGGCAATAGAGCATGTTTTACAAAAGCATGCAATTTTTTGTTTTTACTGTATTATTTTTCTCAGTTCAGTTATCATTAGGCTGTCTTTTCTGGGCTTGTTTTGGCTTGACTGGGCGGCAGCATTATTGTCCATTAGATCCTTCGTAAATATCAAAGTTATGTGCCTGTGCAAACTCTGACTTTGTGTTTGGTTGATAGTCACCTTTTTTGACAAGCGCCATTTTTGGTTTTTCAAAATAATTTGTCAGTTCGTAAACTGACAAAGTGCGGCATCTCCTTTCATAATCATCTCTGGTATCGAGATTCAAAAACAGATATCATTCAAGCCCTGCACCTGGAGGCTAAGTAGGGGTGAGGCATTGGTTTAATTCATGGTCAATTGTTTTGAAATCCTGAGATCCACTTTGTTTTCCTCCCATGAAGCACAACATAGAACAGACACAGTGTTGGTGTGGTCAAACGGCAGATTAAACTCCTGTACCAAAGAGTATTATTGACTTTACCTCTATGCAGGACAGTGATAAACTTTGAATTGCTGAGACAATTCTTCAAATCCTAATTTGTGTAAAAGTGGAGGCGAAGCTCTTAGCCATCAAATATTTTCTGGTGCAAGCTCTTGATTACAAGAATGTTTTCCGTTTGTACCTTGTGTCATGCTGCCTTTTACTCAAATGCATCATCTGTAAATGTGTTTTATGATTTCTAAACACAATTTTAAAGAACTAGTATAGTTGCATCATTGTTGTGACTACGATAAAAGTGCAATTCTTTAAAATATTAAAAGACAGTACTTTACTCAAACTTACCTTAACTGCCTTATTGCCTCTATAGATGCATGATATTCAACATAAAATGAAAAAAAAAAAAATAGTATAATATAATGTATAAAAATTGTGCTGAATTCCACCAGTTTTAACATGTTGAAAAAGACACTTTTTGTCCAATTGTCAATAATCTCAGCGACCATTGAGTTAAAAAACTTTCCAAAGACATCTCTGAACCAAATAAACAGAAAATCTGCTGAAATTATGTCAACATAAAGATGGCATACTAATCATATATTATAGTAGTTTCGTGTTAGGGCCTGTTAGTGAATGGTACAATGAAATGACTCAAACAAAAACAATAACATGCTTTTGTTTACATCATCAAAAACAACACATTAACACTCTAGAGCAAAACCATCTTTCATCAATTACCACAGCACTCTACATTTATTCATTGAAAATTACTGGCCCACAGTTGCACATTGTTTGAACTCCTCTAATCCTGCGTCTGCTTTCACCCTAAATGGCACAAACCGCTATTAAGCAGGATAATCATGGAAATTATTTTGCAGCTTCAACACGAGACACACAATCTATTCTTTTGTACACGACTGGATGAGGACGCAACAGCGAGCGGTGCAAGGCGTGGATAGCGCATTCAAAGGGGAACTATGGGGTATTGGTGCTTCACAGTTTATGCAGCTTCATGCAATATTTTACACTCTCCTGAATGAGCAGGGACTCATTAGTAAAATGACATGAAAGCTAGGACGTATCTGAAGGTTGCTAAGAAACTGGTTTGGAATCCCTTCCCTGGTAACAAACATGATAGCAGCATGCATACCTTCCTGTTGCAGAAAAAAAAAAACACTGAGTACACTTCACACAGAAATATCCATTCAAATCTGTTGAATAAAATCAGGTTGAAAGAATATTGAGTCAGCAAACGATGATGTGAATTTACATAAATATTTTGACCACAGTGGTTGAGTTGTGACACATCAGGGCAATTAAAACGATGAGATCCCTGCCAGTGTGTCAACAAATTCCAAAATGCACAGGTATACCACCGCAGGCACAATGCAGACACCTCAAACTATCCCTCCACACCCTCGGAACGACTGTCCGCCCCAAACCTGCGGACCAGAGATGCCAGCCACTGGCTGCAGGATGTTTGGTTCATGCTAATCCCTCGTCTCCTGAGGGCAGGCTTTTGGGTCATGTGGTAATGAAGGCAGCAACCGGCTGGCATGCAGCTCAGGGTCCTGGCTCAAATCCTCAACTTGGCGCTAGTATTAGTATTAGAATGAATATGAGTATTAGTTCAGGTCGGTGTTGGGAGGCAGAATATGAAAACAGATGTTGACAGCAGGAGGGAAGGGGGAGGGGACAGGCTGTCCTGATGTGAATGATGGGCAGCGGGCGAGCGGAGTGAGGCTTGAAGGGAGGATAAGATACTGTAAAACTATCATGTAGATGGAGCTTTGAGCCTGTGAAGATTTGGAGTAAATTTCTGTTATGTAAATTTTATGTGAATTTGCTCGTCACACTTCATCGCATCTTGGTGTTCCACCTTGAGCTGGAGGTAGCAAACCCCAGATGTACTATTTTATTTTAGATGAGGTCTAGCTTATTAAAGCGGCCTCACTCAGTCTAATCAATGGAATGCACCAATTAGGTTTGTTAATGAGAGATAATTAAAGAAGTGTGCTGTGGCTATATTTAGTCTGGCACAAGAGGACAGTGTGAAGAATGAGGGAGCAGGGAGGAGAAGGAAATGAGAGAGGACAGACTGCAGAATAAAATGGCAGGATTGGTTTTGGTTAGCTTATCCCAAAAATTATCATCTGGGCCGTTTATTACCTACTCATGAAGAGTGGTCATTTGCTGACTGTTGATTGCTGATACCTGAAAGGAATTCATTACTACAGTAATTATCATGTAGACTGCTTCTAGTTCCAAGACTGGGCCTGAGGTAGTTTTTGGATATACAGTGTATGCTCAATAATTAGAGCTTAAAAATTCAGTTTTGTAAGGCCACATACTGAATGCTGATTGATTGCAACTAACCATCAAAGGATGCCTTGCACATGTGCAACATTTTAATCAGACATCTCCAGCATTTGTATATATACATATATACATATATATATATATATATATATGTGTGTGTGTGTGTGTGTGTGTGTGTGTGTGTGTGTATATGTGTGTGTGTGTATATATATATATATATATATATATAAATAGTGGTAAGAAATTGTAACTTGGTAATGAATATGAATGGATGGTCACTTATCCTTTACAAATCTTGTTGAAGTTATTTCATTTTCATTATTTTTTTAGAACTGAAATTTAAATTCAGTCCCGAGTTGTGATGGACTGATGATCCATCCTGGGTGTTTCCCTGCTGGGATAGATTTCATCTATGAACAGGATACAGGGGTAGAGAAAATGGTTGGGTGGATTGCATTATCTAAGACCTAAATTAATGACGGTTAGCATCTTGGGACTTCACAACCAAAGTCATTAACTGGATACACTCATGTTTTGCGTCCATACACACACACACACACACACACACACACACACACACACACACACACACATTTGGAAGGTTTAGAATTCCTGCCTGGATGGACTTGCTCCTGTATTTTCATGTCTATCACAATCAGCTAGCAGTGTTAAGCTCCATTCCCATCCATACACAAACAGCAAGATTCATCTTCATAGTAACTAGAGTCAACTTTGGACTCAGTGCATCTAGCTGAGAGTGAAGTAAAATGAGAAGTGACTACTGTGAACACCCTAACAGTCATGTTTTGGATTTCATCACATTAGATCAGAGGTATCAAATTGCCTTAAGTGCCATGGAGGGTCAAGAGGTTTGCAGATTTCCTCTCCAGTCCTACTCTTTACCTACACACCTGAACACTCGCTCAGTCACAGAGGATGAACTGACTAGTGGGTTTATCTACTGTAGTGTTTTGTTGTAATGAAAACCTGCAGGCGTCATTGCACATGGTCATTCAATGGTAAAAGCGAGGATGGCGGTGTGATGCTGCTATTAAAAGTTGCTCTTGTGTAACGTACAGCGGTTTGCCATTAGCTGTGGGGGAAGGCCGTCCCCTGGCATCGTATGGGATACAGATGTTCTCTCTGTAGACTGTGTTCTAGGTCAGTCTGTGTTCAGGTCGAGACGGGCTATTTTGGGGCAGGTGATTCTGTGTGTGGGTTGTGGATTGGGCTGGATAGGCTTTTTGCAGCTGCCAATCACATCTGCTCTACTTTAAGCTTTAGCAAACTTTCTTGTGTCGTCTCTCACTGTGGCCTTTTGCTCTTTATTCCACTCCTCTATCTCCATCCTTCAGATCCCACAGTCTTTCTCTTTCTCTTCACCATCAGAATTTCAATCCCTCAGACTGTCATCAACCTTGTCCATCTAACTCACCAGCTTTGATGCGGATGTTGGGGCTGCGGATCTTGCCAGCCTGGTTCTCGGCAGTGCAGAAGTAATCGTTGTCGTGGATGTAGCTGTTGTAGGCAGAGGGCGAGAAGGGGTACAGCTGCAGGGTGCCGTTAGCATGCACATGGCGGATGTGGGGCACGTCGTAGATGTCGTCGCCGGTGGCCAGGTACCAGCGCAGGATGGCACTGGGGGTGCCCCCTGCTGGGCAGGGCAGGGACACCCCCACCGAGCTGGAGTAGGTCACCCTCTGCAGGGAGGCATTCACAAAGTACAGCCTGGTAGAGCCCACATCCTCACTGTGTACTGCCAGGGCAAAACAAACAACACAACATCAGTTCTAGGGCAAGGTAGAGGTGAGAGGGCAGTTTCAGGTATCTGTAATGAAATGAACACACTGTGTAAACACGAGAGACACACAAGCAGGTCTAAATAGAAGTTAATTGAATGCCACTTTCATAGAATCGTGGACGAAAGACAGGCAGAGCTGCAACGTCCTTCAAATGTGTAGCAAAATAATCATAACAAATGTATGTCAAATGTCCAGCTGCAAACATCAGTCATGTGACGCAGAAAGCTGGGATTTGGGCTAAAACCTTTGGTGGTTTAGGTGGATGGGGGGAGGAGCCTGTTACCTCGGTGCGCGTGCACACATGCACAAACAAAGAGAGAGAGCGAGAGAGAAAACACTCTGATAGGTTATGTGATTGGAATTTGTATGCCAGACGCAGAGATTTAAGTCTGCTTAATCTCCTTACATATTTAACACACACACACACACACACACACACACACACACACACACACACACACACACACACACACACGCACACGCCAGGAATGTTGTTCCTGGGTACTCAGATTAGAAACATTTAGCTCTTGCAGAGAAGAAGGGAGAGTGAGACGGGAAAAGAAGGGAGGAGGTGGAGTCCCCAGTTTTCAGGGTCAGAAAGGAAATATTACTGCAGAGGAGGAAGGGAAGAAGGAAAGTTTTGCCAACCACCAACCTTAATATGTAGCCCAGTGCCAATACACACCAGCCCCACATCACTACATGTTCATTCTGTTCAAAACACAACACAAATAAAAGAAAGAAAAATCCAAGTGGATAAAATGAGAATGAAGGTTTTGATTGATATGGGTAAATATCTTTCAACACACTGTAAATACTACCCAAAGTGATGGCAGTTTGAGTTGCACCATTAAAGATTATTATTATTTTTATTTTAAAACAAATTGAATAATAATTGTAATAATAGTTTTAAATAATTTCAAAAAAAAATCTAGATGCAGTCTTTCTTCGTAAGATCTGCAAATTTGAATATATCAATTTACTGTAGATACTAAGTTATAGATAGATAGATAGATACTAAGTTATAAAATTACATGTCCAATTAATCAATTATTGTCATAGCATTTTGATGGATAACTGATAAACAAGTATTGTATGGTTGCAAGTTTCATAGTCTATACCTTTTTGCTTACTAATAACATGCCTATTATGATATTATCAGCAAATACATTTTATATACATTTTATGAGGTTTGTTGTCCACAGACTCATATCATTTTTGTATTCCACTCATGTCTCCTTCATTTGTTTGATATATTCACTATCTGGATGGTTGTAATACATAATTTCTTCACATTCATAACATTACTTGAGCAGATAACTGAGAGAGAATGTTACATTTTGTCACTCAACACCAAATCCCTCATGTCACAAAGTCACAGCATTACCATTTATTTTGGTAGTGCCTGTTTATGTGTGGCAATCTTCACTAATTTTAGGCATCAGTCAGAAACAGCTTGCATAGACATGGTTTGCAAACACAGCTTAAAGCCACAATGATTTTCAGATTCTGTGGTCAGAATGGATAGGGATGTAGTCTTACTTCCTGGTCAAATTAATATGGGGTGTGACCAAAATCAGCCTCATGGTGCAGTATTTGTGTTTCAGCAGTGACATTTGATAGATAGATACATAGGTAGATAGATACATACACATACATACATATGTGCATACATAGATTAGTGTTAGTATTATTTTCAGCCACTGAAATATAGGTGTTAAGGGTGGAGACGGCCACTTCCCAATATAAAGCAGCAATATAAGCATATCTATTGCAACATATGTATTTATTAAACGTCACTATTTCAGTTTAGTCCTTGGATTTAACAGACAAACATGGTCTTACTTCACATATAAAATCAAACACAAAAATAACAAAATAATTTTCTTGGAGGATCACTGCAATTTGACCCTTTTCAGTAGAGCTGCTCATCAAGCATCCCTGTGTCACTCCAGGTGAAGGCTCTACTCTGTTTCAGGTCTTCTGTGTCCCCTGCTGGTCCACTTCAGTTTAACCACACAAGCTGGGATCGACTCCTCTGGAAAAATGTTGCCTATATGTTACACGTGCCTCCAACCTTTGCAAAAATGTAGATAAGCCATGCTTGTAGCCACCAAACAAGAAGATGAATAATAAATAGGATTTAGTCAGAAGACCAAGTCAACAGTTTTTCTTCTCCTGCTTTTGATTCACCAACATGGCCACAAACTACGTGTAAGAAGATGTGTTTGCTCATTCATCCCTCAGCAACATGGGAAATAATATATTTTTGCCTACCTCTTACAGTCCTTGACAGTCCTTTAAATTCATAAACTAACCCATTTGTAATGTGTAAACAACCATCACTATCAATAACAGTAGGTAACATATGTGCAAGTATCACAGCTGCTCCCTGCCTACACAAGGTATGCATTCAGTGTTGTGGCCAACATTAGCATGTTCTCTGATACAGATAAAACATCTGTGTGAAATGCTTAAAAAAATCATTAAATTATTTGTTATTATTATCTAGCACTTGTGAGGGTTCAGAAAGCTGCCATTATGAGCTTTTTGTTATTCCGAAAAAGCTTTGGGAAATTATTTTCGAAGAGTATTATCATAGTGTCCATTTGAGGAAAGAGGACTAGCAGAATTATCTCCACTGTTCACATTGTACGAGAACAGCATTAGCTATTCATAGCTGTTTTTAGCATAAGAATTAAAGTGGTTGTATCAACCACGAACAAGAATTTTAGTCCCAAATCCCAAACTTACAACTAACCACCCTTGGCCAGATGCTGTTAAGTTTGGGATATTGTTTCATTAAATTACAAAAAGAATAGAGACTAAAGAGCCCTTGTTAAGTGCGTATGATGTTGCTTGACTCATTGTGAAAGTATCTATTCGTCAGGCTGTTCATGCCAATGTCTTTAACGCACTGTGACTTTAAGCCCTGGGTGACGTTGATGGAAAAACATTAACAAAAAAAAAGCATGGCAGACGTAATCAGCACCATGAACACGCTCACTGCACTGGATTGAGGAAAGATGCAGTTTTATGTTTCATCCAAGGGGTTAGTCAATAATTCCAGCTTTCTTTCAAAGTAGAGTTCCCCTCCATAGCTGGGAGTAGAGATTGATAAAGCTGGGCAGCATGCTACAGATGGTATATGAAATGTGTCTGGCAGTCCTGTGGTGGGCTGCAGAAACCAGGTCAGACTCCCTCCCCTCTGCAGATTACTGATAATGGCCCCTGAGCATAAAGCCCATATTAAAGATTGCAATATCTATAATCTCCCAATGGGGGGACAGAACTAAAGTAGAGGAGTGAAGGGGCTAAAGGCAGACTGGGGTCACCCTGAGAGCTTAGGGGGGGCTGGGCAGTGGGTGAACCTCTCACATAGTAGATTATTTGGCCTGGGGGCCTGGGCACTGAGGGGCTGGGGAGTGCTGGGACTGATGGAGTGGGAAGTGGAATAGAAAGGGGATCAGAGCAAACTCCCACCACTCAGAGCCTGTCAAAACCAGGCGCACCACACATGCACTCACACAATACACACACACACACACACACACACACACACACACATATATGCATACACATCAACGCATGCACATGCACACTCCAAAAGCAGCTCTAAGCACTCAGTCACACTGGGAGGAGACAGAGCGGGTTGCCATGGTGGCACTGGCACTTGAAAGCTGCAACTGAAAAAGAAACAATACAACAATTTAACCTCGCTGGAATGGCACACTCTACAATCCAAATTTAGAAACTTTAACACAAATTTGGATTTTGAAAGAAAAAAAAAATAACAAAAAGACCCTCACTCATTTCTGCTGAAGTGAGCAAATATGGCTAAATGGCATGCAGGGACATTTGTGAAAAAGGCACAAAAATGTGTGTGTGTGTGTGTGTGTGTGTGTGTGTGTGTGTGTGTGTGTGTGTGCATATAAAGGGGGCACAGTGTTCATTTGAGTGTGTGCAGATCACCACAAGAAATGTGGTGTGTGAATGAACACCATGCCAATGGAGTCCATTAAAGGGAAATGAAGCTAGCAAGTGATAAGGTACAAAACTGCTGTTTGGTCAGGTGTGGCCAGGCATGGCATCATTAAGACATCACATTATGACCACAGGTACATTACAACTGAGGCACATTAGCCAGATAGATTATTGTCTAACGGCCAAGTTTTTTGCTCAGATTGTGATTAAGCAAGGAAAAGCTTGATTAAAGCAACGGTTAGGCTTAGTGATGGAGCAAATCATCCAATCAGACCCCGACATTAGCCTAAATTTTTTACTCACAGGATCAATCCTGGACCTCACACAGTCATGAGAATGCTACCAATCCACTTCTTATCCTATTGAAGTTTTACATCACCAAGTCTAGTGGCTACACAGAATTTGGTGAATGAAAAGGACAAAATATGTGTATGGCTTGATTACAGGGTTGTGACAAGGAAATATAGTGACCGGCCTGCCAATAAGCTTGTTGTTTAGTTTGAAGACTGTCAGACTGGCATGTTCCCAAGAGAAGCTACAAACCAGCTGCAGCAGTGCGTTAGTTTTGTTTCGCCTTTGGGAATTCAACATGTCATGGAGATGTTCTTCTACCGTATTTTACAGCAGCTAATACCATATTGTTGTCAATTCCACATACGTGTGAGATGATAGTTTGTCCAAAGTTTTTTTTTTAATTTTTTTATTGTTATTGTTATTATCGTTATTATTAGGCGCAACCATGTAGTGTGCAGACTATTTTTCTGCTTGCATGCTCTTTCTGCCCTGCACCTGATCATGTCTCTTGGATGTGCATCTTCCTTTTACTTATCCAAATTTGGAAAAAGGCTGTTAGAATTGAACACAAGAAGAGGGTCACTTCAGTATAAACCCACCCCGACACCAAACTGTGATAACTGACTTAACAATATCACAGCCACTCTAAGTGATGCGTTCTCTTTTGAGGATGAAGAGACTCCTCATAACTCTATTGACCAAAGCTGTGGAATCCTGGGGGATCAACGCCACTGCCATGTAATCAAGCCGCCAGCCCGTCTGCACATGCTGCCTTCAGAAACAGAAAAATACAGCTGCAACCACCCTTTGCTGGAGAGTGTTCACTGCACTGAAGCCTAGTGATGGCGCCGGTGGAGCCCAGCTCAGCCTGTCAGAGTCACAGCCACTATTTTATACATTGTGCCGGAGAGCCCTCCATGAATATGTATGTCAGAGAGGCAGAAGTCATAACCTATGCAAGGCTTCATCATGCATAATGCAGCTGATCTACGCCTCTCCAGTATGCTAGTGCACATGAGGATGTGTACACATGCGCGCACGCACGTGCACGCTCACAACTATATTGTGATGAGCAAGTAAACAAACACCAGATCCCCCACCGTTTCATACACACAGTCTCACACCCAGTGCACCCAAATGCATAATACCTCCACACACACGTCCTTCCGCTTCCCCCCCTCTCTCCCTCTCTCTGCCTCCGCTTCATTCCCACTTCAACCTTTTGCTCATGTGCACACACATCACTGAACTCTCCTCCTCTACCACCATCTCCATCTTTCTCCTTCTTTCTCGGTTTAATTATTTTATTTACAAAAGACGATGATAGGAAAGGTTGCATGCCACAGAGGTCAAAAGTAGAATTCAAATACCATGACACCACTGCTAAGCGTTATAAGCATGTCAACCAACTACAGCCTCTCTTTCTCCCTTTGTCACACATCACGGAGTGCCAGCCCTTATGGAAACAGATGTAGTGTTATTTTCAGGCTGACTCTAACTCCTGTGTTGTGCACTTCGTTTCCTCCTCCTCCTCCTCCTCCTCCTCCTCCTCCTCCTCCTCCTCCTCTCTCTCCCCACATCCCTCCACTCCTCTGCCATCTCTCCATCTCTTTGCAAACTTGTGCTTTGTGACGGACCAAGGAGGAGACTCTCAAAGTTGAAATCCACGTTTGCTCTAGCTGCGTGTGATGCATTTGTGCGAGTGTGTGTGAGCAAAGGAAACATAAACCAGTGAGGGGGAGGTAGGAGGAGATGCACAGAGGGGTGTGAATTGAATGTGGTGGGATGCACAGAAAGAGAGAAGACAGAGATAGGTGCAAGCTTACAGATAATCCTTAGGGTCTGGCATAAATAGGTAGTTGGGTGGGTGGAGGGGTGGGGGAAGGTTGTTGGGGTTACATCTAATCAAAGCAGGGGTATGCCCCCCCTCCACACACCCTACTCCTTCTACACACCCTGTCCCCCCAATCACCCCCCTCACCCCCTCACCCCCCCCACCCCCAATCACCACCACCACCCCCACCCCCTGGCCCGTGCTGTGTCAGTAAAAAAGTGTGCTACTTCAGCAGTCCCCTGGGACTTGCTCTCCCTCACATCAAAGCAGCCAGTTTCTCTCTTAATGTGAATATCAAATCTGTGGATCACAAGTCCCAGCACAGTCTGCATAAACTGCCCCTCCCCCAACCTTTAATTCTGCCTAGTGATGAGGGAGAGAGAGGGAGGGGAGTTTTACTGCTAGAGGAAGGGAGGGAGAGGGAGAGAGAGAGAGAGAGAGAGAGAGAGAGAGAGAGAGAGAGAGAGAGAGAGAGAGATCCAACAAAAACAACTACTTGCTTCAGAGATTTGACATTTGCCGAACGCACCGTCCATCCCAAATTGTGCAGCCCCAGTGCCCAATCAAATCTGCAAGAGGACTGGCGTCCAATTTGGGCATCTGCGTCAGCACTGCATTATTCAGAATGGTTAATATCAGATTCATGCCCCTGGAAATTTCATTCCTAATGTTGACGTTGTTTATTTGTATTTCTTTTTTGAAATGACTAATTCTTTTTTCACAATGTCATTGGGAT
Source organism: Myripristis murdjan (assembly GCF_902150065.1). Classification (NCBI taxonomy): domain Eukaryota; kingdom Metazoa; phylum Chordata; class Actinopteri; order Holocentriformes; family Holocentridae; genus Myripristis; species Myripristis murdjan. The sequence continues at coordinate 22,508,553 of NC_043993.1, forward strand.
TTACACTAGACATGAGGGCCAATAGGAGAGCAGGAACGCCTGTGACAGAGCTGTGACATCCTATTGGTGAGGTGGCGAGTGTAATGAGCTGCGTTTCCATGCTCGTTACACCAGCACGCTTTGCTCGCCATTTGGCAACCAAACTGATCAACCTGAGAGTGTAGAAATTGATGATTTATTTGAGACTTGTGCTAAATTATACACACTGCCCCTTCCCATATTTTAGTGTTGACTTAAGGGGACGTGACTTATCAATCAGGTTATTTGGTTAGTCATTAGACTCTGACACACACACACACACACACACACACACACACAGAGGAAAAAAAAAAACAGAGAAAAAAAAAACATGATCTTTCCAATTTTCTGAATAGACAAGACATTTTGATCTGCCTGAAGATTTAGATTACCCTCTAATTTCAAATTAATAGAAACCAAAACTATATTACATAGACTTTCATGATATTGCAACTAAAATTGCAGTGTGAGCCCAGGATTTCCCCTTCAAGCCTCTTTAAGAGGGATAATTTATGTTTTTATATGAGAAATGAAATAATGGCAGGTTTGAACACCTTTAATGGGGTAAAAATGGAAGCCTGAACCCTGCATAGGTAATGACTGGCACCCATCTGGACTACACAGCTCTGTCATTGGGTGGTGCCTCAGACTGCAGTTTTAATTGTGACGCCTATGGTAACACAGGGATTTCGACGAGGAGAAAGGGGAGGGCGTATGGGGCAATTTTGCATATTTCTATTTGTGAGAGCTGAGGGGTGGAGAGGATGCTCTCCCACCCTTAACCCCTTTAAAAATGTTTTACACACGCTTTTGAAAATTAAATTGAATTCCTACGTTGTTTGAACAATTGACCGCTACATCTGTTTTCTTTTTCTTTTTCTTTTTTTTTTCTTTAATGTTATATATCAGATTTTAAACTTGAGCTGCAAAATAGGCCCTCAGCAGGCCAGCACAGCCTCGGAACCATGATACACTCGATCTTCTGGATGCATTGGTTAATTGGGCGGCTAATTAATCCACAATTCAGTAAAAATCCCAGTTCGACTTAAAATTTTGGCAAAACGCATTTTGGTTTGTGATATATTGAGATTAGTAACAATATACAACCTGAAATCCCTCGCTGAATACATTTTAAATTCCTCCTTTAAGAGAACATTTCAAATGGCAGGAAGAGCCATTGAAAAACACACAAAATGCTGTTATTATCTGGTTTTTCAACTTTAGCGGATTTTTAAAAGATCCGTTAAATACCTATACCCTGCCTTGATTGCCTCCTCGATAACACTGCACGTCTGAGTGTGTCTTTGACTTATTTTAACATCATTATTTCCTTTGACAAGCAATTCATGTGATTTTTTTTTCGTGTGAAAGGTCTACTTTTGTAGAAATAAATGCACAGTCAGTTGTAACGGATCCAGAATAAGGTGACTGACCGTCACCAAATTGAAACAATTCCAAAATGTTGTGTACAACAAAACCAACAGGGGTGTCCCCGTTACATCCCTGCTCCGCGCGCCCACGAATCAACACACACGGAAAAAACCTGGCGCGCTTAAGGCACGCGCGCGCGTACACGTCCACGGGGTCCAGGTGCGCTATTAGCGGGGAAAACGACCGGGCTCGTCTATAATCTGCACCCACGCCCCTGGAGTTTCTCATTTGGTGAAATACATTTAAGCATATTGTTTAATTTAAAAGACCTCTTGAACGCTGCTCCGAAATCACATCTTTCAAGTTACATAATTGCTGTAAATCAACAGCAAACATCTGACAGCTGAGAGTTGAGGACAAACACAGCACAGGCAATAAAAAAACACAAGAAGCACACATAGTAATGTATATTTATAGTAATGCATATGTGGCTATAATTTTCATCATTCTCCGACACTAAGAAAAATAATGATAATAGGCCAATCCTCCATGCAAAAATGGCAGAAGTTAAAATGACATAAGAACCTGCTGTGGGCCTATGGCAGTCTAAATTGATCTACGGGGGGCTGATTTGCATCGAAAACTGTAATATTACCACTTCCAGATAATTCGCCATATGCCTGACTTTAATATAAATAAATTTGCACCTGCACAAGGCCCGTGCTAATAATGAATGCATAATATATAAACATGGCTCCAAACAGGCAGACTAAACAAAGGGGCATAAAATGCCCTCAGACAGAGATGTTAATGTTGATTTTCTGTTATTTTCCACGTAGATTTGTTCAGGATTATCATAATGCACTGTAATAGCAGAAGATCAACTTGGTAATAGGGTCAGGGATTTGCTGCATTTTGAACAAGAAATACGAAAAAATAATAATTTTTAACAAATAAATCGCCTTATTTAGAACTAAAATGAAGCCAAAGAAAAAACAGACAATATCAAATTAATTAAATAGGATGGAAAATGTGAATGCACTAATTACAGGCTATGTGGGTGTAGACAAGCCTATTAAACTATTAAAGCCGTTGTTTAAAAGGCCTTTTTTTTTTTATTAGTCATCCAATTAAATATGGCAACAATCTGTCTTAATACAGCAGGATAAGACTTCTGCCCATAAATTCCATCAAAATCACCTCCCAAAAAATAAGGGCATCCCTCTGGAATGGAGCGCCTGTGCTCAACATAGTCCCAAAACAGCTGCAATTAGCACAAGCTACACAATGAAAGCAATAAAAATCTAAAAATATATACATATAGATCTAGATATATATAGCATCCACTTGAAAACTTTACAAGAGAGTTAATGTGTCTGAACGGTAATCAATTCAAATAAATGTCGGCCTGTATGGATGTTTTCATTTCTCTTTCTCTCTCTCTCTCCCTCTCTGTATTTCCACCTCATTCTCCCTATTCAGCCATTTTACATATTCATAACTGGAGTTGGTAATGCGAAAACAATCCATGGTATCAGCACCATCTGTGGCATCATGGGCCGCTAGATACAACCACACAACAGCCAGGGGGGAAAAACACACTTTACACCTTCACACTTAAAATATTTACCTGTGCCGCTGCGGTAAACTGATACATTTGATTTAAAGAGTAATATCCTTTTCAAGTCCTCATCAGATGGCATCCGACCATAGATTAGATCAAAGCAAAAGACCATGCATATTATTTATAGCAACTGATTATGCTGTTTTTTAGTTTGATTGTCACTTTTAATTTAATTAAAATTAGGTAAGACTTCAGTGTTCAATGGTTAAGATGTGAAATATGTCAACAGTTTTTTTTTGTCTTACCTTCTTGGAGAGAGTACAGCAGGAGTAAAGTTACAAGCCACATGCCATAAATAGCAGGTATATTTTTGAGGAATATTTGGCAATCCTGGCAAGTGTGCGGCGCAGTTTTTTGGCCAGGCGGGTCTCCGTGCTGGACTGGCGACTGTGCTCCCCGGAGGTCTCTCCAGCCCTGCCGCCCCGCTAAGCATGGAGGGGAAATGAGAGGAGCCACAGCCCCGCCCATGTCCCCTCCTCTCCTCCGACTACCGTGCATACAAATCCATCCTTATACTCTATTAAAACACCACGGAACGATGGGTCACAGCAAATGCCGACCGTACCGAGGGCTGAGTTGAGCTGAGTTGACTTGAGTTGAACAGCGGATTTTTTTTTTTTTTTTTTTTTAGTTCAGTTTGGTCTAAATTGCCAGTTTGGGTGAGCGGTGGGATTACGCAGACAGATCCGCTGGCACCTTGGAGAGCGCACCCACCTGTGCGCCCCAGATGACTGCCTGCCTTTCTTTGCGCAATATGGATCTACAATAGCCGCTCAGGCTGCCGCGGAAACTGTGAAAATGTATCAGTGTTCTTCTTTTTTGTGTTTGGACATTGGTTACAGGGCCCTGGAGAGCAGCATGACAGCAAAATGACTGTATTTCTTTGTCTTGCGGAGCCACGAAACGTGCATAGACATTTGTGCACAGAAATGCACTGCGGAGAGAGAAGGAGGAGGGGGAGGGAGTGAGAGAGAGAGGAGGGGGGCATCCTGTCACAGAATACAACTTCCAAATCTAACCAAATGCAATGACCTGATTGTATAGAGCTAGAGTTAATCCATGAGGGACAATACGAACTTTTTTTGGGAGGGGGCTCTATAAAGCCATTCTCTCTGTTGAGACTGGTGTGGAAGGAGACGCTGCATCTGCATAAATTAAAGAAGGGCGAGGACACTCCTAGTTCATATAATATTCAAAGTCACGCCGTTGGTGCCAGTGTTGAGATCCAGCTGCCCTGCACAGGCCTACAGCGTTGCCTCCAGCCTTTTAAAGGCTAGTATAAGACCAAGCTTAATTAAAGGATAAAAAATGTGAAAATACCAATTAAGTTTATATATAGGTCTAGAAAAAATATCAGCAAGCTCCAAGTTGGCTCATGAATTCAGTTTGAAAGCTTCTCCCAGAGTCCTATCTGCATATCAATTATGGTAGAAATTTCTGTTTTTTCCATCTGAATGTTTTCACTAAAATTCTTAATTTGCATTTTGGATCTGGTTTTAAGTATCTGATGTCTTAAAGGTCTCAACAAGGTGTGGATGTACTTCATTCACCTGCCTCAGACATAATGAACACCTTAAACAGCAGCCATGACAGATGGCTAATATCAGCAATATCAAAAAAGTGTGAGAGCTGGACTTTCCTTTAAGATTAAGGAAGTTACAGCACTAACACGGAAATTTGTGAGTTAAGGTGGTGATGGTGATGCTTAGAAATTTGGAAAACTTATAGGGCCTGATTCTTATGAGTACATGTTTTCCCATCGTGCCAAGTGTTCACCTCACCTAAGAATATCTGGACCACATAAGCCTGTGAGGCTTAAATGGAAACCAGTGAGCTGCAGAATCTAAAATGTAAACACACACACACACACACACACACACACATATATATATATGTATATATATATATATATATATATATATATATATGAAGCTTACACTGGAGATCACTGTTTGTGCATTTGCTCATACTCAAGCAGGCTGAACCTAAGCAAGTTCAAGAAAAGGTTGGCTGCCACTCACTGCAGAGGCAGCTGTGGTCAGATCTGACGTCCAAGCTTCACGCTGAACATGCAGGTCACTGCTGACACCTGCTGGTTGAAGTTGCACATGCAGTTGGATCCATTTTTAATTTTATGCAGACAGTAATGACACACTCAGATACAAACAGCATCCATCAGTGATTCAAAGCATACAGTGAGCAAAACAAATATCAAGACAGCACAAGTCATATGATGCATTCTTGACAAGTGTGCAAAATATGAAATACAGACACATCAATGGTCTCTAAGATATTCTGTTACAGTCACTTTTTCTGGCTAAACTTATTAGTTTTTATAGGATAGTAAGGAGTTGGTGCTGTTCATTTTAAGGCAGTTCTTTTGGCTGAATATGTAAATTATGACTCTTGTGTCTGTTATTTTTATGTAAGTTTTTGTATGTATGCTTATTTTATGTGCATTCTTATGCACCTCACTACAAAGAGAATCTTCCCTCAGGCACAATACTGTTGAGATAAACTGATTGGTTGTGTGATACAGTGTGTTGGTGTTTTGTATATTTTCATAAAGGCTACAGTAGTGAGTGAATTATGCCTGAAATGGATACTGACTCAGTTGAAGTGAGAAAATAAGCTCTTGCTGATGAAATTTTTAGATGGAGTGTAAAAGTGATTTGTGATGTTTCATTTGTATGTGACACATCACATCATCAGATGTCACCTCCACCAATCAAGTTAATATGTCAGCTGTTGTGCAGCTTGAATAACATTGTCTAAACCTGCATGTTGGAAAGCAACTTTCGTCGAGAGCATACATTACCATGTTGAGTATTTCTGTCCTAGCACGCCTAGTAACATGGAGCAAAATAAATTATTCCTAGCATGTAGGTCAGTGTGTTGAGAGGGAGCACCAAACAGACAGCAGACTAAGTATACATACAACAGAGAGTTAACCCTCCTTTCTCCTGCAAAGAACCCAATTTGGGTAGTTTTGTTTGTATTTAGTTCCAGACTGTAGTTTCGTTGCAGACAGGTGTCCAAACAAAAATGTAGAAAAGACAGTTAATATGTCTTCCTGTGATGAGTTCAGACATGGTTAAATGTGATTTATGTTTCCAGCTGTTCATATTGCAATTTTTATGAAGTAGTTTGAGGATGACAGTATGTGGTGAAGGGTGATCCAAGCTTGGGATCTCAGAAGGTCAAATGGAAAAGAGGGAATCTGTAGCAGTAAAGTACATAAAGTACATACTGTGTAAACATGCAAGATCTAACTTGCATTTGACATGGAATGAATGTTCTCTTTGCTGCTGGTAGTGTTGCAAATAGATGGCTGTCTTCATCCTGGACTGTTTTAGGAATGGTAATTGGGGAAAAAAAGACAGTGCTCTTTTATGCCTCACCTGCTATAACTTTATCTGCACTGTTACCATTTCCACAGGTTTGATAAATGAGATGTTGTTAAAGAGTGAAAAACATTCATGATCAGCAAAATACAGGTGCCATGTCCCATTAAAAGACTTAATGAATATACTACCAAACTGGCTTGGTGAGAGCCAGAGAAATGCAAGTAGTGGGAGAATTTGGTTAGTATATTGTGGCTTGAGGATGGCACTAGTGAAAGGTCACAAGGTCACCAAATTTGATAGGATTCATCCCCTGGGTAGCATGAATGTGCTTACCAAATTTCATGGCAATCTGTCAAATACACTTTTCAAACTTGACTTTTTTGCCTAAAGGTAGCACAAGAAGAAAGTTAATGGGAGCATCAAAATCAAGAGGACTCTTCCTTTAAGGAGCATGAATGTACCCATCAAATATCATGGCAATCAGTAAGTTAGGGTTAGAAATACTGTGTCTTGTGTGCAAGTTTGACTTTTTGGACCGTGGGGCATGCTACAGGTCATTAAGTCATCAAAATTAATTCATTCATTCATTTATCCAGTCAGTCTGTCTTGTCCTTATTTTTATGTCCAAAAAACAGACTTGCACAAAAACGAACATAATGTGTGTCTAGCAGCTTGCTTAACAAGACTGTAATACTAAAGACCAACTGTTGCCTGTGACAACAATTTTTTGGACTGAAATTTGCATGCAGCGTGGCAACCATCGAGCTCACAAAGATTATGTTTATACTGCACATTATCACACGTGATAACAACAGTAATCTTAATTTAAAGAGAACACTTATCAAAACAGCGGAAAATATTGCTATACATGATAAAGACACATATTTGTGAAACACATTGATGTGAATTGCTGAGGGCAAGAAAGAGGGAGACTCACAGAACCACATGATGTAAACGCTCTAAGCCACACTATTCACCCCTCTCTGATGTACATCAGACTCACTACATTTTTACGTTGACAGGACGTTGAATTAACAGGGGAACAGGGGAGCATTTGGAAACAGGTGAACTGGGGAACCAATTGGAAGAGAGAGCCAAATATATATATGGACGTTTGCTCGACTGAGGTGTTTATAGCTCACATTGCAATCCCATGCAGCTTTGTATGTGGCACATGCTGCTCATGTGACTTAGTAAGCCAAATAATCCTCAGACCCTTGTTTTGAAATAAACTGTACAGTATGCAGTGGCACCATGAGCTACTTTGTATTTGCTAGCCACTAAGTACTAATGTAAGTGTAACTACCCGTATGGAAAAAATGAGAATATGTTAAAGGAACATGATTCATTTTCCAAACCTTTTTACAAATTTCACACTGGGTCTGCCAACTGCTAACTGAAACTGTCCTCCGTAGGCTTGTGGCTACTCAAATAAATGTGGTTGAGACAGGTGTGAAGTTTTGTGCCACAAAGTGTGAGAAGATGTAAATTGTACTCCTGTCAGCGTCTCCATTTCATTAACTTTGCATGAAGACTAAAGAAAAAATTGACGATAATTCTTCATTTGTGCAGTGGCACATTGTAAAGGTAATCATTTTCAGTAGCCAGTGACTTTTTCTGATAGGGTACTCTGGCGCTGTAGCATTTTCCCACCATCTCTACTATATGGCCAGTTTTTTTCACAACCTTGTTAGAACAGTTTCCCCTTCTTAAGCTTCCCGTTTACTGGTGTAATTAGGGCTTTTAATTTGTCTTCAGGAGATGTAGCACTCTGTAATGATATCCTGGCCCATGACGACTGGCTTTTAAGTTTACCCATGAACTAATCTGTATTCGGTGTTCTCCCTCCTTTAACCCAGCAGGGGGTGATGCAGTCAAAAGTCTTGCCAAGTGACTCACCTCAACATGCCACAATTACAAAAACAACACCAAAGGAAGGATTTTATTCAAAACTTTATTTGATTTTGTAGTTTTCATAATAAAGAGACCAAGATCTGATATGCATGGATGAGAGTTTGTCAATGGGGACATCGTTTGAGGGTGAGCCAGAGCAGAGCTGTATATTGGTATGCAGAGAGCAGCAGTGCGGTGCCATTCGGTGAGTCTGCACTCCACATGGCAGGAGGAGTACAGGGGCTCCAGTTCACTCGATGCTCCTCTCTGGATGTTCACCCTGCATCCCGTCATTACAACTCCCTGACCCAGAACATGTTTCATCCATTCTTGGTATTGCTTGCAGTATCATCACAGTAACTCAAAGGTGCAGTGTGTTGAACTGTCAGAAGTATTCTTACAATCCTGTTGCGGTTTGCATAGAGTTGCTTGTCATCGTAAGGCCCTCACAGACACAATCTCAATATTACCTCCAACCTTTGCCTTCTCATAACAGAACAAAGGGCAATTTATTGATTCAGTGACACTGTAGTTTAAATAAAACACTTCTTAATACCATATCTGATTAGACAGCTTGCAGAGATTAGCCTTGTGCTCTTCATGAAAATCCATGCTTAAAGAACAATGCTGCCCAAATTTAACCTGTATTTTCCAACCATAGTAATTGGTAATGCTTTATTTAAGAGTTCAGATGATTGGTAGTTTACCCCCTTCTTTGTCTACAATGTATTTGTATGAAGCAAGTGTCCAAAAACATGTTGTTTTCAGATCTGAAGCACCAGTGACAATGCAGCAGGTCTACTACAACCCACAGAGTCTCTATTCTGATTAACCGTTGCATCTTTGGGGTACGCACACACAATCCTTTCCTAGAGAAAACATTAGTTACTGTTCTCTAGAGTCTCTAATGTGTTCAAATTCATCTAACTGTTGTCTAAAAATGCATCCCACACAGATGGCCTTTTTGTAGTGATGGGTATAGCGTAGCCTACTTACTTCACTGATGGCTCCCCACTGGGCCCAGCTGCTTGTAGCTTTTTCTAGCTTTTTGTAAGGATGCAAAACATAGTGTCCATCATGGCTGTATGGGGAAATTCTTCTGATTTTGTTGTGCAAATTTTCACAGTGACATTCTTTGACACATCCTGAGCACACAAATCTGGCAGGGATGGATTCCAGTTCTTGCAGCATAGCCTCACTATGCCCACAGAAACACCAAGACTCTCCTATTGTGTATAGTGAAAGTTCTCATTGCTCTTCTTGTCACTTCTCTGTCTCTTGTTCTTGTTCTCCTCAGTTCAGCATCTGTATATTCCTGCTCAAATATATATCCCTGGCCACTGAACTAGAGGTGTGCCACTGCAAACAGAAAAAATCGAGTTCCACCATATTTGCAATAATGTCAACATCTGCTGGATAGCAGAGAGATACATGTGCTTGAAGCTGCACCTTTTTTGCAAATGGAAACCAAAACTCAAATGTTGCAAAAGACGGCCATGTTTATGACTATTTTAATTACAGGCACTCAGCTTTGTATTGCAAGCAAGCCAGATTTGAAAACAACATGTTTTTGGAGAGCTAGTGATTCTTTTGACACTTGACCCATGCAAATGCATTGCAGACTCTGATGGAGGTAAAGTACAGATCACTGTCACTTTACAATGAATTGTTTGATTGCACTTTGGTCACAACTGATCACTATGGTTGGCAATTTGGTAAAATGATGCCCACGTTGAAATTGAGCAGAGCTGTCCTTTAAACAGATTTAACAAATCTCAGCATCTTGAACAACTTCTAAACTTCTGTCAGCACTCAAGCCTAATTTTGTTATGTCACAATTCTTGAAAATTAAAGGAACATGCCAGCATTTTGAGAAAAATACCCTTTCTTCTGACTCACCCAGACTAAGACAAGATGTTCAATAACATTTTCAAATCTATACATCCACTGGTTCAGTTACCATGGGTAAATGGGTATCTTTCCATCTGATGCAGTGATCCATGCAAATTCCAAGATGTATATATCTTGCGTAAATAAGACAGCTTTGGAGTTGGTGTAAGGTTTACTTTTCACTTTGATATAGCTAGGCTAATAACTCCCATAGACTTCAAGTCTTTATGTTAAGCTAAAAGGAATCAATCTACTGGACAAACATGTGAAAATGGTACTGAACATCTTGTCTCAGTCTGGGTAAGTTTTAAAAAGGGTATGTTTCTCAAAACCTTCAAGTACTCCTTTAGCTCTCTCTGGTGTATATTTTCCCTTTAAAATCGAACAAGGACATAGAGAACATACAGCCATAGCATTTCAGGTGCATACTCTCCACAGTATTTCTTCCACTTTGAACTGCAGAATTTACCTGCAGTGTCTTTCCGAAGAAGCTCAGCACCTGACTGTTTCTTTATATGTGCTTTTTGGTTCTTCTTGTCTCACTCAGACAAAAAAATGACATACCAACGGTGATTATGCATACACAAAAATATATAGCTCTTTAAAGTGCCCAACAGACTCCCTTTATGGTATTGCTTCAAGCCAGTGATTTAAGACTAGAGGCACATACAACAGCTCTGAAAAACACAACAAGTCTCTGACCACCACCAGAAACATGGTGGTGGTCAGTGGTCACTTGGTATCACTATTTCACATTTCACTATACAGTACAATCATTTCAGACCTGTTGTGATTTAGGGAGGTACATTTATGTCTAACCTGACACAGTGTTTACCCCATCTGTCCCATTCTCCAGAGGTATTTAAAAAAAACAGACATTCAGTGTCTTGAATGTGCAACAGTTGTATATTATAAATGCAGCTAACATTGTATTTCATTGGTTGGAGTTTATGCATTAAGTTATGGATGAAAATATACATTCCTTTCCTGATATGAAGATTGGTATTTGACAAATAGTCCCAGTTTGGCACAGTCAATGGGCAACATCAAGAGGGTCACTTGTCCTATTTCTTGCTTAATCAGGTTATAGTTGAACTTCAGCCCCCTACTCTGCCTGCTCATGAAACACTGACCCCATGCTCACATTAAATATAACTTTATGGGTCATTCGGTATATGCGTGGGCAGAGGGCACTCTGGCTCATCTGCATTTCCAGCATAATGGGTATTTTTTTCACTGCACTGCAGCTGAAAGTGATTACTTATTGCAAGGAGTAAAACACTGAATGAATGTCGATCATTATTTAGGAGAAGCGAGCAATTTCCGTTTAGGGGCACACCGTAAGATATGGGAACATGTGTCTGATCCAGGCATGTCCAGGGCCATTTAGAGCCACATGACCGAATAGTGCATAGCCTTGCCAGGATTAGCACAATGAAATCAGCATGGTGTGTGATGGGAGTTACAATTAACCTCAGAGCTGATGCTACCGGCATTACACAGGTATATTAGAACAGGTATTCCAAAAAGTACATAATTCTATTTTCAAGCACTGTGTCTAAAATCTGGCCCATGTTGCTTAACATGCTTCGAATGCATTGGTTATTTGTCTTAAAAGCAGCATCATCGGAGGGTCATTCATTTTTCTGTAGGGGTGGGGTTGGGTAGGTGTTTCAGGGGATTGTCTATCATTTCAGTTCAGTAGCTTGTTGTATTATTACTGTTGCATTTGCTGAGTTTCATAAAATGTTTTGCAATATGTAGTTGTCCTCGTTAACAGACAAGTGTAGAAGCGCTAACAGGCACCTGTGTTTTGTATCAAGCAAAGAAAAGTTAGTATAAAGAGCTGGGCTGAATCCTTACAATGTTCTTTCAGTAAAAAAAAATACCCTTTATTTTACTAAGTTGTTAGTTAAAACTGGAAAAGATACCAGTGTGGGTTTGTGGATAGATATCTACAAATATCCATTGATATCCAGCAGAGATGTCAGGAGAAATAGTTTGAAATTATAAGACTACACAGCACTCTCAAAATCATATTTTGATTTTGATCTAGTTTACCATCTTATTGAAGATCTGCTGTGGATTTTGTGTTGAAGGAGGATTTAGCCCAGCTCTAACTGCTTACATTGCTTTATTCCCTGTTTCAAGCATTTGAACAAAGAAATGTTATTGTTTTGAAGTCATATGAAAAACAGTCAAAGGCTCAGTTTTTTTATGCAGCCTGGCTGTAGCCACAGAAAATATTTCACATGTCATGGCCACAAACTACTTCACAACTGTGTGACATGAGATATACTATATCTCTTTCCCTAAATTGGATTATTTGATCCACAAAATTTGATTACTTATGCCCAAAAATTAACACATTCCTTTAATTTAATAAAGTGCACTCAAATGTGCATATGTTAATCAAGAAGTTTTTAAGTTATAACTTCAAAAGAAGCCTTCTACCAGAGACACAAAGGTTACAGGGAAGAATGGACAACCATATCAGATTTTCACTCCCTTAGAGTGAAAATCAAAACAAAATAGACTTGTTTTGTCATCCCTCTGTATTGGCTGTAATAGACAAAATGCAAAGGCCTTCATCTAGAAAAACAGGCAAATTCACAATAGCTGCGACATGTGCACGCATGCATCCATGTGAGCACCCATTCACACTCACACACAACTTCACAAACACTTGACCTCCCAAGGCAAATTTCAGCCTCACAGGTAGAAAGCTGTGGTTGCTATAGGGTGGGCACAGCTTTGTGGACCAATGAACGGATAGACTTTTGTGCTCCAATGAGCTGATGGATCAACAGAATGAGATGGTGGAGTGAACACGCACCACTGAGAAAGGAACCACTGCTGAGTCCAACGATAACCCCCACAGTGTCTACAACAAATGGTTCATGAGTTATCAAAGGGGGCATGGCTATAGTGTAGGGGCAGGAGTGAGCAAATTACCAACATTACAGTTGTAAATGCTAGAAAACACAATAGTAGACAATATGACAACAGAGGCAGCAGGAAGCCTCAACCGAGGCAGCACACACAGACACACACACACACACACACACACACACAGAGGACGATGACCAGCCACAGAGCAGCTGCAGCAGCCAGGTAGAGGGGGATGACAATAGGCGGAGATAATGAAAAGCAGTTTTGGTGGTGTTTTTCATGCGAGTGACTAGTCTAGAGCCAAAAATTACGCCAAGGTTTTTTAGAGTTTTAAGAGATGAGGCAGTTGTCAAAGTGGGGTAATGAATAAAAAGATGCTTTTGCGTAGAAGGACCAATGGCCTGCATTTCAGTCTTGCCAGCATTAAGCATTAGGAAGTCTGAAGACACCTAAATTTTAATTGTACACAGACACGTCTTAAAGGTTAGCCAATACAGAGCAGTCATTGTGCTTGCTGGGCATGAAGATGTCAGTATCGGGAACTTAAAAATGGGAGAGGGCCAAGGACCAATCTCTGAGGAACACCATAGTTAAGCTAAGATTTAAACCAAGAGAGCATCAGGCCACAAATACCAATTAGATCTTCCAGGCGCTTTAACAATATGTGTGGTCAGAGGACTAGAAAAGCGCTATAGAAATACAGTCCATTTACCATTTAATACGAGCCCCTCCTGATCCTCATGATCAACCTTTGCACAAAATCTTCTGCAAGTCTGTGAATCCATTTTGAAGTTATGGATGTTTTTGAGATAGGCCATTCTCACTGCCATGCCCCCTTTTAGCCAGCTAGTATGAATACAAACACACACCTTCACACACACACACACACACACACACACACACTTGACCTCCAGTGGGTGAAAACTTTGGCCTCCAAAGGTTGGGGAATTTTTTGTGGACCGACTGACAGAGCGACTGATAGAGTGACTGACAGAGCAAGTTACTGAGTTGCTGGTCTCAGCTAAAAAAAGAGAAGAGGGCACAGCACAATGATCTGTGCATATTTTTAATTTAAAACTGCTGACCCTAAACTGACAATCTGCAAAAGGCCCTGCACAAATGATGTTGAGAAAAAAAAATATACAGGTGCGTGAAAACCTCAGTTAATGTAGATTGCATATGAAGTCACATTAAAGTAGCATTAACCTAGTTTAACAATCGTGCTGTTTAATTAGTTTTAACATTTTTCTACTCCAGACAATGGCACAACAAACTGGTATCAAAACAAAAAAAAAAATTAACCAAAATTAACTATAAGAATATGTGAGCCACTTGCTCAGCCTCACCTACTTTTTTTTTTTTTTTAGGTTATACATAATATTTAAGTTAATTAATAAGTTTCCTAACTGAAAATGGAGTTGATGAAGCCAGGGTCAGATTAACATTGTTTAAAAACATTCTAAATATGCTTTTCTTTAATTTTTGGGAGATTCCTTTTCATTGATTCTGTCAGTATTTTGTTAACCTGTTGTGATATTGGCTATGTCATCTTTCACATTTGGCTTTTCCACTGTGTTCCAGTATCAAGACTGTGGACAAACGATGTGTGGGAGTCCCACACATCGTTCTTTTACCAATGTTAATGTGCATTGGTTTACGTTGTATTGAGAAGAATATCGTTTAATAAGACAGAGTTGTGTTGGATATTTACCCCAAATAAGTCAAGTTTAAGTGTCTCTGGTGGCTTCACCTTTTTTTTTTTTTTTTTTTTTTAGCATAATTGATTTAACTATGTGCACATTTGGATAAAACCAAGAACATATTAATATGTGTGCATTCACACAGTTTGTACTGAATATCATCTTCTCACTTTACATGTTGCACACACATGATAGTATTTTGTGCCCATGCATATTTTTTCATTCTAGAAAGACTACAGTACAGCCAAGTGCCATTTGTTTTTTAAATACCAACTTGAACATAATGAAGTTGCATGTGTGCAAACACATGTGCATATACAAATATATGCGAAGGTATATAAATATGAATATTCATATGGATTTACATACATGCATTAACTCATTTCTTTTTTGGTGTCGATTTTGTATCAGCTTTGGATCCTGAGAGGCCATTTTCTGTGTTGTCGATCCCTGACGAAGTTACAAGGCACTCCTTACTGCAAGGCAGATTGGGGGGAAAGAGACAAGGTTAGGACTGAACACACAACAGCTTAAAGGGACATTGCTGGGCTTCATTTAAAGGAATACTCCAACGTTTTGGGCAAAGTAGCCTTTTTCCAGCTCTCCCAGACTGAGACAATATGTTGGATTACCATTTTCACCTCTGTATGTCCGGTGGGTCATTTCCTATGGGTAGCATTTCATATTAGCTCAGCAAAAAAAGAAAAAGGTTATTTAACCCAAAATGTTGGAGTATACCTTTAAAATATGCTATGGTATGTATGGTGAGTTTCATTTTATAATGAGATACCTACATTTAAAAACACTGATGTTGCTAACAAAATGATGGCTAATACTACAATATAGTCGATTCTGGGTATCAGTAAAGTAAGTGTGTCATCTTAAAACCTTTACATACAAAGCAATTATTTTTTTCATTTTGAAATGCTGCTGATGATTTTTTATCTGTTTGATTTTGATTAGTGTAGTGTTTTGGAATGAAACCCATCTTATCTGACCTGTCTGAAAATGTCGAGAAAGAAGAAGAAAATCCGCACACGGATTGTGCGGATTTTCTTCTTCTTTCTCGTTGTGACCCTGTGATCATCCGGCACCTGGCCTAAAACAGGATTGGATGTGCACGCAACCACTCTGTCTATCTGTCTGAAAATGTCACCTGCAGTGTGAACTCTTGTCTCGATCGAAACAGTATATTTATGAAACTTTTGTGGTGATTTTAAAAAATGGACACTGATTTATATTCAGGTGGTTGTCCTGACTCACTTGTTCTCTTCAAGCTTGGCAAGAACGAAGAGAGTGAAGTTCTTGAGCAGCATGAAACCCATTAACAGCGCGATGGCTCCACCCACTGCAGAGGCTATCATGATGGTCAGGGTGTTGTCCACCACCCGCACTGCAGACATGAACATCAGAGCAGAGGAATGACATACAGAGGGTAAAGGTGGAGCAAAAACAACACACAAACAGTTTAATGACACAGACAAAGTCAACAAAGTTTATTTTGAGGATTAGGCATTATGATGTTAGGTAAAAAGGTTAGTCCTGGCAGTTTTATGTATCTATCATAGTGCTGACTGCAATGCATATGAGAAGAGAGCAGCAGCGTTGCCCTGGCTGAAGCCTCGTAAGCCTGAATAACCCCCCAGTCCCTGAGATGCCAAAAAATACAACATACCCAGGGGATTGTGACCTCAATTCTTACATCTTCTCTGGTAGTTTTAATTCCAGTTCTAAAGACAAATGTAGCACTAATGTGCGTCTAAGCTGTGATAGTACACTTGGGGTTTTCTAATCATTATTAAAAGTTTAAAAAAAAATTTCTTGTCAGCTTAGAAGTCAAAGCTAACTCAGCCCAAGTGACTCCCATTCAAGTGCAAAAAAATAGGAAGAACCACAACATGAAACACATCCGTGACTCTGTCTTATGAATACTTGGACTGTTTGTACCTTTACTAAACTTACTGTGAAATCCATCAAAATCTGGACATTGGAAAGGAACTCAACCAAGGTGCAGTCAAATTCAATTTTAATTTAGTTTAATTCAATCTCAAGTTTTACATGGCAGTTTTTCCACATTCCACATGAATGGGAGTGAGTAAGCCTCAACCTCTAGGCTACTAAAGTATATTCTGTACACACTCATGAAGCTGATATTTTCCGCACAGATATGGTATCAACGGCTGTCAAAATAGGACCAATACCATCCTTTAATTGAATTTGCTTAATGGGTAAATATTCTGTTTAACTTGTGGGAGATGAAACCATTATTTAACCATAAAAAGCCAAGAATATGAGATATATAGATTTGTCATCTTTATTGGTTCGATCCTGCAGTAGCAGAATGTTTGTGTGTGTGTGTGTGTGTGTGTGTGTGTGTGTGTGTGTGTGTGTGAAGGGGTGGGTGGGCGGTGGGAGGTTTGCTGTTTTTCACTACTTTTGGGGACACACACCACGCTTAAGACCAGTTAATTAGGGAAGGCCATTTTTGAGGTTAGGGTCAGGCTAAGTGTCAAGCAAATGAATGTAAGTCTATGTAATGTCACCCAAAGTGACCTAAGTAAACGTGTGTTTGTGTGTGTGTGTGTGTGTGTGTGTGTGTGTGTGAGAGAGAGAGAGAGAGAGAGAGAGAGAGAGAGAGAGAGATAATGCAATTACAATGGGACTTCTTTTTTTTGGCCTACACTGGATGAAGCTGGTGCCTTGCTGTTGCACCAGCATCGCCACACATTACCAGTGAAGACGGGTACCACTCACACTCGTCCACTACATAGAGGGTGAAGATGGCACTGTGGTTCTTGCCCTTCTCTTTGGGGTTGCGTCCGAAGCAGGTGTACTGGCCCTGGTCCTCGAAGGTGATGTTCCACAGCAGGATGGAGATGTTGTGCTCATGATTCTTGCCCACAAACTCCACCCGGTCTCGGTATATACTCACATCAGGCACCACCTCCTCCGATGCAATCACAGACTCACACACCTGAGTGGACCAGAAAGCTGTCAATCATCCACAATAACTACTAACAAATTACAGTTCACCCTAGAACAACATTTGACCGCCATGCCTAGGACTATCCACATTATAGGTGATGATTGTTTTGAATAGGCTAACTGCAAGAGGACTACTGTGTTCTCATACAACAACAGAAAACGGACAGAGGAAGAAATCAAGCAATGCAGAGAATCAAAGTGTTGAAAAAAAATGGTGAGGATTTAACTCAGCAAATGGAATCAGAGGATAAAGAGAGAATTTAGCTCTGGTTTTCCCAGACTCCAAACACCATCAAGTGATGCCTAAATATGTTGAGCGCCCAGCTATGCCCACCAAGATGGATTAATGTTATTTGTGCTGCCATGATGGGTATTGTGGGCAGTTCTGGCTTGATGGAACTGGCTAACAAAATAGCAGAGGGAGACATGCTTAAATGTGAAAGTTATTTTGATGTCCAGCAGCATTGGAGATGACATTCAGGTCTCTAAAGGGTAAACTGAAGAACCTCCTGACACAAAAGTAAGTCAAATGATAATGTGTGTCTTAGGAATCACTAACCTATCTATTGTTTTTGGTGGAAGACATGGGATGTGCACTGTGCCTATACTGCCTTCGAGACTTAAGTGCATTGCCTAGCAAGCATTTGTTAAATTTACTGTCTTCACATTTTATATTATATTATATTTTATGCTTGAGAGGGATGAAAATGAGGAAGCAGGCATTCCAGATTTAGCAAGAATTTCAACATCGTCTGTAATCAGGGAATTCAGTCTCTCCCCCTCAAACTCTTAGATGTTGAATCTTTCCACTTCTTTTGAATTATATTGTAAAATGCAGACAAAATAAAATATGAGGTTCAGAGGTTATAAAAGCATAGGATGTAATTTTGCTTTAAGAAGAAAACCTGGACAGGTGTACATGGCATCAGTGTAGATGACTGCAGGGGCTGTGTGCGTCCTCACCCTCTGCATGGTGCCGTTGTCATTGAATTGCCAGTTGAAGTAAAGATTCTTGATGCCGATGCAGCTGGAGTAGATACAGGGCAGCATGACCGTGCTGCCGTTCACTGCCTCCAGGAAGGGGATCTTCCCTACAGACATCTCCAGGGCCTGAGCAGACCAGACTCCTGAGAGGACAGAGAGCACAGAGTGTGAGGAGGTAGGAGCAACAGGAGAGACGCATTTTACTGTGGCCCTTAGAGCTCAACGCACTGCAACTTAAGAAAGCACACACAAATAGACAAAACACATGCAAATTAAGAAAACACCTTCATTAATTTGACCACACATGCACAGCATTTAGAAAACACGCTGCAATTACACCAGATGACAACATAAGTGTTTCCAGAGGATGGCATGTAATATTCATCTAGTTACTCTAACAAGTGGCTCCCAAAATTAGTATAGACACTGAAAATCCATTTTAGATTGAGGAAGACTAATAGTAATAGGCCAGCATAAGGTCAGCTAAAAACACAAGCAAATTAAGATGTTTTCTTGATTTGCTTGTGTTTTGTCTATTTGTGTGTGTTTTCTTAAGTTTCAGTGCACTGAGCTCTTAGAGCCACCGTAGCATATACATAAGTCGATGTCAGCTCAGTCTCTTTTAATTTCAGTGATAAGCTAAACCCAAAGTCCTCTGTCCACTGTCTACAATGCCAAACATCCTCCTCTCATGGCGTCTGTGACTGCAGGCTGCCAGTAATGACTTTCAACTGCTAGTAGAACCACAAAATGAAGCTTGTTAGAGAGTGATAACTCTAACACAGTCAGGACATAAGTTTTATTTGGTGATATCACAGACAAACTGGAATCTAAACCATGGTGTTTGGTAGAGATCATGTACACAAATCTGGAGATTACTAAAGCTAAACGCTATATTATTTTCCCTTTGAGAAAACATTTGCCTCCTTTTCAATGAGCAGCAACCAAAAGCTGAACAGTGGCATCCAAACACATTCAAATACTTGAAGTTTACAAGCTGACAAATATTATATCATAATTTGCAAATGTGTGCAGTGGTGACTACAGGTACATTATATTATGGAAACAAATTAAACTGACAGATTGTATAATAGCAAAAAAGTAATTTTGTGCTCTCTCACAAAAGTGAAAATGTAATTTGTAACAGGAAATGAATTCATTGTTTGGACTGATTCTGAGCAGTGGGTGGGGCATTACAGAAGTAGCCAATCAAATTATGATTTCCCGAGCTGCTTGTTTCCCTGCTCACTCTCAGTTTCCTGATGCTGGCATGAGCTAAAGTGGGCTGACTCATCATGACTGTGTTTTCATTGGAAGAAGCCTTTATCTTGGAGGAGGCTAAGATTTACATGACAAAAACCAAGCAAAATACCCTTTAATAACACGATTACAGATTTGCTCAAGGGCAAAAGAGATGAGTAATGTACTTTAATGTAGTTCTCCAAGTAATGCTTTGTATCTAAGCTCCTGACACACTCAAAAACTAGGCTGTAGCTTTGCTATATTCCCTTCAACACTGAACCAAACATATGATCACTACAAAAAGAATTGGCCGCAATTGCTATCGTCACAAAAAGAAGCGGTCATATGATTCCTCATGCCGCCATATCAGCAGAAAGCTCAGCACTGCTGAGGTTTCCTTGAGCAACAATGTCTACCAGCTGTTTTGTGGCACTTTTCTCTGACCTAACTGTGGAAGGGGACAAGGAAAAAGAGAGGACATCAGAATCAAGCCTAGAGTGTCAAAGTAACTAAAAAGGATTTGGCCATTTTCACCACATTGTCCACTTATGGGGGCTGTAAAAGCTTTCAGGAAAACTTGTCAAAAGTGGAGAACAAAACGTTAACAGAACGTCACTGTACTGGGAGCCATGAGTGGTGTTACAAGCCGAAATTCACAGCAAAGGAGCACAACATCCACAACAGCTTGAAGTCATGCTAACCTAAGTAAGACTGTTCCCAGAGACTTAACCTTGTCATTGTTATCCTATTGTCCTGTTAGAATGCCATCTATGGAAGAATCACATCCTTTAGTTGTGACTATAATCAGACCATAAAGCAAGTGTACATGTATGGTTGGCAGCAGGCCTGCAACCTTGTAAATGTTGCTTTATGACTGCATTACAGGCCCAGCAGAGAGACATAGTCTGCACCACACTGCATGAGAAGCCTGAGGTAGAATAAGCCTGAAATCCTGCTTCTTCCCAAAAGTTCTGCTAAAGACAGAAAGATGGGTCAGGTTAAGGAGAGGCTGTCTCTTCTCCTTTTCTCCTCTTGTCTGCTCCTCATTAATTCCAGACTTTAGCAGCTACTCCGCCTCCTCACCTAGCTGCTGCATAATTATACTCCCAGGCATGTGTCAAGACGTGTGGTCCCAGCAAAGAATGAAATAATTGTCATCAATTGCTGTCATTTCTTCTACATCAGTCAAGGACCTTGCGCTTTATGCCGCCATCTAGTGTATGAGGTGTAAAGTGCATTTTCACAAGGTGCTGCACAAAGCACAAACACTCGGATGCAGTGATTTTGTGGACCAAGCAAAACCTAAACATGATGAACGTTTCCTGGGTGTTGCTGTAACACTTTCTCCCTCTGGACCTCCACCCACACCTCCCTGCGACATAAACAGTCCTGTGATTATTCTCTCTTGTTTTGTGCATGCTGTGTTACGCATCATTCATGACATGGTCAAGGTCAACCTCTGGACAAGACCCAGTGCGCCAATTAGGAATAACACATTACAGTATCCTCAAGAGAGGGCTAAACACAGTGAAACCGGGCACATGTGAGAATGCCTTGTTATTAATTCAATGTAATGTAATGCATGCTTTCTCACAAACTTGCAGGCTCCAGTCTCTGTCTCCAATGCAGCACGATGATCTTGCAGAAACAGCAATAGAAATAGTGCAGCATCTTTCTCCTCCCCCCTCTCTCTGTCTCCCTCTGTGTCTGTCTGTCTTTCCTGCTCTCTTTTCACACATACAGTTTGGCTTCACACTCAGTCTGTCTCAGTGTTTGTTTGTTTGTTTGTTTGTTTTATCTCAGGCTTCTCACCACACTTGTTTTTTTTTTTTTTTTATCTGATTTTACAGTTCTATATTTTCATTCTTCCCTGACCTCTGTCCTTATGCTTGTTGTCTCATTACAGAGCCTTGTTTGTGACCACCAGAGACTACCACGAGGCAAATGCAGTGAAACATAATGACAACATAGATCTCCACTCCCTAGCACTTTGCCTCTGAGTGCATTCAAACATTAACACCTTTACACACCCTTATTTTCAGGGTGTAGGTCCATGGCTTCTTGTTTGCATTTCTTATCTAGGTTTTCATTGGAACTTTTCTTTTGCAAACTCCTTGGTGCCTGAGGTAAAAGTAGAACAGTGGTGCTCTAGTTTCTAGCCTACATGCATCAACTTTAGAGGAACACTTCAAGCATGAATCTGCAGAAGACTACATTTTTGGGGCTTTTATATTTCTAATATCTTGTCTAGGCAAAGAGATGCACCATCAAACTAAGGTTAATTTAGTGCCTCACACACTCTATTATGGCAGTAGATGACATTATGTGTGATGTGAAGACTGGGATTTCAGGTTTAGGGAGTGACAGCAATGGACTGACCCCCAAAGACCAACAGCATGAGAGAGAGAGTATGAGCCTGAAATACAGGTCATGATTTGAACTGTTGGGTTACGGTTTGTAAATGAAAAAAAAAAAAAAAAAAAAATCAAGGTTTCCCTTAAAAGGTCACAAAATACATTTAAAAAACAATATTAAAAATATTGTCAGATTAAGGACAACCCAATCAATATTTGTGAGGAAAAGAGCAAGAACTGAGACATGAAGTTTTCATTGTATATCCTGATTTTTTTTTCTGACCACTAAAAAACTCCCATGATTCTCCCTCAGTCACATTATAGTATTTCCCAAGTCATTCCACATGGAACAAATCCAAACAAAAGACCTACTGACATAATATATTTGAGTCTGATTTCTGGATTTGAGAGAGAACTAGTAACAAGCCTACATAATGTCTAAGCAACTTTCTGTACAGTGTAGCAGCTTTGCATAGTTAATAAAGTTAACACACATCTCAGAGTGCACTATGCCACTTATGTTATGGACACTTATCAGTAAGGCAAAAAAAATCTGACTCTTTATTCAGAATAAAATATTTTTGAGCAAATGATACAGTTGATCTAGTCATTTCCTCTGCAGTTACTGTCGTAACTTTCTCTCTGCAGTGCTTGGCCACCTGCATCTGCTGTTTTAGTCTGCCATGCAGTTTTTATTACTGTTGGTGGCCAAAATACTTCTCGGCCATTCCACCACTGAATACATGCAGCATCTTTCAAGACAAAGCTGTTTCAGTCAGCTGGTGTAAACAGTTTGTGTCATTATGAAAACAAGTGAAGAAATATTGTTATGACTGAGTAATATATATATATATATATATATATATATATTTTTTTTTTTTTTAAAGCTGTTGTTTTTATCACCTTTGACAGCTAAGATTGGTATGTTGAAGGCAATTTGATCTCCTACTTATACAACGATGAAGACCGAATCTGTCCTAACTTTGTAGTTCAGTTTAGTTTATTAGCTAATAAAAGGCATTAATATAATAATCTAATTATAATAATGTAATAATAATACATTTAAGCATCTCAGTGTAAAATCATCAGGTCAGCAGGCTTATTTCCATTGTGGTCGCTGACGTTTTAACGGGAGGATGGCGCAGACAGAAAAGTCAAGGCAGGTAATCTCCTCAACAACAACCCATATCAAACTGAAAACACAAATGCCAAAACAGATCTATATAGCAGTAACTCGATTAAAATAACCACACAACATGATATCACAACAAATTCAATCTCGGTTCCCAGACTGACACTCACTTATTTCCAGAATGTCCATGAGCCAGGTTTTGACCTCATTTTTAAAGAGAATGTTTGCTGCACTGCTGCTTCACATCCAAAAGTAAGTTTAATTTTTCTAAATGACATGTTTATTTATGTCTTTGTGAGACATGAGATTTTTGTCTAATATATTGACTTTTACAGCATTCAAAAGAGGTCAGTTGCTAGTGGCTGCTTCACTATAATGCAGGAAAAATGTGGGATGGGGGCATCTATTACAGGCACTGCTGTATAACCAATCATCAGCAATGACTGCAATGGGATGCTCAAATCCAGCCAGTGCATTTTCATTTGGAAATATGATGGGATGCTGTTATTGGAGGTGTCTGGTTGGGTTTCCTGTCCAGCCAATCAGAATCCAGTCACAGGACCATACTGTGAAAACACACAGCAGCAGAGGCTATCACCTCCCTCCCATCTCACATCTGCATGTCAGTTTGCCAACAACTCCATCATCAGGTAAGGAATATTCTCCATAGTGTGATTCAGCAGTTTAAGATTCAAGTTAACAAAATGAAGAACAACATCATATCAATTATGGTTTAGTGGTTCTTAGATGTGCCTTTGCACTGGCTGACTCTGCTATTTAATCGCTGCAGATACAGATACAGAAACAGGCCCTGTGCTACAGTCGTGGATGGCCATGCCTGGTCTAGAGTGTCTGACACAGCTTTTCCATTACAAGGCAACTTCCCTCTGCAGATATTTACTCATTTGGATGATCAATCCCATTTCAAACACCACCAAAGCCAGTATGGGTCACATAAGACACCAAGCCAAATGATTGTAGCAACAATCTTATTTGCATCAGCCACGGAGTAAACTTTCAATGAGATTATTATGAACTGTACCAGATTTTTTTGAAATGTTCAGTGCTATTTTCTCTTCCTAGATTCAGGCAGAACCAGCAGCACTCTTCGGTCATGAGATAAAACATACAATCACGAAAACAAATGCACAATAAAGTGCTTTGAGATTGCTTCCGAACAGCAAGGTCATCATTCCCAAAACAAAAACACCACTGTATCCAAGACCAAAAATAAAAATCCATAAAATGAATGAACTAACTCTTAGATCCAAAGCAGACGAAGGTCATTGTTAGGAGATTTTGAAAGCCACAGTCTCATCCACCCACCAACTACACAGACACATACAGCACACAAAAGACATACGTCATTAAGAGTGTTACAATGGCCATGGAGCAAGCACATTGAGGTGATGTAAAGTGAGAGATGGATATTACCCAGCAGCAAACAGAAGATCAGGCTGGTGGCTGTGTGAGGGGGGTGCAGCCTCAGGGCTTGAACCCCGTTCCATTGAACCTCCATGGCAATCAGATCTGCTCCAAAGCAAAAACTGCTGTTGGATCCAGCCCAGGGTCAAAATAATTGTATTGTCCTTTTTGAAACAGACTCTCCGTCCGCTAGTCTATGTGTCTGTAGTCTTGGGCCCTGAACACGGATCAGTCTCCTCAGCCACCTGGATTTCAATTTGGAAGCTGCTTGTCTGGGTTTCCGTCTCCCAGCAAGGCACATCCAAATATTACACCCTGTCCAGAGTGCAGTGAGCCTGCCTGCCAGCCCCCACAGCAGTCCTGTTAAAGAAGCTGTAGGTTAGACTGAGGGCAGAGGAGAAGAGGAAGGGAAAGGAAAGGAAAGGAAAGGAAAGGAAAGGAAAGGAAAGGAAAGGAAAGGAAAAGGCTCACAGCTTAAAGAAAAAGTTAATCAACTGCAATCTTAACTTAGAAGCCACAATAAAAATGATGAAAAGTTGAAGTGGGATGCAGATATACTTAGTTTTTTTTTTTTTTTTTTTTTTTTTAAAATGTGTTCACATATAAATGCACATAACTATTTGCCTTAATGCAGGAGATGTAAACCACTGCATTTCTAGCCCTTGCCCTACCTACCTCCTCCCTCCTCCTGTGGCCGGTATTCAGTCAGAGGCCGGCAGGCTGACTGCACAGCTGAAGCAGAGTGGACGGTGCAGCGGCAGAGCAGAGCCGACCGGCAAAACACTGCGCACAGTCAGGGTTCAGTCAAGGAGAATCCGCCAGCCAGCACTTTCACTGCAGAGACAGCCACATTGCAGCCCCAGCCGGTGTGAGAGAGAGAGAGAGACACAGAGAGAGAGAGGGAGAGGGAGAGGGAGAGGGAGACAGAGCTGGACAGAGATGCAGAGAGACAGACAGACAGGAGGAACAGACCTAATGGCACGAGGCTGCCGCTCTTCTTCCCGGACAGCAGAGCCCAAACGGAGACCGACTCCTTTCCCTGCCCGTCCCTCTGGCTATCTCTCAACTTTTCCCTGCCCTCTCCTCTGGCTCCATGCCACTTCTCTCCCTCCCTTATCCCTCTGTCTTTCTCCCCCCTACCCCCACCCCTCTTGTTCTCTCTCTCTCCTCCATCACCCCCTTTCACTCTCCTTCCTTCTCCTCCCCTCCCTCTTCCCAATCTCCTGACTCGGGGCGTGTATGCAGACTCAGGCACTTTTGTCAGAGTGTTTGTGAAGATCAGAGAAAGTTCTGCAGTGCAGGTTGAGGAGGAGGTATAGTGAAATTAAGACCCAGGAGTGGGGGGGCACCAGACACATAGTCTCCTATTTAAAGAGTCCATTCATAACTAGACCTATTACGTTCTTGCACTGAGACGTGTCAACACTCTGGCTTCCTGCTTATATGCCCTTTCATCAAGGTTTCATAGACCAGCATCACAGAATTCCAGGTCAAATGGGACATGATGACGAAACACTGATTCTCTCTTTTCTCCTGATAACAGGAGCAAAAACGTGTGTTTGTTCACCTGCAATGTGAATGTGACTTTGAAAGCTCCTTCATCACTCCCATTTCTTCCCCTCTGTCCCCTTTGTCCCTCTCTGTACTCATCCTTTCCTGTGATAGATGGACAGAGTTTAGTTTCCTATATGACTCTGCATTTCTCTCCTCTCCTTTCCTCTCCTCTGCTCTCCTCTCCTCTCCTCTTCTCCTCTCCCTTGGTTTTTCCATGACGATATTGCCATGGCAGACAAAAGGAATGAGACTGTGTCCCTGGTGTTTTCCTGAAAGGAAAGCTCCAGCCAGAGTCATATTCCCCTGGCTCAGGATAATCAACATCTGCAGACAGTAGTAATCTGTTTGTGTGTGTGTTTGTGTCCCATTCAATGCCCGGAAGGTCAAACTACCTCTGTAGCAACGAGGCATTCTTTACTCTGTTGCGATTAGTCTGATGCAGCTGCAAGTGTGTTATGATGATACAAGGCGGTATGAAGCATCGTTATTCACAACATGACTTTCCCATAAATGTACAAACACACTGGGCAACAACGGCTGATCAGTGCATACAACAAGGCTGTTTACTGCAGGACATTACAGAGGAATTACTTACCTCAGGGTTTTCGGATTTGATCAGTCCTTTTAAGAGCTGATTAGTCAGCAAGTTGCTGAAGACTGGCCTTGTGTTCATAAAGTTCATACTAATATGTCTCTGCATGCCTGCCAAACTGCAGCAAAGTTAGTTCTTATCGGTTTAAAAGGAAAAGGGGTTTATATTGTTAATTGTAGGTTAGGATGTATATTGAAATCATGTATAATTATGTTTATTTTAATGTAATTATATGTATGTATACTTAAATAATCTCAGATTTTATATATATTTAAATTCATTTTTAGATATTTACGTCTGTATATTTAAAGGCAGACTATGCAGTTTCATAGGGGAGGATACAACACTTTGTTTACCAATGAAAAGGATGCATGTGAGGAGGCATAAACCCCTCAGGTTCATAGCTGCTCTGATAACCGATAGCATTGATGCAACACTTTTAAATGTTTCTTGAATCCAATGTTTTGATATCACATGTCCATAAAAACATTTTTAAAAAATGAGCAAAATTTCCTTATTTTGAGTTGTAATGGTAATGGTTGTAGGGTAAAACAGTAGTGCTAAACTCATGAGGCATGTATAAGTTATAGTCTTTTTGGAATTAATTCACATTCATATTCTTTTTCCCATATCATAATAAAGTGGGTTGGCCTCCCCTTTGAAGCTACATAGTCTGCCTTTAAAGGTGTACAATGCCAAATTACTCAGGGTCAATTGAAGTGAGAACCGTTCAGACTCAGCTGACAAAAAACGCAGAATAAGCAGGTAATTTGATGACTGAGTCTACATGGCTGTCTTCCTTGGACCCACTGTTCCACTTTTTTTGGTTTGTTTGTCATCTGAGCCGAAATGTCGTCACTTCAGTCAACCTCCTGGTAAGTTTGCATAATGCACGTTTGAATCATCTTTGCTAACTTTATTCTTGTTTTATTATTGTGTTTTGGCAACAGATGTGCAATGTCGGGCAATAAAGCTTCACTGAATGTGAAACGAAAACTGAATAAATTCATTAGAGGTTGGTATGGGAAAAAAGGTAAATATATGAGCCTGGAGGTGAAGTCATGGAGGTCGATGAACGCAAATAGAAGAGGCAGTACCCTGCTGCAACTGAGACGATGGGGCAGAGCATGGCATCCGAGCTGGAGTACGGTTACACAAGCAGAGGACAAGGGGACAGCTCCCACTTCCCTCTTGGACTAAATGGCTTCTGGTTGTTTTTCTCTGCTCTCTGAATCGGTATTTCTCCTGCAGGAGAGGGAAAGGTAAAGTCTGCAACTTAACAGTTTGCATCTTTTTGCATCTTTAAAGGTCTATAACTGAAAATTGAGCTGATACTCAGAGAGAAGACAGCTGCAGGTATCTGCTGGATAAGCATATTATTTTACTTCCTTTGCAACTACTTTGTACGGTGATCTATTATTCATACAGCAAGTTAGTTCCTGCATCTATTTATGAACACTCTATGGGATGGTATATTTCACTTAGCAAACTTAATTCAATTGCAATATCTAGTTAATTACATGAAATATGTTTATTTAACAAGTCAGTTGTTGCTGCCATTAAAGGCTCAAGCATTCTTGTATTCATTATTATTTCTCTGGAATATATTAAAAAGGGTTTAGCAGCATGGGTTCAGCCAGCAGATCAAGTGAGGGTGAGCAACGAGGACAGAGGACAAAACCGAGATGGATGACTAACCAAAACCAAGCAAGCACAATATCAATATCCAGGTTAAACTCTAATGGTGTGATCAATTTGTGTTGCAGGATGTTGAGTGAATGGACTTAATTCCTCCCAGAGTTCCATTAAATAAATATGAAACTGAGTCCAGGCATTACCTGCAGGGCATGATGAAAACAAAGCAGAGGATTACGAATAAACACAAACTCACACACACTGCAGATAAAATAACAGAGGTCTAGATCGCTGATCTAGTTTAGATTGCTGATCTAATTTAGATCGCTGATCTAGACTTCTGATCTAGTTCAGGATCCCTGGATAAACACATATATTGCTGGGTGCAGCATGGTGTGTGGTGACAACAGAGGGAGAGGAGGGTGCTGTAATGGGTGTGGAGCTCTATAAGTGAGAGATAATGTGGCCAGCAGGCTGCAGGCTCACTGCTCCACTCTCCAGGCCCCTCCACCGGAGTATCATTGCAGCAGTGGTGGGAACTCTTCCAGAACTGCAAGAAGGGGAAAAAAAAGCTGTGTTTTGCTGCAGAAAGAGAAGGTGCTGCAGACCTGTGCAGGAATATGGTAACTGCACCATGTGAATGCCCATGGACAATCACAAGGCTCCAATGTCACAATCACTTATACATGGTCATTAATAAAGAGTCATATTGTTATTCATAGACATCATGCAGACACACCCCAGCACTCAAAAGCACACCCTCACACTGCTGGGAGAAGGTGTCATCTGCTCTTACTGCAGTAAAATGTCTGCTGCTCTGACGGAAGAGACAAAGACATGCAGGCGTCTTATATTAGTGACTAATATACAAGTATATGCGCATACACTAAAGACGAAATTCATAAACTAAGTTAGAATCATGAGTAGGTAACTTCTTGTCTTTTCAGATAACACTGCAGACAGCAGATATCATTGATCACCAGGTGGCCAATACACTCCAGTGATTTCACTGTGCAGGAACACACCTTAGTGAACCTTTGGCACACTGCTGTGACTCAGTAGTTGGCATTTCTTCCTCATCACCAGCTTTTCTCTCCACCTGTTTGTCGTTTTTCCAAAGCCATGGTGATTGGCTAGAGGAGGTATTCAAACTATTTCACGTCATGTGGTTTGGCACTAAGTCAGTGATCCTGACACTGGACTCATCCACAGAGACACAGACAGAACCTGCTCAGCATTAAAAAAAAAAACAAAAAAAAAACACCAGCTCCCTGGTGTAGGTTTTATGTTGTGGAGCAATACTGCTGAAACCCTGATCACCTGATATTTACATTTCTTTTACTTTTTGTCAAATAAAGCCAGAGCTGTGTGAAGACATGTTTGTTCTCCCTTCAGAGGGAATGTGTACATTGTGCCCTGGGTGAAAGTGTCAGTGAGACAGGCAGGGTGCTGAAATCTCAGGCAGATCTCCTCATGATCAGAGGCACGTTCCTCTCCACCCAGTCACAGTAACTTCTGCAGGGTGGCAACTTGCTACACGGTCGACACTTGTCTTCTTTTACAAGAGGAGGGCAAAACACATTAAAGCGAGTAAAGTCAACACAGGAAACATTTTTTCTGTTGAGGAATTTGAAGAAGGTGAGCATTTGTAATACCAGCAGGGGGTGGTGTCCCACATACTTAGGAGGAAATCAGGGAATTGCTATATGTCTTTGGTGTTTCTTTTAATACTCCTCTCTAATTTCTGAGTAAATATGAGCAGCTTGCTGATTTAGGAGGGCAGCTGGAAGCCTTGTATCACGATAATAATTGATGCATTATTTTTTTCTGCAATTTTGCTTCCCTCATGGCACTGCACTCAAATGCATTCACTTTCCCCAACATGTTTGAGTGTGACAACATGTCTCGGTGCTCTCATGATCAGGCTGTCAAAACAAGTCAGACATAAGAAACTCACTATGAAAGAATTTAAAACACAATTAAGCTACCCTAAAAATACTGCTATCTAACTAAAAGTGCTTTTGAAAAGTACCTTTAATAAAGATGTCAGTGAAGATTCTCAATCATTCAGGTCATGGTTATCCAAGGAGAGTTGATTTCAGGGCAACTGGATTTGTTTGTAGATTCTTGAGCTTTTCAGTCCACTTGGGTACGTTAAATAAACAACACTATGAGGATTATGACAGCGTCACTGTAATAAAAACACTGTGATCTAAGATGTGGTAGAATTTTATCAAGCCTCTGTTTGCAGTGGCAATGCATTGATGTGTACAAATGAGATTTTTAACTTGTTAACACTGAAAAGGAACTGGTTTAGACTTGAAGTGGAACTTACTAGAAACAAAATAACACATAACTTCATACATCAAAGAATACAGAAAATAATAAAGAAAACAAGAGAGGAGAAATGGTCAGATAAATATGATTCCAAAATATATGATTAAAAACGCACCCATTTTGAGTGTCACATTATTTTATGTTTTTGCATTGGCCTCTTACCTGTGCTGGCAATCCCACAAAATACAGATTCAATATTAAATACAGTCAAATGACCACTTAACTCCATCTACCACACAATGTAGTTAAACCAGCAGCTGGATTTACTCTCGAACATTGCTCATTATTACAGCAAACCACAGAGACTGATATAAGAAATAAAATCACCACATGCCAACAGCGCTAAATCAGACTAAATGATGCAGTGTCACACAGGTGGGACACAGAGGTTGTGAGGACCTTGATGGTCTGACCCGCCAGGTTATCACACAGAAGCCTTTAAGCGTCCCCAATTGTAGGAATAAAATTTTTTACTTTGTTTAAATACATGTATGACATATATGACAGATGATTTTTAATTAACTGTTTGGTTTAGTTTTGAGTAGGTCAGTTTGAAGTTACTGGACTTTCAAAACTCAATAAAGAACTGCTGAAAAACGAAAGAATTACTTCAAATCAGGTTAGTTGGCAGCATTTTCACTGAAAAGCCTCGACCAAGCAGGCTGACCTCATTGCTGTCGTTTGACAATCAGGATCCTGTGTTGTGACAGTTCTGTTTATGAGGACTTCAAATTCGTTCAGTTTTACTAGTTCAAGGTTTAGCCAAAATATAATTTATTTTTACTTGTAAATCATCATGAGGAAAGCTATTCTCATCCTAAACCACAGAATATGTGAGAACAAAACCACAACAACTGAGCAATGTGTGACCTTGACATCAGCTCGTTCAGGGACAGGAAGTATGACACCACTCGCCGCTGTGTGTCTTTGGGAGCGGCTGCTGGCTGGTATTTCACACACCCCCGCCCAGTTTCTCATGCGTATGTTTCCAGCACATCTTTATCATGTAATATGTCATGCCATTGTGTAATTTCAAAAACTGCTCTTTATTAAAAAATGTTGAATAGAAATACATATGAAAAAGCTTCTGAACTTGATTTAGAAAAGGGAGATGCAGTGCTTGTGTAAGAGTATGTACAAAAAAAAAAAAAAAAAAAAACCTAAGAATGAAATCACTTGCAAAGCCTTTCTGGTAAACACTGTGTTTTGCAGAGCATTTACTAACTGATGAATAGTGTCGTCTCAGGGACACAAGAGGTGGAACGTAAAGGCACAGAAATTATTCTCCATTTCATTACATTGTATTAACTGATGGTATTTGCTAATGGAAGTTTTGTCTTGCAACCTCTCGGCTGATATTTTTAGGAACACAAACAGGAACAATGGCTGCATGGAGGTGTTCAATGTTTTAAAAGTAAAGTTACACCAGTTCTGTCTATAGTCATATTTGTGCAATATAAAACATATAAGAGTGTTCATAATTTTGATCTTGGGCAAAAGGTTTCCACTGGATTTGTTCACATCGAGTAAAACTAGCATGAGGAAGCAAAGGCAGAGTCCTCTATAAAAAACACACACACATGCACAAACACTTATTCAACAAAACAATCCACATATATTCATAAAACTCTTGGAAATTTTGGTAATTCAGTGCCACACTCCACGAGTGTCAAACACTGAATTCTGACACACACCAAGACACACAAGATCCGGTGACCTGATCTCAGTCATCATCATCATCATCACCACCATCATCATCATCGTCATCATCATCATCATCATCCTCTTCTCCGTCCTCCTCCTCGTCGTCGCCTCCACTGCTGCCCTCAGACTCCTCATCTGAACTTTCAACCTCCTTCTCCTTCTCCAAAACTTTCAGATGAATCGCTTCTTCGGGTTTACTGATGCGACGTCGACAAACAAATTCAGTCAAAGTTAGCCACAAGGAAAACAGCGAGTGATGTGAAAGTGTAGCAAATGAACAATTTTACCTATAGGCAAACTTCCAAAGATAGAATAACAAGAGAGAAAGGAACCTTGAAGAATACCATACCCACACTCCTCACTTTGGACCAAACCCAGCTGTTTTCCCTCAAGAGAACCACAGAGAACTGATGCACTGCTTCCTTTTGTGGATAAATGGTTACTAAAGTATCAAGTCCATAAAAATTTCTCCACATAAAAAAAACAAACAATAAAATAAAAAACAGCTCATGGTTCTCTGGGCTCAAACTCTCTGGATGTGTTAAGATCTTCACCTGTATACACTTTAGAGTAGCACAATTTCCATTAGGCTGTAAAGCAAAGAGGTGTCATTTTGGCTGCTGTTTGCACCAAAAAAAGAAAGCCCAGAAAAGCTTACACCACCTCTTATCTTCCATAGCTCAGAAACAGAATGACTCAATTCACCACAGCAGTATAAAAACTCATATCGCTCATATTTGCGTTATAGGGATGATGTCCATTTGTATGTTTTATCCATTACATGTTTTTGTTTCAAGTCATGATTCAGTTAAAACATAATCCCTTAAAACCCATGATCACATATTCATAATAATTTTCAAAGATGTGATAAAAATGCTTTGAAATATAATATTTTAAAAATCCATCATTTGTTAGATGATACAAGAGCAACTCAATTGTTTAATAAGAGCAAATGCAGAGACTGAGGTCAGCGAACATGTTTCTAGAATCATACTTTGTTCGCATCACACCTCTTACACTAAAACTAAAATACAATTAAAAAAAGGCCAAAAACACTACAACAAACTGGCAACGACCAACATTACTGGTTGGTAAAACCATTTAAAAGTGTAAAAGTATATGGTGTTAAAACAAATGGAAAGTGTGGTACATTTTATCCCTAATACTGAAGTAAATTAACTACAGTCATATTTGAGAGGTTCACACTGTGCAAACATGGAAGAAAGGCCACCTTCCCCCTTAGCATTCATTAGTCTCTTCCAGCAGAGAGGACCCAGCCAGGCACTGCACAAGCCAATCCCTGCAGACTCCACACCCGTTCCTACAGGAGGAGAAGGGGACGATCCCCAGCCCCCTTGTCCCTCACCACACAGTTGGGTCTTTCCGCTCCTTCTCCCGTGGATGCAGCTCAATGTCCGTGTCCATGTGCCTCCTCCTGTAGCACCTCACCATCACAACGATGCCGAGGATGAGCAGGATCACACCGCAGGCGCCTCCCACTGCAATCGCCAGGATGCTGATCTCAGAGAGGGTAGCTAGGAAATGAAAGCCAAACACACTGATAAGGTTATTTGAAGGTTTCACAATGCTTGTGGGGAAGCTGGGTCACTGCAGCAGCTGAGAAAGGGACATAGATAAGATTGAGGCAAATATGGCTACAGTGATGCAGTGGTTAAACAGACTGTCCTGGACTATATCAACAGTAATGACATAGATAAACAAGTTAAAATGAGAGAATTAAAGCTACTACTGTCTCTATGTGGTCATGTAGATATTTGACAACAATGGAATATGATCAACTTGTCATGTTCCCCAAGATGGTTTTGGACTATCAAGCAGCCATTTTTGACTACCAACGGTAAACCAGAATTTTCCATAAGCTGAGAATGGCTGCATTTAACGGTAGTGTTGTGTCCTAGCCATCTAATGATACTCCATGTTCAAGGAACTGTTGTCATGTCAATGCTTGACCGATCAAGATTACCAGCACTCCTGAGGGATCTTGGTACTTAGATTTTAGCATCACATCCTGAGTAGGTTCCATAAACTTTATCTGGACCTGTCACAGCCAATAAAAAGAATTACAGAGCCTGTGATATATGTTTCACGGCACGCTCCAGATGAAAAAGGCTAAAAGTGCCCTGGGGATACAATATGACCAGTCTGACCTTTGTCGACGACCTTGAGGACGATCTCTCCGTTTTTGCCATGTACGTCCGGCGTGTTGCGCACCTGGCAGATGTAGGTGCCATTAAAGGTCGGGGGAACCTCGTGCAGGGTGATGGAGGCATCTCCTCTCATAATGTCACCTGACCAAACCGCATGGTCTTTAAAACGGCCATGCGTGGGAGGATACGCTGTCTCCTGGTAGTAAAACACCTGACACACACACACACACACACACACATAAGCACACATGATCCAGTCAAAGTGAAGGCAATATGGAGCAAAAACACATTTACAAATGATGTCTGGAGTTCAGAAATTATATGAATTCACAGAAAAAAAAAAAAAAAAAAAAAAAAACATTTTTATGAAAGTCACTGTGGCCACACACCGACTCCTCGGGTCCTGGAATCAGGGAACGGAAGTTCCAGGACACACTCACGGTTTTGGGGGACAAGGGGTGAACGGACTTAAAGGTGCACTTCAGTCTCACATGGGTCCCGTTGACTGCTTCCACCTCACTCGAAGTGAAAATCTCTATCCCTCTCACTTGCAGCAGCCCTGCAGCACAGCCCAGAGAGACAGAAAACACATCAACATGTACTCGGAGACATTCACTTACTGACAGACACATGGTTAGTTTCCTATTCATAACGTAGTTTTATCGCCCTGCTTTGGGACAGGGCGGCGTGGTGGCTCTGTGTTAGCACTGTCACCTGAGTTTGAATGCTGGCTCTGACCCTTTCCATGTGGACTTTGCAAGTTCTCCTCAGGTTTGCATGGGTTTCCAGCAATTCAGGTGAATTTACTGCTCTAAATTACCCTGTGATGGACCAAGGTTATTACAATTTTGTATGCATGTTATTTTTATTTTGTTTTGACTTTTTGTTTTCAGTTTCAGTTTAGCTGTTTAGTTTTAAAAGTGGGTTTGCTGGTTTACTTAAGTTTTTACTTTTCTGAAAATGCTTAGTTTTAGTTTAGTTTGAAATTGCTTAGTTTATTTGTTTCAGTGTTAGTTTTAGTCTTTCCTGACTTTCTCCACTAAAATATGATGCCAGGTGTGGACGGATTGGCAACATGGGAGTGTGCTTACTTGTGCGACTGCGCCAACAGACCAATATTAGCCATCTGCTGGCATGAATCTGGCACAGCTCAGACGTGGAGCATAGATTTCATATCCACCCACAATACTACACTTATGTATGAAATACATACAGACAAAAACTTAAGACTTTTCTCCATGATTTTACTTAGTTTTGTAAACACACAATTCAGTTTCAGTTATCTTTTTTTGTTTAGCCTCATTTTTATTTTTTGTTAGTTTTCATTAACTAAAATAACCTCCAATGCATGCTCAGATAGCCTCCACCCTCTTATGACCTTGAATATGAATAATTAGGTAAGGAAAATTGATGTATTGGAGCAATTCATTCACTCATCCAGGCTTAAGAGTGAGTATTTTGGCCCCAGAAAGCGCTGGAAGGCCTTGACTGTCCTCACTATAACTTCCAGAAACCCGACACTGATCTTTGCCTTACTAATAAGTCATGTTGTAACTTCTTAATCAAACCAACCATTAACTTTGTCTCTGTTTAAAATTCTGCAGACCAAATCTGGCCAGCACTGGCAGTAAACACAGAAAAGACCTTGACAGTTGAGTCATGCAGCCTGAAATCACAGTGGTTCCTTAGTGATTTTGTAGGCCTAATCTGTATCATTGTCAATCTCCTCTGCCTATTTCCCATGACCCATTGTGTGCTGCAGCTCCAAATGATAGGGCAAATGATTTTATATCGGTTTCCCAGGACCAAGATAATGGAGCCATAAAACCAAAAGACACATTGTTTATGTCTACATTACTTCACTTGATCAGCAAGGGCAGCAACCTACTGGGTAAAAAATACTAAAGGAAATCTGATGAATGGCAATGCTTTTCAATAACTTGACATAGTGTTTATATGGAGCTGAGTTTATCTTGGTCTATGGTATGCCACTATCACTGGTTAATGTTTGCACGAGTGCTTGAGAACAAAGGGTCAGACGGACATTGCCTGTGTTAGGTGCCTGCCTGAGGCAACAAATATGAAATCTAAAAAGAGCCAGTTTGGGGATTTGTGGAATCTATTAATCATTAATTAATCACTATTCCTAACTAATGACCCAAGAATTAATCAGTTTTGCTCTATTTGAAACTACAGCAAGTGCAACTGGTTGATTTATCTCCTTCAGGGGCTGTGGTATGATGAGATTTGGGGCAGGTGATAGTGTTAAATCTGGATCATATTGCCTGGCATAACCACATGCATTCCTCCAGCCTCTCCTTGTGGATTAAAACCCTCTAACAAACCATAGAGAAGACATGCCCGGAATGCTCCATAATCCTGGACAGTGAGGGATAAACTTTATAGGATTGTATTTAATAAGATGTTTGATCTGTTTGAGCTGAAAACAGACATTGACCTGCAAAATGAGTCATGAATTAAATACAGCTCTGCCCTAACGTCTCCTTGCAGACACCATGGACATTTTCAGTAACATAACGTGCATTATCACAGAGAATCAACACCCAGCAAGGAAGAGGCAGTAAAAAAATCAGAGATTAAGACAGCTGACTCAAACATAGCAGGGCTGGGTCTTGGTAATGACCTCATGATACAACCCTTATCAATATACATGGACCACGATACACTGCACTAAGATATAGATGTCATCACATCATACAATAATACAGTGCGTAAAAGTAGCGTATTGATAAAAGGGGCTACAGAATCTATACAGTATTGCAAACTACTTAGCTGTTTGGATTTTTTTTAATGGCTTTATCATAACGCATAGATGCATATGTCCAATTGTAAATAGTTGTGTGTTGTGTTTTATTAAATTCTGCTCCCTGTTGTCTGTTCGTTATGAAATCCCCATCATATGAATGCTGAACACACACAAGCTGGCTGAGGAGTTCTGAATGCTGAACGGACTCTAATCTTGCATTCAGATATCTTTGGTATGGGAAATATAACATTAACTTGGCTCAGGAATATCCTTCCACTGCCTGCCACCCTCCTGCTTAATAGTCCATCATCCCAGTCCTAGGACCACCTGGACAATTCCACAGAGACAGAAAACTACACCAGAATATACTAACAAATTTAACACGTGATCGCATTTCCATGATGAGCAGTGCTCGACAATGTTTGGTCATTTTATGAATTGGCAGACCTTCCCTATACAGTCCCACCACGTGCATGCACATGCAACACTTAACCTACAGCTTTTTACAAGAGCGCAGGCCTTCATGTTTTGGGGAAGACGACCTGCATGTAAAAGATGGTAATGCTAAATTGACTCTCTCTGGTGTGGTAAACCTGTGGCTCATGTGTATTAAAGGTTTTTGGAATTTTGGGGACCAACCAACTGAGTGATTTATAGCAGCTGCTAGTCCGTTTTTTTTTTTTTTTTTTTTTTTTTTTTTAACAAACTCATATGCAGGAGCTTACCTGTCCAGGACCATTTAGTCCTACTAATCCAGGT
Source organism: Myripristis murdjan (assembly GCF_902150065.1). Taxonomy (NCBI): domain Eukaryota; kingdom Metazoa; phylum Chordata; class Actinopteri; order Holocentriformes; family Holocentridae; genus Myripristis; species Myripristis murdjan. The sequence continues at coordinate 22,546,926 of NC_043993.1, forward strand.
CTTACAACTGCAAAGAGCAGCCTAACAATAAATTGCTTCAAAGGAGAATTTGATTGCCTTATAATACTTTGTACCCTCCAACCGGAAACTCAGCAGTCCCCACCACACCCCACCCCACCGAAATTCACTTCCATCAAGCCAGGTGTTTAGCAGCTTGCCTGCCTGAACAGCTCCACTACATGAACAGAAAGAAAAGAGCTGTCTTCTTATGCAAGACAAAACAAATCAAGTCAAATAACTTTAACACAACATAAAGAAAAGCACTATGTCCTCTGCAAGACAAAAGAAAACAAGACAAAAAACAAAATGATAAACATGTCATACCCTAACCATGATATACATTATGGTGTTTGTCTGTGGATCCATTTGTATGCCATCACGCTAATATCTCAAGTACCACTGATAAAATTTTGCCTTAACTCGTGGAAATGAATGTCCATTGCACTTCCTGTCAATTATAAAACTAAAGCGATGTTTTTGCATGCTTTAGCACATTTACTTCAGTTAACGTACACTTTAGATTACAACCAACCATTCTGCAAAGCCTGACATACTTTTTTAGATGTTTTCATACCTACCAGGCAACCAATCATTTCAATTGATGCCAGCGGGGAATAAAAATCAACTTGCAGAGACTTGAAACTTGCTTGAGAGAGTTTATCATCACAGCGAGCATCCTGGTCGGGGTTATTTGTGGCATTATCATTGCATGGCATTTAGTTTGGTGCTCGAACTGATCTGAAAAGGATGCACGTCCTTTTGTACGCTTACATGCTGGCCCAGAACATAAACAATAAATAAACATGGACAGCATGAAAACGATGATGTTGATTTATCTTTTGGTGTGGAAAAAAAAGTTATGAGTCTGGCTTGTTACCGAGTAGGAAATGTCCTGTTCTGATTTATTGATGGTTCACAAATGCACAATTCAGCTCTATGGCTAGAAACCCATGCAACAGAATATGTTTCTGCAAGAAAATAGTCCCCATAGAAAATGTGTTTCCAAACCAAATTTAAATATCTATGACTTCTAAACCCCAGCATGAATGTCACCCAGAGCAGCAAAGAATTTCACAGTAGGTTTATCACCTGGATATTTGAACTTAAAAAAGGGAAATCAAGTCAATATTCTAACATTGAAAGGGTATGACATGCTTTGAAAAATGCTCGGTAGTAATATACTGTATGTGTGACAGGTAACAACTGCACTAAACTTGTAAAACTTCTTGGTAAATTTGATGCAGTACTGAAGATTGTAATGTGGACCATTTAGACTCATCTGCAGCACAATGTTGCTGAATATGGCAATAATTTAGAAGTGAGTGTGCATGGTTCTCACTTGTATCTTAGTTCAGTGGATCTAAAACTTTTTGTTCAATCATGTACCCCCTTTTACAGTCAAGTAACCTCTGACCAGTGCAAAAAATAATTTCTGGTAGAAAAAAAACTCTATGCAGAGGTGCAACCGAGCGGCATCACTGTCTGAAACAGCGTGATTCTTAAGAGATTTTGTTGATTCCTTTTTTGAGTCTTTTTCACCTCTTTCTCCTTGTTTTAAGCTGTATCACTGCTATGTTTCAACCACAGATTTAAACCACAAACTTTCATTTACGTTTTTTTAATTGAACTTATTAAACCATAAGCTAATTATTTTAGGATTTATGCATGACTAATATTTGTTTGACTAATATAATTTCATGTACCCTGTGCAGCACGCCACCGTACCCCTAGGGGTACACATATCCCAATTTGAGAACCACTGTCTTAGTTGGCTCGATAAGGTCTCCCATCCCACTGTAGTGAATATTGCTTTAAATACCAGAACAGTGCTAGAATATAATCACTCAAACCTTTGCTGATTGGACCTCCAGTGTAAGGTGTAGAGCCTTTATTCATTTATTTATTTATTTCATTTTGACCCAAAAGCTGCAATAATTGATTTAAGTGAGAACCATTACACTCAACTGACAAAAAGGGGGGAAAAAGTGGAATAAGCATTTGAGGATCCCATGTTTTTTGTCAGTTGTTGTCAATAAAGTTTCTGTTATAATTAATGTAAATACACCTTTAAAGCTTCAAATTGGGGATTCTTCCAATTTCTCCTCTTTCTCTCACTTTCTTGGCTTCATGAAGTAGTTACAACTACAGCAAAGACGCTCAGCTCAACAGAAAAGACTTAACAAAAAAGGCACCCTCTGAGTAATTTGATGTTCAGTTACAACTTTTATAATGAAGTTAATGAAGCAATAACATCAGATTCTGGCCTGTGTTTGTACTGTCATGTCAAAATTTTCAACAGTGGTCAATGAAACGTATCTTTAACCATGCTAATACTGCCAGTTGCTATTGTGTAACCAGTCCAGATGAATAGAATAATTGTTTGCCACTGAAAAAAAGTCCCATATTACAGCTTTAACTATTGCACTCCACTCTGTCTACCTTCTCTGGAACTAGCCTGCTGGTTGTGCCATGAGTTTGAACGAAACACGGTGAGGCGACTTTTTGTCATTATGCAGCACAGACCTGGAATAACCTCCCAGATATTAGACCAGCCCTGACGCTGCCTTTAAGGCAAAACTTTCCTATTTTACACTGTCTACCAGTAACAACGAAAACCATATCCTCTTAGCTTAGTTTTTAAAAAGCTTTCATTTAAGTGTATTTTTAAAAAGGTTTTCAATTTAATTTACTTTGCATCTAAATGTGGGAGTACTTGCTGTGTTCTTTTATATGTTATCTTTTTATTTTTCACTTGATTTAAACTGCACGTTAACATTCAAATCTTGCCTGTGCTTTTGCACTTTTGAATTGTAAATCTTGCACCTTTACTGTATTTCTGTTTCTCTGTAAAGTACATTGAATTGCTGTGCTCTATAATTTGCCCTATACAAATAAAGCTGCCTTGCCTTGACTTTTAAATAAAAGAACAGAAAGCCAAAATAGATCTCTCCAAGTCACAATCTGATCAAACCTGATAGCACCCCCATTAGGCCAATTAGTCTATTTTGTTCTTACAGCCTTTTTCTTATATTGTTATATGCATTACTAAGATGCATCATCCCATCATTATGAGGGAGACAAAGCCTCACAAACACCACATTATTGTTTGTTCATCTGTGTGTCATGTGCACAATCTCGCAAAACCACAGTTCAGTTATGACAAAGTCTGAGAGAATGATAAAACTCACCACTGCATAGCAGCCTCAGAGTTTCACTGACTGACTGCCCTGTATGACCGACTGACAGCCCCCCGCAACACACACACACAGGCGCGCGCACGCACGCACACACACACACACACACACACACACACACACACACACACACACACACACACACACACACACACACACACACACACAAGTTGCTGACTGGCCCAGAGGAGCACTTCAACATCATCAGTGGGGGACAACTTGTTTACATTGCTTTTTTTTTTTTTTTTCAAATCATCAAATGCACCCAAATGTCAATTTTAACACTGTAGATCGGGATTTAACCACTTAAGTGTTATGTGATCTTCTATCTTTTGCAAAAAACAAACAAAAGCTAATGGTGTTAATGTCAGTTGGTTTGCTGTTCACTTACAGCAGTAGTTATTAACTTCAACATGAAACACAGCGCCACAGCAGTACACGACATCTAATAACAACTGCAAATAAATCTCAGGCCGCTTAAAAAAAGAAAGCCTATGATCTAAGTCTGCTGTCTTGCACTCGACCCTGGCTCATTATCTGTTTATCTACCCTTGTATCAGTGACACAGTTTGACTATCCCAGAGAAAATCAGAGGAATTTCACAGGATTGTGCTGGAGAGGATACGTATCTAAAGTGTTGCAAGGAAGTTTCCCACACTCACCTGGCACCACGAATCCTCCCAGGAGAGAGAAAAGGTGAAGCCATATCCGATACATAGGTTTAACCATTTATAATGCCCCAAGTCAGGCGCGTTCACTGCTCCGGAAAAAATCCCTTCATGCAAACTGTTTGGAGAAAGTCACCAAGACATTTCACCGCGGACTGGGAGGAAATAACATCAAGTGCAGCACTCTCCGGATGTGAAACTCTAGCCACCATCTGTGAACTACACACCTTTCTGTCAGTCCCAGGTGGGCGGCGTCACACAGCCACTTCTTGTATAACCTGTTGTCCCACCTACGGCAAGGCCCGTGAATGCAGCCAATAAAAGCAGGCGAGACAGTTTTGGCTGTCAGTTGCTGCTATCTGTTTGTCTGTCTGTTTGTTTGTTTGTTTCTACATGAAGATTGCATTTAGATTTCCGTGGAAACCACTTGACACCTTTGTGGCTGAAGGTTGATTGTTGAAACTCAAATTTACCGACCCAAAAAGTCACTTCTCTGCTGACTAATGCCATCTTGTGGCTACATTAACACATCACAAAATTAATAAAGAAATAATCCGTCATTCCTATTCAAGTCCAGTCAGGAGCCAGAACAGGCCTCTATCTAAACTGTTAAATGCGTTGGCGCACTTGAACGATTCGTCAAAATACAAACACGGAGTTGTTATTTTATTTATTTATTTATTTTTTAGCTATAAGCCTAAAAATATAAATATAAATGCAACATCAAAAAATTTTAAAGTTTACTTAGTTACTGCTCATTTAAGAAAGTTATTAATTTGAAAGCAATTGGAGGTGGAAAGAGCTCACATATAGTAAAAAAAAAAAAAAAACTTGTGCACGAGATTTGAGGGAAATAAACTTTTTGTGGGGAAAATGGAACATTAAAACAAAAACTCTCCATGTTACATTTATGTTTTTATTCAGTATATAAATGACGTCTGAGGTTTTCTGTCAGGACTTAGAGAAACCTGCTGCTGGTTTTCTATTCCACCAAACAGCTAACTGCAGTTAAATGCATTGCCCTGATTATGAAAAAACAAACAAACAAAACAAACAAACAAAAACTGTATGTTTACCAACATTGCTTTGTTATGCACAGGCACAAAAATACTTTTCTCACACAATGAATATTATTTATATTATTTGCAACTCAAAGCTATTAAGTGTGCCAAAGCTCATATTTACAAGGTCTCAGTTTACAGTCTTCAGCTGTGTTGTTTGATTGTCTTTTTAGAGATTTAGGAGACCAAAATAAAAAGAAAGCAAAGTATTTCATTGTGAAAATTATACACTTACAAAAGTTCCAGTGAAGAATTCAGAGCAAGTGAGAAGGTTTAGAGTCGAGAGGGGAATTCGATTTAAAACTGACCTGGCAGGACTTGGAAATTGAACAGGCTTAAGTCTCAAACTATCCTTACACTGTCTCACACAATCCTTGTGTTTTCAAGGCAAAAGTCTTATGAGAGGCAGTTTTATCTGGAGACAAAAGAAAGCAGTCAGGTTTTACAGTTCACAAAGAGAAATTGAGAGAATATGCATTTTTTTTTTTTTTTTTTTTTTGTTAAAGTTGGTGTTTCTAGAAATATACCTAGAACCATTTTCTGTGACACGTTTCACTTCTTGCTGTGTTATTTCTATGATGTTTTCACTGAATGGCTGCTTAACAAAGATGACTTCATGGTTAAAACAATTTAAAATATATATATATTACAAAGATCAGTGCGGGAGGTGTATGCTTCTACTCGTCAGATGCATAAAAATGTTTGTACGATGAGAAAGTTCTGAAGTTGAACATATGGGCTCATGTGATTTTCAGTCAATAAACAGCTTGATTTGTAGTTATTCAGTTCAGTTCAATATAGCTTTATTGACATGACTGCATCACATTCAATATAGTCAAAGTATCACCTGCACAGATAACAAACAGTTAAAGACATCGAAAATCTAGTCTTATACAAAAAATATTGGCAATATTCATATATTTTTGGTGTAGTTCTGAATGCATTTCTAGATAAAAAACAAAACAAAAAAAAAACATAGTATTTATCTTGCAATAATGAATTATAAACATTGCTGCAAGGATTTGTACAACTGAACACGTTGAAAGAAGAAAGATTCATTCTTAGTGACTGTGAGTAAAGATTTGATGCAACTGAGCAACACAAACAACAGGCAGCAAAAAGACAGACAGGCATCACACCAGAAGAAGAGCAGTGTGTTATATGACTGCCTCTGGGGCCCGTTGCACAAAAGTAGGATTAAGACATCCGGGATAAGTGAGTGAGCCGAGCTCAACGAATCCAAAACAAGAGCGTCCAGGCTCAATTGGTTGCACAAACGCCAAGCCAGGATCAGCAGACATGGATTCATCAAGCCAGCTGAAACCTATCCTGGATAAGTGCGCGCACGCGGCTTCCTCAGTAGACCCCGCCATCGATCACAGATTCACCGATCCACCATGGCAGCGAGAGCAGCGTATTTCCCCCCCTCTGAGGCAGAAATCCTTATGGAGGCTTACGAGGAGGTGAAAGATCAAATAAAAAAGAAGGACAACACGGCCACTGTTATCAACAACGAGAGAAAGCGTGGAAAAGTACTGCAGACCGCCTGAATGCGTAAGTAGTACGCAAATACACACTCACTGTTCCGCTGAAACCATCACAATTACAATCCAAATAGTTAATTAACATCTCCGAAAACGTAGTTGTACTCTGATTATTAATCAGTTGAAATTGTAAGTGAAATTGACTGCAGATGTGAGTAAAATTGCGTAAATGCAACTCCATCAGACTGTATAACAATTTGATAAATAGATGAGCTCACTGACTGAATTGAATTTCCCTTTAGGATAAATAAAGTTCCTCTTATCTTATCCTTATATTTGCTCCTCATGCTCCATGCTCCTCTGCATGCACATCAAGATAAAATCCCCCTCAGGTGCCCATCAGGTGGGTTTTTTGAATAGGAAATCCTTTCACAGCATTAATGTTTAGGTGAACATGACTTTTTGATATTGTCAGTTAATGAACACTGTACACTGCTTGTGATGTGCGTTGATTGGTTTAATAGTCTTCATCTTATAATTTCAGATGGTCTGCAATGCTGACTGTCTGATCAGCAATGTTGTGGCAAAGTGGCCTGGCTCAGTCCATGACTCCCGAGTCTTTCAGACCTCTGGAATCTATCAGCACCTATCACAAGGTGAGCCACACAACCTCTATTAATAACCACTTTTTACATCATGGCTGTGTCAAGAATGTCACTCTATTTATGAGGTTGTGATGATGAGATTTTGTATTGACAGGTGAATTCTCTGGTGTGTTGCTGGGGGACAGGGGGTATACCTGCCAGCCTTTTCTCCTGACACCACAGACCCCCAGGGAGCACAGCAGGCCTTACAGTCCTGCCCATGCCAGGACAAGTGCCAGGACTGAAATGACCTTTGGCCTCCTGAAGGTGCTTTCACTGTCTTTAGGACTTAAGGGTCAGCCCTTTGAGGGCATGTGACATCACTGTGGCCTGTGCTGTCCTCCACAGTGTGGCCTGCCTGAGGAAGGAGAGGGCCCCCAGAGTGCCATCACACACAGACTGAGACAATCCTGCATCTTCCCTGATGACTACAGTGGTCGGCTGCTCAGGGACCAACATGTGTTAAATTATTTTAGTTAACATGCATGCTCTAAATTTAAGTTAAATATGTCCTGCAGTGGCAGAGATGCATACTGTGAATTTCAGTTAAATATGGCCTGCATTGGCAGAGGAATTAAAAAAAAAAAAGTTTAATTGTATTTAAACTGATTTTGCCTCTTATGTCGTTTGGGCTGTATACTGTGTGTATACAAGCTTGCTACTGCATCCATTCATTTGTCTGTTCATTTGTTGTGTATGGATTTGTCCTGCATTTATTTCAGTGTGCAGACATGCAGGGTGTATTACATACAGACCTTTGAATGTGTCTTTATTCTTGTATTGTATAATATGCTTTGATTCTGTGCTTTCTATCATGTAGAGTCACTGTGTGAAGGAGCTGATTGTTTACCTGCTTTGATTTATCCTTATTCAATAAAGGAATGTCATGTTACTCTTTGATGTATATTTATATGGGATGTGTATTTTATAGTCTATGGGAAACTGTAAATTATCTAATATTGCAACATCTAAAATCATCATTTATCATCAAATTAATGATCACAAATGTTTAAATAATGACAGGGGGTCTAGTTTCAACACCTTCCTAAAATGATCGCCTAAGTCTTTTTTTTTTTTTTTTTTTTTTTTTTTTTTTTGGTCAAAAACAAGTTTTTTGCCTAAATCATCTCCTCTTGATGCTGGCCACCTCTGGTGAAATCACCAGCATCAGAACAGGTCATGCCATTCTACCCCTGAAGTATAACTGCCTAAATCACTTGTGTGCAAAAACTGTGACTTTGGTAGTTTTATTTTTGCGTAAGGCAAAAAAAAAAAAAAAAACGTTTTTAGGCTATTTTAAGCATTTCAAGATGGCAGCGGTATCAAGAAGAAAGAAAATTTTCTCTGCCAGTGAAGTTATTTCAATGATCCAGGGCTCATCCTCAATTGGTAAGTGATGAGGTTTAGTATAACTTTGGCATATAACATATTACAATTGCCTAAGTCAACAAAGGCATGTTCAGAAATTTGCCTAAGTCATTTATTTCTGTTATGTTACATAATTGACTGACATTGTTTTTAGTAGTCATCTTTTTTTATATAACATTTTTGAGTGAAATTATCAATAAATATCATAGTTAATTTTTGGTGAATTTTTTTGTGTCTCTTGAAAAACCTGAAAAAATGACTTAGGCGATTATTTTAGGAAGGTGTCGATGTGATAACAATGCGTAGTGGGCAGTGGAATAACGTTTAGTTTCCGTTTGTGGTGACTGTTGACTGAGATAAGGGATAAGATTAAATAAATCCTGGAACTTAGCCTGGTCTGGAGCAGGCTAGCTCCACAGAATATATCTCCATGGTAACTTATATCAAAACATATCCTGCTATCCACTATCCTACTTTTGTGCAACCGGATCAAGGATAAATTAATCCAGGATAACCAAGATATCCCGGCTTAATCCCTTATCCTAGTTTTGTGCAACAGGCCCCTGGTGGCTGGAACAGGCCTCCTTCTATAGCCACTAATGTGTGAGGAAATTCCTGTGTTTTTTAAATAATGGGAATTCCTTGCTTGCCATGAGGTGCATTTCAATAGAGCCTACAAACAACAATAGAGAAACATCTAACTTAATGACAATGTCACATTTTGAATCTACTGAGTGGTATCAGAAGGAGGAGGAAGACAGGGAGAGTGAAGTGAAATAATCAGGAGTTAAGAGAGAGAAACAGTGCAACAAAAACAAAAACAAAGACACAAAAACAGTGAAACAAGAATTTTGAGGAGGGTTAGCTGCTGGCACTGTAGCTATGTTGTTTTACAAGCATGATGTACATTTATGCTTTTTCCAAAGTAATAGCTAAACCTTGGGTCCAGTAGCCTTTGGAGGCAGTTACAATGTTGTATTTTCTGTAAGGCAGGTATAATACTTTTGATTGTGCATAGCCCTCTGAGTGTGCACACTAGGACACAAATCAGTCAAATGAGACTTAAATGAGTCTGTCATACAAAAACATGTCAGTTTTGGAGGCCACTGCTACATGGAGCCAGCTGATTTGGAGTCTGGATGTAGGCTAAATACCGTGCATGCTACAAAACATAAATCTACCTGTAGGGCAGAAACATTGTAAATCAGCTTAAGAGGCAGCTGCAGCACAAGTCTACAGTTCAGATCTACTGGTGTGACAGAGCGACTCCAAATCAGCTTGGCAGGCAATAAAAATGCAAAGAAACCTGGCATGATCTAATGTTACCATTGAATACAATTGATGAAACAGGCATCATTACCAGCTTATTCCACTTAATTTTGTGTCACTAAAGAGGAGGCTTGAAGCAGTGCAAGCTCTTCATGCTTTTTTACCAAACACAAAAACTTACCTTGCCATGCCAGTTAGTTAGCACAGCTACTCTCTGGCCAACAGAGGAAAAAGACTCCTTCCATTAAAAAAGAAATGGGCTGGTTGATGATGGATCGAGTAGAGCCAGCTGAGACCTCTGCCAAGGTCTCAGCTGAAAGTTACAATCCTCTGTGTGCTAGAGGACAACCCCTTTCAGCAATGCTGTTGTCATAAGCACACAACCCTTTTAGCCACTCAGTGAAGAAAGTCAGACAGTGCCACCCTTGACCAGCCTCCCTGCCAGCTTTTGTCCTGTTACATGGAGGCGTTTGGAAAATTTAGGCACATTACATGGTCTACATGAGGAACACATACACAATGGCAGATCTAGGAGGTGGCATAAGGTGGCAGCTGCCACCCTACAGAAGGCCTTGCAAAAGACAAAAAAAACAAAACAAAACAAAACAAAAAACAACTTGTTGTTGGTCAAAACATTGATGTTCAAGATCAAGTGAATGCAGCATGTTATGTGGAAACCAGTAGACACATTCTAAAACTAATTCTAATTCAAAGACCATTGTAGTACTCTTTGGGAAAAAAAAAAAAAAAGAGCGTGTACCACTCATCAAGGCCGAGTCCTTACCTCAGCGGCCTGGGTTGGAATCTGTGCCCAGGTCCTTTGCTGGATGTCATCCCCTCTCTCTCCCCTGCTTTTCCCATCTCTCTCTACTGTCACTATCAAATAAAGCAGAAATGCAATAAATAAATAAATAAAATACTATTGTGGTACTGCTTTCTCTCTTGACAAGCTTTGCCTGAACTGATACATTGTAGATACAATGTATCGGTTCATGTGTTCCATGTTCCATTCTAATGATACAATGTAGCAGTTCATGTGTGTTCTGTGTTCCACTCTAATGACACAATGTATCAGTTCACACAAAGGCTATAGAAAGAGAACCCAAACCAAGCCCACTGACTGATGTGAGAAAGAGGAAACTGATGCTTGTGAAATGATGGCAAATCCAGATTTCCACTGGCTTTAAGGCTATGTCCTGTTGACTGGTGACATAACTAAATGGAAAAAATGTTATTTCATTTTGATCAATATCATTATTGTTTTTTTTTTTGTTTTTTTTTTTTGTTTTTTACTGAACTCGTGGGCAAAATGATACTTAATTGCTACACATTCCTTGATTTAAATGTCACTCGATTATGTTTAAAGCCATGTTTGTTCTATCATTCTGCCCACATAAATCACATACAGTACAGGCCAAAAGTTTGGACACACCTTCTCATTCAATGCGTTTTCTTTATTTTCATGACTATTTACATTGTAGATTCTAACTGAAGGAATCAAAACTATGAATGAACACATGTGGAGATATGTACTTAACAAAAAAAGGTGAAATAACTGAAAACGTGTTTTATATTCTAGTTTCTTCAAAATAGCCACCCTTTGCTCTGATTACTGCTTTGCACACTCTTGGCATTCTCTGATGAGCTTCAAGAGGTAGTCACTTGAAATGGTTTTCCAACAGTCTTGAAGGAGTTCCCAGAGGTGTTTAGCACTTGTTGGCCCCTTTGCCTTCACTCTGCGGTCCAGCTCACCCCAAACCATCTGGATTGGGTTCAGGTCCGGTGACTGTGGAGGCCAGGTCATCTGCCACAGCACTCCATCACTCTCCTTCTTGGTCAAATAGCCCTTACACAGCCTGGAGGTGTGTTTGGGGTCATTGTCCTGTTGAAAAATAAATGATGGTCCAACTAAACGCAAACCGGATGGGATGGCATGTCGCTGCAGGATGCTGTGGTAGCCATGCTGGTTCAGTGTGTCTTCAATTTTGAATAAATCCCCAACAGTGTCACCAGCAAAACACCCCCACACCATCACACCTCCTCCTCCATGCTTCACAGTGGGAACCAGGCATGTGGAATCCATCCGTTCACCTTTTCTGCGTCTCACAAAGACACGGCGGTTGGAACCAAAGATCTCAAATTTGGACTCATCAGACCAAAGCACAGATTTCCACTGGTCTAATGTCCATTCCTTGTGTTTCTTGGCCCAAACAAATCTCTTCTGCTTGTTGCCTCTCCTTAGCAGTGGTTTCCTAGCAGCTATTTGACCATGAAGGCCTGATTGGCGCAGTCTCCTCTTAACAGTTGTTCTAGAGATGGGTCTGCTGCTAGAACTCTGTGTGGCATTTATCTGGTCTCTGATCTGAGCTGCTGTTAACTTGCGATTTCTGAGGCTGGTGACTCGGATGAACTTGTCCTCAGAAGCAGAGGTGACTCTTGGTCTTCCTTTCCTGGGTCGGTCCTCATGTGTGCCAGTTTCGTTGTAGCGCTTGATGGTTTTTGCGACTCCACTTGGGGACACATTTAAAGTTTTTGCAATTTTCCGGACTGACTGACCTTCATTTCTTAAAGTAATGATGGCCACTCGTTTTTCTTTAGTTAGCTGATTGGTTCTTGCCATAATATGAATTTTAACAGTTGTCCAATAGGGCTGTCGGCTATGTAGTAATCTGACTTCTGCACAACACAACTGATGGTCCCAACCCCATTGATAAAGCAAGAAATTCCACTAATTAACCCTGATGAGGCACACCTGTGAAGTGAAAACCATTTCAGGTGACTACCTCTTGAAGCTCATCGAGAGAATGCCAAGAGTGTGCAAAGCAGTAATCAGAGCAAAGGGTGGCTATTTTGAAGAAACTAGAATATAAAACATGTTTTCAGTTATTTCACCTTTTTTTGTTAAGTACATAACTCCACATGTGTTCATTCATAGTTTTGATTCCTTCAGTTAGAATCTACAATGTAAATAGTCATGAAAATAAAGAAAACGCATTGAATGAGAAGGTGTGTCCAAACTTTTGGCCTGTACTGTAAATCAGCATACAGTTATGGGTATCACTGCCATGGCAGGCGTGTTGATCAGAAAACCGCCTCTTGGATAAAAAATATGTTGTTTGGGAAGAATTTACCCTTTTATTCCCTACAAATGACTACAAGCACTTTGTTTTAGGAGGGCTCATCAAGATCCCAAATGTGAACTCTAACATGAATGATATTTTCCAATATGAAGCTCGTATCTCCCAGCCTCCTAATAGACCCTAAATGCAGTATTTGGTGTCTGTAATGCCTGGGATTATTTGACAGCCATCAGATACTTTTAACCCGAGGAAGTGAAATCTCCACCATTAATGGGGTTTCTATATTGGACAGAAAGTGCATTGATGTCTTTATTAGACATCATTTTGGGCATATCACCACTCCCATATACAAGGGTGGAACGGTATATGGAAATATAAAACAATGGAAAACTGCGTTGCTCTTACCTCACAAATAGGCAACTAACTGTTGAACATGTCTTGGTAAACTGTTTTCATGGCATATCTTTTTGGTTTGATTTACAGGATAATTTCTCAAAAAAATGTAGACAAATATTTCCTGCTGACAAAGACTGATATATTACTGATGTTTAACGAGCTCAATTTTTCGGCAGATGAGTCTTATATCATTAAATTGATAATTGTCTTACCTAAATATTGTATCCATCAAATGATTTGGCTTGCCTTTTACATTTTTAAAGATGCCGATTTTAAAACATATTTGACTGCTATTGAAATTTTAAAAGTCAGAAATCACAAATTCAGAACTATTAAAATGACTTAGACATTTCAAGTTTGCCTCAATTAGTTAGCAGATCCTGAATGTTTTTGTTTTTCTTCCCTGTCCCTACATTTTATTTGTTTTTCATTGCAGTTTACTTTAGTGTATTCACAGAATCCTCTCTGATGAAAAATGTGTGCAACATGTACACTTCATGCACTTGACCTGAATTTAATGAAGGAGGTCAAAATTATGCATGCTCAAACTACCTCCATGCAGCCATAAAGGGATTATTATGTAAGCAACACGGGGAAAAGACTACACAGGTCTAGATGGCTGCGTGTTTCTATCCCGTGATTCATTGCGAAAGCCCGTGAACCCGGCTGCTGCAGTGCGCTCCGACGGCGCTGCGGCTGGTGGTAGCAGCGCGGCGCTCTCTCCCTGCACACTCTTTGTTGTTTGCTGTCTTGACACACCTTTTGTTGTCTCGTCTGCTCCCCTCGCAGGGACCCAGCAGCTAGCCACAGCCGGCTAACACAAAGCTAGCTCCACAGCATCACCAGCACCGACACAAACTGCCCGCACACCGCGCTGCTGCCGCGGGGGAAAGAGACACCGAGCTGCCGAGGAGCAAAGAGACGACGGTCAGCCGCCCGCCAGGTAGCCCCCTGCTAAAATGTCACCAAAATACTGCTGAGGAATTTTAACAGCAACGACGGGTGTGTCGCTGTGTATGTGTGTGTATGTGTGTGTGCGAGTGTGTGCGTGTGTTGAGACGCTGCCGCCGCATTTTGCAGTGATTAGCTAACAAGCTAGCCTCCAATAACGAACATTATTGTTGGTTAATCGTGTCCGCTTGGTGTTGGTAAAGCACACTCATCGAAAGCGAAAGTACATACTTGTTAGGTCAGCCAGGCTGCTTGTGAAACGTGAAACTGCTGCATCAGCCCTGCTTTTTTTTTTTTTTTTTTTTTTGTTAGCTAGCTGGTGTTTATCGGTGCTGATGCTCTCTTGTCATGTTGGACTAATCCAAACCAGCACGACCGGCCGTTTCTGATGTGAGAAGTGTGTTTGTGTGCGTGTCTTGCAGGATGAGTGGTGATGACATGAACCCAGCTGCGGCACCACAGCCTGTAGAGGATGTTCAAGGAGACGGGCGGTGGATGTCACAGGTTGGTATTGATGTTTCAGGAAAACATTCACTTACTGAACCTTCTGTTTCCCACCAAAGTAAATCAGCTTTTGTTCAGTGTTTAAATAGGTGATTCAGAATTAATATGACCACTTGGGTGATGCACATGTGTTGTCCTTAAATGAGTTTTTGTAAGCTACCTTACCCCATCCTGACTCAAGATCACAGCTGCACAATATGGACAGTAAGATAATGGTATGATACTAATGATATATAGGTCAGCCTCACTCAAGATGCAGATCTGTTTTTTGTAAATCTAAAGAAAAGTTTTATACTAAATGCAAAATTCATATTAGCTACAGTATACTTTTATTCACTTCTACCAACAGCTCAGATGTTACATTTTTAGAGATAAGGTAGTTTAGAGCTCAACCCAGCGAAGTCTGTCCTTACACTGCATGCTTATACTTTGAATATGACTTGATGTGCCTCTAGTGAAATAAAACAAGCAAGAATTAAATTAATCTCAGCGTAAGACCCATCAAGCTCCTTCCTGCTCTCACAGCAGTCCTACACAGACTAGGTACTGAAACCAACCAGCACTGGTTACGCACAGTTTACAACCTGTACACATGTTTAAGACACATAAATCACTCACATTTCTGACTGTTTAGTCTCTTTGGTAGCACTAAAACCTGACACTTATTACCTGACTCATCAAGCAGTGACCCTTTTGTCTAACGAATATATGAATCTCACATTTTCTTAGGCAACTCTACCACAATTAACTTTGCATCAAATACTGGCTATCGATGTTAATGTTTGTGTTGATCTGTTGATGACTAAAAATGGATCACAAGTTGGTGCAGGTGGTGATAGTTACAGAAAACCAAGGTTGTCTATAACATTTTATCAGTGTTAAAAACACAAGTCATTGATGACCTCATGTATCATGGATCATGACACACACAATCATGCACATATGAACCACACACACTCCCAGACTTGTAATGCCACCCTGTGCAGCCTGTTTGGTGGCACGTCTTTGAAGGGTCATCAGTAGAAACGCCACTGAGGTTAATCCTCCAAAGCTGATAGGACTTGGACGGCTTTGTCGACGCCTTCCTTATCCCAAGCTCTCCGTCAGATGGGACACCAGACGTGTCTTCTGCTGTGATGAGCTTGGCGGATCTTATCTGGCTTGAAAGGCGACCAGACATTATCCTAGTGCTAACATTTAGGGAACGCACAAGAGAAAGTGGTGAACTCTGATACACCTAACTTGACTCAGTGGAGCAAAATCATTGAATATATTGATTTCAGTCATGGCAAAATCATAGATACACATTTATACCGTCTGCATTTATTCAGCATATGAGAAGTTTTTCCTTCACCTGTATTGAAGCTCCGTGATGATCATTTTGTGTTTTTGCAGCATACCAGGTTTGTGCAGGAGTGTAAGGATGCCGAACCAGACGTGCTTTTCGTGGGCGACTCGATGGTACAGCTCATGCAGCAGTACGAGGTGAGAGAAGATGATTGTTTTTCCCACACTTGGCCGTTGGAGTGTTCACACGCCAGTTGCACTACCTGTGTGTATATTTCTGAGCTTCAGTGAATGTGTACTCTTCAAAATGTTCAGCAAGACTAAAGTGATGTGGCATTGCTAACAAAATAAGAGGATTTCTGCCAAGACGCTGCAGAAAATAGCAACTGTGGCGCTGCTTTTGTCTGCAGTCTTCCATAGTGAACCACACTGATCTAGAGAGATGGGCTGCATCCAGGGAACTTGTCGTGGTTTGCTTTCACACCATCATTTATCACCATGGAGATATCTCAAACACCACTGGTCCAGTGTTGATGAAGCTTGGAAGTGATGTATTTTGGCATTGTGCTCTGCCAATTTAACAAATTACACTAATTTGTGTGGTAGGGATGCTATAAATAAAGCTCAAAATCTCAGACTTTGAAAGGCCATAATCACTACCAGTCCAATTTTGGAAAAACTACAAGGGGTGAAACATCTTAATATTGACTCGACCAAGGTGTGCCTGCATCATTTATCATGCATGTTAACTTGTTTTTACACATACTTGTGTGGTAGCAGGCACACACTTGAGCATTACACAGGATCAATAATGAATGCTTTTCTAAGTCAGAAAAGGAGATGGCAGTTGCAAAATGCAATTATGTGCCATGCTGTTGGAGCTGCTGTGTTTATGATGGAGTGCATGCCAAGTGCTGTAGATTGATTGATTTTAATTGCATGCATGAAGAGGTTTGCTTTGACTTCCTGAGGTTTCATAGATGGTGGCAAAGAAAACCCTGTGAGCAAAACCAAAAGTAATTTGTGTGTTAGCATTTAAGGAAGGAATCACTGATTTCATATTCACAGATCTGGAGGGAGTTGTTCTCTCCTCTTCATGCTCTAAACTTCGGCATAGGCGGCGACACCACCTGTAATGTGCTGTGGAGGCTGCAGAACGGAGAGTTGGAGAACATCCGGCCCAAGGTGAGACAAGCCTGCGCAGACCTGGAGAGGAAGACTATTAATGGCAGGAGAGGGAAAAATTAAACCCTGTAGAGTAGGAAATTCCTGGAGGTTTTCATTTCCATGCTTAAAGAGGAGTTATGATTACATTAGAAGTCACTCAGATGATTAGCAGGCTATTAGATGTTAACATTTGCGACAAAAGCCACAAACTCCCTTAATCGATATAGTGACCCACCAACCTTCTCAAGATAAACATCACTTTAAAAAAAGTTAAAATCTGATGTATACAGTCTATACATGTTCACTGTATTAAGCATATATAACCAATGTTAAGCCCCCCCGCCCTTCCCCCCCTGTCTGTCTCCCCTTTCTCTTTAAAAACTAAAACTTCATAGGCCTGGGGTTCTATGTTGCATTTATCTTTGGAGTCATGGATTAATGCTTTTTAGATTAGATATCATGCAGTCAGCACAACTGGGACTAGGCTGCTGTTACAAAAGCATAGATATGCTTTTTTCAAACAAATCACCAATAGTTCTGTGATGTAGACTATTTCACTAATTTCACTTCAATCAAGTACAGCTGCTGCCAGTAATTTTAGAAAAGCTATCATTCAGTTAGACTTGCTTATAGGGTACATGTCAGCAATTTTACAGCGTGAACATTATAATGTTTCATAATCATTCAATACCTCAATTCAGGAGTCCTTCCGTTGTGCAGATGGTTGAATTTGATTAAATGCACACAGCGATATCACATATGAATGTGATGACACTGGTGAATTTGTAGTTCTACCCCTTAAAGACACAACTATAAATGTAGATCTTGATAGTGAAGCACTTGAAGCAGTATAGTTTGATCTCTACTCCTGTTAAATTGTTGTCAAGAACAACAGTTTAAACTTAGCAGTGCCTCTGAGGTCAGAACACAAAACACAGTATCTCAGCGGCAGCTGATCAGTCAGCTCGCAGTGCTCTCCGGGCATTGGGGATTGGAGCTATGAGAAAACACTGATTCAAAATAACCAACACCATGTTGCTGTGTTTTACCACACAGAGTGAGTGTGTTCCTGCCGAGTGAGACTAAACAAAGTGCCTCTGTCTGTGGTCCTGTCCAGGTGGTGGTGGTTTGGGTAGGAACCAACAATCACGAGCACACAGCAGAGCAAGTGGCAGGGGGAGTTCTTGCTATTGCACAGCTACTCACCTCGCGCCTCCCCAAGGCGAAGATCGTTGTCTTGGTAAGTTGTTCTGGTTTATGGTCTTGTGTTGTGTTACACCAGCCGTGTGTTAGGGGACGTCCAGATATTTGGCAGTTTAGTCCTTGTTTTGGTCTATTTTTCTTCAAGCATTTGTCATGCCTAGAATATATATTTGTTTAACTTAAGTCACACTGATTAATTGAAAATCATTTATAGCGTTGTCAGAATTATTTGTTGAAGAACAGAAACAACAAGAGAATAAGAGGTGTTCCCCTAAAGGCAAGCACATAATAACACGTGTTAAGATGCTAAAAGTGGTGGACTCTTAAAGGGTCAGACCAGTTATTTTGTATGTTTAGCATAATAACTACAAAGTGTGTTCATTTTATGTCTCTGCTAATTGTTTCCTGTAGTCAGTAGTCGTATTTTAAAACTTGGATACCATTTTTCCTCCCTTTTATCCGGCCATAGGTTTCCATTCATTTGAATGGAAACATAAATTAAGTCTTTGACCAGTTGAAAATAGCTGCAACATACAGTGTGTGACCCAGACTAGTTGTTTGGTACTCTTTGTTAACATGACACCAATATGTCTTATGAGAAAGCTGGAAAAAGCAATACGCTTCAGGGAAGAAATATGATCATCAGTTCATGAAAAAGCATAACAGATTAGATACCTTGACAAATAGTTGGAAACTTTCTGTTGTCTGTAAAGCAGCAAACCGTATCACAGAATTAATTCTACTTACAGCTTTGCTGGGTCAAGTAAAATCAAAGTGTTGATTATTTTGTTTTCCTGCAGGACCAACTGGTGATGTAAGCAGCAGGCTTGGTCTTGTGGAATAGTAATTAATTTGAATAAGAACCACTATAAACTAGAAACACTGCAAACTAGAAACAAAGGATTTCTAGAGATTCTTTTCATAATTTTTGCCTTCATTTGATCTACACAGTATTGGCATTTGAGATAAACTTTTGGTCACATTTATGGCATTTTATTCTACAGTTGCTGGTTCCTTCAGGCTTTTTTTTATTTGATATGGTGAAATGCACATGGGCTGATGGAAATGCGGTTATTGTATCAAAGATATCTTAGTGGGAAGCAGCCCAGTAATATGCAAATTGTCAAGGTACCCTTTTGATGTGAGCATGTACACAACACAAATATATTCATCAATAATACAAACATGTTTTGTTCATCTCAGGGTTTGTTGCCTCGAGGTGAGCGGCCGAACCCCCTGAGAGAGAAGAATGCAGCTGTCAACGGGTTCCTGCGCTCCTGGCTGCCACGGCTTGGCCAGGCTCAGTTCCTGGATGTGGGCGGGGAGTTTGTCCACTCTGATGGCACCATCAGCCCACAGGACATGTTCGACTTCCTCCACCTGACATCAGCGGGCTACCGCGCCGTGGCCAAGCCCCTCAGCGACCTGCTGCTGCAAATACTGGAGGAGACACCAGAGGAGAGACGGGCGTCGCTGGTCTGAGAGGCCGAGCAGAACATTTTCAGCCAGAGGCATGTCTCACCTACTGCTGCGGGTGTGTGGGGAGACATGCCTCTGGTGGCCCAAGGAGAGAGAGGGCTCACTCATAGGAGGAGAGGGAGGGAGAGAGAAGAAGGCCCCCTGGTATAGGTGGGTCCACAAGAGGGAGCATGGGATCACATTCATGAGTTCAGGGTTGGGTGTGGAGAGGTGCCAAAGAGGGAGAGAGACCTCACTACAGACTTAGACACTGTGATCACAGTAGAACGCACTTTTGAAAAGGATTTTTCAAGGTTAGGCGTTTTTGAAGCACAGACACAAATATGCTGATATTGTGGGAGACTGCAGTGACACGCACAAACAAATATATACTTATGTAGGCCTTTGGATAGCAAAAACAAAAGAATGAGAGTTCCCTATGTGGAGAAATGCACTTAGGAACTAGTATTTCTTTCTGTCACCTGAAAAAAGGGTAGTAAGAATCTCCTTCAAAAGCCTTCAGTATAGTACAATGAAACACAACACCATTTATTGTCCTTCAAGAAATTAAATTCACAAAGGCCAGTGCAGAAAACATTGTGGACATAAAAATTAACAGTGAGAAACATAAAACAGCAGCACAGTTGGCAGAGCATTATCCAACATTCACCAAACCGTTGAGTCTGGACAATTTGCTTGCAGAGAGGCTGCTGCAGAGAACAGAACAGTGCACATCCTGCATGACAGTGGGCGATGTGTAAGACATTCACAATTGGACAGTCTTGTGTAAAACACAGCTATGCCCAATAGTGAGCGGCATGTAAAAATCATATGCACATTGACCATGATCACAGAGTCGCTTAGGGTATTTGCTTATGTATAGTATTACATATAGTATTGACAGATTTGCTGTTGAAAATCAGCTTCCTAAATACAAGGTCAGTAATCTTATTAAGCTAACCCAATTCCACTGCAGCGTCACCTGGAACCAGCTGTCAACTGGATAGTCAACTCAAACTTTATTCGTTTCGTGCAAGAAAAGTGTGACAGCGCTCCACGATGCTATGACATTCCTATTATCTGCGTCCAAACACTGTAAATATTAATAATCACTGGACATGCATCACTTGTGTAGGATGTGGGCGAAAGTTTCTGGCTTAAGCGCGAGCAAGCATCAGCAAAAACCACGCATTCGTACATATTCATAAGTGATGTTACATAAATGGAAGTAGGTATGTGATAACAAAGCTTTTGCAAACTGTAATCATCCTCACATATATGGCTTCTATCACATCTGTCACATCACATTTGTGGAATACTGTTTCACCACATGGATCCATACAAATCTATCATGACATGTAAATGAAAATAACATAAGCTATTTATTTTTTAATATGCCTAAATGCTAAAAAAAGAGTCATAGACCACACATTCCAAAAGCATTACTTTCTCAACAAATGAGCTATGATTCTATTGATGCACACAAAATGAGATTTATTTCCAGTGTGGGTTTTATAAAAGGAGAGACGTAGATCATTGTCAGTGTTTCCATATGTGATCTTGAGTAAAAAATAAATGCACAGAGTTGTTGGATACGACCTGCCGTTGCTGGCAAAAGATGTTTCCACTGCTACAGTCTGGATATCAGATAACAAGAGATTTTTTAAAATAGGAAAAGCAGTTCCAAATAAAGCCAATGTTTTCAGTGTCCGTGCTAGTTCCCCTCTCTGACTTTGTTGTGTTTGCACTGTCTTTCAGTGACACTGCAGGACAACAGTGTATTTTTTTTTTTTTTTTTTTTTTTTTTTTTGAAACAGATCAACCAAGAAAAGCAGATCATTAGCACCAGTGGAACCCCTTTCATTGTGCATCACTGATCCAAAAGTTAGAAATTAATTATGACCAATGTAAAAGTTTCTTATTGAAGCCACTGAAACAAATTTGGCTTGCCCTACATCTGCCCACAACACTAATAAAGCCTAGTGTGATACATTGTCAGTAAACGTTGTCTAGCATAGGCTCTCTCTCCCTCTCCCTCCTTAATACTTGGATACTACATTTTTCCTCTTTCTTCCATGCCAACACACCTCCTCATTCTGTTTTTGAACCACTCTTTATCTCCGTTCCTGTCATGTTGTACGTGTAGTTGGTTCTCACCCAGCCCCTCCACCCCCGGCACCTGCCTTCTAGTACATGGTATGGTTATTGAGTATTTTTAGAAGTAAAAATAGCATCACGGTTAAGCTACCGACACAGCTATATATTGTCTACATCACGCTAAGCACTAAGAAGCTATCACAGGTCACGTAAAGAATATCATTTGTCTGTGAGCTTAATACTGTAGCTGTTTCTTCATGGCGCGGTTCTGTTGGAAGTTGGTGCAAAGATCCTCTTGTTGAGCATCAGATTACAACAACACGACTGCCGCCATAAGCTCTGCACATTTGTGTGCTATGTTAAATATCTCTGTTACAGTGTATGTGTGTGTGCCTTAAGTGTTCCTGGGGAAAAGTTGTGTATGTCTGTTACCCGGTCATGTAAGTTGGATGTGTGAGTGTCTAGAAGCGACCTCAGTTGTATATAACAAATGTGACGCTTGAATAGATGATCTTGAAGGGGTCTGGATTGCAGGAGATTGCGGTGCAATACAGTTCTTGCACAGATTTGGCTAATTGTCACATGCTGATAAGGTAAAGCATTCCAATAAAAACCATGGATCTAATCCTCTGGAGTGGTATGTTATTCCTGGTTATTATGAATCACAATAAAAGCTTTTATTTAAGATGCAGAGAGTAAAATTGTATGCATCAGTTAAAAAAAAGCCAGTTAAAAACAAACATTGCTTTAAATCTCTGTAATTAATCACAACAAAGATAGGTAAAATGGGAAACATTAAATGTGAACTAAGATTAGGGCACAGTTTCTATGTTTGAACTGCTCACCACTAGAGGGAAGCATTACATCATGAAACAGTGCGTACAGACACAAGTCACAGCACAGGGGACTTTTTGCCCTGAAAGTTGTCTGTAAGGCAGCTGTAATCTTAACTATAAACCTAATCCTAACCTTGCCTGGGAGACAGCATTCAGGCCAAAAAAGTACCTCAGCCCAAGGCATACTGCTTGGTCCACCCTTTCTGTTTTCTGGCCAGGGGCATAATTTCCTTTCACTACATTTGCTATCTCAATAACAATAATTCACGTTCAGGACTCAGGGCAATATTACTGTATAAAAACTTAAGCAAGTAGCCAAGTTTGCTGGAGTGTATAATATTGCTGGCAGGTTCTAAAATACATATTAATAAACGACTGACTCACTTTTGATGCTGCTCTCATTAATTTCAGCTGCCCCAGGGTTGTCCCATTTGCATTTAAGACAGTTCATCTGGAGTCTAGTATTGCATACCATCCTATGAGTATTTAGTTTGTAGCACCATTAAGACATCAAGCCCAACCCTGCATTATGCAACACTTATCATCTGCAGTACACCGGATTCCAGTAGAAAGTTCATGCCTTGGACAGAAATGGTTTAGGATTTCAGCCTGCAGTCTGGTTCATACAAAATTAAAGGGAAAACTCACTGTTTTTCGCTTGTTTTATGCAGAAGTCGATACTTGCCTAATTTTCCGTAAAATGTTTTTTTTGTTTGTTTGTTTCTTTGTTTTATGAGTTTTTGAACTATGAGCTCTCAAGATCAAGGAGAATGTTGTCACATCAATCTGCATTACCTGAGATGGTAAAAGGATATTTTTATTGATAGCCATGTTCCTATTTGCAATCAAATCAATCCTGTCTGTGAAAGTGACAGGAAAAATACACCAGTGGGAAAGCCATTGTGTCCACAGCTTGTGGATCCCCATCTGAACCACATATGTTTGCATTGTCACTGAACCAAGTAAAAACGCCTACTTTGTATTTTTGTTAGTCTGTCATGATGTTAGCAGTGTCATCTTATAAATATTTGACTGTTGATAAACAGACTTTGTAACAGAGAGGAGTAATAACTTTGCAATCCTAACAGGCTTTAACAGAGTGATAATTGCACAATAGTTGCGCCTCTGCTATAATCTGCAATTGCTCTTGTGTGACCCAGAGCCTTTTAATTTCTCATGTTACAATGTAATATCAGTCTGGTGTTATCATGCTGGGCCTTTTGGAAGTTTTTACCACATAGTATTTTAAACTAATATGAACAGAGAAGGGAAGAAAAAACAGCTTTGTCTTAAGCACATATCACTATGAGAGGTTTGTGCATGAACCATGAGTCAGTGTTTGCAAAATGCTGCAAACAGTATGATAAATACTGCAGTGTTGCCTGGGTTACATGCATCAGGGTGTTGGCTTTATACCTTATCTGCTGTTGTATAAGTGTGTACTGTATCTAATTACACAGCATGGTACAGCACAAAGGACGGGACATTGGTATATCCTGCACTCCCTCTTCAGCACCCACTGTTCACATGAGCAAGCTTGGTAAATGGGTTAACTAATGGACTCATATGTTCCACTGAAATGTTGTAGCTGGATATCAGCCCAAGTGGTCTAGATCTTTGAGTTGAAGAGTTTAAATCCTAATATCTGGCTGTCCGTTCACTGTTTGTGGTTGAAAAATTAGGAACATCAGTTGAATCAACATGAATGCTCTCTCAGTAACATGATATTGGCCCAAAGTCACCCTGAAGAGGTTCAAACAATGTGGACTCATGAGAATGTTGGAATTTATAATTGAATTTTCTGCACTGGATGTCACTGGTCTGAACAAGGAGCCAGAGTCAAGTTTCACTAGTTGAGTTCAGTTACTTTAAACATCATTTTCATTATAGCATAGCAGTGGCGTTTCTTAATTTGTAATCTAAGAAGCACACCACGGTAAACCTGGGAATAAAATACAGAAGTTGTCCTCATGATAAAAGCAGAAGTGCACACACATGCTGGAAGTCCCTGGGGAAAGTTTTTGAGGGACTTTAAAAAAAAAAAAAGCAGTTTTCTTTTTAGTTTTGCCCACTGCATAAAGACACTTGAAACATTATGTGACAAGCCCCTCTTTTGAAAAAGGAACCGGTCCAGTCCCTACCAGTCATTCAAAACTATCACTCGTCACTATCACTCATTTTTACAACTATCACTCACATATAAAACTATCCAGCTTTACTGAAAATGAGTTTCATTTCCTACAGCAGCTAATTTAAATTCTTATGCCCAGTAAGACTTACCACTATATAATCTGCCGCACTATACAAATCTTGTAAAATGGCAAACTTCAGCACAAATCAAAACCAACAACACCTTTTGGTACTTTTTTAATAATTTAGTTTGATTCCTGTATAACCCATTGATGTAAGGCCCATCCGTTCATGAAATATAATGACATGATCAAATCAGTTTCTTTAAATAAATGAACATTAAAATGACCACAATCTGGCAAATGTATAACACTTTCTGCAGTCTGAGCTCAAACACATCATGACATGACTACTATGAGCACTACGAGCACAACCCATATAATAAATAACTGATCATTTTGACACGTGGAACTAATACATTACAGCTTCACCGTTAAAGTATTAGAGGTAGAAAATCTTCAGACCTCAAGTACAGTGTTGAGAAAATGTCTTAGAATCCTAAATAACCAGCCCATGTAATGCTTTGATATTTAAAACAATCACAGACGTCATTAGATCTTGTCACAGAATATGTAGTCAGTTATTACATGTAATATGTGGTGATAATGACTGACTGACCCACTTTTTTTTTTTTTATCATCACACAGATTACATTTCAGCCAAATGCCAAATCCGGTAATCTGATCACTCAGTATTTATGACGTCATCCAGAACTTTTCATTTATTACTTTTGACCTCTCAGAATAATGCTCCTTTTCAAGACACACGCACATCTGACACACGTGTCTCATGCTATACTAGTTTTCACTTGTCTGTTATGACAACTACCATGCAACTCTTTTATG
Organism: Myripristis murdjan; assembly: GCF_902150065.1. NCBI lineage: Eukaryota > Metazoa > Chordata > Actinopteri > Holocentriformes > Holocentridae > Myripristis > Myripristis murdjan. The sequence continues at coordinate 22,572,628 of NC_043993.1, forward strand.
GTATGGCAGTAAAAATAATAGCTGGCTCAGATTACACTGGCTGTGGCTCAGTGTAAGATCAGTAGACAGATTTTCACACAAACTATGTCAAAAGGCAAAGAGTTACAGCAGATTTTGAAGGTCACGTTGACTGCTGTTATCAGTTTCACTGAGGAACCATGCTGTGCCTCAGCCTTAGAAAACATCAATTTACTTCTGTACAAGAACTCCACTGCAGCAGCCACTGTAGAATACTAAGGAGCAAGATTGTGATTTGGTAAATAACAATAATGAGACAAAATAGGACGATTTGAGCTCCTCCAGTGCAAAGTACAGGAATGGGTTGGTGTGTATCAGAGCAGGATAGAAAGAAAACCTGAACATTGTCTTTAGCAAGTTGAGCTTACCCATAATTGAAGGCCCATACTCTGCCTTACCCACTCTCTTTGTCTTCCAAACCCATCCATTACCTTGTGGTCTTTGAATTCAAGGTGTACCTTTCAGATCTTAATGTTTTTGGCCTCAGACCAAAACTTCCATGAGGAAGCACCTGTTTCCTGGCTCAGCTTACACCCCACACAGACCTGATATTCCTGCGAACCACGTCAGACACCCTGTCATCTCTCAGTGACGCCACATAAAGGGCTTGCCACACCACAGCACCTTCCTCTGTGGTTTACAGGTCATGATCAAACTCATTCATCGCTTACTTTGCCCATTAGTCACTCATTCACAAACATATCTGATCCTTGTTTTCTCTGCCAACCAAGAGGCAAGGCTTATTTTGGTCTGCACTAAATAACTGCTCCAATTTTACTGTCTTGTCTGTTCAGATCCATGCAGGGCAGTGTAGGTCACATCCATATTTAATATGACATCCTTGAGTCTCTCCACCTTCAATCTCCAGTCGTACACCTGTCTTTTCACAAACACAGACTAGCCTGTCGCTTATAGTTTGAAAATGACAATGTACATACTGGATCCCTGCAGCAAATAACACTTGACTGAGGCCACCCAGGAAGGCGACCATCCAGTGCATAGGTTCAAACTAATCTGGGTCACATTTACCACACACAGTTTTGATCTGGTGCATTACCTGTTTGATTCTTCCATTAGTGGAATTCTTGCATCGCTGGGTAGGTAGAGCTGTCTACCTGCATTGAGGCTCATTGAGGCTCATGTAACACCACATCTGTCTTTTACTTAACATTCATCTTGGGTGATCCAATCAGAAGTGAACAGCTGAGACAGATTGCTACTTCCTAGCATTATTGTGTGTCTCAAATGCCTGTCCTTGTGATCAGATTTGTGATTGACCTCAGACCTTTCAGAATTACGTCTTTGCTTTCTTTTCTTGCTGTAATTCCTCTGCTCCTTACCCATCCATCCCATTCCCTGTCCCTGACCCATTCATAAAGTGGTTGTGCCCAACCACTCTGTCTTTAGGATTACCCAATGTAGGTGCCATCATCTCACCGGAAAAACAAACTTCATTCAAATTTGAATTTCATGCCAGCAGTCTGCTCCATCACATGCTCCCTCCTTTGACAAAGTGAACAGACAATCTTCCGATGGTGTTTGTCTCACTACAAATGTGTCCCTGACCACTTCTGGACATGTTTTGGTCACTCCACAATCAGTTCATTTAAATTCATTTAAGCTGATTGATTAGAGGAGACATCCCTGTGCTCCAATACACAATAATTGCCTCTGCTCCTGAAGTTTAATCCCTCAGGTCCAAGATCAGGGTCAGATTGTGCTTTTTATATCTGTAGCCTTTTGACCTGGCTGTCATTTCTTGACTGCAGTCTTTTTGCGTTGACTTATTAACACTAAGCTGACAGAACCAGCAGAGCACCCTAACATAATATCATCCATCATTTTAAGTCTCTTTCACCTGGAATCTTAATCTTAAAATTGGAGCTTTAATGTAGTTTTGGTGCAATCTGACAGGACAAGCTGCATTTTGGCCTCTTCTAAGCCTACAAGCAATCACTTTCTCAACCATTCTCTCTTTCTCAACAATCCATTTTTCCACAGGATTGAAACTCTTACAGACATTCTTCCTGGTGTCAGCTGTTTTTCTCACATCCCACGACTCTGCCCGCCTCCTGAGTTTCATGATTTATTCACTAGCATTGTAATTCATTGTAGAGTGGCGTCACTTATAACCTCAGCCTTGACAACCTTAGCCTAGCATTGTCCTGCTGTGGACAAGCCAGCCTCACCCACATTGTCATACCAACTAATCTTACATATGGTCAAACAATAACAAGAACCTCACCCTTGGGAAAATGTAAGTAATCTTAACTCACTGGGAGTATACATTTATAAATAGAGTTGATGAAAATGTGCTGTTAGAGAGGAAATTAGAGTCAAATTCATGTCACTATTGCGTGTCCTTAAAACATTACTTTAAAAGAGGAATGTGAGAAATATGACTCTACGTGTTTGGGCTGCTATTAAAAGATAAGCAAGAATTTACTACCAAAATCCCACGCATAAATATTCAGACCTTAGACTTTGTTTTCAACAGTTCTTCAGACAGTTGTGCAAATGAAGTACAGTTTCCTTAAAACAGTGTGAGGCTAAGTTGTACAACTATGTTTTCAATGTGAAATACTTTGAAAATCTAATCTTATTAGCATAGCCGGTTATGTTGGTTATACCATGAAGATTATGGCAGGTCCTTAGGACAATAAGTGGCTGAAGTGCTTCTTGTTCTGTTTTTTAGTCAGGGCACATCAGCCGTCTTCCAGCCATACCTTGTTTCACACTCACACGAGACAGCTAGCCAGTCCGACCACCATTTCCCACTGGGGGATGGTGGTCGGACTGGGGCAGCTGTACCTTATGTGCTTTGCTCAAGGGCACAGTTGTAGTTGCTGAGGCAAGACAGAATGTTTCTCATTCGTTTTCCCCAGGCACATTGTGCCAGACACTCCAGGGGTTTGAACTGGCTTCAATCCAGTCACAAGTCCACCTCTTGAACCTCACGGCTATCATCACCTCCGTTATGCCCCTTTAAGGCAGCAAAGTACATTCTAACGCAGTGAAGCCAACAATGTGCTGGTGTTTCCATACTCTCATTAGGACCATGGAAAGATAAAAAAATAGATATAGTGTCACAAAGGCTGGGTAGTGCTCCCAGGTTTCTTTTTATACTTACATTTTTGAACATAGAAATAATGAGATTTCTTAATGCAGCGGATGAGTATTATGCTCATCTCTCCTTGTTTGTTGTGGTGTTTGCAGTTTTAGACAGTGAATAGGGATGCTTGCTGTTTAATTTTTAAAAATATGTAATAGCAAAACTGTCAGTTTGGGACATGGTATCAGAATATATTAAATATTACATATTCAAGTGTATATATATTGATATTATTATGTTATGTTAAATACTCACATCAGAGACAAAAACAAATGGATTCGAGCATCTTAGTTGAATGTATTGTTTTGTACCCTCAGGAGGCCTAGTCATTAGTTATATTCAGGGTGTGAGTGTTTTTGTCTTTTTTAAGTTTATCTGTGTTTGTGTCAGTGTCGTTTGGTACGGCACTAAATACCAGAGGACAATAGTACTGGCCACAGTGTCCCACCCTAGCGCCTTAGGCAATTCTCAGAGGTCTAGAGAGGAATCCTCCAATGTTTGACTGCCTGAACCATTTCTTGTGTTACCCTGTTGGACTTTATATTGACTCAACTCTGGTTGCCAGCTTTACAGGTACAGTTTACAGGTAACCTGTGTCAGGCTAACTGATGAATCTAGCTGACCTTGGAAAGTTTCAGCTGTGCTACTTAGGTACAAGTATGAATGAGATAAGAGAATCCATCGGGGAGTATTTCAGACTTGATGAATTTAGTTTCAGCTCTTGTCATTCATGTAGTGCCGCAGGTCGGACACCAAGGAATCATGCGTGGTACATCCTCCGAAAGCAACATAGTGCCCTATTTTTTAACATCGTCTTTTGTCCCTCATTATTGAAGGTCAGGGAAGGGACTGCAAATTGGGCTTCATCTGGGATCCATCAGTGATTTCTGAGACTTTACAGGACCTGTTTTGGACAAAACTTGGGGGACTAATGGATTTTGACACTGGGGTCCGGCATGTTGAATATAAATCTGCATTTCTGCAGATTCTGCAGATATCCAGCAACTACAAAATGAAACAGATGGCCCCAAACTGGCCGCACAGCACCACAAACAGGAAAAAGTCCTCAAGTTTCAAGCAGCAATGTCTCATACATCACAAACAAAAACAAAAATACAGGTGGACCCAGCTAGGACAATTCACACCAATAGGGGGGAATGTTGCGGCCACTGCTGGCTTGTTTAATTTCTTTTTTTTTTTTTTTAGCTATTATTTATCCTGGGACAACTTGCTGAGCATCCATGCTCTTTTCCAGCACTCACTTGCTTCAGATTCCCATAGTTCCACATCTTCACTTCTGGGAGCTAACCAGCTCACTCGCAGATCCAGTGGAGTGTATTCACTCAGTGGCCCCACCCAGGTTTGCTCAGACTGAGTAACCCTTTGGCCACAAACCTGCGTCTCTAACCAGTCCTGCCCTGCCAGAAACCTCATGTGCTGAAATGACCTGACATCATTCACAACTCTGCTACTAAGTGATTGAAAGTTACAAGGCACTGGGGCACATTTTTCATCCCAATTTACTTACAAGATCAGTGAATCATTAATTAATTATTCATGAGTTGTAAATCAGTACTCTGTAACAAATACTAGCGGATATAACTGCAAAGTCAGTAAATTGCAGTAACTTAAGGGTTGTTAGGTCTATTAGTTAATAAATGACAACCTAAAAATAAGCTTTTGCTGACACATGCCCCTCCCACCAAAGCATATCTGTGACATGGTAAGAATATTGTAGACAGCTCCATATGTATTATCAAGTTGGTTACCTTTTGTCTGATTCCATTATCTCTTCAGTGATGAAATCTGGAGAACCCACATTGCTCCACTAAAAAATATTCCAGTGTACTGAAAGTTTTTGAGAGGACGTTTAAATAATCAAAAGTAAGTATGACAGTTGATGTTACAGAACAAACTTTTGAAAATATTGATGTCTAACATTAATGAATGAGTGCACATTAGAAACAAACCATAAACATATTAAGAGGGAAAGTACTGTAGTTTGAGAGACTGGTAATGACTTCTGCAGTCCTCATGACCCTCTGTTATAATGGTGAATTTATTTTACCACACTTTTCAAAACAGAGTCATAAAATATTTCATACTTTAACAATTAAATAATAACTAGAGGCCACTTCAACTGCTAAGAAAAAGTTCAAAAATGGATCAAATCTGTCAATAATATTCACTATTATAAAGAATCTATTTATTTTTATATTTAGTTTCTCAACATTTAACAAGTTATGTTTGATTCTGTTTCATTTTGGCCTGACATGCCCAGTTGATGGGGCCTTTTTCTGTTATATGAATCAAACAATGAGATGTTTTACATGGGTGCATGCCATAGGAACTGGAACTCAAGCATGAAAACGTGTACGCAATCCCTTGTCCTGCTGGCAGCGGCGCAAAAGCTGGCACATTATTTTAATCAAGCTTTGAAATAAGCCATGCCAGATGTGAATAACTTGTAACTGAAAGGGCTCACTTGTGCCAGAGCACATCAGCCTACCAGTGTGGAAATAAATATTAGGGTTGAAATAATAAAAACTTTTTCTGAGATTATCTGGGCTTCAGCTGCGTACATAAGATGTATAAATATTCCCCTGCAGTCACATGGTGATAAATGCAGCATCATCAATAGGTTAATTTGTCTGTTTTATGGATACACATTATAAACAATAGATAATCCCATGACATAAACAAGCTTGCAGGTGCTTTCCATTGTTTAGATGAAAAACTAAATGTAATAGTATCCTAATGGGCAAATGATACTGCAGTAGAGTGGCTGTCCCATGTCTAAACACATAGGTGATGAAGTTCTCTAGTGAACAAAACGTGTATTGTGAAAACTACACATGAAAGAAGCAAAAAAAGTCAAACCGACACCCTTGGGAGCTCCTGCATATTTACTTGCTTGGTCCCGCCATGCGCCAGGACGTGATCTAACTCACTAAACAAACCATCAAACTATGGAAATCTGTTTGATATAGAGCACAGAAACACAGTCATGATGTTAAGTGCATTTGAATGCCAGTCCAAATTAAAACAGTTTTTTGTTCCTGTCATCTTCAGTGCCGCTTCCATTCCCTCACACAATATTCACTGCAGTCAGTTGCTTTTTTTTTTTTTTAATTCATGTGGCTCATGTTGAAGACAAACAAAGAAATTAACTGTAATTGTGTGCAGGCTTGGATTAAGAATGCACAGGCCCCTGGGCACAAAATCTTGGAGGCCCCCGTCCTGGCTCCAAACACACACACACACACACACACACACACACACACACACACTCCAGGTTTTGAATTATAGGTTTTAAGCAAAGGCTACTATCTGTTTGAAACACCTGCAGCTTATACAGGGTTTACACTGACGGGCACAAGCCTATGATCACAACCTGAAAAACAATACCAACTGTAGATATCATCTTTTATACAGGATTTACACCACATGACTGCAGCCATACTTTCATGGGCCAGCACAACAATATCAACACATTAGCTGACAGGGGGGAGCTAAATGGCATACACAAGCACATACTGCCCCACCTGCACCAATACACTTCTATGATTCAGATTCTTCTATCAGTCACACACACGAAGCAGCAAAACACAGTGGGGCTGAGCAATCAATACTGACCACAGCCATCTTTTGATACAAGCAGATGTGTGGAACAACAATAAACAGCAGATGTAAATAAAATACAATTACCATTATGTTGATCTTGATCACATGTTGAAAGATGCAATTATGGATTAGTGAAATGGTTGTATACTCTTAACACACAAGCCATGAAACACAGACTTTAAAGACACAACTATAGAAAAACATACCAAGCTGTTAATAAACAGTGTTGGGAAGGTTGCATTACCAAACATATACCCCTGCAGATTACTGAATACATGCTCTAAAATGTAATTTGTAACATATTCTATTAGATTATTCAAGTTAAGTAATGTACTCTAAATACTTTGGATTACCTTTAGAATACCCGTTGCTCATTTGTGTGCATCAGTCTGAATGTGGTTAACACTTGCTTTTGGCTTTCTTACTGTCTCTAGAAGAAAAGTTATGTCAGTACACAAAAAACAAATATGGTATGGTTTGTCTTGCAACTGATGCTGTTAAAAGAAACATTTACTTGCCACTTGTTATTAGAGTTGCCTTTTAAGTATAGTGTAGTGTGTAATGTGTGTGGTTGAGCGGCTTAGTGTGCCAGCTTTCCAAGCACACTACGCGCACACAAATTGTTGTGCCTTTAATTAATCAATTTGATTTGATTAAAAAAAAAGGGAGGTGGTTTGAGGGCCCCTAGAGGTCAGAGGCCCCCACGCTTAACCAGCCCGGTGGATAATCTGTGCTTGATTGTGTCACATACAGTATAGTCCTACCCTTTTTTTTCTTTTTTGGCCACAGTTGTTTTTTTCAGCCATGCAGTTGGCCACAACACCAGTTGTATGGCTAAATCCACAATATGCGTGTATGTAAAATTACTTTTTTGGAATGAGCAATTTTCCCTTGAAACTGTAATTATGAATTGTGTGTGTATGTGAAGAAAGTGATTTCTAAATGAGTGGGGTAAACCAGTGGCGGGTGGGGGCGTGGGGCAATTTTGTTTCTTTTAAGTTTCAAAATCACACTTCTGTGGCCACTCTCCCTCACAAGTGTTGCTGTCAGCTGAGAGTCTGCACTTTTGCATCAGAGATTTGCATCTTGTCACCAGGGATACAAGTTTCCGTTTACAACAAACAATGACACTCAGTTTCACAGTTTTGCTACTGACTTTACATGCTGCTTCCTGGTTACAGAGCAGAAAAAGAATGAGGGGGAAAAGGAAGTCCTTGTGTGAGCCCTCCCTTTGCCGTGATCAGTCCTTTTTTGGAAATGCTCTGTTTCCTTAAGAACTCTGTTCTGCTTTAACCTAAACTCCTTGTTCTCCACATGACATGGATTCCCCATTCCACCTTAATCTCCTTTGATTCATTCCTTTAAAACATTTCTTTGAAACAAAGTACCTTTTCCCATATTCCTCTGTAATCCCTTTCTCTCAGCAAACATAACTCCCTGTCTCTTTTTTTTTAATATATTTCCTCCTTCCTGCTTTTCTTCTCCATCTCTGACCTTTTTCTGAGCTGCCTCATGCTGTACAGCTTACTCGGCACTCAAGCAAAAACACAGTATAAACAAAAACTTGGCAGAGGAAGAGGTTGATAGTCCTCAGTTGAATCCCCCCTTGTTTCTCTTGTTCCAGCCAGCCAGGCAAAGCCCAGCCAGGAAAAATCTGGCCAGGCCATACCCCCTCCTCCCCCTTTCATCATTCTCCCCTGTTATTCTCTCTGTCCTCCCACCCTTGGGCAAATTCCTTTTTTTGTGTGTGTTGTAGCTTTTTACTTATCACATCTGCTTATCTCCTTTAGTGGATGCCAGATGTTTTGCTGTGTTGACAGGAACAATGACAAATGTTAAGGTAATATGCCAGTGTTTTGGGAAAAATACCCTTTTTCCAATTTACCCAGACTGAGACAAGATGCCAGATATCATTCTCACCTCTGTATGTCCACTGATTCAGTTCTTATGGGTAGCATCTCATGTTAGCTTAGCATAAAGACTTGAAATCTATGGCAGTCATTAGCCTAGCTCTGTCAAAGTGGAAAAAATAAACATTACAGCAAGTTACAGCAACCCAACCCTGAAGCTGTCTTATTTACGTGATTTATGTTGGAGTATTCCTTCAAGGAAGAGAGATTTGTTATGTTGAAAATTGTTGACACATGTTTGGCAACAGGCTACCATGCAAATTAATTAATCTTTTTTTATTTATTTATTTATTTATTTATTATTTTTACACAGCCAATTCTGAATAGTGCTGAAATAATCACAGATCATTTACTCTGGTTGTGAAGAACAAGAGGCCTCTTTGAAAATTAAATTGAACTTTATTTCAGAATCATTATCATCATCATATATGATATATAAAAATATTAAGCTCTAGGAACATGGTCCAACATCTTGATTAGAGATTACTCAAATGGCAGCTTTTCTGATACTATATGACACTGGCAAAACAAATTCTACTGCAAAAGCATCACTGACTTAAAAAAAAAAAAAAAAAAAAAGTACATATAGCTACCACCAGAAACAGAAGATAGATGTATAAAGGTACGATCTAACATGGACATGGTGGTGATCGCTCTGTTTAATGGTTGGACTTGAACTGTTAAACATTGGTAAGCTAATCCCAAAACCTCAGTCTTTGGTCATTACTTATGTCTAAAGTACATGTAGGTGTGTATGCATGTATGTATGTATGTATGTATGTATATATGTAGGTATGTATGTGTGGGTGTGGGTGTCATATGAAATGTTGCAGTAATTTTCAATATACACCTGCTCTCCTTGTTCCCTATTTTGGTCCAGTTTAGTTTCGAAAACAGTCAGATCACATTTCTCCTCTTTGGCCAAGTTAACGCACAGATTCCTCTGTAACTGGCCAATCAGACGAGAGGAGGAGGAGTGTCTCGGGCTTGGGAGGCAGCAGTGCCGGTCGGGTTCAGGGGTTGTTGTTGATGATCTGCCTGGGTCGCCCATAGCCCGTCATGCCGCTCTGAGATGCTCCTTTATTTGTGCCCATTTGCAGGCCAATGACAGATTTACCTTCGTTGAGCTGCTCCTCTGAGAAATCCCTCCTATTTTCTTGTGACTTCCTGTACACACACACACACACACACACACTCTTAATCTGCAATGTCCTTCCTCAACAGTGAATGGAAATCATCCTCTTGTTTCAGCCAGTCCACAGACTGAACAGTTACAACAAAAATGTTTAAACTCACTTATGGAACCAGCTGGGGTCTCCGCGATAATTCCCATCATTCTTTGTGACTGCCAAACTTCCCAAAGCCATCAGGGTCCGCTGAACAGCAGCCAGGTCCTTCCCTTAAGACATAAAGCATCGATCTCACATGAACAGAGCACACACCCAACGACTACACCCAACTACAAAAATGTCTCTTAGACTTCCCTTTAAGTGTCTGTAGAAAAACATTTTGTTCCATGTTGTATGACAGACACATATTCTGTAACTTGTGGTTGCATCACTGAAGCTACATCACACTTATACTGAGTGAAATATTCAAAGTCAAGATGCCATTGTTTTATGGCTGCAGCATTACATCAAACTGAAAATATCTAAATGTGTTGTGCTTCACATATTTCTCTGTAATTCAGCAGGACATATTAGGAATGTTGGGAAACCTCGGGATCTCCACTGGAATTTAAAATAAAGTGCTGCGGGTTCGAACAAAAGCAGCATGCAGTTGTGATGACAAAGCCACTCAAGATTTAATCTGCGCTTGATGACACCAGAATGCAGCCACACAGGCGGGTCTGCTGAGTGTCTCACCTTCGAAGAGGTCAACTGTCTGGAACATGTCAGTTTTGGTGATTCCGTACTTTTCCGCTGCGCTGAGGAACAAGGAGATCTGCTCCATCTGCTTAAAGACCATAGGAGAGGGCTTGACGCTCTTGATGGGCTTGTTGGCACCGTACAAGCTGTTGATGAGCTCGCTCAGCACCTACACACACACACACACACACACACACACACAGAGGACAAGCAGATCACAGATCATGCTAAACATACTGAGCATACTGAGGGTATACACACACAATTATAGGTTTGCAAACACAATATATGCATGGAAGCAACTAATTACATTTAGTCACGTCACTGTAATGAGAGGGTCTTTTGTGTGCTTTGTGCTTTTTCAAGTATTTTTTATACTCAGTGATTCAACTTGGACTTGAGCATATTTTTGCAGTATTGTACTTCTCTTCATTTGAAATCACATCCATCACAGTACAGTTTTTGTGGCTCTCCACAAGCAACAAAAATTGGACCAGTATAAATTGAGAAATTGCATTCAGAGAGAGCAGTCAGTCAGCAAAGAACTGTTTTCAGTCAGAAGAATCCAGTTTGTACTCTGTGCTCTCATTGTGGAAATCACATGTAAATTAATGGAAATTTCTAAAGAAAAAATGACTTTCTCTTTTACTGATTTAAAATAAGCTACTTTTTACTTTTACTTAGGTAGATTTTTACACCAGTACTTTTACTTGTACTTGAGTAAAACATATTCAACCTCTGCCCAACACATGCAACACTCACACATCCATCCTTGAGCCATTTTTGGAAGCCGATCTTTCCGGCCTCCGGCAGACCAACTGAGGAGCCGCACTGGGCGGTGATCCATTCCGTCAGCCTTTCCTCCAGTTCCGGGTCATATTTTTTATCAATCTTGCTCTGCACCTCACGGCTCAGACCATAGGCTGGACCTTTGTTTGCCATGTTTGATCCTGTTGGAGCAGAAAGTCAGTCTTAGTGTTAGGCATATGCACCTTGACAACCTTGGCTGTGTAACCGCTGTATCCCTTTCAGCGTCATGATTCAACATGGATATTTAATAGATGTGACAACATTCACAGTCAAATCCCTGCCTGTCCACATCCACGACACACCCTCAATGCTGGCATGCATTCTGAACAAATAGGATTTTAATCACCGTCTCCTAGTACGGTTTTGTGTGTGTGTGTGTGTGTGTGTGTTGACAGGGTGTACAGGCATGCACCTACTTTCCTCTGAAATAGCTGAACATTTTTCATTTTTGTATGGAAGCCACCAACTTCTTTGTTAATTCAAATTGTTTGTTATACACATTCTTGCATAACTAGCTGATGCAGTTTACAAACACAGGATGAAGGTTCCCACTAACACAGAGCAGGTCTTTGGGCTACTTAACGAGGACATATTATGCTATCATAAAGAAATTGGTAAAAACTCTTTCACAGTATTTGGCTCTGGCTGGTCTTTTGCTCGTTTTAATACCATAAGAACTTCCTGTCTGCAGGAGTACCACCCCTCTCCCTGCATCCTGTTTGCTCATTCAGCTGTCATTTCCTTCCTCCCCCCCTCACAAACAAAAGTAGCAGCCATGTGTGTATACAGGACACGGGACAAGACAGCACACTGCACACTGCTACTGTGTGTGAACTGCCTCCGAAAAAAAAAAAAAAAGTTAAATTACAAATGAATGATGCTGTGTGTGAACTGTTGCCCTGCCTATGTGATGTCATTATTTCATCAAAACTGAATTATTGAGTTAGACCATTAAGCTCAGCTCAAGTCTCAGGACATTTCTCAGTTTCTCAGAAACAGAGGGCAGATAACATATGGAGATGTTTAGAGCTGATAGTGAAGGCTCCTTCTCTTTTTTCTCTTTGCCTCCTCCTCAAGTATATGCACAACACAAACCCAAATCAACACTGCAGCGCTTATTGCACAATATGTGCTTGCATTTATCATGATATATGTATTTATGGCCTAAAAGGGCGGAGAGGCTTTATGATGGTGTGTGTGCATGTGTGTTTTATATAACTGACAATTTAAGTGTACTCAACTGTAGAGAGCACTTTCTGCCGCCTGAGGCACAGAAAGACACACCTTTCACATCCTTTGCAAAACAGATACTGTCATCATTACACAACATGTGCTGATGGCTCCAAAAACTGTCATTGTGTCGACCAGCTTGGTGCTGGAGCCATCGCAGCCAGAGATTGTGGTTCATCGCCTGAGGTTGGATGTGCTTATTGCAGCAGTTACATGGGCATTGTGCAGCAAAAAAAAAAGGCTTTAGCCCGTCTGCCAAGTTATTCCACATGCAGTTTATTACAGCGACCGTTGTGAAATAAATAGTGAAACATCTGACCGTTCCAAATGTCTTTCCCAATCAGAGGAGCTCCATCTGTGGAGTCCTGGCACGCCCAGGGAACATCCAGCCCAGACTGTGTGCAGACACACAGCGGGCCGTATCTCTGCATGGGCGCACCACACTGGATAAACCTGCGCCCTAATCAGTGCACAGATCTCTCCACACAGACTAGATTAATCTGGCCTGCACTCATGAGGCTGATGCTGGTGTTAAGTGCACTAAAAGTTTTTTTTTTTTTTTTTTCATTTACAAGTTGTTGTTTTTTTTTTGCAAAGTGTAGTTTTTTGATTTCTTGTGGATATTTATTTAGCTGATATATATTTTTTTATTATTTAAAATAAGTACACCGCAGCCAGAGTACAGTTCTACCTAAGGAAACAGAGACAATACAAACAATAAAATTAAATAAAAAATTAAATAAAAATTAAATAAATGTCCATGTAAATGTAAATGAATGAAAAAAAGTTTTTTTTGTCTCATTTATTAGAATTTATTTATTTTTAAATTTGATTTTATCACATGCAAAAACAAACAAACAAACAAACAAACAGAGATATCAGCACTCTATATCGACTCTGTCGGCATCAGCCATTGAAAAATCCATATAGATTGATTTTACTGCAAAAATGAAGAATTCTGAGGTTTAACATCGCAGGACACGCCCTGCAGCGACAGAGTGTGTGTGCACATGTGCTGTGGTGTGTATTCTGAAGGGAAATGTAGGCCTGTACACTGAAAGTTCATCTGGATGCTGCGTCATTTTGAGTTTGCCTCAGCCCTCACAGCAGCCAGAGTGCTGATCAGCAGCTGTGTGTACTGTTGAAAGTTGTGGTAACCAAGGCAATTTGACAGTAATGTGTGATATACAAAATAATCATCCAAAAGAATCGGTGTGTTGTTAATTCATGCTTTGGCAGAGTAGAAACAGTCATCTGCTCACCAGTGATCAGTAGTAAATATCTACTGACATCAGTTTAGTTTGGTACAGTTTTCTCCCCCACACTTAACCCTCCTGTTATGTTCAAATTTACAAACATCTTTTATGTTTGGGGTCAATTTGTCCCCAGCAGTTTAAACCTCCACAAAATTATTATAATTAAAATTGTTACCAACGTTTATGTGTCAGATACTTTATGCGTCTTTGCTGACGACCTAAATAGCCCTTTAAATAAAACATAACTCCCCCCCAACCTCCACTTATACATCCAGTATTCCTATTTCGCAACTATGGAAAAACATGCAAATCACCATAAAATCTCACTGATTGACCTAAAATTGGAAAGAAATAACTTTTAGGTGTTTTAATTGTTTTATATTATTTCTATGTTCAGATTTTTGTTATTTATAACCGATGTGTACAAAGTGTGTACAGGACATTGAAAACACATCATCATGTGAATTTCATGTTTACCCAGTAGTACCCATTAAATTAGGAAAACTTATCAAAAATGAAGCATAAAAAAATGATGTTAATCATTTATTTAGAGACGTTAAACATTGAATGGGGTCAATTGACCCCAAACATAATAGGAGGGTTAAATGATTAGTAAAGAAATATGCATAAATAGCATTTGAAGAAGTAGTGCTTTTATATAAAGAGCACCAGTGATCAACAGAGCAGCAGAACAAACTATCACAATAGCAGAAAACTAGTCCAAAAGGTCCCTATTCAAAGTGTGAGTTAGCTGAAGGAGATCATTGTGCTTCTGTGCTGGGACCTGAGCTCCACCTCTTAAGATGTTTGAGTTCTTATTTGTTCAAATAATATTTGCAGACCTTGTCAGCTCTCTAGATTGTGTAATATGGCACACTATTTTCCTACTGAACACTATGGACATAGCTTCCACTAGTAACTAATAGTTGTAACTTTTAAATCAGTAATCACTTGTTAGGAATTTGATAGTTATTGTTCAGGTCTTGCTGGTCAGGATATTGTTTTAGGTCAAAGGCCAAACCAAACCTCCACTGTTGTATAAAGCCCATTTTCATGTTATTTTTGTCTTGGTTTTATTTTCAGAGCCATTTTGACCAAAATGTATCAAAACAATACCTAATTCATACTACATACTACGTAATGCTGCTTATTGATAATGATTACATTACCTTGGTTAGTTAGTCATTATGTTGTTAATATTTTATTAACCTTTCCATCCATGAGGGTTTTTTTTTTTTTTTTTAAATTAATTGTCTTCTTTTCATTCACTCAGTGATACTCACTGACACCTGGGAGCTGCCCAGTACAAACACAGCAGCTGCACGGTGCCAACTGGGAGTTAAACTTCCTTAACCCTGCTGCTCCCATCAGTGGGTTCGTCATTACAAATGCAGACTGCACAGTTGAGTTTTATTCAAACCCACAGAACATTATTTAAAATTCCAGTGGAGATCCCAAGGTTTCCAAAGACACCAAATATGTCCGGTTGAATTACTGGGAAATGTGCATAAAATAATGCACAAAACATCTTATTATTTTCTTTTTGATGTAATGGTGCAGCTGTAAAACAATGGCATCTTGGGTTTGAATATTTCACTCAATATAAATGTGATGTAGCTTCAATGAAGTGTTGCAACCAGCAGATACACAATATGTATCTGTCACTGTCATGCAATATGGATTTCATCTAACATGTAGGCTAAGGGGGGAAATGAAGGAAAAATCAGAGTAAAAAAGTGTTGTGCCTCAAGTTTTTGTTTTTTTCACCTCCTCTGCCCCAAATTTTCTCGGTCTGTCACTGTATCAGTTACATACGGTCACCAGAAAGTTCAAGCTGTTTCAAATTATTTTCTTCTCATTGCAACAGTCCAGTAAAATTGATTATAAACTTCTGAAAGCATCCGGATTCTCAAAAAGACAGCATGAAACTGTATCCTTGTCATAAATTGCTCATTTATCAAGTCAAATTGAATACTATCTCAAGTCTTTCATAATTTAAGCTGACTTTTGTAGTCCAGTGAAGGGTTACGGAGGTGTTCCTGCAGCTAATGAAACCCAGCATGGACAGGGTGTGTATTTGCCCATATTTTCCTCTGACCTGCACAATCCCAGCTGCTGTGAGCCAGGCAGCTCTCTCAGTTCTCTGTACGCTTCTCTTATCACCTCAGATACTGAGAGCTGAGCCATTCATGCTTGTCTAACACCACCTGAAGTCACAGGCCGCACATGGGCCTCTAGTTACTTGACTCATGGTCTTCTTCTTCTTGCACATAAACCTTTATCCTTGAACCATAAATGTGCCAACAAACCATAGGTCAAAGAATCCCTCGCACTGCCACGTGCTCTCCTGCAGCCCGGTGCTTGGCACACATACTGAATTAGGAGAGGGTATGTATTAGACAATGCTAACTGCACATTAATGCACCTTTTCTCCGAACCTGTTGACCTGCTCAAAATGTGGCTCCTTGTCTTTCATTGTGGGCACGTGGAGGGAGCACTGAGAGCAGAGGTTGACAAGAAACACGATTTGACAATGCAGGAAGTTCCAGACTCAATCAAAAGCCATCCAGTCTACATAGAAATAACTAAAAATTAACCAGGCATTGAGAGCCATTCCAAAGGTTGCCTGAGGTTTTTAGAGAGTGTAATAAGACGCCTGTCATGCCACGGACAGAGAAAAGACAAAGCCAGATAGGGTGGGGTGCGTGACATTGTACAAATGCTTCTTTTTCCTGTAGAGATTTACCCACAGGCCACACATAGGCAATCTTTTGCCTGCCAGCGAGAAACCAGAGTACTGAGATTGATTAAATTTGCCAAGATGTTCACTCGTACAAAACAGAGCCCCGAGGAGTAAAGGGGTGGTAGGTACTTACAGTGTTTAGTTGAGTACAGTAGCTGAGGTGAATGCAGGTGGCTTCCAAACTCTCCTAACTCTTCTTCCTTACACAACGCAGGGGCAGAGTGCACTTCACGGCTGTGCCAACGTAAATATAGCAAACACCCTTGTCTGAGATGACTTCACCGCATTCAGCAGAAAGAGAGAGCGAGAGGGGTATGCCTTTAAGTCCTCTTATTTCACTCTTTGACCCAGCCCCCTTTTTCCTCTTTCTCTTTTTTTTCCCTCACTCAAATTGTAATTCCTTATTTAGGAGAAGGATGGAGAGAAAAAGAGGGCATGTGACCAAAGAGTTTGGTGTGGTCACTGAAAGGAATTCTCCAAATTTCTGCCTCTACCACTAAGAACAGACAGGATTAGGAAGTGAAGGAGGCGGAGTGATAAACTCCTAGAGAAATGTAGTTTTAGGACAGGAAGAGAGTGACAGTGATTAGAGAGCATTGAAGCACGTGTAGAGGATTATTTATCGCCTCTATTCAGATTGGTGGTGTCTGAAAATCTCTCTGAAACTGAATGAGACACCCAGCAGCTATTGACCCTCTGCTGTGTTTGCACTGTGAAACAAAATGTAAAAGGAAGGAGGAGGAACAGGTTACAACACATCATAGCGCCCCCCTTAAAAAGCTGCCAGGGAAACTATAAATTAAAAGCCCTGGCTCCTTTTGTCCTGTTCTATTTCAGTATAGAAGATACACATTCAAACACTTTCTGCGATAACACAGTAGGACACACCCGCAAGGCATTTCAGCCATGTCACCAGGAGCAAGTCAGGACCTGTGAGGACTGTGCGATTAAACATTGACATCAGACGTGATAACATTGTGAGGAGCTGGCAGTGTGTGAAGTCATCATCTGAGCCCAGGGGTGGTTTCAGTCTGGATGTTGAGAAACGTCGGCTCACATTTTTGCATCAGGCTCCTCGTGCGTGTCAGCTACAGGACACAATGTGTGTTTGGTCATGTGACCTCCAGAACATATATCATCAGACATATCAGACAATACACATTTAACAAGCAAAACTGTTTTTAAAAAGAGTTTAAAGAAATCTTATCGCTCAGAACACCAGCCCCTCTGCTAATAGGACACAGTCTGTTAGATAATATCTGACTATATGATCATTAACAAGGAACTTGTTGTCATTTTATTTTCTCAGTCACTGTATATGCTGTTTTTCAATAATGATACTGTAGGAATCTTGAGCTGTATCAATTGTTTTACTGATTATATATTGACTGTTTCCTGATAGAGTATGGGTACTTTGTCATTGTTGTAATTATTGATAGTGAAAGGTTTATTGTTCTTGAGTCATGGCTGCTTTTTGTTTTTTGCTTGTTTTGTTTTGTAGCATAGCATAATTGTTTTATGATGTATTGTTTACCTGTGTGGACCCCAGGAAGAGTAGTTGGTACCTTGGTGGTGACTAATGAGGATCCAGATAAATAAAGAAAGAAAGAAATTCCTAAAGAAATAAAGAAAGAGGATATGTTATCTTTTCAGCACACACACACACACACACACACACACACACACACACACACACACACTTTCATGGAAATTCAGAAGTAGTCAGACGTCAGTCTTGGCTGCCTTAAGACCCACTGTCACCGCCTGGTGCTCTTTCATCATTTATTTGATTTCATTTCATTTGTATTTTTGTTGAACTGTGAACAGCATGTTAACATTTGGAATAAAACAGGGAAGAAAAAGAAACATATGCTCTGAAGCACATTATCCAATGAAATTACCTAGATCTATTTTTCCTCACTTGCATAGAAGTCAGATTTTTACAATAGAGTTTTGAAATAAACCAATAAAATGGTGCTTTCAGGGTCAGTTCTGGTCTTTGAGCAGCTACTGCTCAGAGGTACAGGAAGTGCTCTTACAAATGAAAATGTTCTACAGGAGTCAAATATCACTTTTAGTAAGTAGGTCAAACTTCCCAACATTGTGTGAATGTGTACCACAAAGCAGAGGATATTTGTCTTGTTGTGAAGCAGGACTGAAGCAATGGGATGAGTAAAATAATTCTACGAATTTTTCAAAAGCAATATTTCATTTTGCTACAGTGCTGTGTAATCGTCTTTTACAGTTGTTCCTCTGGAGTTACTCCAATTAAAACAGACAAAATATCCTCGTGAGTCATCAACTGTCACACATGCAAAGCCATTTTATTTTTTACTCCACTGACCTTTTATCCTGTTGATTTCTACAGAGAATAATGTATAATCTGCTACTAAAAAGGTGTTTTGCTGCAAATGGATTTCTGTCAACATGCCATAGCCAGCAGCACATTCAGCAGATTGAGTGACATGGGGGTGGAAAGGTGGAGGAATGTCTAAATACATGAGGGATGAGTGGACTGTGTGTGCGTATATGTGTGTATGTGTGTGTGTGTGTGTGTGTGTGTGTGTGTGTATGGGAACATGGGAAACATTACCCAGCAAACCTGTATATGGTGGAAATACACACAGGTGGGAAATTCCACAAGTGACTGAGCTCTGAGTAAAGAGAAATATAGAAAACTGCACCTTTATTTAAACAGCACATTTTCCTCAGTGAGTGACAGGGGGGTTAATTCACATTTGGCTCCATCCAGACAGATTCATCATCCCTCCTGCGCTACATTGCAACGTGTTGAGTCGCACTCAGAGTTGGGAAGGCTACACATCATGATTCCTAAGTACGTCTTTGAGGTTTGGCAATCAGCTCTGATGATGTCACTGCCTCAGACGAGACACAGAGTACTGTATGGCAGCTTTTACTGGCCATGTATCATCATCAGTCTCAGGGATCAAGCTTTCTTATCATGGCCATAAACATTCAAACATCTTTCAAAGTGCTTTGAGAAAAGGGCATAAAAGCCCCTATTGGTCTAATTAAGGAAATTAAACCCCACACGTTATAGATACATAGTTCAGTATGTGAATAAATAAATAATATGTAACTAACTAAAACATGTAATGGATGGAATCTGAAATTTTGTATTAAATATATTGCTCAATTAAGTGATGTTATTGAGGTAGCACTGGAATTTTTGTTTTCCTTTGAAATTCATTCACGAGGTGCACCGAGTGGAGCCAGATGGAGCATCCAGCAGAAGGAAAGAGTTTCACAAACATCCTGATGCATTTCCTTCATCAGAGGAAATGCGTCAGGACCTCAACCAAAGTTTTGTGCAGGCCCCCTACAGGAATTTGGCCTGTAGGAATTTGAAAATTCCAGTAGGAATTTGGCTTGCCTACCCATTTAAAATGACAGTGTCATATTCCCACTGCTACATCGAAACAGTTGCATATATCATTTTATGGCATAAAGATAAAAACAAACAAACAAACAAACAAACAAAAAAAAACTTCTATGTTTTGTCAGAGAACACAATCATTAAACAAAAAGGCGCATCATTATATTATTGTTACATTACTGGGGTGTTACAGAAAGTATTCCATATTTGCTTTTGCATGCTGTAATTATTCATAACCACTCTAAACATCCTAATAATATATTGCTAGTAAGCTGAGGATGTTGCGAATCCGCTTCACCTTTGTACTATCTTTAGCTATTTGTGATTGGCGTGTGACTGAGTTCCTGATCATTTTTACATTGATCTGCTGGTTCTTATTATGAATGTCCATCTTGACAATAGCTACCTAGGGTAACCAAGCTTGGGTAGTTCATATAGTCTGCCTTAAAGATATGATTGTATATGTGTCAGGTGTGTGTACTTGTGTGTTTTTATGTATGTACTGCATGTTGCCTCCGTGTCCATGGTGCAACTGTAAAAACAGCTGAGACAAATTCCCTCGAGGGACTGATAAAGTATCCTATCTCTGTCTTCTCATATCTTACCCAGCACCTGGTCAGACATTTATTCTAGGTTTCCTTCTGTTTTAATGTTGATCACATTTCAGGCATATTGCCTCAGATCATCAGGAGCCGCTAAAGGATAATTTCAGTATTTTTCAACCTTGGCCCTATTCCACCATTTGGGGTCCAAATGGCAAAAGTAACAAAAATTTTGGAATTGGTCCAGTATTACACTGGATCGTTTTGGCCTGAATAAATGTGGAACAATCTTAACTGCTGTGTCTTCACCTAATAACTTGCATTATTTCCCAAAAGCTCAAGCATTGCTGGCTAAGCACTTAATGTCTGACAGTAATACACATTTCTTTTCACCTACCTGTCAAAGCATCATACCTTCTCCTGATGGACCACTGTCAAAGGATAAGTCCATTATTTTTCAACTTGGACCCTATTTCTGCTCCTTTTTGAGTTCAAATGACTAATAGGGATAAAAAAAAAAAAAAAAAAAAAAAAAAAAAATCTTTTTGTAAACGGTCCAGTAGTGAGCAAGTACACTTTAGCCAGCAACCAAACAGCCTGTAATTTAATCGCATGGGGCAAGGTTGGGTGGGTTGTTCCAAGAAAACAACAGTGGAGACGAGAGAGTTGGAGAGAAGAGTCACCGGGAAGACTTTGTTGTTTTGGAGGACAGAATCCACAGCTTAGTGTTATTTACAAAATTTTAAAAAAGAAAAAAGAAAAGAAGAGAACAATGGTTCAAGTTTGTGCATTTCCAAATTGTGGCAACAAAATGACACGCCACATGTCGCACAGCAGACTATTTTTGCTGGACAGGGACACACTGAAGTTGTGGCTGGTCGTGTTTCAATGGATCCAAACACTCGTGTCTGCACAGCCTGGCAGTCCACCGAGTCTTAACTACAATGACCAGGATTACAACTGTCAGTCAAAGAGGAGAAGAAATCCTGTACTAAAGCACGTTTAGCTAAAGAGAGATGCTGTTCCAAGACCAAAGAGACCTGCTGCAGACAGAGTGGAGGTAATGTTGTTAGACCTAAAGAAAAATGTCTGTCTCTGTAGGGATCTTTTCCACAATGTTATCAGACACTTATAATAACAATCTGAGCCTGTCAGTGGTAAAAACAAGCACTTTTAGTGGACAGAATGTGATGGGCGAACTTAACCCTTGTGATAACATTGCCGGCTAAAACATTCTTATTCACTACTGGACCTATTCAAAAAAATGTTGTACCTGTCAGTCATTTGGAACCCAAAAGGTGGAAAAATAGGGCCCAAAGTTGAAAAAAAAAAAATCAAGGCGAGGTTTGATGCTTTAATACATGTGTGAATACAAAAATAAGGATTAAGACATAAAGTGCTGATCCAGCAATGCTTGATCTTTGGGGAAATAATGCAAGTTACTAGATGAAGACACAGGTGGTAAGATCATTTAAAGTCCTCATTTATTCAGAACCCTGTTTCCAATTTGACTTGGTAAATCTCTGGCAGCGGGCGTTTCATCAAAGGATTTGCTCTTTGTTTTCATCTTATCCAAGTGAAAGAGAAACACCAGCGGTGTGCTCCAGCTGTTTTACCCCAGTAACATGCAGTAGTTAATGTAAGAGTGGTGAGGTGACTCGTGAGGAGCATTTCTACATGGCCATCATATCCTCTCATGTTTCCAAAACCTCTGAAATGTTCCTGAATAGATAACATCATCTGGTGTCCAATTCCCAGGAATCATGTCATTCATTATACAATCAAATTCGACGAACTCTGAGTAAGGAAATGCACTGATTATCCAATTTGCTTCGGTTTGTGCTGAAATACCAGCTGTAGTGTGTGATCTGCTCCTCTTGGGGGAGCTGTGTTTCAGTGTGACCGCCAAACTACAACTACTGACTTCAGTAGGACTATTCACCCTACTGAGGATCTGAATTAATTATGTGTTCATAAACTGTGATCCACTAAACGTTATGTGACCTCTCACATACATTATATATCAAAGAGTCAAATCAATCACCTCCGCTCTGTCTCTCCCCTGTGATACAGTAAAGGTTTTAGTGTGTAAAAACAATGGGACGAATGAATGAATGAATGAATGAATGAATGAATGAGTTTATTTGTCATTGCACAACAAGTTACAACGAAAATGAGGATTGCTACTTCAGCACAATGTATAAAATTAATAAATAAGAGAAATAAATAAATAGTTAAAAAAAAAAAAAAAAAAGACAGTATAAAACAACACAGTGACAACAGCAGCAACAACAGGACTGGCTCAGTGTTGAAGGACCAGTGGTATCAATACACAGCTTCAAAGCAGAAATGTGTGCTTCTTAGTCCCTTACAATGTTTGGTAATGTGCTAATGTTTTACAATTTCTCATCCTACTTAGCTACTTTTGCATCACATCTTAAAAACAGGTTATTTTATCCTCTCTTATGCTTACCCAAGTGTTTGTAATAAGTGACATTTTAAGATTATATGGTTTTTGATATGAATTAGGGTTAAAGCTAAAAATAAAATCAGGACTTTTATTGCAAATGAGTAATGTGATATTTACAAATGCACACTGAGAATTGCAAATGAGAATACAAACATGCAAAAGAGTAGACAGATTTGCAAGGACATGATTCGCAACAAAGTTTGCAAACATGAGTCTGTATCTGTGAATGTGTGTTTGGATTTTTAAATGTGTAATCACATTTATAAATTTCATTGCAGCTCTGATAATTTTTGTGCCTCAGATGAGACACAAAATATTGTATGGCAGCTTTTCCTGGGCATATTTCATCGAGAAAAGGGCTTTAAAAAAAAAACAAAAAAACTATTGGTCCGAGTTGAGAGTACATTGTTCAGCATGCTAATATATAATTCATGTGTAACTAATTAAATCACACAATGGATGGAATCTGAAATTTAGTATGAAATATATAGCTCAATTAAGTGATGTTATTGGGGTAGCACTGGAATAGTTTGTTTTCCTTTGAAATTCATTCACTAAGAGCACCAAGTGGAGCCAGATGGAGCATCCAGCAGAAGGAGGGAGTTTCACAAACATCCTGACGCATTTCCTTCATCAGAGCCAAGGTTTTTTACAGGCCCCATTGAAGCCCAAGTACCACTCCACCGCCTGTGAGTCACTGGAAGGTTTCACTGCACTACAGCAACATCTGGTGGCTCAAAGGGGATTGGCTCAAGCTTTGTGGTGAAACAGCGGATGACATCCATTTAATCATCTGGTTAGTTTGTTCCACTGTGGTGTCTCCTTAACCGACTGCCAGAGTGCAGACTCCACTCAGAGTTTTATAGGTGAGATTAAAAAAGTGACGATTTGTTGAAGGAGAAGACAACTCAGTTTCACATCCATAGGTTCTATTTGTCCTTTTGGAGGGTCAAGGAAGTGGCCCACTCAGTCCTAAAGCCAGCTAGCAGGAGAGTAAAGAGAGGCTACTTTTTTCTTGTTTTCGATGGAGAGCACACACTGTTGGGTGTTCCTGACCGTGCTGAGTAGCTGCTAATTGGAATAGAGATGCCTGCTGGACACCTAACACTCAAAACTGTGACATCATCAAAATGTAAAACTGAGAACCCCAGGGGATTTTCAGTGAAAAAGGATTCAGGCTCAGCACTAATAATAGGTTTGCAGTGTAAAACTCACTTGAATATAAAGCAATGTGGGCCATTATTGAACGTGACAATACACAACAGATTGGCAGTCACAGATATTAAGAATCCTGTTGTGTTTGTTCACACTTTAAGTACTGTGGATCAATATTTGATCCACAGATGCCACAAATGCCAGTGACAGGCTCAGAGTATTATTATACACTACTCACAAAAAGTTAGGGATATTTGGCTTTTGGGTGAAATTTATGGAAAATATAAAAAGTTCACGCTACAGTGATATTATATCATGAAAGTAGGGCATTTAAGCAGAAGCATACACTGGTGATTTCCTCATCTAAAACAATTTCTTGAAACAAAAGCCGACAACAGTGGTGGATATACCACAACAAAAAATGTCAGTGTCAATAACTTGTCATGTGCCCTTGAGCATCAATTACAGCTTGACAACGACGTCTCATGCTGTTCACAAGTCGACTTATTGTCTGCTGAGGCATGGCATCCCACTCTTCTTGAAGGGCGGCCCTCAGGACATTGAGGTTCTGGGGTACAGAGCTCCGAGCCTCTACATGGCGACTCAGCTGATCCCATAGGTTTTCTATGGGATTCAGGTCTGGAGAAAGTGCAGGCCACTCCATTTGAGGTACCACAGTCTCCAGCAGCCATTCCCTAATGATACGACCTCGATGAGCTGGAGCATCAAACACCTGATGTGAATTTTGCCGTTAAACTCCTTGTTAGAGAACAGCAACTTGTGCAAAAAGTACTGAAACACTGAACAGTTGGACATGTGCATTCAAAAGTTTACAGAAGGTCACATTAAGTTCACCTGTAAAGGTTATAATGCATTTTAGGTTCATCCTGAAATTCCACCCGAAAGCCGAATATCCCTAACTTTTTGTGAGTAGTGTAAGTGTCTGACAACATTATGGAAAGGATCCCTACAGAGTCAGACGTGTGTGCCACCTTAACAGAAGTCTAGCTCAAGGAGAAATATTATTTTGAAATTTCATGTGAGGTGAGTTGCTCCAGGAAGACAACAGTGGAAACAAGAGAGTTGGAAAAAAATCTCACTGGGAAGAGTTTGTTGTTTTGGAGTACAGAATGTACAGCTTAGTGTTGTTTAAAAGTTAAAACAAAGAAAAGAAAATGAAAAGAAAGGGGAGAAACAATGGTACAAGTTTGTGCATTTCCAAATTGTGGCAACAAAATGACATGGCACATGTCGCACGGCAGACTATTTTTGTTGGACAGGGACACACTGAAGTTGTGGCTGGTCGTGTCACAATGGATCCAAACACTCCTTTCTGCACAGCCTGGCAGTCCACCAAGTCTTGACTACAATGACCAGGATTACAACTGTCAGTCAAAGAGGAGAAGAAATCCTGCACTAAAGCACATTTAGCTAAAGAGAAATGCTGTTCCAAGACCAAAGAGACCTGCCGCAGACAGAGTGGAGGTAATGGTTTTAGACATAAATGTCTGCCGTCTAAAGCGTTCTTGTTCAGCACTGGACCAACTTTAAAAAAAAAAAAAAAAAAAATGTCCCTATCAGTCATTTGGAACCCAAAAGGTGGAAAAATAGGGCCCAAGTAGAAAAACAAAACAAACAAAAAAAAACTTTAACATGGGCAATCAAGGGTTTGATGCTTTAACAAATGTGGATGAGACCTTATGTGCTGATCGAACAATGCTTGATCTTTGGGGAAATAATGCAAGTTACTAGATGAAGACACAGCAGGTAAGATCATTTTAAAGTCCTCATTTATTCAGAACCCTGTTTCCAATTTGACTTGGTAAATCTCTGGCAGCGGGCGTTTCATCAAAGGATTTGCTCTTTGTTTTCATCTTATCCAAGTGAAAGAGAAACACCAGCGGTGTGCTCCAGCTGTTTTACCCCAGTAACATGCAGTAGTTAATGTAAGAGTGGTGAGGTGACTCATGAGGAGCATTTCTACATGGCCATCACATCCTCTCATGTTTCCAAAACCTCTGAAACGTTCCTGAATAGATAACATCATCTGATGTCCAATTCCCAGGAATCATGTCATTCATTATACAATCAAATTTGACGAACTCTGACTAAGGAAATGCACTGATTATCCAGTTTGCTTAAGTTTGTGCTGAAATACCAGCTGTAGTGTGTGATCTGCTCCTCTTGGGGGAGCTGTGTTTCAGTGTGGCTGCCAAACTACAACTACTGACTTCAGGAGGACTATTCACCCTACTGAGGATCTGTGATCCACTAAACATTATATGACCTCTCATATACATTATATATCAAAGAGTCAAATCACCTCTGCTCTGTCTCTCCCCTGTGATACAGTAATGGTTTTAGAGTGTTTCTCAATGGGACTGGCTCAGTGTTGAAGGACCAGTGGTACACAGCTTCAAAACAGAAATGTGTGCTTGTTAGTCCCTTACAGTGGTAATGTTTTACAATTTCTCATCCTACTTACTTTTGCATCACATCTTAAAAACAGGTTATCCTCTCTTATGCTTACCCAAGTGTTTGTAATAAGAGACATTTTAAGATTATATGTTTTTTGATATGAATTAGGGTTAAAGCTAAAAATAAAATGAAGACTTTTATTGCAAATGAGTAATGTGATATTTACAAATGCACACTGAGAATTGCAAATGAGAATACAAACTTGCAAAAGAGTACACAGATTTGCAAGGACATGATGCACGTCAAGGTTTGAAAATGAGCTTCTATCTGCAAATGTCTGCTTCAGTTTTTACATGTGTAATCACATTTATAAATTTCACTGCACCTTGCAAAAGTCAATACACATTTGCAAATCTGGGTACCATTTTGAAAATCTAAATGCAACATTACACCTTTGCAGTAATAAAGCTTTGCTTTTATCTCCATATAAAAGGGACTTGGGGAATAATGATTCATTGCAGGTCACAAAAAAATGTGAATATGTGTGTTTGTGTGCGCACATGTTGAGAGTGATATTTGCATCAGAACTTGTGTTACATGGCTCAGGTCTAGAAAACAGAAACATGTCTTTGACCTGCCAGGTCCTCTGTGACTCTGCTGTTTGACTTATCTGCACACAGCTGATGGATGACAGCAACATGCTGGCAGGTGCAATTAAGAAATAAGATTAGCCTTGCACTTAATTTATGTGACCTCTGTGTATTGATCTGAAAGGCAGATGTGCATAGTGGGGGATGGGTGTGTGGAGAGAGAAGAAATCTTCAGCAGGGTCCATCAGCAGGCCTGCTAAAGGATGATCTTCACCGAGGATGAGCAACACAGGGATCATTACAGGTGACAAAGAGCTAAACCTGCCTAATTTCATCTCTTCAGACAAAATGAAACATGGGGCATTAATGAATTTCTGCCTAATGAAATTCATCAATCCATTGTTCTGCTCTCTCCTTGTGATTGTAATCCAGCATGGTGCTTGTGCACATAAAAAAAAAAAAAAAAATACTCAAGCATGCAGAGATGGAAGAGACAACAGGGATTTGCAGTCAGGCTTTCTTTTCTTTTTTATAACTGTTTTTTTTCTTTTTTTTTTTTCAGGTGAGGCTTTTAAGGGTTTAGAATCAAGAATCAGTCAATCCCGTCTTTTTACACTAACAGTGTAATTAAAGGTGTCTGGTCTCAGAGTCAGTGTACAGTGGGAGTTGCTCTAGATGACTTGGAGAGTGACTGCAGGAGTTGTGTGCTGCCAGTCCATGTTATCTCTGGCCAGTGGGAGTTGACCTATAAACAGAAAGCTTTAAACTTGCTGGTGGCTCTTTCCTCTGGCTCAAATCAAAGCCTTGGTAGATCAGACACCTGGAACGGAAAGCAGACATCTAGAGGAGACTGGGTCTGTCAGAGACACTGTGTAATACAGTGAGAATAAGGTGATGACACACACAAGCGTTTCTTTAAGATCTGTTAAACTCCTCCATACTAGAATCTGGATTAATGGTCTATGGCTGCTCAGATCATTAACCTTTTATAATACTCAATTATTAAATCTTATTTTTATGTCTTATTCTGTTCATTTATTCGACAGGGAAATACAGGTGGACAATGTTACATTATATATAATACAACTGATACAGTTTATGAAAGACTTCTAGCTAAAGCTCAATTGTTGTCCTTGGTTAGTATTTTTAAAGCACAATTAAACACAAAAAGAAAGGAAAATAAAGGAAAACCTTTGTGTGGATATGTGTATGGATACAGATAGACCGATAGACAGAAAGAAAAAAATGTTAAATCAAGTGTTCACCCAAAATTCAACAAATAAATAAATCAATCAATAAATAATAAAAGACATTTTCCTTCTTACTTTTACTGCAATCTGCCGTATCCATCCAGGCAGTCTCTGAGTGAATTTTGGAGGTTTCCAGTCCTCCATACCCACCAGTACAATAGGGTTGTATGTGTATTGTTTTGTGAAGCTAAAACTTGCTTGAACGTTAAGTGGGAAAATCTCTTTCTTGTATCTTGGTTGAAGTGGTCCTTTAAACTATGGGAGAACATATTTACTATACTGTTGTCCTACTTCAGCTTACCAAAAGCAGAATTTTAATGGCCTTCATCTTGTTTACTTTGGGGTTTGAATGTCAGCTTCTGAGACATTCAATATCTGCAATATCTGCAGTTGATGAAAATATAAATTTAGAAACAGCAGAAAACAATGTTGCTATGTGCCTTATTTATGCCCATGCCAGACCAGGGCATGTATTGATTTCAATGTGTTTTTTTCTATTTCTCAATTTAAAAAAAAATAAAATAAATAATAATAGTTTCACAGCTGGATTTGAGCTGAATGCACTGCATCGTTGAATGTGGGGCTATTTGTACAAGCTCCTGAAGCTGAATAAATCCAATAAAACACCATTACATTCATCGACTGGCCCTATAGAGGATTGGATTCAAGTGTGGTGGCAGATGTAAAAATTTTCACAGGCAGACATTAGTTTCAGGACAGAGGGGCGAGAGTTGTTGAGTCAGCATCACTCAGGGCTACAGGAGGACGTTACATACTGTAATGGTGGCTGGTGAACAGGTGAGGGAAGAAGACAGTTTTTGTCAGCATTCTACTTGAAGTAAGAGACAAAATCCCCAGTGGTGCGAGAGAGGGGAAGAGTAGGTGTGAAAGGAAGTTTAGAAGAGCAGTAGAAAATACTTTCCCCCATTAAGCAGAAGATTTATTTTTAGTAATGTTTTATAAGCTGTGGTAGATAAAAAAAAAAAAGGGGAACAAAGTGGAAATGTAAAGAGAGAGGGAGAAAGAGAAGCTATTGGATTCCCTTGATTTCTTTTAGGGAAGTCAACAGTGGGTGAGGGTGGAAGAAGGAGGGCAGCTTGAGAGGAATGAGGACAGAGAAGGCCAAAGGAAGGTGGGAGGGCACAATGAAAAATGAAGGTGGCAGAAACGGTGGAAAGAAAGGGGGGTGAGTCAGGTGGAGATGGAGGGGAGGACCAGATGGAGAAAGAGAGGACGGAAGGACACAGAGAGAGAGCAGATTGTGCCAAGTAGGTATAACATGAGGAGAGACCAAGTGACAAGAGGTAGTGGAGAGGAGAATGGAGAAGGACGCAAATTGATTGTATGAGACATTAAAAGAGGTAAGGCTATAAGAGGAGCAGGCTCTAGAGAACAATAAGACAACTCCAATTTCATCTTTGTGAGGGAGCGGAGAAGCAGAGAGGAAACGATCCAATGAACACGGGAGAGGAATAATAGAGGGAATCTCCTCAGGGGGCTATCTCATCACTGGTATAATGATGAAGGACAACAATGTGAATCAGATGGGAGGAGCAGGGCACAGAGGACATCAAAGTTTGATGAAGAGGCAACCCTGGATTCCTGGGAACGGCTAGCCAGTGCCAATCAACCTGCTTCTCCATCTACATCCTTTCACTGTTAGGGTCAATCAAATCAAACCCTAACCCCAGCAAAATGAACTCTACTGTCCCAAGATACATTAAGCTCAAGATAACGGCTTTAAAAAGCGTCGTATGTTTCAGATGTTTTAGGGCTCTGGCGGCACCAAAAGAAAATATCTGAGTCAGACAAATATTACTGCACCTGCCAGGCCTTTAACAGACTGACACAAAGAGGAGTAACCACAGAGAACCATAGCAACTATTTGATGGCGGACACTGAATGTTAAAAATAGCAGGGAGCAGTTCATCACTAAATAATACCCCAGTGATCATGATCCCTTATGATGGCCACAGGTAGAGAGACAAGTTACCAAAACCACAAGTCAAATCTGGTTGCTCAGTGTGAAGGAAGTATCTGCTGAGATAGATTGGGGTAATCCAAGGTGGTGGCACTGCAGGCATGGGATGAGTATTTCTGCACCTTCAGATTTCCTCTACTGATCTGTCTGGATAAAGGAGCTCATTAACAGAGCAAAGTGATCACAGAACTAACACAAGGGTCTTGAAGTCATACATTACACCATAGGTTATGGAAAGACGGTGATTTTCTTCTTATGAGCAAAAGTCAAGTAGAGATGACACTAGCCATACATTTGCATTAGATACATAAAGTGCAAGGAAGAATCTGAGTCATGGTTAGTATGTGGACTTGACCGAGGGGTAACACCGTGGAAGCACAAGAGAAACATGAAAGTTCAATAAGAAGGTCAAATCCTAGAAGATGAAAATGGCATCTTTTACACGGATGAGCATCCAACCGCAAAGAAGGCTACGGTTGTTCATTCTAATTTTAATCTCCCAGTTAACCAGGTATCTGATGGTGCGTCGAACAGTCTGCTTTACAGAAGGGTGGTGGGCTGGACTGTGTGTTTATGAAAATTACAAAATAACATGTTTTTAGAATTACCCCAAAATGCAATCTATCTATCTAGATAGTTTCTGTGTGTTTTGACAGCAAACTGTATCTGTGCCCCCTGAAGGAAAATGAGTTATGTTTGCCTCCAATGAAGATGCTGTGACATTGAAGTGTCCTTTTTTGCATCTTAAATAAACTTTGTAAAGATCAGAGTGCTCCAGAGTGTCTTTTTTGTAGGTCAGTCACACTCCTTTTTGCATGTTAGGGCTTCATCTCACTCTGCTGAGCACCTGGATTGATGAGCTGGAGATCGTCTCTTATGGCAAAATGCTTATATCTGTGTTATTGCTTTGGGAAATTCCTGTTGCAGTTGAGTTTTCCACATGTGAAATATTGGCAGTTTGAGATTCACACATGATTACCAGTCCAGCCCCATTGTATTGGTGACAAAAGACAGGTAACCTTGCCCAATCACACGGAAACTTGAAATATCTAAAGAAACTCAAAGACAGTGGTGTAACAACAGTTTTGTGGTTTAAATTTGTTGCATACACACACTTCAGTGGTGTCTTAATGATGGTTACATTAAAAAGTGTGATGGAAGATATTTGCTCTTATCGATGAGCACATTTTCTTTCCTGGGGTATTCATTTTTCTTTCAACAGATAACCAGGGTTAATAAATTCCCACATCCACTCCAGTGGAAATTATTTGAGCTGAATCCAGCATATGGTTCATGTGTCCGGTTGAACTAGACTGCCCATCCATATTCTATTAGGCAGGAGACACTCGCCTATTTTAAAATAGATAGCTCCCAAAGCGAGTCCGCTTGTTTTTTTTTTTTTTTTTTTTTTTTGGTCATCGGCCACCTCGTTAAATTTATCTTATTCATTTGTTCTGTTTTCCATTCATCCCAGCCATGCTTACCTCCTGATGTTGTTTACCTTTCTTCCTTTTATTTTAGATTCATACACATGCAACGCCACTAACCTTTGCTGTGAGCGCACACTGTGGTAAACAGGAAATTTGCATGCTTTCATGCATGAGTAAGCAGTAACATGAACTTCTAAGCTGTAGTTATGCATTTGCTCTATTATCTTTGAGTGCACAAATGTGGGTGTATGTGGGCATCGAGGCGCATCAAAAAGATCATCTGTACATATAGAAACACCTGCATGAATCTGACTGTAGGCAGTCCAGTTAGCCAAAGCTGGAGCAAACAGCTGTGCATTTGGGATGAAAAACAGGCTTGAGCACATGACACAACTCACACAGTGTACCTGTCGTAGAGCTGAAGATCCTGGTCTTCTGTAACATGTTGTGTTGACAGAGAGAGAGAGAGAGAGAGAGAGAGAGAGAGAGAGAGAGAGAGAGAGAGAGATGTGAAAAAGTATGGCGACACTTTAAAAACTGTGTAAATAGGTGCTGAAAAAAGATTTTTAAGTGTTCATTAGAGAAATGTCACATTTCTCAGTGTTCTCTTTGCTTGAAATCACTGTATGTTATGTTGTGATGACTGTGACTTATTGAACTATACAGCCCTTGTATAATGCCAGTTATAAAACAGGTACTTTCAGATAAATAATCTGAATGTATAAAGTAGGAATATATATGATAATGTATTGCAGGAGTAAAAATAAAACTGGATATTATTGTTTGCGAAATCTTAACCAGCAAACTAAATAGAAAGCAATCTGTTTTCTTCTTCCACTATTTATTCTTCTTAAATGCTACATTGTAAAAATGCGATACACAGATTGGTAAGCATTGTATAAAAGAAATAATACACTAGGTGGCTTTCTTTATCATGTGTATGGGTACACTATGGGGCCGCATAATACTACACTAATGCCAGCAATACTCACCATTAGTCTTGTACTTACTGCATTATCATTCCACTCACAGTAAGTGAGTGAAAGTATCTGAAAATAATGCAAAATACAACGCATCAAAGCTATTGCAAGCCATTTCTAGTTTATTTAAATGTGTAACTGTAAGGTCCTCTAAGCCTATAGATTATGCTGTCATTAATCCCTCCTACTTGTTGACTATTATAATGTCTTTTGGTAAATCTGGTAGTTTTATGAATTGTAAACACATAATACACATACAGTTTCTGCTTTATTATCCCCTCTCTACACCATGTTAATTTTAATAATCTCTGGAAATAGCAGCAGTATCTCATTACCAAGTATATCGTGTAAGCGCCTGGCACTCAGCCCACAGCTTGCTGCAACATTAAAATAAAGCACATACAAGCACTTTCCCAACTTTGCGTTTAAAACTGTGAATGAAAGTGAATCTGAATGTACTCTGGAGGCTGGCATGCCGGTGTGGAGCGGTAGAGACAGTGCAGTTCTGTCTCCGCTGGCTGCTTCTGCTGTCCTTCACCACTGTAGTCTCTACGGTGCTTAACATCATTACTGTCCTCCTGTCACCACAGCAACCAGCCATGCTACATCCTCAGCAATGCTTTTGTTTAGGCGTTTATTGACTCTGTGCATGTGTATGTGTGTGTGAGAGAGACGGGGGTGCTTGCTGTTGGAAATGTATATCACACACAACACAGAGTCAATCACCACTATCCACATGTCAATAAGAACACAGCGTGGCCTTTAGGCGAATGAGTAACTCAAAATTCATTATTCTACATCCTGTCAGGCATCAACATTATTACACACCTCCCCATCACCCTTGTCCCTTTCCTCTATTCCAACTATGCTTTCAGTGCCCCCCCGCCTTCCCTGAGGTCTTCGCCACATGCCGCCTCCTCTGACTGAAGGTTTAATAACACTAAAAGGTTCACCACCCCCACACCTCTCTCCTCTCTCCTCTAGTAATCTTGCTTATTACCGAAATGATCAGGTTTGACATCACTGCAGTTCTCGTAACTTACAGTGCCAACCTACCTGTCACGCAGCGCCAGAGAAACAGGAGTGTCTGTGTTTGATCTGCTGAGATTCGTTTCAAAAATTCACTCCAACAAGAGGGGTTTGCCAGTAAAAACCAAGGGAAAAAAAAAACAAAAAAAACAATGACAGAGTTACAGTGAAAACTCAAGAGTTTTGCAGAGTTTTGTGATAAATCCACCCCGGTCAAGAGAGTTTTATTCAGTCAGCACATGGAGCTGAACTGGTTAAATATCTATAATTTATCAGGTGAAACTCAGAGTGCACTAATGTAAGCTCTCGGAGATGTATCGTTTCGCAGAAGTGAATAATAGATGCTGAACCAGGTTTTGAATCTGTGCAGCTAAAAGCACTGCATTGTATTCATGCAGTGGTGCAATACCTGTGTATTGTGTACTGCATGAAAAGCTATGTTCCACGCCGAATGCACACACCGTTTTGTAAAGAAATTGTGTCATGACCAGCGAGAGTGAGAATCAGGTAGATAACGTTTTTTCCACTACTGGTCAGCCACTGAGTTAAAGTGATGGTGATACATAGCAGACATATGGAAAGCTATTTCTTTTAATCCCACTTTCCAGACAGAAGGCCTCAAGGTCTTATCATCACACACCAGCAGTTTAATACATACCTTCACTTCTGCTGGACAGGCGAGCCCCTCTCCTCATTGACAAGACCCAGCACTTATGGTTAGGTGGCCATTCATCCTGTGTTATGTTAACATAAGCCTCAACACCTGCAATGCTCAGCAGCTAATGCTTGCAATTTTTGTATTTTTTCAGTGCTGCTAAAAAACTTGTTCCACATCACGTCATCAAACAAAGCCATCTAGCATAAATCTAAAGGTATTAAGCAAAACAGTTAGTGTCAGCTTCAGACACAGTCTTCACAACAAGCACCATCTTCCCACTTGTAAATAGCGTTCACGTCAGCATCCAACCTAATTATAGCTAGGAAACTAGTATTTTTCTGAAAATTCAATGAGACAGGAAATCACGTGGCATTATCTGGGAAATGGCAGTCATACTACACGAGTGAAGGCAGAGAAATCCCAATTTAATGCCACTTTTAGCATGTATGCTGTTTTACAACCATGTAATATTATATTGGAGGTTATTATTATATATTTAGCTTACATTACTTTCCTGATCAACTTTCCAGCTGATGTGAACACTTGCAAGTTGTAGAGATGGGAGTGTTTCCTACCTCCATCTTCCTTTCTGTGTAAAAGTAACAGTGGTAGTAGTAGTAGAGGAAATAATAGTGGTAACACCAGCATTTGTAGTAGCAGCAGTAGTAGCAGTGGTAATAATAGCGGCAACAGTGGCAGTATTTGTAATAATAGAAATGATAGTAGTAGTAGTAGTAGTAGTAGTAGTAGTAATTATAGTAGTAATAGCCACAGTAGTAGTTGTAGAAGTAGTAATAGTAATTGTAGTTGTAGCAGCGAGTACTATTAGTGGTATTACTATAGAATGGGTAGAAAGCTAGACCTTAGTGGTAATTTCACACGTAGGTGACTTACATCATTTTTTTTTTGTTTTTAA
The DNA here is from genome assembly GCF_902150065.1 of Myripristis murdjan. Classification (NCBI taxonomy): domain Eukaryota; kingdom Metazoa; phylum Chordata; class Actinopteri; order Holocentriformes; family Holocentridae; genus Myripristis; species Myripristis murdjan. The sequence continues at coordinate 22,608,015 of NC_043993.1, forward strand.
CTTTTCTTTTCCCAGCAGCACATTTCCATAATATTGGATTTACTCACACAGTTGTTAAACACTGTACAGATGAAATTGTGTCACTTTTTGCATAATAATTTATTCACTTTTTTTTTTCTTCTTTCACATAGATATTATTATTGCTGCAGTTCTGGAGCCTTTCAGGTATTCACTCCCCGTATTCCCACAACAGGCTGCTTTGTTCATATCTCATATATCATTTTTCATCTTTATGCATGCTGAGTATTACATTTCACAGGAGCAGGATGCAAATAAATAAAAGTCTCTTTTTTTTAAGTTACATTTCATAATCTATCCATTCTATTAATGCTTCAGTAACATGCCATTTTCAAAGTCCATAAGGGGAAAAACACTTTTTGGAACATATATTCTCCATTAGAGGACAAAGGCTTAACAAATAGCACATTAATAATACATATTGTTAAAGCTGGCAATCTATGATTACTCTTCATCACCACCCAAACCCCCGTCCCCCCTCCATGTAAAACCCGCCTATATCGCATAGGGAAAAGGCTAAGTGTAGTTATTACATGTCATCTATGTACAGTAACTTTGAAATATGGCAGCAGATTTGCTTGTGAAGAAAAAAAGCTTGTGATAACACATGAAAATATTTGTGAATATAATACTCTTTCCTGTTGAATGGAAAAAAAGGAAAACATCTTTACGAAATCCCATTCACCCCATTAGACGGCGATCACACTGACAAGCCAAAGTGGAAACATTAGCACACATTTCTGCAGTGTTTCAGTGGATTAAGAAAGTAAACAGCATGCCTCGCAGGCACTGGGAGTGTTGTGGTGCGTAACACAGTGTTTGAACGTGAACCTAACTCATCTTCAACACACAATGTGTCTCACTTTGACTGGGTTTTCTATGGTAGCGTAACAACAATGGATGGGTTGCCAACTTGCTAGCAACTTGCTCAGGGGCAACCCACACTTTGAATTTTCAAAGTCTCCCGTCTGATCGCCGCCTAATGCAGCAAAGAATGTTTGGATAAGTGAAATTTTTCAGGAACGTCTGGCACATAGACAGCAAATAAGAGGTCCAGTTTATGCAGATGTATTGTTTTAGTGCTGTCTTAGTTTGTTTTTTGTTTCGTTTTGTTTTGTTTTTAACTACTCAAGTTTCTTAGAGGGTGATTAAAAAAGGTGCTTGTCCTTTGTTTGCCCTTTGAGTGAATTTACTCAGAGTATGAACAAACAATCAGAAATAAAGTTTTCATTCCCTCAGCTGCTCAAATTAGCTTAGCATTCCATTGTCTGACTGAGGTCAGGCTTATTTTCCCACACACACATGCGCATGCATGCACACGCTTAAGCTCTTGCATATGCACACATACTTGGAAATGAAGGGATTACTTTTGACCTACAGCAAAGGCAAATGATAAAAGACTTCAGGTACTTCAACCTCAGAACTATCTTTACGATATTCAATATTATTCATAATGACTCAATTTTGTCTGTGTGTTGTTTTCTCTTTGAAGGCACCTAGTGTCACCTAGGCAGAGCAGAACTCCCTGTCAGAGCTTTGATTTACATTTTGTTACAGCAACACATTTGCCTCTTTAGGAAGGTTATTCTACTTTCTTGAAGAGTCAGAAACACAAATTTGTGAATTGATGCTTCATCATGACTACATAGAGTCTCACTATACTCCTGAATAACATTGTAGTGGTGAGTTTTTGTTCGTGCCCTAACGATAGAGGGTTCTGGGCCAGGGAAAAGCTCTTCTCCAACGATCAAAAGGTCCAGGAGCCCCCAGGCTGAGGAGCCTCTGTCAGACGTAAGCTGACTCGCTAGACTGGGTCCTGCCCAGGTTGGGGGCCTGGGACAGGTGTGACACATCCTTCTTGCGCACTTCGCAGATGGACTTCCTACGGGCCTGCACCCCTCGGATGGCCGTCTTTATCTTCCTCCAGCCAAGGTGGTTGAGCTCAGCCAGGTTGAGCAGCACACAGATGCCACTTACGGCAAACATAAAGACCAGAAACACAGTCTTCTCTGTAGGCCGAGACACGTAGCACTCCACCTCCTTCACGCAGGGGTAGCGATCACACTCAAACATCCCTGGCACGTTGAAGCCATACAGGAAGTACTGGCCGGCCAAGAAGCCGATCTCCAGCGCGTTGCGGAACACAACCTGGATGACATAGAAGCGGGAGATGCCTTCCTGCCGCCGCACTTTAGCACTCTTGGTGTGTGTGAGGCCCCGGGGCGCATTTGGGATTTCCTTGACCTCCAGGCAGTCATGATCCTCCTTACTGCTGTCAGGGTTTTGCACCAGGATGCCGTTGATGTTACGGAGTTTGCGAGCATGATGGTCATGGCGACCGTGGTGACCGTGACCGTGGTGATCCATGTAGGGATGCAGGAAGGAGTAGCTGCGGTCACGCTGTTTGGCAGACTGGTGAACAGAGTATGTGATGAAGCACAGGCTGGGCGTGCACACCAAGATGATCTGGAAGACCCAGTAGCGGATGTGTGAGATGGGGAATGCCTTGTCATAACAGGCCTGGTTGCAGCCAGGCTGCATGGTGTTACAGATGAACATGATCTGCTCGTCCTCATATACTTTCTCCCCCACAATGCCGACTATTAGGATTCGGAAAATCACCACCACTGTCAGCAGGATCCTGCAGAGAGAAGGAAGGACAGGGAGAGGGCAGAAGAGGTGAAAAAGAGAAAGACATTACATCAGTTTATATGGAATTAATTCACAAAGACTCAGGATAAGAGAGAGACTGTAAGTCCCCCCCACCCCAGGAGGGAGTGTTTTTTTTCCCATCTCTCTCCATCTTGACTTTACGTTGTATGGCCATGTCTTCCTTCAGTTTTGGGTTATTGACAAGCTAGAAAAAAATGTCCAAAAGCTGATGTGTGGTGGGATGCACTAAAAACAGTGTCAGGGATCCAGAATTAAGTTTTTATAAGATTCAAAAGAAAAAGCGAATCTTTAAGGAGAGAGAACTGGATACAGGCAATAAGATGTGAAACTGTCAGCCCTTTACACGCACGTGTGTTCACATGTGCAGCAACATTTTGTCACTGGTAATATCCCATTGCCACATATCAGCCATACAGCCAATGAAATTTATAGGAAAGTATATCAATTATCAGTTTCCTCAGTAATTGACCCACATGCCTCATAGTATTACATTAGCAGTACATTAGCTTGTAACACCTAGCCAGCTTGCGACAAGTCATCAGCGAATTAACATTATCAAACAGCATGTAGACATTTGTGGCTCTAATGGGGCCATAAACTGAGTTTTTTTCCTCCCTCCTGTGATATGTCACCTGTAACCCTGGAGGTCATTAAAAAAAAGAATCATTTCAATTGAGATTTCCTTTCTTTCACTCAGTGTGAGACCAACAATATTGAGCTTTTCTAAATCCCTTTTCCTGTCTAGTGGATAAAATGGACCGAAAATAATCCCTGGACATGCTGAGACTAGAAGCTACAGGTAATTTAAAATCTGTTTCATATTCATCATTATAGATTGTTATCCCCTTCGGTGGGCGTGGTGCATTGCACTCTGTCTCTATATCAGGGCAAAGGTTTGAGTTTTGACATTATGATATTGACTGCAAATCTCCATAGTCCAACTGATGGTTAGATGTTGTTTTTTTTATGTTTGTTTGCTTATTTGTTTCAGAGCATTGATTCTTCTGAGACTAAGGCACATGCTTATGTACAACTTGCACGCCCAACTACTTCATATCAGAGAAAACCAAAACAGCTAAAGACATTTATTGGATGTATGTTAAGTGTGTAGCTATGAGAGTGTACGTGTGTGTGTGTGTGTGTGTGTGTGTGTGTGTGTGTGTTTGTGTGTTATCACTGCTGCAGCACTAGGGTGGAGTTGTTGCGCTCTAGATAGCATGCACACATGAGCTCACTAATCATGAGAGGCTAAAAAAGGAGGGGCTGTCAGAAGATAAAGGTGATTTAACACTAGTTGTCACTGCTGAAGTGAAATGGAACAACGCATTTACATCGTCACGACTGTATTTGTGCATGACTGCACATACACACTAAAACAGATCATCAATCAGGATTTATAGAGGCTCATTTTTTCCAGTGATTTGAGAAACAGTGTTTTCCTGAGCCTCACTACTGTGAAATAGTGTGGTTGGGATGCTATCAGTCCACAAACCCAAGAGCTTATATAAAGTAGCAAAATGCCTAATCTGTATGGCTTGCATTAGTGAGTATACACTACATTAAACAGCCAGTATCTCAAATATAATATAACCCATAATAATAATCATTCCTCCCACTCTTCTTTTTTCATATTTACAATCTCTTTATTTTTTTATAGCAAATAACTATTAAAGCATAATTTATTCTGTTATCCCTATAGACACTTTTCAAGAAACTCAGAAAGCAGATACCAGTGGGATTTTCTAAATATGTCTGCAGTAGACATGGCCTGTTTTCCCTCCATATACTCTCTCTCTCTCTCTCTCTCTCTCTCTCTCTCTCTCTCTCTCTCTCTCTCTCTCTCTCTCTCTCTCTCTCTCTTAACTGGGAGGTCAAGTGAGGGAAGAGCAAGGCACTACTATATGGGTCAGTGGTTATAAGGCCCAGTGTCACAGTTGCCAAGCGAACATCCAGTGGTGTACCTGCACTCTGAGGGCTTGGCCAAACAGAGCCGTCAGGGAAGACCGCCATCATCGGCCTTTAAACTGGCAAAAGGAAAGTGGCTGCTCTCCCAAAGGTCATATAGAGGGTGGATGGTGATTATTAATGGGTCACACCTGCTAGCTACGCTGAACCTCATAGGTGGCCTCTTGCAGGACTTAAAGAGGAAGTGTTTTTCCTTTTCTCAGCAATTTTATGCAACATCACCTGATGCTAATGAAATTCAACTGTAAATTTTTAATCATATGTAATGCAGAGCTTCTCCTCTAGCCAGAAATGCAGAGGCTGTTTTGGGAACTTGGCGTCAAAGCAGAACGAGCAACTGCTCTGATTGGCTGGCTGCACTAGAGGTTCACCCCGTTTTTTTTGCCCTGATTGGTTGATTGCTGAATCTAGAGCAAAAACTAAATGGCTGGTAAAAAAAAAAAAAAAAAAATCTGAGGCTTTTCCGATTAGCAACCATGGCAAAATGGTAATGACTGTACTTATGAGTTTTTCCATTATTACTTATTTACATCATAAAGTAATAAAATATGCCAAATACTGGGAGAGTGCCTACTTTAAAGGCAAAATTGACCAAGATACCAGAGCTATGTTGGTGCAAAATATCTAGGAGACAGTGATGTGAACATTGGACTTTTGGGCCCACGGTGTAATCATTTGGTTTCAGAACACATGGATTATGCTGTTTGGAGTACTTTTTTCCCTTTTGGGAACTCTAAAGAAAAAAAAAAATCAATAGTTTCTCAGTGGACATTCAGGAAAGAAACAAGAAACTAATTTCATTTTTTTTAGATGACCTATTCCTTTAAAGATGCTTAGTGCAGTGCTGCAGTCCTGTATCAGTACAGAATGGAGCCCAGGAGAGCAGTGCAGTGGCTTGTCAAGCAGCTGAGAGACTGCTGTACTGTACCGTTATCTTCTGGTGTTGATCCAGCGTGGCACTGCGGAGGAGGACTGGGGGGTTTGCAGCTGCACTGTCAGCTTTTTCTGATCAGCGAGGAGAGCCTGCAAACCACGGGCCTCCCTGGTATTTATACCACGGTGCAGCGGGTGTGTGGGGATTGTGAAATGTGGGTCTTGAGTGTGGGACGGGACAATAGTGTAAAACCCACTCATTCACTGTGAGGAGACACCTCACAAGAGGAGTACAAAATTACCAAGCCACCTAAAGGAGCAGAAGGGTCTCAAAGCAAAGGGAGCAAGTCCTCAAGGGAGTGAGCACAAAAGGTCTGACATCATGTCACTTTTGAGAGGAATGGGACTGAAGTCACTGTTTGGACTGCTGATGCAACCAGACAGGAGAGAGGAAGATGTGTTAGTTTTGAAAATGTAAACTGTGGCAGGAGCTACTACCACCCAAAACCACCCTGAACTTGAGGAATCTCCAAGACTTCAGGAGACATTAGTGGCCGAAGTTCCTTGGAGGACAGACAGGGGATCCACAGGTGAATCCAACCGAGATACTGCATCCCTTAAAGGATGTGGTCTATGAAGGTCAGAGGCCTGCCAGCAGCCAGCAGCCTTCTAGGAGGCTAATACTCACTAATTGGGATGATTTACTGAGGATTCCTCCAAGTGTGGCCTCACAAGATGAAGTAACTCTTCAGCAAATCAAACAAAATGGATGAAACACAAATTTCAAAACTTTAAATTATTTTAATCTTTACTTTGCTTTGTTTTTTGTCATACTTGTTAATTCTGGCCAAAGAACAATAAAACAGCTTGAACATGGATTTGGATGTAGTCTAGGGCTGGGTGACGTGGGCAAAATCAAATATCACAGCGTCCTGTAAAACCTGATATCGATACAGGTTTTACAGGACATAGAGGTGCACACCTCAGCAAGCTCCATGACCGCCTCAGCCTGTGCTCTGCTTTGTATGATTACCTGTGAGCACCTTAGAGCAAACATTCTCAGTTATGATTTGCTGAAAATGAGAGGTTGGGCTGTGTTGCAAAGTGTGGGCTAGTTTTATTTCTAAAGCTTGGAAAATTAGGCAAACTAGACTGAATAATACAAATGAAAAAAAAAAAAATGAGATCAGTGTATTTGATGCATGACGTGTGAAGGCATACAGAGTGTACTATTCACATTTTCCTATAATTTATGTATTTGGTCTCACACCTGTATACATGGAAAATGATACCCACTCTGCTTTGTAAGCCCGTTTGGGCTGAGTATTTACTTATGCAAGATACTACATTGATACCAGACCCCCATCTAAGTAGATTTTGGCTGTTGGAGATAATTTAGTCCATCTAAATGACAGTATATTTTAGCACTATTATTGTAGGCCTCCATATTTTCCAATATACTGTTATGATGGTCATTTTGAGCATTTATCAGTCAGGTAAATGTCATTTGAAAATCTGCAGGGAGGTATCGTCACGGTTGCAACGTTGCCAGCAGCCAAATTCTAAGTGTATCTTTGTACATCAATGATGATCTTTTTTTTTTTGTTAGCTGTAGATTTAATCTTGGGGTTAAGGCAAAGATTAGGTTAACAAACAACTTTTAAGGTTACAGTTTTGCTATCTTATCCAAGAAGTCACGAAACAACCCTAATGCGAGGTGTCAACAATGTGTATCGGGCACACAATGATGCAGGACGTAAGGCAATGCCCTGGGTAAAAAAGTTTTTAGGGAGTCCCATATCCATACTGTAACAATAATGTAGGGCTGACCACTGGTGCCTCCATATGATATTGAGACACAAGAGATTTTTGATAAACTTGGACTATGGAAATTAGGTAGAGGCATGTAGAGGCAAATAACAACAATAGTGATCTCGCTCAGTGCTAAAGTAGTCCTCCCTACCCCTTTCCAAAAACAACAACTGCAAGAAATGGGATACAAAGGACGGCAAAAGTTACTCTGGTTGTATCCTCCAAGTTCTGCTTAAAGAAGGCTGCATATCTGGGCTGCGTTCAGAGAAACTTTGGGTTGGAATGGCCTTGTAGAGCTACAGTGACGTACACTCTCTTGAAATGTGACCTTCGAAGGAGGCAGTGTCTGAATTGGGACAGGGCTGGCGACTCTACATGGAGACCTGGTGGACTCACACAGGACTTATTGGACTGTGATTTGTCTGAGACTGTGTGCCATGTACTTGTACTGCTGAATGTTATGTGGGTGGAGGCTGGAAGATGTCTTGTATCAGTGCACAAGACAAGACCTACTGAGTCTGTGTTAATTACGCAGACTGCTGCTGACTTTTAAAGATATGGTTTATTTTTTCAGTTTTTTATGATTATTATTTTGCCCGCTTGATGTTACCAGCAGTAGCTTACAGGCTTGAGGGAGTGGTTCACTGCAGTAGGTGATGGTGTTCTGGCTTCATATGGGGTTGCAGTCGTTCATTATTTTTTGCTGTGTGCCTCAGGCTTTGTGTGTTTGTGTGTTTTGGAGGGGCGTGGGGGGCTTCATGTCAGTGAGAGAAAAGGTGTTATAATGATGATATACATTTCTTGTGCTTGATAAATACACAAATAAAAAGTCTTTTTTTTTTTTTTTTTTTTTTAGACCAGATGTCAAAGGAGACTCTGGTATGCCTTCAAACGAGCCCCAAATGCCCACACCCACTCTCCATGGCACAGTGAGTTACCACAGCAACCAGCGAACCAGAGAGAGGTGAGGATCATGGAAACAGCACAGGGAAAGAAGGGGTTGGAGAAATAGAGATGTAGAAGCAAAAAAAAAAAAAAAAAAAAAACTTAAAAGTGTGAAAAACGTATGAAAAACAGAAATTGTGTTTCCTTGGGGAGAGGAGATAGTCAGTTAAGAAAACTGAATGTGTTTGAATGGGAGAGAGTAGTCAGCGCTTGAAAACGGAGTGCCAGACATCTCGAGAGAGAGAGAGAGAGAGAGAGAGAGAGAGAGAGAGAGAGAGAGGTGACGGTACAAGTGACAGAGGAACATGTGCCGGAGTGCAACCAACTTAAAATAGAGTGGTAAGCTGCTGCAGGACTGTTCCTGCAGCACCTGCCTCTGCGTTTTTGTGTAAGAAAGACAGACAGGAGAAGAGAGAGAGAGACAGAAAGTGAAAGCCAGCCATGTGTATGCCTCATGCAAGATGGCAAACACGTCCAGCCGTCTGTGCTTGCAGCAGCTGCGAGCGTGTACGCTACGCTGACTTTCAGCATGTTAGGAAATACAGCAGAACAAAAGATCTCAGCACCTTTGCGTGCCGTGTATGTCCTGTGCATAAAGACACGAGGTCACATTATAACATGATGCATGTTCATGTTGAGGACTGGATGCGTTTCCCCTCACTGGTGGTTTGACCACAGCCGATTTGACTGAAGGACTGATATTGATGTCTCTGCAGGAAAAGGAGCTATTTGACAGATACTGCCTATTGAGATACAGCTGGCTGGCAGACACTGCTGGCTGAGTTGCATTTATTCATTCAAACAAAATAGGAAACATGAAGCTATGGCAAAACTTGATGTGATGTTCAACCTCAGTGTGAGAATCTGCAGCTCCAAACGCTGATTTTAAAGCACGAGGCAGGCTAGACAGCAGCTCTTGGCTCTATTTCAACATCTATTAGACAAGGTCTGCCTCCTCTCATGGAAGTGATAATAACTGCAATGTAAGAGTGTTGACTAAACATTGCTGAGAGTCTGCCTGCTTACCATGTCTTTGTCTAGTGACATGCACCATGAGCCATAACTATGTGCATGTGCTGTCAAATGTCTGTCAAGTTCATACAATCAAAAAGTGTGGAATATTAAATGAGATGCACACTTCATGCCTTGCATTTTTTTTTTTTTTTTTTTGTTAAAAGGAATAATCAACATTATTGTTTTTCTGCAAGTTATTCACATGCAGAACACTTTTGAAAAACCAGTTGACTCATTTATCTTTAACGTTACCGAGCCACTGTGATCGGCATCTTCTTGTTGTTGTGTGACTTACTGTGACCTCATTTACACGCGAACGCTGTGTGTCCTGGAAAATATTCTGATAAACATCAGTGTGTGACTGCTACATACACTTCCTGTCACTATACTGTGAGCAATCAATAATCAGACAAAAACCTGTTTGTGTATATGAATTACTTCCACTTTTAGAATATTGTGACCCCTGAGTGGAATATTTACTTTTCAACATACAGTATATGCGGTGTTAACTTATTTATTGGGCAGTTTGGATATAGAGTTAATGAATTTCAAGAAGTATGGGATTTTTGTGTGTGTGCGTGCCTGTGTGTGTGTTCTACTGCTGGGTAACAGGATAATCAGCACACGGCGGAGTGCTGCATTAGCAGAAAGCTGTGAAAGAAGGTTAACTGCAAACATCAGTGTTTTAGGTCCTGCATAGTAACGAGCCCATACGTCCATACATTAGAGCAGACTAAGCCAGGAGAGCCCCGAGGGCCCCAGCAGCAGAATATTCAATAACCACCACAAATGATCAAAAAGATTTTAGAATTGTTGGGGTCTCGAACCCAAAGTCAGAGCATGGAAATTAGGCCATTTATTAAGAAAGAAGGAAAAGGTTTGGGCATCAAACACTGTACTTTTCCAGTGAATAGTGTCTCTGACCTCAAACTCCTCACTTGAAGCGTGTCCAGTAAATGACTTGTGTGTCACACCTCATCACCTTATTTAGCCGGCTACCTCCTGAAGGGCACCTCAGAAAAGCAAGGGTGTTGACTGGACCTTCAGAGGGTTTTAATAAAATTGGTGCTTTTGAATGCAAACGGATCAGTCTCAATCTGTGGATTATGTCCACATATCTTCAAGACTCTTGGCTTCATTTGGAGAAAAAAACTTGGTTGATTGGTGCATCTTGGCATTGAGTTCTTTCATTTCATTAGAACTAGAAGCGCAAAGACAAACAATGGCTCGCTGACAACATACCATTCACAGTTTATGCATTGTGGAGAAACAGCCACAGAGAGCCACTGTGAGGAAACAATACCTCACTGCATGACATGTGAATATATACTGGAGTCACATTGAAAGCTCTTGATATAATTAGTTGTGTAAGGGCAGGCTGCTTGTTTTAGAATAACAATGTTCCACTGTTTTTTTATCAATATGTTTTATTGGACAGTTGTATTGTTTCTTGATTTATTTGGATGTACTGGCTGTAATCTACCGGCAAGGACTGGACACTCATCCACTTTGATTTTTGAAACAAAGGGGGGTATTTGTTTTGAGAGTTCATTATGTGAATATGCACTGTAAAAAATCTCCATCTTAACAAGACATTTAGTCTCATATTTAGCTGTAAAAAATTAGTCTTTCTTAAAATTAATGGAAAAAAAATCTGCCAGTTATTGCCCTGTTTCTAATGCAGTTTCACTTTTTCAGGATTTTGAGTATAAACATGTCAAAACAAGACAGAATAAGGCAAATTCGATTCAGGAAAATTTTGCAAACAAGTTGATTAGCATTGGAAACAAGTGGGATTGTCTTGTTCTAAGAAAAACAAGATTTTATGACTAAGATTTTATGAGATTAAGTGAGTTCTTATGATAGATTTTTTTTTTCAATAAAGTTCAACTGAAAGAGTATGACACCAGTAGAATAAAGAGACATCAGTATCTGCCATCAGCCAGACAAAATCCATGGCTTGCATCATTTTGTGATTTTCACCAAATATGCAATTAATATCGCAGTAATCCAAAAATATCTGGTGAACATGTGCTGTGATGGACTATATGCTTTGAAGTGTCAATCATGAAGAAACCGAAGATGATTGATGCTACACTGGAAGGCAGAAAGTTGACAGGAAGTGTCGGACCGCAAGTCCATGGAGGACAGAGACTGGAGAGGACATTTTATGGGGAAAACGATCAGAAATAATTGGCATCAGCTGTCCCTCAGCCGCCCACACTAGAAGCCATATTTCTCCATGTCCCCTCCAATGTGACTTATTGTGATTTTCCAGCCAAATACAAGGTTTTGATTGTTTTTTTCTCCTCTGTCATCAATTTATATGACAAATTTTTAGTCTTGGCACAAAATGAGTACTACATAAGGCACAGCATGTTGACTCTGCGCTTGTTAGAATAGAGTGTACCATTAGTAACAGGATGTTCACAAATTATTTCATTTTTGAAATAGTATCAGGTTGGATGTGAAGAGAACATGATGTAACTGATCTATGGCCTGTTGTCTGACCTGTAAGATTGTGTGTATAGTGTAATGGTAGTTCCTCTTTAGCTGGTGCGATGGCTGGACATGCAGGCCCTGACTCTCCCAGAGGCTTTTGCATACACACACACACACACTCATCCACTCAACAGCTGCCGCTGTCAGCCTCCAGGGACAACAACGGCTCTGAGCACAGCAGCAGACGCACAGGGAAACAAACACACACACTCACTCTGAGCGTTACTGGGTACGATATGTGAGCATAGACGAATATTTAAAGGTGTATAGCTGCACGTGCATCGCTGCAAAGCTCTGGTAAGTCTTATCTATAAAAGTACCTACTGGAGACCCTGGGTGAAAATATTCTTGGCTCTCACACAGTGCTGCTCTCAATAATAAGCTCCACTGATTGCTGATGGTGGCACATAATGAGCGAAGACCTTACCAAGCCGAGAAATTAGGTAGCTTAATTACTTGCTATCAGAGTGCCCCCCACCACACACACACACACACACAAATACACACACACTCATCTACTGTATGTCTCTCTCTCTGTCTCTTAAATGGATTTTTAATAGTTTTAGGTCTTGCCCATGTATTAGGCAGACGTACATGTCTGCATGAGGTGGCACAAAGGCTCAGAGAGCTGAATATTGTGCCCTTGCAAATGTTCACCGCTCTTGCCAAATTTATTCATCATACCAATGAAAAATGATTTTATTTGTTAATTATATGACCAAATTATTATTTATGACTATAGCTCTATTATATATATATATATATATATATATATATATAAACCTCTATCACTACATGATGATGTCTTCAGCTAATGCAGTTGACTTATTTCTGAACTGGCATCAGTATTTTTTTTTTCATATGTTTTTATATCTGTGACATCCACTGAGACATAAGTCTAAATGTTTTAAGCACAAGTGAACCTCTCAGACGTGATTTCAAAAATTATGAGGAGTGTCATCACAAAAGCTTTTTCCCCCCCTGCACATCTCCTTATGGCCAAAATGGAGAGTCAGCATGTGGAGAAATTTAATTATCTCACTCACAGAGAAAAGCCTCTAAAGGCAGCAGCTCCATTTCTTCAGGAACAGAACCAAAAAACCAAATCAAGCGAACAGTATACAGCACATTTGGTACAATCAAATGCAATGCATAAGCTTTATAGTTAAACAAAACAGAAAATTAAAGACAATAAAAAGCCCCAAAATAATAAAAGGAGAAAGGCCAAGCTGAATGGAAAGCGAGAAGGTTTAATAAAATGACACCAAATTTAATAGGGAACTAAAATAAGAATAAAAAAAAATCACTGTGGAAAAAAACTGAGCTGAACAGGATTTATACTTAAACATACAGAGAGGCACAACAACAATATTTACACTTGTCAAACTGATCATATTTCAGCACAGAAACTCCCCGCTATGCCTGCATGGACTGTAATGTATAGAATGACGGAGTGTACCTGTAACACAGAGAACAGGACCGACTCGAAACCCGCAGGTTTTTACTCAAAGCACATCACTTTGTACAGACAGAAGCGAGAAGAGAGAGGTCTCTGTAGAAAAGTCTCCGTGCTGCTAACTCTATTGTACTGGTGCTGAGAGACGCCTGAAGGTGTCACCACACTTTGTTATCACTGAGTTGTGACTCATTTATGGTTCACAGATGAGTCATGACTGGGGTGTGATCTAACTTTTCCAATTTTGATTAGCAAATTAAATATCATAAATTTGCTGAACTAAAGTCATAGATTTCCTCCTGAGCAAAATGAATTTAGATCTGCAGTTCACCACATGAATGATAAAAAGAGAAGCTGGAGGACGGGCTCAAAAATGATTCACGCAGTTTTTCCATGAAGTGATGACGTGGCCTCACCGTGCATGATGATGATGATGCAGTCTACACCAGACGCAGCAGTTTTCCACCTGATTTATCTTTCTGCCATCTATAATTACTTCGCTCTGATCTTTTAATTTCATATTCAGAACTGAGTGTAAATTCTCGCTCCCTGAGAAAACATTATGCAAAGTTATTTGTGTCTGAAATCATTTGAAAGTTAAGAAGCTGCACAATACTGATATCAGCATTTTCCCAGCTTCCTTACCAGCGCATTTTGCTGAGTGCATCAATATACATTTTTTTTTTTAAAAAAACTGCATAAACCACAAAGTGTTTATTCAATATTTGGAGCAATGACAGTTTCTTAGTGATCAACACATTTAAAAAAAAAAAAAAAAATTAAAGGGAAAAAAAGACATAAAAAAGGTTTTACTCTATAAAATATACTCAATATTGGCAGTGGGGTAGAGGAGGGTATATGAAGGTATTGTGAGTATACTGACCTATTTTTATGACAAAATTACACTAATAAGCTTTTATCATGTAAAATGCACCTCCAAATGCTTTACAAGAAAAAGGGTATGAAAAACAAAAGAACAGATATTGAAAACTGGAAACATTAAGACAATAATAAAAAGCAGTAAAACAATAAAAATTTTAGAACGTTAAAAAGAGGAAAAGACGATAAGATAACGATAAGAGAGGATAATTACTAGTTGTGAAAACAACAGATGAAAATTAGGACCAGATTCAGGATTTAAAAACTATTCTGCACACACACACACACACACACACACACATACACACACACACTCACACATATTCCAGTGTGGATCATAACTGTCAAATCTTGCTATCTGGTGCGCATGAGTCTCAAATTATTACTTGGAGGAATTTTTAGCGCTGAGTGTGAAAAGGAGGATTTAAGCTTTGTGTGACTAAAAAAAAGATTTTGTTCCACCCAGAGCAAATTATTCTATTTTGAAGCAGCGGGACATTGACAGAGGAGATGAGGTTTATTCCCTCTCGCTTGGTGTCATTGGTCACGGTCAGGCAGGACTCGATGCTCCGTATCCCAGCTTGTCCAAATCAAACCACATATGTCTGAAGCTCGATTTAGCTCACAGCTTCTAACTCTTTAGTCAAAGTAATATCCAGTGTAATTTAATCATAAATGGACCCTCACTTGAAGAAAGAAGTTGCTTAACATGCAACACTTACCACTACACTGGCTGAAGAAAACAAGAACCATTGCAATTTAACTGACAAACTGGTTGAATATGGATGTAATTTAGTAGCAAGCCGAGATGCCTACAAACTCAACCATTAAATTACATACTCCATGTGTTTGTCAGCGAGTCTACTCATCATGATTTGGATAACTGCAGTGTAAAAGTAAAATTCCACCTGCAGATACTCCCACAAATGTCATCAGTGTATAATGTCAACTCGTAGCTGTCCGATTATTTACACAGTGTATAATGTGTATCTGAAATAAACATATTCGCAGGCAGTTTTGCTGTTGAGGTCAGTGTTGCAAATGACGGACACGAAATTTAACACCGTCTGTCTCACTTTAAACTCTGTCCGTTCAGGAGCTGCATGGAAAACTACAGGGCCGCAGAGAAGCTTGGAGGATCAATGACATATCCCCAGATGTGCTCGACTTTCTTGTTGAGTTCCTGCCACCATTCTATAAGGCTCAGCGTGAACTTCAAGGGGACTAGGACACAACCATAAACTTAGTGTTCCTCTAGTTCGAGCGGCTGAAGCACCACTGCAGGCAATCATCCCTGAGAGGCATCTCAACTGGATCACACAGAAGGTTGAGATAAGGGACCAAAACACAGAACTGCCACTTTTCTTTGGCCAAAATACAGCCAGATGAGCTACACCGGGGGGTTTGAAGACAGTTGAGCGACATCAACACCGGACCAAAACCTGGCACCACTGGTGATGTACCTGCACCCAAGAAAGTTGCAGTGGACTTTGAAGACAGAGAAAATTGACCTCTGGCTAATGCCGTTGATGAAGCAGAACTGTCATGTACAGAACCATTGCATTAAGGAGGATAGTGCTGAAGACATCTAGAGTGGACACCATCCCTTTCCTGCATGACAAATAAACCTACGATGGTTGGATTATGTGCATAGTTCCAGTTAACAGTGGTTACAGTTGAGTTAAAGAGTTCATGAAGATTAAGACAAAAATTTTAGTTGAAATGCTGGGTTTTAATGTTATTCTAACGCTGACAGACTGCAGGTTATCTATACATTACAATACTTTTGCTGATGGATTTCATTTGGCAAAGTCAACGTTACTATGCTCTCGGGATCGGGTGGGGTTCAGACAAAAATTCTGTTCTGGGTGTGTCAGAAGAACAATATTTTGCCCAGAACGTTGTTGTATTCCTTTAACCCACTCGTACTCAACGGTCTCATCTACTTGTACCTTAGATAGTGATTTTCTGCATTTCCCAGAACGCCTATTGAAAATCCTCAGTACAGGGCCGTGAAGCTGTGGCATTCATCTGTGGGTTTTATCTGTAGCTGCACATTGACAGCGACAAGAAGCACAAGAAAGCAAGACGCTTTCCAGCAAAGAAAAAGTGAAGATCACAGTCCTTATTCTCAACTCAACATGTCTTGTGGCGGCACTGTGGTCCTGATGAGCCTGTTGTTGATGGAGAAACTGGCAACTGCGCCTCTACAAAGGATTTCTCCCTGTACGACTGAAGAACATCGGTGCAAAAAGACAAATCTAGAAAGCGGGTCTCGTTCTTTCAAGTTTGAGACTGAGAGCCAAACATTGATGTTTACGGTTGAGGATTTAGATTGCTTGACATTTTTTGCTGTCAAATGCCACAGCAGCCTGCATTCAGTGTTCAGTCTGAATTTATGTCATTCAAGCCTATAATAAAGCCAAAATGTGGAGGAGTGCAATTGGAAGACGACTGAATTTCATGAGAATGCTTTACTAAATACCTATCTTTTTTTTTCTTTCTTTTTTCAATATCATGTGGTAATAAACAGTCAGACATGCTGTAATTGACTTGCAAAAATGCAAAGCTTGGGATGTGTTTCCATGTTATAACAAGCAAAATGCCGTATAAGCAGTCTTTAGATGTGGTGTAGGCATATGACTGAGTGCTTCCTACATAACAGTAGAACTACCATTTCCAACAAACCTGGATTTTTGCCATAGACTTATCCAACATATAGATGATGAAGAGGTATTTCATTTGAATAATGATAAACTGACAAAACCATCAGATATAATGTAGTTTTATCTATATTATCATTAAGAAACGCTCTCCTTTTAAGTTTTATTGCATTGTGGTTAATTGAAATGACTTCATCTTTAATCTTAATGTGTGATATCAACTGAAGTTTTTATTATTTATTGACTTATTACCAAATTTACAAGTCATATGATCTAGGCTCTCAGCTCTTGAGTTCAGTAGCATTGAATAGAGTGACTGTGATGAGGCAAGATGCATTACTGTTGTCACACAAGCTAATACCATGGATTATTGAAGAAACAAGCATTTCAAACTGCTTGTGTGTGGTGTTTTCATGCTGCCTGCTCTGTAATGCGCTCAAATAGACAAAAGTTAACCAGCAGTGCACGGGAAGGGACATTACCTTCACCTCTTTAGTAATAATGGTCACTGACTCGAGCGACTAGGCATCGGCCCACTTGACAAGCTCGTGTCAGCAGGATCGAGACAAGCTGGAGGAGGCGAGGATGTAGAAAGAAATCTGACCTGACATGAAGATGAAATGTTTATAATTGTTTCTGTTCGGGATGCCTCTCACAAAAACCATTTACATCAAAAAATGAGTCAGTCCAGCATGTCTACTGTCATTTGAGATACTGGTTTTCAGTGTAAATAATGCAGAAGCAAATAATAAATGCTGAATAATTAAAACTGGCCATTGTCTCCATTTCAACACCCAGTTAAAGAAGCACAAACTGATGGATTTTGCTGATTTTACAAATTACACGTAGCATTTGCAGATTCATGAAAGGAGCAGGATTAGTAATTTTTTCATGAACAAAGTCATCGTTAACATCAATAATATTAATTATTAATTAATTAATTAATTGTGTAATAAGCTTGCAAGGGTGAAGTGGCTGTTTAGCACAAAAGTTTCAAAATGAACCTTAACAACAACAATATGCTCTGGTGCTGTGTGAATGCTTAAGTTATTCATGGTGTATGTTTAGTGGGCAGGCATCACAAAAATTGGAAAAACCTTAATAACCTTTGATAGTTGTTCATGCTGTACGTTGAAGATTCCTGACTACAGAATCAGGAAAGACAGCACACCGTTTTTCCATCCACATCATCAGTCTGTCTCTAACACTGTCTGCTAAATGTGGAGCATGTCTAACCTGTTCACATATTAGTCTTTCTCTGCCTTTATTTGCAAAGTAACTGAGCTGATGCAGTGCTACCTGAACAGGTTCGGTTACTCAGACCTGTTTCTGCATAATGTAACTTAAGTGGGCTGTAAGCTCTAAGCCATGTAATAAATGACTGGTGTCTTAATGTAATTTACAAAGTGTGAGTCATCGTTGAAGTGTATAATATTTTCAATAAACCACAAGCAGTGTGAAGTAGCACATTTTTCATTTTTTACATCCTTTCTCCCATTAGCTCTGCAGTGGCCTCTACCTCTCAGATCCACACTGAATACGCAAATAATTTTATGGAAGGTGCAATACCCATCGGCCATTAATTAAAGACTAGTGATACAATCCAGATTTAAATCTCCCTTTGGCAAATTCCAACTCAGAAGTGAACATCCTTGGTTGCAAAGAAAAATATCCAGTTCTTCTTCCCAGTTCTTCCTTTTTTTTTTTTTTTTTTTTTTACTCATTGCTTATTCATTTCCTGTTTTTATTTATTATTTTATTTTATATTTTATTCATGTATTTTCAGAGGGATAGAGTTTAGAGCTATTGCCAATTTTAAATTCTTGTCCCTAGTTGACCTTTCACATGCAGGGTGTAATTAAAAATATACAGATTTCATAATCATAAAATCACAGTACACTACAGATATGGAAATGAAATGCAAAAGACGGTATGGGATGAAAAAAGTAATAAATTTGACCCAACAGCACCGTAAACTAAACTATGAAACATGATGCTACCAGCCAATTTAGGCCGAGAATAGAGTATAATTGTAATATAGCTTTCTCAAAATTTCTGCAGACTTTTGGGAAGGTTAGTAGTGATTCTGCATATGTGAAGGTGCTTGGCTGTCACTGATATTTCCAGTTATAATGTTTTCCACAGCAATTTGTGGCTTTACGGAGTTTTATGTCATGTAGGAAAATCACTGGAATGAGGAATTTATGGCTATAAGTAAAAACAAGCGCCATAGACAAGCCATGTAAAGCTTATCAACACATCCACCCATCTTTACTCTCAACCCCTCCTGGTCTCAAACACCTCCGTTATCTAAATGAATAATAGCTGGCACCGAATGAAAGCTGAGATCAGCATTACTAACCAAAAAAAAAAAAAAAAATCCCTCTTCAACAGTAAATCAGTGGCGTTCAACAGCAGGAATTGCTGCACAAAGGAACTAATGACACCTCAAGATGTGCAGAAGAATGGTTTAATCTGAAAGAGAGCCCGGGCTCCTCCCAACAGGACGATGGATGACTAATTCTGTCAACAGCTGAGGTACAGCTTTCATTGTCTTGCTATGCAGCACAATCTTTTCACAGCCTTCCCAGAAATATATAGCCTGTGTATTTATATATTATCCTGAGAGCAGACTGTCATCAATGGTTTTGTTTACTACTAGGCAGGATGATGCCCTCAATTAAAAACGAACATTCCTGCATCCTAAATTATTTTGGGAAAAGTAGGGCGACCGTCAAAGTAGGGTACCTTTTTCTTATGGATACCCTGACCTATTTTGAGAGAAGTCAGGGGTGAACAAAAACCAAAAGATGTGTTTTAAGAGCGAATTATTTGAGTGTTAGGCCCAGGTTAGACATACTCTACACATTCCTGCTATTACAGCAAGAAACTCCAGATGCAGAAATTGGAAACATCAAACTTTTCAAGACCTGTCCGTCTCAAAAACTGGCCCTTGTTCTTCAAAATGTTTATATGGTTAGAATTTTCTGGAGGGTGTACAAACTTATTTGAGCATTTTATAGAACACTTGCTACATCAGGTGCAATCTAAAAATTACAATGAACATTATGAACATTATTAGTTATGATCATAAGCAAAATATAAAAATATATACACCACTTTATAATTTTTTTTTCTGGAAAGCCAATAAACACTGTAAAAGGTACATATGTGACAGCTGTGATCTTTTTTTTTTTTTTTTTTTTTTTACTGCATTACATAGTGGCTTCCCTATCGTACATTAATA
Source organism: Myripristis murdjan (assembly GCF_902150065.1). Taxonomy (NCBI): domain Eukaryota; kingdom Metazoa; phylum Chordata; class Actinopteri; order Holocentriformes; family Holocentridae; genus Myripristis; species Myripristis murdjan. The sequence goes on from NC_043993.1 coordinate 22,628,062, forward strand.
TATTTGTGTGCTTGAGATGTGAGTTTAAAAAATCTTTTTAGCTGACTGTTGCATAATAAATCATTACTGTCCCTTACAGAGTGAAACACCTAATGCGGTGTATGTTTTTGTATCTATTTTTCATGACTGAAATTTCTGCGTTGATTGAAAGGCAATTCAAAACATGTAATGCCTTAAATAATGAATCCCCCAGGAGTGTATTTGTCAGTACAACAGAGAGCTCTGGCTTCTGATTACAGGCAGTGTTTATTCAGCCAAAGCTGCATTGCTGTGTTAACACATCAGACAGTAAATATTGCATGTAGTTTCTCTCAAAATGCCATTGTCTTCATCGCTTGCATCATTAAAATGATGCAAAATAAAAACATATTAGGTCTACAAAAAAAAAAAAAAAATCAGCTCATTGTGCATTCTTAAAATGCCTCATCAACGCAGAGAAGCGCATATTGTTTTACTTTGTGTGTGTGTGTGTGTGTGTGTGTGTGTGTCCCTCAGCAGCAGGGTCAGTCAGCTCTGACACAGATTCTCAATGCTGCCAGTACAGAGCCTCTGCAGAGAGAAAACTTTCCTTCTCTTCCCCTCTCTCTGTCCTCTTTTCCACTTTGTACCCTTTTTGTTCTGCCTCTCCACCTTACGTACCCTGCTCTCCGTCCTGCGATCTTTATTATTTTATCTTTCCAAAATCACTCTACTCTTCCATTATCTCTGCCTCTTTTTTCGCTCTACTTGTCCCTGGCACTGACCTCACTACAGCATTGCAGTGTAGAAATAGATGCACCAGCACACTTCCTTCCTTTCTTTCTTCCTTCCTACCTGCAAGGTGTATAACTTCAATATTGGATCCTCAAGGCCATCCATCCTCTCACGGACGAATGCATGGTTTGCACGAGAGAGCTTGATCTCAAGTGTATGTGTGTGTGTGTGGGTGTGGGTGTGGGTGTGCTTATGTACACAGAATAAAAACACACACGCACACATGGTAACTAATTGCCAAGTTATTCATGAGTTAAAGATGAATTAGATGCACAAAATATAACCTCAGATTATTACCATTAAACTGAGGAAAGCTTTAAACATCCAGGATTTCATAGTAAATTATCATAAATATTATTAACTCTAGTAGTATCGCTGATTTTAAGCAAATACAGCTGTGTGTCATCAGTATTTGATAAAAGCATTACTTCTTTAACTGATATGACAAACAGAGTGTATAGCTGTGTAAAAAACGGGGTCCACTGTATGGGCCCTATGCTTCCTTGGTGTAGATTTTTGAAACTGGAAACAGACCCATGTTCCCTCAAGCTTGTGCTCCTTCAACAAAAAAAAAAAGAAAAAAAAAAAGATGATGAATGCACATACATCTGGTATACCAACAAAAATGCAGCTGATAGTACTTGGTCAGTGAAAACTCTCTGAAATGGGGTTGTTGAAAATGTTGGACATAAGTGTGTTTGAATAAGAGAGTATCGTTGGAAGAAGCCCATAAACACCATTTCAGCTATTAATTACTCTACCATCAGATTACGCATTTTTGTTAATATACATGAGCTATGGATGTCATTTTTCCGGTCACCCAGGTGATCTGAGTTTGAGTTCAATGCAAAGAGACATTGGTGTCGTTATGTTGCATTACATTATGTTACGTTACATTACATCATGTTACATTATGTTATGTTACTTTACGTAAGCAGTTGTTTTTTATACCTAAACCTAACCTTTTCTTAACCTTAATCAAGTGGAAATGGGCTAAAATGCCACCTTACATGATATTCAAAATATGTTAATTCGAAACATACTAGGCATAAGTTAAAAAAAAAAAACAAAAAAACAAAACTTAATCCACGACAAAATACGTTCACCTCAAAACATAATTGAGAATGCAATTTAGTTATGTGATAATGTCATTTTTAAGAGACAAGGTTGCAGCTTGCAAAACCATTGAGTCTGCATCAACATCATTGATAAAAACAATCAGTTAATTAAGTTTAATTAACATATTGAGATAGACACAGCATCTTGTGCTGTCACCTAATTAGGACTCAGAGGCCCGCAGTCACACAGGCTATTAATATAACATTGGTTTGAATAAGTGATTGAGACATTTCAAACCTTGATGATAATTTCTATCACTGATGATTATCATGTTTGTTATCAGTATACCTGTGGCCCAGGTAGAAGCAAAACTTTTGCAGAGACAAAAATACAGAAAATAAACTCTTTGATTGATTCATTTTAAGTAAGCCACCTACAGTTAGTCCCATTAGTCCCATTTTTCAGCTCTTTTCAAAGAGAAAAATGTAGTGTATAATCAAGAGCATAAATCAGCTCATGAACTTCAAGAGCAACAATTAAGGCTCCTAGCTGGAGTAGACACTTTAAACGTCCTACGGCACTGTCATGATGGAAGTGCATCTGCAGCCTCTGAACTGGAAGCACGAACACACAGAAACACCTGACACACAATAGGAGGTTCTTGGAGAGCAACAAACCTGAATGCTGAACAGTTCTCCAACTTCCTGCTACACCCCAAAACTTCCTGTTACTGAAACTTTAAACTTAATTGGTTTATTGATCCTGCAAACACACAATTAGGGTTTGGAATCAATCTCTTAGTTTTGTCGTTAATGCTAACAAACAATGGTCATCCAATGGCATAAACAGCAGGTTTGGATCACCACCAAAATCTAATAGATTGCTCACTGGACCAAGGCCCTGCCACCCAATTTCATGGAAACCCAGTTTTTGACGTAACCTGCTGACAAACAAACTGGTTAATAGGTGTGATAGTAAAACTTTTTTGGGAGGATAAAAAGAAATCCAGCAAGCTGTAAAATATCATACACATTATTGTATATGTACACAATGATTCCATGACAGAAACTCGCTACAATAGACAAGCAGAATAGACTGGGGCAAGCTCATTGGAAAGCAGCTAATGTTACAGCTAATGCCTTGGGGGCAACTAGAGAGCCTTGTAGGACAAACACAGTCTGAGAGAAGTCAAAACACATAGGGATCATTTACAGAGCAATTCACCGTATTCAGCACAGTAGCACATAAAACCAGGAGATGTCCTGTGGGCATCACACAAACCGCTTCCTCTCTGGAGGAAGATCTTTCCAGTCGCTCAATATCCAGTTAATATTACCAACTAATTCATCTAAAACTGGGTTATTGTGGAGGTTGAGTGTTTTCGGGACAGTCAGTAAGAGACACTGTAGACTGTACGAGAAGATTAAGACAGGGCGTAAGAAGGATGAGGCCAATTTAAGCTTGCAAAGCGCTACTTGTGTTTATTTTGAGGAGGTGGGGAACTCTTTCTTTGTTGGCCTGTGAAATGCATCATCAACAAACCGCTCAAACTAAAGATAAAAGGGATGACCATTACTTAATTAGTATTCATTAGGCTCTTTTTTTGTCTCTAACTAATTATAGGTGGCTTAGATTCACTGAATCATTCACATTCATTTTCTGTATTCTTTGTTTTTTGTGATGACGAGATATTAATAATAGCAGCTGCCCTCGTCATGCACACAGGTGTTTTCAGTTACGTTAGCTGACTAGACCTCTGCTCAGATAGATAGATAGATAAAGAGCAAGAGAGTGACAGATAGATAGATAGATAGATAGATAGATAGATAGATAGATAGATAGTCCTTTATTGTCCCTTAAAGTATTTGGTTTCAAGTGGTGTCAGCTTTGGCCAAGCTCAACCCAACATCCAGTAATAAAGAAAGGCTTAAGCTAAGTTAACCACTCTAATAGCTACATCAAGATTGTAGGAGAGCAGTGAAATGTTAATCAAACACAGCAGGTACACACACACACGCACACAGTCCTGATAGAGGTGTGATAAGCCAACTTAACTGAAAACCTATTTCCCAGGGACTCTCTAGTAAATCTGGGAAACATACATTACCACTTTCATTAAATCTAAAGACGACACCAAGTGATTTCACTGATTAGCCCACTTCTGAAATCAGCTGCTTATAGTGATTGACTGTAATGGAAACCTGCAGCCTCTCTGCCCTCCATGGCACGTGATTCTGCCGGTGTAGGTCTTCATTCATCTACAGAAGTCTCAACGTACAGTTACACCTGTCTGCTGTGGAGCTATGTTACAGAAATGTTGTCACTGCTTTGTACAGTGTAACTCACACTACAATTAACCTTCCCACAGAGCGTAACCATTCAACAAATACAGTAAGTAATTTTCAAAGTGGGGTCTTGGGACTCAAAGGGGTCCTTGAGGGGTTTCACTGGGGCCTTCAGTAAAATGAGGAATATAATTTAACTCACTGGAAGTTGTTATGATGCAGAGAACTCATGGGTGATTATTTTAACATTATGTTTTAATCTCACCACTTTGAATCTACTGTATCTGTCAATGTACAAGCATCGCATATGAAAAATATTAGGTGCACTGCACTGACACGAGGACCCCTTCAAGCCCGATGGACAAAAGAATTTTGTTTTTTGCTTTTGTCTGTTGGGTCGAAAATGTCTTTGCTTCAATCAGTCTTGCATGTAGCGCACCTTTAACACTTAACACAAACCAAAATCAGGATCCATGTGGGACAGAGGCACTTCAAATTGGGGTCCATGGCTTGATGAAAGCCAACTTGAGGGTCCAAATCATGAAAAAGTCTGAAAACCCCTGCTTCACACTATATCTTTAATGTGATGGGTGTAGCTTAATATTGGATGTACACACATATAGTCCAGTTAGTGAAAGCCCTATCCATGTTTCACATTTAATTTACACCAATACAACAACACACCACGCATGAACGCACACACACACACACACACACACACACACACACACACACACACACACACACACACCAAAAAAAAAGCGCTCAATGGGAGAGAAGGTCAGGCCTTGCCCTTGTTGCAGGCTACCTGTGGTTTGGGTTAATGATCACAGCAGTGCAAAAGCCTCTCTTCTTACACTCATCACTGGAGCCAAATTCACTGACTCCGACTGACTTCTTGCTTCTGTATAACAATACAACAATAGTATCCCAGTGCGACACTTAGATTGTGCTTAACGGGTGGGAAAATTGTACTTCTCAATTTGATTAATCAAATAGACAGGATGATGGAGCATGTTTTTGACTCACACGATCTTGCAGTATATCTCCACTATATGTCTTCACTGCTAATCAAACTACAGGCTCAGCCCTCCACCACTAAAACCTCACACTCAAATTAGGAGAAGCGATCCTGTCAGGCTTTCACTTAGATTCAAATCAGTGTCTGTCACTTAAAAAAAAAAAGAGCTTGCATTTTCCTTTTTCTCACACAAGTTCAGGCTGAGTTCAGACTCATTTGCTCTGCCTTTAATTCTTCTTTACACCTGCTTTCTCATCACCCTTTTTATCCTTTGCACCTCTGCACCCCTCTCTCACTCCCACTCCCCTCTCCTCCCTCTGTCCTATTGGTCTGTGGCCAGTAGCGTCAAGCTGCATCTATCAATAGCTGAGCTATTAGGTAGTATCAACACAGGAGCCGCTCTGAATTAACCATAATGCTCAGTAAAGCCAGGTATTGATTATGTGCAATTAGTTTATCCCTTAACTAATGATGGTTGTACAGAGTAAGGGGTGAGGGCAGCAGGAGGGAGTGTGGAGGTTGAAGAGGGGATAGGGGAGGGGGAGGCAGGAAGGACTATAGAGGACAACAGAGCAGTGGGGACCACTGGGACAAGCCTGAGGAAAAAGGGGTCCAGAGGGATACCATCAACTGAGCGAAGAGACATACACAAAAACACAAAGACACTCTGCTCATGAAAAATAACACCATGAAAACCCAGAAACAAAACAGAAAAATAAAAGCTGTGCACACAAAAAGAGTGCACTGCCCCTTACCGTCCTATCATGGTAGAGTGCTGCTGGACAGCCGCCTCCAGCAGCCTCTCCAAAATGGTCCACTCGCCCATGATGATGGAGAGGTGGAAGACCTGTCCGAGGAAACAGGACTTGGGAAGCTTGAAGCTCTTCCTCTTCCACCGCACCCCTCTGCTTCTTCTCTTTCTTCCCGGGACTGGCTTGCACTGTTGTGGACGTGCCGGTGAGCAAGGGTGCACCCAGCCCCGTCCCGTACCAGTCCCTTTTGACCTCTACACGTTGACCTGGCCGCTCCTCGCTCTGTGAGCGTGCGTGAGTGTGTGTGAGTGTGTATGCGTCTTCTCTCTGGCCTGTCCTGCTGTGCTTCTCCTCCTGGCAGAGGAGAGAGGTGCTGAGCTGAATGCCTTCCCCCCCTCCTCTCCCTCTTCCCCCTCTTTCTCTCTTTCAGTCTCTCCTCTTAACCCCCCTCCCCCGTGCAGTGATGCTTGTCCTCCCCCTGACGCACCACTCTGCTCTGCGCTATAGCATATGCTATAGCTCACTGTATGACAGCCATGATCACCCTCTCTTTCTCTTTTTTCTTCTCCCCTTGCTCTTTTTTGCCTCTTCCTCTGCCTCCTCCTGTTCCTCCTCTTTCTCTGTCCCTGTCTACGTCCTCCTCCCTACCCCCAGGGCGCTCCTTGTACCTCAGATGCACTCCGTGCCATCGGTTCTGCTCGCCGCTTGTCCTTGCATTGTGCACAATCCTTTACTTTTGCTGCACCCTAGCTACTCTAACCCAAACACACACAAACACACACACACTGCATTTAGTTGATGAGCGCACTGTCACCACTCTTAAATCCCACTAGCTCTCCCACTTCCTGCCGAGGATTGTGGGTCCACACCAACACATAAAGCCCCTGCCGCCTTGCCTATTGAATGTCATTTTAAGATTGAAGGAATGGTTGTTCCTACAGCTCGGAGCACTACAAGGACCCATAAAAACCTGCGTGCACACACACACAGCCGCAGCCACTTACACACACACACACACACACAAAACACGCTGCTGCCACCCAGTCCCTCAGTAATAAATCAGCTGCCTTGCTGCATCCAGCGAGGCTGAAGCGAGGCGGTGTGTGCTGCAGACCTGCTGTCCTGTATTGTCCCCCCGGCTAATTTCAGCACAGTCCAATGCCCGGAGTCATGTCTGCCTGCCGCAGAGAGCAGGGATGAGAAGCTGTCCTGTGAAGCCTATTTCTGGGCTCCATCATCTTGCATCTCTCTCTCTTTCTCCCTCTCTCTCTCCCCCTCTCTCTCCCTCAGCTCTTCTTCCTCCTACCCCCTTTTTCCTCCTTGCAGAGCTCAGTCTTACCAACTACCTATAGGTCTCCTCTCCTCTCGCTGCTTTGTGCTCTCCCTCTCTCGCTCATACAATCGCTCTATCTCTGTCACACTCCGTAAGCATACAACACACCCCCTCCCATCCCCTCTCTCTCTCTCTCTCTCTCTCTCTCTCTCTCTCTCTCTCTGTCCCCCCCTCTCTCTCCCTTCCTGCTTTCCTCTCTGGTTAAATGTGCTTGGATTGCTACCCCCCTGATTGCTGCTTCACTGACGCTTACAAGAAATGCCTCTGTGGTGCTGTGTGTGTCTGCTCCTGCCTGATGTTACACACAGAAAAGGAGGGATGAGGGATTCAAGATCTGAGCGTGCCTTCTGCCCTCCTCCTCCTCCTCTTTCTATCTCTGCAATCCTTTGTTTCAGTCTGGAAGCTCGGCGGTGTTTTCCTATACTCTCACCGTGGCTCCCGTTCATTCAAATGCTCCCTCTCCCCATCTCTCTCTCTTTTCTCACATCATCCAAGACCATGCTTCACGAGAGAGGATTACCAGGGAATTGTGGCTCCGCTCTACCCCACCCCCCCATCTATCTCCTCCCTTTCTCCATCTTACAGTATTCAGCATGACAACACACACCTATCTCTCTCTGACCCAACCCTCATGCCCTTACTGTATCCCCCCCCTCCCTCTCTCCCTCATTCTCTCTCATTTTCCCCCTCCTCCATTATACACTCCCCTCTATGGTCCCTCTATCTCCCTCTCAGGAGAGATGAGCTCTGTATTGTACTTTGCAGTGACATTGAAAGCTGCATTCATTAGATTAATATTAAGGTGGTGTGCAAATGGGATAGATATAGTCTCCCTCCAACACACACACGCACACACACACACACACACACACACACACACACACACACACACACACACACAAACACAGAGATCCAGACATATGCAAAATGCATCATTAAGTCCATGCTCTCGCACACCCACACATCTGCACAGGCGACAAATATAGGCAACCCAAAACAGATTGTGTTTTTATTTATCTGTGAGAAGAGAGGAGTGCTGAACACAAGTTTTTCAAGAGGTGAGTCACGCTGAGGTTTTCCCATCGAGATGACTGAGTCAAGTTTCGCAGAAGTAAATGATGTAACAGCATGAGATGGGAGCAGCATACCAGAATACAGCGAACGAAGTGAGAAGTTAAATTAATCTCCGCCACGTTTTCTTCCTTTCCATGTCTGTGTGATTTTTTTTGATGGCATTGGATGTTGTGTGTATGTTATGGTTGTTGTGGATTTGTTCTAGCCTGTGGTTGGTTGACTGTAGGTAGAATGAGGGATGGATGCTGTGGTACCAGTTAATATCCTCACACCCATTTCTCTTGTATTTCTTTAGAATTCAGCCAAAGCACTCCACTCTGGCTGGTAGTAGAGGGGAGATTAATTTCACAATCACAGCCCTTACGCAGCAATCTCCACGGTGAATTAGTGATTGATTTATCTCATTGTATGTGTGCATGAACACGTGTGAGCACCTTCTATATTTGTGTGTGAGAGAGAAAGGGGGGGAGAGAATTGTGTTAGTTCAGCATCTTCAGTGGGAGGACTTGGGGTCTCTCCCTTACCAAGGACATATGGTGTAGGAGTGCTGTTGAGAGAGGGGAGGGGGAGGGAGGCGGGCGCTGGAGTGTGGTCGATTTGGCCAGGCTCGGGTTATAAACAGAGGCTCTGAAGCACTGGCATCAGCCGGCTGGGGCTCAGAGGAAAGGTTTCAGAGCTGGATGGCACATGAGAAAAAGAGAGAGGACGCAGGTGTGTCATCAGTGACCTAGAACAGCCAGCCCAAGCGTGCATAAACACACGTACTGTACTTTCACAGTCATACGAAATCACCTCAGATTCATGAATGATAACACAAATGTCACCGTGTATATTACAGTAACCGTGTTGCAGTTGTTATGGCCCAAAAGTAGGGAAATGCCAAATGTGCATATTGAAAAGCACATAATTTTGCATATGAATTAGTATATGGTTTGCAGTGCTGCAAAATCTAACCTGCTTATTGCTTAATATCCTGTAAAGCCAAATTTTAAAATACAAAATCAAGTAGACATGCATTCAGTATGTGCCACTGTGCTGCTATGTGTATATCCTAAAATAAAGATACAACTGAGGGGTGAATGTTAATAAATAAGTATTTGAGTATATATTTGATGAATAGCCTGCAAAGAATTCAAATGAATGTGAGCCCCAGATGCAAGAGACATACAAAATATATAAAATATTAGGAACAACATCCTAATACTGAGCTGCTTTCTCACATGATCCATTTCCCACTTGCCTCAGGGCTTTAAAATGCTTTTTAATCTTTTTCCTTCCTTCATGAACAATCAAAGATCAAAGTGGATGGAGAGGGTGAAATCAATAAGGGATCTTAGCTTTCACTCAAATTTACTTGGGCCATCTATTTCATGGAAAAAGCAAGTGTTTCAAATGCACTCTTTGATGTTTCCTCTTGTTACTCTTTGGATGTGAAATGGCTCAATTACTGCAAATTTAAGGTTTTTGTCTGCTGTAATGATTGATTATTGTCTGCTGCAGGATGTGATGCACATCAGGATAGAGCAAAAATAATTTTCACACTGATCACAACATGTTACTGCCTCTGTCACTATTTTGTTAATAACTCTGCCATACCTTGTTGAACAAAACATTTTAACATATAGGCAATAAAAAGCAAAAGTGAAAAACATTTTTTCTGAGCATGGTCACGTCATCTTTATTAAATACAGAATTTCTGAGCTGATCTGAGGCCATGTCCACAGCCTTGGCAATGAAATGTAAGGCAATTTAGAGCTGTTTGTCTGCCTTTGTAAGTAAGCAAGGTCAAGCCAGTGAGTTTAAATTAGGAAAGAGAAGAAGGGAACCTTAATTGTCAAAAGTAAAAAAAAAAAAATAACAAAAATAAAAAAAACATTACAGGCCACTCCAGTATCTTGCTGTAGGGCCCTCTGAATAGCAGCTGCCCATGAACTGGAGGTCTAATTAGATGAGACACAGAGTAGGTTCTGTATGTACCTCTGTTATACTACAACATGATGCTATGCAGATCACTTAATCAGAGTCTGGCATACATATAAGCAGCAGAGCCATGTCTTTACGACAAGTCAGACTTTTACCGCGGCGCCGAGCAACCCACTTCTGCTCTAATCTGCTTTGTCAGTTTGTTAGCAAAGACAACCAGTGACAGCTGGCTAGAACTTTAAAGGTTGCCAGCAAAAACTGGCCTTTTAACGGAGCATGTTTGATGTAAATATATGTGCAGATTGCAGTGCTGTCTCAAATGCCTGTGCAGACATAGACTGCAGTTCCTCCCACACTAGACAATCTAACAAAAAACAAATTTCTGTGTACACTCTACTGGTATGGTGTTGTGGAAAGAGGTTATGCAGCAACCTGGGAGATCATCAGGTAAAGTAAGCTAAGGTTTATTGTCTTTTAATCATTTATGAGAAGGTTTTCCATTGTCAGACACCTTGATGGCCAGCTAGTCTTCCTGCAGTCCTGAAAAATAAGACAAAATAAGATAAGATTTAAGGGTAAATCATTGCAGCAGCAAACACAGGAAAGAGCAAGATACAAAAAAGAAAAATATATAAAAAAGAATATAGCAAATATCCAGCTGAAATCAAGCTGAAATTTTTAACACTATAACATGTCCGTGAGGCTTTATGATTGAAAAGTATGGGGGAAACTATAGATTAGAGCATTGTTGGGGGGACAAAATAACAGAACTAGGAGACTACACATGTAACAGGAGAATCATGGTAATAAAATAGGTGTGAACTTTCAGCAAATCTGCAAGACCTGCAAGATGAGAGGCCATACAGAAAGTGCCAAAGTGTGTACACAGGCTGTATAAATGTTGTAAAAAACTTGCTTGCACCTTAACATAAAATTTCACAGAATATAATGGAGCAGATTTGTGCATTCTGACTGAAGGAATCAAAATGTGCATTAAAATGTCAATGTACAAAGCACAATAAATTACTGGCTGCCCTCAGTGTCATCAAGCAGTAAAGCAGGAGTAGTGGTTCAGTGTTTGGTGGGTGCTGATGGTTGTGGCATACTGTATGGTGAATGTGCGCAGTGAATGCAATAGACCAAATGAATGGGCTCAGGCCCAAGTGTTTATTTTTTCCATGAAAAGGTGATGTTTCTTTATGGAGTGTGTGCCTAACAGTTAAAAATATGAGTCTAATATAAGAATAATAATATAAGAAATGTACAGATATGCACAGGTACCAAGAAATAGTCAGAAATCCACTTTATGAAGAGTTCACTTTGACCATTACAAAGCATATGAGGAAGGATTTTTTTTTTTTTTTTTTTTTTTTTTGAAGTGATGAAATATAATTGCGGTCTAACAGTGTGGTGCTCGATCTAACTTCACTTCCTTCGATTGACGTGGCTTGTTTGAATTTGCCATCATGCTGAGCGTTACCTAGGAAAGAGAAATGTCAATCAAAATAACCCGCCTGCAGCTGTAAACTGTCCTTCACTGAGCACGTACAGGAAAATGCAACACTTGTTAGCAGACATTTGATGTGTATTAAATTTAAAATAAAATTTTATGGTCAATATCATCTTGAAGATTAACCTCATGATTGGGAATATCACACATTTTTTCGAGTTATGCTGTTTTACAGTAATAATCATGGGACGTGTGATGGCCTTGGTAATGGAGTGAGAACGCCCTCTTGCGGGGACACACAACCTTACGAGGAGCGCCTGGCGTGCTGTAATGTCAATATTGTTAATGCATACCACCAAACAGTAAAGGTGCTGTCTTCTTTTTCAACGCATGTTTTTTTCTATCCCATTTATCAGTGCGTCGTCATGTCATTAGGCTATCAAATTATGGCGTTAGCGCTGTGCATATTCTTCCTGAGCTGTAGGGGGCAGCAGCACGCCTGAAGTGCGCGTAGTGAGAGTCAAATTTCATGTGAAGAAGTGCGGTGGCCCAGGGCAGGCTGGCTAGGCGGTGGGCTAGACATGTCAGAGCACTGACAGTCATCCGCAGGAGTTACCGAGTTACCCAAAAGTGTGTGAAAGCCTAGAGCAGCGTCCGTGGAAAGCGATCCGACGCCAGGTTGCCCTTTAGAGACAGTTGGCAAACCAGCAAACGTTACGGATCCCAGTCTTTTTGATCTTTGCCAACAACTGGTTAGCTAGCGTTTAGCTGGCTAGCTGGTGAGCTCACGAAAAGTAACGTCAAAGCTTGTTTTATACAGTCATGTCTTCGGCCGGAGACTTCGGAAACCCCTTAAGGAAATTTAAATTAGTCTTTCTCGGGGAGCAGAGCGGTGAGTTTAACGCTGAACTAAGTGTTACCTGTCGGATGTCGAATTTGAATTGTGCTGTATGGGATGTGTACCACTCGTTTTGTTAGGGTGATTAACGTTAACCAGGTTAGCTAGCTAGACTCCAACTTGGTGCTGTGATAGCACTGCGACAACGTCAGCAACTGCAAGCTAACTTGCTAATAACTGCTTAGCCACACTGGTTTCATGGGAGCTTCGTCTGTTTTATCTGAGTGAAACGACGGCTGTGGATGTCTACTCGACTTGTTTGATATGTTAACTAACTTACAAGTTACGATGTAATGGAAACAAAATTAATGATACAAAAACTACGAAAAGTTACTAAAGTGCCAGTTACGTGCTGAACCGTACTAGCTTGTAAGCAGTATTAAACATCAACTCTGAATAGACAAAACAAGTGTATTTTCATTAGATTCAGTAATGTTATAGCAACACTAGCGTGGTGGTTAATTGGGCTACAGGTGACAGCTGTTTGTTTAGTTCCGCTGCTTTCACAGTCAGATAGTATATCGTCAATCTCGGTTAAAGTCCACAAAATCATTGCATTGCTTACTCTTTCTCTCCCCTAAGGAAGGCAGGTCATCTGTGGAAAAGGGATGTATCTCCTGTAACAAACCTGCTTGGTGGCATTCCTACACTCTCCTTAGGAATTTTCCCTTTTCCAGCTAGAATCAACGATGGGGATGTTGAGGAAGAGGAGGGGTGGGCTTGGAGGCTGCTGGTGCTTAGCTGTACAAGGCGAATATGTAGTGTATGTGGATCCATACATTAACATTTTATCACCTATGGGTGTTGACCAAAGGATTGGGATGTCGTTAAACCCGTATGGGTCGATGAATAGTCCACCCAAAAATGGTATCCACTCACCTTTGAGACGGTTGAAGCACTGACTTTTTCTAAGACACACCAGGTTTACTGATGTGATGTCAGAAAATAATCACTAAGCTGTCACATACCTGTATATCATTCAAATGCAGTTAATGTGTCAATATAAGACACAGCAAGTTGGTGGGCACAGCTTAATTTCAGCCTTGTCAGAACAACTGGCGTTAATGGAGATCAGTTCTTAAAAGCTCTGTGTCATCATGTGTCATTACAGTAGCAAGTGGATATTGCCTAAAAACGCTGTTGAGGATGTTGCAACTACTGGAAAAGAGTGCTTGCACTTAAAGCAGCATCTGCCTGCTACTGTAGTGTGGTTGGCACTGAAGTACAAAAAAAAAAACAAAAAAACTTGGAGATAATGAGGTAAATATTGGACTTTTGAACCCACAGTGCTATCTAGCTTCTGAATATGTGGATTGGAGAAATTTTGTGGATTTTTTTTTTTTTTTTTTTTTTTTTACTTTTTACAGTTACATTTTAAGTAAATATGTTATAGTTTTGGTGGCTTTCCTTGTCTCTTTCAGCACTACTTTTCTCTACAAACTACATCTAGTAATGTTTCAGTCCTGCCTCATGAAGCTGAGTCTGACATGGTTTGGTAGCTGCGGTTGGCTGTGGTTCCATTTAGTTTTGTAAACAGATCAGTACAGTTTGGCCATGTCATGATCACTTGCTGCACAATGTAACTGATAATGTAACCCAAGCCCAGCAAAACAGTCCCAGGCTGGAGAGTACCACCAGGCTGCTCAAAGAGGCTGTATGATGAGCGCTTTTGAACTGTGGTCTTAATCGATGAGCAGAAAGTCAGGTTTTGAAAATCAATACCAAGGTTCAAAAGGGCTTTTGAACTTTTCCTCAGCTGTCCACGGTTCATACACAGGTCTGGGAGGCCTGAGTGTCAAGAATTAAGTCTGGAAAATGACTCAGCTACTTGGTCTTGAGGAGTTTATATTTCCTGGGAAATAAGAGAAATTATATGACCATATTTATTATGTAGCAATATACTCTCAATCATTTCACATATTATGATGTTTATGGTAGATTGTTGATGATAAAAAAAAAATAAATAAATAACCATCTAATTGACAAATGTATTGCTCAGCCACTATCAGCTTTTATCATATGGAGCCCCGACCAAAATCCCTAGTCAGTCAAGAAATTCAGGGCTGTTGAATGATAGAAATTCTGAAAGGGCAATGTGAAGACAACCTGTTTGACAGCCCTACCTGTCACTCAAGATTCTTCCATCCCTTCAACTTCTCCTCCTGAAAACCTGACATTGTTTTTCTGCACCATGCCAGTGCAACATGAGTCTCTGATGCAGAAAATCTTTTGAGAGGTAGCTGCACGATCCACTGCTGTCAGCCATTAGGGTTCATCAGCTCTGGTTCTTGGTGCATACACAACCTTCCTATCAGCATTAAATGTTGCATATTGTGTGTAGCTTCATGAATCTTGCAGTACATTACACATTGTATGCCCTTTTATGTTGCCAGCAAGGTTATAAATGAGGCAAACACACATAAGAGAGGCTGTCTAAATGATGCTGTCACCATGGTTACTACAGTAGATCCAACTTAGGAGAGGTTACTATTTCCCAGAAACCCTCGTACCCATGTATCTTTGTCTAGACAGGAGGGGAGAGAGGGCCACATCGGCTATTTTGGATTCTGTTGAATAACTGTGTTGACAGTTCAGTTCAACACACTGAGGAGAATCACTTATATTTTACTGTCATTTATTGGGACTAATATTCAGGCTTTGATTGTGTTTGCTTCATGGTGAAGGTCTCTCCTAGTAAAATATGTCAGATATTGTCAGATCTGCCCATGATAGCCAATATTAGCCACACATCAGTAGACGATGGGTATTTTGTAAAGCATGAATGTGTGACCACTGCATTTGCTAATGGTTCTCTTTACGTCTTCTTTTTTTAAGTGGGAAAGACTTCACTGATTACCAGGTTCATGTATGACAGCTTTGACAACACCTATCAGGTGAGACTAGCATTGCTCCATGTTTTAACCATCATGTAGATGAGTAATATTCACTTTAAAATCAAATGGTAACTGACATATTTTGTTTGATCATTCTCAGGCTACGATAGGAATCGATTTCTTGTCGAAAACCATGTACCTTGAAGACAGAACAGTAAGTATTATTTGTACTAGTACTGTTAAATCTTGTGATCAGTGCTCGTCCTTTTCCTGATTGGTAGAGCTCACTTAATGACTGTAGTGCACTTTGACCTGTGTGTTGGCACTGTGCAATGCATAGGAACAACAATTCAGTTGTTGATTGCTTTTTTAGTATTTTTAATTGATTTTTTTTTTTTTTTTTTTAAAGACATATGCTTAGCACAGACATACACACAGACACACACACACACACACCTTGTGCACTGCTTTCAATCTATGGGCTGGATGCCATAGCACCTGGACCATCCTCCTCCTGCTTGTTTCTTCCCTCAATACAAGTTTTCTTCCCTCCCTTCCTTCTCATCCATCTGATTCTCTCCATCCCTATGTTAAAATTAAACACCTTACTTGATCAAGAGAGGTTGATGACAAGTGAAGGGTGATTATTTTCTTTTTTCCCCCAGGCCCAGACAGCACACTCTCTCTGGTGGTCATTCACTACCCGCATGCACCTCGCTGTCTCTGCTCCCTCCCTGTCTCTCTTGCTCTCTGTTTTCCTTTTTTCTTTCCCCATTCATGTGGCTTCATTCAGTTTTATTTAAGTTTTGTTTTTCTCACCATAGTTTTCTTAATTTCTGACATTGGTTCCTCTCATTTTCTGTTCATCCGTCTTGTTTTTTCTTTTTCCTCTTCTTTTATTTCTCCTCCCATCCCCCCACAGATCAGGTTGCAGCTGTGGGACACGGCGGGACAGGAGCGTTTCCGTAGCCTCATCCCAAGTTACATCCGAGACTCTGCTGCTGCCGTTGTAGTGTACGACATCACAAGTAGGTAGACTGACTTGCGCACTCACACCTCTGGCCTTTTCTGCTGACAGCAGATGCCATCTTTGTCTCATCTCTCATCTTTGAGAAACAAACAGATGACTAGTAAAATTCACTTGTCAAATTATTTAAATGCTACCCCCAGCTAACAAAATTCAGTTGCATGAAATGAGCACATTTTCCCATGCTGTTGTGGAGAATTTGTCTAAGTTTTATTTTCCTCACCATAGTTTTCAGAATTTCTGGAGAATTTGTTGTGCAGACAGGAGCACAGCAACTCTTTGACTTTTTCACTGGATGTTACCATGATCATTAGCTAGCATTTTGTGTTTTTGACATCTCAACAATGGGACATAACTGCAGTTGTCAGCAGCAGACACAAAAAAGATATGTCGATGACAACCCCTGTATTATTTCATAATTTTTTTTTGACACTCAATAAGTGAGTGGAAATTTTAATCACAGGCAGGGCTTCTATTAGCTGCCACAAACCAGCATATATGCTGGTTTGTGGCAGATGAAACAGGCAGTTTTCTGACGAATAAAAAAAGCAAATAGTCAATAAAAATGTCCAGGAAAAAATATGACAAATAAATAAATCAATCATAAATTGACCAGACAATTACTCTGAACCCCTTGTGTCAGTAAACAGTTGCACTGTGCGTCCTAAAGTCCAATATTTATGTCATTTCCTGTAGGGTTTTTACTGCCATACTGTCACAACAGGAGCAAGCTGATGCTGATGCTCAAATGATGTTGTATATAGTGTAGTTAGGGATAGAGTGTGTTTGAACCATTTAATAGTACGGTAAAAACAAATGGTAAAGTCAAATTTTAAACGATACCCAGTAGAGCTGGGAATCTTTGGCCACTTAATGTTTCAATTTGATTCTGATTATGAGGGCAATGATGCGATTATAAAGCGATTATCGATGCATCTTGATGCAGATCGATGCATATTTTTGTGATTGTCATTGAATCATTTTTTGCACCATTTTTCAGACAATTTTTTTTTTTTTTCTGTGCGACAACTAAAACAAGGTGTGTTTGCAGTGTTTCCCACAGACCAGGTAGCAATTTGTGGTGCCCCCCTCGCGCCAGTGGGGGAATGTTAAATGTTGAATGTTAAGCCATTATCATTATTATTATTATTATTATTACATTATTGTTAACTTTTGCATGAATGGTGAAGCAGGATAAAATAGGCTAATGCAATAATGCAGGTTCCTCACGTTAAACTGCTATGCATCAAAATTGTAATACTTTGTTTTAAATGCATATGACTCAAGGATGTCAGTTTCACGTAAGCCAATAAGGCCTTGATTAAGCTAATCAAGAGCATGGCCTATACCTTTTAAAATTAGTGGGTCGGGAAGCGGGTCAGGTACATTATTTTAATGTATTATTATCAGTGCCGGCTCTGACTGTGTTGGTTGTAGTGAACTATGATTAAAATTAACGCTAAATAATTAATTTACTGTTATTTACTGTGATTTCATGTTGCCAAAATATTTCAGTGTTGTGAGACATAACTTACGCACTGTTTGGCTCTTATCCAGGTCTTTTGTCCGTTCCTCTTCATAAAATCCGAAATGTTTCCAAACACTCGCTTTTAATGCAGAGGCTGCCGGTTTGATGTTTCTTTCAGCTTGTTCAGCTATCTGCACGTGATTGTAATCTGTTGTGTGCGTCCTGTTATTGCCCGGATGGACGCTGCTCTCTCACACTTAGGTTCCGTTATTTTTTTCCGCGATGTAACTGCCCGGCTAGACGCTGCTCATATACTTCAGTTCTGCGTTTTTTAATCATTTTATAAGCATCGATTAGTGACATTAATGCATCGATGCCGGCTCGCCCCACTTCCACATTGTGATGCATCTAAAAATCGATTTTTTTCTCCCACCACTAATACCTAGGATGTGACATTCTCACTCTGTTTAACTTTTAGATAACACATGAGTTATGCCCAATAAATGTATCGGCTATATAATTTAGAAAACTGATGTGGCTATTCTCTTCATTCTGCCATTGCTGCTCTAAATAGCTATGTAGTCCTGATCGCTGTACTGTGTTTTTAAAGTTGTCACCACAGGCTATTTTTGTTTCAGAGTCTGTTTTTAAAAAGTACTTGTATTTACGACTGTCAGTTTGGGAAATACAAGCTTCAACATACGAGGAGCAGCTGAAGAATGCTGAGCGCCAAAAGGCCCACAAGACATGCACTTTCCTCTCTGTTGACTGGACTGTTAAAAAATGGATTGTTTGTTACTATTTATACCACTCATTTCTGATTGGATGGAGGGTATGCTTTAAAACCATGTATTACACACATAGTCAGGCCTGCTTTTATAGATTCATAAACTGGCCATTAAGCTCCAAACCAACCTAAGTAACCATTGCTACAAACAGAAACAGTAGCAAGCTCATACAGCAAAAGTAAGTGAATTATGTTACTCTAAATTTTTGGTAGTGACCATGGTATAAGTAGACATTAAGTAGTTGCCTTTTGCCTTGAAGTTTTGCATTAAAACCCTTTAACACAAACCTCATCGTAAAATGAGCCTGGTAAATATTATGGGTCCAGAATCTTAAATACCTTTTAAAATTTTACTTTTCCATTTGTTTTAATCACATTATTGGGCTGTTGAAGTGTGCTCTGCCCCTGTTTGGGATATTTTCAACAACATGTTCTGAAGGCAGTGTGAGATTTTTTTTTTGTTTTTGAATACTTGGCAGGCAAAAAATGTTTAAGAGAAGCAAAGAAACATGGACATCTTAACATTTGCTGGCAATAGTGAGAACACTTGCCGTTACTTCTGGCTTGGAGTTTCACTTGTTTGTATCTGTTACAACTGTCTTCTTGCCTTGTCTACTTTGAGACTAGAGCTTTGGCCAGGGGCTTTTTACAGAGTCTGATCCCTCGCTGTGAATGAGACATGACGTCACACATGAATACAGTCCCTGGCTTGTTTCCGTCTTTCACCCTCTTTGTATTATCATAGTTTCTGAGGAATTTCAGTTCAATTTCATCTCATAATCTCATTGACGATGATGCATAACTCCCACTCTTGTTTTTTTCCCTGCTATTTTTACACCTGTATGCAAGACAGTGGAGTGTCTGTGTTTGAATTTATAGAAAGAAAGTTTATTTTGTTACTGTAGGAGCATTGACATTTATCTAGCCTCCTGAACAGTGCTCTCAAAATATGAACTTTTGTGTATCACATGTGAAGATGAAAAAGTCTTTACACAGGTACACATTTTTTTTTTTTTTTTAATGATTCAGTCAAACTTTTTTCAATTTTATACAAAACTTTGAGGGTTTGAACTTTCAGAGAGAGTTGTAGTTCCACCAAACAAAAGGTGGTCAGTGTTGGCCCAAACCAAACTCAAGACCTGACATTATAACAGAGGCTGGTCAAATTAATCCTCTGTGGCTGTGAGATCATGACAATATACAATCATTCAAATGTGCCAGATGGACACTCTCTTAAACAATACTGAGCTCCGGTGTTTTAAGACCTGCAATGCAGCAATATTGTTGCTCTTACAGTATGATTAGCCAACTGTATATGGTAATTTAAGGCTCTGTTCAGCCCTACTGTTATTTTCCCCGGTGATGTTATGCAGTGCAAACAGTGTGAGACTGTACCCTGCTTCTAATGAAATGATCATTTAGGAAATCAGGTTCCTTCTAGAGGGGCTTTGTAGTTTTGTATTTTGTGGAATACCTCCGTGGTTGACCAAGTGTAACACCCTCACACTGCATAGAAATCGAACACTTTTTTTTTTTTTTCTAAAGAGAGGAAGAGGCAACAATGGTCTATACAGAGAACCTTAAGGAGCACAGACCTTTGTTGTATGTTTAAGTTGGTTTTCCAATTTAAAAAACAATCATGTTGTTATTATTATTAAATAAAATATTATCAGTACATGACAAGTACATAACTTTAGATATCAATCATGGTCCAGGTGCGTACTAGGTGCTGCTAGTTACATTTCCTGTCTCAGTCTCGTCTGTTTTCGTAGCTGAGGTGTATCCCCTCCTGAGTGCTGATCCTCCACCCTCGTGTCTCCCTCTCTCTCTGTCTCATTTCAGACGTCAACTCCTTCCAGCAAACCACAAAATGGATTGACGATGTTAGAACGGAGAGAGGAAGTGATGTCATCATCATGCTGGTGGGAAACAAGACAGACCTTGCAGACAAAAGGTAGTCTGTTCCTCCCTCTGCCTCTGTACAAGTCATGGCGAGCTCTCAGCGTGGGAGCATACTAATGAAGTCATTGATTGTTACTGCTGGCCGGTCAATACCGAGTTCCTCTGCCCTTCCTGAGGCAGCAGGAGCTCAGAACGAGAATCACCACCCTTTGTGGATGTCAGAGCTGTGATTTACGAAGCTTTCTTACATAATAAATACCCCCCCCCCCCCCCCCCCCCCCCCCCCACACACACACACACACACACACACACACACACACACACACACACACACACACACACACACACACACACACACACACACATTCTTCCTGCATTATTTGAAGCTATGTAGACTTAATGGGTCAGGCTGACAATTGAAGTGACTGGGTTCAGATATGATGTGTGACAATATTGCATCTAAAAGTGACTGATTCTGTCCAGCTTTGCACTGTAGTAATTTTATCACTTTCTTTTTGCTGTGCATCTCTTAACCCCCCCTTATCTGCCACAGGCAAGTATCTATTGAAGAGGGTGAGCGGAAAGCCAAAGAACTAAATGTAATGTTTATTGAGACTAGCGCTAAAGCGGGCTACAATGTGAAGCAGGTGAGTGTGTGTCTGAGTCGTGCTCTCTAGTCTTGTTGCAGATGCTGCTGCCTGGGCTCAGCGTCCAAAGGTCACCCATCACCAGTAGAGATCAGAGACTGAGGGTCAGACGCTGATGAAAGATCTTAAAGATTTATTCTAGCCAGTTCAGACCTGTAAAATGTCATTAGAGTGTTCACCTATTCACAACAGATACTGGGTACATTGATAATCTGTCCCAATAACATGACCTTGGAGTCAATGTTCATTTTAAGCACACAATTGGAGCTGACACCCTGTGTATCAGGCGGCAGTTGGACCAGAGCAAAGGTGGCAGCAGCAGCAGGAAGAGGCACGACTTGTCCCTCCACTTCAGCATATTCACACTCTGTTTTTTTGTTTGTTTGTTTGTTTTTTTTGTTGTCTTTTTGTTGGTATGTGTGCGTGCGTACCCGTGGGTGTCTGCGTGTTTGTGTGTGTCGTGACTGGTGGCCCATCACAGACAGATAACCACAGAGGAGGGAGAACAAAGAGCGAAAGAGATGAATGTTCTGTTTATTGAAACAAGTGCAAAGACAGGCTACAATGTCAAACAGGTAGAGCGTGTGCATGCTTGTGTGTGTGTGTATATGTGTGTTTGTCATGCTCATGCTCTCCTCTGATAGCTCCTGTCTTACACACACATACAATAGCAGTCAAAAGTTTGGACACACCTTCTCATTCAGTGTTTTTTCTTTATTTTTACTACTTTCTACATTGTAGGTACATACTGAAGACATCAAATATATGAAGCACGATATATGGAATTATGTAGCAAAGAAAAAAATGTTTGAATAACTCTAAGTATGTTTTATATTTTAGATTCCTCAAAGTAGCCACCCTTTGCTTTGTTGTCAGCGCTGCAAACCCTTGGCCTTCTCTCAATGAGCTTCATGATGTAGTCACCTGAAATGGTTTTCACTTCACAGGTGAGCCTTGTCAGGGCTCATTTGTGGAATTTCTTGCCTTCTTAATGGGGTTGGGACCATCAGTTGTGTTGTGCAGAAGTCAGGTTGGTACACATAACAGCCCTATTTGACAAGTGTTAGAATTCATATTATGGCAAGAACCAATCAGCTAAGTAAAGAGAAACGACAGTCCATCATTACTTTAAGAATTGAAGGTCAGTCAGTCCGGAAAATTGCAACAACTTTGAATGTGTCCCCAAGTGCAGTCGCAAAAACCATCAAGCGCTACGATGAAACTGGCTCACATGAGCCAGTTTCAATGAGCCATTTTTCAACAGTGTGTAAGGGCTATTTGACCAAGAAGGAGAGTGATGGAGTGCTGCACCAGATGAACAATCTAAAATATAAAACATGTTTTCAGTTATTTCACACTTTTTTTGTTTACTACATAATTCCATATGTGTTCATTCATAGTTTTGATGCCTTCAGTGAGAATCTACAATGTAAATAGTCATGAAAATAAAGAAAAAAAATTAAATGAGAAGGTGTGTCCAAACTTTTGACTGGTAGTGTACATAAAGGTGTGCTTTAAACATTGGCTTCCTCTGAACTAAGTGGGGTTTGTGGGTTTGTTTTCAAGCTCTTTCCCACCTGTCAGAAGTATTTATCTGTATTGGCCAACTTGTGATATTAAAGCTCTAATGGTGGGTCAGCGTTTGCTAACCTGTAAGCCTCACCCCAGTTTTCATATGCTGATTTTATTGATTGGCCCACTATCAGTAAATCTGTTGCTGTGAAATCTGCATGTGATCAAGTCTAGGTGTAGGTGATGCTGGGGATGGGCATGCAAAGCATCATCATACATCATCATAGTGTTTCTTTTAAATTCATATCAATTCATGAAGCATTTTTGATCAAGCAAGCTTTATCAATGGAAGGGTTTTGTGAGAAAGCATTTCATTTTCTTTTCAAGCTCCTTATAAAACATAGAAATATGGCCTTGGAGCCACCCATGAACATTATGCTAAACTCAAATCAGCGGCAGACAAACTCCATTAGGCCCCTTCCTCTGTGCAAGCCTCTGCACAAGTCAACATAACTCTGAATTATGTAATAAGAATACACACAGCTCATAAGCCTGATTTGAGCGAACGTCTCTGTGTGGCTGTGAGTGTATTTTTCGCTCTCTGACAAGTTAGATCTGACTCTCTTTTCCCTGCAGCTTTTCCGGCGTGTGGCAGCTGCCCTCCCTGGCATGGACACCACTCAGGACAAGAGCAGAGAAGACAGTATCCTTTCTGTGCAGAAAGTGACCTCATAGATTTAGACACAAGTTACCAGAAAGCCTGTTTACTGAGTTGCATGTATTTTGACAGCAGCTTCACTGGGTATAATCGTAATCTGCCCAAATTGTGCTGGCACTCTGATATGGGAGACCATGTACACAAAGGCTCGTAATTCTTCAGCTGTTAATGCTAGGTGGTTGAAATTTATGTTTAATTAACGTTAACAACCCACTCCATAAACTCAGCTCACACCCAAAGATCCAACAAACAGTTTAGATGTCAAAGCCCAAGTATTGGCTGTATATACCTACTATGCAACAAAAATCCATTTTTTCCCATGGTACACTGATAGTTCAGCCTGAACTCCAACCTAGAAATGTTTCAAACCAGTCAAAGTACGCAGCCTCAAGAATTCATGTTTATTTCCAATATTTGTTTTTTTTTTTTTTTTGTGACCAAATTTTTATTATTTTCCACAATTAATAACAGGTCAGTTCACATATCTAACATACATAAATCTTCAGTCTCCTATGTAGTACGTGACTGCCTGACATCCCCTTCCTTCCCATCTCCTTACCCCTAACATCCTTAGGTTCCTTACAGGCACCGTAGCATTGAGGAATGCATACATCATACATCAAAGAAATGGGGAAAAAAAAATAAATAAAAAAAAAAAATATATATATATATGTATATATATATATATATATATATATATATATATATATATATATAATAAAATAAAATTAAGAAACATCTAGGCTATATACATTTCAAATATACACACATATGTACATTCCATATACATACATATGCACGTACATACACATACACACACATACACATCTGCATATATATACATATACATATTTCCAGTATTTGTTAGGTTGTATGAATGAAAGCCACCATCAAAAAAAGCAAAAAACATTGTAGTGACAGGTGAGACTCTTGACTAAAGGAAACATTGCATGCTTATCTGAGACTTGCACTCCCTGACCCCTCAGGGTTTTTCCTTAACTTCTACCACCTTCAGTGATCGATATAAAACTGGAGAAGCCACCAGAACAGCCCGTCAGCGAAGGAGGCTGCTCCTGCTAATGCCAGTCTCTGTCACTCAATATTTCTCTCTTTGGCTTACTTCTCAAACCCGGTCTTTTTTCTGTACTGTACCCTTCAGTATGCCCAACTCTGCTCCCCCCAGCCTGAAAGAGAACACTACATCCGTTTTCCTGCTGTTGTGGAAACC
The DNA here is from genome assembly GCF_902150065.1 of Myripristis murdjan. Lineage (NCBI taxonomy): Eukaryota > Metazoa > Chordata > Actinopteri > Holocentriformes > Holocentridae > Myripristis > Myripristis murdjan. Next base: position 22,652,733 of record NC_043993.1, read on the forward strand.
TGCTCTCTCATTAGGATGCCCTGAAAGTCATAATTCACTTCAGGAGAGTATTTTCATTTTAGTGCACATACATCGATGTGACTCATGAATGACCACCCTCTGACATTTGGCTGCACTGGGAAACGGTATTCACAGCTTGATCTCGGCCGCCTTTTACTGAGTTCTTGTTATCAATATTTCAAAAAGGTGAAGATGATGATGGAGGCAGGAGAACAGAGGAAAATCTGAGTCACTGTGCTGCATATTGTGTCTGAATATGGTGTTTTGGGCCAAAATAACAGCAAGAGAGTGATATCACTGTGAATACCTGGGGCAGCAGAAGGTGTGGTTCATGAACTCAAATTGGTGTGTGCTGAGAAAAAAAAAGTGAAAATGCTCTTCAGAATAAGTTAAATATTGCTTCAAGCTTAATGAGCACACTGTGGATGTGATGTGCATTTGTTTTGCAGTCAGAGTGTAATTTGTGCTGTTGCAGTGAAATGGCAAGTATCCATTAATGAATGATGTTATTTTTCAGAAAATGCACCCCCCCCCCCCCCCCCCCCCCCCCTTTTTTTTTTTTTTTTTTTTTGGTTTGGAAATGTTTATAAAGTTGTGCCGAAGCAATTGAACATACGGAATTGAGTTCAATGTTGAGTCATTGGCTGTACGCCCACGATTCAAGTGAAGTTTGAGGTGGCAGCTGAGAGCCTATTTTAAACTGACTTCGAGCTGAGAGCTGCCTGTCTGCTAACAAGCTCCAGCAGCACAGCCATAGTTCTCCCACCACCTACCAGCATGATAACAATGAGTCAACATACAGAAACCGCACCACCACACACCACTGCACGGTAACAGTGCCAGCACAACAACATGACACCTACTACAAGGGCAACAATATCATCATACCATCCACATTGCCGTCCTTTCTTTTTTTTTCCTCTTCCCACACTTGTTCTGTTAAAGCCACCTTTACCTTGGCTGCCATTTTCTATTATCTTTTTTTAGATCCTTTTTTTTTTTTTTTTTTTTTCTAAAGACTATAACTATCATAGAGGAAAAGATATTGCTTTGATGATTAGTGTTTGAGAAAAATATTTTCATATAAGAGTCATAATCATTACAAAACCCACCCATAAACATTAGATGTGGAGACATGCCTTTTGACGTTTAATTATAGAGGGCTGCTTTGGCTTTGGGTTTATCTAGTTTTGTTATGTTTGGTGTGAAGTTTTATGAACACTTCACACATTTTGTTTTCTTTTGCTTTTGTCGTTTTTTGTTTTTGTTTGTTTTGGCTTTGATCTTTTGTTAGTGATTATTCTACATGTGTATTTAATCCACAATGACTTGTAATATTTATTTCTACTGGGTTCATGTTTCCTTTTTTTATGGCTGTTAATATTTTCACTTTGGGGGATGAGTCCTACATCGCTAATAAAATATGCATCCATCTGGAACACCTTCATATAATCAGACACCGAGGTGCTCGTCCTGTTTCCTCTCCCGCCTCTCAATGCCGGTTTGATTACACTGATGATACAGTGCAATTTTTGTGTGTACTTAACAGAGGAAAGTCCAACAATTTTTATTGCTTCTATGGTCCTTAATGTTGTCTGGAATGGTTTTAAATGGAAGAATAAAAGTACACTTGTCACTGCTGCTGGAATTCATCAGTGTCTTATTGATAGCTGTAAGATAGCTCTGCATTCACTGACTCAAATGTCTTTTTTGATGTCTGGATTATCAATAAATGATAGACAATGAAAGCTGCAATGATTTATCCCTCTTTATTTGCCACAACAGGTGAACCTGTTATCCGTGTTTATGTTTCACTCATTGTCATTTGTCTGGCTCTCACTACTGAAACACAACTGCACTTCAGTAGCCTATCTACCTGAGTGAGAGAGCCATTCAGAGCAGCATCTTTAGTTAATAGGCCACTGTAGGACAAACATATGTGTCACCTGGACTGTCTCAATGCCAGTGATCACCTTGCCAAGCTGTCCTATATGTGCAATCTGGTGAATATTTAATGCCAACTATGGTGCTGCTGGGCTATTTCCACTTTTATTTATTCATTCATTTTTTTTACTTTGCATGACTGGGAATCTATATCCAGGAACATTTAAGGGTTAGGGTGCTCTGCAGTTTCAATACAAAGTCACAAAAAGTCTCACCAAAAGCGTCAGGATGAATAGGGCTGTTGTCAGGAATGAACTCAGAGCAGCAGGGGGTGGATGTCACTGTTCCCTCCCTGCCCCCTTTATGAATATTCATGTGTGCAGTCAGCCGTCACGCCACAAATAGACATGAAAACCCAACATAGATTGATGCAGCAAAAGGACGGGAACACAATAAATATTTGAGACTGGTTTAGACGACCAGAGCGAAGTAGCACTTGTGCAACTGCAAACAAAACTACAATCCTTGTGAAAGCACTCGCATCCTGTCGACTCTCTTTCTTGGCTGCTCTCTTTGAGCCTCCCAGCCGCAGCTGTTACCCCTGGCAACCACTTTGGTGTTCCTTGGCAACCAAGTCAAACTGCTGCTTTGTGTTTGTGTACTGTCAACGAAAATGTTTGCAAATTAAGTCAAAACTTTAGTATTTTTTTTTAAAAAGGTCGTTTATTTTCGAATTTAGCCTTAATTCAGTAATGGAGACAGATTACTACGCAGCTCTGGAGATCAACAGAAACGCAACTGACGCAGATATTAAAAAGGCGTAAGTTGGGTTAGCTTGACATAAACAAAGCGTAAAGTAACCCTCTGCATCTATACTAGCACATGCTACATCAGAATGTACAGGTGTAATTTGAATTGCTGGTAATGTGACCTTAAATGCTCACATGTTAAGTATTTGGCAGCTAATCTCACTGTTTACAAACCAATCTTGTTAGATATCGCCGTCTTGCGTTGAAGTATCATCCAAGCGCAGCCAGCCGTCTGGAAGACGCTGAGAAGTTCAGTCAGCTGGCTGAGGCCTACGATGTCTTGAGCGATCGTAAGTGGCCTGTGGTATAACTTGTAAAGTTTATTTCATATTGAATATTAGATAACTAAAACCAGTCAAGGGATGGCAGCACCATCCGCTTTAACCCTCCTGTTACCTTTGGCCCCATACAGTGTTAAACGTCTCTAACTACATCATTAACATAATATTTAATGACTTTTCCTAATTTAATGGGAACGAATGTGTAGCATGAAATTGACATGATGATATTTTTTCAATGTCCTGTACACTTTTTTTTTTTTTTTTAGCTGTATAAAACATACCAGAAATATCAACATTCCACACACATTAACTTTTAGTTGTTTTGGATGATACTGAGGAACTATAACATGCCATTTATAATCTTCAAAAAGCCTAATATAACCACACCTGTAGTAGTGTGAGAACCACTGATAGTTAATATGACATTTGGGAGGGAAAAATGATTATTCTCACAAGAAGTTTGATGAATAGCAGGCTGACTGGGGGGACACAACAAAGCTGACACATTAACTTGAGTAACAAGTTTTATTATAATCAAGTTCTAGAGGTTTAAATTGTCATGGTCAAAGTGACCTCAATTGATTAAAAAAATAGTAAATGTGAAGGTAACAGGAGGGTGAGTAAGAACTTTGCTATTTATATTTATATTTCTGTTTCCTTAAACCACTGCCGGGGTCTCAATAACTTAACTCCAAACCTATAGTGTCTGGGCATGTGTGATACATTACTTGTTTACTGCAAATCTATAGCTGTATGTATTTTCTGACAGCTCGAAAAAAGGCAACCTATGACAAGTTTGGGGAGGAGGGCCTAAAAAATGGCATCCCACTTCAGTTTGACAGAAATGGGGCTTGGTCATCTGGATATATCTATCACGGGAATCCAGACCAAACATTCAGACAGTTCTTTGGAGGTGACAACCCGTTTGCAGGTAGGAAAACATATTAGATACGGACCTTTGCTATATAAACATCACACAAAAAGTAAGGAAATGTGTGTTTGGTAGATTATTTCTTTGTTGTAACAATGTTTCTTGGCAATAAATCTTATACCGTTGGAAAGCCTGTTTATTTCCTTTTTAAATGGTGCCACATTTGTAAGGATGATGCATTTGTGGGATGAGCAGCAGAGCTGAGTATGTGGGTTGCGCCCATGAAAAATTTGCCAAATCTTCTCTGCCAATGCCAAACAGCTTACACTGGAAAAACGAGGCTTGTCATCATTGGAGGCAATCTCGATGCAGAGAGATATCGAGATGAGATTCTGCAACAGGAGATTCTGCAGAGAAGATTTGGCAAATTTTTCATGGGCACAACCCACATACTCAGCTCTGCTGCTCATCCCACAAATGCATGTTCCTTACAAATGTGGCACCATTTAAAAGGGAAATGAACAGGCTTTCCAATGGTATAAGATTTATTGCCAAGAAGCATTGTTACAACAAAGAAATAATCTACCAAACACAAATTTCCTTACTTTTTGTGTGATGTTTAGTTGTGCAGGCACACAATATGTATGTTGGTCATTTTGATTTCACCCTAATAACAATTTCATGATATCCTGCTATCATGAATCATGATATCATCCTGATCTCCTATTTTTGCAAGACTTCTATTCGAAGGATGGAGCTGAAGTGCCGGTTGGGGTTGGTGGCCTGCAAGACAGAGAGGTGAAAACACAAGATTCTCCCATAGAGAGAGATCTTCACTTGAGCCTGGATGATCTCTACCACGGATGTGCAAAAAAGATGAAGATATCCCGCAGGGTAAGAGTTACGTAACAAAACCATTCTACATAACCATCTTGGTTGTACGTATCAGACAACAGATTCATAATAATAAAACTCAAACAGAATTTATGTGTTCTTCATAAAGTGATTGTATTTAACTGAGACAAACATATGCAATCAAATTCCTCAGACTGTTTCCATGGGCTGACTACACTGCCTGTCTGGCCCTAATTCAGATGACAGCAGCAGGGTGCAGAACACACACTGAAGCCAAATGATAACACATTACAAGAGTTCAGGGGAGAGATTCTCACTAGATTTGTGCTTTGAGCAATAAACAGATTTTATCTGCAGTCCATCGAAGAGGTGTTGTAAGTTTACATCTGAGCTGACAGCACCATGGATATATAGTGCAGTTCTGCTCTCATTGCCAGCTGCACAGGCCATAAGAATCATGTTCAGATAAATATTACAACACTGACTGAAATGTATGTGGTTTCGCTGCCCAGAAATGTGTTTTCACATGGCTAGACGAATATGAACCAAGATGCTATGCTTTCAGTATTTACCTCATGTTGAAAAGATAAGATCAGATTAATATATTTATATTCCCTAAATGCTTAATTTCTTTTTCATGATAGCATTTATCTATTACATCTATTTGGGCAGAATATATAAAAAATGTCCAATGGTTTGTTTCAGAGGGTTTAAACAATGTCCTGTATAAAGATACCTACACATTACGTGCTGCAGAAGGATAAACTGTCTAATTTTTGAGTGTCTAATGACACAAGAACAGAAAATTGTCTGTTATCTATTATCTGTTTACATTTGGCATAAGATACAGGGCACTTAGATCATTCACCTCACTGTGTGGGTTGTAATTGCATGGGGCACATGTCAACAAGGAAGTACAAATACATATTTATTTACTAATTTCCTTAAATGTGATAACCAGGTTATGAATGAGGATGGACTCACATCCAGCATTAAAGACAAGATACTGAGTATTATTGTGAAACCTGGATGGAATGAAGGCACGAGGATAGTTTTCCACAAGGAAGGAGATCAGGTGAGAGAGAGTTTTTTTTTTTTTCATTTCCTATATATGTGCTATGTATTTAAAACCATCAACATAACCAATGATTTAAGATTTATTTAATGCAAACCTGTGGATTCACACTGGGAGTTTGTGTACACTTTAAATGATAATAAGAAGTAGGACTGAATTTATTTCAAAATCAAAATCCATATGATTGTAATGGAATGAAGAAACCCACAAACATTTGTCATGCAGCAGAACAAACATATTTAATTTATAGTGGCTAGAATGAAAACCAGAGTATGATACCAGTATGTGAGCGCTTTTAGGTGCTGGCTGCAGCTAAAAAGCCCTCATCCATCACTTCACATTTGACATTTGCCTCTGTATCTTCCACTGGCCAAACATGTGGGAACGGACAGATAGAGGCTCAATCACAGACAGTTAAATGGTCAAAGGTGTGTCCAAGTTTATGTCCAATGGAGTGCAGGGCCTGAATTAGACAAATGACTCTGCACCACCTATTGTTTTTGCCTGTGGTGCTGTCCCTGGTGCTGATTTCCCTAGTTGGACCCCTATAGCTTGTCATCTCTGTCGTCTCTGCTCCCTCACCCCAGGGGACACCATAATAAACACATGCAGCTCTCACTGAGCTGTAAGCTGTAGGGGGAGGTGTAGTAAGTGGACTTTATAGCATTTGTTCAATACAGTGTGAAGGGATTATGTAAGAAAATCATAAAATACTCTGCATTATGTGTATCAAGTATACAATGTTGTGTAGACACTGAAATACTGCAAAACTGTACAAAATATCTCATGGTGGCTATCTCTGGTAGTGACTGGGAGTGACAGTAGTAAGATTTTTAAGTGCCTCTGATGGATGGGGAGAGGGAACACATTTTCAGGTGATCACAGGAGGTGAGCCTTTAGAATTGCTAATTTGAGTTAACAAGCCAGTAGCCATCATTTTGCTTCAGGTTGTTCAATTCTACTCCCTCAAAATACAAGGGTGAATATTTTTTGACTGCTGGATGACTATGTGAGAACTCAGTATGGAAAAAACTGAGTTATATAACAAATCCAGGGCTAAGCTAGCATGTATATACAACATGTTTTGTAGAAATGTTCAGTATTGTTTATTTTATATTTCTTCTAATTAAGAGTTGTGCTTGCTCCCCTGTGGTAAGCATCACTGCAGCAAGCAACCAAAGTCTTCCCCCACTTGATTTTGGAATTTTTATATGATAATTGGATTGGTAATTTTTATTTATTACAGTTATAGTTATAGTTATAGTTTAGGATTTTTTATAGTTACCATTGTAGTGGGAACTGAGAAGTTTTAAGAGATCAATAGAGACTGTAAAAAGATCAGGTCATTCCAAAGTTCTACTTTAGAGAAAGTTTAACTTGTGATCATATCTTTGTGTTTTAATTCTAGGGGCCCAACAGCATCCCTGCAGACATTGTGTTTGTCGTGCGACAGAAGAGTCATCCTTGCTTTGTAAGACAAGGGAATGACCTCATCTACAAAGTTCAGATCTCTCTGGAGATGGTGAGTTAGGTTAAAGACTTCTGCTCATTAATCCAGGTTTTATCGGTAATCATTTTTTCAATAGTTAAAATTTATTCAGGTTTATTCCCTTCTCCTCAGGCCTTGACTGGGTTCTCTGTGGAAGTGGAGACACTAGATGGCAGGCTCCTCAACATTCCCATCAATGACATTGTACAGTGAGTACTTTACTGTGCTGGGGTCGAAGGGGTACACTGGTTTCAATACTGGTCAAACCACATTGCTGGATTGTGTGTTGCAATCCTATTAATTTGGCATTAATTACAAATACCCTTTAAGCTGCCATGAATAATCAGAAAGGCAAAAGATCAGCAGATGGTCATATACAGCTTTGGCATGCAGTAGAGTAGAGCAAATTTGTCTGCACTCTTTATTGCTGTATAAAACATTCACTGTAAATATATTTGGGGATTAAATAAACCAATCTACATCAAATGGATGGAAATCCCCTGGACTGGATCACAGGCTGTATAGAATGAGATGATCAAAATAACTCAAGCAATCTATACATTGTATACTTAAACTAGGACATCTCCGTGCATGTCTCTTACCAACATGATTCAAAATCAGGATTATATTTTCTGGGTGTGCACATTATCTGGATTCACCATTTTTGTCTCTAATTTGTGTGTCACCTTGCACCCAGCCCCACCTACAGCAAAGTGGTGACTGGAGAGGGAATGCCATTATCCAAGGATCCTTCCCACAGAGGAAACCTCATCATCATTTTTGACATCCAGTTCCCCCAGAAGCTCTCTGCTGAGCAGAAACGTCTAATCAAGCAAGTTCTAGCTTGATTAAACAGCTGTAACATTTTAGGTGTCAATCATTTGTTTCTAATGTTTATTACTGACACAAGTTTTCATAAAAATGTTGTTACATCTCTGTCTGTATTGCCACAATTTATTGTAAAACCTTTGTTGTGCTTGGATTCAAGTGACTGAAGATTAAATATAAGCAAGAAGATACCAAACAGTAAAAAATGGGTAAGCAGCACAACTGTAATACAGCATCATCCTTTTGCCAGAGAATAATAATCACAGTGCAGTTGATCAGTTGTGTTGTACTGCCATCATGGCCCTTTTCAGCTGCTCATATGTGACAAACATCACTACGTTCCAGGAGCCCAGGCGTAAGAAAGATGGCATGAACCTCGAGAGTGAGAAAATAGAACAGGGGCATGATGTAATATGGCAGTCCATTCAACTGGACAATTCAAATTAATGGCCTTCACATATATTTTGTTTATGACAATTTAGAACAGGTCATTGCTTACCCCTTATAAAAGGCAAGGGGTCCCTCTTTGGTCACCATGGCAACAGCACAGTTGAGGACACTGCTGTACTGGCCAAGGGCAGAGTTCATATATCTTGTCTTGACCACATCAACTGGAGAGGCAATCACTGTTGTGCATAAGCCTGCACCAAACGCTGATATAAAGTGGCAGGGCAGATTATCTGTAGAGTAAATGCTGACAGTCACTGAATGTGTTAAGCTTCCAGAAGAAAATAATTCTGGCTATTGCACTGCATACAAACACACACACACACACACACACACACACACACACACACACACACACACACACACACACACACACACCTAAGAATCATATTATACTGAAGGAATTGCTTCACCTGTCATGGGAGTGGACAGTAGAAGAGCATCCTTAATGAAGTCATACGTCACCAGTTCAGTACAGTTAACAATAGCACTACGTGCAATATTCGGAGCAGTACCTGCAAGTTAGAGTAAGGTTTGGACATTATAATAATAAGAAGAAGAAATGATACAACTATTTATAGATCTGCTTGCTCTCAAGCCTAAGCTACCTTTCCACAGGCCATGGATGCCTTCTTCTTTGGCAATGGTCTTGTAAGCATCAATGGTGCTGCAGTAGCGTCTAGCAAGTCCTGGAGACCTGGCCTGGGCCTGGAAGCGGACTTTCACCACGTCTGTCGGTTGAGCAAATGCAACCGCCATGGCTCCAGTGGTGCAACCCGCCAGCAACCGACTGCCAATGCCTACATCTGAACCAGACAGGAGGGAGATGTCAAACCTGACTGATACAGCACTTTGTCAGCTGAGCAAACAATAGAATGAACTTCACAGACACTCACGATCAGAGCCTCTAGTGTAGAGCTGTTTTACAGAGTCATAGAGACCAATGCGGACTGAGGCAAATGTCATCTGTCTCTGGAGTCCTGCTACTAGTCCATTATAGAGGCTCCTGGGTCCCTCTGTACGCACCATGGTGGTGATGGTGCCAAACACTCCCTTATATTTCACTGCAGGGCCGTTTACTGCAGCTGCAGCGCATCCCGCCTCCCCCTGGATCTGTGCAGGATAAATGGCCATGGAGGCTCAACAGACATTGAAGAGGGGTAGGGGGGAGTATGGGGGGAGTCTAGCCTCTTCAAGGTTTGAGGAAGGCATGTAATAAAAATAACAAAAATTATAAGTAATGCATAAAATGTTTTTAAAGAAACTGTGGAATTATTATTATTACATATTATTTATATGTATTTCCACATATCTTCACATATATGAGATTTTTTTTCAAATGTTTTAATTCACAATATCTCAACATACAGTATGATTACATATTCTATGTTGGTACAATATTACCAAACTATTTATTTATTTATTTATTTATTTGTTTGCTTTGAAAATCTGTGTAAAACCCATTTTGTGACATTGTCTGGTTTAGATGAAAGCCCAGAAAAAAATAAATAAATCTGACAATAACTTTACAAAGGAAAAAATCTTGCAGTGCAAAAAGTATTTTAACAGCGGAGGTCACAACAGAAGGCCTAAGTACCAAAATAACAAAGGTCATGATGATTTATGATTTAAAACTAGTTTTATCATCATGCAAAATACAATACAAATAGAAAAACAACAATAGAAAAGAAGGGGATCTGCACATGCTCTTATAGAGAACAAAACACTGAAAATTCTTAAAATAATTCCCAACAAAGAGCTAGCTCACCTGCAGCCGTACTTTGGCTGTGTCCAAGGGGAAGGTGAGCAGGTCAGCAATGCAGGCTGCAGTTCCAGCACCTACGAACTTGACAGCCGCTGTTGGGGGGACATCTGCAGGTCCAAATCCAACCATGTTCCTGCCTTATGAGATTGTTGTGGAATATGAAGACTGAAGAGTGGTTTAAATGGAGATGATGTGGACACAGTACAAGGAATCAAAATCTGAAAAAGAAACTGGAAAATATTATGCTGCAAAAAATAACTGATGAAAACACTTACTGATTGTTGATTGATTATGTTGATCACATTCATTCAAAACCTCATGTAGTGTTTTGACTGTTCATCTACATACAAATCGTTTTATCAGTCATTCTCCTCCTAGGCAGGCCTATCTTGTATCTATCTCCTGATACTAATGAGGCCTCCAGTTGTCTGGTGTACTCTGTCCATTCAGCAGCAGGCTAAGCAGAGGGGATGTATTAAAGTAGGAGTGTTTACTTGCTGGATGAGGAAGAACTATACAGGGAGAAATGGGCTATAAAACAAGCCTTTACATTGGCTGTGTAAAGTTTTGACAATATGATGGCAAAATTATATTTTCTGTTGTTTTGCTATTTGTAATGTCCAAACAGGCATAAATAATAACTGGAACTTATACACCAGAGACTCCCAGCAATCACATTTAAGTCTAAGCTTTGATTAGGTGAATTTGAAGTGTCACTCTGTAATAAGATATTATTAATTCTTACCTTTAATGGGACAATTTAGGGCAGAAACATTAGAGATCAAGATTCTCTAAAGGTGTCCCTCTGGCTGAATTTACTCCCCGCTGTAAACTGATTTCCTTGTTCTTCCATAGAAAAATGTTTAAAAATAATATTCCTCAAAACCATACTCCAAATCCTGAAAAAGACAGAGAGACAAGGTTAAATACAGCACAGGAACAGAATAAAAGTAACAGCAATTACACCATCCTCCAAAACACAATTTTAAATGCAAGCATTATGAATTGTGGACGTTACTCAGTTAAGTAAAATGCCTCTCCAAGTGACAATGCCTTATTTAAAGAAATAGATGAGTTTGTAGAGGAAACTGAACTGATGACTGGACAGAATACAATAGTGTGGCAGGGGAGAATGAGCCTCTGCTTTTTATACTCCTCTTTACAATGTTGTTACATAATGGCACAGCAGCTGTGTGGCTGGTGGGGCCATGAAGAGCGCCTGCAGGTCAGGCCAGTAAACTATTCTAAACTTCTGTGTGATAGAAACAGCCTGCAGAGTTATTTGTATATTTTTTATTTTAAAAAGAAGAAGAATATGTCAGCCTTCTACTCACTTTTTATCTTTTGTCCTCATAATCAAGCCTGTCCTCTTCATGGGAAGAAAAACAACCCCCAAGTATAGTGTGGAATATATCTCTTCTATTCATAGTGCTGTGAAGAGAACAGAACAGGCGGGCCACAGTCTTGACTCTGATGGCATCCAGGCCTCTGTCTGTGGCCTTTCGGGCTACAACAATATCATCATCATCATCATCATCATCATCATCATCATCATCATCATCATCATCACCATCATCACCATCATGCACAATCAGCAAAGTAGATATGGTGAAAACAAACTTTTGCAACTTTTTTTTTTTTTTTTTTTCCACTTCCTGAAATTCATGTGCCTCAGTCAGTTATCTGTTTAAATCTGCACTTTGCATGTTTCAGCATGCTGCTGAGTCATGGTGAAAAAACAAGAGCATGCTGCAGATCCCCAGCATAATTAGATCCATATGTTGAGGCCTGACGTCTCAGCACTGGTGTTGTCTGTCACCTGGTGCTCCTGCACTGTTGTAGCTGCTTATCTATGTGTAGGCCACAGCAAATACACTGAGTGTTTACTTTTCTCTACTGCAAAGTGCTAAATTGGGAATTATTGCCAAGGGTTTCTCTGTATAGCCCTGCAAAGCATCACATCAGCATCTCAACCCTAAACCTGAGGCAAAGTATATCTGATAATGAATTCATGAGGAAAGTAAGAGATTTAAGACATGGTTTGTTTATGGCTGTGTAGTTGTTTGTTGGCTTTACTTGGTTTTGTGGAGCCATGCAGTGTTATCATACCTTCAGATGGCAAATATTATTACATGTGGGATATAATCAGCTTTGGATACATGCCATGTAATGTGTGAATGTATGGGTTCATGTGGGTTTGCACAGTTGGTTTGAAAACAAGCAGAAATGAGAGTATATAATGTTCTGCCTATAAAGTGAAATGTCCTGTGATTTGGTTTTTCATGAGTTCTTTCTTGTATAATTTATTTTATAATATGTAAAAAGTATGAAAAAAATGCTGAAAACCATAAAAGGCCTTAGCACACACAGAATGTGGCAGTATAATACAAATGGGCTTTTTGTACTTTTCAAGTCAACCAATTTGGATTGAACACCACCTTGAATTTTTTTTAAAAAAAAAAAATATGAATAGTAATCCTGATTGACCCATCAGTGTCGAATCTGACATATTCTGAATCCAGGCAGCTACAGCTTTGAATGAACCTGGCTTTTCCATTTGACAAAAAAGAGAACTAAATGTGAAATGGCAGGTTTGGAAAAAGGTGATTGGGAACATGCATGATCCAGTGAAACTCCTCCACCCGAAAGTGTGCCAAGTGCAAGAGGAAAACTTTGCATTTTCTCCAACTTGTCATTCAAGGGAAAACTTTCCCACCACAGATACTTTAGACAAATTTGCTGTTGTAGAACACTGTCAGATGCAGTGTAGCAACATAATGAGGGCCAAGTCTGGGTTTCTTGGAAAGAGAGACTTTCTCCTCCAGACACTGTGCCACAGCTCCTCCTTCAGGCCACCCATGTTCTGAGATGTTTAGAAAAAAGTTATTTGTGTCAACAGATGTTTTGCCGATGCTCCAGCCAACAGACCAACACCTTTTATCTATAGTGAAAGTGGCCACTGATTTCTCTTTAAGGACTGATGCAAGGAGGAGTCAGATGTCTGGTACAGGAATAAATATATTAGAGAACAACATCAACATGTATATGGATACCCTGCAATGATTAATCCCTGTTTGGCACACATTCTAGTTATGATGATGATGAAATTCGTCATTTTACCTGAAAATGCAACTTTGCTTGACTCAACATAATTTTCTTCTGTCAGTCCTGAGTAAAAGGACAGTTAATTACTTTGTTAAAATAAGTATCAATACACTTATAGGTCATAATTGTTTCAGTCCTCTTTGAGATGCTTACCACCATGAAACTGAGAATGAGAGTCAAAACTGAATCTTTGAGTGTCCCTGTACAGCTGCTGACACCCTTAAATATTCAACATCTTCACATGGCTTGGCAGTGGAAATACCGCTTGGCAGCTATATTTAAGAACAAGACGTCAATGTCACAGGGACAGACTCTGAGAAAAGTCACAGCGGAATAAGTCAAGTTTTTTTTTTTTTTTTTTTTTTTTTTTTTTTTTAGCTTACCTACTTTGCCTGCTTCAATTTTTTAAAACGTGAAGTGAATGGAAAGTTTGTCCAAAGATGCATTTACACTGTCTAGATGTCTCATCCAATTTTCATGTTCAATCCCTGTTGCTTTTGCCCTGAGGCTTTTCCCTGTTTACAAACTGTGCTGTAGTTATTTCTGACACACTGATACAAGACTACTGAATATCCCATTTAGCTCCCAACATGCCCCATTTTCTGAGAAGAGCTTGTACCATTTTATTGAATAATCTGATTTACTGCTCCATAGCTTAATAGCATTCAAACCCTAATCTAGTGTTTTATGACAAGATACAACCAGCCATTGTAAAATATTTTAAGTTTATTAATTGACAAAACTGAACAACCACCACTTTGTATTTACAGTTTGGCATTACCCACCATTGTGTGCAACATTTTCACAACTTATCGACCAGCAATAAGTCATACTTTCATCTTGCTGAACAAACATCCCTGTAAACGTGTAGATTACCATATAAAAACCTAATCACAGACACCATAACAGCCTTTTTAATCAATCTTCGCACCACTGTAAACATTTTTATACAATCCACATTCATAGACAAAACAATATGATTTCGTGCTACATTAAAGTGGTCACTGTATCTTCAAGGCTTAGGGTTTGTCTGCTCACCTTAAACAGAGAACCCACCCTGAGTCATAAATCACATTATTCTTATGATCTCACAGTTCAGCATGTAAACATGAATACCACTCTCCAGAAACTAAAAGCCAGTATAATGCAATCAAGATAAATATTATATAACTTTATGGAATTATCACCTGAGCTGTGTCTTTCACAAGATTCACACCCAAATGAGCATTTTTATACAAGTTTTTACGGTTATGAAACTTTAAATCTTCTTTTATCTTCATAAAATCACTCTCGCATTGCCACAACACCTATAAGTCAGGTTTGAATTCACTGATAATGAACAACATTTGCCTCTTTCTGACATAATCAAAACAGTTATGTCTATATTATTTATGGAAATAAAATATGTGAGCTATTTCAAGGGACTTTTTCCCTTTGACTCCGCCTCCACGTTGCCACCTTGGTAATGTGTCCAAGGGGCCCGAAGCTGTCCAGATCCCTTCAGGCCTTACAGTATGGGCCTTATTTTCAGATTCATGAATGAATTTTCTAATTCATGATTCATGCTGACGGTGGTACTGATGGTCACATCGCCATCAAAACGGTGACTCCCAGGACTGCTGTGCTCTGGTAATGCCTCGTTTAATCTGCTCATACGACACAAACATCACAATGTTCCAAGACCCCAGTCGCAGGAAAGAGGGCATGAACCTAGAAGTACAGGACACAAAATACAAGCTAAATAAAGTAGCGCGATGAAAAGGTGTATCATAACTCTTATATGGGTCATTGGTATATAAATGGCACTCAAGTGTACTGCTGCTGACATGTGCTTACCCCTTATAGAAAGCTGTGGGCCCTTCATTTGTCAGCATGGTGACAGCACAGTGTATAGCACTGCCATACTGGCCCGCTGCCGAGTTCATGTACCGCGTTTTGACAACGTCGACAGGAGAGGCCACAATGGTCGTACAGAAACCTGCTCCGAAGCCGGCTGTGAAGTGGCACGGCAAGTTGTCTACAGATGATTAGAGACAATATCACATCCATCAATAACTGCAATAACAGCAAAATACCCTTTTCCGACTTAACAAGACTGAGACAAGATGTTTGATACCATTTTCACCTCTTACATCCAGAGGTTCAGTTCATATGAATAACATCGAGCATCTTGTCTCTGTCTGGGTGAGTCAGAAAAAGGCTTTTTTTTCCCCCAAAACAGTGGAATATTCCCTTAAGGGTGTGCTATGCAAAATTGTAGAGGGTGGTCTGAAATGAGGACCATTGCGACTCAACTGAAAAAAAAAGAAAAAAAAAGTGAGATAACATGTAATTTGGTGGTTGGGTGTACATGGCTCTCAATCTCTGCCAACTCACAAATTAATTATGTGCTTGTGCCATGTTTTTTGTCAGTTGAGTCTAAACAGTCCTCACTTAAATTCATTCCTACCTTCTGCAATTTTGCATAGTGCACCTTTAATAATGTTGATATTGAATTTGATTGTACAAGATGTTCATTAGAATGACACTGGCAGTTTCTGGAATCATTTTGCTTGAGTCTCACCTGTCATTAGGTCATACTTCAGAATGAGCTCTTTGATGATGTCATATGTTACCAGCTCGGCACAATTTACAATGGCATTACGAGTGATATTGGGCATGCAACCTAGAAAAAGAAGAGGATCGTTACTTCAGAACCAGTGGTGTGTTTTTTTAAGATTATCAAAATTTCAACTTGGAATATATATTTTTAAAAGAATGACAAGTACCTTTCCACAGGCCCCGCACTCCCTCATCCCGAGCGATCGTCCGGTAGGCATCAAGCGTGCCATTGTATCTCTTCCCACCATCAGCCAGACGCACCTGGGCTTGAAAACGTACCTTTACCACATCTGTTGGTTGTGCAAAAGCCACAGCCATGGCTCCTGTGGTGCAGCCGGCCATGAGCCGAACCACAATCCCAGCATCTGGAGAGCACATGCATTAGAAGTCACAACATGGATGTGAGAGAAACCACTTTGTCACTAGAACAAAGGCATGAACTGGAAAACTTAGGTTAGAAAACTCACTCTCGGAGCCTCGAGTGTAAAATTGCTTCATGGAGTCATAAAGGCCAATGCGGACGGAGGCAAAGCTCATCTGTCTCTGAAGTCCTGCCACCAGGCCGTTGTAGAGGCTCCTGGGTCCCTCTGTACGCACCATGGTGGTGATGGTGCCAAACACTCCCCGATACTTCACCACATTGGCCCCTTGCGCTGCTTGAGATTCTCCTTGGATCTGTGTATGAGAAAAATGCAGTCAAGCACTGTTTGCAACAGGAAAGAAGAATTATCAATAAAATGTAGATGTCACAGTTAAAATGTGGCACGTCTCCCAGTCCACTGTATCACTAACCTGTAGTCTGACTTTGGCAGTATCTAGGGGAAAGGTGACAAGATCAGCAACACAAGCTGCAGTGCCTGCACCAAAGAACTTGGTTGCAGCAGATGGTGCCACGTCTGTGGGTTTCATGCCAACCATTGCTAAGCCAGGGTCGACTTCATATATGCAAAATCCACCTCCTAATGGTACATCAGCTGAAGCACCTACAGTGTTCGCCCAGCAAGTCTGTATATACCTGAGAATACACACCGAAGAATAGCATTACTCCAAAGACAGACATGACAGCAGGAATACAAATACTCTCTTTTCTCTTCTGGCAGCAACATTAATTCAGATTTTGATTTGCTGTAATTATAATATATGCAAAATTAACTTGGCACAGCTTGAGTTTACTCCTAATATTTTTCAAGTGTTCATGCTGAAAATTGCATATACCTGTGATTGAAGGCAACAGCAACTTTTTTTCAAGTCGTTCTGCTAACAAAATGTCTTGGGCCATAAACTTCTTAGGAAAGCAAGCATACCACTACCTGAAAGAAATTAATATTCATTATGCATTTATGATCAGAACTGTATCATGCTGATTTTGTAAATGATATCCCCTTTTGCTGGCTGCCACTATATGTACATAAATGTGCTATATTTCAGCAAAAGGGTACAAGAAACAGTAGACATTTGACTATATCCTCTGCTTAGAGTGAGTGACAAGAATGGAGTCTCAATTTGGGAGAATCCTATCAAAAGCTGCACAATTTAAAAAAAAAAAAAAAAAAAAGACAATATATTGACAAAACATCCAGAAGTAATTGTAATCCAGGTTTACCTGAGTAGTTCCAAAGAAGCTCATAATCCAGCACAATGATAAATATATATAATCCCTTGGCCAGTTAGTCCTTTTTCCGTGTCTCGAGTTCTTGTTGTGTTGCTGCGCTGGAGAGGCTCCTTAATTTATAGGCGCCTTGTGCACATGCCTGACAAGTTGTGCACACAGAGCACACACAAGCTATGTTTATCTCATGTGTTTACCATCACTGAGACACAGATGGACACTTGAGCAGTTGTTGATTCACACTTAACAAACAGAGTCATTATGTTAGAGTTATTATGAAAGATAATTGTGCTTCACAGTTGTTTGTGTCACTATAAGAGTAGTCTTATTTATTTGCTTTATGGGAATCTACTAATTGTGTCTGTGATGAAATTGCTAACAATATGATATTTGATGAGGCTTTTGTATTTCAGACCTTGGTGTTTGACTTTAATTTCCAATAGGCCAATGCAAAATATTTTAAATTAATATTAGAAATACTAGAAATGTATTGTGTATTTGTGAATTTACTATACAAAAGCACAAGCTACTTTATGATCTTCAGCTCTGAACTTCCAGCAGATTAAAGAGGGTTCAGTGTTCTTGGCCTGTCTTTCCCAAGTTCACATTATGTGGTGACATCAACTCACATTACCACACTCACTTCCAAGAACCCACCCATCTCCATCCACATGCCCTGTAAAGGTCACCCTCCTGTGCCTATTGGCTGAGGCGTGTGGCCAATCAGACAGGGAGGCCCGTCTGGATTCCTCGGCTGCTCCTCATTGGGTGCAGGACTGACTGTCTTACATTTGTTCTGCAGCCTTTTCCCAGTGCCAGTGTCTCACAACAAAAACTTGGAGAGGCATCTCAGAAGCTTCAGGAATTCCCTCCCCCTCCCCCCTGCCATTCATAAAGTTATGAAATGTTCCAGGCGAGGGAAACGCCATATTCTCAGCCAATCCATACAATGAGCCAGGGTGGGTGGGTGAACAGGGCACCTGCATGCAATTGTTCACGCGAACACCAGTGTAAGGGTGATGATCTCTGACTTTAAAAGTGGAGTGGGGAGAGAGTGTGTTGGCTAATGCGGTGCCAGAGTCCTGACTGTGCATGCTTCCATACATGTGACTTTCCATGGTGACTCTGGGTCACGGCCCCAAGCTCACAGCTAGTCACGCGGTTGACTATGCAAAACACTCCCCTCTCCTCTTCACCTGCTGTTATATGTCACAATGTCACTCTAATTTCTGAACTCTGGTGCTGATTCTTTAATTTCTAAGACCCAACCTTTCCAGTTCTGCTGCCTGCAAGTGCATGACAGAGACAAAAACACCACTTAATCACTTTTCTTTTCAGAAACTCCCCCTGCCAGTTTCATAGATTCCATATTATGAACGTTGGAGTTTTAATCCCCAATAATATTTTTTCTAAAAACACACTCTGTGCTCAAAACAAAACCCATGTTAAAGAAAATAAATAGAAATAGAAAACAGATTGTTTTTAATTATGTTAAAGTACTTAAAAAATGTCATATGACATATGATGTTAAATGACATTGATTTCCATGGTATGTATTGTATGATGTGCCATTTTTAACATTCTCTATTTTCTTTTAATCATTTTCTTTTTTCTCTTACTACTACTACATCCTCCTAAATAGAACAGAGGATGATTACTTGTATGCTAATTCATGTGGATCAGGACAGCACAATAGAAAACACATTTTTCTAAATGCCTTAGAAATGTACATGACAGAAGACATTTCCTTAGATACTCTGGACAATCCTATCACAAATAATATAAAAGGAATGGTAAACTAAAATGTGCAATTTTTCATCAAAATGTTTTTTGTTGTCATCACTGGGAGCAGAAAACACCATGAAAATGAGAATTTGAAGTTGTTTCTGTGCCGAGAGAGAACTCGGGTTCTCCTGAGTCAGATGATCGGTTTTGCAGGGCAGGGAGTAAGATGCTACTTTCACATGTTCGAATGGAGCTGATGCAATCGGAACATGACTGCAGGTTGTATTCCTCCCACCTGTGTTTGATTGACAGCCTTGAGCTGTTTGTCAATCCCACCAGAGTTCTGAGCAAGATATGCCCACTTGGTCAAGGTGGGGGTCATGTTTTGGTGAGGGGTATGTCAAGCCTATTACAGCAAATCAGCATCAGGCCATCAAAGTTCAGGACCAATCACTGCACTTATGGTGGTATCTTACCCAGAACACTGGTGGGATCCATAAAAACGCCAAAATTTGTAACTGTTAGTTTGTTAGCATGGCACACCAAATCTAACCCAGCAGAGGCAAAGGAGTCATGTTGTCGTTTGTCTCTGATTTGTTTGCATATCCCATTTTTAAAATATCGGTTGTCTACAGGAGAACTTAATTGGGTTTCTCTTATGTGCTAGAAAATAACTTATGAGATTTGGATGCTTGTTTGTAGATAATATGAAAAAGAAAAAAATCTCTTATTTTATTTTTTATGACTTGAACACAAAAAACAAATCACTAACAGCTAGGTGGTCAGCCAGCTAGGCTGATCCATCACACACAACCGGAGTTGTTATTCTCTTCCTCTTAATATTTTCCTTGTCGTCTTTGAACAAAGATAACAAATCAGCCACAGAAATGGACATGGTAGCCAGCTAACCAGATATGTTTTATTCCTCTGCAGCAAGCCAGAATGACTTTAGTCCTAAATTTATTATGGGCATAGCTGGTCACACAACAGCCAGCTACAGAGTGTTAGCTATTTGTTGTAAAGTGATTATTTTTGTGGGAAAGCAATAGGAAAATTCAGTGGATCCAGTCCCATTTAACAGAGAGCATGCAGCTGAAATCATCTGTAGAGCACATCCAGGTTTTAAACACCTGTTTAAACCACAGACTGAGATAGGGATAATGTGAGCACCCCAGGTATTTTCCCTCAGAGAGAAGCTGCATTGACTCCAGAAGTCCATATTTGGGTGAAAGTTTCTGTCTGCAGCCTGTCTGTGGAAAAGGGGGTAAAGGTTAAATCACCCCCAGCCTTTACAATGTGGGGAGACGGGGAGCTGCTTTCACTGCTTACTTTTTTCAGCTGTGGCTAAAAACAGTTTCTTCATAACATGGCGAGTAACCTTTGAGTGCCACCAGTAAACAACTTGTTCCTCTGACTGCAGCTGCCCACAGGGAATGCACCCACACAACCCCAGAAAATGAAACTGAATCTAGATACGTCCAGATCCCGTCAACACTGACCCGCCGTCTCCTGAACTCGGAGCACTGCAAATCCTGAGTCAGTGCTGTGAAATAGATAATCCCCATAACTCTATTAATAAAGCCGGTGCTTCACTTTGAGGTTAGTAGAGCGTACAGGCCAGCGCATGAGCTGGTGTCCCACCATGTCTGCTCCCTTCAGTGAGAGGGGCAAAAGCACATGGCCTCTGTTTTTATGAAGAGAAACAAATTTGATGTGGAATTAAACATCTGTGCTAACATCAGAACTGTCTTGAGAAAGGCTGGATGAGTGAAACATAAAAATAAAAGGGCAGAGCTTAATTTTTTGAGTGCAGGAGATTTCAAAATAAGGGCCCTACACCCAGCACCTCAGCCTGAAACAGTTTTTGGAGAGCATTTTTTGTTTGATGCTCTGCACAACAACATTATATGTCATCTGGAAAGTCTGACAAAAATGGCTGTGTCTTTATTCAGAAGCCACACTGAACATGTTTAACCTGCTGACTTACCTGAGCAAGCTTGGTGCCTGTTAATGTTGATGAAGGGTTTCTATGCATAACATGTTAACATGTAACTATTTTTCCTATTTTCTTTTCTTTTAGGTTTTTACAAATGCAAAAATTCAAGCCATTTACATCTGACTAGTGTTAATTTGGACAGTTATGTGAATTTTAGTTTTAGTCTTTATCATCTCTTGAATTTTTTTTTGTTTTTGTTTTTGTTTTAGTCAGATTTTAGTCATTAATTGTACATTAGTCTTAGTCACATTTTAGTCAATAGCACTTCAAATAATTTGTCATAGTCGTTTTAGTCAATTTAATCAAATGACGGGACACCTTTCTAACAATACTTTTGAATTTTCAAGGTTTCCTTGGCTTATTGTTCTGGCCAGTCCCTTTCTTGAATTGAAGTGTTTGCTCTTTTCTAGTGTTTCATAATACGTGAGCATAATTTCTAACAATATATTAACTTTACACCTGAAAAAATACAGAAACTATGCCTCAAGTGTGTCAACATGCATTAAAGCTAATAAATAAACACTACAACATGCTCTCTTCTTAACTAATCTGTAATGTGCATTACATGCCAGTTTGATCTAGCTCTACTTTCTCTAGGTTTCCGCCTGGAGCCCCTCCAGTGGCTCTCCTCTAAGTATTTTGTGTGTGTATTGTTATTTTTGGACAGATGTTGGAGTGTTTACTGGGATGAGGAGACATAACATGGGTGTTTACTAGTGGAGGATGTGACGTAAAACCTCCGTGTGTTATTGAAATTGGGTCTGTGTCAATACAGAGACCTGGTCTGGACATTAGTGACAAGGTGATTGAGTAAGAGTACGCCCCTGGTTGCCATGGACACAGCCCATCACAGATAATTCACTGAATTAGGAGCAGCGGTGACCTGTGTTGTCTGGCAGCCGTCCTCGCTATCCCCACACATCAGACCTCCAATGCACTGACGATACCGTAAAGAACCCTTATTCTATACACAACCAATAATTCATCATTTACACTATCAACATCAACATCATCAGAAGACATGTCACAAGACATGTCTTCATCATTACTTTCATCAAGTAAATAGCCCCACATATCCCCAAGACTCAGCAATCAGCTGCTTGGTTACATTTAGCTTTGGCTAGATTAGATTCTTATTAGATCATTTTCAATTCAGCTGTCAGTGCAACCACAGTGTTAAAGGCAACTATCATGGCTTCACCAGCTGAGGAGCCAAACAAACTCTTCAGGGTGGGCGACCTTTAAAGCAACCCTTGACTCTATGCCTACTATCATAAATCATTTTCTATCAATCAGTGGATCACTCTATATCAATATGTACATATTTTTTAGAGAAATAAATAAATACATAGTATCAAACTGAGCCACAAAGTTGGGCTGCAACACACAAGAGCATCCCATCCCCCACTCGACAGCCAGTTTGTGTTTCTCTTAAGCAACTTGAGAGTGAAATACACACTGTGTGTACGAAGTGGGCAATAAATCCTGTGTGAGAAGTCGGCCTCTCTCGTCCGTTTGGTATGAAGCATCACAGACAAGCCGGGACACAGCATGTCCTGACCTGCATCACTGTGCAGCATCACTGTTGTAGACCGACATTCAAAAAATCACTTCAAATGATCCGAGCTTTAGTGTATCACTGAACTGAAGGCACACTTGATAATACAGCCTTTTACATAAAACAGATGTTATCACTCTAATTACATTCATACCACAACGCTTTAAAAAAAAAAAAATGTATATCCTGGAAATGATGATGTCCCATTTCCCAACCCTGTGAGTTTACAGCAAGTCAATTATAATATTGGTCATTCATCAGTCAATACTATTGCATATAAGGGTTGATTTGTATATAAGGCTTCATTTGACATGTTGCCTATGGATAAGCCTACCAGTGATTTTTTTTTTTTTTTTTTTTGCATTACCTGGAAAAATATGGTTTACAGATATCAATACAGACATCCTATGTTGCTAATGAACGGCTTGTTATGAAAAATAACAGATCTTGAGTGTCTGACTGAAGCTGATGTTGGTGCCAGTGACTGACTATTCATGTACAAAATCATACATATAATGATTATATTATTATGTTATCATATGCGAACATGTGAGACAGAACAAGGGGAGCACTGACATCTTAAAAGGGTGTAATGTCAAGTAGAGAACAACTTTATGTGAAAACAGATTAAAACAAACACTATTTATTATAAATATTTAATGAGTATTTTTCCAACATTCCTGATTTAAGTTAAGCTGAACATTCAGTGTACATTTACAACATGATATTTCTCAGTAAGTCACACAGTAGGTTCTAGCTGACACATTTCTGCTCTTTATTTAAATTGATTTAGTCAGCTTATTGACAAAATGTCTTAAAGCAGCTTGCGTTTAAAATGTACACTACTACCACCTTATGTCCAAACAGTGAAGTGCAATTAAGGGAAGCAGGGAATGTGAGACTGTTGTGTGAGCTGTGTTGCTGTCAGGTTTTTCCAACAGATTCAGGCAACAATCGAACCCTGTTCACACTCAGTCTCAGCCTTGAATCAGTCCGATCAGAAGTTAAGAAACAACCTGAACCCGTGACAGCAATAACGTTTAAAAGACTGGCTGACCCTGCTGGCTTGAATCCTCCAGCCTGACCAGTGCTGCTTCAGAAACAGGTCAGGGTATATGACAACCAAACAAATTACAACAAATAACATTTTCCTCTCTGGACTCACAGTCATTCTCCTCTGCAATGATGCAAAGTCTGCAAAGCCGGGGTGTGCAGGTGTATGTGCATTTTTCCACTTACACCAAGTGAATGAATTATACAGCCTGCTAACATATGAATATAGAGCATTTAGGTATCCATGTGTAGCTACTTAGAAAGCAGGGGGTGTACACAGTTTTTTTTTTTTTTTTTTTTTTTTTTTTAATACAGTATGAGGATAAATTCTAAGGATATGGAGTTTGCTCATTTTTCTCTGAGATAAGCACATCAGTGGAAGCTATCAACTCATGCATTTAAAGGTATTCTGAAGCCAGGAAGTCATTAAAAATGTGGTATTTTATTGTTTTGATGTTGAGACTGAGTGTGACTTTTCCTGGGCAGTAGACGGCGACGATGCGACACAATGTGAACGCCAACCACCTAAAAACAGAACG
This sequence comes from Myripristis murdjan, assembly GCF_902150065.1. Taxonomy (NCBI): domain Eukaryota; kingdom Metazoa; phylum Chordata; class Actinopteri; order Holocentriformes; family Holocentridae; genus Myripristis; species Myripristis murdjan. The sequence goes on from NC_043993.1 coordinate 22,677,223, forward strand.
ACGAAGAAGAAGGAGCAGCGGGGGGTGAGGTATCTGCAACAGAAGAAGAAGACGAAGAAGAGGAGCGGTACCCATTTAGCTACACAGGCTAGTTGGACAGACGTCAAGCTGAATTTTACCCAGTACCTGGTTGAGCCTCGGTGCACGAATCCAAGAAGAATCATATGCTGCGAAAGAGGGGGGAGGTCGTGTTGAGCAGTTCTTGACAGAACACTAGGCCACTTTTATCAGCATGGAGAAACAGTTGCATTTGAATCTGTTAGCCTCCAGACCTCCGATGGCAGGTGGTTTGCAGTCGGGCTCCAAAATGAGAATGGGGTGAGTGAGTTAGCATCACGTTAGCATGCTCAACTCTGTTAGCTACCTGACGCTCCCTGTCATGTCCAGCATCAGCCCCTCGACGCCGCTCAGCACAGCCCTACACACCGATACTGACGGACTTTATCTGCTCAAACCAAAGAAGAGACACTGAAAGATTAAATTTGACGTTAGCTACCCGTTTTTATCAAGTTTAATGATGAAGAGCTGAGACGTTACTCTTGGGCTAACCCTGGCCGCTGCTACCGGAGTTTGGACACTGATAATCACTATCGACTGCGTTGCATGGCATGACATTTTTTTGTGTAATAATAGTAATGTCGTGTCGGTATATTATGGCAATGAGGTCGTCGTGATTGGTTACATCCACTGTTTGGCTAGCTAGCTACGTCCTGCGGTGTCCAAATAAGCAGAAACAGTAGCATAGTTTTGATTTTTCAGTGTCGAGAGTTGACATTGTAAGCATTCACTATCAGCTTAAAGGCGGTTCAGAGGCTTCACAGTGGGAATGAAAAGCTGCAGATACTGTGTGTGTGTGTGTGTGTGTGTGTGTGTGTGTGTGTGTGTGTGTGTGTGTGTGTGTGTGTGTGGACAGGTTAGCTAGCGGCTGACTCGGGCTACCTTCCCAGCTGGTCTCCTCGGAGGCAGATGGCACTGCGTAGCGGAGGATGTGATTGTCAGGTTGTGTTGTTTCTGCCGTAGCTATGTGATAACAGTTGATAAAACCAGTATTTGATTTCGATCTGGCTCGACTAGGTTGGGATTATTGTCATTTTTCACCCCTTTTTATTATTATTATTATTATTATTTTGTGAGAGCGGCTTTGGCCAGCAGCCATATGCGCGGCTCGCAGCCTCGGAGTTGGTGTGTTTGTCATCCCGGTCGGTCGTGACATGTTTGACAGGGTTGCGGAGAAACACAAAGCGGCCCTTTAAATTTTGATGCGTCTCGAAGATGTCATCTAAAATATCATTCAAGTCTAAAACATGCAGTTAAACGTGCCTCTAGATAACTTACTGCTGCCACATGTCATCAAATCATTCAGTGAGAGCAGAAATTAGGATTGGAGGGATTATTATGGGGGAAAAGAAAACAGCCTCTAAATCACCCTTATGCAAGAAATTGATTAGGCCCCGTTTTTCTCCAAAGGTGTACTCCTGTGTGTGTATAATACCATATTTGTAGTATTTGTGAAGCAAACTTGTGATGAACACTGACACATGCATAGCAGCGGGAGGTGAGTGTCAGATCATCACAGCTCCCTGCAGTCGTGAGGGTGAGGGAAACATTATCCAAACTCATGCATCTGAGCCGCTCGCTGTAACCAAACCAGAGCGAACACACAAACTCCTCAAATTAAAATGATCCTTGAATGTATTTGACTGAGTTATTTTTCAGCTAATAGCCAGCAGCCATTGCTTTGACCAACTCATGTCTGTTAATAATGTGAGGTGAAAATGAGACGCCACATGTAAAAAGGAAATAAACTGAATGAACTCATCATGCCATGTTTCTAAGTTTTGTTGCAACTCTATACTTTTCAGTGCATTTCTAATAAATATGCTGCTCAGGTTTATATTTTTTGATATACATTTTCATTATTGGGACTGAGCTAGAATTCTGGGGCTTTGTCATTTTGTTGTCATTTTAGAAATTTCTCAGTTTGTTCTTTTGAGAAGGACCAGGAAAGCCAGAGGTCATATTACCACTGACACAAATGCAAAGTCACGCTCAGAATATTCAGTAGATGATTTCACTGGATGAAACTGAAACTTGAAGCTTTCTTGATGTCACCAATTCAAAGAATACTACATTATCTTGACTCTCATAGATTAAAAAAAATCTCTTTTAATGTTGCAGTTCTTGACTACATGTGACTGCAAAGCTATCTTTTATCATTTTGGGGTGTTTTCCTATGCAATGAAACACTTTCCAATAACTTATTTTAGAATGACCTTCTGGTTGTGAATGTAATCTAACCTTTCTCAGTGAGTTATCATGCAAAAGCCTGGGATGATAAGCACAGGTGCAAATTGAGTTACCGTTTGCTTGTTTTCTTTTGTTTACAGACCTGGCAGGAAGAGAGATTTCTCCCCGCTGCCCTGGAGTCAATACTTTCAAACAATGGAAGACGTTGAGGTGGAAAACGAAAACGGCAAAGACATATCCTTACTTGCTGCTTCTGTTCATCATGTCAGCAGTAAGGCCGACACTGATGATTAGTGATGCGATGTGACAGTCGCCTAAAGGTTATTAGAGCAGGGCTGTGATTGAAAGGTCACCGGTTCTGCACCAACAACAAAACCTTCACAGGGAAAGTGAATGAGGAATACTCTCTTAGCACAACAAGCTCCATCATGGTCCCTTTGAGCAAGGCATCTCTGATTGCTCCAGTGCAGCTGCTCAGTTTCCAACAGTAGAAGACTGTGACTGTACTGGGCTGTTCCTAAATGTATGAATGTGGATCAAGGTGTTGCTAAAAAAGAATTTGGGCTGAGCAACTGTTGTTTGGATATTTAAACTTGAAAAAAGTTTTTCTGTTGCTACATATATGCTCTATGTATTATTTGAAATAAGAATACTCTGTAGTTTACACAGGGTTTACCACAGAACTATCATCTACTGTGAGTACAAGTTAGTTACTATAGTGTTAAGACCATTCTCTCTACTCTGTGCTTCATCTCAGTGTACAAACCATAAGGATTTGTTTGTTATTTATTGAGCTGCAAATAATCAATAAAATGAAGTAAAAGTTGTGCAGCTTCCATAATCCTCCTTTGTATTCAGGAAAACCTACAGTTTTGCAGATCATCGTGGGTGATGAGCTGTGAGACTGTGCAGAATCTCTATTTGTTTCATATCCACTCTACTTGCATGTGTTTCCTTGACCTGCCTGCACATTTTCAGAATCTACTGCAGTGGTTCCCATGGCCCTGTGCTGCTCCTGCTTCATGGAGGAGGCCACTCTGCTCTCTCCTGGGCTGTCTTCACTGTGAGCATTGTGACTTATGTATCTTACCATGCATTTAACATGATAGAAAATTTAATCTATATGAAGCTGTGCTATTGTGTGTGTGTGTGTGTGTGTGTGTGTGTGTGTGTGTGTGTGTGTGTGTGTTCGCAGGCCGTGATATGCAGCAGGATCAACTGCAGGGTCGTGGCTATGGACCTGCGAGCTCACGGTAAATATCAGAAAATGGTCAGAAGACACTGAATGAAAACTCCAGCACAAGTGTATATGTATTCGTAAAACCACAATCAAAATGAAGCACTGACTGTGTATCAGTTTTGTTTTTTGTCAGGTCCCTTTAAATGTAAGTAACTAGGCATGTTTAGGTGACTGAGTTTATCTGCTATTCTGCAAAAGAAAAAAAATGAGATGCCTTTACAAGTGGGGACATCCTCTGATACACACACATAAAATTATCAGGATGATACAGTATTGCTTGGATGCTTGTTTGCATTGTGGTACTTAAGAAATTGCACATTGTAACTCTAAATATTTCTCAGTTCCTTTAGGTCCACAAGTAATACTAATCCCTTTGAATAATGCTAGTTATGCTGTTATGTGTATATACATTCAGAGTAACAGAAAACCCATTACAAGGTAGTGGTCAAGTGTATCATGGTGTAATCCTGAGGGGAAATTCATCAGTGTTTCTCATTAAAATGTGTTTAAATTACATTCTAACACATACCACTTAAAATTACTTAATGTTAGTTATGCGATAAAGTAAGTCAATAACCTTCAGAGGACATCCTCTACAAAACAATAATTTAGTTTGTTGAAAACATAAAATTAAACATTTATCATTTAAGATTAATTGTCAGAAAAGTTCTTGTAAAACACATTTTTCTTTTCAGAATTGACTGGAGTCGTAGCTGCAATAGGCCCCAGACATTATGATGACTACAAATTGCTGCTGAAGGACTTTCCTGCCTATCGTCAATAAACTGTCCCCATGGTGCTGTATCATCTGTCAGGTCCTGGAACAAACTGTGAATGTTTTTTTCTCTCTCTCATCACCTGCAGGAGACACCAAAGTGAAAAATCCTGAAGATCTCTCTGCAGACACAATGGCCAAGTAAGCCGTCTGGTTGGACATACTTGTGTGAGCAGTTAACACGGACACTTGTTCTGTTATCACCAATTCCACACAGTTTGAACAGCTGGTTGTCAGACAAGCATTGTAGAGAAGTGACGGGAAACCAGAGAGAGCAGCGGTGGACCTGAGAATTGGGAGGAGGACTGAGTTATGTAGCCTCCCACTGTTGAATGTATAGAGAAAAAGAGATGTCAACTACGTCAGTTTCCCTGCTCATTATAAATAAGATCTCAATCTCCTGGTTTCTGGCTTTGTTAGATAACTCTTTATGTTTTCAGAAAGACTTGGTGGATTGTCACAGATCATACAAATATGCAGACTTATGTTTTGTTGTCCTGCCCTGTTAGAAAGTTAATACTGCTTGCCCTCTCTTCCACTTAAGGGATATTGGCAAAGTGGTGGAGGCACTCTATGGAGAGAACCCTCCTCCGATCATGATTATTGGACACAGCATGGGCGGAGCTATCGCAGTTCACACAGCCGCTGCCAATCATATACCTTCCCTACTCGGCCTTTGCGTCATCGACGTTGTTGAGGGTAGGTGCCTGCACTTTGTGGAAAACAGAGTACGATGTATCAGTACTGTTCAGCTATAAAAACCTGAGTGAAAATAGCAGCATAACATCAAAACACTGGAAGAAATGGGTTTTATTTTTGTCCTAAAATAGCGGCTTTTTGGGAGTTTGAATGTTTGGTCAAAAGAAAATGACACCAAATTTAAACAATTGTAAATGATTAAATAAGTGTTGTGTTATTGTACAAGTAGGTACATTTACACACAGTTCTTTTTGTTATCAGGCACAGCGATGGATGCTTTGAACAGTATGCAGAATTTCCTCAGGAGTCGGCCAAAGACTTTTAAATCTCTGGAGAATGCCATTGAGTGGAGGTAAAAATATAAACAGTTGGTAATGTGACTGTCTTTGAATAATTAGGAGGGCAACATTATTTGATCTTGCAGACTGATACGTATTTTCCTGGAAATGTCCCAGAAATTATTTCTTAAAATCAGTAAGAGCCCTGATGGGGGCATTTTTAATTTTTAAAAAATTTATTTGTTTGTTTGTTTAATCTTTTGGAGTGTGTCCGTGTCCATTGTTGAGCATTTCCTGTAAGTTACGACTGCAGCTCTCTTGTTTGAAATTGGCCCCCAGACTTTCAGCATGAAGTAAAATTTCTTCAGTTGCACATGTTATTCTTCCCATTCAGTGTGAAGAGCGGCCAGATCCGAAACATTGAGTCAGCGCGGGTGTCAATGGGAGGTCAGGTGAAAAAGTACGTCTGCTCTGTTTCTAGTCTATCGTTAAATGCTGCGTCACCTTGCAGGCTCTATGTACATTGCTTTCTGTCTAATGTCCCCAATATTGGCAGGTGGGAGGAACCCATCAGCAGTCCAGGTGTCTCTAATAGCATTGGTGAAGGCATAATAGAAGAGGAAGAGGAGGAAGAACCAGAAGAAGAATCCAACAATAAAAGAATGAAGGAAGATGACCAAGAGGTTAATGCCGATGCTCCTTATTTACACTCAGTGGTCAATTTAGTGGGTCCAATCTAATACAATACAATGGAACTGTTGTGCCAAAAAGTTTACTTTTCTGAGGCCTATAATGCTCAGGTTTTCTGTTTGTCACAGTAATAGAGGTGTTCATTCAATTCTGTGTTTGGCAGTGAGCTCATAGTTAGTGCTGCTGTTGTACTGGACTGCATTTTATTTGTTTCTACTATTCTGTCCAACCCAATTAGAAACACCTCTCAATATAATGCAGTCCAGTACAGCGGTAAACTACAACCTCAATAATAAACAGACTTAAATTTACACATTCCCAACACTGTCACCAAAAACTGAACATTATAAACTTAAAAGGTAGAATTCATGGCAGAGCTGTTGCATTGAACTGCATTAGACTGTACAGGTGGACCTGATAAAGTGACCACTGACTGTATGTCTCATTCTCTCATATAAAGTGTATGTGTTAGAAAAGTACATATAAAAGTTGACATGCTCTTTCCCCATAGATAAAGAAGGAGAGTGTCTTTACCTGGCGAGTGGAGTTGTCGAAGACGGAAAAATACTGGGAGGGCTGGTTCAGAGGCCTGTCTGCGCTCTTTCTCACCTGCCCTGTGCCAAAACTGCTGCTGCTTGCAGGTTAGAGCCGAGAATGACCACAACTTTTCTCGTTTGCATCATCATCTGGGATTGTGCAAAAAATTCTAAGATCACAAATTATGCTATGTTTGTGTAGACGAGCATAAAAAGCCACAAACACTGCATGTGCTGAACTATTGGATTCTCAAAGTGTGCAATTTTATGGTTGTCCCCTGTTTTCTGAACACCACTGACTTGTACAATATCGTTCTCTGTAGGAGTGGACAGGCTTGACAAAGACCTTACAATTGGACAGATGCAAGGTGAGGAGCACAAATTAAGTTCTTGTGTTTATCTTACGTCATATACTGTAGGTGAGACTTCATAACCCTCAGTCATGTCTATAATCCATAATCCGTAATCTGTCTGTCCACAGGGAAGTTCCAGATGCAGGTCCTCCCTCAGTGCGGTCATGCCGTCCACGAGGATGCACCTGAAAAAGTAAGTGTTGCTCACCACCACATAAAGCTATGTCTGTGTGTATTTTACCAAGATACTGTTTGCTGTGGAGACTAAATAATGGGATCGAATGCAAATGTTTTAAATCAAAAAATATGAAAACTCCTTAAACCAAGATGTTGCATTATCACTTATTGAATTACATTGTTGCAAACATTATACAAGTGGCAATGTTTGCACCATTTCACCCGGACATGTGGCATTTTATGGGTCAGATGTAGAAAAACATGGTCGCTGTGTATTCCAGGAGTGTTTTTCCTCCTTTGCTGAGTGCGAGCTATCCTTGCATGTGTTTTTATACATCCAGCAGGCAATAGTGTGTGTGGACTGTGTGCTGTAACTCAGACTTCCTTATCTGTCACCAGGTAGCAGACGCTCTAGCAACATTTATGGTTCGGCACAAATTCACTGAATTCAAGGAGGGATACCTGTGGTAAGAGACAGATCATTAAGCAGATGCCATAATCATTTCACTTAACTGGGCGAAGTTGTGCGGTAGAATCTGTGATAGCAAAATGTGATAGTTAATTGGCATAGGTCAGAACAAAGATTATAGAGACTTAAATGTTGAATTGAACAACTTGGGAAAAAGTTTGTAACAATCCTAGTGGTATTCCCAGTTATTTTTCCTGTGCTTTCATGCGATTAGTTGTTAGAGGTATCTTGCTTCATTTCCTTTGACGATGATATTTCAAATGGAGTGCTGGCAAATAACAGTAACAGCATCAGGAACAGAAAAATGTGAGATGCAGTCAATACAAGATAAAAGGTCAATACAAAGTAGCTTACAGACCTGCAGATGGTTAATGATGCAATTTAGTTGACAGTAGTTTAATAATCCTACGCTTATTATTCTGCATGTGCACAGTTAAAGGTTAAAGGTTTTTATGTTTTTATATTGTATCTGATGTTTTTGCATAATATTCTTTTCTTTTTTTCTTTTTTTTCTTTTTTTTTTGCAGCTAATTTCCAGTTTCCAGCCTAGATATAGCCAGCAGCCATAGAGGAAATGTGTCAAGATTTATGGACATCATCATCTTACAATTTAACAGCAAACTGGGGAAAATATAACAAGCGGCTTTTATGTTATTATTATTATTATTATTATTATTATTATTATGTTGCTTTTGTCATTATGTAGTTATGCCTTCCAGCTTTGCCTTATTTTTTTATTATCATTATTATTATTATTATTATTATTATTGTTATTATTATTAAAACACTGGGATTTGGTTGTAGTTGCCCTTTCCTTTATGTTTTTTTTTTTTTTTTTTTTTTTTTTTTTAAATCTTTGAAATGTAATGTTGTCTTTATTTTATGTTTTATTTTGGGTGATTGCATCATGTTGTGATATGTGTTTATAATATTTGGATTCAAAGAATGATTAAAAAATGGATAGAGAAAAATGTCATCCATGCTTTTGTTTGTTTGCCATGTGTATTAAAAAAGACACCATGATCATTTTGAAACTGGTCCTTTATTTAATAAAGCACTTTCACCTAACCAAACAGCATCTAGCATTTGACCACCAGTAACTGCAACAGTTACGATTACATGTAATTCTAACTTTATTTTATTTCCAACTCTGTGACAAAAGCATGCTCAAATGGAATATTTGAAGATAAATTCAAGCATCCCATTATCTGCTCATTTGTTAGCAAAGTATTTAGTGTGTAACACAACAGATACTACAATAGACCCAAAATATGCTTAAGACTAGAAAAAGCATAGAGAGGATGCAGCTTTTCATCATTTTCTTGATTCAGGCTCAGATAAAGCCAATGTATTTTTATTCAAAATGTTCAGGGCAGTGTAGAAAGCGCAGTTTCTTTTGTGTTGCAGACCTATTGAAAAAAATTGTGCTTTAATAAATAGAAATCATGTAATATAGCAACAGTAAACTGCACACATGCAGCACACTCATGTTTGACTACTCTTGACAGCTGATGATGCATCAAAGAATAATAAAGGGAACAGAGGTGAAAATTGACAGATTGAGTGCTCACTTAAGATTTAGAGACAGTTTGTTGCTCTGAGGAGATTAGTCTCCTGTAGTTGAGAAGTGACTATAATCAGGTAAAAGTAGAGGGGGGCTTAGAGAGGTGCAAGTCCAACTTAATCTTAAACTTTGTAGCCTCAAGAATTGGCGTTATGTCCACTCGATTTAGCATTTTCCCTCACTGTGCCAGTTACGTGTGGCTAAAAAGCGACTGTTGTGTGTCAGTGGCTCGGGCTCAGAGAACATTTTGCTTGAACAAAAGGAAAACCTCTCACTCACCACAAGCCTGCTGCTGTTCTCCAGCTTCATGCATGGGCCGCTGAGCTTGCACAATGTAATGTTGGCTTTCCAGAATGTTCCAAACAGGTCAGCAAGCTCTCACATCCTCCATTCATGTCCCAGAGTTTGTTTGGCACGGTCCGGTTGGAGGGTCTTGAAGGTCATGGGCCAAGAGGCTGTTCAGGGATCCGGTAGCTCTGTCTACAGAGAGACGCTTTCTGCACATTATGTCTGTTCTTTATTGAGCTGTGTGTATTTGAAAAGAGGGAAAAGTCCTATTATTGTGATACCCTTTATCATGAGTCTTAACACCTTTTCTGTCCTTACACAACTTCCAGGGCACAGAGCATATACAGGGTGTGCACAAAGTCTCTTTACAATTTAAAAAATGTATGAGATACACTATATTGCCAAAACTGACATCCCATTCTTAAACCATAGGATTTAATATGATGCAGCTATAACAGCTTCAACTCTTCTAGGAAGGCTTTCCACAAGGTTTAGGAGTGTGTTTATGGGAATTTTGACCATTCTTGCAGAAGTGCATTTGTGAGGTCAGACACTGATGTTGGAAGAGAAGGCCTGGCTCGTAGTCTCTGCTCTTGCTTTGTGCAGTGGTGCGCAGTCATGTTGGAATAGGAAGGGGCCATCTCCAAACTGTTCCCACAAAGTTGGGAGCATGAAATTGTCCAAAATGTCTTGGTGAGCTGAAGCATTAAGAGTTCCTTTCACTGGAACTAAGGGGCCGAGCCCAACTCCCGAAACACAACCCCACAACATAATCCCCCCTCCACCAAACTTTACACTTGACACAATGCAGCCAGACAAGTACCGTTCTCCTAGCAACCACCAAACCCAGATTCGTCCATCAGATTGCCAGACGGAGAAGCGTGACTCATCACTCCAGAGAACACGTCTCCACTGCTCTAGAGTCCAGTGGCGGCGTGCTTTACGCCACTGCATCCAACGCTTTGCATTGCGCTTGGAGATGTAAGGTTTGGATGCAGCTGCTTGGCCACGGAAACCCATTCCATGAAGCTCTCTACGCACTGCTCTTGAGCTAATCTGAAGATCACATGAAGTTTGGAGGTCTGTAGCTATGGACTGTGCAGAAAGTTGGTGACCTCTGCGCACTATGCGCCTCAGCATCCACTGACCCCGCTCTGTGAATTTACGTGGCTTACCACTTAGTGGCTGAGTTGCTGTCGTTCCCAGTCGCTTCCACTTTGTTATAGTACCACTAACAGCTGATTGTGGAATATTTAGTAGCGAGGAAATTTCACGACTGGACTTATTGCACAGGTGGCATCCTATCACGGTACCATGCTGGAATTCACTGAGCTCCTGAGAGTGACCCATTCTTTCACAAATGTTTGTAGAAGTAGTCTGCATGCCTAGGTGCTTGATTTTATACACCTGTGGCCATAGAACCTGAATTCAATGATTTGGATAGCTGAGTGAATACCTTTGGCAATATAGTGTATGTTAATTAGATTTGTTCTATCTACTCAGTGGTTATCAAAGTTTTTAATTACATTGCATTTGTGTATTTCAGGTACCCTGTTGATGAAGTAGGTTCTGATAAAATAAACCCCTAAAAAGTGGCTACTCCTCAAGAAAAGGCACAATGTGTATCGTGGTTTATTGAAACAAAATCGGATACGCTGACTCAGCGAAACTACAGGGTTATGTTAAAGATATCATGTATCGAGCAAAGATACAGGACATCAGCGACCTGAAGCAAAAGATCACTGATTTCATTGCCACCATTGATGAGGCTCTGCTACAGCGAACATGGCAAGAAATCGAGTACCATCTTGATGTGCTTCGTGCAACTAATGGTGCCCATATAGAGGTGTATTAAGTAAGGCAAAAAAAAAAAAAAAAACCTTCAATATCTACTCCTCATTTTGTAATAATTTCCACAGATTTGTCTATTCATTTGCTTTTGTAATAAATTTGTTAAATTGTAAAGAGACTTTATGGACACCCTTTATATGCACACATACACAATTTCATTACTCATGAATTAACATGAGTAAATATGTGCATAAAGCTGTATAAAGCTGTATTAATCAATAGATTCTATTAAAGATCATGTTGAAGAGATGATAAAGCATTTACTTGTGCTTTATTAGATAACATGCCATCTGAAGCTTCGATTCACTAAATTCAGGGAATAACAGGAAGAAAAACACAAACATGGCTACCGGTATCTAACAGTAACAACATCAACAAAGCTGATGACATATGTGGCATGTTTTTGTCCATGAGCTCTTTTCACGCTGGGGAGTGAAAATGCACACTTTAATTATCCCTCCATGGACTAATAGTTCCAAGAATGTGCTGCAGTTTGAATTATTGATGAATCATAATGATCGTCCTCCAAAGAACCAAGCCACTGAGATTATTAGTACTGTATGCTTACATGATGTACTGTCTGAAATGTGGTAAACAATGGCTGGTAACATTATTTGGGCAATTTAACAGACTTGCCAATATTAACAAGATTTACAATTTTTCCTAAATACATTTTACAACATATAAAGCTTGGCTGGTATCTGTAATAGCATCATTTTTATACATATACACACACACACAGTCCACTGGCATATTGGCATAATGAGTCATAAAAAGGTGTTAAATTAAAAAGCATAATAGTTGGAGAATAGATTGGATGCAGCAAAAACAGGGAAATGCACGGCATAGAGCAAGATGCACACAGCAACAAATACGTTTCTTGACAAGTCACTTGAAGCTGAAATCTGTAATGATTTTTAAATAACATACTGTTATGATTTTCATGTGTATAGTCGTGGCTGGAATCCCTCTCTGAACTGAGAAATGTCAAAAGTGTCAATCAGCTTGGCCTGGATGACAGCACCAGTAAAGTTTGTTCAAAACAGTTGTACTCTAAACCAGAAGAAACAAGCGCAAATGCTTCAGTTACAATATCAGATACTCAGATACAGACAGATTAGCCAGACCTTTTAGTTTGATAGTAGCGTTATCTCAAGAACACAATAATGGGGCCCCTCACACCGTCTTTACCCAGGGTTAAGTAACCTCTTGTTCACATCCTAATCACATTTATGGGCTGGTTTCAAAATGCATACCTCCAGTTTGCAGTTAGATGTTTAAAAAAAAAATCCAGTTGCATTCATGTGCTTTGAAACTCAGAAGCAGAATATTAGTTGTCATTAGCTTAGTTTGATAACAAGGCTAATTTTTGCCATCAAACGTGGGTTTTTCAGTGGTTTACAAAAATAAACCATAGTGGAAATCAAAGCATTTATGGACTATGTCTCAAACATGACCTGTATTTTAACATTTAAGCTGCAGTGAACTAATCATCAGATGTGTTAGACTTCACAGAAAACTGCTGTTGGCAGCTAGATTGAACGTGATTCAACGTGCTGTTGCACGCTGAATCTCGATTTACTCAACTAGCATGACTTGGGAGGGTCCTCATGTGCACTCCCTGCTGGAAAACTGGAAAATGTGGTGATGGGACATTTGATACTGAGGAGCAAGAGCTCCTTCTGCAAACCACACTGGTTCAAAGCAACTGTGTTTGAGCTTGTATCAAATTGCCATTTCATTGTGACCGATACATCCGAAGCTTCGATTCACTGAAACACCGAAAAGGTTTGAACGATACGAAGTTTTGTTGCTATCCTGCATCCAATAAGACAGGGGGCATGAAAGAACCAGTTATGTATTTGATAGTGAGCTGAGCTGAGAGTGAGCTGCCTTCATACAGTTTGTGGTCATGGCAGCTAATTTCAACTTGAGGAGAAGACATTTAAACTTAATTTTATTCAAGCAAATTGAGAGATTAAAATATGTATATATCTGGCAGCACTTTAATGAGTGAACAGTGATTGTCAGAAGATCAAAATCAAAGCGATCAAAGAGGCATTTACAATCTTTCTCCGCAGTCTCAAGTGCAGGCCTGCTATCGTTTCTGCAAACCACCAGATGTCACTGTGATGTCTGTCTCTAATAATGCTTCAAAGCTTCAGATCTTTTTTCAACACAATCTGGAAGAAGCCTCAAAGGCCCCACAAGGCTTTGTCCATCCATCCCTATTTTGCCCCATTAACGGACATAATTCCTGGGCTGAGCAAGTGGTTCTCACTTACATATTCTAAAGTGGGCAAGCAAGCGCCAACTCTAGCCCTGGACCAGCTGACCCTGCCCCAGAGCAGGTTTAGCGCTGACTTTTCAGGACTAATTTTCTCAAAACACAGTGCCGGCTATAACCTGTGTGAATCAGGGCCAGTGGCAACACTCTGTCGATCTGCATGAATGGATAGCATGGGGAACATTTGTCACATGAAGCGTTTGTGGACCAGAAGTCAGGGCACTGGGGCACAGGTATGAATTGTTCACCCAGGGCGGACACATAGTGTGCCATAGAGTTTCAGGTGGACCAGGACCTTGTGACCTGAATTACCGACCGACTCACCAACAGGCCACAGTCTGTCAGGCTGTAAAGCTGTTTGTCAGACTGTCACTGTTCATGTTCAGCCTCTACACCTCTACACCCTCACAATCGTACACATCACAGTTAAACTGTCACCACCACAGGTATTGCAATTGTATGTACAAACAGATAGTGTATGTTAGTATGTGCTGTATGTAAATCTTTAGCTCCAGCATCATGTGTAGACATACTGACATTGCACAGACACTGCATAATTCACTATATCTATTATCACTGTATCTATTTTGTCTTATTTTATTTTATCCTTTACACTTTTTAATGGATATATTTTATAGAAATGTATTCCTTAATGTTAGCCACATTTCCCTGTAGTGTACATTTGCATTTCCTCCATTGGGATCAATGAAGGTATATTTTTTCTTATCTTATTGGATGTGGAAACAACCATTTGGCCACCTGCCTCATAACTATGCTGAAGTGTTTGGCATCCAACCAGAACCATTTTTGGCCAGGGACATATCACCATCTGAACAATGTATGCTGGATTGACAACCATTTGGTAACCTCAGTGATTTGCCTATTCTCACTCACCTTGAAAGTTTGAGTAGGTAGCTGGTGAATGTTGCTGGCAGTTTTATGGTCCTGTAGATTAATGATACTATATCCTGATATTTTCTATTAAACCTTAAATTCTGTTAAACTCTACATTGGGCCTCTCATGTAGGATTATGACACAAGGGATATTATATCCTGTGTGATGAAAAATGTAACATCTGGAGATAGATTTGTTGTAAGAAGATACTTACAACAAATACTTACAAGTAGCAGATTCTTTTTTACAACAAGGTGTTATCTTTTGCATTATTCTTTTGATGTGGTATAATACGCACTGTATTACAATACTTACAGTATGTCACTCACATTATAGCTCACTTTAACACCTATGGAGAAGATTCCAGTCCACCCAGTAGGTGATTTGCTCGATAGGATGACCCAGCGAGAGTACCCCCACCCACCCAAACACACACTGTATTTTTGAAAACACACTGTAGTTTTGATGGGATACCTCGAATTATGTAACTGTCGCACCTGAATGTGGTGTGGTTCATTTTCTCAGTCACATTACCAACTCCACACCGGGTTCCATCAACCATCTGTAGTAAAATCTAGATCCGCAGTCATGTCTCCCTAAAATTTTTTTTTTTTTTTATGGAGGTCGCTTGGTCTGAGGCTTATTTTCAGCAGCATAGATGCCACTGAATGATCACAGAAATATTAAAGGAATACTACAGGCAGCACTGTGTGTCTTTATGATCCTCTTGTTCTTCCGCGACTACACACTGCAACCTGTCCCTTTGATCATGAAGATGACACTACTCTAGAGTCTATATAGGCTACAATGTAGTAAAGAATCGAGTATTTGTAGTATATAGTCTAGAAAATATTATACACCCAAGATGAAACTGACAGAAGGGCCAGGCTGAGAGCAAAAAGGCACAGTTACAAATCCATCTGCTACTTCAGCACCACGGACAGCGTCATGGATTTATCAGTACACAGCACAGTGAGGCTGCTGATATTTCAGAGCTGTGGTCAGGGCCATAAACTCTAACTTACAGAAACCTCAGTCGGATAAAGCATCAGTGAGTCAGGCAGACTAAACTAACAGATTCAACTAAACAAGTCCTCTGGCCCTGCACTCTCTCTGCTACAAGGAGGTGGAGAAAGGAGGTTAACAAGGGATGCATTTTGGTCATTTTACTAACAAGGGTTATGACATCCCCCTTCTAATTGCCTACTGAGTCCACCTGAGCTGCATGTTGTTGGACTGTCGGAGGAAACCCACACAAACATGGACATAACATCATTCATACAGAATAAGACCAAAGCTGAAATTTACACCAGGACTCTCTTGCTGTCATGTGATCGGGCCACCATACCGCCCCACAACAAATATCACTAGATGCACTAGTTGTCAGCATTATATTGCATTTATGTTTTGAAGATACTGTCTTACAAATAATGCTATTTTACATGTAATTTTCCTGTTTTACAAGTGGAGACAAAAATTGCTGCTTTAAGACAGCAAGGGGTCAAATGCCTTGAAATGTGACAATTTAATTTCTGTAGCTGTTCTTCTTTAAAATGTTTTAAAAGGTGCATTTAAGGTAAGCAATGTTTAATGGCTGCAGCAACTAAAAAATGAAGATGGTGTGATGATTTTTTTGTTTGTTTGTTTGTTTGTTTGTTTTGTCACACCCCTTTACAAAGCTGCACTCCCTCCAGGAAAACTATGCATTAAGGATTAACCACTGCTGATTTGTTAGATTAGACTGACATATGTAATGATGTCATGAACACATGGACCTCGTATATGAAGGGTATGCTGAGCCAGTGTTTGATTCATTTGTCTCATTCACTTGCATGACAGCTCCATATAGTTAGATGTATTAAGACCAAAGCAGTGTAAGCTCCTGACAAACATGTAAGTATTTTTGGTGCATATCAAACTGACAGTGAATTGATTGTGTCTTTAACTGTCCTTGCTCTGTGTTTTGTTCTCAAATAGTTCTTTTTAATTATTGTTATACAATTGCTTTATAGATTAAATTATGGTATGCTTTTTGCATCATGTATAGTAATTACATTTAAACGCCTAAAGTAGTTGACAGTGACTGTGTTTCAGGCAAATATATATAATTTTTTTTTTCAAAGTCTCATTCTTAAACAGCTTCATGCATCAGGATTAGTAAAAGTGCTGTTTTTAATATTAGTATAGAATTATAGGAAATGGTTTGATGTCTTTATGTGTGCCCTGCCTTGACAGATACTACATTACATTGTGGCCATGAATAACACAACAGGAGCAAACCTGCTGGTGCTGTTTCAGAAGCCTGTAAAAGTTGTGTTTTCCTTAATACCATGTCTACTCTTTCTATATGTAAATGGTGTCATGCTGTTTACTTTGATGAAAAAGCCTCTCTTTCAGGAGTCCGCCCGCTACATCCTCTTTGGTCATTTGCTCCTCATAGATTCCCTGCACCTTACAATGTCTATAGTGGTTTACCTATTTGCTGTGACCAATGTCAAAATGAATAGCTTTGTTTGTGTGGTTGTGATTTCATTGAGTAGCACCATCACACATATTTCACCCCTCAACCTTGCTGTAATGTCTCTGGAGAGGTATGCTGCCATTTGCTTCCCACTGAGGCATGCTGAGATTGCCACCAACAGGAGGACACGCATAGCTGTCGCTGCTGTGTGGACACTGGGCTCTTTAGACTCACTCATCAAACTCTCTGTGTTTGTCAGTCTGGAGAAAAAAGCTTTCGACATGCAAACTTTCTGCAGTGCATACACTCTCCCGCAAAAAGGAATTTATGTAACCTTAAACGAAGCCTTCACCATTATGTATTTTCTTTTGGTTGGTATTATTATCGCTTACACATACATTGCTATTGTAGTTGCCGCAAGGTCAGCCTCGTCCAAGTCATCTACAGCCAGTAAGGCCCACAAGACGGTGCTCATGCATCTGCTTCAGCTATGCCTATGCCTTGTCTCCACTATGTTTAATATGATTAACACTACTGTATACTGGAACATGATGCCTGTGGTGCGCCGACAAGTTCAGTATGTCCTGTTTATAGTCCTTATCATTTTCCCTAGATGCTTGAGCCCTCTCATATATGGCCTCAGAGATCAGAGCTTCAGACATTACTTCAAATACTATTTTTCATTTGGCCTCAGAAATTCAGTAAAGCCATTTGACAAATGATGACACTGTAGATGGTGTGATTTTTTCTGCCACAGAGCAGATATGTAAGCATCAACCTAGATTTACAGTAGGTTTTCTGCTGCTTGAACTTCAAAATAAACATATGTAATGACATTGTCACTGTGTCCTTTGATTTAGTGTATGGTAAATTGAATGATTAGGTGCTTATGTCAAAGTTGAATGCATTTGCTTTTTCAGATGGCCGAATACATAAACAAAGATGATTTCGATTTTCTGAGGGAGATGTTAGCGTGTGTGATCGAATTAAGATAACTTAGATGGGTATGAATAATTTAAATTAGAACCAAGTTTTCTAGTATCTGGATAAAATGTGGTCAGTGTGTTTGAGGGCCCTGGATTAACCCGGGATTAACTGTACAGCCTGGCAGGAGTTTTATTTTGCAGGACACAAGAACATGCATGTGAAAAAGATGAGTTAGACAATCATGAACTCACATACAGCTCTATAACTAAAGCTGTTTTTTCTCTGTTTATTTGTAGAGTAATACAACATGTTTTTCAACTCAACCCTTCAAGTTAAATAAATGTCTTCTGTAAAAAAAAAAAAAAAAAAAAAAAAAAAAAAACTTCTTTCAAAAGTGGTTAACTTTTTAGGGTGCTAGATGGATTCTAGAAATATCACATTTTTGAATATATGGCAAACTCTGATGCCACTGTGATAGCCTTTTGAAACTGACAGTGCTTTTTCTCAATTTTCTTAAGTACACAATGTATCTGGTGAAACTTGCTGTGACAGAAGGCAGTGATCTACAATACATTTGTACTGTACACTGTAATAAATTACCAGCATTTCACAATAATTAACAGTATTATTTTACAGTAACTTGTTGTAATTAAGTTCCCCTGTAATATCCCAATGAATACCTGTAAAAACTACAGTATCCTTGGATTTTACAGCATTTAACTGTCATTTTACCGTAAAATCCTGCAATCAAAACACCCCTGTTATATCACAAGGTCTGTAATATCACAGCAACACAGTAAAAAAAAAAAATGCAAGGATTTCACAGCATCCAACAGTAGGCTATTATTACAGTGAAATTTTGTATTCAAATATTCCCTGGTAAGTCACATGACATAACCAAACTCGGCACTGAACCTGAAGAGGCCATTTCCCTCTTCTCTTCTGGGCTGAATGGAGAAGGTGAGCTGCATAACGTCTGTTTGCAGTACACCCATGGTATTTTAAATGATATTAGCACTATTAGCTAACTAGCTAACGTTAGCTAGCTGTAGCATTTGCCCGTGTGGTCTGATATAGGCTAGCTAACGCTAGCTAACTAATGTTAGCGTTTGCTATTTACCACAGCCGATCTTATTATTTAAATTTGAATACCTAAATACTGTACATTATGCTTTTACTGAACTGTTGAGTGTGCATATAAGATTATGAAGGATGATGACTCAACTTGATAAATGCTGCCTGCAGTACATAAGTCTATTTAAAACTGAAACTATCTTTGCTTATTAACAGGTACTTCTTGGGCATCAATCCTGAAAGAGGCTCAAAGACCAGGAAGCGGACAACAATGAACCCTCATATGAGCACCTTTTGAGGAAACTAATTGACTTTGAGTGGGCATCATAGTTTTTTTTTGTTTGTTTTTTTGCTGCAGCAGTTGTCAGACTCAGTTTTGAGTAGTTCTTTTTGTACCTTTTTTCTAAGACAACTTTGCACCACAAGATTTTTGTACAACGCTGTTGCGTGTGGATTATAGAATGTTTGAGACTGAGAGGAGCGCCTGACCCCTTCACGACATCCCTTCATCGCTCTCTCCCTTCCTCTCTTACCTTGCCATGTAGGCCTCATTCACATCCTCTTACTGTTATTGTGACACAGCTGGGTAGTTGAATGGCAAGTTTCTGCACAGTTTCTCTGCATTTTAAGATGGCTTTGAAAAGTTTGACTAGGACTAGGAAGTTGAATTTCTTGAATTCTTGAATTTCTTAGCATTTATGTTGAATAACCCTTTATTTGTAAATAAATATGCCATTGGGGTAACATTGACTTTACCTCAGAGTTGTGTGTTGGTGTGTTAATTGTACAATGATTGTAAATTCACAGTAAATGGAAACTTCATCTGCATTACTTTCACAGTAAATTACTGCATACTTTACTTAATACTTTTGCATAATTTCCACAGTAGGTAAATTCACAGTAAATTACTGTCAACTTGTGCATTACTTTCACAGTACACACTGTAAAAGTACAGGGTCTTGTTGTAATGATGTACAGCAAAAGTTTGTAATTCCCCAGTAATGTACTGTAATATCACAGTAATTGCTTTGTCACTGAAGCTGTGAAGTTACAGTACACAGTTGTGTTTTTACAACAATGCATTGTAATAGCACAGATGTGAAATTACAGTAAATTGCTGTGAGTACATTTCACAGTATATTGCTGTAATCCTTACTGTGAAAGCCATGCAAAACTTATCCAATAATTTATTGTGAATTCACAGCGAAAAATTTTGCAGTGTACTGTTGTAAACTGAGTTAACAAAGGGATTAGACAATCCACTGGAATAAATGACGTCACATCTTTTTCATGATAAAACATGTTTTAGCATGTGTCCTTGATTAGCGTTACATGACCCTAATGAGGGCCACATGCTGAAATGCATTGGTTTCAGGAATTAACTCAGTATTGCAGGCATTACTTGATTCCTTTGATTCTCACTTTCCCTGCCTTTTCCATGCACCATGTTAATAAAACATGGCTTTAATGACTGAATGTACACTGTATTTATCCATGATGTCAGAAAGACCGCATCTATAAACAGCTGCAAAAGGGTCACTTGCCTAGATTTTTACATTATGTCTGCACTACAGTTACTCTAAATGCAATTAGGCTATTTGAGATATTCTTTTTATTTGATGCAAAGTAGTCTTTCAAAGTCAAGTTGTAGTTGTAGGGAGTTGCAGAAATTCCTGTATACTATCAGCAGAAAATACAGTACTGCTGTACATCAGTAAAGACAGTGTCAGAGGTTCAGGTCTTGTTATTGTTTAAGAACAATACACATTAACACACATTAAACCAATCAAATGAGCCCCTGTCCTTGCCTTTAAATGCGCTGCGCGAAGGCGTAATGAAAGTTTACACAACTGACATGGAGGAAGAGAGCAGCAGCCAAGGAGGTTGCTAGGAATTCTGGGCTCCCTGAAAGAATAGCAGTGTGGGCTCCTCCACCCCATTCATTGCCACTTTTTTAACTGTGTGTGGGCCCTAGTGGGCCGTGGGCCCTTAGAATTGTCATCACCTTTCCCCCCTATACGACGGCACTGGCAGCAGCAACACACACTCAGGACAATGAGGCCAGTCTTGGCTGCTGGAATGATGCTGGAGCTACCTGCCATCCATCTGTCCATCCATCCATCCATGCATCTATCCTTAAATTTGTCTTCCTCATTCCCCTGTCTTTCCATTACCTACCTGCCTCGCATCTCTCTTTTTCCAGCTCTGTCACCGTCTGTTAAAGTTATTGATTTTTATGAGCAAATATAAATTTAACAGTGAAGCCCCCATTTTTCATGAATGTTTTTACCTCAAAGGATAATCCTCGCCATATTCATATAAATACATGTTTGTTTTGCAACTTTCAACTCCATCACTTACTGATGCAACAACACACTAGAGATTAAAACAAAATCCGGTTCATGAAAGCTTTTACATTCTAAATGCCCAGTGTCTGGCAAGGAACTGATGCATTTTACATTTTCGATTTGTGTGGAATATTTAGATATGGAAGAAGAACTGAGTAGTTAACATGAGCAGCGCCAGACACCATGACTGGAAAAAAGACATCACCGTACTGGACACATTGTTTGACTGACAGGTGATCAGGTTGGCTTTCCATTGCGCATGCCAAACGGTGTCAATCTCCTTTGATCTGACATCAGATATGACAGGACAATCGATACTGAGATAAATTTATGTGCTGATTGAGATAGTAGCATTGAATAGTGGTTTTTGTGGGTATTTATTGCATTGTTAATGTGCCTGACATTCTGGAAACCTGCCTGTGAGGTTCTGGTGACACTCCCCGCCTATCAGCCAAACTTTGCTCAAACTATCAGCTCAAACTTTGCTCAAACTTGCGCTCAAACGAGCTTTGAGCGCACCTTCGGCGACGCCTTTTGGCACGAAACTGTCACTACGCCAAGCTGAATCTGTCGACACCTCCCCCTGCTGCGCCGCCACTGCCATCTCAGCACACCTCGGTCTGCCAAACTACCAAACTGAGTGCGCCTCGGGTTGCGCTGCTCGAAAATAGTTCTGCGGGGGGTTCGCCTCCCTGCGCCACCCTGCACCGCGCCGGGAAACAAGAGGCCATAGACTCTAACTTACAGAAACCTCAGTCAGATAAAGCATCAGTGAGTCAGGCAGACTAAACTAACAGATTCAACTAAACAAGTCCTCTGGCCCTGCACTCTCTCTGCTACAAGGAGGTGGAGAAAGGAGGTTAACAAGGGATGCATTTTGGTCATTTTACCAACAAGGGTTATGGCATCCCCCTTCAAATCGCCTACTGAGTCCACCTGAGCTGCATGTTATTGGACTGTGGGAGGAAACCCACACAAACATGGACATAACATCATTCATACAGAATAAGACCAAAGCTGAAATTTACACCAGGACTCTCTTGCTGTCATGTGATCGGGCCACGATGACGCCCCACAACAAATATCACTAGATGCACTAGTTGTCAGCATTACACTGCATTTATGTTTTGAAGATACTGTCTCACAAATAATGCTATTTTACATGTAATTTTCCTGTTTTACAATTGCAGACAAAAAATGCTGCTTTAAGACAGCAAGGGGTCAAATGCCTTGAAATGTGACAATTTAATTTCTGTAGCTGTTCTTTAAAATGTTTTAGAAGGTGCATTTAAGGTGCATTTAAGGTAAGCAATGTTTAATGGCTGCAGCAACTAAAAATGAAGATATTCAAAGGGTAGATGGTGTGATGATTTTTTTGTTTGTTTGTTTGTTTGTTTGTTTGTTTTGTCACACCCCTTTACAAAGCTGCACTCCTTCCAGGAAAACTATGCATTAAGGATTAACCACTGCTGATTTGTTAGATTAGACTGACACATGTAATGATGTCATGAACACATGGACCTTGTATATGAAGGGTATGCTGAGCCAGTGTTTGATTCATTTGTCTCATTCACTTGCATGACAACTCCATATAGTTAGATGTATTAAGACCAAAGCAGTGTAAGCTCCTGACAAACATGTAAGTATTTTTGGTGCATATCAAACTGACAGTGAATTGATTGTGTCTTTAAATGTCCTTGCTCTGTGTTTTGTTCTTAAATAGTTCTTTTTAATTATTGTTATACAACTGCTTTATAGATTAAATTATGGTATGCTTTTTGCATCATGTTTAGTAATTACATTTAAATGTCTAAAGTAGTTGACAGTGACTGTGTTTCAGGCAAATCTATCTATCTATCTACTGAAACACAGGCATCTGTGGCATCTGTCTATCTATCTAGATAGATAGATAGATAGATAGATAGATAGATTTTTTCAAATTTTCAAATTCAATTTTTTTTCAAAGTCTCATTCTTAAACAGCTTCATGCGTCAGGATTAGTAAAAGTGCTGTTTATGATATTAGTATAGAATTATAGGAAATGGTTTGATGTCTTTATGTGTGCCCTGCCTTGACAGATACTACATTACATTGTGGCCATGAATAACACAACAGGAGCAAACCTGCTGGTGCTGTTTCAGAAGCCTGTAAAAGTTGTGTTTTCCTTAATACCATGTCTATTCTTTCTATATGTAAATGGTGTCATGCTGTTTACTTTGATGAGAAAGCCTCTCTTTCAGGAGTCCGCCCGCTACATCCTCTTTGGTCATTTGCTCCTCATAGATTCCCTGCACCTTACAATGTCTATAGTGGTTTACCTCTTTGCTGTGACCAATGTCAAAATGAATAGCTTTGTTTGTGCTTTTGTGATTTCACTGAGTCGCACCATCACACATATTTCACCCCTCAACCTTGCTGTAATGTCTCTGGAGAGGTATGCTGCCATTTGCTTCCCACTGAGGCATGCTGAGATTGCCACCAACAGGAGGACACGCATAGCTGTCACTGCTGTGTGGACACTGGGCTCTTTAGACTCACTCATCAAACTCTCTGTGTTTGTCAGTCTGGAGAAAAAAGATTTCAACATGCAAATGTTCTGCAGTGCATACACTCTCCCGCAAAGAGGAATTTATGAAATGTTAAACCAAACCTTCACCATTATGTATTTTCTTTTGGTTGGTATTATTATCATTTACACATGCATTACTACTGTAGTTGCCGCAAGGTCAGCCTCGTCCAAGTCATCTACAGCCAGTAAGGCCCACAAGACGGTGCTCATGCATCTGCTTCAGCTATGCCTATACCTTGTCTCCACTACATTTAATATGATTAACACTACTGTATACTGGAACATGATGCCTGTGGTGCGCCGACAAGTTCAGTATGTCCTGTTTATAGTCCTTATCATTTTCCCTAGATGCTTGAGCCCTCTCATATATGGCCTCAGAGATCAGAGCTTCAGACATTACTTCAAATACTATTTTTCATTTGGCCTCAGAAATCCAGTAAAACCATTTGACAAATGATGACACTGTAGATGGTGTGATTTTTTCTGCCACAGAGCAGATATGTAAGCATCAACCTAGATTTACAGTAGGTTTTCTGCTGCTTGAACTTCAAAATAAACATATGTAATGACATTGTCACTGTGTCCTTTGATTTAGTGTATGGTAAATTGAATGATTAGGTACTAATGTCAAAGTTGAATGCATTTGCTTTTTCAGATGGCCGAATACATAAACCAAGATGATTTCAATTTTCTGAGGGAGATGTTAGCGTGCGTGATCGAATTAAGATAACTTAGATGGGTATGAATAATTTAAATTAGAACCAAGTTTTCTAGTATCTGGATAAAATGTGGTCAGTGTGTTTGAGGGCCCTGGATTAACCCAAGTTTAACTGTACAGCCTGGCAGGAGTTTTATTTTGCAGGACACAAAAACATGCATGTGAAAAAGATGAGTCAGACAATCATGAACTCACATACAGCTCTATAACTAAAGCTGTTTTTTCTCTGTTTATTTGTAGAGTAATACAACATGTTTTTCAACTCAACCCTTCAAGTTAAATAAACGTCTTCTGTAAAAAAAAAAAAAAAAAAAAAAAAAAAAAAAACTTCTTTCAAAAGTGGTTAACTTTTTAGGGTGCTAGATGGATTCTAGAAATATCACATTTTTGAATATATGGCAAACTCTGATGCCACTGTGATAGCCTTTTGAAACTGACAGTGCTTTTTCTCAATTTTCTTAAGTTCACAATGTATCTGGTGAAACTTGCTGTGACAGAAGGCAGTGATCTACAATACATTTGTACTGTACTGTTGTAAACTGAGTTGACAAAGGGATTAGACAATCCACTGGAATAAATGACGTCACATCTTTTTCATGATAAAACATGTTTTAGCATGTGTCCTTGATTAGCGTTATATGACCCTAATGAGGGCCACATGCTGAAATGCATTGGTTTCAGGAATTAACTCAGTATTGCAGGCATTACTTGATTCCTTTGATTCTCAGTTTCCCTGCCTTTTCCATGCACCATGTTAATAAAACATGGCTTTAATGACTGAATGTACACTGTATTTATCCATGATGTCAGAAAGACCGCATCTATAAACAGCTGCAAAAGGGTCACTTGCCTAGATTTTTACATTATGTCTGCACTACAGTTACTCTAAATGCAATTAGGCTATTTGAGATATTCTTTTTATTTGATGCAAAGTAGTCTTTCAAAGTCAAGTTGTAGTTGTAGGGAGTTGCAGAAATTCCTGTATACTATCAGCAGAAAATACAGTACTGCTGTAAATCAGTAAAAACAGTGTCAGAGGTTCAGGTCTTGTTATTGTTTAAGAACAATACACATTAACACACATTAAACCAATCAAATGAGCCCCTGTCCTTGCCTTTAAATGCGCTGCGCGAAGGTGTAATGAAAGTTTACACAACTGACATGGAGGAAGAGAGCAGCAGCCAAGGAGGTTGCTAGGAATTCACCATTCCGACGCTGGCAGCACGCA
This sequence comes from Myripristis murdjan, assembly GCF_902150065.1. Lineage (NCBI taxonomy): Eukaryota > Metazoa > Chordata > Actinopteri > Holocentriformes > Holocentridae > Myripristis > Myripristis murdjan. The sequence goes on from NC_043993.1 coordinate 22,702,897, forward strand.
TAGTTACTGTTGCTATGTCTCACAAGCCATTGCCCTACCTCAGTGCAATCACCTGGTCTCACTTCGGCAGTTGCAACTTCAAGATGTCAGATGATTTAGCTTTAATCCCCAATAAAATAGGACTACCTTATCTAACGACTGACATAACAATGTTCTCCAAGAAGGTTTTAACTAAAGGGCTAAATTATTTTACCTAGCTAACTTAGGCTAGCGACAACAAACAGCTAACGTTATAACGTTACAGCCAGGGGTTAAAGTGGGCCGGAGCCCTCCGGAGCTGAGCTCCGCCACCTTAGTCAAATAAATAAATTATTCAATTCAAACTGGCAGTAGCGCTGCGGACTACAGATCATTTTCGCATGCACAGTCTGCATGGCTCTCTCATAAGCGCCAAGATGCGGTGGGAGGGGCAGGAGTAATGGAAGTTTAGGGCTCCCCCACCGGTCAAATTCCACTTTAACCACTGGTTATAGCTAGAGCTAACGTTGCACTGTTGGACATGTCATTACGCTAGTATATCCCACGGCAGTACTCACGGCTACGTTACTTCTAAACAAATTCATCTGCTTACCTGCTAAATATGCATCAGAGGACAGACGTCTAAGGCTATGCGAACATTAAATCCAAAGGGGTCCTCTGAAGTCTGAACATGCTCGCAGACTGAGCACACATTAACGTTCGTTAAGTCCGGAGCTAAGATGCCTGGTGAACTCCTTTTGACCTCCTTGAGTGAACTGAATCCTTAACTGAATCAACCTCTGGTTTGGGACTGGATAGCTGGGCGGTCTTAGAGCGCCTTCTAGTGTCAAGGACTAGTAACGTTACTAATGTATTGTAAATGCACTGAGAATAATTTTCTTCACCGCAAGACTTCAGGCTAGTAACCTAGTGATACATCGTCGCTAAAGAACTTTGTTTGTGAGACATTAGTTGTACGTGGAATTATGAGGGGCGTGGTCTTGTGAAATCGGCCAATCCTATTGGCTATATTCTCCGGGTCGGAATCGTGAATTCTGGGCTCCCTGAAAGAATAGCAGTGTGGGCTCCTCCACCCCATTCATTGCCACTTTTTTAACTGTGTGTGGGCCCTAGTGGGCCGTGGGCCCTTAGAATTGTCATCACCTTTCCCCCCTATACGACGGCACTGGCAGCAGCAACACACACTCAGGACAATGAGGCCAGTCTTGGCTGCTGGAATGATGCTGGAGCTACCTGCCATCCATCTGTCCATCCATCCATCCATGCATCTATCCTTAAATTTGTCTTCCTCATTCCCCTGTCTTTCCATTACCTACCTGCCTCACATCTCTCTTTTTCCAGCTCTGTCACCGTCTGTTAAAGTTATTGATTTTCATGAGCAAATATAAATTTAACAGTGAAGCCCCCATTTTTCATGAATGTTTTTACCTCAGAGAATAATCCTTGCCATCTTCATATAAATACATGTTTGTTTTACAACTTTTGACTCCATCACTTACTGATGCAACAACCCACTAGACATTAAAACAAAATCTGGTTCATGAAAGCTTTTACATTCGCTGTTCTAAATGCCCAGTGTCTGGCAAGGAACTGATGCATTTTACATTTTCGATTTGTGTGGAATATTTATATATGGAAGAAGAACTGAGTAGTTAACATGAGCAGCGCCAGACACCATGACTGGAAAAAAGACATCACCGTACTGGACACATTGTTTGACTGACAGGTGATCAGGTTGGCTTTCCATTGCGCATGCCAAACGGTGTCAATCTCCTTTGATCTGACATCAGATATGACAGGACAATCGATACTGAGATAAATTTATGTGCTGATTGAGATAGTAGCATTGAATAGTGGTTTTTGTGGGTATTTATTGCATTGTTAATGTGCCTGACATTCTGGAAACCTGCCTGTGAGGTTTTGGTGACACATGCGCACTGCCCGCCTATCAGCCAAACTTCCACTACACCGGCTGCGCTGACTGTAGACCTGGTTTCAGCTGGCGAGCTTTGAGCGCACCTTCGGCGACGCCTTTTGGCACGAAACTGTCACTACGCCAATCTGAATCTGTCGACACCTCCCCCTGCTGCGCCGCCACTGCCATCTCAGCACACCTCGGTCTGCCAAACTACCAAATTGAGTGCGCCTCGGGTTGCACTGCTCAAAAATAGTTCTGCGGGGGGTTCGCCTCCCTGCGCCACCCTGCACCGCGCCGGGAAACAAGAGGCCATAGACTCTAACTTACAGAAACCTCAGTCAGATAAAGCATCAGTGAGTCAGGCAGACTAAACTAACAGATTCAACTAAACAAGTCCTCTGGCCCTGCACTCTCTCTGCTACAAGGAGGTGGAGAAAGGAGGTTAACAAGGGATGCATTTTGGTCATTTTACCAACAAGGGTTATGGCATCCCCCTTCAAATCGCCTACTGAGTCCACCTGAGCTGCATGTTATTGGACTGTGGGAGGAAACCCACACAAACATGGACATAACATCATTCATACAGAATAAGACCAAAGCTGAAATTTACACCAGGACTCTCTTGCTGTCATGTGATCGGGCCACCATGCCGCACCACAACAAATATCACTAGATGCACTAGTTGTCAGCATTACACTGCATTTATGTTTTGAAGATACTGTCTTACAAATAATGCTATTTTACATGTAATTTTCCTGTTTTACAATTGGAGACAAAAATTGCTGCTTTAAGACAGTGTTGTGAAAAATGTTGGAGCTTCTAAAAAATGACAGTCAACACCGCTTCTCATTCAGGCTGATGATATTTACTGATAAAAAAAGTAATGCTGAACAGTTACAATGAGGAAACAGACGCGACATAAAAGGAAACGAGAGAGCAAAAAAAAACTAACTGATCCGTTGCCTAGCAACCTAAAGTTCTTTTGTTGCAACTTAACATCCAAATGCTACTCTAACTGAAGACAACACATTCCTAATTCAAATAAAAACATTTGTTATTGTAACCTATATTATTATTATTAGTCTATTATTATTACTCTATTGTCAGAGAAAAAATATTTACAACATCCTCCCACCCAACGAACAGTTGTTCATCACTATCATGTTCATCACATCACATTGCAATCACTTTAATTAATTAATTAATCTCTAAAGGATAAATTAGTTTGGGATTATATCTGCACTCGGCATCTTAAGATCCGACGACCAGGGCGTTCGGATCGGACGTCATCGCGGGCGGTGTAGTCGACGCAGGAGGAGGGGGAGGAGAGCCGGGGTGCGACTGAGGCTGAGGAGGCTTGGACCCAAGGCTGTGCCGTTACCCAGCCTACTCCTGGCTAACGTCCGATCACAGGAGAACAAAATGGACGAGATACGGCTCAGGCTGACCCAGCAGGGAGAGATCAGACACTGCGGCGTTCTCATCCTAACAGAGACGTGGCTACATGAAAACATACCGGATGAGGCTTTAACACTGGACGGGCGGAGCCTGTTCCGCGCCGACAGAACACAAGACTCCGGTAAGACGAGAGGGGGCGGGCTCTGTGTATACATCAATGATGCTTGGTGCACAGGTGCAGTCAGAGTGGATGGAAAATGTTCACCTGACATTGAGTTTTTACTGCTCAGATGTCGGCCATATTACCTGCCTAGAGAATTCACCAGTGTGTTTGTTGCTGCTGTTTACATTCCCCCGGATGCAAATTCAAAAAATGCACTCCAGGAATTGTATGAGGTCATCAGCAGCCAGATGGCAAAACAGCCAGATGCTGTTATTATTGTTGCTGGGGATTTTAATCAAACAGACCTCAGAACTGTTCTGCCAAGATTCCACCAGCACATCCACATCCCCACCAGAGGAAACAACACACTGGACCATGTCTACACCAATGTTCCTGGCAGCTACAGAGCCCTCCCTCGTCCTCATTTTGGCCAGTCAGACCACATCTCCCTGCTTCTCCTGCCTACCTACATCCAGCTGACAAAAAGGGTCAAACCAACTGTAAAAACAGTTAAAGTGTGGACAGATGAAGCTGCAGCAGCTCTACAGGACTGTTTTGAATGCACGGACTGGCAGATGTTCAGGGATGCTGCTACCCAGGAGAACCATATTGACCTTGAAGAATATGCATCATCAGTGACATCATACATCAGCAAATGTGCTGATGATGTGGTAAAAACAAGGACAGTTAAATCATTCCCGAATGAGAAAGCCTGGATGAATGGAGAGGTGAGAGCTCTATGTAGAGCCAAAAAAGCTGCCTTCAAGTCAGGTGACAAAGAAGCCTACAACACTGCCAGAGCAAAACTGAAAGCTGGCATCAAGGAGGCAAAGCGAAGGCATCAGCAGAGACTGGAGAGAGACCTCAACACCAACAACAGCAAAGACTTGTGGCAGGCGGTCAAAAATGTGACAGGCTACAAAACCAGGAGCGCTTCCATCATGTGTGAGGCCACGTTACCAGACGAGCTAAACACATTCTATGCTCGCTTTGACCTCCTCAACAAGGAATCAGCTGTAAAGTCTACTCCACCTCCAGAGGACCGGCCACTGTCAGTATCCACAGTGGATGTGAGGAAAGTCCTGCTGAAAGTGAATATGAGTAAAGCTGCTGGGCCTGACAACATCCCTGGCCGTTTACTAAAAACATGTGCCAACCAGCTAGTAGATGTCATTACTGACATCTTCAACATATCACTGTCACAGGAGAGTGTTCCCACCTGCTTCAAGACAGCCACCATCATCCCTGTGCCTAAAAAGTCTGCAGTGTCTAATCTAAATGACTACCGCCCTGTGGCACTCACCCCCACCCTGATGAAGTGCTTTGAGAAACTGGTTCTCCAGCACATAAAGAACAACATCCCTGCCAGTCTGGACCCTCAGCAGTTTGCATTCAGAACCAACAGATCCACAGAGGATGCCATCTCCACTGCTCTCCATTCAGTCTTCACTCACCTGGAGAAAAGCAGCACCTACATCAGAATGCTGTTTGTTGACTTCAGCTCAGCTTTCAACACAATCTCCCCCATGAAGCTGATTGGAAAACTGAACACTCTGGGCATCAGTACCACTCTCTGCAACTGGATACTGGACTTCCTCACAAACAGACCCCAGTCAGTTCGGATTGGCAGTCTCTCCTCCTCCACTCTAGTGCTCAACACCGGAGCGCCCCAGGGCTGTGTGCTCAGCCCCCTCCTGTTCACGCTGTACACCCACGACCGCAACCCCCGACATGGAGAGAACTCTATTGTGAAGTTCGCGGATGACACCACCATCATCGGCCGGATTTCCAACAATGATGAGTTCTCATATCGGGAGGAAATCAACCATCTTGCAGAATGGTGCACAGACAACAACCTTCTGCTCAACGTCAGCAAAACCAAAGAGCTGATAGTTGATTTTCGAAAAAAAGAGGCAAAGACACACAACCCTGTCTACATTAATGGAGCTGAGGTGGAGCAAGTGAGCAGTTTTAAGTTCCTGGGAATCAACATAACAGAGAACCTAACATGGACTTCACATATATCTGCCCTGGTTAAAAAAGCCCAGAAACGGCTGTATTTCTTAAGGAAACTTAAGAAAGCAAAATTCCCACGCCAAGTTCTTGTCAGCTTCTACAAAGGAGCGATTGAAAGCATCCTGACTGGAAACATCACAAACTGGCATGGGATGTGCACGGCCCAGGACAGGAAGACTCTGCAACGAGTGATTAAAACTGCCCAAAACATCATTGGCACCCATCTACCAAGCATCAGTGATATCGGGGAGGTGAGGTGCCTGCGCAGAGCCAAAAGGATCCTAAAAGACAACACCCACCCCAGCCACAGCCTGTTCACCCTGCTGCCATCAGGCAAAAGATACAGAAGTATTCGCTGCCGTACAACCAGACTACAGAGCAGCTTCTTCCCTCAGGCTGTGAGACTACTAAATGCACCATCTGCACTCCTCCATGTTTAATAATTTTATTTTCTATACAATCAATTAATCAATCAAGAGGGAACCACACTTTAATTTCATTATTCAACCTGTTGTATAATGACAAATAAACTTCCTTGTATCCTTGTATCCTTGTATCCTTGTATCCTTGTAGTTGAACAGGTCTTCTTAATAAACTGCCTGTGGATGTATGAACTATACAGGAGCGAATGAGTCCATCTCTCCCTGGAAACAGTTCAGTTATCCTGCCTATTTTCCAGGTCTGTCGGGGTGTGTTGTCCTCACCGACCAGGATGACATCTCCCACTTTCAGCTCAGTTGGTGTAGGTGTCTCACATTTGTGAGCTGATTTCAAGTCCATCAGGTAATCCTTTCGCCAGCTGTTCCAAAAGCTGGTTAGGAGTCTCTGCCGGTATCTCCATCGTTTGCCCATGTCTTCTCTATTGACATTTGTTATATGAGAGGGGGGAAGCATAGTCTTTGGTGGTAGAGAGGTCAGTCTTTTACCAACCAGGAAATGGGCAGGTGTGAGTGGCTGGGGTTCTGAGGCATCTTCATGAACATATGAGAGGGGCCTGGAGTTCAACACAGCTTCCACCTCTGTGAGTATGGTTGTTAACTCCTCAAAACTTAAAGATGCTTTCCCCAGGATCTTCCTTAAACATGTTTTTACAGACCTCACAAGTCTCTCCCAGAAACCACCCCACCAAGCAGCTCTCTCAGTGATGAACTTCCATGTGATTCCTCTATCAGTGAAAAACTCTGTGAGCTCTGACCCCTTCAAGGACTTCCAAAGTTCTCTTAAGTCTTGGTCTGCTCTTTTAAATGTTTTGGCATTGTCTGAATAAATGATCTTACAGAGCCCTCGTCTAGCAGTAAATCTCTTCAAAGCCAAGAGAAAATTTTCAGTAGTCTGGTCTGACACTAACTCTAAATGCACTGCCCTAGTGACTGCACAAGTGAAAAGTGCAATATGTGCTTTCTTAGGCTGTCCACTAGACCTAACATAGAGTGGACCTGCAAAATCTACACCAGTTACTTCAAAGGGCGGAGACTCTGTGACTCTGTCTCTAGGTAATGGTGCTGTCACTTGCTGAGCTGGTTTCACCTTTAATCTCCTACAGATGTAACAACGTGATACCACCTGCTTAACTAGCTGTCTCCCTTTTAAAACCCAGTATCTCTCCCTCATTTGAACTAGAGTATCCCTGACTCCAGAATGCATTACTCTCTCATGGCAGTGCTGGACTAGTAGCTCAGAGTATCTGTGGTTTGCAGGTAGCACATATGGGTGTTGCTCCCTGAAGCTGAAATCAGAGTGCTGTAACCTGTCTCCTACACTAATAAGCCCATTTTCATCTAAGAATGGCTTCAAGTCTTTGATTTTAGAGTCCCTGCTGATGTTCTGACCTGATGCCAGCTGACTGATTTCTTGGCTAAAACTCTGCTCTTGTGTCATCTTCACCCAGTACCTTTCTGCTGAAGTGAGCTCCTGAGAAGTTAACTCTCCCTGAATCTTTTGACTAGATCTAGCATTAGCTATGAACCTATTTACCCATGCAGTTATTCTCAGCACTTTCTTTAATCTGCTGTACTTGTCTAGGTCTAACAGTGGTTCAGCTGGTTCAGTGCTGGTGAGCTGTACTGTTGTCTGAAACTTGGACCTAAGCTCAGAGCTCACCTCAGCTGCAACAAAGTCCTCATCTATGCTTTCTGCCTCCTCAGTTGGCAGCAGTGAGGGAGGGCCTCTCCACCACAGCTGGCTCTGGATGAGGTTGTCGACACTCTGGCCTCTGGTGGGTAAATCAGCAGGGTTGTTTTTCCCACTGCAGTGGGACCATTGCTCTGGGTTTGTCAGATTCTGTATCTCAGTCACTCGGTTTGACACAAATGGCTTCCATTTTTGTGCTGTACTGCGTATCCAGTGGAAAACAATCATTGAATCTGTCCACATATGAAGCTGATTCTTCTCCATGTGAAGTGGCTTGAGTAGGTTATTTGCTAACCTTGCTCCTATCAGTGCACCCATAAGCTCCAGGCCTGGTAAAGTCATTTTCTTTAATGGTGCTACTTTTGACTTGGATGCCACAAAACTTGTTACAATGTCTCCATCTTTGTTCGTTCCTTGCAGGTAGGCAACAGCACTGTATGCCTTCTCGCTGGCATCGCAAAAGATGTGCAGTTTCAGTGTCTGTAAGTTTGGCTGGATTTCAATGTGGTACCATCTCGGGATGGCCACAAGATGTAGCCTTGGTAGCTCTGCACACCACTCATCCCATTTTTCAGCCAAATCTGTGGGTAACTGTTCATCCCAACTGATTCCTCTTTCCCACAGCTCTTGAAACAGGCATTTTACCCGTACTGTGAATGGAGTGAGGAATCCTATAGGGTCAAAGATGCGTGCTGATGTCTGTAACACGCTTCTCTTTGTGTTTTCTTTGCCCTTTACAATGTCCAGTAGTCCCTTCAAGTCAAACACAAATTCATCCTTCTCTGATCTCCATACTAATCCCAGCACCTTCAGCACATTTCCACCAGCATCTGTCTCTGTTGTGTGCTCCACTGCACGTTGTGTCCACTTGGCTCTCAAATCTGGTGAATTTGTTACCCATTTGCACAGGTTCATGCCAGCGTGGGACAGGATCTCTTTTGCTGTGGTGGAAACTGAAAGTGCTTCATCAACATCACTTGAGCTGCAGATGAAGTCATCAACGTAGAGAGATTCCTTCAGTGCCTCCACCACTCTGGGCTGCTGACTTTCATACTGTGTTAAGTGTTTTCTTATGGTGGCAGCTAGCAGGAATGGGCTGGGTGACACTCCAAATACTACTCTTCTCATTCTCATAATGCGCAGCTCATTTTCACAGTTCTTGTTTGGAGGTCCATGGAGCCACAGGAATCTAACAGCATCTTTGTCTCTCTCTGCTAGAGCTATCTGCAAGAATGCCTTAGTGATGTCTGCAGTAAAGGCTATCTGGTGTAATCTGAATTTGATTAGCACATCTAGCAGATTTGGATTAAGGTTTGGCCCAGTCAGTAAACAGTCATTTAGGGAGGGGCAACCTTCCTCATGTGATGACGCATCAAACACTACTCTCAATTTAGTTGTTGCTTTATCTTCTCAAATAACAGCATGATGTGGCATGTAGTATTTCACAGTCTCTGGATGCTCTTCTGCTGAGGTGCTCTCAGTTACATCCTCACAGATGCCTTGCTGTAGATAATCTGTGATGACATCATTGTATCTGGAGTACAAAGTTGCATCCATCTTAAATCTCCTCTTGAGGCTTTCAAACCGTCTTTTTGCAACTCTGAAATTGTCTGGGAGTGCTGGTTTGTCAGGTCGCCATGGTAATTCAACTTGATAGTGACCATTTTTGTAAGTTACAGTCTGTTCAAAGTTCTGTAGAGTCTCGGTTTCTGCTGGGCTCTGGGTCTTTTCATTGACAATGCCCAGTGACTCCACTTCCCAGAAGGCATGTAACCGGTCTGAGATTTTTGTGTCCTCTTCTAGGCTGATTTGCATGCAAGTGGTGTCGGTCACACTGGATGATGAAATAGGCCCCTGCAGAGCCCACCCAAAGCTGCTTTCTATGGCCACAAGTGATTCTGAAATTCTCTGGACCTTGCCAGATACCACTTGCCAGTAATAGTCAGCTCCTATTAGCAGTGACAGTTCTGGATCATCAGGACCATCCAGTGGAAAATCAGCCAGCTGCAGACCCTTTCTCTTTAGCTCCTCTTGGATGTGTTCGCTGGGGACCTTTATCACCGCTGTGCACACTTGAGGTGTTTCCACTGCCTCAATCTCTATTTTCTGTTCTGTATTCCACACATTTTGCAGTGAGACCTTCACAATGTTGCTCTGTACTGTCACAGGATCCAAAAGTGTGCAGATGCAGTGTCTCTTTCCCTAGCACTGGTAATCCCAGAGCTTTCACCACACCTTCATGAATGAAGCTTCTCTGGCTGCCTCCATCCAATAGACAGCGCACGATTTTTCTCCCTGCTGGGCCCTCTGTCCATGCTTTCACTGTCTGGAGCAGCACTGTATTCTGTGTATTAGCCTTTGGTTTTGCTGTGCTGGACACAGAAGATACAACAGCCTCTGTACTACCACTACTCACACTTGTCTGGGGTTTATTTTGGTCACACACTGACTGGTGATGTCTGCGTCCACATAAAGTGCAAACACTTTTAATTCTACAGAATTTCGCTATGTGTTTTGGACCCAGGCACACGTAGCATCTTCCCAGCCTCTTTAATTTTTCTTTGCGAGCTAGCACAGAACTGTCAGGGCAATGTTCTGGTTTGTGATTGGGACTATCACAATATATGCAGGTCTGTGGTGCTATACTCGCTGTGTGCAGTGCAGTAGCTGAGGGCATACTCCAACTTTTAGGTTTTCTGTCATAAGAGGGTGCTGGTTTACAGACAGGTCTATTATTTGGCAGAATGTCCCTTTGTGTGTTACCTGGTCTGGTCAGCTGAAGTGCCCTTTCTCTACTCTGAACTTCATTCTGAAGGAATTGAATGAGCTCATGCACTTTCCATTCACCATTTGGATCTGACTTGCGTGTGTAAGCTAGTGCTATGTCCTCTGGTATCAGCTGTAATAGTACTGGGCATAGCAGGCAGCCATAAGTGTCACTGTGAACCCCCATGGAATCCAGGCTGCGGATCTGAATTTCACATTCATCATATAGTTGTCTAAGTGCTGCAACATCTGATGATTTTTTAACAGGGGCAAGGTTCAACAGTTTGGACATATGTGCACTAATTACAATGTCTTTTCTTCCAAAACGGTTCTGAAGTAATTCCACTGCTGCATCATAATTCCTATCAGTCATGCTTAGTCCTGCTACAGCTCTTGCTGCTGTTCCAGTCAGATAGGATCTCAGGTAGCTGAACTTCTCCCTCTTGCACAGTGCGTCATTCTCATGAATAGCCGTTTCATACTGGGACCAGAATTCTTGCCACTGGCTTACTTCTCCGTCATATTTTTCTATCACCAGTTTCGGCAGTTTAACAGTTTGTCTGCTTTCTGATCTTACTGAACCAGAGTTTGCATCACTCATCCGCTCACTCACGGGGTCCCGTGTCGTCCTAATGAGCCTATCGACCCGGGTTTTCAGTGTGATGATGCGGTCCTGGTAGTCCTGAGTGGTCGCAATCTCTGCCTCCAGTTCATCCGTCGGCGTTTCCTCCTCGATGCCGTTGTCCAAGTCCGTTAAAGTTTCCTCTTTGATCGCCAAAACTGACAGCATTTCATGGAGTTTGTCACAGTCAGGTTCATCTTTCCTCACCTCCTCTTCCATACGAGTTAACAGTTTCGTTGTGGAGGTGCGGATCGTCTTTCGTTTCTTTTTCATCCGTTCATAGTGCTCAGCCATCTCCGCTGATAACGGCAGTTAACAGTAGCTTCCAACTTTATCAACGTTCAGAGTCTTTTGTCTTGAATTCCTGGGTTTCGGCACCAAAAAATGTTGTGAAAAATGTTGGAGCTTCTAAAAAATGACAGTCAACACCGCTTCTCATTCAGGCTGATGATATTTACTGATAAAAAAGTAATGCTGAACAGTTACAATGAGGAAACAGACGCGACATAAAAGGAAACGAGAGAGCAAAAAAAACTAACTGATCCGTTGCTTAGCAACCTAAAGTTCTTTTGTTGCAACTTAACATCCAAATGCTACTCTAACTGAAGACAACACATTCCTAATTCAAATAAAAACATTTGTTATTGTAACCTATATTATTATTATTAGTCTATTATTATTACTCTATTGTCAGAGAAAAAATATTTACAACAGACAGCAAGGGGTCAAATGCCTTGAAATGTGACAATTTAATTTCTGTAGCTGTTCTTCTTTAAAATGTTTTAAAAGGTGCATTTAAGGTGCATTTAAGGTAAGCAATGTTTAATGGCTGCAGCAACTAAAAATGAAGATATTCAAAGGGTAGATGGTGTGATGATTTTTTTGTTTGTTTGTTTGTTTGTTTGTTTTGTCACACCCCTTTACAAAGCTGCACTCCCTCCAGGAAAACTATGCATTAAGGATTAACCACTGCTGATTTGTTAGATTAGACTGACACATGTAATGATGTCATGAACACATGGACCTCGTATATGAAGGGTATGCTGAGCCAGTGTTTGATTCATTTGTCTCATTCACTTGCATGACAACTCCATATAGTTAGATGTATTAAGACCAAAGCAGTGTAAGCTCCTGACAAACATGTAAGTATTTTTGGTGCATATCAAACTGACAGTGAATTGATTGTGTCTTTAACTGTCCTTGCTCTGTGTTTTGTTCTCAAATAGTTCTTTTTAATTATTGTTATACAATTGCTTTATAGATTAAATTATGGTATGCTTTTTGCATCATGTTTAGTAATTACATTTAAATGTCTAAAGTAGTTGACAGTGACTGTGTTTCAGGCAAATCTATCTATCTATCTATCTATCTATCTATCTATCTATCTACTGAAACACAGGCATCTGTGGCATCTGTCTATCTAGATAGATAGATAGATAGATAGATAGATTTTTTTTCAAAGTCTCATTCTTAAACAGCTTCATGCATCAGGATTAGTAAAAGTGCTGTTTATGATATTAGTATAGAATTATAGGAAATGGTTTGATGTCTTTATGTGTGCCCTGCCTTGACAGATACTACATTACATTGTGGCCATGAATAACACAACAGGAGCAAACCTGCTGGTGCTGTTTCAGAAGCCTGTAAAAGTTGTGTTTTCCTTAATACCATGTCTATTCTTTCTGTATGTAAATGGTGTCATGCTGTTTACTTTGATGAGAAAGCCTCTCTTTCAGGAGTCCGCCCGCTACATCCTCTTTGGTCATTTGCTCCTCATAGATTCCCTACACCTTATAATGTCTATAGTGGTTTACCTCTTTGCTGTGACCAATGTCAAAATGAATAGCTTTGTTTGTGCTTTTGTGATTTCACTGAGTCGCACCATCACAGATATTTCACCCCTCAACCTTGCTGTAATGTCTCTGGAGAGGTATGCTGCCATTTGCTTCCCACTGAGGCATGCTGAGATTGCCACCAACAGGAGGACACGCATAGCTGTCGCTGCCGTGTGGACACTGGGCTCTTTAGACTCACTCATCAAACTCTCTGTGTTTGTCAGTCTGGAGAAAAAAGCTTTAAACATGCAAACTTTCTGCAGTGCATACAGTCTTCCGCAAAGAGGAATTTATGAAATGTTAAACCAAACCTTCACCATAATGTATTTTCTTTTGGTTGGTATCATTATCATTTACACATACATTGCTACTATAGTTGCCGCAAGGTCAGCCTCGTCCAAGTCATCAACAGCCAGTAAGGCCCACAAGACGGTGCTCATGCATCTGCTTCAGCTATGCCTATACCTTGTCTCCACTACATTTAATATGATTAACACTACTGTATACTGGAACATGATGCCTGTGGTGCGCCGACAAGTTCAGTATGTCCTGTTTATAGTCCTTATCATTTTCCCTAGATGCTTGAGCCCTCTCATATATGGCCTCAGAGATCAGAGCTTCAAACATTACTTCAAATACTATTTTTCATTTGGCCTCAGAAATCCAGTAAAACCATTTGACAAATGATGACACTGTAGATGGTGTGATTTTTTCTGCCACAGAGCAGATATGTAAGCATCAACCTAGATTTACAGTAGGTTTTCTGCTGCTTGAACTTCAAAATAAACATATGTAATGACATGTGTCACTGTGTCCTTTGATTTAGTGTATGGTAAATTGAATGATTAGGTGCTAATGTCAAAGTTGAATGCATTTGCTTTTTCAGATGGCCAAATACATAAACCAAGATGATTTCAATTTTCTGAGGGAGATGTTAGCGTGCGTGATCGGATTAAGATAACTTAGATGGGTATGAATAATTTAAATTAGAACCAAGTTTTCTAGTATCTGGATAAAATGTGGTCAGTGTGTTTGAGGGCCCTGGATTAACCCAAGTTTAACTGTACAGCCTGGCAGGAGTTTTATTTTGCAGGACACAAAAACATGCATGTGAAAAAGATGAGTCAGACAATCATGAACTCACATACAGCTCTATAACTAAAGCTGTTTTTTCTCTGTTTATTTGTAGAGTAATACAACATGTTTTTCAACTCAACCCTTCAAGTTAAATAAATGTCTTCTGTAAAAAAAAAAAAAAAAAAAAAAAATTCTTTCAAAAGTGGTTAACTTTTTAGGGTGCTAGATGGATTCTAAAAAATATGACATTTTTGAATTTATGGCAAACTTTGATGCCACTGTGATAGCCTTTTGAAACTGACAGTGCTTTTTCTCAATTTTCTTAAGTACACAATGTATCTGGTGAAACTTGCTGTGACAGAAGGCAGTGATCTACAATTTGTACTGTACTTTTGTAAACTGAGTTGACAAAGGGATTAAACATTCCACTGGAATAAATGACGTCACATCTTTTTCATGATAAAACATGTTTTAGCATGTGTCCTTGATTAGCGTTACATGACCCTAATGAGGGCCACATGCTGAAATGCATTGGTTTCAGGAATTAACTCAGTATTGCAGGCATTACTTGATTCCTTTGATTCTCACTTTCCCTGCCTTTTCCATGCACCATGTTAATAAAACATGGCTTTAATGACTGAATGTACACTGTATTTATCCATGATGTCAGAAAGACCGCATCTATAAACAGCTGCAAAAGAGTCACTTGCCTAGATTTTTACATTATTTCTGCACTACAGTTACTCAAAATGCAATTAGGCTATTTGAGATATTCTTTTTATTTGATGCAAAGTAGTCTTTCAAAGTCAAGTTGTAGTTGTAGGGAGTTGCAGAAATTCCTGTATACTATCAGCAGAAAATACAGTACTGCTGTACATCAGTAAAGACAGTGTCAGAGGTTCAGGTCTTGTTATTGTTTAAGAACAATACACATTAACACACATTAAACCAATCAAATGAGCCCCTGTCCTTGCCTTTAAATGCGCTGCGCAAAGGCGTAATGAAAGTTTACACAACTGACATGGAGGAAGAGAGCAGCAGCCAAGGAGGTTGCTAGGAATTCTGGGCTCCCTGAAAGAATAGCAGTGTGGGCTCCTCCACCCCATTCATTGCCACTTTTTTAACTGTGTGTGGGCCCTAGTGGGCCGTGGGCCCTTAGAATTGTCATCACCTTTCCCCCCTATACGACGGCACTGGCAGCAGCAACACACACTCAGGACAATGAGGCCAGTCTTGGCTGCTGGAATGATGCTGGAGCTACCTGCCATCCATCTGTCCATCCATCCATCCATGCATCTATCCTTAAATTTGTCTTCCTCATTCCCCTGTCTTTCCATTACCTACCTGCCTCGCATCTCTCTTTTTCCAGCTCTGTCAACGTCTGTTAAAGTTATTGATTTTTATGAGCAAATATAAATTTAACAGTGAAGCCCCCATTTTTCATGAATGTTTTTACCTCAAAGGATAATCCTTGCCATCTTCATATAAATACATGTTTGTTTTGCAGCTTTTGACTCCATCACTTACTGAAGCAACAACCCACTAGAGATTAAAACAAAATCCGGTTCATGAAAGCTTTTACATTCACTGTAAGACCGAACAGTCTCACCAGGTCAAACAAGATGAGATGTATTAACTTATAATTTAAAAACCAACCATTTCAACACAAACGGGCTGAGTCATTTAAACAAATTTCCAGTTTTAAGTTTACATTCATTTACAACTTTGATAATTATGATGTATTGTACTCAAATCATCTGACAGCAACTCCTAAACCACGTGATGACGTCACATACGTCCGTACGTGCTTCGACGCTGATTCGACGTGCCTGTCCGGCAAACTGGGAGTTTGTCCAGAGAATCTCTAATATGGGAAGAAGTGCCACTCTCGTCTAACTTCCGGGTCTCGGAAACACGCCTCTGTCCATGTGAGGGCGCTCGCGGACGAGTGCAGAATGAATGGGAGTCTATGGGGCTACACCCCTAAAAATCCATTTTTCTCTGGAAATAATTTTTTGTCAAGTAATTTGAATACTGTTTAAGTTCACCTATATGTTCTAAAAAGCCGTTCAAAAAGTGTGATGACATCACACTTTGAGAGGTGCTGCTTTACGGCGATTTCCAGAGCCCGTCTCCGGAGAGCAGACGGAGACACTCGAGAGAGCCCGTCTGTGCTATATTAGACATTCTCTGTACACACAAATATCAATTTTGATGGAAAAGTCCTCCTTAAGATGGGGGTTCCCGTTTCTCTTGGTCTTCAGGTGCCATCAAGTGGGATCCCTCGTTGTAAACAGCTGCAAGTCCGTCACTGACCAATCAGCATTCATTAGCAAATGCTAGCGTGTTATGGCCAACAACAGCCCAAACTGTAGGGAACTGAAAGGATATAAGTTCTCGCTAATTTCACTTTTAACCTATAATCCATACTGGACTTTCAGAAACTACAACAGTATTTGCGATTTTTCAACCATAAAGCATGACCTGGTTACTCAAGATAAGAGCTTGTGAGAATTTTTGTGTAGTGGTCTGCTATTTGTCCATAACAATGATGTATTTGCTGCAAGTATTTTTGGGAAATAGCTGTGGCAGTTTGGGGTCACAGGTAACATCTCTGTTCTTGTCCGCAGATGTCGCAGTCTGACGAACCAAACATCGATGACGTACCAGTTGGGCTCCTCTTGATCAGTGCCAATTCAACAGATGCTACATTCTTCTGCCCAGAGAGGATTGCAGTCATGCTTGAGGGTAACATGGTTATTGATCTCCCCACATTTGCTGATGCATTTGTCATGCTTTTTGCACTGATTTATGTGCTGCATCTAAGTTACCCAAAAGCCTTGGCCAATACATTTGACTTTACCCAGAAAGTCTTGATGGGCCTGGAGGATGGGAAGCTGAAGCCTAGGGTGTTGAGCCTTAAAAATGCCATTTTGGAAGTGGAGTAATTTCATGTGTATGGCAAACAAAAACAAAGTTGCTCCTTTACTTGATCCTCCTTTACTTGATACATTTGCACAGGATGCACTTGATACAGTTTGTTTTGTTTTGTTTTTTCTTTTTTGAAAACATCTTAGAGATCTGTTTCTACAGTATTCTCAGTGAATTTTGAATGTGTTACTGTTCAAAAGTGATTTTTGCTGTAGTGTTTGTACTGTATGGATGTGTATAACAGAAATGGCTACAGCAGTACAAATATCTTTTTGGAAAACAGTTTATGTTTTGGAAGTAATGTAAAACAAGTAGTTTCTTAGTAGGGCGTTCATTTTTTGCTGTACTGTACTGCTGTAGCCATTTCTGTGGTATCGTTAATGTATGGGTGATGATCAATGAACAGAACTGTTTATGATAATATTGGATTTGTAAGGCATAGTTTGGGTATTTTAACATGAAGTTGTATTACATCCTGACCATTTGTTCAAAAGAGTAATCCTCAGCTGTAGCTGCGAGAGACAGAGTGAACAATAAATGGTGGTGCCACAGTGTAGGTGTAGGTCCAACTTCAGTTCGCACTTCTCTGTCTCTCTTCTCTCTCTCTGCCTGTTAGAACTCCATCTGATGAAGTTCGGCACCTGTATATTCTGGTTCATAAAGCTATCCCTTTGGCTCTGCTATTGTCTTCATCACTTGTTTCATAGTCAGACATGTTAACGTTAACTATTCGAGCATGTAAACACTGAAACAGCTGATGGAGAGGTGCGCAGCTCTCAGCAGGCAGCAGCGTGCAATGATATGAAGGGAGAGAAAATAGCGCCACGTGAATGTGAGGTCTGACTTTTTTCAGGACACCGGTTTTGTGATTACTCTTTTGAACACATTTTTTTTTTTTGAAGCAAAACACTTTATCTTTGTGACCCCAACAAACTAGCCGGACTACCTACTACAACGCCAGAACTCTGCTCGCAGGATGCAGTGGGGGAAAAGTCACTGTTGATGCACAACACTAATGGTGAGGATGTCATACAACTTCATGCCAAAAAACCTGAACTATCCCTTAAATGATTTTAGCGATTTTAAGCTCTTCAAATTTTTTAACTAACCAAACAGATATTACTGTCTGTTTATTTTATCAATAAACAGTTTTCTTAATTGATTTTTTTTTCTCCCCCCAGAAAAATTGTGTATTTGTAAAATCACATGTGTTTGTCCACTCATAGATGTGGTGGTTCTTTCCTCCGGCCATTTCCTTAGGCCTTTGCACTGTTTTATAAGTACTACCAGTGCTGTATTTTTGATGTTACTGTTGCAGTGTTTGTACTGTATGGAAGTGAATAGGGTTGGCGATATCCTATATACGGTGACAGTTAACAGTTAGATATATTGCCATGTTCATAAGCATGCAATTCCTTTTATTTTTATATACATAATGGTTATGGCAATATTGGATTACTATAATTTTGGCATCAGTGTGATGAAATGCTTGGATTGTCGGATTGTACCTGTACCATGAAAGGAGTTTGTCCACTTCTAGGATTCTAGGATAATCCTCTTGCCATTTTCTAAAGGCACTTGCACTGTTACTTTGCTGTTACTTGCTGTTACTTAATAGAAGAGTAACTTGTATTTAAATTATGTTAATCTGTTTTTAATGTTTACTCAAAGTATGTTTGTATTTTGTAGTCAAAGCTACTTAATACAATTTATGTATTAAGTTTCATGTTTCTTAACATGGAATTTTAAGTTACAACTAAGTGAAATATTTAAGTATATTGAACTTAAATAAGTTAAGTTAATTTAAAGTGAACATTGTCTTGCTAAAAAATTAAATGTTTTATGTCAAACATATCAAATATGTTTTAGTTAGTTATACTTAATTTTAATTAGTACTCTGAAAACAAAAATACTGAGTAGAAATAACAAAATAAAGAAGAGTTTCTTAACTTAAAAAAAGTAGTAAGTTTCACTTTTACCTAGTAAAAAGTACTTAACCAAATATGTTTACTTAACTTACAAAATTGATTAAGTGTCACTTCAAAAATTTTATGTAATCAGTTACAACAATTTTTTTGAGTTGAATTAACTTATCCGGTTTTTACAGTGTTCGCTGTTCTAAATGCCCAGTGTCTGGCAAGGAACTGATGCATTTTACATTTTCGATTTGTGTGGAATATTTAGATATGGAAGAGGAACTGAGTAGTTAACATGAGCAGCGCCAGACACCATGACTGGAAAAAAGACATCACCGTACTGGACACATTGTTTGACTGACAGGTGATCAGGTTGGCTTTCCATTGCGCATGCCAAACGGTGTCAATCTCCTTTGATCTGACATCAGATATGACGGGACAATCGATACTGAGATAAATTTATGTGCTGATTGAGATAGTAGCATTGAATAGTGGTTTTTGTGGGTATTTATTGCATTGTTAATGTGCCTGACATTCTGGAAACCTGCCTGTGAGGTTCTGGTGACACATGCGCACTGCCCGCCTATCAGCCAAACTTCCACTACACCGGCTGCGCTGACTGTAGACCTGATTTCAGCGGGCGAGCTTTGAGCGCACCTTCGGCGACGCCTTTTGGCACGAAACTGTCACTACGCCAAGCTGAATCTGTCGACACCTCCCCCTGCTGCGCCGCCACTGCCATCTCAGCACACCTCGGTCTGCCAAACTACCAAACTGAGCGCGCCTCGGGTTGCGCTGCTCGAAAATAGTTCTGCGGGGGGTTCGCCTCCCTGCGCCACCCTGCACCGCGCCGGGAAACAAGAGGCCATAGACTCTAACTTACAGAAACCTCAGTCAGATAAAGCATCAGTGAGTCAGGCAGACTAAACTAACAGATTCAACTAAACAAGTCCTCTGGCCCTGCACTCTCTCTGCTACAAGGAGGTGGAGAAAGGAGGTTAACAAGGGATGCATTTTGGTCATTTTACCAACAAGGGTTATGGCATCCCCCTTCAAATCGCCTACTGAGTCCACCTGAGCTGCATGTTATTGGACTGTGGGAGGAAACCCACACAAACATGGACATAACATCATTCATACAGAATAAGACCAAAGCTGAAATTTACACCAGGACTCTCTTGCTGTCATGTGATCGGGCCACCATGACGCCCCACAACAAATATCACTAGATGCACTAGTTGTCAGCATTACACTACATTTATGTTTTGAAGATACTGTCTCACAAATAATGCTATTTTACATGTAATTTTCCTGTTTTACAATTGCAGACAAAAAATGCTGCTTTAAGACAGCAAGGGGTCAAATGCCTTGAAATGTGACAATTTAATTTCTGTAGCTGTTCTTTAAAATGTTTTAGAAGGTGCATTTAAGGTGCATTTAAGGTAAGCAATGTTTAATGGCTGCAGCAACTAAAAATGAAGATATTCAAAGGGTAGATGGTGTGATGATTTTTTTGTTTGTTTGTTTGTTTGTTTGTTTGTTTTGTAACACCCCTTTACAAAGCTGCACTCCCTCCAGGAAAACTATGCATTAAGGATTAACCACTGCTGATTTGTTAGATTAGACTGACACATGTAATGATGTCATGAACACATGGACCTTGTATATGAAGGGTATGCTGAGCCAGTGTTTGATTCATTTGTCTCATTCACTTGCATGACAACTCCATATAGTTAGATGTATTAAGACCAAAGCAGTGTAAGCTCCTGACAAACATGTAAGTATTTTTGGTGCATATCAAACTGACAGTGAATTGATTGTGTCTTTAAATGTCCTTGCTCTGTGTTTTGTTCTTAAATAGTTCTTTTTAATTATTGTTATACAATTGCTTTATAGATTAAATTATGGTATGCTTTTTGCATCATGTTTAGTAATTACATTTAAATGTCTAAAGTAGTTGACAGTGACTGTGTTTCAGGCAAATCTATCTATCTATCTACTGAAACACAGGCATCTGTGGCATCTGTCTATCTATCTAGATAGATAGATAGATAGATAGATAGATAGATAGATAGATAGATTTTTTTTCAAAGTCTCATTCTTAAACAGCTTCATGCGTCAGGATTAGTAAAAGTGCTGTTTATGATATTAGTATAGAATTATAGGAAATGGTTTGATGTCTTTATGTGTGCCCTGCCTTGACAGATACTACATTACATTGTGGCCATGAATAACACAACAGGAGCAAACCTGCTGGTGCTGTTTCAGAAGCCTGTAAAAGTTGTGTTTTCCTTAATACCATGTCTATTCTTTCTATATGTAAATGGTGTCATGCTGTTTACTTTGATGAGAAAGCCTCTCTTTCAGGAGTCCGCCCGCTACATTCTCTTTGGTCATTTGCTCCTCACAGATTCCCTGCACCTTACAATGTCTATAGTGGTTTACCTCTTTGCTGTGACCAATGTCAAAATGAATAGCTTTGTTTGTGCGGTTGTGATTTCACTGAGTCGCACCATCACACATATTTCACCCCTCAACCTTGCTGTAATGTCTCTGGAGAGGTATGCTGCCATTTGCTTCCCACTGAGGCATGCTGAGATTGCCACCAACAGGAGGACACGCATAGCTGTCGCTGCCGTGTGGACACTGGGCTCTTTAGACTCACTCATCAAACTCTCTGTGTTTGTCATTCTGGAGAAAAAAGCTTTAAACTTGCAAACTTTCTGCAGTGCATACAGTCTTCCGCAAAGAGGAATTTATGAAATGTTAAACCAAACCTTCACCATAATGTATTTTCTTTTGGTTGGTATCATTATCATTTACACATACATTGCTACTATAGTTGCCGCAAGGTCAGCCTCGTCCAAGTCATCTACAGCCAGTAAGGCCCACAAGACGGTGCTCATGCATCTGCTTCAGCTATGCCTATACCTTGTCTCCACTACATTTAATATGATTAACACTACTGTATACTGGAACATGATGCCTGTGGTGCGCCGACAAGTTCGGTATGTCCTGTTTATAGTCCTTATCATTTTCCCTAGATGCTTGAGCCCTCTCATATATGGCCTCAGAGATCAGAGCTTCAAACATTACTTCAAATACTATTTTTCATTTGGTCTCAGAAATCCAGTAAAGCCATTTGACAAATGATGACACTGTAGATGGTGTGATTTTTTCTGCCACAGAGCAGATATGTAAGCATCAACCTAGATTTACAGTAGGTTTTCTGCTGCTTGAACTTCAAAATAAACATATGTAATGACGTGTCACTGTGTCCTTTGATTTAGTGTATGGTAAATTGAATGATTAGGTGCTAATGTCAAAGTTGAATGCATTTGCTTTTTGAGATGGCCGAATACATAAACAAAGATGATTTCGATTTTCTGAGGGAGATGTTAGCGTGTGTGATCGAATTAAGATAACTTAGATGGGTATGAATAATTTAAATTAGAACCAAGTTTTCTAGTATCTGGATAAAATGTGGTCAGTGTGTTTGAGGGCCCTGGATTAACCCGGGATTAACTGTGCAGCCTGGCAGGAGTTTTATTTTGCAGGACACAAAAACATGCATGTGAAAAAGATGAGTCAGACAATCATGAACTCACATACAGCTCTATAACTAAAGCTGTTTTTTCTCTGTTTATTTGTAGAGTAATACAACATGTTTTTCAACTCAACCCTTCAAGTTAAATAAATGTCTTCTGTAAAAAAAAAATCTTTCAAAAGTGGTTAACTTTTTAGGGTGCTAGATGGATTCTAGAAATATGATTACATTTTTGAATATATGGCAAACTTTGATGCCACTGTGATAGCCTTTTGCTTTTTCTCAGTTTTCTCAAGTACACAATGAGGACCACATGCTGAAATGCACTGGTTTCAGGAATTAACTCAGTATTGCAGGTATTACTTGATTCCTTTGATTCTCAGTTTCCCTGCCTTTTCCATGCACCATGTCAATAAAACATGGCTTTAATGACTGAATGTACACTGTATTTATCCATGATGTCAGAAAGACCGCATCTATAAACAGCTGCAAACAGCTGCCTAGATTTTTACATTATG
This sequence comes from Myripristis murdjan, assembly GCF_902150065.1. Taxonomy (NCBI): domain Eukaryota; kingdom Metazoa; phylum Chordata; class Actinopteri; order Holocentriformes; family Holocentridae; genus Myripristis; species Myripristis murdjan. The sequence goes on from NC_043993.1 coordinate 22,725,713, forward strand.
TCTGCACTACAGTTACTCTAAATGCAATTAGGCTATTTGAGATATTCTTTTTGTTTGATGCAAAGTAGTCTTTCAAAGTCAAGTTGTAGTTGTAGGAAGCTGCAGAAATTGCTGTATGCCATCAGCAGAAAATACAGTATTGTTGTATATCAGTGAAGACAGTGTCAGAGGTTCAGATCTTGTTATTGTTTAAGAAAGGACAAACAGTTCAAACACTTGGGGCTCTAGTTTCCCGGCGCAGCGCAGGGTGGCGCAGTGAGGCGCACCCTGCGCAGAGCTAGTTTCGACCAGCGCAACGCGCGAGGCGAACGGTTTCCAAGTTTCGCAGACGGATCTGCGCCGAGATGGGAGTGGCGGCGCAGCAGGGGGAGGTGTCGACAGATTCAGCTTGGCGCAGTGACAGTTTCGTGCCAAAAGGCTTCGCCGAGGTGCGCCAAAAGCTCGCCTCCTGAAACCACGTCTACTTTCGGCGCAAGGCGCAGCGGGGCTGGCGCAGTGGAAGTTTGGCTGACAGGCGGGCAGTGCGCACACGTCACCACAACCTCACAGGCAGATTTCCAGAATGTCAGGCACAGTAACAATGCAATAAATACCCACAGAAACCACTATTCAATGCTACTATCTCAGTCAGCACATAAACGTATCTCCATATCGACTGTGCCGTCACAACTGATGTCAGATCAAAGGAGATTGGCACCGTTTGGCAGCGTAATGGAAACCCAACCTGATCACCTGTCAGTCAAACAATGTGTCCAGTACGGTGATGTCTTTTTTCCAGTTATGGTGTCTGGAGCTGCTCCTGTTAACTACACAGTTTTTCTTCCATATATATTTAAATATTCCACTCTGGGTTTCCGTTATCCGGTAATCACCGGACTATGACTGGTAAAATCTGCCAAAGTCCGGTAATTTTTAAATGTCCGGTGAAAATATTCACAATTTGAATTTTATTAAAACAGTCAATTTCCACGTAATTTTATTTGTAATTAAAAAAAAAAAATAGACTGCGTGATCCCTGTCTCCGGTGTACCAGAGGGAGAGAGAGGGTTTTTTTCTGCAGAACCGGATCAAAACAGCGCAGCAAAGTGGCCTGGGGCAGAACAAGGTCACAAGACTGATGCGCATTGCAAGTTGCGGAGAGACACTTGAGACTTTTGATTTTAATTCAGCTGATGAATTAAGTTTTTATTGCATCTATTTGATTTCAAGTTGGCAGCACGCCGCGTTATTAAAATGATATGAGCCCATTTTTTTGTTTGCAAATTGTAGTTGCAATTGTATGCAACGTTCATGTTAAAAGAGCACAGGCTTGTGCAATATTTATTTATTTATTTTAGACGTTACGCACGTGAGTCAATTGACGGCACTAACTTAATTTGATACAGCCTGCTTTTCAATAAAAAGATTACGCTATAAATTGACATGCCTTGATATCATTCTTATATACCCTGCATATAATTTTAAGCTCAGTAAATTCAGATAATATTTGACCGGAATTTCAAACATTTGTCCGGTAAATTGAAAACCTGCCGGTCACGTTGTCCGGTGCCAATTTTTTCTAACGGAATCCCTGATTTGCCCTGCGATGGACTGGCGACCTGTCCAGGGTGTTTCACTGCCTTCGCCCTATGAGCGCTGGGATAGGCTCCACCACCCCCCCGCGACCCTAGTGAGGATAAGTGGTTTAGAAGATGAATGAATGAATGAAACCCTGATTCCACACATATCGAAAATGTAAAATGCATAGGTTCCTTGCCAGACAATGGGCGTTTAGAACAGCGAATGTAAAAGCTTCCATGAACCGGATTTTGTTTTAATCTCTAGTGTGTTGTTGCATCAGTAAGTGATGGAGTCGAAAGTTGCAAAACAAACATGTAGGCTATTTATATGAATATGGCGAGGATTATCCTTTGAGGTAAAAACATTCATTAAAAATGGGGGCTTCACAGTAAAATTTTTATTTGCTCGTAAAAATCAATAACTTTAACAGACGGTGACAGAGCTGGAAAAAAAGAGATGCGAGGCAGGCAGGTAATGGAAAGACAGGGGACTCAGGAATTTAAGGATTCGAAGAATTCGAAAGTCTCAAGTGTCTCTCCGCAACTTGCAATGCGCATCAGTCTTGTGACCTTGTTCTCCCCCGGGCGACTGGGGGAGAACAAGGTGCGCTGTTTTGATCCGGTTCTGCAGAAAGAAAAAAAAAAACCCTCTCTCTCTCTCTCTCTCTGGTACACCGGAGACAGGGATCACGCAGTCTATTTTTTTTTTTTTTTTTTAAATATATAAAAATAAAATTACGTGGAAATTGACTGTTATAATAAAATTCAAATTGTGAATATTTTCACCGGACATTTAAAAATTACTGGACTTTGGCAGATTTTACCAGTCATAGTCCGGTGATCACCCGATAACGAAAACCCAGAGTGGAATATTTATATATATGGAAGAAGTACTGTGTAGTTAACACGAGCAGCGCCAGACACCATGACTGGTAAAAAGACATCACCATACTGGACACATTGTTTGACTGACAGGTGATCAGATTGGGTTTTCATTACGCATGCCAAACGGTGCCAATCTCCTTTGATCTGACATCAGATGTGACGGGACAGTCGATATGGAGATAAATTTATGTGCTGATTGAGATAGTAGCATTGAATAGTGGTTTTGTGGGTATTTATTGCATTGTTAATGTGCCTGACAATCTGTGAGGTTTTGGTGACGTGTGCGCACTGCCCGGCTGTCAGCCAAACTTCCACTGCGCAGGCCCCACTGCGCCTTGGCGCACCTCGGTCTGTGAAACTTGGAAACCGTCCGCCTCTCGCGTTGCGCTGGTCCAAACTAGCTCTGCGGGGTGCGCCTCACTGCGCCACCCTGCACTGCGCCGGGAAACTAGAGCCCTATATGTCTAAAGCCAGCCACAGCATTGCTTTATAAGTCTAAGCATATAGGCGGAAATCCCAGGGGGTCAGGGGGGACAAGACCCCTCCATCCATAAAGTTGCCCCCCAGTTTTTTGTCACTTGTTGTGAGTGTGTGTGTGATTTGCAATGTTTGTGACCCTTTTCTAGTTTCATTTATTCTGTTTGGTGACTGTATTGTTTACTCTGAAAAACACACTGGATAATATTAAAGGATTAAAAGTAATTCATTTAAATATTAGAAGTCTTGTACCCAAGATTGATTTGCTTCGTACATGGGTTTTTCTTCATAGACCAAATATTATTACACTTTCTGAAACATTTCTTAACAGTGATATTTCTGATAATGAAATTAGCATTACAAATTATGTCTTATACAGAGCTGACAGAATTTCCAGACATGGAGGTGTCGCTATTTATGTTTCTGAGGACATTGCATCTGAAATAGTTATTCCCCCTGTTGAACCTCAGGATTTTGAGTCAGTTTTTGTGAAAATTGTTTTCCATACAAATAAGTGTTTGCACATAGGGAGTATACAGACCACCCTCTTCCCCAGTGAATTTCTTCAATAATCATCTCATCTATTACTTCTATTTCTACCATGAATGAATTAATCCTATTAGGCGATTTCAATAGAAATTGGCTAGACAAGTCGTCTGACACAGTTAAAAGAAAATTTAATGGTATAAATCTTACTCAACTAATAAATGAACCCACACGAGTCACCAAGACAACAAATTATTTGCTTGATTGGATACTTGTTTCACATCCAAATAGGATTATAAAGTCTGGTGTTATGTCAGATTGCTTCAGTGATTATTCAATCATTTACTGCGTATTGAAAATTAAACTCCCCAAGTCACCACCAAAGTTGATCAAGATTAGACAGCATAAGTAAATGGATTCTGATTTATTTTGTAATGATTTGATTAACATAAACTGGGACCGGTTTCAATTAATACCTAATGACACCTAGGACTTTTTTAACACTGAGTATAATGAAGTGCTTGACAGACATGCTGCATGGAAAATGGTTAAGGTCAGGGGTGAACATCTACCCTGGATCACCCCTGAACTTATTTGTCTCTTTAGGCAGAGAGATAAAGCATGGTCAACTTATCGCAGGACGAGAAACAAGGCTGATTGGGAAGTTTACAAGCAACTTAGAAACCAAAGTAAAGTTAAAACTCATACTGCCAAGTCTAATTATTACAATGATTGTTTGAACTCTAGTTTCAAAAATCCAAAACAATTTTGGCAAAAAATTAAATCTATTACGAATACCAAAGAAAATCGTACTATTACTCAAATAAGAGTTGATGATACAATTTTACATGACCCTTTTTCTGTAGCTCAAGCACTAAATCAGCATTTTTCTTCTTTTCTGTTCTACTCTCCTTCCTGTTTCATATACCAGTGACTTGTGCGGTAACACTCCACATTCCTGCAGCGCCTCATTTTTATTCAGAAAAATTATGCCAACTGAAGTATTGAGTGCCATCATAGAATCCAATGGAAACAGTAGGGCTGGACTTGACGGTTCAGAAAATAAATATATTAAATTAGCTGCCAATGTTCTAATGTATCCTCTTGCAGATTTATTTAATCTTTCATTATCAACAAGTGAATTACCTACTATCTGGAAATGTGCAAGAATTACTCCACTCCATAAAGGAGAAGATGCTCTAAACTGTAATAATTACAGACCTATATCTATTTTTTCTTCAATTGCAAAAATCTTTGAAAAATTGATTTATTATCAACTTTCAGAATACCTCAAGATTAACAATATCTTATCACCCTCTCAGTTCAGCTTTAGATCCAATCACTCAACAACTACTGCCCTGTTGAAAATAACGAATGATATTTTTACCGCTGCTGGTAAAGGTGAAGTTACTGGTGCAATATTCATAGATTTAACCAAGGCTTTTGATTTTGTTGACCGTTATTTGCTGCTCGGTAAACTTCATAATATAGGTCTCTCTAGTAATGCAATTCTGTGGTTTAACTCCTATTTCCATTGCAATAGATGGCAAATGTTCTGATTTGTTGTTTCAGGAAAGGAGTGTACCCGAAGGATCAACCTTGACACCCCTTCTTTCTTCTTTATATGTTAATGATTTACCATCTATCTTCAATAACTCTTGTGCTCACCTATATGCAGATGACACCGTCATTTACACCTCGAAATCAACTCTATCCGAAGTTCAAGCCACCCTTCAATCTGACTTCAACAGACTTGAAGGCTGGCTCTTCCATAACAAATTACTTCTTAATAAAAACAAATCTTTCACCATGATCTTTGGTACCAATTATAAGTTGAAATCCACTTCAGGTGTTATATCATGTAAAGATGGTACTCCTTTGGAGATAGTTGATAAAAATCAAATACCTTGGTGTATGGCTAGATCCTACCTTATCATTTAAAGTGCACATTGATTATATTGTCCGTAAGGTTAACTGTCAAATTAATATGCTACATAGGTGCTAATCAACTTATTCTTCAAATAATAGATAACCTTATTTTTCTGTTCCACGTACAAATGATCTATCTGGTAGAAAAGCATTTATGTTTAAAGCTCCAAATGATTGGAATCACCTACCTGTGGGTATTAGATCTTCTCCATCCTTAAGCTGTTTTAAACAAGCCCTGTTTTCCTATTTGGAAACAACTTGTTCATGCTTTCACTGAATCTGTCACCATTTGTTATTGACATTTTGTACAAACTGACATCGCAACTTGTTTGAATGGTTGTTTGTTTGTCCTGTCTTGTTAGATTATTTTCCATTGTATTGTCTGTTTTTTATTGTATTGTATCTTACTCTTTTGTATTGCGCGGTACTGGGTTGCACGTGCTTGTTTTTTATTTGTTTGTTTGTTTGTTTTGAAAGTGATGTGTGTGGGCCTGCATCAAAAACGAGTTGCGACAACTCAAGGGGTTTATCCTACGAATAAAGTTTCATTTCTACACTAATAAATAATTAAATTAAATATAGTAATATTCGATGACAGCACAATGCAAGCGGTGCTATTTATAAATGTAAAATAGTGTGTTTTAAGTGTTAAAAATTCATGAACCCCCATGCCTCAAAGTGGTTTGGTCCGCATCCTGCTCAGCTCGGTAACTTTCAGTCAGTCCGTCAGCCCGAGAGGCAGCAGCCTGATAAGAACTAGCAAGAAAACCTCCTCAAGTGAAAGCCAGTAAGTCATCACACCACTTGTTCACCAAGCACAAGGTTGTAATATGAAAAGCGATATTTTTCCCCTGCTTGATCCAAAACCTGCCTCTTTCAGCTCCCTGTTTAAGCTAATAGCTAATGATTGTTTACAAGCTCAAGCAAGTGCAGGACAGTGGAGGAGAGAGAGGACAGACCACAGGAGGAGCAAATACTGAGCTTTTTATTCTTTCAAAAAGTCTGTCAGGATATTAATGTCAGATATAGTTCATATTTTACTGATATTTTGAATTTGTATCTAGATAGATATCTATGTATTATTATTATTATTATTATTATTTTGAATTTAAGTTGCATTGTTATGTGGCATAGTTTAATTTATCTATCTATCTATCTATCTATCTATCTAAAAAAAAAAAAAAAAAAAAAGTGAATTTCCCAGTTTGGGATCAATAAAGTATACCTATCTATCTATCTATCTATTTATCTATCTATCTATTTCATTTTCTTATTTTATCTAAAAGGGACAGTGTACAGCTCAAACATATACTGCATGTCACTATTTGATGCCATATCTTGCTTTGTTTTTTGTTGACACTACAATAAATATGTTTTTTGAAGAATAGTTTGATGTAGTTGGATTATTCAAGGTATTTCCTCTAGTTTTACAGCTTATTTTGAGTTTCTAGTTCTTGTAAAGCTACTTTGATAGACTGTAGTGGAAATAGAACACTGAGCAAAGACATTTGGTTAGAGAGTTATTGCTTTTAAATAGCATTATTTAAAACATGAACATGCTGAGGGCTCAACACTGTATGGCAAATTTCAAAGGAGTGTAAGAGAGAAAGACGGAGGTACAGTTGTACCAGACAGCAATTTTTTCATGCCCCCCCCCCCGCCAACAATTACTCTCAGAAATTTTGCTGTTTATTGTCCCCCCCAATAATGGGATTTCGTCCCTGAGTCTAAGTATTACTGTAAATCAAGGAAAATTCAGTTCAGTGCCAACCACCTTATGTAACTATTACCTCAACACAATAGGATTTCAATGAAGATACAAGTGCCTTTTTACCTTTTAATTTTCAGGGTCAGAATATGAAAGAAGCAGAATACTCGTCATGAAAACACATCTCTAGCAGCTTATGCTATTCTCCAGGCCTTGACTATGTAACTACAGCTCCTTGAAGACAGAGAACAAGTATAAGGTGAGGTATGGGAGGAAAGGCCTTCATACATCTGCAGATAAAACTGGATCGTGGAGCTATAGCCAATGATTAGGTGATGTTAACGAGAGAGTGATATTATAATATGAAAAAAACCTGATGTAAATTGTAACAAATTCTGAGCATGCAGATCGTCTCTTCACTCTTACTGAACCTACGTGTAAACAGTTTATCGTTTTAGCCAGCAGATGTCACCTTTGGTTTATGAGTAGTTTTACAGACGTCCTGACCACAGACTGCAAATAATTGCCCAGACTGTATCAGTGATTGCATCCCTTTAGCGCTGTATGTAAGGCTGGCTTTACAAAGGTGCAACTTCAGTGCAGCTTCATGGCAGTGGAACTTAGTTGTAGTGGGGTTACATAGTGGAGCCATCCAATGAAAAGCAAGAACTGCTTTGCATCATCATTTGGAAAATTCAGAACAGTGACATAGCTACAGTTGACGTTTCATTTGCAACCTGCAACAAACTGAAATGAGTTTCACTGCAGGAAGTCTTAAGTAAAGGAATGTGGTGGGAAAGAAAAGAAAAGCTGGTTATTGTGGAAATTAGTGAGGTTCACGGTGTGTTCTATAATTATTTATCACGCTTTCATGTGAAAATTAAATTCCTGCTCCCTCTGTTTGTTCCCCCGGTCCAGATGGGCACTTGTACAGGAGAAAGGACAGAGACAGAGAGACCAATTTATGTGGGTAAACAGGGAGGGAGATGCTGACCCACAGTATAAAAGAAGTGTTTGAGAGGGAGGTGGACTAATTTAACTGATCTTTACTTCGGCACAGTCCTGAAGTCCCTCTCAATGCCTCCCCAGCCCACATGAAAGAACACTTGAGGCCTTGAACAACATTCCAGGCACAAAAAAGCACCTGGTGATAGAGAGCAGAGAGTTAGAGGGGGAGCAGAAGGGGACTGCTGTTGTCATGATCACAAAATCCTTCGCATTCTCAACCAAGAAAGTGAATGCTCGATGTCTTAATGGTGGCTACATCTTGGCACTTATGGCTTCTTTTAATTTGAATTGGCATGGGTGTTACTTTTGGTCTCCTGCAGGATTTGCATCACCTTATCCATGGTGATGTTTTACAAAAATGCGAATTTATTTCCTAGTTAAATATGTGGACATGGGACAGTATTAGGTAGAGAGAGAGAAAGACAGAGGAAGAGCTTATCTGTTTGGTAATTAACTGAGATGTAACATGAGGAAAAACCCTGAAGCTGATTTCAGATTCGATGTTTGTTTCTATGGTGAAATTTTTATACATGGAGGCTATAATTTGACTTTATCTATATTATTAAAATTCTATCAACTAAATATGGGCATCATCTGAATTACTGGCAAGGTCAAAACTTGCCAGTAACCTTTTAGAGGTTTTATGCACAAAAGTGAGGTGAATATACACACAGGTGCATTAGGATAGAAACCTAAAGTGGACTTGGATTGCAAAACATTTTATTGTGCTTTTTGATTTGGCACGTTCGGGAAATACAGATTTCTTAGATGTTAGGAGGAGCTGAGAGTTAAATTTTGAAAGCAGACTGCTGAGGTGAGAAGGACATAAAGCAAGGAAAAATGTGAGGCAGAAGACAGAAAAACAAACAATGGTGTACTGGATGTATTTTGCAGGGCATGATAATTTAAGGTCTGAGTGGGGCTCATCATGAGCTAAAAGAAAGATCATGTAGACTGCTGGAAAAAAAAAAAGTTCACTGTTGCATGATGAGGGGTTCTGGAAAAGTGAGTAGGAAAACTTTACAGGATCCAATGTGGCTGTGATTTTGCGAAAGCCCTCAGATTATACAGCTGAGCGTGTCTGTTAAACTGGGCTTCTCTCTCCCTCAGGAAAAATGCTTTTTTTTCACAGCAACATGTTACTTTCATGTTGCAGTGTGACAGCCGAGGCGTACGTTTCTGTGTGGTGCTGCCTCTTGTCTGAACTTACTCTCCCAATCTTAAATCAAAGAACAGCGAGAACATCCAGTGCACTGATTCTACGCCTTTCCAGGGAGATACAAAGACATGCTCTTGTGCTCATGTGCACACAGGCACGCTCACACACTCACGTTTGCAGTATCGAATTGGAGATGAATGGGATAGCAGGAGAGAAATTGTATCCCTTGTGACTCTCCAGAGGACAGCGCTGAGACTCAAATTAAAGCACTGACCCGGTTAGCTTTCTGTCAGCAGGAGGGGTGCTCCCCCACATTTACTTTGCAAAGATTAACTTGCTTGACTGGCTGAACTATGGGCAGCAGCCCAGCGGACATATGTTTGCACAGTAAGAACAGACACACGCAACTGACAGATGAAGACTTACCAGTGGCATATGTGCAATACTCACTAACCTTACTGAAGTGTCATATTCACAGCAACCCCGGGACCAATCAAGGATTATTTTGCAGACCATGAAAGATTCAGCTGTTCAATATTTTATATGAAAGCATCACCGGGTCAAGTGTATATCCTTAAAGGGGGGGAAAAAAAGCACAGTAAGCCTATAATAAAATTTGGAAGGGGAAGGATGTAAAGCTGAATGATATAGACACTGATTGGTCTGTTCTGATAAATATATATATATATATATTTTTTGCTAAGTAACTGCATTTTTGTACATGCAATTGGTATTATTATGCTGTTTTTTGTTTGTTTGTTTGTTTGTTTGTTGAAGAATGTCCAGTTTTTACTGTTGCTACACTTAAAATTTCAATCAAGTGTGAATCTATTGTCACATCATATATCGTATCGCAATCAAGATATTTGGAATAAATATCGAGGTATGAAATGTCCATATCGTGCAGCCCTGGAAGGATGCAATGCAAGCTATGCAAAGTTCACAGCCAAATAGAGTTTTCTTTTAGGGATAATATAGTGACACCACCAAATGCCACTCAGTATCTTTATAAACTGAATACCCTAATGACAATATTATTATAATAATGGTATTTTTTTTTTTTTTTTTTTAACAGGGGATTCCATTTAATGAAACCTGACTACATCCTGTGGGTTTCTCTTACATGCATAACACATTAATACATGAACATGCATCTTCACAGAGTGGGCATAAGCCCAGCAGGGAGAAGGCAACAAAGAATACAGTTCACAGTGATGTGATGGGCACAATCTATGTCGGCTTTTCAACAGAGATGACGTAATGTGTACATGGATGGATCATTCTTCGCGGGGCAGTTTGTAGTACAATCCGTATGGATGACCGTTCATTTCGATTGGCAGGTGAGCTCCCGTCTCCCTGCTCCGCGCCGGGTAATGGTACAGTCCAAATGCAGTTTGGAGTTGTTGCCGAGGAGGTTCCATCGTTTAGCACATACCGTTAAATGGGTTCGCCGCTGCAAGAAGCCTCTTCTCCACAAGAACACAGTACTGCTTTGAAAATGTTACTGTCCTGTCACTGGACTTACCCCGCCAACCAGGGCAAGACCGCATTACTTCACCTCTTCTTATGCACGATTTCAGGTAGGTTGCACATCTTTAAGGTACTTGAATTTTTTTTCTTACTAAACAGAAGTTTTGCGAAACAGCCGGCTCACCCTGTTCGTCATGAATAAGTCTCAGCGTAGCCGGCAAAATGTCTTAACTACGTTGTTTATACTTAAATTTGAATTAAAAAAATGATTTCAAGTTGCAATTCTAAAGCCTTGTTTGCACAGCAACTACCATCTCCACAGCAGAGGAAACTTGCAAAGAAGTTGACTTCAATGCTGGGGAATGGTAGCTAGCTAGCGCCACCACCGCTGATGATGGTGTGACCCGCGGCTGCCATAGAAACACTCCCTAGAAACCGCCGAGGAGCGGAGCCGCTGATACACAGTTACTCGTAACGTTACCCAGCCTACAGTTGTTGGGTCATTGCAGATTTCACTGGCAGCCATATTAGCTCCACAAACTGATTCTAGGAAAGTAACATGGTGCTGCTACGCCAGCTGGGGGGGTTAAAATGTTTGGCAACTTACCTTGGCGATGTCATGGAGGGCAGCAATGAATGTATCCTACTACCCCCCCATCCAAGGTCCTGCTAAGGGTCAGCAACATGGTGCTTGTGGTGGAGCCGGGGCTTGTGATGCAAAGACCAAGAGGTGGCATCAGTGGTCATTTAATAACTCCACTTCTGAAAACACGCGAACTTGGAGCTGAGTATTGCAGAATATGGGACACATGATAAAAAAAAAAAAAAAAAAAAAGAACAAGAACAAGAATAGCCTGTAACAGTTTAGTTCTGTTCTGTCTATACACACCATTCTGTTCTACTGTTCTTCCCGTTGTTAATAATGGACGTTTCAACATTGCATTGGTGAACACTAGTCTTGACCTCTCTGGCAAAACAGTGTTCAAAAGCATAGTTTGTTGAGTGAACAGTATTGAGTATTATTATTTATTTTTTTAAACTGACATAGTCAGGTTTGAGCTTTGTGATATTAATAGCACATACTGCAGTATTGCTAAATATTGCAATTTGATAGGTGCAGATTTTTTTTCTTTTCCTGTTTTTTAAATTAGATACCAATCACCATAAGTTGATTCTAAATATGCAACTTGATATTGCTGGGTTTACATAGTGCAGATGAAATGCAACTTTCTTATAGCTTAGTTGTGTGCTCCACAGGAGAACCATCCAGTGAAAATCATGAATTCCATTTGCATTTTCATATGGGATTTTCCATATGGGTTTGGCGACACAGCAACAGTAAAATGCACTTAGTTGCATCCATGCATGGCATTGTGTAAAGTGAGTTTTGCATTGTGTAAAGCCAGCATACGTCACACCAGATGCACGACAGTTCTTTCTTTGGTAGGCTTCTGAAACATAGTCTTGTTCCAGTAGTCAATTCTATGATTTTGTTTTTTTCTTCCAGGAAATTGTGTGGACTCAATTGATATTTATTGTTAAATATGGGTTAGAAATGTATCTAAGTAACCTTAAACGAGCCTAATCATAAAGCACAGGACATGTCTGACCTCACCCTCATGTCACCAGGAGGTACGCCTTAAGACAGACACGCTAAATTGTTGAAAATTGAGATAAAATTTGTTCGACCACTGTGCCCAGAATTAGTTGAGTAGTTTAGTCCCATGTCTCTGCCACAATGTGTGCATCCTTAGTCAATCAGGCCAGCACTGGTCATACTGGCCTGAGAGTGTTGTTTGCTGATGTTTACTTTCCCTTGCTACATTCCCACTAGAAAAAAAAGGGACTGCACTGCTCACTCTATCCTACTTGTAGCTTGTGCCTCGCTTGTAGGCCTAATTAATGTTGACAGTTTGCAGTTTGCTGACTTCTCAGTTGAAAAGTCTTGCTATCTTTTGTAAGGAGAATATTTGTTAGAGTTATTTTGCAACCAGTTTGAGTAGTAAAAAAAAAAAAAAAACAGCAGAGCAACAATAGTGTGCAAAAACAAAATGATGCAATCATTGTTGTTGACTGCAATGTTTGGTACCCCTTGTGTCCGTGTAGTTAGGATGGCCAGTTGCACACTCACTCATTACTTAACTCAGACACAATGACAAGGCTGATAAAATACATTTTGAAATTTATAGCTTCATCTTATCTTTTATGTTAACGAATGCATAATATAGGTTGAACAATATTCCAGCCTGTGGAAGCTGTCATCCCTAACAAGAACGAAGGGCAGCAACTGGCTTCTTCTGGCAATAGGAAGATGAGCTCTGACATCTCCTACTATGCTGACTGTGCAGAAATTATCAGGAATAATGTAAAGGAGAGTGGCAATCTAGATGATTATTTTTATTGCCATCCCCTCTACGTCTTCTGCAACAGATGCTATGGCTGTATTTGGAGCCAATTAGCAGTCTGTGTGTGGTGCAGTTCACAATTTTTGGATGACAGCGGCTAGTGTTGCACATATCACTACCAGAGGCAACATTCAAATAATATTTGTAATTCAACTCTGCTCAACTCAGTCACCTCAAATTCCCTCAGTGCACTTTATTCATACCCATTTAAAAGAAAAACACACTGATAGTTTTCAATCACTGTAGTTATTTTTGTTGTGCTAACTCACCTGCAATACATGTTTGAGAAGGCATTATGTTTTCTTTTCTTTTCTTTTTTTTTCTTTTTTTCTTTTTTTTTTTTTTTACTGTTATTGTGTCATGTTTCATTCTTCCATTCTCTCAGCCACTTTTACATGGCAAACTGTGGTCACTCACTCACTCATGGATGACCTGCGAGGCACGTTTAGCAGGTCACATGTGCAGGACATGTGGTGCTGTTGTCCAGGCTGCAGTCTGTCAAGGTTGACACTGTCCGTGTGCACCCAGGAAATATCAAAGTGACACTCATCAAAGTTGGATTGTAGTTGATAATCTATCCATGTTAATCTTTTAAACTAATATTATTAATGCAACACAGCTATTTTGAGTTGGTAATGTTGACTTTTAGAAAATAAAACATGTGTGGGGTTCTGGTAAAGATGGGAGAAAAAACAGCACTCCCTGGACGTTTTAATGCTTGTTTGGCTCATGCTTTGACGACACACCCTGCACACTTGTCCACTCATCCACGTCTCTGTCTAGTTTGTCTTTCTCTGTCTGATACTTAAAGTATGGTTCTTTAGTATTTTCATTTTCATCTTTGAAAGTTAGTTTCTTCTTAGAGGACAAGATCTGTCTTCCTCCCCTGAGAGACACAGGTTGGAAATAGCTCGATGAAGTAACTTGTCTTAAATACAAATGTGCTAGTTTATAAATAATTGTTGGAAAGCTTAGCCTTTTAAAGTTTCCTGATGTCCCCGTAATGACAGACAGTGGTTTGGGGATGCTCATAATTTTTTTTTTTTAAATAACAAAAGCAGAGTCCCTATTTTTGTTAGCCTGTGTTGGAGAGCAAAGCTAATTACATCCTAAACATAAACACGAACACTAGGATTTCCATTTTTATCCAAAAGTATGAATCAAAGTAGATTCATTATGAAATAAAAGTCCAAATGAAATGAGTTGTCTTTATGTGACAGGAGCAGGTCACAAGACAATGGTCTATTGAGATTCCCATCATAACATTGTGTATTGTACTGCCTAACATAACATAATGTATTTCCGGCACTGTGATTATCTGGCTTTCAAAGTCCATTCCCAGCCCTGACTCTGGTTACCTCCTTCAGAGTGTTGGGGCTGCAGAGCAGAGACAGTTGCCCATTTATCTGGCCTCAGTTTAAGTCGGCTGTACATTTCAATGAGGGGTTTGACCTTGTGCTTTTGTTGAATGTAAAATAGGTGCACACACCCTCACAGCTAATAATGTCTTGGCTTTAGAGGGGAACACCGTCAACGTTACGAGTTCACATATGCTGACATTGGCAGCAGATGGAGGGCTGACTTTGTGGAGTAAAAATGTTTGCTTTTACACCCAGTTGAACTTAATTTTATCTCGGTGATTTTGAACCAGGCCTATTTTAACCTTCGTAGGTTAAAATAGGTGGAGTAACACAGTGACAGTCAAAGTTAACTGTGACCACTGTTTTGATCTGCCTGCAATTCAGCTTCAAAAGGAGGGATGAGTCCTCTGTAATTAAGCCTTTTTTGTGTCAAAATGCTCCTTAAATTGTGCATGGCATTTTAATACATAAAGTGAGATTTATAGAGTTGACCCGAGGTGAAAATGTCTGCCTTCACAATCTAGCAAGCATGTGCATACAGTTTGAATCAGTTTGAATGTGAAACTAAGCAGTCACCATGGTATGTTCTATCTGTGCATAATGATGCACAGTCATGCATTGGTGCAGTTAGATGACAACAGCAGGAAGTGTATTGACTTCATTGCTCACACATTTATGCCCCATTGACTCTGTGTACTCCAGGGGTTACCTCTTTTCTCACAATTTAAATTTTTCTTTTATCAGTACAGCCTGACTCCATATTACAGCCTGGGCTTTTTTTCTGGACTCAGTCAATCACAATGGATAATTTTCCAGCTGGCAAAGTTGTTCATTTATGGTTAATTTTTTTTTAATTGTCTTGCTTGGAATGATTGACATAATTGAAAAATGAACTCCAGAGCCTGGGAGGCATTTCAATAATCATTTCTCATTATTTGTGGGAGTGAAATCTTGATGTGTGGACAGTCTCAAGGTAAAAACAATAGACTAATCTGTTTTGTAGGTATTTTTACCTGCATATTCCCCACATTATTTTTTGTTTTTCAACTTGCACTGTGCTATCATTTTGAGAGTAAGTGCTAAATAGTCTGTCTTTCAAACAAGACCACATGATTACATATATATCCAGTGTTTGCATGCTGCACAGTGATAAGTGAGCTGACAAATATACATTGGAAACAAAAACTGTCAACCTGCCTACCTCAGCCATGACTTCAGTCTGTTGCAACAAACTCAATTAATTTTCAGATATAGGCTAATTGTACATTTATTGTTATCTATGTGATACCCAAACAGTATTATATATTGTTTGAACTGAACAAAGTATTCAGCTCCTCCACTTGGGCAAAAGGCACAGTGTGATACCAGTGTGAGCGTTTGTTTGTTCAGTGGGTTTGCCATTTACTTGATTAATTAAACAGTGGCCGCCAGTTGAATGACATGCTAGAAACACCCCCCCCCCAATACAACAAGCATGTACCAAATTAATTAAGGAGTCAAGCCAGTTACAATTTTGCACCATTAAAGCACATAGAGGGGCCTTCTATGGGGCCAGATGAGGACACCGAACCGCCCACACACTCCACTCGCCACCTCACACACCACCTTGTCCCACCCACCCCAGTATGCCCCGCCTACTCCACTCCACCCAGCCTCACCATGTATGTTCTGATTTCCACTTTTAACAAGACACACGCAGCCCTCTGGCAAGACACACACACACACACACACACACACACACACACACACATTAATACTCTTGCTGCCATGTGAGCAGTGCGTCTGAAGGTAATATTGACTAAGGCAGAATGAGCAGCAGAGTGTCCTCAGGGAGCAATGTGTCCTTGATGCCAGGACATCTATAATCTTTTTTCTACTGTGTGTGTAAGTGTGTTCATACACGTATGTGTGGGTTTGCGCGGGTGAGTGACTGAGAGACATTGTGTTGTATTGCATCTGCAAACCACACTGAAAAAGTGTCTACTGCAGCTTCTTTGATAACAGTTGCAAAGAATTTAATGCCACTGTGATTTCTTTTTACATGTATTATTTTGCTGCCAGTAAAAGTACAAGAAATAACACCAAAGAACAGGAAAAAAATGCTTATTGTCATGTTAAGAATAGCTACATATAGGACTGGATCAGTTTTGCCCTTATGCTCTGCTTTTTAGTGTGTGTGTGTGTGTGTGTGTGTGTGTGTGTGTGTGTGTGTTCGAGGAAACCAGGACAGGCTTATGTAAGGTCGTCTTCACCAATAAAAATTTAATAAAGTTGCTATACCTCTCCTATTACATATTTAGTGCAGCAAAAAATGCTTCCTTTCCTTCAGCATGCTGTTATACTTAACATCTAGTTTAATCATTGTCCCCAGAACGCTAAGCAGGTTTTTCAGCCTGCTAAGTCTCCAATCAAGACTTGTGAAATCTCTTGCTATCCCAGTGTTTCTACTTTATTTGTGGGCTCCTGCTGTGTGATTTCTACCAAAGTGCCTGTTCTGTACAGTGCCATGGCCCATTTATGGTGATGACACATCGACGCAATCAAGTAGCAGTTTATTTGATCTCGACTCTCTTGCTCCTTAGCTGACCGCCTGCTTTAATCTCCTCTGCAGAGAGCATGGCAATGTTAGGCTGGATTGCTGGTTAGCATTACCATCTCAACCCTCAGCAAATATAGCTCAGGGCAACCTCACTCTCCTTGGACTGTTGTCGTAGAAGTCCTGAAATGTGTGTAGTCAGCTATTGAGCTGTTCTTAATTAGGGAAAGCCTTTTGGTAGTCATGTAACTACTTTTTAATTTGTTAAGCAGTACGAGTGGGGGCATGATTATCATCTTGTAATATGGGCACCTCTGGAGGGAGGAAAATGTGTATGCACTATAGGTGGACCTTGTCCTATGAAAAACCCTCCTATTCCTTGGCTATATGAAGGTAAAGTCAATGTCACATTGATTTATAGTGACCTACTTTGTACAGCATAAATTACAATATATAAGCAAAGTCTGCAAGTACTGTTTTGACTTTCCAATATGTCAGTTTTTTGAGACACGTTCCCACTTAGAGTTTCAGGGCAATTCAGTCACAAATACAGTTTTGATTTCTTGAACAGTGTGGAAATAAAGAAGAACTTCATTTCCCATCTTCGTTGCCTGATATCTGATGTAAATCTGGAAAACAACCTTCAAACCATTAGAAACCTGGATAGTAGATGAAGTTTTGGTTTGTCCCAGTGCTTATCAACAGAGAACCTCCAGGATGACTACTGAAGCTGCATCTGACAGTACACAAATTTGTGATCCCGTGTCCCCACTGCAGACAGTGGACAATCATACATTGATGTATTTATTTATGAATGTGAAGGACATAAATAAGATATGAATAAGGAAACAGGGAAGGGAACAGTGCAGTATATTTTGATTATAGGAGCATGTACTTCTTGGTTCAGTTGGTATCTGCTCGAGCACAGCTAGCAGCTGTATACCAGAAGTGGATTCCAGCAAAATGGATTTCCTCCCTATACACTCATGCAGAGCAATCAGACATAATGGCTTCCTAATGACTTGTAATGATATGGCTGCCCATGCCATAACAGATCTGCCACCATGGTCAGTTGGAAACAAACGTTGTTTGTGAATGCTTTTTTGGGTTCAACCCATATAATAAGATAAATATTGGACGTTTGGGCCCACATCACAATGGTTTTACTGATTAATGCTGATAATTAATTTTATGGTCATTTGCTCCTTTGTAGAACTCTAAAGAAACTCCATTCACTCCATTAGAGAAGGCTGCTACAAAGCTGCACTAGTTACTAGCTACTAGTTACAGTAGCTTGCTGTGTGTTATGGTGTTATAGTTCTAGTGTGTATGTGTTATAGTGTTATAGATAGACCTCACCAGTGTTTCAGTTGGTTCATCAGGGTGACACTTGGCATTCAAATATAATCTAATTCATATTCAGTGATGTGAGTTGATTTGGGTAACCAGGCGTTCCATTTTTCTTGGGAATGTCACGTATTTCACATAGTTATCCCGACCTGCTATGAAACATTTATGACTTGTCCTATGTTTTAAATGAGCTGATTGTAGTGTAGCAGAAATGGTAATGAGCTGCACAGTTTGAAATTTGGTTTTGGGGTTGCTGTTTGGATTTACTGTCTTTTCCAGATTAAAATTTTTGTCACAAAGTTACTTTTTGTGTAGTTGTACTGTGCTTTTATAGTGGGATTTTCATAGAGAGTGAATGCTAAAACAGTGAAGTTTTTTTTTTTTTTTTGCCATGGCATCAATAATTACTGCTGCTGACTAGCAGTTTTTTAGATTGTGACCTTAGCTCACTTGAGTAGGCCAGGCTGACCTTCTGACACTGATAATTCATTGGAAGAGGAGCTTCTTAGCTGATATATAGACTAGATATACATTTACATTTAAAAATATTCATTTTTTGTGCATTTGAGTGTGAATTTAAACTAATTATGTTTATCATTGTCCTTCAAGTATTTTTGGTGCTGAAACATAGCTAAGCTGCAAGCATTCTGACGCTGGTCATGGCTGATGGCATATTTCCTGCTGCTGGTAGTATGGTCGTATTAGAGGGTTGGAACAAAAGACCTGTGTGGTCACATGGGTTGGAGGACTTTTTGATTAATATCCAAATATCTGGCCAACACTAATATTTGTTTCATTTAAAGCCCCTGCAGAACCAAACAGAGCTCCTGTTTGCATTCTTTTGCATATTAGTAATATTAGTATTTTGCATATTAATATCAGTCATTTAATTAATATTCATTTTGGAAGATTAAACATGCAATACAAGTGGATTCACATGTCTCTGAGACAATAATTTTGGCTCTAACAATATAACGTTTTTGGGCACTATCACAATGCTCTCACTTTAGCCTTTTAATGCGGTGCTTCATTTTTGCAATAGGTCCTAGCTGGGTCGAGGGTTATAGACATGTCATTCCACAGTTTAATATTTGGGGACATGGCTTTTTGGTGGGAAACTGGGCCAGAGACAAAGCTGTTGTTGGCAAAACAACAATAGAATTTTTGGAACAAATTGCCAAGCAGAGCAGCAGGTTTTGATTTATGATGATGTCCACCCACTGGCAGCTTGTTGCAATTAGTGATGTGGTTGAAGGGTCTGGCAGTCTAGCGGTGTTATATTTTGTTTTTGCCTTTTATTAATCTGTAATTTAATTCCTCTGTTTTTTGTTTACCGGAATCTTAGTGATACTGTATGTTTCCTCTCATTTGTGTTTCATACTCGACTGTGCTCTCTTCTTTTCCTCCCTCTGAACCCTCTTTTCTTCTCTCACTGGTGATGTCATCCTGTTAGCATATCACTTCCCCTCTTTTTTTCTCTGGCTGTCTCAGTTTTTCCTCTTCATATTCCTTTGACTCGCCTCACTCTGAGCTCTCTGCCTTGGAGACGAACCACGTCAATGACTGGGGTGGGTGACAGAGCTTCATGGGTTAGCTGTATTTGGACAAAGGACTTTTTAAAGGCCTGGTTTTAATTCCTGAATTCAGGTCAAGAGTATGGATGCCATAGAAACATAACAAATTCACTGGAACACAAATTCATATGGTCAGCTGTGTATTATTGCTTAGAAACCCAGCAAATGCTGATGTGATATCATGCTTTTTTGATTCCAGTCTGATCAGCACAGATGTTGAATGATACTGAACTTGTACTGATATCAAATTGCACTACAAATGCCCTCAGTCACGAGTAGCATCATTCATTCTAGCCTATGTAAGACTGATAATTAGCCCGCCCTGATAATGCAGTCTGATATTGTGAAGTGGAGGCTGATGTCACCCGTTTCTAATTGAGTGGTATGTTTCTGTGCATTCCATTTCTTACTGGCAAAGCAAATTCTCCACCATAACTGTAATGCAGTAATTCTAAGGGTTTCAGTCCAAAATGCTCAGATAATTGCTTAAAAAAAATCATCCAAATAACTATTGTCTTGAAATGTATTTGTTTATTTTAATGAGGGGCTCAAGATAGATAGTAATTTTAATAAGTAAGTCAGTAGTCTCTAGTTTAATGTCAGTAGTGACTATCTCATTTTGGATTAAAAGTGTTCATGTATTCACCGCAAAACCTTGCACAGAAGATACTTTCAAAGCAAAACATGCAAATATGAATTTTGTTGTAAAAACGCACATATATTGCTGGTAACGGGCATCCTGTAGACCTTAGACCATCCTGTAGATGAATTACCATGCAAACGACAAGGTAATTCCTTCTTCTCTATGCATATTGTGGACTACATCATGTCCATGCTCATGGCATGCTCATACATCCTCTCTTGTTCATCTGTAAGAAACAAGGAAAAATGCTGTTTGGCTGAATCCACTCTACCAAACATAAATGTGCACCTGTGATGAGCGCAAAATAATAAGTATGACAGTGATAAATACTCATCCGCGGCTAGTGCCTTTAAAGCAGAGTGCATAATAGATTATGAAGATGTTGGAACATTTTTTTAAAGTCCTCGCTGTTTTGATTGATACCACATGATGGCTCAAAGCAGGCCTTGTTACCAATGTAGCCTGTGGCAAATGAACACAACTAAACCCAAATAAACTTTTTGCCTGTGTCTCTCTCTCTGGCAGGGGTGTGGGGCAGTCAGGTGGTGGTGCCCCAGAAGGTGAACGCTGTCCTGGGGAAGAATGTGACACTAGAGTGCAGGGTAGAGGTGGGTGCAAACCTAACTCTTACCCAGAGCTCCTGGGAGCACCGTCTGCCTTCCGGCTCCGTCACAGTAGCGGTCTACAACCCAGAGTTTGGCATCTCCATCCCTCCAGAGTTTCTCCATCGCTTGTATTTTCGTTCACCCTCCTCCCATGATGCCACCATCATATTAGAGGACGTGGGCTTTGCTGACGTTGGAGTCTACACCTGCAAGGTGGCCACATTTCCTCTGGGAAACACTCAGGCCTCCACCACTGTCAGTGTACTTGGTAAGTGTTTGTATTTACATGCATTTTGTCTGTAGCTTCATGCAAAGAGTTGGGTACCTTTCTAAGTAGTTCGTGTTTGCATGAATGATACTGAGCTGAAAAGATCAGCACAAAATTTTACTCTTATAAAAAGATCCAAGCAGATTTGGGTCAAAAAGTGCTTGGTTTGTTTAAGCCTACTTTGCTCCCAGATTGGTGAGGTTTGCCACATAGAATGCTACAAAACATGCTGTAAAGTTTAACCATCTGGTCACACTCCAAAACACAAAACAGTCAAATCAATCAGTGTTCATAAAGGGACTACATGTGTAGCGTAGCTGATGAAGACAGTGAGAAGCTACAGTGCACTGATTTTGAAAACAACAAAATATCAAGGTAGATTTTCCCGAAAAAAACATAAGTATCATGGTTTATTGTTTAGCTTCACTACTCTTACACTATGTCATATGGTTTGTCTGACTGCACGAGTTAGGTGATGATAATTATTTTTTTGTAGCGGCCTGTTGTTGTTTCTGCCCCTTTTGCTGACAGTTTGAACCCAACGGTGCCTGGACTCCGGTTTATGATGTGAACAACAGAAACAAATTAGAATATGGTTATGCCAGGCTAGAGCCTCCTCAGGCTTGTCGCTTTGAGTCTATTCTTGTCGTAGCCTTGGGGCCATTGAAGTGGACATGTACATCAAGTTGTTGTTCTCAGGGTCAATGTACTTCCTTTGTTACTTTCTGTTAAGGTTCTGCAAAGTGGTGTCTTCAATAGACTTGGTCAGATGAGTTTCATTTCCATGACGTGAAAAGATGCTGGTATTAAATGAATATAGCATTGGATTCATAGAGAAGACTGTGATGTAGTCTTTGCTTAATTGTGCAGCAGTGAAGTCCTACAGTGCATATAGACCTTTGTACATGAAAGCCAGATCTGTATATCATACCATGTTGCTGCCAGGTGTCATATCAGACACCAGGACATGGGCAATAATTCACTCCCACTCAAGCACTCCCCCAATCATTTTCTCTCTAAAGCCCCACCCAGTTTGAATCCTATGCCTATCTTCCAGCTGAAGTAGAAACTTCTCACATCACCTCAAATTTCCACTGAATATGCGGGTCCCTCATGATTCTCTCTAAATGAAATTAGTAAACTCACATTCATTATTGAGAATAGTCTTCAGATTAGGTTTTCAGTTTGTAACTCAGCAAACTTAAATAATATTTAGGTGAAGATGGTGAGGCAAGCAGTGCAGCCTTGTCCACTTATTGAAGGACTCACATGTCGGCTACTTACAGGGCCATAGATTCACTGTGGTGGAGGAAGGACTTTGGATGGCTGCTCAGTAAGCAATGCTCAAGACTCAGCACCAAATTAGATTTCGAGGCTGTGGTGCACAACTAGGAGATGGAAGCTGTTATTGCCTGCACATGAACAGTGGGAGTACTTCTTGTGGCAGTTGGGGGAGAAGAATAAGCAGAAAGGAAGAATAAGTAAAAAAAAAAAAAAAAAACATAGCAGAGTTTACTCAGTGCACAGGGTATTGTTTGAGGTAATGGAACAGATTTGCATTACTACTTTTGGTATCTGCCTTTTCAACCACATTACAAAAGACATCTCATTACTCATCTGACATTCAAAGACCAAACCTTTTCCGTATCCTTGAGGTTGTTTTAGGGACAATCTTTGGTTGTTGTCTTGCTACAATGTTTTTTTTTTTTTTTTTTACATTCTTGACTAAAAAATATGCATGACTAAAGACTTGGCTGGTAATAACATGGGAGTGGCTCCCTTTAGATTAGATTGCATTATAGTTGGCAGGTTTCAAAATATAAAGTAATTACTAATGCTGTTTGCTCTTCTGTGCTTAACAACTTACCTGACACTTTCTGAAATATCCTTGATGAATGAGTGAATAAACTCCTACCCATGTGGCAGCAAAATAGGTCAATGCAAGCCAACACACTACAAAAATCTCAATTTTAGTTATTTCAGTCTTAAGTCCCATCTTTTTTTTCTTAAAGGCCCCATGGCATGAAAAAAGCAATTTTAGTTGTTTTTGCGTGATAGGGACGGTCTTGGGGCCACATAAATACTGTCCCATGCATTAAACCTGTGATAAATGGAGAAGTACACACAGCCTGTTTTTTGAAACTCTCCCTGTAAAATGAGTGGATTGCACTTCCGTTACTTCATGATGTCATGAAAACGGTGACTCCGCCCACAGCCCGCCTCTGCTCCCCAGGCAACAAGCTCACACACAAATGTTCGTTACAACTAAAAACGCCAGACTTTGAACCATCGGTTTTTGCTAAATTTTCAAATAGGTAGAGTATTGAATACCTTTTACCAGACATTATTGTTATTTTGATTAGCGTTACTCCATACTGTGACATTTGCTTGTTAACGTCACAACATATTTAACAAACATAACTTACCATTCTGAAACATCCTGTAATTAACGGATTTGAGGTGGTTTGGTGTCTCCTGCCGTCTGGGGTTCAGGATCTGAGTCGGGCTCAAACATGTACAGTCGCACAACAGCACGCTCAGCAGTAGCCATGACAATCTTATAGATCTATATAAGATGATAATTCCTGTTTACCAGTTAGCACAGTTTAGCAGCGTAGGTTTCAGTTACTTGCCTGCAATTGGCCTGACCATATGTCACTCAGAAAACAGCCAATCAGTGGAGAGATGCTGATTATCTCTTCTGATTGGCTAAACAAACCGTGCTACCAGAGCTCCAGGAGAAAGGCAAGAGAGAGGAGCTGTAAAACTATATTTAGCGGTCCACAGGTACTCAAAACCACAAATACATCTTGCAGGGATATCCACAGTTAAAATAAAACCCTGGAAAAGTGGACAGCATGGGGCCTTTAAAGCAAAGTTTTTAAAAAAATCTTCCAGTAGGAAGAGATAATCCGTCTTGTTTGTAATGTGTATCAATTACCAGAAATGTATTGAACCAAGTGTCATTTTCTTGATACTAATACACTGATCTGCATTATTCTACCTTGTTTCAACATATTTATAGTTATTGCAAGAAAGGAAAAATCCTGAAATACGTGAAATCTCATCAGAGACAAGTAGCTTTATCTGCCTTTTGCACTTGATTTAAGTAAAAGAAAGATTTTTTTTGATTCAGTATGATACTGAATGGCTGTTAGGATGGATATTTTTTGCCATGTTTATTGACATTTATGTTACTGTTTTGCCCAGATCTGCAATCAATAAGTCATGAAAATATTGTGTGGAGAAGTTATTCTGTAATCATCTTTGGGACAAAAGAAAAGGGATAGAGGAATTAAGAGTAAGTGGAGGACGGACAATGGAAAAGATAGAAGGGAGAAATAGAGGAGTAGTGGAGTAGTAAACAGAATTGGGCTGTGTCATTTAAAAAAAAAAAAGCTATAATAATAATTTTGCTTTGAGGGAAGGGCACATAAACAGGGTGCTGTAGAGATAAAACAATACTGAGGATATGGGGTGATGTGTGTGTGTGTTGTGTTTTTTTTTTAGTTACTCTTTTGCAACACCACTCCGTTTTAAGGATTGTCTGTGTTGGCACACAAATGCTGTGTGCGCCCACACACAGACCATTTTCCCAGAAAGCATTAGAGGGATGGCCAGAGCTGCTATCGGTTGGTTGCACTGGGTTGCAGTGGAATGACGTCAGTGGAAAGATGCTGGTTAAAAGATGGGGGGAAAGAAAGCTATAATTGATGAAAAAGAAATGTAATGTGAACCTTTCACAGACCAGAGCCACCTCAGGAACTCAGGATAACCTCAGAGGAGTCCTGTAACTTTAACTAATGCTGCAACTCTTTCTCTCTCCCTGCCTTGCTTGCTCTCTGGATATAAGTGGAGCCCAAGGTGTATGTGTCTGCAGGTTCTGTTGCCCTGATCGACGGTGGCAATGAAACAGTAGTGGCCACCTGTATTGCCGAGCGGGCCCGGCCTCCAGCTGAGGTGTCCTGGGAGTCCAATCTTTTCGGTCAGTCAGAAGTGCAGCTGTTCGACGAGGCCAGTGGCACCATCAGCACGCATGTGCGCTACCTCTGGCAGCCCACCCGCCACGTCCAGGGCCACGCCCTCACCTGTGTGGTCCGACACCCTGCTCTGCCGACTGACTTCAGGATCCCCTACCAGCTCAATGTGCAGTGTGAGTGCCTGGCAAACACCCATGTAGGAAAACACTCCACATGAACTCCATCTTTGAAGTGCCAAATCAAAGGGTAGGGGGGAAATTTATTTGAAAACAGGCAGCAGCATTTTGATTAAGTTAAATATGCGACAAAATACCATGAAAAGAAGTACTGTGGTACTTCACAGATGCCAAGGCCAGGAGACAGCAAAAATGGTGTCATCATCAACATTTTAAATGAAAAATATAATGCAAAAATTATCAGTCCCACTAAAATCATGAATGGATGGGTTTAAAGTGCCATGGAGTCCAGGTTTAACTCGACAGTCCAATTGATTTGGTTAGGGGACGCTAAGAAATGGTCAACCAGCTGTCAGTTGAAATGGGCAAATATTTCTTTGCGTAACTCTGAAAATCAACGCTTTGTTTATACAGAAAATACATAGGGACATTTTGAAAAATTAGATGTCTCAGTTTTAATTAAAAAGCAGTCAGTTGATGGTACTAGATATTCCTAGTATTGAACTTTGACCTGTTAGGAAGACGTCAACAAGAATTTAACTTTGAAACCAAGTGAACAAGGACAACCCATGCAGAGCTCTTTTGATGAGATATTAATTAACATGGTTTTGAGAAAATCTGTCCTTGGTCATGTCCTTGATTTTCTTCTTTTCTGTATTTCTTAAGCTTTTCTGTGTCAGTAGATTTTTGTGTGTCCTTAAACTGTCAAAATTGAGGAGGCTTTGTATCAATGAGTCAGTGGTTACAACACATACCTGTACTTTATGGGGCAAAAATAAGACTTGAATAAGACCAGTTCCTATAGAACTGGTGAGAGAGGTCTACCTCCTTGTATGAAAAATCTGTTTTGTGTGACAGATTTAACTTTTATCTGACTTACTCTGTTATGACCAATGATAGTGACAAAATGTATTTTACAGCTGATTGATGTATTAGGCTTTGAACATAAAATTCCACACTTTTGCAAAAAAGCCAAATGTTTTCTTTATGTTCCATGAATAAATTGTGCATGGAACAGCATTTTACTGTAGGCAGTATGAGTAAATGTGTGTGAGGTAAGTGCAAATTCATAGAGGCTCTCTCTTAGTGTAGATCATGCTCTAAAAAAGCCATAGTAATGATGATCCAGCAATGAATAATAGTGGGCCATATACAGTTAGGTCCATAAGTATTTGGACTGTGATACAATATTAATAATTTTGCCCTTGTACACCACAGTGGATTTGAAATGGAGTAATCAGGACATGATTGAAGTGCAGACTTTCAGCTTTAATTTGAGGGGTTGAACAAAAATTTGGCATTAAGAGCTTAGGAATTACAACCAGTTTTATACATTGTCACCCCATTTTCAGAGGCTCAAAAGTAATTGGACACTTGACGAAAAAGCAGTTTCATGGCCAGGTGTGACCTTTTCCCTGGTTATTCCATGACAAATTAAGAAAATAAAAGGGCTGGAGTTGATACCAGATGTTTGCATTTTCATTTGGTAGCTGTTTATCAGAACCCTCAACATGCGAGACAGATAGCAAGAACTTCAGGAGAAGCCAAATCAACAGTTTGGTATAACCTGAAAAACAAGGAATGCACTGGTAAGCTCAGCAACACCAAAAGGCCTGGAAGACCACAGAAGACATCTAAAGTAGATGACTGAAGAATTCTTTCCCTGGTGAAGAAAAACCCATTCACGTCTAGGTAAGCCAGAAACACTCTGGAGGACGTAGGCATATCACTGTCCAAATCTACAGTCAAGAGACGTTTGTGAGAAAATAAATACAGAGCGTATACAGCAAGGTGAAAACCACTGGTGTCAGTCAAGAACAGGAAGGCCAGATTAAACTTTGCAAAAAACGCTAAAAAAAACCCTGCCTGATTCTGGAACAAAGTTTTTGGACAGATGAAACAAAGATTAACTTGGACCAGAATGATGGGAAGAGAAAAATGTGGAGAATGAAAGGAGAAGCTCACGACCCAAAGCAGAGCACATCATCTGTCCAGCATGGTGGAGGCAGTGTTATGGCATGAGCATGTATGGCTGCCAGTGGAACCGGGTCACTGGTGTTCATTGATGATGTGACTGCTGATGGAAGTAGCAGGATGAATTCTGATGTTTATAGGGCTATACTATCTGCTCAGATTCAGCCAAATGCCACAGAACTGATAGGACAGTGCTTCACAATGCAGATGGACAATGACTCAAAACATACTGCAAAAGCAACCCAAGAGTTACTGAGAGCAAAGAAGTGGAATATTCTTCAATGGCCAAGTCCGTATCCAGACCTCAACCCAACTGAGCATACTTTTCACTTGCTGGAGACCAAACTGAAGGCAGAAAGACCCACAAACAAGCAGTAACTGAAGGCAGCTGCAGTAAAGGCTTGGCAGAGCATCTCAAGGGAGAAAACTCAGAATTTGGTGACGTTGTCCATGGATTCCAGACTTCAGGCAGTCATATACTGCAAAGGCTTTTTCATTGAATATAATCATTTAATTACAGTTATGTATAGTT
Source organism: Myripristis murdjan (assembly GCF_902150065.1). Lineage (NCBI taxonomy): Eukaryota > Metazoa > Chordata > Actinopteri > Holocentriformes > Holocentridae > Myripristis > Myripristis murdjan. The sequence continues at coordinate 22,753,798 of NC_043993.1, forward strand.
TGTCCAATTCCTTTTGAGCCTCTGAAAATGGGGTGACAATATATAAAACTGGCTGTAATTACTAAAAGGTTAATGCCATATTTTTGTTCAACCCCTTAAATTAAAGCTGAAAGTCTGCACTTCAATCATGTCCCGATTACTCCATTTCAAATCCACTGTGGTGGTGTACAAGGGCAAAATTATTAATATTGTATGACTGTCCAAATACTTATGGACCTAACTGTAGGCTTGGAACTGTGTTGTACACAGCAGTCATGATGATTTGGATCTATGTATACTGTAGGATTTTCTGTCTGTTTTTTTGTAGTTTCCCATGCATGTACTGCACATTTGGTAGACCCAAGCCTGCTCATCTTGCCACTAGGCTGTGCCCACAGATTCCAGATAATGCTACATACAACTTAGGCAATCAGTCAAATTGCATGTTTTTTGCAGATGTGAATTACATTGTGTTTGACAGGGGAAATTTGACACTGTATCAAAGCAGAAACGTTTTTAAAATAGGAAAATGGGCCTTAGTGTACCAAGTAATGACCGTGGCAGATTGTTGTGGTCAAATACATTAAGCAGAAACACTATTGTCAGTGTTATTTAACACTATTTTCTGTTTCTTGCCCTTATTGAGATCTCAGTAATTTTCACCTTCTTGTCTGTGCAGTCGCCCCTGATATCTCAGTTGTGGGGTACGATGGAGATTGGTATGTGGGCCGGGAGAACGTTCAGATGACCTGCAAAGCCAACGCAAACCCACCAGCCCATCACTTCAGATGGATCAGGTGCGTGTGTGTGACAGAGAGATATTATACTTGTGTCTTCTGAGGGCCAAGCATGCCAACAAATCACTAATAACAATATAAAATAAAAATTTAGATTAGTATAATACACTAAAATGTCTTTTTTTCCAAAGCTCTACTCCAAAATAGTACAAGTTGTAGCTTGAGAAGAGTCAGCTCAATATATCTAAACCAAAAACAGTTGGTGTTTTGTGTTGTTAGCTAGCTAACCACCACTAACATTAACTATTAGCCATGAGCAGGTTTAGTTTTAAATAATCCTGATATGTTTTGAAAACATGATCAAGAACTTTGGTATGTTCATTTTCAGCAAACCAGGTTGTATTTTGCTGAGTCTCAAAATTCACTAAAAGGCATACTTTCTGTGCTGCACACTGACTGTAAAACTTTCTTCAATAGCCTCAGTGTGTCTTTGCTTCAACAATGAAGAGCACCCAGTGCTATTAGAGACAAGTATTTGTTTCATTAGGTATGCATTTTTTTGTTAGTGATGTTCTGTATCCATCAAGAAATGTCTATGTTTTCTATCTTCTGACTCTTGCTCTACATATCTGATCACTTGTAGCATACATTTCACATTAAAGTAAGTTTCCTGTTGCCATGCTGCTGGCTTTTCTGTCGAATTTGCAAGCCTGAAGCATAAGTTTTCTCCCTATCAATCATGTATTTTACTTGCATCAACTAGGCTGCTGGGTGTGAATACATGGTCTATTTTTCTTTTACTCTGAGGCCCAGGCTTTTCTTTCTCAAGCTGATCTTTAAGGAGCAGGCAGACGTTTTTTCCAGCTCAGTGACAAGTTCAGACTCACAGTAATTTACCAAATGATGATGCATTCCCTGGTGCATATGAAACACAGGCAATATGAGACTGTTTTTATTGTAAGTTGTTAAGATCTGTTAATTTTTATAGTTTAACATCAAATTCTCAGCAGGGCAAGTGGAGTATGCAGACTGTCATGTTTAAGTAATGTTGCCTCTGCTATTTGAAGTAAAGCTAAAAACAGCTAATTTATGTCCTGCATGTTTTACTGAATGGAATACAAGTTAGACTCTGAAGTCTCAACTGGATAGGCATGTGTCAACATCATGGCTGCATGTGACTGACTTGTGATTCCAGCTGAATGAAGAGCATGTTCAGTCAAAACTGGCACCTGTGCTTGTGCTCTTGTTTTTTCCCCTAAGTTTTAAAGTAAAATCTTAAGCATATGTGAGTAAATTGCTTGCACTGCATAGCCCTCATGTTACGTTTTCCTCATTTTAATTGTTAGGCTGGTTGGGGAAAGATCAAAGTTATATTGCACTTAGCCTCTTGCACAGGGATGGGCAGCTGTGAAGTGCCAGGAGTTTGCCTGTTTCTCTCCAACCAAGGAACATACTCAAGAAGGAAATACCATTACGTCACTGCGTTGCGCTGGAGCCCAAATTGGTGCCAAGTGTGGAAAAACTCAATGCATTGTGGTGGGTGGGTTTGCCACCCTATTGTTTGCCTTAGGCTTCCAATAAAGATAGTTTAACGGTTATTATTACCCCAGCCATGTGCTGGATTTTATGTGATTTGTTAATGTGGTATATTGTTTTTGTAATTTTTCCTTAGATTATGCAAATATTTGGACATAGTAGGGTTAGAGCTGAGCTTAATGCACCCGCTGGACAGAGTCCTAATGTAACAAGGACAGCTGATGTACACCATTTGTCCACATCATGTAAAGTGTGTTTTGCTATGCGATTAAATCTCTTTCATGTAAAACTTGAAAATGACATATAGGCAGTAGTCGAGTTGAAAAAAAAATTCAGGGGGGATGGTCAATTTTTTTCACTTGATGAAAAGTGGGGATGGCAGTTTTACAGGGGGGATGATTTTGACCATTTTTATTTCACGGGGGATGCCATCCTCCCTCATCCCCCCTCAACTCAAGTACTGCATATAGGTATAGGTGGTTTATAGTGGGCTTTTCCATGCCTCCATGCCTGTCCCTATTAGTGGTCCTAAAGTTTGACACAGTGTACATTTGGATTGCTGTTGCTATAACGCATTGTCCCTTCCTTCTTTTAGCCTATACATTTCTTGACAACAACCAAGCACTACAGCAGGTGATTTCACTGATTAGTTTTTCCTGTCTGGTTGAGGGTGACCTAATCAGTAAAACCAGTGCCTGTAGTCTTTAGTTGGAAGAAAAACCTCCACACTATCAGCTCTCCATGGCACATGGCTGCTCAGCCCTGCTCTTACATTTGCATATAAACAAAGTTAAGCCTCCAATTAGGCGAAGTCAGCTCTTGGCCAGTCGACGCACTGAAAAAGTTTGGATAAAGAGTTAGAAGAGAGCACTATGGGGCTCAGGGCTGAAGCACAGGCACACCCTTGCCTTTGAAAATCTGTTCTTGTTATCCTAGGCATGCCTGTTTCATTTTTAGGTCAGGAAAGTTTGGTTTTCAAATATCTTTTGCTGGTGCCAAATCTTGTCAAAGTCAAGATTAAATAGGGATTAAGTTCTGATAACCTGTGCAATAAATGGAATTCCAACCAAAAACTTAATAACAGGAAAAATAAAACATCTCCGGCACATGTGCATGCTGTTTTGTTGTGGGTGTGTCTAATTGTTTTTGTCTTGAATGTATCCCAGATTGGACAGCGAAATGCCAGAAGGGGTGGAAATAATCAACAACACGTTGCTCTTCCTGCGTCCCCTTCATCGGAATGACTCTGGCGTTTACAGGTGTGAGGTTGCCAATGACATCAACCTCCGCAGCAGAGACGTGCGCATCCTCATACAAGGTGAGCAGTGCACACACATCAGAGCGCAGCTGACCCCGCCTGCCTTGTCTTTCGTCAGGAAGTGCTGTGCATGCCTCCAGCACACACATCACTGAGGGTATCATTGTCTGTGACATTGTCCTTCAAGCAGAAATCCGAGGCAGTACTCCTCTTGCACATGCATCCTAACAGTCTGTCTTTCCATTCAGCTCAGGGTGTGTCTATGATTTTTAAGTGAAGTGAATGGCATGGTGTGTTGGCATCAGATTATTTCCGCCCCTTAGATTTAGTCTTAATTACAGGCTGATTAGCCTTGATTAACATTAGGTCTCCAGATGTTTAACAGGACTGTCCCGGGCCAGATGCATCTGCTAATGTTTAGGGCCTCTTCAGCCCACAACACGCTGCCTCCGCTCTCTGTCCTCTCTCAGCTTGGCATGTGTGTCTCTCTGCTGCGTATTATGAGCATGTCCCTGTGGTTTTGCTAAACCCTCCTTGCCTTTGGAAGCTCTCCCCCTGAATGAAGTTCTTGAGTGTGATGTGATTTCCCTCTATCTCTCTCTCGCTTCCTTTCTGTGTCTCTTTTATTTCTGCATGTGTCATGCAGCGAGAGGCAAAAGCCTGCAGTCTGACTGTGAGATGATGTCCCAGATTCATAAAACATTCACCAGTTCTTTTCAACTCCTATTTATTATTTATCATCCTTATTTCTTTTTCCTTTGAGAGGAACTGTACGGTTGTGCGCAAGCGTACACGTATCGGTGCCCCCCTGGGTGTGTGTTTCACCGTGGTTATGCTTGCATGTACGTCAGCGCGCTGCCTCTGCATGGAGTGGTACAATTCATATAGTTCAGCTACAGTCCTCAGGGTTCATGTTCCTCCTCCCTTGAATGTGAATCTTCACCTCACATGTGGCCTGGCACAAGGTTTAAAGTGGCACCAAACTTTTTAGATTTAGAACTCAATCCACCACTTTAGTGTCCTTCAGATTATAGCTGTTGGCTTTTCTCTGTTGTCTACATTGGGGTTAGTTTCCTATAGAAACTCCATCTCATGAAGGTATTTCAATAAGATGCATCCAATAAGATGCATCCACTTGTGCTGATCAGATAAAACTTCTGGTCAGTACCTCTTATTGTTTGTCTTATCCTACTTAAAAGCTAGATGGGTGGTGTTTTCTGCATTTCCCACAGGTTGGCAGTTAACTTGAGTAGTAGAGTCGGCGCTCATTTGTTAGTCTGGTAAAGTTTAATCAACCAGCACCTAAATTGATCCTGCAAAATTTGCATCTTATTATCGCAACTTTAGTAAAACAAACACAATGTATAGCTAATTTCCTCTTCAGCATAGTGTATATGCTGTGTTTATAAAACTTTTTATTTACATTATTTCTGTTGGTACAGACAGACAGCATCATTGGACTGTGAGTCAACAAAAAATGCCCAGGAAATTTGATTGCCAGCATTATATCACGCACAACTAAATGAATACAGAAAATCACGTGGACAGGTGTTACCCTACCACCCAAATATTAACATTGTACTGTAAATCCAGTTCAGAACTTCCATCATACAATAAACAATATTTTGTGTAAATCTACTTTTACAAATTTTCATCATTGGAGGCAGATCTTCAGTGTTGGAGGAGTGTGATCAGAGTTTTGGTTTGATTGGAGGGCAGCCAGTTGGGTGCTCATCTCATTTCAAAAAGAACACTTGTCTTGTCCTTGACATTCTGACAAAATCAAGCATGTTCTTTCTAAATTTAGAAAATGAAACTGTTAGCAGTCAATGTTATGAGCTCCCTCCGGACACCTTCAGTAATAAAGACAAGTAAACATGGTGAAAAATATGAGCAACTATTGCCTTTATGTCTACCACTTACTACTACTTTGTGGAGTAGGAGCATTTAGCAATGAAGGTCTTCCTAAAAAGGAATTTCCTTTATTACTTGAAAAAGCTACTAAAAAGAAAAATCTGGTTATCAACTAGCTGTATCAACCCAGGATTTTCCAGTCGAGCTCTGAGCACATCCACATAAAAGATGGAGGTTTTTTTTTTTTTTTAACAAATAGCCAATCACATGCAACATAAACAGATTAAGACCATCCTATTTAATATGGGATAAAATAACCTAACCCTAAACTATTGATCCCTGTTAGCAAATTGGGTCATTGCAGTGGCAAAGTGTCATAACTCAGCAAGAAGAGGAAATACAACAATGCACAATTGGAATAGAGCAAGAAGCAGCAACAGCAGTAGAAAACTAAAATTGTTCAAGTAATACACTATAAATAATTATGGATTAGATAAACATATGCCACTGAGTTTGTTTGTTGACACATTACGTAGACTTTAATGGTGGATATGGCAAAGAAGTTGATGACTAACATTCGTGTTCTTTAGAAATGAACAACTATTATAATGAATTAATATGAGCAATACACAAGCGCTGTAACAGTGCAACGTAACACTGTTGCTGCTGCCAAGGCTAGAGAGGATTACTGCAGGAAAATTACAGATAGTGTATTATGCAAGTCAATAGTCTTATCACTGCCTGTCATTAATGCCCAGTGGTTATACTGCTCACTGATACCATATTGTGTCATCACATGGAGGCATTGTAAAGATTTATTCACTCAGCTGGCTTAATGCTCCCCAGGGGTGTAGTATTTAGGTGAATCAGTCCCACAAAAGAATTTTGCCAAATTAAAATGCACTAGTAAATTTTAGTCATTATTGATGACTGGTCAAATAATGTATGCTACCTGCTGCTTTGTAGGGGCCTTATTTTATAAATGACCTAGAAACACCATAAATATTTCTTATGTCTCTGATATAATAAATCATCATGGAAAGCATAGACGTTACTGTCAGTTATTTCAGCTTATCTCCCTGTGCAGTTCTTTTATTACTTCTGTCATTCAGTGAAGCACAATATTTTGGTTCAGATGTGGCTTTGGCGATGGTATTTTTTATGGTGAATATTATTTGAAAACGTCCATGGGATCCTGTTGGAGTGATGATGCAAATTTTCCTGACAGATAATCGGTTAGGAAGCAGGATTTCTATGAGTTTTGATCTGATTGGCTGAAAATTACCTGCTCTCGAGTAGGTTAGCTGTCCCGCTCTAAAGCGAGCCATAGTTGTGAAAGCGAAAAGGCAAGTTTAATCCCAGAGTTAACTGTTTGCTGCTAATATTGAATTATTACAAATAAAGACACTGTTATATCTGGATATGTTAATATTTACCAGCTCCTTTGGAGCAGATTACTGAAGGGTCACCTGACTCTTTCAGAAGGTCTGAATTCTGACAAATTAGTCAGATTACAGTTACCTGGATAGGCATGTGCATGAGATGATTTAACTGAAAAAAATTCTATTATTTGATTATTTTTCTTCTAGAAAATCCCATTAGCTCTCTGGTGAACCTCCATGGTTGGACCTGCATCTGACTGCTTTTGCTTCATTTTGGTGTTTGGCTAATTGTTTGAGGAATGCTTATGGATTTTTTTTTTTAAACCTTTGTTTTGCCCAAGGAAGCAAAGAGCTGGCTCAGCACATACTGTATGCTCTCTTTCAGCAACAGCCTACTTCTCACACATACAGTTACACTCTTACACACTTGGGAGCTGCCCAGTACAACCGCAGCATACTACCACCGGCTACTGAACAGCTCCACTGCGGCAGTGCCTTACTCAAACACACCTTCAAAGTATCTGTCAAGGGAGCAGACCGTAATGTTTCACTTCTCCCTTGCAGATTTTCACAGTAGGGCCAAAGATTCAAACTTTCGGTCACAAACAGCGTCTCACCTTCAGATCAGCACCAATATTACTGTGTTACTCTGTGTAACACTGAGGGTTTTGTGCTGTGCTGACAACCTTTTTTGCAGTTTATATGATGTGTTGGGAATGAATTAGTTTGAAATTCACAGAAATCATGTCGTTTTATTCAAAGGCCTTTTTGAAAAAGCAACACAAAAAGATTTGCTTTAATGTACATAGCATTTGTCCTAACTTCATAGCAGACTCTTCCCACCTCTAGAAAGTACATACCTCTAGAAATCGCCCCTCTTCCTCATCAGGTCCCTTTTCTCCCTCCACATTTACATTAACAACAGGATGTCTACCTCTATTTGAAATGATACTCAATCTCACCTTTTTGCACTTGACAAGTTAATGGCTGGTACTGAAACACTGATCATTAACAGATGTCCTATTCAATATTACAGATGCTTCGAGATTTAGCATAATGGCAACTGCTATAGTAATAATAATTACACATTATGAAAAGTTGGTATCACTTCAAATGCGGTGCTTCTGATGCAACACCAAAACTTAAATTGCCAAGCTTAAAAGAACAGTTTTGTTGCTGTGTTGACATTGCTACTGATCTTCCATCTTTACTCCCTTAACTAGTCACATCAATAATCCTTCACCCATGTTTTTCTATGTTTTTATTGCTTACATACAATATGCTTATTTCAACAGCCTTTGGTTTGTTCCTGCTCAGCTTCAGTCTTTTCCTGAGGCATTTTCTTCTTCAATGTTAATATTGTATGTAATGAGGACATTTGACAGTAAAAAGGCACTGAAACAGCAGCCTCTATTTTTGCATATAGAGAGGGAATTATTTAAATTTTCTTTAGCACAACTAGAACTGGACTGGAATGACAGAGAAATAACAGAGGGAGGAACATCTGCACCTCAGTAATGCCAGTGCATATGCCATAGTTTGGCCAGTTTATACCTCTTTTATTAAGTATTTTGATTGTGTGTGGGATATGCTGTGTTTTTCTCTTAGCAAGAAATATAAAGGAAAAAATAATGTACAAACACAGAGCATTTCTGAGTGACATGGTGTGAAAAGTTGAAAATTTTTTTCCCAATGTGACAGCAAATTGAACAAAGCAAGGGACCACTTGTGCAAGCTAGATATCTTTATTCACACTTTATACTTAAGCCTGCAATCATTAAGACTGGAACGCAGATTATGACCCAAAACAGTTAGCCTTAATGAGAGACATAATTTAGTGGCAAGTTTGCTTGGTTCTGCTGATCCTGTAATTTACATCAGTGTTCAGTGTAACTCCATTGTAGTTCATAATATATGGTCCACATTCCAGTGTTATTGAGTACAGCTTAAAGTGTGGATACAAAATAACAATTAAAGGTGCATAATGCAGAACTGCCCCGGTTCGATTTAGGTAAGGTATGTTTGATTGAGTCTACATGGTTCTCATCATTGGCCCAACTGATAATTTTGCAGTTATTCCACTATAGGTCAAAATGAAAGAATTTTGTAAAAACATTCTTTACTAGTTTTAGCTATATACTTACTTTGCCCACCTTGCCAGAGAAGGTTTGGTGGAGTTAGCACATGCAATCTTATGAAACACTTCATAAACGTAACAAACTCTGTCAGTGACCACAAATGAAAGCTTTAAATCTCCCAGCCTCTGTATCTGTTCAAGACAGGATGCTGCTACTTAAACAGGGAAGATGTCTCAGACTCAACTATTAAAATCATAATTTTCTTCAGTAATTCAGACCTTATAAAAAATAAGGTAAATTCTGGTATTGGTGATGCAAACCAAAGGCTGTTGTAAGCATGTAGTTGAGTATTTGTTTAGCAGTTTAGTTGATGTTAGTATTTTCATGTCAGTCTGTCCCTACTTAGTAAAATGCTGATGTAGATGGCACTGACATTCTCTGCTTTGTGTCTGTCCATCCCTCCCTTGCTCCCTCTCCCTCCCTCCCTCCCTCCCTCCATTAGATCCTCCCACCATGCCCTCTACCATTACTGCACCCATCTTAACCGGCGCTGCCTCCTCCACTTCAGTGGACGATAAGCGCCACATCCTCCTCAGCTCCCCCACACTTGAAGCCCTACCTGAGAGTAATCTTGGCTCCATAGTGGGCGGGGCTGTGGGAGGGGCCTTGTTCCTGCTATTGCTGTTATGTCTTGCCGGCGTCTGTTACCTACGGAAACAGCAAACCTTCCATGGAAACTACTATACCAAGCAGTACCTGGGCCCTGCCGACCTTCAGAAAGCGCCCGCGCAGCAGCACGAACTCCACCCCACCAAGGCCAGCAGCAGCCTCCGCCAACAAGACCACGACCGAGAGGAGTGGGGCGACCGCCAGCTCAAACAGGAGCGTGACCGCGAGCGTCGTCACCATGGCAACCACAATGGAGAGGAGTACTTTTCTAACGGCTACACTAGGGCAATGAGGGAGAGCAGTCACCATAACAATCACCATAAGCATCACCATGAGCACCCACATTATTCTAGTCCACAGCAGACGGGGCGAGCCAGGTACCCTCCTCCAACAAAACCACTGACCAACGGCTCCCCCTACTTGTCAGATGACTGCTACGACAGCGGGCCCGAGGGCGACTACGTGTCCCACACGGATGGCTCCGTCATCTCTCGTAGGGAGTGGTACGTTTGACCACCTCCCTGGTCCCACAGGAGAGGAGAGACAACGGAAATTGGAGGGTCTCCTTTTATTATTTAGGAAGAAACACGTAATTTCTCTCCTACGCACACAGACACACTTGACACTAACCTCTATTCTGTAGTTCCCTCGTTACGATCAAGAGTCCTGGTTGACGCTTGAGATCATTTTTCTGTTCTCGATGTGGATGGAGTGCGGACCGCCCTGCCACTCTGAAAGTCCACATCTACATGCCAACAACCTACACAGGTGGGCATATGGAGACTGAAGCTTGCAGTATATGCGCTACTGTCTCTGCCTTAGTTCAGGGTCTTGGGGAATGCCAGTTAATTTTGCATCACTTGAGTATTTCTGTTGATATCTGACATTGTGTATGGTTATATTAGAAGTAATGTTTTTTTACATGGGTTTGCCATCTGTGACATTCTTAAACTTGCCTGTTCAATATTTGTGTTTGTTGACAGTACTTGCACTGAGTTGTGCAACAGTCTGACCTCTGAATCTGCTCCACACCCACTTCTACGTTGTTTTTGAGGGTGGATATTTTAAAGAGGCCCTTCCATCCAATCCTCACCAGAATGTAGAGGAGGCATTAGAGGGTATGAAAAAAAAAGCTCTCTCCTTCAGCGAGCATACGCTAAGATCCCTCCCTCTATTAGTGCTGACCTTTACAATCTGATCTGCAGTCCTGAAATATGTTTTTAAACCTTTTGCATAACCATGTCTTGTACCACCCCATCATTTAACCACTGTTTTTCTTTTAAAATGTTTACACTGCATACAAATTAGAATGAGACAAGATTGATGATTTCACCAATAATCTCCCTGCAACGTCCTAAAAAAAATGCTGCCCTAAAAAGAGTGAGAACCTTGAGAGAGCATTTCTCTGTCCTCAGCTCTTACGGTCTCTTATCCCCAGGAGGGAGGGATGGAGCAGCAGCAGGGAGGCCTGCATGTATGTGGTACAGTCCACTCTAACCTACACTCAGGCCTCCATATCTAAGCCTCCTGTAAAATTCTGTCAGACAGTGCAAAGTAAAATAGGTTAGAATACCTTTATAACATTTGTACATTATTTATTCATTTCGGGAAGGCTTCAAGGTTAGTTAACTTATTCAATTAGCCACACAGCCCTTTGTGCTGTAACAGATAATTATGGATTTGTTGATAAATGTGTACTTGAAGCGCTATACCACACCAAACTAAGGCATTTGTAAATTCAAGATTTTCAGCGGGGTATTGTCAAAGGCAGGATACAGTATGGCAGTCGCTGTACCCTGGCCTCCTTGTCAAATCTGTTTTGATACACAAAGAAATTATTCAAGAATGCAGCTGTTAGTTCCTACCACAAATAGCCACCAGTGGTCTGACTCCACTCCTAAAATGAGACATGTTTGTGTCAGAGTTGGTATCCTAGGCATTAATAGGCTTATGTCTCTGATCCATATGTGCATGTGCGCACACAACAGTGTAGCTGAATGTTTCTTTAAAATTTAGAATTTGTTATTACCACCACAAAAAAAGAAAATAATGTATGCAAATCAATTTTTATTTGTTTACTTTTTTGGGTGGCATAGTGTCCTATGTGCCATGATTATGCCAGGCTTTGATTTTATTGCTTTTGTTTTGTTATTTCATTTTCATTAACCAAGAAGTCAGACTGGATTTGGTATTCATGACAACAAGCTCACCTCAGCTTTTCAGGCCACACAAGTTATTTGCTATTTGACCAAGTCACAATAAGTGTTTGGCAGTCGATGTCAGTTGGCCTGTAAACCCAAACAGTTCATGAATGAACTGAAATTTGTGAAACTTAATGAAAGCTATGAAAAAAGCCGTGGATAAAGGTCATCTTTATTCTGAATTTAATCTCTTACTTTCTGTGATATTGCACCCACTGATGTAATATACAATATTATTTTTGGCACACGCACATATTTACACTTGATAGATTGCATGGAGGAGAAAAAAAATTCAACAGTGATTTCTTGACACAGATAAGTGTTTGTGAATACATGCCAACTTCAATAGTATGGTCACAGTATTTGCAGCAAGATGCCAAATATTTGTTTAGCTTGTACGTATCAATTTGGTGGTGACAGTGTCTCACATATGGTATTACTGACTAACGAGTAACAATTGATTATTAGCTTACATCGATGACTAACCTATCACCGCTTTATACAGGGTCTCGTAGCCGGAACTAGAAGTAAAAAGATGCTTTAGGCCAATTAGATCTCACAGTAACAGTGGTCAAAGTGGAACTAGTTATAATCTTAGGAACCCTCACTTGTTAATTATTCGTCGGGGTACTTTGTGCAGTGAATAAGCTGCAGTTCTCATAGTGAAATTAGCTTATTTGACGTAGTAACTTGCAAGCAGAAAAAATGACCCAATACTTCATTCCATGTGGTTTCATCTGTTTAGCACTAAGACAGCACAGCAGAACTGATTTATCCAAATAGAGGACATTTAGGAGAATGAAACGGTCGGTACTTTTACCCTGAAATGCATTGAAATTCAAAACTAAAGCTTGATCTTACAATCGTACAGTACAATATGTGAATACACATGCATTCTGAGAGGTTAGTGTGCCGTCTTGGGTGCAAATTTAGTTTCATGTTGCAGCCAGGGAGCAGAAATCGCAAAAAGTATGGATGCTTTCTACTTTAACAGTTTGATTAAAAATGGAAATCTGTTTTAGATATGAAAAAAACTTGTGTAAAAGTGGATATGTAGATATTTCCAAACCATTAACTCCACTGGGATTTTATACTTTGATGCTGACTCCAATTAATTCTGCCTTTCTGATCTGTTCCACATAAGTGAAAAGAATAATGGGAGGCATAGCAACCATTGATTTCTCCTTGTTTTTGCTTCTATATGTGCTAAGATGGAAGTTGAAAATCAATGCAATATGTTTTGCTAGACTGGCCAGTTTGGAAGTCCTTGAATTTGTATTAATGAAGTTCCTCTGTGCTGTTAAGTTCAGTATAAAGACCAGTCATCAGGTTTCCTCACTTTGAGAGATGTCCTTCACTTTGGGTTGAGAAATACGAGTGCCTTAGATACCCAGCAACATTTTTGAGTGTTTTTTATGTTAAAGTTTCTTTTTATCATTGACTCGTGTAGGAACCTGTTTGGTTCAGAGATTTTGTTTTTTTGCTTTTTCCCCTTTCTCTTGTTTTTCCCTACATCTTGTCTGTAAGGAGTCTTCTATACTCCTAGTATAGTGCCATATTCACTTTTCTGTCCTCATCGCCATGATAGTTGACAACAGCATATTTGCAAAGCTAGAAACCTTTTGTTTTGTTTTGTTTCATTTTTTTTTTTTTTTTACAACTGCTTAAAACTAGAATAAATGAATATGTAAAGTGAACAACACTGTGCACTTCACAGGTATTATAGTTGGTTATCAAACTGTCAGAAGTTTTGTTTTGTTTCAACGGCGCTGTTCAAAGGACCGAACTTCAATCTCACGTTGTCATTAAAAGCACCTTCTTGAGTTCATGTTGGGTTTTGTACATAGAGAGAAAAAAAAAATGTAAGTTTAAGGGACTGGAAGAAAAAAAAAAATTATCTGTATCAATGCCAACGGTGGAGTGTTATTTTGTCAATCTTTTTGAGATACTTTAGTTCAATAAAGCACCTTAGCACCTGTGAGGTTTTTTTTCCTGACAGTTTTTGTGCTCACCGCCAGCCAGACTGATGCGTCTCCTCTTTGTGCTTCTAAAAATGACATCATCTCCAGCGCTCCTCTAACCCATAATGCTGCATAAGCCCTCCCTAAATCCAGTACTCTTATGTGGAGCGCTGCTCATATTATAATTCAAAATCACACTTCCTCACTTAACCTAATCTTTCACTACTCCAGCCGTGCTTTATATGTTAATTTATAACATGTTGCCATTTGGGCTTTTTACGGCTGAATTTTTAATCTTAGGTTGTTCCTTTCTGCTGGCATTTTTAAAGTCAAGGGAGGTGGAAATGGAGCCACCCCCCTCTCTGCTTCCTCCCTGTCCGCTTGTCCTGGTCCTGGTTTGCTTTGTCACGGGGCAGAAAGGCCCCTGTTCTCCCCCGCAGTGTGTCCCTTTTGTGAATTCCCCCTGTGTGTCTCTCTCTCCCACAGTCTACCAGCTGGTAAAATTAAACGCTGAGTGTTTATGTCTGGCCCAAAGTCCCCACTCTCCAGGCCATTGACTGTCCCCATGGCAACAAGCTCATCTGGAGCTGCTGATGGAGGCTGTCTTCCCTGCAAGCTCTACCTGGCCAGAGAGAGAGAGAGACAGAGGAGGGACGGGGCTGCAGGGAGCTGAAAGGTTAACTGTGCCGCTGAAAGGCAGAGCAGAATGAGAGAATTAGCTACTGGAATCGAAAAAATGGTCCATTACATCCTGCTGCTCCACAGAGAGCGCCGCTGGGCTGAGGAAATATCACACCGACGTAACCTTGACATTGTTCAGCCCCTGGAGTCCACATCTTCAAAACGCGCGTCCACACACTCTTTATTTCAACCGGCCCTCTCTTCACTTCAGTAGATCTTATCGTGGTCACAGGAGTTGCTGTCACTCTGACCTTGAAACAGAGCATGCTCAGTCACAAGCTGCACCAAGGTCTGTCCTAACAAAGAGCCACAAGGCAGCAAGAACGCCGATCGGTGTTTGAATTTCTTTAAAAGCCTCCATTTAGAAGTCCATCATTTGCATTCAACGCGACAATTGCCAAGGATACTTTTCAAACATGCGGAAAAAGTGTGAAAATGTGCCAGACAGCTCAGCACTAAATACTTGATTACCGCGTGAGGGAGATTCAATTTTAACTTTAACTCTCAAGTAGAAGCGGGGTTCAACTGTCAACACTGCATACCAAAAAAAAAAAAATCTCCATCTTAACAAGTCATACTGAGTCTTAAAGTCTTGTTTGTTTTTTTTCTCAAAACAAGTGAAAAAATATGCCAGTCAGATAAAATAAATACACTTGTCTCCAGAAGTGTCATTTTCTCAACACTAGTGGGCTAATCTGCCTTATTCTGCCTTGCTTCAACATATTTATGCTTGTTCTCTGGGGAAAAAAAACAAGTGAAACTACATTGGAAACAAGTGTGATTATCTCATCCTACTGGTATTGCAATTTTTCAGTGTATATTTTGCATCAACAGAGCACTACGCCTGGGTTTGCAAAAGACAGATGCCTGAGAAACGACAACAGACCACCTACCGCCCTTCCCCACTAAATCTGTCTGACCCCCCAACCCCCATTACACCAGCATCTGCTCCACTGGGGGTCTGTTGTCTGGGCAATAGTCTGACCGCTGAACCCTTGACCTCACTGTTGAGGTTCTCGGATGCAGGGAGGGGTTTGCCTCACTATCTCTCGCTCCCTCACTTCTCCTCCTGCGGTCGGTGAGATGTATTGTGTTTACTTCATGAAAGGCTCCTCTCTTGTCTGACCTAGCTGAGCATCGACATGAACTTCGTGCTGTGTGTCTGCTCTTAAAAGCGCTGAATTAGGAGCCAGATATTGGAGACAGAGCCCTGCACTTGAGCCAGATTCCAGTTTGGGGACAGCGCATCCACCACTAACCACTAATCCAAGCCCCTCCAGGCTGGATCGGAACTAATGTTTAAATGATAGAAATGGACTGAGTGAGTCACGAAAGCATTTTATATGCACAATGGAAAAGATGCATGCAAATATGTCACATATGAAACGTATTTATCGAAGAATGACCTGTAGTAGCTTATCAGCAACCACTGAACAATTAGTGAAATATTTTTGCGATGTATAAGTGCTCTTTTTTTTTCATTCAACCTTTATTTTATCAGGATAGTCTTATTGAGATTTAAAAAAAAAAAAAAAAAAAAAAAAAAAAAGTCCTGGCAAGATGAGCAGTAGCACATGAAGTTTCAGACAAAAACCGACATGAGTCATAAAGTGCTATCAAACACACAAATATCACACACTTCTCAAAATACACCAATGTACAGTAAATATCAATATAAAAAGGCCTCTATTAATGACGTAAAAATCTATTGGGAACCAAGTATTCAAGCTTAACCCCTTGATTTTCCATGGAATTTCCCCATAACGGGACAGTTCACCCTTTTTGAAAAAATGTGAACTCTTTATAGAAGTTACATCATGTTTATACCAACCCAAGATGCCATTGTTTTATGGCTGCTCCATTAAAAATACAAACCATCTCCAGTAGACACATTGTGCATCATTTTATTTTACACTCATTTCCTTGTTGTTCAACAGGACTTCTATCTTTTGAAATCATGGGATCTCCACCAGCATTTAAAATAATTTTCCATGTGTTTGAACAAAGCAGCATAGATTTGTAATGGTGAACCCACTGATAAGATCGACATGACAGAAGATGTGAAAAGTATTGGGAGCAGCATATTTAAATCCTCTTTCCCAATATCTGTGCAAGCACAAGGAGCAGACACTACATATAATTCTTGCAAGCACAAACTGTAATTGACTGGGATTTCTGGAAAATAGAGGGACAAAATAGGATGGCAATAACTTTAAAATTGCCTTATGATTTAAAAAAAAAAAGACAACCAATGAGTCTTTATGTAACATCAGAGTTGACTGGCTAACCGTAGCATGTCCACTGCAATGCTGAGTAATTGCTTTGCAGTTTTTAATACCATGGTAAACTGTATCTACTGCATGTGTGCACTTCATGCTGATGTATTCATGGTCAAGTGCACCTGTTCTGAAGGTATTCCATATATAGAGGGCTTAAAAATCCTTTTTTGCCAAGTCAAGTGCCTCTGCGAAACTCTTTCATTAGGCACAAAAGTGGACAGCGTGATGAACTGCATTTTTTAAGAAGTCACTTAACTCGTGGCCGCTGTCAGAGTTCAACAGCCATCAAAGGTTACCAAATGGCTCTTTGCTTTTAGAGGACATGAAGGGAGAATAGTCAAGAGAGGTAAGACAGAAGTGGTATTGAGCCTGCGGTTGTTTAATCTGCATCATAATTGAAATGTTGCCAAAGATTCTCATCTCAGTACATTGATTTTTTTTTTCCACCTCATTGGCTAAATCAACTGGAATTGACCATCACACAATTTATTACTGTTTCCCCCCCTTCTTTCTCACCTTTTGTCCTCTAATTCTTTCAATACTTCCACAATCACAGTTTAACACACTACCTGGCCCAAAAGGATTATGCATGCGCCAGTGAGTTGTATAATGGCTGCAGATTGGCCAAAGCCCACTGTTCTGAGTTTAATGCATCTTAATCATGATTAATCCTAATCCCCTCTCTGGACAACATGGAGCGTAACAAGCATATGGTCTAACAAAGACAATTCAGCAGAAACATTGCAACATCTTACAGAGGAGGGGGGGGACGGAGGAAAATAAATGGATGGAGGGAGATTGAGGTGTCAAGTGAGTGATTCTTAGTGAAGAATACAGTCTAAACCTGCAGGACGCCAAAGCCTGTTGGACTAAGCAAAGCAAAACAACCCCAGTTATAGCTCAAAATGCACATTACAAACACACACTTGGCCACTCTGTTGTCCTGTTAGGATTGTTTTTGATACTGAGCCTCCTCTACTCCTCTCTGCTTTGTCCCAGACCAGTCTCAGGAGCAGAGGTCAAACTCCATCGCTGTGGCAGGAGCTGTGATGGGTGCAGTCCTCTCCCTCTTCCTCATCGCAGTCTTCACCATCGTCATCCTCACGGCTCGCAAGGCCCCGGCACCGACTTTCACCGACAAAGTGTGAGTCCAACAAATAATTCATTTGCTGCAGAACATGCTCGGCTGATTAATTAATGACGTGTGACCTCGTGAGGTTGAGTGAAGCCTGTCAGTGTGGAGTTTGGAGCCCGTGGAGAGAGAGAGCGCTGCAGCAGGACACACACCAGCGCAGGGGCGGGGGGGTGATGGGACAAGGTTGAGGGGTGGCAGGTAATTGCTGTCTTGGCAGTGAGCCCTTCGTCCTATTTTGCTGGGTCTGTTCCTGTGGTAGACCTGCACTGGAGTTTGTGTTAATGTTGGCGCAAAGAAAGCTAACTTTTACATTCAATTATTTACAAAAGGAGCTGAGTCACACTCTTGCCAAAGAGTCCTGTGTGACTGACATAAACAGTGTGTGCGTGTGTGTGTGTGTGTCTGTCTGTTCTCAGTCTGTGGGATTACAGTAGCTGTGGCATGGAAAAACTCTGTGACATGTAGTTAGAATGGACAGAACAAAATTAAATGGCACCCATTTTTATGGGTTCAAATCCATGGGGATGAGACCTTATGGGTTTGTCCAGTTCTATTCTGATTTTGTTAATTATTAGTGTTGGCTCCCAATGTCATATAACTTAGATATAAGTTTTTTTTTTTGTTGTTGTTGTTTTGTTGTTGTTTTTTTAAAATTAGGCCATCCAATAATTATACTCCAAATATATCAACATATGCTTCTTTTATCACTTTTTGAATATAAAACAGCCAGGAGCACAATGCGCTGCAAAGTCAGACAGCAGCTAATGTCAAAAGGATGTGTTTTCATTTGTGGGCAGATGAGAGACAGATCATACTATTTATTCACTGTCTGTTTATTGGATTACGTTCAGAGTTTGTTGGCAGTTTACAGGTAGGTCAGATTGTTAAGAACAATAAGAACAGAAAGGGGAGAGAGCAGGGAATGAGTGGGGCCCCACACCTGAGTTTGCAGTGCTGCCCCAGATCATCAAGTACTCCCCTGGTGCTGGGTGCTGGGTGGTGGTAGATACAACTGCAACCAGTTTATATAGTTTTTCTTTAATTATGCTGCATCAATTTAGAAAATCTTTGCACATTTGCACTGTGCAAAATTAGCCTTCACATAAAGCAGTGAAATGATTGTGGCATTACGGCACCCTTTGTCAACTACAATATCAGTATCTCACTCAGCCCTGAGTCACTCCCTCCCTCTCCCTGAATCGCCATTTTCTCTCTATCTCTCTCATGAGAGCAGTCAGTCAGCCTCTGAGCAAAAACAAACTTCACCCTATTTGACATTTCCACCTTTTGTTGTGCATGAATTTAAATGATAGTGCCCTCTTTGGGGAAATCGGCATGAAATTCATTGAGCATGCCTCAAATTGAGTTCCTTGCTTACTGCAGGGTTTCAGAGTCATTGTGTGAAAACAATTACGTGCACGCACCTCCTCAGGCTGCACTGTATGATTATTTGAATACCAGTAGTTGGGTCCAGAGGTGAGTAGGTAGTGGTCTTTCGGTCTGTGGTCAATGCAAAGACTAACTCACCATCTTACATGTGACCGTGGCTGGATGTCCCTGTGGGATGAGAGGATGAGCACAGGACTCATCCCTCTCTGTCATCACATAGATATGAAAGCCCATTTCCCGGTGGATTTGGGACAGCAGGTCACTGAGAATACATAAACTGTAAATAATCTCTCACTGCTTGTCATCCCCAGTCAGGAAGAGGCGCACCATTAGCTGCTATACGACGTCAAAAAATCAATGCCACTCATGACATCATTTTATGAATGGCCCGGGTCAGTATCTGGGTTTCAGTTGAGTAATGAATGGGGATTTCAGTAAATGAGAAAATGACTCTAACTATAGTGTCTTTCCATGGCTACAAAGAACTCCCACAGCGAGAGATTTTAGAGCAGGCATCAATACTCTTCCAGTTTACGATTATGTGTGTGACTCTATCACCCATACATCCTCCTTGTCAGACCACTTAAACCCTGATGTCATTAGTATCACAGAATTGATACCAGGATTACTGTATGGCAGCCTTTTTGAAAGTGATAATTTTCTGCACAAAATCATTCAACTGAGTTCCACAATGTATCACAGGGCAGATTATTTGTTCCTGTTTGAACCATTTGAATTAAAAAGACTTAACTTGTATCGTGTAATTGCTTTTTGTTCAAAGCAGACACCATTACCACAACTGTAATTATCATATTCACTTTCAACTCTTCAACTCTTTGCAGTTAAATGGCAATTTCAGAGATCTGGTTGTTCTTGAAAACTAAACTGTCTCCTCACTGCCGTCTCTGTGCAGGATCGACCTTCCTCCAACACACAAACCACCCCCTCCCTACACTGAGAGACCCCCGGTTATTCCTCTGGGTGTCCACGCCTCACAGGTGGCCTGGCTTTGCCAGGTACGCACACACACACACACACACACACACACACACACACACACACATACTCACATACTCAGACATTCATGACCCTTATGCAGATGTGAGCTGTGCTGCATATTCAGATATGGCCAGCTTTTGGGAATCACTGAAATGTTGCGTCAAATAAGTTTGATAAACATGAATGACAACTAACTTGTTGCCAAAATATGTACACCACGCCTTACTCATTTAATATGTAGTATGGTTTAAATTTTAATTGGTGTTCTCAACATGCTTTCATAAGCTGCTTCTTTTTTTAACTTTACCCATACTGGGAGGTAAAAGAAAAAGCAAGCACAAGTGCTTAAACTGCAGAATCTGTTCATTCTTGCACAACACAGAGAGCACAAAAGTAGTCACAGAGTTTTTTGCGTTTGATGGACGTGTAAAAATGTGCGCCATCTGAAAAATAAAGAAATTGTACACCATTACTGAAAATGTTATTTCTTGAGCTATAATGGTTATCGAAAAGAGCAATGGGCCCAGGACAGAGCCTTGTGGAACACCACAAATTAACTAGAAATGTATTTAGAAATTATTTACAAAAATTGTTAGCTGTCTGTAAATTATAATTTGAACTGATGCTAACCCTCAGTTTCTCAGAAAAAAGAAACAGAGCCTAAATACTCTGTACATTATTATTATTCACACTACTTTCCAAGTGGCTTTTTTTTTTTTTTCCATGTACATACAAAGTGGATATTTCTGATCTGGTTGAGCATGAAGTATATATAAAGCTGCACATATCAGTGACAACTGGGTTTTAATGTCCTCATTTGGTGTCTGCAGGCTCGCAGGGCAGAGCACAGGAATGAGCCGGCTGACAGAGTACCCACAAGGCCGGCGCAGCAGGGGACCCAGCACTGTACTCAGCAGCTGTCCTGTCCGGGGTGGGTGTGTCATCAGAGTGGGACAGACCTTGTCTACATCAATCACCGTGAACACTATGTGTGACAGACACATCCTGACCGCAGTCTACCAGGGAAACTGACAGTCATTCACTTTGACCGACATTAAACTTACTGAGTTTACTGTGAAAGTCCATATGAGGAAGCAGGTGGTGGCACTACAGGACAATCTTTCCTCACCAGTTTTTTTTTTTTTTTTTTTATGTTTTGCCCATCATTTCCAGTTTACTTTTCTGTTTTTTTCTTTGTTAGTTCTCATTTACCAATTCTCTGTTACCATTTTATTGTATCACTAAATATATAACGATGATACACAGAAACCCGATGACCAAGAGAGCAAAACTTGCCAAATCTGCCCCCCTTTCAACTTGTGCATCATACATGACCAGTTGTGGATAGAAAACAGCTGAGGCTCTGAGCTATCCACCAAAGGCAAGCCCCATTCTTCTTCTGTTCCCTGTCTGAGATGGTATCTAGATGGATAAATCAGAGAAGCTGTTTCCCCAGACCAGACCACACCTACTTTGAACCATCAAGGTCACCAGGGACCAACTGTGCCAACTGGAAGACAGGCCATGAAGGGACTGGTTAAGACATTTCTTTTCAAGATCTGTGTGTAGCAGCTCTCATATCAAGACAGTAAGCTTGTTTAGCATTAGAATTTGTAGTTTAGAGTCCTAACCTCCTCTAGAGCAGAAACTCTAACACTGAAAATCTGAAGCATGTGTGATTTCAGGCTTTTCTCTACATATGAGATAGGAATAATATACATGCAGTTGTTATGACATGTAAATGATCAAAAGCTCACAGAAGCAATTGAACACAGAAGGGTCACATTCATTGATGTAAATTCTCCGTTCCATACCAGTGTAAATATACTGTCCGGCCTTTTTATTTTAAATATCTGGTGAGTTTCTCCAGCTAGTGCCATACTGACATTTTGTGGGGAAATCCCTCTGATTAGATAGTGTGTCTTAATGTCCTCATTTCTCCATTGTAAGTAGATGAATTTGAGGTGTTTTCTTGCTTGAAATATGTATTAAAATTGCTCTTTAACTTGCATATTGTGATCAGAATTTGCTGTAGCCTTACAGAGATAGTGAGCCTAAAATCATCAGCTGGAAGCCGTGCCCTCCGTGATTAAAACATCGCAGGGGGAAATGTTAACCTACACTGAACCTTTCTTGCTGCTTGGTTCTACTTTTAATGATGTTCTCTGAATCACTGAAGCTATCAAATGAGCCCTACAGCTTTTGAAATTTTGCTGATAATCCAACGACTAAATTGCTGTGGATGACTGACAGCATGCAGGTGTTAACACAATGTGGCACCCTGAATTCATATTGTGTGAAAATATAAGGTGTTTAGCCCAGTGAAGTTAAATATAGCAACAATGCCATATCTTCAATTTAGGAATTCATTGTTGAGATTATTCTGCCTACCTTTTGCCCACAAAATTGCCTGCCGTCCCCACTAAACTGTATTAGCAGCATGATATTCCTCTTGACATTACCCATTTTTAACAACAAATAAAACCATACACACTGATTAACACGGTGAATTTAACTAAAGCTTAATTTGATGTGACTGTAAATGATAGTTATTATTTAAATTTTCACTTTAAAATGAAATATAGATCCTGAATTTGGAAGTTTTTAATGACATTTTAAGAAGCATATTTATTTATAGGATAATTTTGGAGTTAGGTGGGTGGAAACATAAACCGTAACCAAACAATGACACTTGTTCCATGTTCAGAGATCAAAACAAAGGAAAGGCAATTTCTAAACCCACTGTGTAACGTCAGATGAGTTGCTGTTCAGCATTCCTCCTGAAGGTGAACAATTCCTCTCAAAGACGCAAGCCTTGAACGTGTGTTGTGGGAGCACATATCATCAG
Source organism: Myripristis murdjan (assembly GCF_902150065.1). Lineage (NCBI taxonomy): Eukaryota > Metazoa > Chordata > Actinopteri > Holocentriformes > Holocentridae > Myripristis > Myripristis murdjan. Next base: position 22,776,784 of record NC_043993.1, read on the forward strand.
CGGTCTGATAAGACAGTCTCTAAATTGCTTCTGCCATTGATCAGCTGAAAGGAGAGTTTCATCTGATGTTTGAGGCTTTTCAGAGAAATTCCTCTGAAGGTCACTGTCACATTGCTTCTAAAAACAGAGGGGGAAAACAGGTTTTGTTGGCCATAACTTTTTGCCTTTTTGCACCAGACTGTGGATGCTGTAATGTTTCTGACTGAGGAGTAGACAGCCACATGATGCAGCACAATGACAAAGAAAAGCTTTGTCTAGATCCATTTATTTCTTGACCACAGTCAGAGCTGCTCTAGGCTCCTCTGCTTCACAGGCTCAGATTTCCTGCATCCTCTTGTGTCAGCGAATTGTTGACACTTTCCAAGAGCACCACCTAGTGGTCCTTCTTGTGAGCGCAGCTCCTATTTGCAGTGTGTGCTGACACAAAAACGACCCTTGGATGCTCTACAAACAGAACTCAGGGGAAATCTGGTTTATCCAAACACAACTTTTTAACATTACAAGATGTTTAGCAGGAGATGTTTGATAAAGGATGGAGATTTACAGCTCTGATGTTTGTTTGTTTTTTTATATATTCTCAGGTCACTGCTATTATATGAGTATAAATTGGCCCAGTAGGTATCATGCCAACGGCTCTGGATGTATTATCGCTGTTCTCTGTCCACTGAACCACATACAGTCATCTACCTATACTAAAACTTACTTAACCATGGTTTATATCAGAGAAGTTTGACAAAGCTGCCTATTGAAAGATAATTTGAAGATACAGTAGACAGTTTTCTGCTGCACTGTCTGTGTGACAGACAGTATCAACTGTTTGGAAACGGATGCCAATCAAGATCAAACCCATTCATGAAGCATTAACTGAAGCTAATCTGTGAAAATATATAGCTTTTTTTTTTTTTAATAATACTAAATTGTATGTGTAACTTCTTAAGCAAAACCAAATTTCAATACCTTTTTGAATTCATGGATTTGTGTGCAAATCATGTCCTATTCATGCATGAGACATGGTTCACTTGCAGTTAATACATTTCCTCACCAAGATATTTACTCATCCTCGCTCATCATTTATTGTTGCACTCATTTGTCATTCCTATGGAACTGAAAACTTTCACAGGAACCCATTTTTACCCCAGTGTCATCACATTTGTTTACTCCACTGTTTACTTACTGATTCCATTTATACGTCAGTATTTAGTATGATTTTTGTTCATCTTGGATTCCCACTTGGCTAACAATGGCTTTGTCGTCAGCTGGTGTCTGATGTTGTTTTTCCATCCAGGCAGGACGTTAATGCTCCATGTGGTCCTGTGATTTGTGTGTTTCCAGCAACTCTCTCTGCATTACCAGCAGTTAAGGCTGATATGGCTTCATTTGCTCTTGACCTGGTAAAACTGGCAAAACTGTCCACACATGAGCAAACTGGCATTTTATGTATCAGTTTTATATCTGGAACAATTCTCCTGGTGAGTATGCAAGAGCGATGACATACAAACATAGATAACTTTTAGATGCACTTTAGAGGCACTGCGAACTGTTGAGTAATGTTGATTTCTTTTTCAAAACACTTTTATTAGGGAGCAATGAAGTACATACAATAAAAAATATGTATAAATACCTATAGAAAAATAAGTTTAACTAAAAGAGAAGACTAAGTGACCACCAAGACATAAGGCAAAGCACATTGTTAGTATGACTGAGACTTAGAAAAATGATCTGATAATGATGGGAGGTGATTTTTCACCTCACATATGGTTTTCTGTATATTTGATAATGTCACAGATTTGAATGAAACAGCACTAATGTGATGTAAACAGAGCAACATTTAGGTATTACTCATCACTATCTACCATTCATCATTTGTCAGTTGCCTTACCCAGTTGCCATTTATCATTCAAGGTGAACAGCCACCAAAGCAATCCATTGTTAAATGCCTGCTGGCAGCTCAGTGAGATAAAAAGAAAAAACACACTGCAGAATAAACTCCTTAAGTTTTCTGCAGTCTCCTGCTCATGATTCGTGAGCTCATTTGTCGTTTCACATTCATTTGGATTTCGATATTAACCGTCACTGCTGGAGTGTAACATGCATTCATAGACTTTCTATGAATTTATTTAATTCTCGTGAGGGTTTTGCTGGTTAGAAACTCTGTTGTTCAGGATTGGCCTGCTTCACATTCACACAGTTACACATACACACTCACACAGCTGTGCTGGAATAACTGTGGGTTGCAAGCCTTGCTCAAGGGCACTCTGGCAGAAGTTGTCTAAGTACTTTCACATAGTTTTCAGCTGAATTATTGGGCTTGTGTGGTTGGCTGTTTGGAACTAAAGCACATTAATGCCTATATATTACCTCTATTTGAGAACAGTGTGAACACAAGACACATGATGGATCATAAAATGATCCCTTTCAATGATTTTGATGAGTACAAATTTAACTTTATTATGAAAAATAGAGCCAAAAAAGAGTGAAACAGGCCAATCTGCAGCCTGCTAGTTAAATTAGCATGCCTTTACAGCTCCATGTGAGCCATTTGATATGCCATTGTGTGTTACCAGTTATTCTGCATAGACAGACCACACTGTGACATCAATAGGACAGTGTATTCATTAACAAACTCCATCAGGTGGTGTATTCAGCACACATTCACTTCAGCTGATAAGTGAACATCTCATTTGTCAACCCCGTTGTCAGGGATTTAGAGATATTTGGAATCATAATGTTAAATTAAATCTCAGGCTATTTCAGCCTTGTTACTATGGGAGGAACAAAGTCTGGAAGTTTAACTATAAGGCTGTGAGAGAGCGCACCACATCACACCTGGCATGCGAACATTAGCTGGCAGCTAAGCATCTAACTTGAAATGAATACCTATTTTTGGATCATACTTTGAAATTTAAATCACTGTGCAGGTTATGTCAAGTTCTGGCCAAAAATGAGGAGTTGATTGTTTTTGAACATTATCGTATTTTAAAGTGTATCTTTCCTTTAAGTGCAGGCAAGTGGCAAAAGTTTAGCTGGACATTGAAATGAAGCTTTCATGTTCACTGCAAAAACTGTCCATTGAGTTGTGCATGTATTTATTTATTTATTTATTTATTTTGGGGGATGGGTGATCTGCATTATTCTGCCTTTTTAATTAATTTATTTATTTTTGGGGGAAACAAGTGAAACTGCATTGGGAACAGGTAGAGCTCTCTCATCACACCAGTGGAAAAAAAAAAAAACTCACTTATGTTAAGCAAAATAATATTTTAAGACTGAATGTGAGGCTAACTGGTAGGATGGTGATGTTCACCACCCTGTTAAGTTTCCCCTCAAGCCCTTCACTCCTCACTCCTCATTCTGGTGCTGCAGCTCCTCATGATACTCTGGGGTGTCGCTGCACCACAGACACCACCAAGATGTACGCCTCAGACCCATTTTGGGGTCTCAATTCATAGTTCAAGAAACCAGCTCTCATCATGCTATTTATTTATTTTTTTAAATGATAAAATCTATAGTTAGGAGTCTTATTTATTAAAATGCCTTCAGACGCCGGTGTTTGACACAATTATCCAGTCAAAACAGGGTGGAGGTAGTATGCCTTGAATAAGCTGCCCTGAGAACATAAAGATGAAGCCCAGAGCACCGGTTTGGACGTACAGAGCAACAACCTGGAGGAGCTACATGCAGTATTTTGTGTCTCTCAAAATGCCCATAAACCGTCACTTCCTAGAGGGATGTTTCTGATTTGATAACAGCAAAGAGGTATGCACTCCAGCAAGGTAAGACAGCATGAAGTTGAAACCTTATTGTCACAATAGTGGACGAGGAATAGAGCTGCGTATTACTTGTTAGGTAAGAATGGTTCCTGCTTTGTGTCATAAAGCAATGTTTGTGCTGTAAAGCAATACAGCAGATCTCCTCTGCAATCTGACCTGAGCGGCACACAGTGTTGTGTATGAACCAGTGAAGGCTTCCAAGTTAACGATATTAATGTCTCAAAATTAATTCATGTTAATAATGATAATAAACTGCTACACATAGTACTGTTCAGCAGAAGGTTGACCTCATGGGCTAAGCCAGCAATGTTTGCTCCAAAACAACAAGCTTCCCCTCCAACAAAGGGACACCAGTGGCTGTAACAAGCTGCCAAAAAGCAGCAACATTCAAAGCAATGCACACATAATTAAGAAATTCATGTAGGTTAGTTTGTGTTTGATTTACGGTGTCACTATCTTGTCCAGCTGCTTTAGCTAATGTTGACCTCAAGTTTAACTCACTGTAATATTGAAACTATTGTTGGTGATGTGCAATTTGATGAAAATAACATTAACACATCCAGCAATAATACATACCTATAATATGTGACTGTTCAACAGGGAACATGCAACATTAGTTTGTAATTCTGTTCCTATAAAAATAAACAGTGTAAACTGCTGTAAAATCAAGCAGCTGTCTCTGTCCTGGTTTGACTGGATGATTGTGTAAACTAGATATATCACAAACTTCCCTCAGAAGACACTTGAATAAATGAAATTCCTCTCTGCGTGCAGTCCCCCTCCCTCTCCTTGAATGAATGGCAGCATTGTATCGGCTGTCAGAATCGATTAAATCTTGCTACCGTAAACAAACATCACGGTGGAGGGATGAATGGCGCTGCCCCTCCAGCGGCCCCGCAGAGGATGTTTCACTGCAACCTTTCCCAAATCCTGTTCCTGAAGGCTTTTCATGTGTGTGCATCGCCCTCACACACACACACACACACACACACACACACACACACACACACACACACACTCTAACTTGTTACTTTGACTTGACTTTCTGTTTGAGGGCAGATGCAGGAGGCGGGGTAGGCGCAGAGGCAGAGGAGGATTTCACCATATCATATATGTTAAGAAATCTGCAAAACAAAAGGAAGTTACATTAGGCTACACCACACAAAACAAGCATCAGCAAAGAGTTTTATAATTTAGATGAAAATAATTCTGAGGTCAGATTTAATTATTTAATGAGGTTTGAGCAACTTACATGTTTTTGACTTTCTTTATGAAAGCCTTCACAGCTCTAACCAGCCTTCTTATCCGTCCCTGTCAACAAAATGATGCATAGGTAAGTCATCCGCCTGCTGCAGGGCATCCAAAACACCTTATCTGACTCCACCTCCGTTTCTGCCCTCATGGATTATTTGACTAAAATATATTTTAGTTGAAAAATCATATTGCATCTGAATCTGTTGCATGGTAGCTGTTTCCATGCACAAAACAGAAATATTCTGAATGTCACCCAAAACATAGCAACTTATTACTTGACAAATTCTTTGAGAGCAAATAAAAAAAAATGCAGATTATATTTGATTTTAACACCTCTAAATTATTTAATTGTTTTCCTTTTTTGGCTATTCCTTTTTTTTTTTTTTAAACATTATTCATCATGTGTTCTCTCTCCTTCTCTACCATAATTGTATAAAGTTATTTGATGATGACATAGTATTGTGACAAGAAATAATATTCTGGTCCTGTATTCAGTATCTCACCTGCTGCTTTTTGTACAACAGAGGAAGGGAGAAAAGAGCGATCACAGCTGAAAAAGAACACAGGAGACACAGCTCAACTTTATAATCACAACGGTGGAGGATTCATCGTCCTAAAGGCCGGCAGAGAGAAGAGGTTCCCTTACGAAACAAATATATAATGCAGTATATTGGAAAATATCATGTGATATATTAGATAATACATTTCCATATATGGGAACTAGTCTTTATATTTTCCAATATATGAATAATGAAATATATGCATAGACCATACATGTCTATATATTGATACATATAAAAAAATATATTGCAATCAAGACCAAAAATGGCACTATATTTTTACATGTAATAGTTTGTCTTTATATGTTCAAATATACTGCAATATATGCATATACCACATATGTATATATCGCAACATATATAAAAATATATTGGGATTTTTTTTAACATTGCATATTTTCCATTAAACAACCATAACATATACATAGACCATACATGGCATATATCTGTACATATATTTCCAATACATGTTCCCATATAATTGGAAAGTCATAGATCATGTATATTTAAATATATGTACCCAGTATTCATCACATATAAATCTAAATACATTATGTAGTATATTTATAAATATAAAATGACATATATTACGGGATATAAACACATATATATTCATATACAATATATTGCAATATCTGAAATGCACAATTACTTATGTATACTCCATATATTGAAATATATTACAATATATTGATGCAATATATAAATATATTGCATTAATATATGTTTCACCAATATATTATTCTATGTATTGCTAAGACATTTTCAAATATAAAAATATATTTCAATATATTGTAATTCCATAGATTAAATGTAATATATTCTAATATCATATATTTCATTTAATATATTGGTAAATATATTTTCTTTCCATAAGGGTTGAGGAAGACAGGAGGTGGAAAACTTGTTAGGAATTCAAACTTGAGTAAATTTTATGAATACAGAGTGTATCTCACCAGCTATAACCAGAGTCAGTCCGTTGGTTAGGGAGCCCACATAGGTCAACAGATACAGAAGTGCAACAAACTGAGAGAGAGAGAGAGACAGAGAGAGAGACAGAGAAAGAGAGAGAGAGAGAGAGAGAGAGAGAGAGAGAGAGAGAGAGAGAGAGAGAGAGAGAGAGAGAGAGAGAAGGATGGGGAAAAATTTGTCTTAACTCCTGTTTAGCTGCACATTCACATTGCACATTCTTGATGCATGATGCATTTATGTCCAAAGCTCTCCAGATTAAGCTTTCAAGTGCTCCAGTTCAGTTGCTCTTCACACTTTAACTTGGACTCTCATGGTCACATTAACAGTGAGTGCAGACCTTCACGGAGTCGATCACGCTTTCAATGAAAAGCAGACGTTTGATCTCTGTGACGGCGAAGGCGATCAGCAGCACCACCTCTTCTACCAGCATCACTGTGTCCTTGTCTGTCAGAGTGCTGTCTTCATTCAGATAGGACCTGAGCTCACACACACACACACACACACACAGGCCACTGTTAGAAGTTGCCGTTTTGTGTCGTATCTGTGCCATTTGGTATGTGATCCAAAATCACTGTGGAGAAATATTATTGGCTTTATTGATGGATAAACACAATAAACCTATAAACTGCTTTTGTTCCGAGGGTTAAAGTACAAATTAAGATGATAATCATGAATTAAGATGATAATCATGCTGACGTTTCCCTCTCATCCTGGCTGTGTTGTAGCCTACATTCAAATTATTGACGTTTTAGATGTTCTTGTTCAAATATAGCGGGCTTGATTTGTTCCTGTTAAATATGAACTCTCTTCCAAGTGGTTTTTGCTCCCAGTTGCCTCTAGCCTCAGACAAAGTTCTCTCTCCCAAATGATTAGCATCTCATTTGGCAACAATCAGTATAACAAGCTAATTTAAGGATTAAAATTCACAAAAGTGATGTTAGTTGGTATTTTATCTCACAGAAGACAACTTAATGTATCAGCGTAGCAACGACTTTAAATTTGTGGTATTTATTGCAAATTCCATTCAAATTTTCCACAAGGACTTTGAACTATACACCAAACGACCAACTACACTCTGACTCTGATCTCCGACTTGGAGCTTCATGCTTCCTACCTCACAGCGTCCAGGTGGCTGAAGGTGTAACAAAACGGATGCCTGAAGTGAAGATGTGTTTGTTTGGATGCTGTCTCAACAACAAAAGCTCTGGAGTAAAGGTAACTCTCTTCCAAAAGCCCAAGTGAGAAAAGGCATGTGAGGATCATGTTTTGTTTTGTTTTTTAATTACATTTTAATGTGTGCTCCTCTGACTGCCTACTAAAAAACAATAGAATAACCACACATTATTTCCATCCCATTAATTAATGAATCTGAATCAATGAGGCCTTAGTCAAGATTTCCTCCTCTGACTGCCTATCATTGTGGCTCAAGTAATCACACTACAATTATGTGAAGTAACAGAACTACTGAAACTGAAGGAGTAGAAACTGAAGGTCTGAAAAAGAATTTCTGACTAGGAATTACAAGTTCAAGGATTTGGCCTAAAACTTCAACCTTCTCAGTTTTTATGACTACAGCACTACCACACTTATTTTGAAAGGCTTTTACATTTTCCATAAAAAAAAAAAAAAAAAAAAAAAAGAGGCCTGACTCTGGTGAGCTGTCTTGGCCTTTCAGAGCCTTGCAGGACACTCACTGGAAGGGGTGCACCCCGGGGTTCCAGCGCAGCAGCTCCAGCAGCTTGTAGTAGAAGCGGATGGGGAAGGTGACACACATGACGCCCAGGCAGAGGTGGGACAGCACCGTGATGGCACTGAGCTGGAACAGACTGGCCAGGGCCACCACCAGCCCTGTGAACACCACCCCTGTTTTCGCCACATTACGCCAGTATATCAGATCCACAACTGCAGAGAGAGACAGAGGCAGCAATAAGACATTTAAGAAACAATGTTAAGGTCATAAAGTGAGTATCAGAGAGAGAGAAGTGAAGTGGCTGATACGCTACAGGGATCATCCCTTTCCAGTAATGCTGCCATATTGAAATAGATTAAAACTAACAGCTCTTAGCCACGAGCTGCATTATGCACCAAAGGCATCTCTTCAAGGGGGTGGTGCTTTTTCCATTCTCCCCATGGGATCTGGCAAAAGTTTTATATATATCAACCAGCCCCTTCAGTACTTGAAGAGATGGGTAACGTTTGCGTCAAAGAGAAACCTGATGCTATTGTTGTTCTATGTTAATTTGATTTAGTGGTTAGGGTTAAAAGAAGCAGTCACGCTGAAATAATAAACACATACTGATCGCTTGCTCTCACAGAAAACAGCCAACACGAAGGCAACATCTTAATCTAAGGCATAGGACACACCAAGGCGATGACAGATGGGAAAATCACTGTGGATAAGATAGATGAGGTATATTTGAATGTCCCCGTAGGGAAATGTGTTCTGGACTCCGCCCTGCAGCTCCACAGAAGATCCAGTCATATATGCTACAAAAAGACATCTCAACACATAGCTACCCTCTGTGCCTCCCCTCACCTCTAAAAATTGTCTACGAACACAACGGACAGACAATAGGCACGCACGTTCTGCTCCTGCAGGACAGGAGCTATTCCTCCATGCCATGAGGGGGCAGTAGTCTCAAGAGTGGCAACCAGAAACCTCAAGATCACACAAGGATAAAGACTCAAACGAGCAACGAGCTTTCCTTTTCATAACGCTCTGAAACAAAGAAGCAATCTCAATGGTTTTTTTTTTTTTTTTTTGCACATCTCTGCAACTCTGGATGTGACATTGCTTGCGGGCAAAGGGAAACGTTTAAGTATCAAAAGCTGCCATAGCAGCCAGCAACCTGGCAATTCAGCTGAAATTAATGTTATTCACAATATGTTCAGTGGTGCATCATCTATTCCTGTTTCCTAGCTGATGGTGCACCAGGCTGTTGATAATCTGGGAGCACTGTATCACTCAGCACCATGTTGGGGGACACAGCACATGACCACCAAGGAGAGCTGTGTTTCTATTATTCGTACGTGCGAATTTGCAGGTGAAAGTTCAACAAACGTGAACTCTGACCCTCGCACTGACCTCAACTGATTATTTTCTGTTGTTCACATGGGTTTTTAGCTGATGTGTGTGGGAGTCGCAACGAATTTGTGTGTGTCGTGAGCGCTAATGTGACTCAACAAGATCTGACTGCCTCCTGTTTGTTTGGTGTGTCAGGGTGCTTAAGGAAAAACTGGAAAACCCTAAAAACTCAGGTACAGGTTCAAAATGAATAAATCATCATAGATAACTCAAACTGCCCAGCACTTACTACCAACATCTTCTATTTATTCCAAATGAAGTGCTGTACGTTGCTGCTAACAGAAATGTAAATGCATCACCGCCTGTGCACCAGAGGTTTCCTCCCACAAAACAGATACCAAACACAGTGTACACAGCAGATTTAAAAGCTGTCTTGAAGTGGATATATGTTTAATCACTGTTGTATCAGTCCCCAACAGTGAAATGCACATTTGTTTAAGGAAAAGCCAGCAACTCCTCTTTGTCTTGGCAAGGCTGGCAAGAGATTTAAATTCATCGTCAGTTTCTCAAAAGTATTTTTACCACAGGAAGCACATTGATCGTCCTTTTTATAACTCCCAGGTCACAAGTATTCTGGTATTGTTCAGAAACACTAGCCCACATATCAAGTTTCACTCCTCAGTGAATCTTCCATTATATTTACACTAGCACCTTTTTTTCTGACTGACTGAATAAAAGCTGTGTGCATGCATTGGAAGTGATTATGTAATTGCAACATTTAGCAAAAGGAAAGAAAAAATAGGAAGACACAAATATGTCTCCTCCTCTCTCTCTGTCTCTGTCTCTCTCTCTCTCTCTCTCTCACACACACACACACACACACACACACACATCAACAACAACAACTGAAACCATAAATGAGCCACTTAACATAGTGTAAATCTAGAGGTAATTATCTGATTAAAGCAAACATCCAGGAATCTTACACACACACACACACACATGCACAGACAAACAACAGACACAATTTGCACTCCAACAGACAGAAGATTCGTGCTTGTAGAGACACACACAAGTGACAACATAATGCTATTATTTTGTCCAGGTTTTTCTATTTGGTGAGTAAATTTGTACCACAAGCTGGGGAAGCACAGATCACAAATAAAAACACCTTTACTCTGTTACACCTATGAACTTGTTTTGTTACTTTACTTCTAACCCTAACCCATAACTTTAACCTAAAATTAATTCTACAACAAAAACGTTTTAACTGAAATCTAGAAAATGCCCTGTCAAGTGACCACCTCAAATTTGGAAACAGTTGGACCCTAAGAAACTAAACACAAATCACACACACACACATAGGCATTTCTGTCTTTCTCTATAAGCCTTTCACAGTCCCACTGTATATTCATCAACAAAGCTAAGCCATATAATACATATACTAATACTAAATCTCAGTGGAGTCATCAGTCCGGACAGCCAGAATGAAACAAACAGCAATATTCTGTCAGCAACAGGTTCTCATTTAGTTTAGTCCCATTCTGCCCATCTGTCCACCAACATAGACACGATGAGTCAGGTTCAGTATTTGACTGGTCACCCTATCTCTATTCAGAGCACCTGTCCAGCACACCAGCTGAGGAAAATAATGTGCTCTGCATCTCCCAGATCTCACCACCTTCCAGTCAGCTGTGCCCTCCCTGTTCATTACCTCCCTGTCGGTTCTGATTCATGTTGCTTAAGGCTGTCACCATTTTACTTTCTTACCTTTGGTGGCCATTTCAGCAGGGATCCAACGTCTCTCCTCTTGTCAGCGTCCCTGCGCCTCCACTGCTGGCCAGCACTCCAGGCTTTTTTTGGCCACCCCAGCTCTGTCAGCAATATAAGGCCTGGCTGGCCTAATTTTATCCTGTATTGGATACCCCCTGTTTGCATTCACACACACACACACACACACATACATACACACATGCACACACACACACAAATTGGGAACCTGAGACAGCAGCATGTACTTAAGTGAAGACGGTCCCTCAGTTTTCAGAGTGACCTGTGGCTCCTTAGCCAGTTGGTGGCCTACATGCGCCCACAAGTTTTCTCTGCCAAATTAACAGCTTTCAATACAATATTTATTTGCATGCTGGCATAGTATCAAGCACATAACCAACATTAGCTCAGCGAAATAAGGAGGCTGCATGCGCCACTTGTTAAGTGCAGGATATTCAGCATTCATAACAAATCTTTTAACTTGGGCTTGGATTGAGCCCTATCGTAATGTAGCAATAGACTAACTAGTGAGGTAAAATGATCAAGATATCCCCTAGAAAATGTAGAGCACATTTAGTATAGAATGGTACACTCAGTCTTGCCCTTTTAATGCCATTTAGACTTACTGAATACATTTTTACACTTTTGGAAAAGGTGCTCAGTATACCTAGGCTTTGGTGAAAGTTAAAAGATTAAAGCATACTTTAATAAATTAGGTCACAAAAATTCAGATATACTTTAGTTCAGTTTTTGTGGGGGTCAGGCTGACGTATACTTCAGTTCTACAATGTGTGAACCTACTTAAGTGTACATAAGCTGTCTTAAAGTTCCAGTTTACTGTTTTTTAGTAATTTAACACAGTTTAAATTTTTTTATTTTTTTATTTTAAATTTTTTTTTTTAATTGTATAGCCCACAAAAACAGAAAAACTCACCCCAAATTCAGCTTTTGTAGGGTGTATTCAGCCTCTCAGGGTCTCCATTGTAAAGAACAGGCTATTGTGGGCGTTGATTTTATGTTAATGAACCTCTGCTCTGATTGGCCGCCTCACTAAAAGGGTTGGACTTTCAGAAAAGCGAGAAAATCGTGAGTGGGAGTGGTTTTTCACCTTGAGGCAGGCAAATACTGACTGTCAGCCTGGAGTGATGCCACGCTGTTTGTGTGTGAGGGGTGTTTGTGTACAACTTTTAGCAGGACACATGAGGTGGCAAAGCAATCTGACCATTCCTCTCGGTCGGTGCATGTCCTCTGTCATCGGCTTGGTGTGTCCCGGGCCTACAGTCTCCAAATCAAAACTGCTTGTTGAGTTGCATGATTTATAGCCTATAGAACATTTACAGATTTTTTTTTTCTCAGCAATTAGATGCAATGACAAATGCAATGACAAAATGCTGACATGGGGAAGAACATGGAAAAGCTTGTTTTCTCACAATATGAGACTTAAGTAGAGGTCTACTTTTATAAATAAATTTTAAAAAGTCTGCCAAAACAGTGCACTTAAAATTTTCAATATGTTCTTCTATGCTGACTGTTTAAAGTCAGATTAAAACTGGGAACACAAGCACAAGCCACATATCCTTACATAATTAAAACATTAATTTATTGCATAAGGAAATAACTCATACCTTAGTATAACCCTGTAATTGTTTGGTTCTCTAGTTTTATATTAGCAGTGAGCTCACAAGGTGAAATTCTGACAGCATGGCTTTTGGTTAGTAATACTGTCATCAGGTGGCTATAACTGAGTATGATCTGACTGCATAGACGGAGCCTCTTCATCTCTTTTGCATGAATTATATAAAATGCATAAAATGTATTGCATTTTTTATAATGTATACATGAAAATATATGTTTTTTTTTTATCATATTATAACACTTATTGACAGAATAAAATATTATGTTGATCAAACTATGATTTTTGTTTGTTTTTAAGAATGCAGGTTCACAGAGCTGGCAGTTTTGGTGAATGAACACTTATGAATATCTATAGAGGAATGTGCACAGTCCCTTTTTTAATTTACTAAAATGAAATATCAGTTTAAGGGGAGCATCTGTGAGCCTATAAAGAGACCCTTTTCTCTTCCCTCCACTTCACACTGCCTCTTTCTCACTTCACCTAGCACATGCAGGACTGCGTGCTAAATGGCTGACAGTCCTGTAATCCACAACGGTGAAAGCCTGGTAATCCAGACTGATCAAAGGTTGAGATTAGTGAAGATGTGGGAGGGGCAGGATGAACAACTGAGTTGCAGATAAGAGGAGAATGAGGGAGGGCGGTAGAGAGAGACAGCTCAAACATGACAGCAATGATGTATGCTGCTCAGGGATTGGTGCACACAAATAGCCAGCCAATCACAGAGGAGGCAGGGAAAATAACAAGGCAAGGGGAGAGCTGGTAAAAGAGGGAAGAGCTATGAAAAAGAGAGGGAGAAGGTGAAATAACAGTACGACAGAGGAGAGACAAAACAAAGAGGAGAGGAAGGATGAGCAGAGGAGAGAGTGCAGATCAGTAACATCTCCAGAGAGGGTAGAAAGAGAGGAGAATGAGGAGATGAGCAGGAAGAGGGGGTTGAGCAGCCAGCACAGAGAGCATCCATCAGCTTAGGCAGCCATGCTTTGAGCCCTGGAGCAGCAAGGCTACGCAGACACGGCACAGGCCCAGCATTAGGCCCAGCTCAGCCCTCCGTCCCGGGCCACAAACATCCGGCAGGGACAAAAGAAGATTCCACACATCCCAGCATCGCACAAGAGCCATGAGGACGGCTAGGAAAGGAAGCGTGGAGATGCCTGCATTTGTGCGTCAGCTGGTGAAAGAGACAGAGAAGAGGGTCAGCTCTTTCTTCAAAGGAGGCCGCGGAGGAGCAGGAGAAGGAGAGCAGCCAGGGGATGGAGAAGGAGAGGAGGTCATCCCCAGCCCCTACCTGGACCGTCCTGTCCTAGACAAGCTCACTGAGGAAGGATGTTCCCGCTGGGGCCTCACCTATGCCCTGGGCAGCATGCAGGGCTGGAGGGCCAACATGGAGGACTTCCATAACTGTGTGCCACAGCTGGGTGGCGAGCTGGCCAACTGGAGCTTCTTTGCTGTGTTTGATGGACATGCGGGCAGTAGCGTGGCACAGTACTGCTCCCAGCAGCTTCTGAGTCAGATCCTGTCCACAGGTGAAAGAGTAATAAAAGATTGACGCTGATTTTTATGCTGCTGTCATTCAGTCTTTCTAAGATGTGATCAAGCTTGCTGAAATAGAGACATCTTAATCACATTTTATGAGTAAAAAGGGGTCAGTAATTCATTGCAGTGGTAGTTGTTTGAGATACAGTACATTTCTGCTGAAGTTTTTGTACTTAAAATGTTGTTGGAGATTATGGAGAGAGGAGAGATAAAATAGAGAAAGTTCCCTGTTGTCAGACATCAATATCAGGACTTACCATTTGCCATTTTATTCTGTATAGATGTGGTAATATGTAATATATTCATTCAGTTGTCTTCTCACAGGACGATTGCTTTAACAACACATTAAGTATTTCAATATTGTCTCTATTTGTGTCCCCAGGTGGAATGGGACCAGAGGACGACCCAGAGAGGGTGAGAGGAGGTATAATAGAGGGTTTCCTGCAGACAGACAAACACCTACATACTGTGGCGCGTCGAGAAGGCTGGGAAAGAGGCGGCACCACCGTGGTGGCCACTCTCATCTCACCATGTTACATCTACTTTGCCAACTGTGGCGACTCCAGGGCCATGCTGTGCCGGTCTGGGCAGGTTTGCTTCTCCACTGAAGACCACAAACCATACAGCCCGCTGGAGAGAGAGCGCATCGAGAGTGCAGGCGGCTCGGTGTCCCTCCAGCGGATCAATGGCTCCCTGGCTGTGTCCCGCGCCCTGGGGGACTTCAGCTACAAGGGTGCAGAGAACCGGTCACCCAGCCAGCAGATGGTCTCGCCGGAGCCAGAGGTGTGTGTGGTGGAGCGCTCACCCGCGGATGAGTTCTTGGTGCTGGCTTGTGATGGGGTGTGGGACACCATCACCAACGAGGAGCTGTGTGCCTTCATCCGCAGTCGGCTGCGCGTCTGCACTGACCTGAGGGATGTCTGCTCTCAGGTCATTGACCTCTGCCTCTATAAGGTCAGAACATGTAGGGTCTCTACCTCTTGACACCCACTGAAGAAGGCAGACATTCAATTGTAACAGAAAATTTTGAAAACAAACCTTTGTCAGTTAAAAATGAGCTATATCACTGCAACAGAATGTGGTTCTGTCATATTTACGTAAGGCTTTTGATACAGCCCATCGTAGAATATTTGACTAAATTAAGAACTAAATTAAAATACATTTCTGTCACTTTTAACAATGCTACAGTGAGATGGGTGAGCTCCTCTTTAGAGAATACAACTCCTGTTGTGGATCCTGGGGTAACTCTAAATCTAGACATGCAAAATGTGGGGTCCCACAAGGCAGTGTATTGGGTCCACCTCGTATTCTTGTGATGTCTCTTTATATGTGAATAACTTGTGGTGGCTGGTTTCCCATGGGTATAGATGTTGAAAGTCTACATAGTGCAAATCTACAAAATGTTGTTATTGCATAATGGAAAAGCAGAATCAGTAGTAACATCCAAAACATCCCATGGTTTGGAATTTAAATTGGTTAATGCATGCTACAGAACCTAGAACCTAGGCAAATACTTCAGATGTAGCCATAAGGCCCAACAGTACTCGCAACACTTTACAGCCTTATACAGTAATATACAGTATATACAGTAATAATACACAGTATTACATTTTTAGACAGAAAAGTAAAGGTCACCTAGCAGGGGCATGGTTTCAGCCCCATTTTGACTCTGTGTCCTGCTCATATTACAATACTCTGACAAACCACCTTAAAAATAGGCTGCAAGTCTATCAGAGCAGATTAGCAAGGATGACTTTGGGTGCCCCTGTGAGGATTCATCTCGACCCCAATCACTTTGAGAGTCTCTCAAGTTGAACTAGGTATGATACAATGAGTTGCTCACAGCACTGGCCCTAAATACTTAATAAATCATTCCAGAGCAGCGAGGGAGGTTCATAGTGACTCTATTAGGAGCTGCTCCACCGATTTTATTCCGCTTAGATTTAAGAGTGGCTTGGGGAGGCCACTTTTCTTTTTACAGCTGTGGAAAGTCTCGCCAGGGAAACTGAAGATTATCAGCAGATGGAATGGAAAAAATCTAGCATGAAAGTGACCTAGAGATAGCAGTTTATGATGGATAGTTAAACAAAAATCAAGTTTTAATAGTTACAGGTCATTTATTGTTTTGTCTGTTTTGTCATTTGTATTCATTATTCATGTAACCTGATGTACTTTCAAGCTATTGTTTGTACTGATATGAACCTGTAATATAAGTTGGCAAAACTGCTCCTCCAATCCATCTTAACTAAAAGACCAAAATGAAATAAGCCCATGAGCTTTATTGTGCTGCCCTGACTCTTTTTGCTATCTTCATCCCGCAGAACTGTTTGAAATACGTCAAATGAATCAATCAACCTCCTCACATTGCCTCAAGGCAATGACTATCACAAACTGGGTTATATCGCCCACACATCAGGGTAAATATGGGCCCCATGTGCATAGGCTAAGTGTTGAACCGCGCTCGATTTGGCCATCATGTCCATCATGTCACCATGTTATATAACAGGACTTCAGCTTGGACACACACAATGACCTCAAAATGTCACAGTTTCTTCCACACTTCGTTTACAGTTTTCAGTTCTGCTGCATCTCTGGGACTCTTGTGTTCATGTCCTTGAGGGGAAAATGACCTTACTATTTCTAACACGGTTCACCCAGATTTAAAGAGCACCTTTAAGCATGTGTGCCTCATGCTTGAGAGTTTAAACCCACAGAGGCATGGAGAGCAGCACAATGATGACTTTCTGCTCTGTGTGATTTAGTGCTGGTTTCCTCTTGAAATAATGTTTTACATGTTGACATCTGTGAGGTCAGCCATCGGCATTCACCTCCTCTGACTTTGCTCCACAGGGCAGCTTGGACAACATCAGCATCATCCTGCTGTGCTTCCCTGGTGCCCCCCAGCTGTCAGCAGAGGCATTACACCAGGAGGCCGAGCTGGAGGACCTGCTGGAGTCCAAAGTAGCAGGTGGGAGTCACAGTGGGCAGACTCTGCTGCAGCATGGGATGCTATCAAAAGCCCAAATCCTGTCCTGCCATACTGTCACCAGTATATCATTTTAACATCACAATTATTATAATAATTATTAAAAAATTATTTTTGTCATGGTTTAATACTGAAATACTGACACCCTTTTGTTTGTTTGTTTGTTTTATTGGCTACTGTGTGCGGTCCAGCCCCACAGAGCTGAAGCCCTTTGATATTTGTCATAATTTAGTATGAAAGCCAGTTACAATTATTCACATGCAAAGATGTGTGCATGTAGACATCCTCCATCTTCACCTTTTACTGTCTTACCTTTTTTAATATTCCCATAAAACTCTGAGTTGCCGCATTGCTTAATGTGCTCATGTGTTTGTCTCTGTGTTTTCTGTTTTGTGTGACATTTGATAGAGATTTATGAGGAGCTGTGTGCCAGAGGGGAGGAGCCTGACCTGCTGTCTGTCCTCACAGTCCTGGCATCCACTGTCATCCCTGGATTACCTCCAGGTGGAGGCATACAGAGCAAGTAAGAGACTAGAAATGTGTGTGTGTGTGTGTGTGTGTGTGTGTGTGTGTGTGTGTGTGTGTGTGTGTGTGTGTGTGTGTGTGTGTGTGTGTGTGTGTGTGTGTGTTTGTGTGTGAGTGTGTGTGTGTATTGTAATGAGGCAGTGTATAGAGAAATTACATCATGTCACGTCTGTGTGTTGCAGAAGAAACTGCATCATTTCTGCTTACTATCAGCAAAGAGAGACACACAAGCCCACACTACCCAATGTGAGTAAATGTATAAATACATCAATAATAATTGTGTACATCATCATTTATACACTAGGGCTGCGCGATATATTGATATCTTATCAATATCATGATATGAGACAAGACATTGTCAGATGTTGTAATATCATGATATGGCACAAGTATGGTCTTTAGGCTGCATTTCAGTAAAGAAATACAATTTATGAATTTATTAGACAGTCCTAGCTGTTTTATTATTTGTTTCTACTTGTGTGGCCATCAAATCCACATTATTAATGAGTGTTTGGCAAAAATTTCTTGGGTGCAAATATCTTATGAAAACACCAACAGTCGTCGCTACAATATCTGATGATTTTATTGATATCGCCCAGCTCTAATATATGCCTACATTGGGAGGCAGTATGACAGTGTGTAAACTCACCATTTTTCCTCCAGGGTTTCGAAGGATCCTGAGAAGCCCGACCAGGATGACGGCTCATAATTAACATCAATATTAAAACAGTTTTCTTCTTGTGTGGAATCTGACAAAAAGGGAAGTGATGAAGAGAGACTGACAGGAGGCTTGCCTCCCATCTTGCTAGCAAGGAATATTTTGACATAAAAAAAAAAAAAAAAAACGCAATGCAAAAGAGTTTTAAAGCCTGATATGTTTTATATTTATAAGGAGGACATTTTGTAAAACTCGCTCAGAAACACTGACCCAGCAACAACCCTCTGCCTCATATTTAAAGAATGGAGAGACATGGATAATTTCCATCGATATCAGCCTACTGGAAAACCGATGATTGAGCAAACTATTGTGAAATTGTACATCTTGTTAGGTATAGTGTTGTATAAAGACAGGAGATAAAATAAGGAATTTACTATGTGGGGTTATATTTCAAGTTGATTAAGATTAGAGTTTAACAATTAAGGTTTTAATTTTTGTCTGCTATCTTTCCTCACCAGGGAGAGCATGTTGAAAACAACTAGATTACAGTGTACATTTGGTTCAACAGGGAATGCTATGTGGGTTAGCTGGTAAGAATGTAGAAAATTGTCTTTTACTCCTGAAGGCTGAAGAAACAAGGTGTTTCTTTCAGGTGAAGAAACACTACAGAGTAAAATTTAAACTGTAAAACTGCAAAACATCACCAGTCTTTGTCCCACTTATTTAATCTGGTTTCCCAAAATGCAACAAAATACAATTCACACATACTTCGGAAAATGTTTGGAGATAAGTTTCAGAATATAGTCCTACAAAAACTGGTCAAAAAAATGTATGTGCAGCTTTCTTGTACATGACATTGATTCAAACTATATTTTGGACACTGGAAATACATTGTTTTTAGGCACTGTTTACAACATCTGCAAGTCTATCCAAAATATGTTTTTTGATGAATAAATATATTTCAAATGAATGATCTGCATGTACAGATTTTGTGCCATTTTTTCCAACACACTGTATCACTAAACACTCTATAGTATATGTGAGATGTATTTTTCCCCTGTGGGCTGGATGATGTGTACTGTGCTGCCTTACCTATCTTTTTCAAAGTAGTTTGAATACATTGTGAACAGATCATAATGTAAATAAAGAACATGGAATGAGCGGGTCGGAAAATTTATCAGCATCTTACTGCAGTGTTGTATGATTTCAATGAGTAATCTCCTTACAGTCTGTGTATAGACATTACATGTGAAGAGTCATGATTGTTTTGAACCTAAATAAAGATTATTTGACTCACTAGCTGCAGCCCTCTGAATACTCACATTACCTCACGAAAGCATCATGTTATTTTTTTTGTTGTTGTTTTGATAAAAGACACAATGGAGACATTTTTCTAGTATACCCACTAGGATAGGTCTGTGATTTTATGACTGATGATTTTATCTACTCTTTTGGGCTACAACTGTCTTCCAAACACTCTGACTTGCTGTTATGTCCAAAGCATCGATACACACATGCAGCAAAGATGATACAGAATAACAGAAAGGATAAAAAAAAAAGGATTATCTTTGCATAGGAAAGGATCTCCTCCAGACCAGCATGAGAGCCTGCATCGTGATCTCTGGACTGCTGATGTGAGTGTATGACTATCTCTGCAGTGCTTATTAACATAAGGACCTCATCCAAAGGCCTATTTTTGATTAGATGTGCTCTGTTCAAACTCTTGTATCTCAATGAATTCATGATTACTATGAATTTCAATGACATACATTGATTAAACAAGAAGGGCACCTTGCAAGCAATCAACAAATTAAGATGTCTCTTCCTCGGGTCTCCTGAATGCCCACAGTGAGGCTGAGAAGCTCTGTTCAGTTATAAAGCACAATTCAGATGTTATACATATTCAGCAGGTTGTCTATAAGAGGACGCTAAGACTTTAGGCGTTACGCTCATGTCTGTATGTTGGCTAACACTGACTACCACCTCACATACAGCTGTTGTTGTTGAGGAGCTCTGGGGACATCTGCCGCACTCTTAAATCAGCCATTCTCTTGAAGTGGTCCTTCACTGCTTCCTCCATCTGATTGCCTTCCAAATGCGGCAATCACTTCAGGATATCAGACCCCTCTTCACAATGATGTTTCTTCAAATGATATGCATCTTTTCCTCTCCTCCTCATAGGACAAAACATGAGCAGTCATTTCAATGTCCTGGATCCATGGTGGAGGTCTGCAGTTATCTCCCATAGATTTCCACTGAAATTGCTCTAGGAAAAGGAAGCTAAACATATGGCAATCAGAAGGAAATCAATGTATTCTTGTAATTTGATTTTGTCCTGCTGAGGAGACAAATGATTGACTATTGACTAGATGAAATCAACTTGTTTTGGGGCTCCAACATACAGAATACAAAGTACTGTACCAAGCAATATCAGTGTCTCTCCAGTGGATCTCTGTCGTGCTACCTGTCCACACTGGTTTCCTGCAGGCGATTATTCATGATGCCCAATGCACCCACACCCCCAGAGAAACCATTTTGGTGGCCATAGCTCTGCTGTGGTCCTTGGTGAGCTGTTTCACTCAGTTGTTTCTGCAGCAGTGCCAGAGACACCTTATTGGACACCATGAATTCATTGACAGAGATCATCTCTCCTGACAGACGTCGGCCCCCATAGACCCCATCCGCCACTGGACCAGCATCTGTCTCACTGTCATACACCGTCTCCACCGAGCCATCTGCGTAGTGATTTTTTCCTGTGGGGCAGTGGGAAGAGATGGGCTGCACGGTGTTGCATTTGAAGCGCCGCCGGCCGAGCTGCGCAGGTCGAAGCCTCCTGTTGGGGTGTTTGCTGTGGAGGCAGGGGCAACACAGCCGCCAGCAGCCTGTTGCAGAGCACGAGCACGGCTGATCCCGCCTGGGGCAGACCAGCTTCCCCAGGATCCAGTTGAGAGTTTGCTTGATGATAATAGAGATAACGTTGAAAAGTGAGTAGATGCAACATACTCCCATGAGGATGAAAAGGCAGTTCCCAAGCCGGTATGCCTCCTGAGCCTCATACTGCTGTCTCTGGCTGCTCACGAGGTCCCCGAAGCCGATGGTGCTGAAGGCCACAAAGCAAAAGTAGAGGGAATCCACGTAGCTCCAGTCCTCCATGGAGCAGTAGAGGGTGGAGGCGCTGCATGCGATCACCACGGATGCCACCCCAAGGATCAGCATCACATAGTAGACTGAAGGCTTCCACCCTTCCAGACTGTCATCCTCACGTGGCTCCTCCCGACCTGATATCGCCCCCACCCCAGCACACCTCAGCCGGCGTTCGTGGCACCAGCGCATGATGTAAGCAAGCATGGTGATGATCCTCTCCAGGAAGAGGTTGAAGAAGAGGATGGTGGCAGCGCAGCCGATGAGACCATAGAAGATTAAGAATATCTTTCCGGCTATGGTGGCTGGAGTGGTCATGCCAAAACCTTGTGAAGAGAAATATTAGTACAAGGTTAATTGTGGGTCTTCAAAAAGGAGGGAGGGCTCTTTATGACTAATTCACACAGGGAGTTCACTCTGAAATTAGGACTGAGTCAGTGATTCAAGAGGAATCATCACACCTCATACACTTGGGAAAGTTTCACACTCAGGCACTCATTTTCCAGGTCACATGTATTGTAAAACAGTGTTATTGAGTTTGTATCTTATTTAAGAGTGACATTAAAGAGCCTCTGCATCCGTATCTGTGATGTTTAGGTAAAACAGGATATCTGCTAGACTTACCGATAGTGGAGACCACCGTGCCCACAAAGTAGAAAGCACCTGAGAAGTCCCATCGGGGCCTCAAAGTGTCCACTCTGATGCCGGCTCCATTTGCCTCCTCATACTGACGCAGCAGAGTATGTAGGGCTCCCAGGTTGACCCTGTACTGCTTGGTGAAATTGTCCAGCTGCTGCTTCCAGAGATGGCGGGCACGCAGCTCGAAGGGATGCTCCAAGGCCGAGAAGATAGCTGCTCCACAGAGCAGGTAGAGCAGGATGAGCCCGGCCAGCAGGCAGAAACGGGCGTTGTCTTCGTTCATGGGTGACCTGGAGCGGCAGCAGCAGCCTCCACCCCCCCTCCTCTGAGCCATGACTGCAGCAGCACAGACACACCACAGCACGGACATGCACCGCCTCTGCCAGTGCACATGTGCGTCAAACGCCGCCCCAGATGCATTAACTACCACTTGAAAGGCATTCCGGCTCACACGTAGGCATTCGGCGGCTCTACATTTGGTTCTGAAATTACACAGCTGCAGGTTTGTGAGGACTTCTCGTCTCGGAGGCAACGGAGAGTTGCAGTGCTGATTTAGTGGAGTGAAAAATCATGACTCTGGAGACAATGTAGCCTGCAAATAAAACAGAAGAAAATACTTCAGTACAGAGTTGTCAGCTTACTAAAATCTATACTTTAAAGTGATTCCTTTACAAGGAAAGTGATTATAAAATGTAATGCATATACATTAAACATCACACTTACTTAGAATATGCTTGGCTTACATTTTATCAGCACATAACAAAGAAATTCATCACTATTTCAGCTTAATACCTCATCTCATAGCCTAATTAATATTGCAAATTTAATAAAATTTTAGCCAATAGCCTTATCTGAAACATACAAAGTAAAGAGGAATAAAAACAAAACCTGGTCTCGTTGATCAGACTGCCCATCCAGTAAACAGTGTTGGTCTAGTGTGCTCGCACCACAGATCTGCTGAACAATGACCAGCGAGACGAGGCTTCTTGTTTTTCTGTATAAAGTGAGAGGCTGTCTGATGTTTGCTCTTTCATCGTGTTGACATCATCTCCCACCCACCCACCCACTCCGTCTTTGAACACACCTTGATTGCTGTAGTAATCTCTTCATTTTAAAAGCACTGTCCTTCTCATCCAGCCTTTAATTAAAGATAAATTTAGCTCTTGCTGGATTAGCAACGGGTGACATGAATTATGCCTAAAATGACTGATCCAGCAGACATTTGGTCACTTCTACCAATTACCAGTTGCTTCTAATTAAATCTCATTAAGAGTGCCAGTGCATTTTGATTGACACTGAATGGCTGAAGTATAGCAGACCTTGACTTTTCTCGTTTTTCTGACTGATCTATTTGTTCATGTTACTAACTTTAGTTAATGTAAAGGACTTATTTCAGTAACCTCAGCTTACCCTGAGGGCTTTTGTTGTTGTTGTTGTTGTTGTTCCAGACTGCGTGGGAGGATTTGTTGAGCAAGGCTATCAGTGTCTCTGTCTGTCTGTTTGTTCCTTTAATCTTGGATGGTGCTGTTCTCCTCTGCCTGGCGTCTGATGACTGGAGTGGACAGGTGTGGAAGACAGAGATCACGAATGCCTTCATCTCACCAGCCAGCCCCTTTATCAGCAGCTGAATTTTACAGTTTCCCATTAATCAAAATAGGCTCTACACAGTTCATTGTTTCATTCCTTTTCAAAAATGTACAGAAGTATATCTGCATAAAATCCACCAGTGCATTTCTTGCTCATTTGTATTAACACAACAGCAACTATGAACTGAAGTTCCAGCACACATGCGCACATAAAACTGTCATACACAAAATTATTCAGTTTTTTTTTTTGCTGATGACCTTGAATGTCTTGCTTGATGTCACCCCACGCCCCAAAAAGAGAATACTTTTTTCAATCATCAGGTACCAAATTTCTGCATGTTAAGAATTAATAACTAACAAATTCAAATATATAATTGCTGCTGGACATAACAGCTGTTATTAACATCCTAAAAATAAAACCCTAATTTACCAAAATTTTGAATACGAAAGAACCACCAACACTGTATGCTCATGAGGTTGGTTTTGTTTATTGTTCCTTTATTAATTAAATTAACAAAAGTTAATTTAATTGAGTGTCAATTAAGTTAATTATGGCATTTTTTTTATATCATTTTACAAATTCATACAAATGTTTTCTTTAAAAAAAAATCATGTTAAAAAAATCATGTGTTAATCATGTATAAAAATGAATTGTGATCCACATTTTTTTGATTTCTCTCTTCTCTGTCAGATTTTGCCTTTCGAGAGCTGGCTGCTGTTGTCTAGAGATATAAAACCCATCCATTAACATCACTGTCTAAGATTTACTTGTTGTAGTTTTAATGTCTATGAACAACTTTTGTCTAGTTATATGTTGCTATAATTGATAATACAGCATAAGGTCTTTGCCAAACAAAACTAAGAACAGTGCCAAAAGAAAGAGCTAAATGCTGCAATCTCTGACTTGTATACTAAGATGAACAGGATCTTTCAAAAAGGTTTTTATAACTCAGAAACAGCCTGGAAGAAGGGAGTCTGCAGCACAACTTACATTACTGTCTCTAACTCTAATCATACATTTTTGTCAGTATAAACTGCATTAAAAAAACAAAAACAAAAGATGGGGCCTCCAATTCACAATATTTCACCTTTTAAATTTTGGGTCTTGTTGCATTCTCTTAAACTGATCTGTCTTGAGGCAAAAACACGTCATGCATGCTTTAATCTTTCTAGATGTAGGCTATATGAAGAGTTTAACTAAGTAGGCAGTTCAAGTTAAATCAAACAGTTGATCAGATGCATAAAATATAAGTAATATAATCCACCCTGCAGGCTAGTGGTTGGTCTCCAAATAGATGAGGCACAAATATTGTATAGTGACGTTACTTGTCATGGTAATAAATGCAGGCGCCAGTGCCTCAAATTTGCCTGCTGCTGTATGACAACTGCAATAACAGACGATGTGTATTTATTTTTGCTCTCAGTGCATTTAGGTCTTAAGAGTTTGAACTGTAGATGAAACACGAGTAATTGGGAACATTTCCATATAAAAACGTCTCTATCCAAACAGAGCCATTTGTTTGGCTACTGGCAAGCCCATTCTTCAATTAGAGATTGGGCCCTAAGGCTAAAATAATGTAGAGGATGAAAGTTTGCAGAACGAGAGGCATGCAAAGGTTCCTGTGAATTACTGCTTTCTTAAAGGTGCAATTTACCTCTTATTCAATAAACAATTTCACAACCTAATTAGCAAGTCATTATGGCAGACACTGTTGTGTTAACAAAATACCATGTAAATATACTTAGCCAAAGTACTGTGAATTTAAATGCAATGGATCATTAGACCTTATGAGGAAAATGAAATTAAAGAAAAAAGCTTAACTTATTTATCAGGCCACCGGTGTTTATTTTTGCATTGAAGTCTTAGCACCATTCTGCTGATACGGTGTCATGTTCAAAATGCTCATTTCAAACTAGGAGAGGCAGGCGTCTGCTGTGTGTAGCTTATAACTGCTGGTTCAATGTGCTCTCTGCATGTACCTAACACTGACATCCTGACATCCCTGATCTGCTAAAGCCCTCTACAGAGTCCACTTCAAAGATCTCTAACTGTGTCAGGAAGGTATGAGGGTTTAAAAGTCAACAGAGGGAGCTCCCACACACCATCAGAGTGGCGTTCAGGTGAGCGGCAGGATGTTTGTCAGTATGTCAATGAGGTTGTCCAGGCCCCAGAGGTAGCCGTCTTCTCGATTCCCCTCCACCCAGGGAGAGCGGTGGTCCAAGGTGAGGTGCGGCGGGAGGGCCGCCGTCTTTGCAAAATCAATCATCCACACTCCTGTTTTGCCTGTTCCATCATGCACAAACAACAAGGAGCTGCCTACCACCTGCAGAGAGAGACACATGAGCACCGTAAAAGAAAACTCAACACCTGTACACTGTCGTATATCATGAACCTGCACTGTCAGCTTCTACTCCAGGTAAGAATTTCCTACATTCTCCAGAAAGCCTTTCTGCACCCCCCAGAGAATGTGCCTGAACCTGTTTCATTCAGCTGTGTGTAGGTGGAGAGCGCA
Organism: Myripristis murdjan; assembly: GCF_902150065.1. NCBI lineage: Eukaryota > Metazoa > Chordata > Actinopteri > Holocentriformes > Holocentridae > Myripristis > Myripristis murdjan. Next base: position 22,803,352 of record NC_043993.1, read on the forward strand.
TTAGTGATACAGATACAGTCAAAATAAGACCAAAAGAGCTTAATCAAAACACACCACACCTTGCGGCTGCTCTGCATTCTGGTCTATTGAGGGCTAGTGCTGATGGAGAAATTGGTGTAATTGCCTCTTCTGTGATAGATTTCTCCCTGCAGACTCTGAGCGTCTGACTCAGAAACCTGCTGTTTATACTTTTGCTGCTTTGGAGAGTTTAATTTTTTCTTCTATCACACTCGAAATATGCTAACATGACATTATCTAATTTGTGTTTGGCCAGAAATAAGAGGAATATACCATTTTTTTTCTAACAGTGTTGACGTGATTTATGGTGGTTTTGTCCTTTAAGTTTTCCACATTGTGTTTAAAACAAATCTAGCACAAAATGTACCACATCTGACCTCATGAGTTCTGAAGAAATCTGAAGTCTCCAGCACCTGTCGCAACTGTTTGAGCCGTCTTAGATAGCCTCTCTGGGGAGAACGAAAGATTCAGAAGTGAGAGGAGTCACAGGAATCACAATTCGAGAAGTAAATGAAGGACAATAGCACACACTCACCGCAATTTGTGTGTTGGAATCGACAAAGTCTTTAAGCGCGTCCATCACCTGCTCTCTGCTTTTGGTCCTTTTAAAGTTTGTGCGGCATTCTCCATTTGCCTTCTGCACATGAAATAATAAATATAGAACAGGAATACAAAATCTCACAGGATTTATTTTGCTGCAGCACAATGGTTCTTTGCTTTTTAATTGTTAATTTCAGTCGAGACACATCAGTAACTAACGAGGCCATCTTACCCTGACCCCCTCAATGCGGAAGCCCAGTGTTGTTGTGGAGCTCAGGCTCTCCCTCCACTGCATGTATCTGGTTTTCAGCACTGCCTGCTGGGCTTGCTCCTGAGCCGTCGGGGCCTCTGGATCCACAGCCACCATCTTCTCGTACATATCTCTGCGGGGCTGGGGCCGCTCCCGTGCCAAAACCAGCTCCTCCTCAAGGTAAGTACTGCAAGGGAACAGGGACTCTTTGTCTGTGTCTACTTTGTTACACGTTAAACATTTATTGAACGGTTTTGCTCATTGTGTAAACCCAGGTTTCCTGATATCTCTCTCCTGAAATATCAGAGACAAGAATTACTTTATTCTCCTAATATTTCAACTTAATTCTCGTAAAATCGTCACTTTTTTCTCGTAAAATTACAACTTTATTCTCGTAATATTTCGAGTTTATTCTTGTTAAGAATATTGTGTTTATGAATATACGCTGGGACGTCTCTACCCTGGATAGCAACTCCGGTCACAGAGCAGACTGGACACAGAGATTTTCCTTTTTGTCTTTTACATAAGGAACTTTGGCATTACAGATGAATGGGACTTCATAAAGTTGTGAGTGGTTAATCTGTGAGCAGGACAAAGAAAATATAAAGTATGCAATTATTTCACATGAATGAAATAACAACAGCCTGAGCGACACCAATTATACTGACATGTGCAGTGCAAACAGCGGGCTAATAAAATGGCTGTGTAAAGTTAGCATTCAACATGGTACAACCTTAGAATTAAACTGAGTAACATAACACAGTGTAATTAGCTGGCAAGGCTATGAAGGACGAAAAATGACAAAACAATAAATAAATGAATAAATAAATGAATACACATAGAAATATATAAATGCATAAATAATTAAATGAATAAATATTTCTACATGTATATTTATTTCTGTTTTTATTCATGTATTTATTTATTTATTTGTGTATTTATACATTTATGCATGAATTTATTTATTTATTTCTACATTTATTTATTTATATATTTATTTATTTCTACATTTATTTATTTGTGTATTTATATATTTCTTTTGATAATATAATATGCTTGAGCGAGGGTTATGAGGAGGCTGAAGACTTATGAAAAAGGCATCATTTAGAGATAAACATCCCTGTGGGAAGTGTGTGATGATAATGTGATACTGCTATAATGTTGCTGTTGCAGTTCACTGTCTTGCCCAGGGACATGGACACACTTCCTGAATCAGAGGTGTGCGTCTTAATTGTCCCGCTTTCTCGTCACACTGCCACCCTGACTATGCCACCATCACTGGCTCAACAACATTTGCCAATCAGACCTGGGACCACAAATTGGCATAGAGTGACCTCTCTGGCTCATTCCTCCATTCAAATCATCTGTGAGCTTCTGTCAACAGCAGCGTGACTTGGCAACATTACAAACAATATCTGCTCATTCTCTATAAGCCATTCATGCTAATGCAGATGTGCCAGAGTACAAAAGCATTATCTCATAAATGAGAAAGAGTCCTATCCAGTGAGTCTATTTCCTTATGTGAATAGGTGCAGGGGTACAGATCCAAAATATGTTTTATACCTTTTGATAAACTGTTTTGCTTTGTTTCTTCCATCAGAGTTGATCACAATGGGAAAACATCATTCTGGTCGTCTTGCTGCAATACTGGTGTCTGTGCTTTTCTTTGCAATTAGCTTGGTGTTCAATGGACTGGCTGTTGTAGGAGTTGGTAAGTTAAACCCTTTTTCAACTCTTTCATAATGCAACGGTGTGTTGCTTTTTCTTTGGAAGCTGCTGGATTGCCTTTTGAATGAATACCATGGTGTATGATTACTTAGAAATCTAAAGTTTGTGCATTGACGACAGCTCTGTTCATGCTTTTATTTATTTTCTCATTTCCCACCCCAAGTCCCTTTTTGAGCACCATGGGCAACGTGTCTGATGTGTTTGACACTCAGGTCACACCCTTGAGATGGACCTTTAACATCTGGGGCGTCATTTACATCTGGCTGATTGCAATGCTTGTCTACATCCTCACTGGTCTCTGCAGAATGTTAGTTCTGACTATTTATATTATCTCTCTTAAAACTTTAACAAAAAGTCCTAACTTGGTCAAAATTAATCAAAAATAATATGTAATGATTGCCTAATTTGTCATGCAATTTGTTTTATGTACATTGAATAAACAGATAATCCATTAGGCTCATTTTGCTTTCAGGAATGGCTATGGCTATGTATACTGCAAACCTGCAGTATTGCCTTATGGATTCTTTATCAGCTGGTGCCTCAATATGTGCTTCAATATTGGCTGGCTGCTCCTGTGGGACAGAGGGTGAGGCTCTTTAAAGGAGATTATTGCTCACTAATGATACATTTATGCCTTATGAATAAAAATTACAGTGCATTTCTGTGTCACAGCATGTATTTACAACATGACGACTGCACAATGCATCATAATATATGGAATATAAGGCTGTAACATTTAACCTGTCCTCTTGTTTTCCATCTTGGTTGATGATTGCCGCGTTGGTGTTTCTTCCCCTGGTTATCTCTTCTAACTATGCCATGATTGGCTTCTCCTGCCACAGGCTCCACATTTACAGCGCCTGGCTCAAAAAAATACTACAAAGCAGACTTGTGGCTCCTCCGTGTGTTGGTTAGTATGACAGCTATACTTATATTACTGAGTAGTCAAAGTTTATGCACTTGCAGGTACCTCTTATGTTGATCTATTTTACTCAGTTTAGTTAATGGCAGTGGTGGTGTGACAGATAAGATTTTACCTCAGATAATAAAAATCGACCAGTCAGCCAAAGAAGGATATATTTTAAATTAACTGTGTTTCAGCCATAGATGCACTGTGCCTATGTGAGAAAATTAAACTTACATACATTTTAATACGTTTACAGGTTCAGAATGGTGTGGCTACATACACAACATGGACAACTATTGCCACTCTAATCAACCTGACAATTGTCCTGTCCTATGATGCAAAGATGTCCCCAATGGACGCTGCCACCATCTCTCTCTCCATTTTGATAGCGGTGTTACTACTGTGGTAGGTGCACCAAAGAGAAGTGCTCTTCAAATTGGAACAAATTTGTCAGAAAACAAAACAAACCAAGAGGCTTACCTCAGGGAATTGTTAATGTGACGTGTTTGTGTTTTGTCTGTCACAGGTTTTTTGTGGAAAACTCTGTCTCTGGACAAGCATGTGCGCTACATCCTGACTGTCTAATCCGTCGTGATCTGGGCTCTGTCTGGGAACCTGGATTTGTACAAACTTGCTCAGTCTCGTTTTGTTTGCAGTCAGCGACTAGTAACACACACTCTCAAAACTTACCGGCTGCCCATCTTACAGTCCATAATGGCAGGGGAGTTGAAATGGGTCAGCAGGTTGTCCATCATGTTGTAGTCATGCTCGTCCTGTTGCACCACGCCGTGGTAGGCTGGCACGTAGGGCTTCAGCGTGTCCTCCATCAGCTTCTGGAAGCACTGCTGCTCCCCCTCACAAAATTTCTTCAAGAGCATTCCATATTCCCCGACACGGAAGGTCCCTGTAAAACACCGCAGAGCAAACAGTCAGAGGACAGAAGAAGCCAAACATATTTTTGTGTGGTTAAACACAGCCAGCAAAGAAAATCTAAGGCGATGGACAAACCTGCATGTCCGACCACTTGCAGCCACTGCTGTGGTTTCTTGGAGGGCATAGAAAGGGGAGATGAAGTCCCTCGGTTTTTGTGTTCATTCCATGCGCTGCTCTGCATGGGAATGGAGCATGTTAGACCTCACACAGGCATTTTCCAGCTTACGTGCCACAGGGCTGCATTCCTCTGCTGGCTGCGTTTTTTCTGAGCCTCCATGCACAAACGGGACCTCAGACTTCAGACTCAAGTCACTCAACTTTTACCTTATGGGTGCACGTCTCCATGGAAACAGCCATTCACCACAAAGGCTGAGTGAATATATCAACTGTAGAGGAGTGGTTCGACTCTGATCTTATGCAACAGGTGCACGCAGCCATCAAACATTTACAGGCCCGGTCTTGTTTTTGTGCCGAGCTGAGCTGCCACAAGCAACTAACCACATAACTACATCATGAAATGTTGAGCACACTGACATGTTGAGATATTATGCTGGAAATGTGTGCAATTAGGATATGAAATATAGAAAAGCTGAAAACAAAAAGTCTGAGTCAGAGCCACCAAGTTATAGATTGCATTAATTTGTAACACGGAAAATATGAAAAGTAATTTAATTACTTTTGCATATGTGCTATCATATCATATCATATACTTAAAAATATATAAAGGGAGATATTTGTGTATTTCATAGGCCCAGTGACGTGGACTACAACGTGATGTGAGAAGTTTGCACGTGTGTTTGAAGGGAAGAGTAGTGTATATGACAGAAACACAGGATTAGACTGGATTTAGGCAGGATTTAGGATGGGTAGTTAGTGATATTGTTTTTAAACTGCGACATCATCTTGAATTTGCCTGCTCATTAACTGTGGAGGGCAGCGACACGCTCCTCGGATGCATGCCACAACCGTCTTCCAGATTTAGAAGAAGAAGAAGAAGAAGTTGTAGTAGTAGTAGTAGAAGAAGAAGAAAAATAAGACGAAGAAGAAGAAAACGGCTCAAGGAGGAGCCGAAGAAGAAGAAGGGCCAGGCAGCAGAAACAAAAGAAGAAGAATTAAACCTTCCCGGTTGTCGTGCCGCTTCGTCCGGCAGTGGCGGCGACTTACAAACTGTTTAGAAACCGGGTTAAGGCGCAGCGAGACCCGAGCGGCTAAATCACTGAATTTCACTTGAAGTTCAGCAACGTTTTCCATGGCGTAGCTTTTAGTTGACACCCGGCGTTGAGTCGAGCTCATCATTGCAACGACAGGGTAAGTCACCGCACATTTACTCATGCGTTTATTCACAGGGAATAACGTGATAGTGAAGTTGACACGGAGCTAGCTGCTAGTCCAGTCGCCCCTAAATGTTAACGCTAACTGTCAGCATGCTAACGTTAGCTAGCGTCGGTTAGATACAAACTGAACGCGTTAACGTTAGCAGAGCGCTAACGGTCCGGAGAGGAGAGCCGCGTCTTTGCTAGATTGTAGGCAACGGAGACACACATAGAAGATGCATTTCTACAGTGAACACTTTAACATCGCTTACTGTCCACAGGAGACGAGATCCACGTTGTTTATGCACAGGCAGTTCACGCCGAAAGTAGCACAGATTTACGCCGTTGTCTCTCTTTTCGTGGGAAAGACTGACGTTTAAGTCTAGTATGAAAATCAAGCAAGTTGTCGCTAATGTTGCCCGGCTCAGCGACAGACTGTACATACCTCATAAAACATGACTTGCCACCCTTTCTGAGTCGTTAAGGTCTACTTGTAAATTCAGCATATGGGATCTATCAACCAGAGCTTATTTCAATAAAATTACACATTTTGAAACCGATTCAATTGGACGTGCTACCGCCCCCTACAGTGTGTTGTGATGGAGGCAGATTGTAAAGGAGACATACATTTAAGTTATACTGACAGATAGAGGTGGGAAACAAATCTATTCACTTGACTTACGATTTTTTAATCTTTTTTTTTTTTTTTTTTTTTTTTTTTTTTTTTTAGTACTGAATCGGTTGTGAGGAAGGGGACTAAATATTAAAGTTAGGCTAACGTTTGGTGCGGGGAAAAAAGAGGTTTTGGGGATGCAGACATCCCCACTTTATGCTCGGACCATGCAGTGTGGGGAAAAAGCCATGCAGGTTTGTGCATGCAAAATAAATGTGTTATTTTGGCCTATTCTAAAATGGTGTATTTCTGCATACTGGGGCCTAAAATTGGATTGTGTAAATAGGATTTGACTGAAAAGCTGACACTGTTGTGGATTCAGTGAGCCCAATTTTATTCATATGTGATGATGTTAACCCCTGTAGTAGCCATTTCATTGTAGTGAGACCGGTTTTTGCAACTTGACATCACTGTATAAACCCATTGTGACCTCTAGGATGATCAGAGCCTCATGAAACTACATCCACAGACTAAAAACAATATCGCAACAAATCGCAGTATTGAATTGTAATACTTGAAGAATTGCAATGCAATCAAATCGGCACCCAGGTATCGTGATAGTATCAAATCGGGAGATACGCATGTTGTCCCAGCCCTACTCACAGATTTCCCATAAGGAGAGAGTGAGAATAGTACTATATTCATGATGTTATAGAGGGAAATTATAAAGAAGTTACAAAGAGATAAAGTGAGAACAAATACATTTGCGACAGCAGTGTGTGTAAAATTATGTTTTAAGATGACATGTGGTATGTTGTTGGTCGGTAGTCCTGTATCCTCCTCAGCTGTGGGGCACCACAAGGTTCCTATTTTATTCTTTAACTGTGTGCTCTCCCTTGGTCATATTATCTGTAGACATAGAAAGTGTAGACATAGACATAGGATTTCTGGTCCACATCAAGGACCAGAAATCTAAACTTTATGCCCAAACAATGCACTGCAGCTGGAGGTGAGGTAGGAACAGCACAGACAGCCAAGAAGGATGCTTCTCCTCGAGTTCAGCTCCAAAACGTTTTGTGTGTGCCTTTAAGCTAACGTGGCTTTTGCTTTTATTTTCCTCCCAGTGAGAGGTAGCTGTATGGCATGGTAATACGCAGACAGGCAAAAGATGATAAAATTGTCAACTAGCACTACTCAGTTGTTTTATTTTAACAGTTGAGGGTTGGCTGATTTCAGCTTAATGTACTTTAATCTTTTATCCTTTGTCCCCCCCACACAGGCCCAGAGTGATGGAGATGGGCTCAGTGGTGCTGGAGGATATTGTATTTCGAGGTGTGGAGTTCAATGTAAAGATTGAAGTGGAGAAGGGTTTGCTGATTGTTGAGATCTCTGACTCAATGACAGCTGATCAGTGGAGAGGGGAGTTTGATCCAGCATGTAAGTGGCATATGACTGGCATATCTGAAAGGTTTTCCATGGGCATAAATAGACACACTCTAACTAGCCCCTTCTTTTGTAGACATTGAAGACCTCACCCGCAAAACTGGCAACTTCAAGCAGTTTCCCATTTTTTGCAGCATGTTGGAATCTGCTGCCAAAAAGGTAGGTCTAATGCTGAAAAGCTCTTGCAGATTGGCTCCAAGGTGGATAAATGTGATGTCCTTTTGAATCGAGATCTCTAGGGTCACTGTTAAGTACAATGCACACTCTTTCTTGTCTAGCTTGTGTACAGTTATCTGCAGGAGTACCTGGTGAATTCAAAGTTGCATAAATCAGTGTGGTTCCATCGCAATTCCATTATGAAAATGGGTAAGCTTTACATGGATAGGAAGTAGACCTAATTTTTGGTTTGGGACTTAGAAGTGTGATAGTGGTGTGACTTGTTACGAGTGATACTGTGATGTAGTCTACAGCCCAAGGATGCACATCAATAGTCTCCCTGCACACAATGCAACTTGTTTCCCTCTTTTAGACTTTCTACTGCAACAACCTAATCTTAATGTTTTGTGTGACAAGCTCCTCCCCCCCAACTCCTCCCACCCACCTCAAGAATATTTTTAAATGTTAATACTTTTTACCACGGATCTTTTGTAGCACAGTGGAGATATGTTGCTCAAACACTCCGTATGTAGTGTTAGTGTATGTTTATGAGTTGTAGAACATAATAAATGATCTTGAAGGAGTAGATGTTTACCAGTAACCTTGAGTCCAATAATTTAACAATATGTTAAATTATTATTTGTTTTAAAAATGTAAATTAATTATCAAACACACCTAACATTTCAACTACCAATGAATGAGCAGTAGTATGCCTGTGATAACATTGATTGAAAAATAAGCTGAAGTGATATTGCTTCTCTGAATAGACAAGCTAAGCCAGTGTGCTGCTGTTAGCCAGTTAAAATAGAGTGGAGTGGCAACTCTTCACTTTGTTACACAGTCTATGTCAGTATGCCGCTGTAGCCAATTTCCAGGCTTTCTTTGCCTTTTGGACTTGTACGGTGCCGGTGCAGTTGTTGTAATTTTTTTTCTTGGTGGTGCAGGTGCAGGTGAAATGACTGGAGGGGTTGTGCCACCCAGATTTGCTTCCCTCCATGTAATTTTCCCCAGACATACTTTCATATTCCCCAAAAAAAAAAACAGAATTTCATTCAAATTATGTCAAATTCCGCGATATTCTGTGTTAAAAATAGATTCTGTTTTATTTGGCTAATTCCGCGATTCTGTCCGCGATTGCGGAAATTATAGGGCCCTACAATGTTAACATTAACGATAACGTTCGGGTTGTTTTCACAGGCTTGAACAAAAAATGGATTAAACCTAATCTGGTTTAGGTACCTTTCTCTTGCCCTTTTCTCTCCCTCTGCGAGCACGCAGCAGTAGAATCAAACAGGCGGGTGATGACTCCGGTGTTAATTTTTCAAAATAAAGTTAATTGCAGTGTAGTGTAACATTTCATGATATTTAAATTATCATTTCAAACTCTGATTATAGTAAGTATATGTGCGCAAATATATATATATATATATATATATATATATATATATATATATATATATATATATATATCCATTCATACAATATACTTTAAATTGTTTTAACATCTCAAATGAAAAAAAAAAAAAAAAAATCATCATTCCGAAGGCGTGGCGGCTTTTATTTCGCCGTGGCGGTGCGTTCCTCCCAAAATAGATTTTGAGACTTGACCAGTGAAGGCAAACTCTAGTCAGCTGCTGCTGGATGCGTACTGTTTTTCCTCCTAACCTACTGTAGTTTTAACATGAACTGTTTTTTTTGTTTGTTTGTTTGTTTGTTTGTTTGTTTGTTTTTTTTGCAGATGAGCGATTCTGTTACCCTTGACCTCCTGACCTATGCTGACCTGGAGCTCCTTCGAAACAGAAAAGCAGGGGTTGTCAGTCGTCCTCGTGGCCAGCAGCAGTCATCTGCTCTCAGTGCCAAACGATATCTTATCCTCATCTACACTGTGGAGTTTGACAGGTTTGTATCTCTTTTTAATCCACTGCACAGCTGATATATGATCTCAAAATCAGAGCATAAGTTGGAGTTGTAGGCGTATTATAGCCACATAAATTGATTTTCTGTATTTTATGATGCTTGTGGTTTGATTCACTGTATTTTTTCCTGTGTGGATGATAGTAACTGGGTTGAATTACTGACAATATGTTGTTTCTGCAGGATACACTACCCCTTACCCCTGCCCTACCTGGGAAAGCCTGACCCAGCTGCTCTGCAGAGGGAAATCAGAGCCCTGAGGACTGAGCTCAGTGCTCTCACCTCACATGGAACTCACAAAGCAGCAGAGCTAGAAATACAGCGGCTACGAGCAGAGTTAGTGGCATTTATCTTCATCATCATGGACTGTGTTGTTCATTTGTCTTTGCAGTTATGGAGAGATACGGGGTTTTGCTGATATCCGTTATTGTTTTGAAGGCTGGCGCTGGTGAAAGAGGAGAAGGAGGCTATGGCCAAGACTCTGGAGCGGCTTCAGATTGGTGGAAGCAGTTCCACACCTGGAAGAGAGGATTGGAGGTTCAGAGATGTGGTGAGGACCCTGGAGGAGCAGCTTGTCAAGGAGAGGGCCAAAAGCCAACGTTCAGCAAGCAAGAGAGGCCAGGAACAGCGCCTCCTAGTGGAGCAGGTGGAGCCTTTCACTTTACAGCCCAATCAGTTACAGCAAACCCTAGTTCTAAAGTGTCTTTTTCAGCTGCATTTAACGTTTTGTTTTATTATTTTTTTTCTTTTTTTCTTACCTAGTTGGAGGAGCTCAGGGCGTCAGAGTGTGCCCTCCGGATTCGTGTCAAGAGTCTCACAAATGAACTGGCGTTACTACGGAGAGGGTTAGACAATCTCAGCATGTATATCTTTAACTTCTTCCTCTCTCTTTCATTCATTCACTTAATGTACATTGATTTTTCAGTCCTTTCTAATGTCCCACTTAACTACTATACATGTGTCCTTTTTGTGTGTCTGCAGCCGAGTGACTCCAGTTCGGTCTGGTTACATCGGGACACGGGGTGATGGAGAAATCTATCGCTCACTCTCCCGTGAGAGGAGGTCTGGGTACGGGACAGTAAGAGCTCGCTCAGGATCAAGAGAAAGGATAGAAGACAGAGTGCAAAGGTCAGAGGAAAGAGGAAGAAGAGCAGACTCCTCAGGACCACGTGCTCGCATCCCGAGGCCATCACCCTCCCCCACCGGTACTGGCTCCAGTCATTTCTGGTGTTCCTGATGTTGAGATAAGCACAGGGGCTTCATTTTGACTCTGTGTTTGTTATTAGTACCCCTTGCACTTTTGAGTCATTATTTCTTCTAACATAAGGCAGAATTTTTTACTTTCAGTTTTCCTGAGTCCTAATATAATGATGTTGCTTCTTTCAGTTATCTAAAATCTTAAATGATGTTTTGCAGATCAAAAATCTGTTTGGAAGAAGTTGTCAGTTACCAACCACATTGCAAGTGGTGTCAGTCAAGTTACCTTTATACACTTAAAAGGATCATACTAGTGATTTTGAATGTTTGGTCCATTTACCACAGTGTAAATGTAATCAAAATTGCTCAATTCAAAATTTATTTTTTGGTTGAAACACCCACCTTATAATGTTCTGCTTCTGTAGTTAACAAAGTCGGCACCATTGATAAACCACGGAACTGATAATTGGCTGTGTAAAGCAAACATTTCCCCAGGAACTGTTTTCCAGTAGAGAGACAATTTCACTCCAATTTCAAGCCATCAAAACAGTACAGTGGTGATGCTTTTAGGAAAACTAATTCATTTTATTATGGTGATGGAATACTGGTGTGAGGAACGTTTGAAGGCTCTGAAAGTTCATTCAAGGTTTGTTCATATTTTCATATCATAGAAGATTGAATGGAATCCAATAGCTGGATAAAAGGTAGGAAAAATATCAGAGTTCTGAAGTATGACTGCGTGCCTTGGGAAAACATTAACAGAAACATGAAGTGTATACATTTTGTAGATATGCTAAACTTGCAAAATAACCAGTATGATCCTTATAAAGTGATGCATATATATATATATATATATATATGTATGTACATACCTCAATATACCCACTGACAATTTTTTCAGGATCGCGGGGACCACGCTTTGACCCCACTGCCTACATCCAGGACAGACAGCGCCGACAGAAGGAAGCAGAAGTCAAGAAGTTTGTTCCCTTTTTGTCTTTTTATCCAAAAAAGTACACCAGTCGTTGATGCTCTGGCTGCTCAGGATCAGTGGTTAAACAGCCATCTCTCCCCTGTCAGACAGAGGAAGGTCCGGAGGGACATGCTGACGTCACCGGTTGTCCCTGAAAGGGGCCGTTCACGCTCGAGAGAGGCCTTTCCTCAGGCAGCCCGGTCTGGCAGCAGAGGCAGGAGTTTATCTGTAGAGCGGAGGAGGAGCAGGAACTCGTCTGAAAGCTCATTGGTAGACATGGACGAAATGGCCAAAACTCTGTTCAGGTGAAGTCCTGCCTCATCTATCTCTCTGGAGTGTCATTGCACTAATCTGGGATTACCCTTTGGACAAGATTTGTGAAGTTATTACGATGGAGGAAGCAGATGCACTCAGCTGCTTGTTTAATTATTTTATTTTGTGCTTTCAGAGGAAGAAAACAGACTTACAACGGCCCGACAGTGGTGAGTGTCATAGCATTACCATTACTGAAGTTTAATATCAATCTTCACTTGGTCTCTCACATGTATGTTTAATGAGTGATGTATCTCTGTGTAGTCTAGGGGAAGCCTTGTGACCCGGAAGCCATTATGCAGCACGCCCACACATAGGATGAAGTCAGACAGAGGTAACCCATCTCAGGTCACCTAATGAAATGATTCTGAATTGCTGCTAAGCTCAGAAAAGGTCCTCCAGAATATACAGGCACTAATAACACATAATTACTAATATGTTTAATTGCTTACCCTTTTATATTTCCAACCACAGAAAGCTCCATAGACACAGGTGCTGAGCTGTCTGAGATCGATGCCAGGCTGCAGGCGCTTCAGGACTATATGAGGGACCTGGACACAGGACACTGACAGCACAACACTGGAACTGGGATCATTGTTCTGAAATCGCACAATATCAGTGCTCAAGCCAGAGCCGTGGATTTCTTTTACTATGCACAGACTAACGAAGGCCCATATCATGACTCACACATGATTGATGGGTTCAGAGACACATGTCCATATAAGTGGCTTGAACTCCCCCTGGACCTCTGCTGTCTGGAAAACGGTACAGTAGCTACCACTGTGAAGCTCTTTGAGCTAATTTCTGTGGACTGCTTACAATGATTTTTTTTTTATGCCAAGGTTTTATTAATTTAAAAGATTATTTTGTCTGCTGAGTGTAGCATTCCCTGTTCCTTTATACCATGTCAACCTCACCAAACTGTGGTGGATATCTGGTTGTAAAGTTTCACAGTACCTGAGTGTTGACAGAAACTTGTAAATCAAATTTTATTTTAAACCTTTGCCAGTTTCTGTTTTTTTTTCTTGTCTTTTTATACCTATAAATGGCACTACGAGTCCCTTTTGTGTCTCAAATCTTTTATTTAGAAAATGCAAACATTTCACCATGGTGGGTGGTTTAGTGGTTTGTGACTTAACAAGAAGGACTTTGGTTCAAGTCACAGCCCTGGTTCTTTCTATGCAGAGTCTGCGGTTTCCTCCAACAGGCCAACAACATGTCAGTTCAGTGAAGCGACCAGGGTCTAATGCTCAGCGCGTGCTGGGTAGGCCCTAACCACGAAAAGAAATAAATAGATAAAGGAAATGTAAATAGGTGAATAAATGAATTTCAGCACAGGATTTGCTGCTTAAATGTCCATGTGTTTCATGGTTAGGTCAGGGTTTCCCCTTCTCTGGGATCTTCATGCCATAACCTGTAAGGATCTTTTTTATTATTATTTCTGTGTATGTCAATCTCACTAAGTAAATCTAAGACAGAATTATTATAGTCATGAAACTCTACAATCCCAGAAGATGTAACACATCACAAGATTATCTGGCATGAGCCTTAGTCAGTGGATAAATAGAGCACATTGAAAATTAACACTTTCCGCTTGTTTGAAGTGAATGGACATAATTCCCCCTTAAAGGCATAATCCAAATTTAAACTCAAAGGACATATGTTATTTAATCTTGAACAATTTAGCATCAACATTTGTGATGTGGAACAAGAGGGAAAAGCCCCTCGCTGGCATGAAAATGCAAACTGGAGCTGCAGTGAATGGAAAATCAATTTATTGTTTGTATTGTCAGTAGCCAGTATTGTCAGAGTATTAACTCTTAGATTTAGTTTTTAAGTTCCCCCTTAATAGACTCAAAGTTATAAAATATCCAAGACCAGTGCCATGTGCATCTTTTTGAATATTAAATATGCTGTGTACTGAGCTCCTGTTGCAGCTTGAATACAAAACTGATTTAAGGGTGGTTTATTCTTGCAGATTTATTGAAATTAGATATTTCAGTAAGTATTCAACCCCCAAGTCCCTTCTGTTGCAGTCACAGTCTTGAGTCTTATTTCATCTGTCTGTTAACAGCTTGGCGCATTTAGATTTTTTCTCTCGTTTTCCTAGTTGCAGTTTTGCTCAAGCTCAGTCAGCTTGGTCAAGGAGCATCAGTGAACTTCTATCAACAGCCTTTCGAGAGTCAAATTATTTTACATTGGGCCAGGTTCTCCTCAAGAATTTACACAAATCTAACACCGGTCATTATTCCCTCTGTACTTCGTATCCACATGGACCACAAGCAGTGCATTTAGCTACAAAGATGCATGGATTTTATTTATTTATTTATTTATTTTAAGTTGAGCATGATGTGTGCATATTTGGCACATCTTGTATGCACATTCCAAAATATCTGGATGTGGGATACAGCCATACATACAGGTCATACAATCTAATGTTTGCCTATACTCATAACTGACCTAATTTAGAATCGTCATTGTATCATGTTTATGTAGTTTTAGGATTACAGCACAAGTTTAAAAAAAAAAAAAAATATATATATATATATATATATATATATATATATATATATATATATAGTACCTCAGCAATTTGTGTTATGTCTGCCATATGTAATTTTTATATGATTCTGGTTTGGTTTGAAATACTAAAATATGATTTTTTTTTTTCTCAATTCATGCAGCCTTGTCTACAAGGGGTAACTACCTAAATAATTTATGGATTGTTATGAGAGTGGAGATTATGAATGCATGTGCAAATCCAGTTTTTTGTAACACTGACAAGAAACGTGCGCATTGAGTGCCAATGAACACTATATTTTTGTAAATGTGAATGTATTGTTACACATACATGCTGTGGTGAATTTGGCAATTTCTATGCAGTGAGACATGATATGCTGTAAGATATCGACATTATTGCCCCCCCCCAAAATGATATATTCTGGATCAGGACATTTCTATACATGCTCATGATCCCAGGCCTGTCTAGCTCTATCCACATTGCTCTGCCTTACGTTAGCATCAGATGAAGTGGAGCCCAAGAGGGAGCCTTGAAGGGTTTATGCAGTTGCAGCTGGCCTGGCTTCATTAGAAACTTGGTCCTTCTCTCCAGGGGAAAATCTCAGCGGCTGAACAGCTGCTCCCTATTTCTACTGGGATACTGACGAAGGAGACATGGCTGCACTGAGCGGGTATGTGTCCTTCAATATATCATACACTGAAACACACTCAGGCTGTTTGAGGGGCAGGGGCGAAAAAACATGAAAAGGGAACCAGCACACAGAAAGTCGTGATGCATTTATGGTGAAACAGTTACAAACCTTGGTTGGTTGGTTAAGATCAAAATTGTTTTTTATGCAAGTGTAACTACTGCACCTCTGTATTGAAACACACACAGCACTATAAGCCATTTATAGCATGGTGTGAGTCAATACTCTTCTGACTGGCTGGCAGCTGTGCATTAAATCCATGTATTGCACATGTAGTTGAGCTTAACTTTAAACGCTGCTCTAAATTCATCCCCATCCCGACTTGTATCCATAGCAACATTAAAAAGCAGCTGTCAAAGCTTACCCTTAGAGCAGCAGTTCTCAAACTGGAGTTCAGGGACCCTCAGGGGTCCTTGAGGAGGTTCCAGGAGACTCCTAGAAAAATGGGGAATATTTTAATTTCACTATTATTTCATTGAAGTTAGGCCAGAATGGCTATTGCTGGGGCGCTCCACTGGCTCACTGGATAAGAGTGTGCACCACTTGTTAAGGCTGAGCCCTGATGGCAGCATCCTGGGTTTGAATCTGGCCTCACGCCATTTGCTGCATGTCATCCCCTCTCTCCCCTGCCTCTCTACTGTGACTGACAAATGCCAAAAATTAATCTTAAAAAAAAAAAAAGGCTATTGAGTTCATAGGGTTCACACTCTTCACTGTTAATCTGCCAATCTACAGTATAGACAGTGATGGAATAACAAAATCTTATCAGATGGGTCTACATCTTATCAAATCCAGGTCCACAGCCAGATGTGTATCAACTGGGAGTCCTTGACACCAAAAAAGTTGAGGAAAGGCAGTAATACAGAGCTGTATCACGTTGTCTTGCACATCAGGCCACCATAGAGGGCACTTTATCATGTTTTATCTACCTTAGAGGCACCCAAGAGAGCAGATTGATATTGTTGCAAGATATCAATACAACCTGATATTTCAGTCACATCATACTTTTTATGTAATGTGCTGCATGTTTTCCATCCAAATTGAGACATGAGAAATACCCATACTAACCAGTTTTAGTGTAATTTTATTACTTTATGCCTTCTTTTATAGCCTGCTGGAGACATTCATGGCTGGAAGTGGTTGATCATGTTTTTGTGCCTCCTACATAGGGCATCATGTAGCCTGGGTTACTGTACTGATCACCACTTTTCAATCACCAAAAGGCAAAAAAGGAAACCACACATTCTTGCTTAAGTCTGAGCATCTGAATGGACCTAACACACTGTATCAGTGATGGCGGTATTAGGACTTGGGTCACTGTGATAAAATATTTTTAGTGTGTTTGGCTGTATTTTTCTAATTAAAAAAAAAAAAAAAAAAAAAAAAAAAAGAGAAGCATTGGTGCTGTTGCTGTCTGCAGGGTCCAAGGCAGTTTAAGAAGCCTCTGAAATGTGAGCTCAGTTCATGACATGTGGCTGTGATAAAGAGGATGGGAGTCGTGCCAGTTGAGTCCAACAGTGGAGGGATAATCACTTTAATGACAGCACTGCTCCAAATACCTAGTAATAACAACTGATTATTCTGTTTTAGGACACCATGATGAAAAATAAATAGGCAGTGATGAAATATAAGACCGTTCACACTGATTCATCTTCATGCCTTGCCAAAGCTTGCTTGTGTTATCATTAACTCATGGCTGTTGCCATGTTGGAAACACCCCAGAACAGCACCTCAGTTTTACCAAGAGATGTCAAGGTGTTACACCATCAAGTGCAGGGCAGGCTGAGTGAGCCACTTCCACTCTTTAATAGGAGGTCTGCTTGTTTCCCACGCCAGAATTCATACAGAATTCATTTGAGATGCAGATGAGTAATTTCTGGTATGTTTGTTGTAGATTAAATCTATCGTCTTTTTTTTGCATCACAATGAAAAACTGCCCAGCCTGAGCAGTTTTTTTTCCCCACTGTTTGACGGTAGAGTCACAAACTAAACCAAAGACAATATCAGGCATTTTTGTCAGGCATCTTTATTGTCAACTGGAAAGACTTAAAAAACAACATATATAATCTTTAATACATAGTACAGCAACAAAATTCTTAAAGTAAAAAATTACTAAGGCATCTTCAGTGTTTTTTTTTTTTTTTTGTTTGTTTGTTTTGTTTTTGTTTTTTGTTTTGGTTATATACACTTTCTGTTACTTTGGTGTCAAAGAACCTAGCGTGAGTTTCAATTTGAAGCTACATTTAATGTTAAAAAAAAAAAAAAAACTACCTTTCAACAGAGAGGCTGAAATTACAACTAATGTAGTGATACTAGTGTTACCCTTTCATGGTCCTAATACTCTTAAGGGATACAGTTGCACTTCAGTATAAGATGATCCCCTCATCTAAATCCACAGGCTGAACACTGTGTCCCTCTGTGTACTTTGTCAGTCTTGAAGCCCCCTGACTTTTGACTGTCACTGGCTTGGAGGTGTGAGTCTGGGAGCAGAAGCGTTTCAAGTCAGCCATAGTAAGCACAGATAAAACCGGAATCGTAATATTACAAAATAATGGTGAAATTATACAGTTAAATTATAGCTGAGAATAGACACTAATCTGCTTGCATTGTATGATGATGCATGTAGACATGCTCAATTTCACTGCTCCAGGTCCAGTGTCCTGCAGGTTTTGGTTTGTTGCTGATAGTTAATGTGCCACATCATAGCTTAAGAGCGCTGGGGAATAAAGTACAAGAACTTGGTGAAACATTACTGTTCTGTGTTTATCCATAACTGCAGTAAGACAGGCAGTAAGCATGAACTGAAAACGCAACAAAGTGAAATACAGAACATGTGATTATGTGTTCCTGTCCTTATGCTTATGGAGCTCATTACCTCTTCAGTTTGTTAGACTGGAGGAAAAAAAAAAAACATTCACTTCTGTCATACAAAGAGGTAGCTTCTGCACATGTGCATGATTTCAACTCCGGTGGTGCAGTAACGTCCCTTCTTCATGTCTTTTCAGAAGAGACCAGCAGATCGACACGGGGGCATCCTCCTCCCTCTCTGACTACAACACGGTGTTCGCAGACAAGCCTGCCAGCTGAGCTCTTCGACTGTTCATTATGGCCTGAATGTTCAATATGAGCTGTGGAGAAAAATGTGGGATACATGTTTGATCCATAACACGGCAAATACAGTACAGTTGTCCCTCACTATAACGCGGTTCACCTTTCGCGGCCTCGCAGTTTCGCAGATTTTTTTTAGTGCAATTTTGCATGCTTTTTTTTTTTTTTTTAACAGCGCATTGTGTTCTGCGTCCTGATTGGCTAAGGGACTGTAGACCATTGTCAATCAATCTCCTCTGTGCCGGGAGGTTTTGATCTTTGGTTTCATTCTATAATACTGGACTTATTTTTCTACGAAGGTTTGAACTTTGAGAGTGTTTAAACAAGAGAGAAAAGTGAGAAAATGTTAATGCCTGTCTGAGAAAAGTGTATAAAGTGTGTAGTGAGGGGTTTTACAGCCTTAAAACATCTACAATAATTGTAAAAAATAAAGCTGACTACTTCACGGATTTCGCCTATTGCGGGTTATTTTTAGAACGTAACTCCAGCGATAAACGAGGGACCACTGTACATAAACAAGACCAAACGCTGGCTGGGACTTACTGATTGCTGTTGTTCAATAACTTGTTGACATGTGGCTTTTCTACGTGCAAACTCTTTGTCTTCTGTCTGTTTCATCAGCTTAGCTCTTCTCATAACCTCGCCCTCAAGCAAACTGGGGTCCTGGCGCCACTGGAGACAAAGAACAGACAAGCAATAAAAATGAAGGACTGTTATGAAAAACTAACAAAAAACTAGAAAGGTGGCACAGTTTTAAAAGGATAGAAAAATGCAATATTTTTACATTCCCTATTGCAATATATTCCCAGTGCATTTTTAAAGAGAATGTGTTTTGTGTTATTTGACGTATTGCAATAATTGCAAATGCAAAGTAACATGAGAGGTGAAGCCGCTCACCAGCTGCAGTATGAAGTCCTCCAGTGTGCGGTACCTCGAGGACTGCATCGAGCTGAAGGCTGCCTCTACACCGGCTCGGCTAGTGTTCAGCATATTCTGTGAAGATATTTTCAAGGTATATCACATCGTATCAAAGGAAGGACAGCACATTAGAGAGGCGATTCCAAGAAAACTTCAAATGAGTTTTACAGTAGCTTTTACCAGTAGCTCTTCATCTGTCTTCAGGCTCAAGCTCTTCTGGTTGATCTGATTTGGACGGCCCGTTGTGTTTGATTGCTTGTTTGCGAAAGAAAGGAAGAAGGAGAGAGAGGAAAAGCGAGGAAAATAGCACCATTAGAAAGAGATACACATGTTCAAAAAAGCACATTTGGATAAAATATTGTGCATTAAAGCCACAACAACATTCAGATTATGTGTGTAAATTATTCACACAGGCAAATTTATGTGCATCTCTGTGTTTGTATTTTAGTAGCTCTGATCTTTTCATAGGCAGGAAAAAAAAAACTTAGACCTGTTCATAACTAATCATACTGCATGTTGACATTATAAATGTGGCTAAATACTGGCTGCCATTATTATAAACCACTATTTTAATTCAAGTTGTGCTGCTTTATATTCAAAATACTACACAGAGATCTATGAAACACAAAATTAAAACATGCCAAAATGTTACAAATATAACATTAAGACAAGTTTAGGTTGTAGTTTAGGTTTATTAATAATGAAGATTTATTCAAACATGCCTGATAAATATTTCAACATGAGTTTTTTTCCTACATGTAGCTATGTTGAATAATGTAGCTCAATCGTGTTTCACTAATTCCTTTTCCACGCCACGTCAGAGGCTGCCCCGTTTTTCCATGAGCACTTTGTATCAAAGTCGGCTCCATTTTCCATGGGCTCATTCATATTTTTTTCTATTCCTTCTTACTATTCCTTTCTGTATATCTTGTACCATAACCTATCAGCTCATTTGAACAATTTTTCTTGAACTTCTTTCAGTTTGTATGAATCTTACTCAGTTAACCTGCTTCCAAGCTTTGGATTGACCAGGCCTTTTTTTTTAAATACACTGCAAAAACTCAAAATCTTACCAAGATTATTTGTCTTATTTCAAGTCAAATATGTCTTATTCCTAGTCAAAATATCTCATTACACTTAAAATAAGACATGATCACCTCAGAAGTAACTTGTTTTTAGACAACTGTCTCTTGTTTCAAGTGAAAATTTGCTTGAAACAAGTGAAAATTTGCTTGTTTCATTGGCAAAATTTGTTTCTTGTTTCTAGCTAATTTTCACTTATTTCAAGTGAATTTTCACTTTTTCCACTGGCAAATTTTGCCAATGAAACAAGCAAATTTTCACTTGTTTCAAGTCAATTTTCACTTGAAACAAGTGAAAATTGTCTAAAAACAATTTACTTCTGAGGTGATCATGTCTTATTTTAAGTGTAATGAGATATTTTGACTAGAAATAAGACATTTTTGACTTGAAATAAGACAAATAATCTTGGTAAGATTTTGAGTTTTTGCAGTGTACATGTCAGCTAAAATTGTTTTATTGTCAACTTCTGAAAAGGTCCTCTTTTTTAGGACATTTTCACAAGTCTATGCATCTAATCTGTACTGATCACAATCTCCTTATTCACCTTATTTTCAACAGAAATATGGATGCAGCCACTGTTTGAGGGAGACCTCTGGTCAGGCATTTCCGGCCGTTGGATAACTATCTCGCTTTTGACTGCAACAGCTACACAACAACTGACTGATTTTTGGAAATGCTCCTACCACATCATCAAAATGGCACAGAAAATGGGAATTTTGACCAGCTGTTTACTTCTGCATTCCAAAATAATGTAGTGATGACATGATCATGGGCGTGGATTTATCCTATCTGATGAGAATGTGAGTGCACTGTCCTGTTACAACTGATTGGGATTCATCAAAATAAAAATGTGGATGTGATCAATTTTTGCTTTCCTGCAGCTGTTATAACTGCCACAAAAGAATTTATTCGGAACAATATTTATGTGTAGAAATACACACATATATTTACACACATATTTATGAGTGTTTCATGAGTAAGACCCAAGATGAACGCTGTGCTGTTGTGTACCTCCGCCTCGTACTCGGCCCAGGCTGCTTTGCGTTCGGCCTCACTGAGCTCCTCCTCCTCTTTATGGTCTAGCAGAGATTCATGCTCATGGTAGCACACTATCTGATCTTTACAGGTTTGCAGTAGCTGCTCCAAGATCACATCCTGAGGAAGGACACAAAAGGCCATTCCATGTTTCAGATTCCTCATGAACACACTTATGTATCTGCATAAAGAAAACAACAACAACATGACAGTGGCCTCGAGTCAGGAATATGAAAATGAGTCACCTTTGGCAACTCAGTGGCGGTCCTCTTGCTTTTCTTTGAGTTTGGGTCATCCAGCATGTCTGGCTCAAACGTGTAAAGCTCAGTCAGTTCGAATAGAGTGTAATGTCTCTCTATCTGCTGCTGGTCCACCACTCGGAACGACAGAGACTGCTTGGCCACCTGACGGTCATAGATCTTCTCCTCCATGGTGCCCTGGAGATTTAAATACAAAACAGGTTAAAAGGTTATAAGTTCAGTCAAATGTTTCACCATATTAGAAATATCAGATACAAATTCTCCTTCATACCCTCCGCCATTTCACTGCTCAACTCTGTACAGTACAGGTAGCATCACCTTTAGTTCCCATTTTATTCAAGTATGCACTTTTTTTATTTATTTTATTTACTTACTACTGATTTTTACTTACTACTGACTCAGTTTTTTTTTTTTTTTTTTTTTAATTTTACTACTGATTTATTTACTACTGTCTGCCTTGTGTGTCTCCTTGTAGTTGTTGTTGTGCTGTGTGTTTGACTCTGTTGTTGTCATTGTGGTTGTTGTCGATGTTGTTGTACTGTTTTTTTACTACTGCGGCAGAATCAATTGCCCCTCGGGGACAAATAAAGGTCTTGAGCATTGAACATATGCAGGAGCTCCAGCATTGTCAAGTACATTATTTTCATTTATTTTTCCCGCAAAAATCAGTTGATTTTAATTGGCAATGAGTTTTTCACTGATGAATATATATATCAATATATGAATATATTAATCATCTATCATACTGTAAACTGTTACTTCAGTCTTTTTGACCATTTCATCATATACAGAACAACAACACCTTATATCCACAGAAATTAATGTAAATACAGTGGCTTTGCTATCCTCAAGTTGCATGACCAAAAACACACAATACTACACTTATACTAGTTTTCTTTCAGTCAAGTTTCAGAATATGGACAGTTGCTTTTATGACCACAGCTTTGTATGATTCCACCATTTTGATCTGTTATTCTTATCCTTGCTTCCCTCTTAACATTTTATTACTACCTCAGTACTAAATTTAAAAAATGAATAAAAGTGAACACCCAATTTAAACTCACATTTTGGGTATGAATTGCAATGGAGGGCAGCACCAAGAGAGGTTGTGCTTTTTACATATTAACAAACAGAGAAGTTAAGCGTCAGACTAAGGTTCATCTCAGTAATTACATTTGAAGTGATTTCACTGATCACATGCTGACTGGGTCGCAGTAAGCTCACCTGAGCCAGGAGGCGGTACACAAAGACATTCTTCTGCTGGCCAAAACGGTACACCCTGAAGATGCTCTGGATGTCGTAAGAGGGATTCCACGAGGCGTCAAAGATGATGACCCTGTTGGCGGCTACGAGGTTGATGCCAAGTGACCCGGCTCTTGTTGAGATGAGGAACAATCGACCACTAAGAGTAAAGATCAACATACTTTGTCATGACAACGTCACCACTTGCATTAGTGCTTCAGTACAAGCAGTGTAGAAAGGTGTAAAACTCTGATCATACGTACCGGACATTGGTGGTATCATTGAACTCCTCTGCCCATTTTTTCCGTAAAGTTGCGTTGGTGGACCCATCAAGACGATAGTAATCAATGTTTTTAACCCAGCTGCTAGCGCCTGCAGTGTCAGAACAAGGATCAACAATAAAATACCATCAAGGAAGATATTTTATGAGAGCAATGGTGTGGAATAAAAAGAAAAATACCTTTGTATGGGGACGATGTGTTGTTCATTCTGGCACGGTGAGAATGCTCCAAGAAATCTTCAATCAAGTCTAAGGAGATCAAGGACTGACTGAACACCAACCTAAGAGTGGAAAAATGGATTGGCCAGACGTGAATATCAACAGACCTGCCGGGACACAGTATTCCTGTCTAAGGTTGTATCACAACAAAGGAGAACGTACACTTTGTCCCTCAGCTCCTCGGCCATTCTGAGGATCTCAAACAAGAGCACCATCTTCCCCGAGTGTTCCAGGACCGTGGCATCGGCTTCACACATCAGGCACTTGTACCAGTCTTCAGATGGACTGTCGGGCTTCGTGCTGGTGGTTGGTTTCTCAGGGTCAGTGGTCACACTTGTGGCCTCTGGCTGGATGTCCTGTCCCACAGTCACTTTAATGATGTCCTCCTCAGTAGTCACTTCTGTCTTTCCACTATACCAGGCATTAAAAAAACAGAACGGAGGGGGGGAAATGAGGTGAAAAAATCTATGGTTTAAGGTAGGCCCAGGTGAATCAAATGTGATAAAGGAGCTGCATTTATCGAGAGCTTTTCTAGCTTACCGAAAACTAAAAGCACTTTACTATGTATGCCTCACTATCAACCCATTCACACACAACCACACCTACACACTAGTTGATAGCTGCCACGGTACACGAGGGTGCTGCGGCACCCACTTCAGGAACCACTGTACTAGATGATCGTTCTACCTCCTGAGACACGCTATCCACTTTGACCGAATATCTCAGCATCAATATTTTACAATATTGTAGGCATCACTAGGGGTGCTTCCATAATATACACACTTATTAGTAATGTGGATATGATGACCAAGCAGGTAGACGCAAATAAAGAACAGCAGTCAACTGATAGATCGCCCAGCTCCAGTCCTAGCTTGGTATAAATCATAGAGTCATGAGAAAAAGCAAGTACACCCTCTTTCAGTTCTGTGGTTTTACGTATCAGGACATAATATAAAATCATCTGATCCTCACCAGGTCCTAAAATTAGGTCAATCTAACGTCAGGTGTAAAACCACACACAACAGATTCCACAGTATCATTATTTTTTAAATCAAAAATTCAGCCAAAATACACAAGCCATGTGTGAAGCCAAGTGTGGAAGGGTTGCTGACCTTTGGGCAGACAAGACCAAAGTGGAGATGTCTGGCCGTAATGCACAGTGCCATGTTTGGAGAAACCACAACAGCACAAACCCCTCATACAAACCGTCAAGCCCGGTGGTGGAGGGGTGATGATTTGGGCTTGTTTTGCTGGCACAGGGCCTGGGCACCTTGAAGTCATTGAGTCAACCATGAACTCCTCTGTATACCAAAGTATTCTAGAGTCAAATGTGAGGCCGTCTGTCTGACAGATAAAGCTTGTGGCTGCAGCTGGGTCATGAAACAGGACAATGATCCCAAGCACACCAGCAAATATACAACAGAATGGCCGAAAAAAGAAAACAGTCGAGGTGTTGCAATGACCAAGTCAAAGTCCAGACCTAAATCCAATGGAAAGGTTGTGGCAGGACCTTAAAAGAGCTGTGAATAAACTCTAAAACATCAATGAAGTGAAGCAACGTAAAGAAGAGTGGGCCAACACACAGATTACTTCAAGTTATTGCTGCTAAAGCTAAGCTGCTTGGCCATTGAATCATGGTGTGTACTTAGTTTTTCACGCATGGCTTATGCATTTTGGCTGAATTTTTGTTAAATGAATAATGGCACGGAGGAATCTGTTGTGTGTTGTTTTACACCTGAGCTTAGATTTACCTAATTTCAGGACCTGGTAAGGACCAGACGATTTTTTATCATGTTCTGATAAGTAAAACCATATAACTGAAAGAGGGTGTACTTTCTTTTTCTCATGACCGTATATAATGGCATCATCATTTGTAAGAGCCAAGTAAAAAGACTGTAACATGATTATGTGCACTATTCATAGAATTATAGAAAAATTACAGAATTAGCAGTCATGCCAGCTTACCTCTCAGTCACGGTGGATTCTTCACCTCTCAAGGGAGCAGGAGCTTTGCTGTGATTCTTCCCCTCAAAATATCCCTGTAAAAAAAGCAATAAGCAGAAGTTTAGTGTTAACATGCAACTGTGTAATGCATCTTATATTGAGCCAACCTAATATGGCAACAGTGTCTACTGGATTCAAGATGACAGTTGTTTTACCTTGTTCTCTTTGCTGATGTAGTTGAGCTGGAGAGACCAGGGATGAGTCCAAATTCGGCTGAGTGTCTGAAAGTCCTTAAAGAGGGATGCTCCAGTCTTGACCCTGGAGCGCGCAGCTAAAACAAACAAACAAACAAACAAACAAACAAAAAAAAGCAATTATGGATTTGCACAAAAACTTTCAAATATGATCCAACACCATCGCTGACTTTTCTGAAATCCTCCATCGGCTGGTAATTATAACATCTCTACTACTTGTAAGTATTTTTTCAACAACAGATCTA
Organism: Myripristis murdjan; assembly: GCF_902150065.1. Classification (NCBI taxonomy): domain Eukaryota; kingdom Metazoa; phylum Chordata; class Actinopteri; order Holocentriformes; family Holocentridae; genus Myripristis; species Myripristis murdjan. The sequence continues at coordinate 22,829,446 of NC_043993.1, forward strand.
AACAATTAAATTAAATGGAATCATTTCATGAACTGAGCGATACCAGGGGAAAAAAATCTTACTTGTTCTACTGACAAATATTTGTTTTGATATAATTTTGGTAACAGATTTTAGGCACTGGCATCCAAGCCACAAAAGAGACACTCAGCATGAATTGTATGTCTAATTGTGCAACATATGTAAATACAAGCTGCCCAAAACCTTCACTGTATATTGTCTCAAAATTGATAAAATGTTAACACTTGCTTTACATTAGTTAAACAAGTTAAGCCAAAAAAATAAATAAATAAATAAAAAAGGGAGAAACTGTACTGTATTTTAAAATTAGTTAATGATAGACAAATCATTAAGCCATTAATAAACATTTTGTGTCTCTATTATGAAGTGTTTATCATACTTAGTATAACACAAGATGGTGTAAGTATCCTCACCAGTGAAGTGGTCCAGGTAGTAGCTATACAGCCGACACTGAAGAGGGGTCATCCTCACAGCCAGCACGTACTCATGTTTGGATGGCAGGAATTTGGCCAACGCTGTGTAATCTCTTCTCTAGGAGAAAGATAAATCAGATTTATCACAAATAGTCTAGACTAAGCCTGCAGGTCAAATATATTTTGTCAATTAAATAAACTGATGGTTATAATTCAGACTGACTTGGTGTTTTCATTTTGGATGCAATGAATTCTCAAATTCTAGGCAGATGGACAGTGTAAAACAGAAAGGAAAGTGGCAAAAGAAATGCTTGAGCTGGGCTGTGAAACCATACAGTACAAAGCAGAGTGAATAATCACAAGGCATTCAAACCTGTACACATCCAGCCAGCATGGCATGCAGGACATGGGCACGGTTCTTCATGATTCGGACGTCTTTGGGGGTGGAGTCGGCGCACTGGCCATTCTGGATGGGGTTGACAAAGCGGTTTCTGAACTCCTTCAGAGAGCCCAGCAGGTTCTCCTTTATGAAATTGACCATGCAGTGGTCTGAGAGTAAAACACAGTCTGTTATTAATGTGAAGACTTTCATTCCACACGAGGAATCAAAAAACTACAAAATCTACAAATTGCTACAAGTAAAACACATTATGCGTTGCTATCGTGATTCTGAGTCATCAAGACTTTCGCTCATAAAATGATTCTGTGTCAGGACAGGATCTTGTATATTTCTGAAATATTTCTGATTTTTACAGGATTTCTACAGCTTAAGGCCAGTTAGATTTCAGCCTTTTTAAGACTTTTTTTAACGCCACTCGGAATAAAATTTAATTTTCCAATAACAATTTTACGATACAATAAAATCGAAGGGAAAAAAAGACACATCAATTACTAGGGTAGAGCAGTTTTGTGTTTATCATTTTGCATGTGTCTTTATTCTTCACGTACTGAGTTTGAAAAACTTCTTGCAAAAATACAAACTGCCTGCTACCGCTTTAAGCCGTGCCACGAAATCTTGGTTGAATAGCCAGTTTTCATTGAATGTTCACTTTGTGACACTTTGTGATTCAAATAAAATGTATTGGCGTTATGATGTTAATTAATTGAAAGTTTGAGGGTGGTGCTAAAAAAAAAAAAAGGGCACTGGGTCCCCAAAATCAGTAGGATCCTTCCTGTAAGGATCATCAAACTGGAGAAGATTCAAACTAAAAACTATTGAAGTTTTAGTGTTGACAGCCAGGATCTGCAACAGCAATGAGGGTGAATCCATAGACATCCCTCACCGTTTGAGGGATATAAATACATTACAGTCAGAGTATGAAAAACATTTAGCCTGACAATAAATTTCAGATTGTGTTTATTGTTTAGGAAACTAATAAAGATTAGAACAACACTCTATTATGTATATGTATTTGATGCACTGACAGTCAGGGGCAGACACCCTTCTTCAGCATGTTCAGTGACAGCTTTATTTGTTCCACAGTGTGTAGGCAGTAAAAGGTGAGGCGCAGAGCAGGCTCATTTAGCCTGGAAGTGAGAGCAGCTATTTATAAGACTGGACCATCGAATGATCTATGATCTCTATTGACCTCTAATGGCATCAAGTAGAAACTGCACCATCATCAAGCATGGCACCGCCCTTGTGTCCTTTTTCACCCGATCACCCTGTCCCCTTCAGCTATAGCGCTTGAGGCTGATAATACAACTGTTGCTCCACTGTCATCCAAGACGTCATTCTGAACAATTTGTTCACTGTTCAAAATGACCTCAACAACTGACTATATTGTGTAAAACGATGGCAAGAAAATACCCATTATTACAAGCTGCTAATGTGCCACTTCTCAAATTAAGTCTTAAATTAATAATAAAAAATAAATAAATATAAATACAAGTTAAAAATAGTCTAACACTGCACTCACGTGACTCTTGACTCTACGTTACATTTCACATGACTCCACATCAAATGCAACCCAGCAGGGTTTTAGTGTGTGTGTTTAATATACCACAGGGGTGTAGACTCACACTCAACCAGGTTGTTCTGCAGTGGGGTTCCAGTCAGCGCCACTCGCCGCCGGGTGTTGATGGCATTCATAGCTTTGGAGATTTTGGATGCCTCATTTTTCAGGATGTGCCCCTCGTCACAAACCACAAAGTCAGGACCTAAAGGATAAATAATGCTGAGAAATGGCTAAGATCTGCAACTGTTCCAGTTTGCAAAGTGAGGACACATTGAATGGAAAAAAGACATTTAATCACTACCTGGATTTACAAGTGCTCTGTGAAATTCATTTTTCATCTGCTCATTGGGAACATTGTGGCCCAGAGAGAGGTTGCGGTACATCTCATATCCTATTATCAAAACACCTCCAATCTTCTGCCACCTGCTGACAGCGCTGAAGCGATCCATAGGTCGCTTTATTGTGGCCAGTTCTGTAACCTGCAACATGTTTGTGCATTTAACCAGTGATCAAGTACACATCATATCTGAAACATGCAATTATCTAATATTTCCCATCAAGCTTCAAAGTGTAACGTCTCCAGAGTGTTGTCTACCTTGATTTTATCTTTCCCCATCTTCTCTTGCCACATCTTGAACTCATGGGCCCAGTTGAGGATCGTGTTGAGTGGACACACCACCAGGGCAGATCTGAATTTCAGGTGCTGACAGTGGAGTACTGTGTGGAGGAACGTTACCACCTATGAAATAATACTAAATATTAGATTACCAACAATGAAGCGGAGACAGTGAAGTACAGTTCAAGACAAAGAGTGCCAAAATAGAAAGGAAAGAGAGAAATACATAAAACATCTTTCTGGAGATCGGCCCAATGGTCAGCTTGCCTGCTGAATGAAGACTGCTTGGCACAAAAATCATTAATGTGTCAGAGGTTGTTTACTCCAACCCTCCATGCCAACATGTGCGAGCATTATGTTTAAGTGATTTTACGTAACAAGCACTAAAGCAAGAAGATGAACGTAAGAGAGAACAAGACCAGGTGAGCCTATTTGAAGTTGATCTGCCACTGCAGCTTGAATCAGTGAAACTAAAATATTTCTACTTTGCTATCTCATGGTTCTAGTGCACATGTTCATATGTACATGCACCTGCACAAAACTCCAAAAGAGCAAGTTTTATAGGAGATGACTGATTTAACTGGAGTTAATTGATCTAAGGAGGTTTGACATTTGAGACTTAACATTTCGCAGATTGTTTAAGCAGTTTAATCTGTGAATGTCCAGCAAATATTCAACACAAAGACAATTTTACTCCCCGCCCTTTACACCCGCCTACAGGAAAACCTACAGTATCAACAACGCTGTAGGGGTGTATCTGTTTTGCACTTAAATATGCTATAGACAGAGTTACTTTCTTCTAACAATACTGCGCACTGCATTTTCATTGCACTGTGATGCACTGTGGGCTCCCAGCAGAGCTGCCTCTACAGTATTTAGCTGAAAGAGCACTGAAACCATAGCATGTCTGAAAAAAAAAAATACTGAATCAATTTTTGAAATTTAATCTTCTGCAATTCAAATCAAAGTTAAGAGTTGTGATTCTTTTGTGAATCGATTTATCCCCCACTCTTAATCTATTACGTAAACCTAAGTAAACCAGGATATTAATGAGTGGATATCAGTTTTTGTCACTCATACCTGCAGAGTCTTCCCCAGGCCCATGCAGTGTGCCAGTAGGCAGCCTGATCCAGGAGAGGAATTGGCCTTCTTCACAGACTCACAACAACAGTCCCACATAAACTGGACACCTGTTGGGAAGAAAAGTAAATACAAGTCAACATCAAACAGTAAGAATCATCTGAACACAGGGAAACACAGATTATGTGCAATGATTCAGAATATAAGGAGACTCCAGGAGTTAGTTGAGAATTATCAGCCTTGTCTCATCCTGTGTTTGTGGACAGTGTCATTTCCTGTGTGTGTGTATGTGTGTGTGTGTGTGTGTGTGTGTGCGTGTGTGCGTGTGCGTGCGTGTGTGTGTGTGTTTAGTGTGTGAAATGAGGGTGGCCACTCACCATCCACCTGGTGAGGCTTCAGTTTGGTCACCAGGTTCCTGTGCACCTGAACAAGAGGCTGCTTTGTGTCCTCATCCTGATGCAGGACCAGCTTTGTAGTGACGGTATGTGGCACCTGGGAAAACTCATCCTCTATGATGATCACCTGGAAAACAATGTCGCTCTTGAAAATACCAATATGACAACAATAACAACAATATGTCAATATTGCCATGCCTATAAATTATGAATGCAGAGGGAGAGCCTACAAAAGGAGACAAAAAGAATAATAGAGTCAAATGTAAAGAGAAACAACAGAGAAAGAACTTACTTCAGAGTAAGTACTGTGGAGATACAGGTATGAGATATTACAATACTATTCAAAAACTCATGTTTTTGTTTTTAATTATACTAGCTACTCCACATGCAGCACATATATCTTAAGAGTTGATTACAAAACACAGCCTTTTCATTTTAGGACAAATGTTTAGCTGAAGGTCATTTTTTATCTGTAAAATGTAGACAGTCTAGTCTGCAAAACTATAATTTTGTCAAAGAAAGCCATACATGTTTCATGCTATGCTATCCTTCAAAAAGTGCCATAATTTGTTCAGCAAAAAAATGCAATATGCCTCACGTCTTGTGCATGTGGGCAGATTTTGAACCCCAGGTTATTCTAAACCAAGGTTCATATTGGAAGGTTAAGCCTTAACACTTTCCTCTCTTGAACAATTATGGTTCACTGTCAACTACAAAACATTTCATATTGTGCTTATTAGTCAGTGGTACTCCAACCTACTACGAACCTGTTATGAGAGTTAATTCATGGCCAGTTGTGTGCTCTGTACCTCTCTCAGGTCTTCTGCCTGCTGGTCTCTTTCTGCCAGGCGTTTGCATCTCTCCTTCTCCTCCTTCAGGGCTTTCTGGGTCTCATCACGGAGATTCTCATCATCAATAATTTTACGGATCTTCTTGCGTCCCTTGGGCGTGCCTTTAATGTCCTCGTTTTCATCACTCCCAAATTCTTGTTCACTCTGCTTTCAAACAGAAAAAGTAGCGCATTGTAAAAGTGAAGTAACCTCTTGAACAGCCAAACCGATGCCACTGCTTTCTTGCCTGGCATGTAAAGGAGTTACAGGACAAACAGATAACTGTGACAAACAACTTCATGATGACAGCTTGTGCTACCTTGTCATTGCTAGAGTCAGACAAAATGTACAGGGGCACTTTCTTCTTCTGCAGGTAACTGCGGCCTGCTTCTTTCTGCTCTCTAGTGGACGATACGGAGCTACAATGAGAGAAGACAGCACAGTACAGTGAAGAACCCATATTCAGTGTATTTCTCACAATCCTGTAAATGGGTCCAAATGTTTACAATAAAGGCACCTTTTGGAGTTTTCTTCGTTGGTCTCATCTTCTGACTGACTGAGCTCCTCACTCATGTCATGCTCTTCCAGTGCTGACTGGCTACTGTCATCATCACTTTGACTGTCAGCTTGGAGCAAATTAAAATTAAGATGTTAAAGGAGCATGGTAGGTATTCAGTGTTACAAGTATTTTGTGTTAAAGGTATCCTTACTCTCTTTGCATCCGGCCTTTCTCCTGCCTTTCTGCTGTCCATGACTTTCCATTACAGCCTTTTCACTTGATGTTTCCTCATCTAGGGTGAGTTTGTGGCGGAGCAGATGGTGCCTGGAATTGGGCCCATCAGACCTGACATCAGATGACTCTGAGGCCAAGGCCGAGTCTTCCCCTGCAGTAGAAATATACTCTGCTACTATTAGATAGTATAGCTCATTCTTCTTTTCTGGTATAACCCAGAGTGACAAGATCGGTGCCGGTCACGTGAGGCAGCAACTAAGAAAAGTATTATAGGTAGCAATAGCTGTGTCAAAAAGTATTTGAGTCATAGTAGTGTTTAACACGGTCGTAATCATAAAAAAATGCGCTAATGGCAGACTGTGTAACATGAGGAAACTCAAGATGATGGTATTTTAAAACATCACTTACCATTTTCATCTGTTCCGATATCCTCTCTGCCTTCTTTAACCTCCTCCTCTCCCACAGACTCTGATTCATCTTCCTCTGTCCCTTCATCTGAAGAGATATCTTCACCCGAGGAGTAGTTGGCTTTGATTTGGGCCAAAAGCATTTTCTTAGCGATTCTTTCAAAAGCAGGGGAAAAGAAGGAAAAGGTGCCTGAGGTTCATTTCATGATCAGTAACATGTTTGCAGTTGGGTATTCTTAGATAATGAAAAACATATTAGGGCTCAACGTTCAATCAAGTAAAAGGCCAAATTTCTTGACATTCTGTTTAGAATCAATGTAACCTGCGCTTCCTCCTCACATTTTCTCTATAACTTATAACATAAAATTCTTTAGCTATTTCATTGTAAAAAGGGAATAACTGTAAACTTGGTAAAATCATAGGCTTAGTGAGTTGCTTATGATCAAGCCAGGATATTGAATCACTATCTCTCTCTTGCACAGACAGAATTATATAGCTCTGCCAGCCTAGGCAGATATCAATTACAAGAGCTTTACCACTCAAACTTTCACACATAAAAAAACAAAAAAACAGAAACACCCGTGCAAAAAATAAGAATGTGCATAAAATGAGACAGAGACAATGTAAAGTGTATTAATTTATTAAAGACAACTGTTTACAGAATTCAGTCAAAACAAAAAGGACATACCCTTAACTTAGCTTATTCCCCTTAAAAGGGGTTATGGTTCACTTTCCCCACAATTTTGTGTCATTAGTTTCAGTCTAACATATACATCTGAACTTTTTTTCCCATGTGAAAATAATTAATAAATAATCTTATTTATTTCTTCGCTACTTCCGCCTCTCTCAATTTAAAAGCTACAGGCCATTTTGGACTCGAGGGTGAGTGTCAACTGGAGGAGAAGCCGCCTTCTGCGGTGCTGCCAGGCCACAGCTTGAATCTACTGCCGGGCTGCGTCCAACTAGCAGCTAACTTGGCTGCACGTGTGTATTTTAAGTTGATATGACACTCCCAATACAATTCATTTACTAACAACAAAACAAATGCAGAGACTTGTAGGTATCTATTAACATGACAAAAAAAAGTTAGCTACAATTCAAATGTCCAACTCTTTCACCTGGTGGTGACAGTAAGGCTCGATCTTTGGCAAGGCACAGTGCCAGCATTTCTTGTGGTTGGCTAAATGAAGAATGAGGTGAGTCCACTGTTGGCAGCTGCCTTCCAGTTGTCACTCAGGGAGTTAACAGTCTCTTGTGCCCAATTCTAGCTGCCAGAAAGAGCCACAGCTCTAATTGGCTGGCTATGCTAGTGGGTCTGCATCTCCCCCGTGCCCAAAATGTGAGATGATCAGTGAGCTCCAGTAAAGTCAGACCTGCTACGTAACAACCCGTCTGTGCTCTGACTGGCCTGTTTCAGAGGCCACTTTTGCTAAGAACAACTTTGGCAAAACAACAAATAGTACAATTTTCACTTTTTTTACTGTTAACAAGGAACATCCAAGAATGTAAACCCATAATAACAATTACATTTCTGTCCCACCCCATCCCCACCTTGCAGAATAAAAAACACTGTGGGGTACTACTACAGCAAATCATAAAGTCTAGACATAAATTTTTAGTAGGAATAAAGACCTTATTTCAACTATTTTTTTAGCCTGCTTATACTCCATCAGAGCTTTCCCTTTGCTAGTTTCAGAGGTGAGAAAAACAACTTAATTTGTAAGTCAATGTCATGCACATATTAGATAGACTCTTTGTAGACTCTTTTCAAAAGGGCAAAGTATTATGTACCAACTTGTGGTTTAAAAAGGAAGCAAATCCTCACATAGGTTTAGAAGGGAAAAAGGTCAAATAATAATAATAAAAAAAGTTCTAATAATCAGCAAAAACTACAAGTACTCATAAGTAAGTACTATACACACTGAATTGCCTTATATGCAGGCAGAGGCAGACAGCAGCAAAAACAGGCCAGAGCCTAGGATCTCATATTACATGTTTCAGTCAGGAAGAATAACAAACCATATAGAACAGAAGAGGAAAAAAGGAAAAGACATCAAAGATATTAACACTGGAAAGAAAACAAAACATACTATTGACACAAAGTAGTTTGTTAAGGCTGACCTTAAGGTCACATGCTGTGTGGAAAAGCCTATTTTAAAGAGCTGGTGAACAGGCCCGCTGTGTTCAAAACAGTCGGCTATCTGAACAATTGTCCTCTCAAGCGTGACATAACGTTTTGCCCCAAATTAGGGTCAGGCTATCCCACCGCCTTCCAGTCTAATGTGAGAATTAACGTGATGGACTGGTGACCTGTCTAGGGCGTTTCCCTGCCATCTGCCCCACGCATGCTGAGATAGTGCTCCAGCCCCCTGTGACCCTGAAAAGGAATAAGAGTGTATGAAAAATGGGTGGATGGATGGGTACCTTTATTATGCTTTTTTTTTTTTTTGGATGGGTATTGTGATGAAAAAAAATCACTATCTGCACATGAAATTCCAATATTTTATGGTTTCACAAAGTGAGGGTAGACATTTGTACCATTTTTGTTAGGACAATAAATATATATTTTAGTAGCGTATTAAAAGATATAACACCCTGCCATATGTAATTTCTTCTTTATTATTCTTCCCATTATAAGACCAGAATGACTGGCACGTGAGACCCAAAAATCCCATTCATTTTGCAAAAGGTGGACGGAGTCTATCTATTGTGGATAGAATTCAAAAGCCAGGAAATGACAACACTTGAGAGGACAATGACACCAAGACATCCTGTAGGTCCAAAAAATATGCAGATAGATAAATGCAGATCAGTTGCCATCATTATGAGCTGGCAGATATTAAGTAATTGTACAGCGAAAAGAAATGCAATACAAATAGGTTTTTGCAGTTATATCTGGTTTACTGCCTCTTATCAGAGAAAACTAAGCAAGTACAATCTCTTTGGCAGCATGTTGCTTTTGGACAAATCTGTTTTTATCCATTAGAGCCAATTATTACGAGCATCACTTGAGTGAGTTCCAATGGACGCATCATGATGGCAAGATCACTGGATCTGTCCTTCTCCAGGGAGCAGCTTCATGGATGGATTTTGGACCTAAAGTTTGTTTATTTTATTTAAACCTACCAACATGTTTCTTGGATTAAAAGATGTACTACTGAAGGTCTTGGCAAGCTTTTAAGCTTTAAGTACATAGTCACGTCTCAGTGTGTAATGACCTAACAATTTCACAGTTTAACAAGCCTAGCTGTGGGACATTATCTGCCATGTATCATCACTATTAGATAGCTCTTTTAGGCTCTTCCAGTCAATGACAACAGTGCTTCAAAGTGTAAAGTGAAGGTGTCTTGGCTAAATAAAAATAAAAATAACATTTGAAATTAAAACAGTTTCAGTCACATAAGCCTACCTAAAATAGTGCCTCTATGGATGCCATATTCTTATTAAATGATATCAAAAGGAGCATATAATATTATTTAAGAGAGTATACCTCTGAAAGCAGCACTGTGAGAGAGAAGACTGGCATCGTCTCTCAGGTGTGGTGAATTTATTAAATAATTTTTCAAAGGGGAGTGTGTTCAGGCCCCTAAATTGCGTTAATCTGACTCACACACAGACAGCTGACAGAGACTTCTTACAACAGCCTTCTTCTACTCACTGCCATATTGCACATGCACAGGAAGATATGTTCCTATACTCTATCAGCACTTAGACCAAGTGCAGTTGCATGTTAAATATTACAAAGCTAAACCTAAGACCAGAGCAGTGTCCAATGCAGCATAAGCATGTGAAGGGAATGACAACTGCAGCAGCAATATGATAAATATGTAATGACAGGAAAGCCAATAAAACAGGTCCATTCAACAGGTTATAAATATTATGGTTTCATACTGTTGATCAGGTTTACAACTGAATTTTGCTAATCCAATTCCATAACATCCTGACCCAAGGCTCAATTGCCAGTGTTCCCACTGTTTTAATTTCTCAGGCTGAGTGTATTACTATGACTGAGACTTCTGACACTTAAAGCAAAACTGAATTCAGGTCAAGTGCTGGGTTGTATAGTTAGCTGATGGTTTAATATCCTTATCAGTTGCTCCATGGTCCCCTGGCTTGTTAATGCAGAATACTGTATTTGTGTCACTCCGTTCACTTCCATAGCAAGACAGCTCCCAAAATAACATTTTTAGGATGTGGACAAATGTGAATAAAGCTGATCATTCTATTTTAATTTGTGTTCTTTTTTTAAATCAGTTTCTGCCAAAAGCCATATGACCTCTGGAAAGAGCCAAAAATGACTAGTGAGCTACTGTAACGTATCATATTTGAATTCATACTTAATTTGATTAATTTGAAAAGTATCTTACAATACAGTGAGCTGCCAAGTCTCTCCCGGGTTGTGGTCAGCACATAGGGTAGCCAAAAGCCGGGTAACCTATAGTTCAGAAAGGGGGGGATTTGTCTACTCTCTACTGAGTCCACTGTAGCTTTTTTTTTTTTAATTTTCCAATTTGGAAAGTAGATCCGGCAGGTAGGGTATGCAGTAACCCTCCACATAGTAGCACTGCACCAGGAAGACGCGACCTGATAATACATTCACAAGTAATTGTAATTACACAAAAACAAAAAGGGTCCTCAGACTTCTTGTTTTTAAATACTGATATAATCTGCCTTGCTGATGTTTATTCATGTGCTAAAAGTGTTACAGTAAGCCTTTTTTGCCAGGTTTTATAAGTGAATGTAGAGACACAAATGCAGTATTCTGGATTAGTAGTTCAGGGAACACAAAGCAATTAACAAGGACAGGTAACTATACAAGCCAACACCCTACCAAAGCTCAGTGAAGGCCAGAAACACACTGTGTGCATAAAACACTGCATTTTCAAATGCACCACTTGCCCTCAACTGCCAAGCAATATTTCCAGATGGAAATATATTCAACTTTCTATTTCTGCAAAAATGTTACAGTATTGTTTTCCCATTCATTATTTTGATGTTTTGGAGTGGTATACATGTTTTTTTAAGTTGTGTTACTTACAACCCCTTACAATTTGTCAAATAGACAAGTTTGTTAAGTTTTACAGAATAGAGACACTATATTTTTATAATTTATGTCACACGCAAATGTATCACCCATCGCAGTGCTGGCATGAAACTGTCAGAGCCTTGGTGGTAACACTTCAGATCTCTCTTGACGTACATTAAGTTGCACAAATCCAGTGTATTTGGGCCTTAAATGTATTATCTTTCTTAATCCTTCATAAAGTAATTTAATCCACTGTACTCCCAGCCACACTTGGTTCATAACACTACACCTGCTGAAATAATATCAGCAAATAAACTGGTATGTATTGATGCATACTGGTATGCTGTGGTATGCATTAGCAGGCTTAAACGTGCACTATGCAATTTTGTATGACCACTAGATGGCACTAAAAGCAGCGAGAGCTTTGTTTGTTAACTCTTCACAAAGCCATTCCTTTCACTCTCCCACTCTGAGACCCCCCCCCCCCCTTCCCCCGTCTTAAAAAGTCTACAAAAAAAAAAAAAAAAAAAAAACCTTAGTTTCAGGACTTAAGGCTCTGAAATTGCATAGTGCAGGCTTAAATTTAGGCTTAGTTTTTCAAGAAATTCCTAGGTTTCTCATGAAAGAACCCTGTAACAATTTTCAGTGGTAATAAATGTAATAAATTTTACATTTATTACCATCATTACAACTACTGTAACCAGAGAGGAATCTATCAGAGTTAAAATAAGCCCAAGTACACCAACAGAGGGTTGTAACTGAACATCATGTAACACACGGTAAAAAAATAATTTTTGTGGGCAACACTTAATGTGGATTTAAAAAAGAAAGAATAAATTAAGTGAAAAAAATTGCACTTCTGGGTAACAAATGACTTGATAAGTGAGTCAAATGTGCATTTACAGAGCTGAAGAGTTAAAGAGTCTTGAATTCAAATTGCAAGTTATTATTTTCTTTTTTCTAGTGTAATTCTAGTGTAACCCTACAGGTGCTTAATATTTCAACAATCTGTTTCATTTATACACAAAAGCTTGGTTCCCCTGGGTGTTACTGCACTGTTCAATGGTAGATAAAACTTCTTTTAGGAATCTTTAAGAACATGGATAGACTAAAGTTTTAAACTCCCTAAAATATTGTCACCAGTGGCGGCTGGTGGATTTTTTTTCCAGGTAGGGCTTCATAAAAAAAAAAAAAAAAAAAATCAAGCAAACATGTAAGGTATCATACCAGTATATTTATGTCAATGAAAGGCATTTGTACCAGTATACCGGTATGTCAGTCTCACCTATGAGGATTACGCGTTGCTGCCCCCAAGAAGTTGGTGGTGTGTATTAGCTTGGGCGCAGGAACCCAAGGCACCTCCTATCTCTTGTATTGAAGAGGAGCGTATTGCGCATGTCCAACTCAATACGAGTCAAGCATAAAGATCCGTGCGCCCAAACATGTGACAATCAGTAACTTTAGACAACGTGTAACATTTTATACCAACATTTTGTCACAGATTATACATTTTACTAACTGGTCACTAACTATGTGATATTTAACTTGCTGGATTGGCCATTTAAAATATACTACAGGATATATTTCAAAGTAGTTTTTAATCAGGTCTACTGCAGGACGTTGGGAGTGGTGGGGAGGCGCCCTAGCGCCCTCTATTGGCCAGCCGCCACTGATTGTCACTGGAAGTAACCCTACAAAACACTAACATTTTAACCTGTGAGGCAACTTTATTTTTTTTGCTCAAATTTGCCCCTTAAGCTCTCCTCAAAGTAAAAGTGTTGGGACTGAAAGATTTTCCTTTTTTGTATCAGTTTGGTGTGTGCAAGAAAAAAAAAATCATACAATGTTGATGATTTAGGTAAAGTGTATGAGAAAAATAACTGACCTCTAAAGAATCTCACACAAGTGTAAACCAGATCATAAAGTGAATAAATCCTAAAGTCAAACTCAGTGAATGCCCTACCATTCACAAACCCATCCTTAGTGACTGGTGTCATTACAACATAAGGTTGTCCCGTTTCATACCGTACATCTAGAAAGTGTATTTGATTGCTGTTGGTCTACTGCACCTACGTTTTGGTCGTGCATGAATAGACTGCCTCTGAGTCTTGATGACAAGGTGGTTGCCAGATTTAGCACAGGGCTTGGGGTTCGAAGCTGTAGCCTTTCTCCCACACCTAGGGTGAGTTACAAACTCTATGTCCGGGCTTTTTGAACCATACCTATTTTCTGGGTCATCATCTTCCTCTACTGCCCATGAGGGCCCAGACTGCTCCTCATCCCCTACAAAAACAACAAAGGAAAAACAGATGAAATGTAAACGTAAGAAAGTTGTGAAGCATTGAAGCACAGACATAAATTTCATCTGTGCATCTGAAATACCTCATTGAGCCTTTCCATCAAAAACCATAAAAAAAAAAAAAACATCATTTACACATTGCCTAATGATTTGATATGCCTAAATCTAAATGAATCTAAATAGAAAAGGGCCAGGGCCAGATCCGATCCCAGGCCACTATGGCTAAATTAGCCTCAGTAGTACATGATATGTGCTTTACAAGATGAACCACCAGAACTCCCCAACTGATGAATTTCTGATTTAGAAAGCATGTTTTAAAAAGGCATTTGAATTTAATTTTTTGTTGTTCCACTTAAATCAACATTTTTCTGTTCACTTTCTGTTTAAGTTATTTTTCAACTGTTTTACTAACTACATTTTCTACTCAGGCCACATTTAAATATTAGACAAGTCTTTTCTTTTTTTTTTTTTAAATAGACAATAGACATCAGTTGGTGCACCAGGATATTAATAATAGAGTGTCATCACAGTACTCCGCCAACAACCAAACAGTGGCGGAGAAAATAAGGCAGAATGTAGGAGTACTACTGTACACACTACCTAAGTTTCTCAAATTAACAATGAACAAAATCATCTCACTCTATTGATTTACAACATCATAATTTAATGATGTTGCAAGGCTACTGAGTAACTTGGCCCCTTGTTCAGTATGTTTAAGTGGTAGTTTCTGAGAAAGCTGAGATATAAATAAAGAAGTACAAGGGTGGTTACTGTGCTCAACTGTAGTAGTGTTGAGTGAGTGTTGAAGGAAAGCTCACCAGATGACTGATGGAACGCTGCTGCACCCAGCAGGGCCATATCTTCAATAATCGGCTTCATCTTCTGATCATCCCCATCACTCCCTGAGTCACCTTCATGTTCTTCTTCACTTGACGAGGTTGATGACTCCATTGTTGTCCTCTGTGTTTTGGGTATACTCTTAGGCTTCCTGGTCTGTATTATTCCCTGACTCCTCCTTGCACCTTCATCCTCTCTGCTGACCATGTGATGCTTTCCTAATGACCTCAGCTTATTCAAGTGCTTTACATCCGTCTGCAGGCCTTGCTCATCACTAGAAGAATCAGTGCCACTTGCTCTTCGAGCCTTAACTCTTCTGTCACTGGGGTCAGACTCAGAGGAACGGTCAAGCACCTTGCGTTTGCGGAGGATCCTCTCTGGTGAAAGAGGGGTGTTCTTGGTAAGCCAAAAGAGACATTTCTTGGGCACCTGAGTAGATGCCTTATCTTCCTCGTCACTCGGGGGCTCATCAGAGCTTTGTGTCATGGCTGCCCGCTGAAGTAGAGCTTCAGGCACTTCATCAGAGTCAGAGTCGTCTCTTACTAAGCCAAGTCCTCGATCTTCAGCCCCATTGGCAGACACCGAACCGCGGGTATCCTCGGGATCTGAGTCACTGTCACTGTCTGCAGCTGAAAGAGACGGTTTGGCCTTGACATCACTTGGTCGACGTAAAGGTGTGGTCTTCACTCGCGGAGATCTTCTATTGTCATGTTCCTCCTCAGGGTGTACAGATTCCTTCAAAGCACCGGAGACTTCATTCTTCATCTCCCTCTCAGCTTTGACACACTCTCTCTTTTCATCCTCCACTTCTTCTACTTCCATCCTTTCCTCCCTCTTGTGCACATCTACCTGCATCACTGGGGCATCAATGGGTGGCTCCCGTTCCACAGGCACAGGTGTAAGTTTCACCACTAGCTTTTTAGTCATATTGACTAAGCTGTCAGAAGACTTCAAGTGGATTTTGCGTGGCCTCCGTCTCGTTTTACGTGAAGCTGACCCCATGTCCTCCCCAGTATAGCCATGGACATCATGGGAGAAAGGCTTCACATCATCTGCCAAGCCCTTTGAGTCAGAATCATCCTCCTCCAAATGTTCAGCAGCCAACTTCTGCAAATCATTCAAGCACCTCTCATCAGAGATATCCAGCTCTGTGTCTGCCTCTTGTGCATGATGTTCAGTACTTAAGTCATCACTGACAAAGTTTTCCCAACAGTTCGATATATCCAAGTCACTGAACTCCTCTTTGAGGCTATCTTCAAGGGCCATATGAGACATCCTCAAGCCTTTTAGAACCAACAGAAAAGACTTCAAATACAGAAGTCGAACACCACTTGTTTGTTTGTTCTTTGTGACATTTTGAATGAAATTGATAAATTTTCTGTTTAATGTGTTTGTCGACTCTATTAAATGTTTTGTCTTTTTGGTTAGATCCTTTGGAATCTGCAGTGTGCTATAGTTGAAAACCACATTACCATCCATGCCACTATGATCCCACTTGTCTAAAGCAATGTTTTGGGGTAGCCTTGGCAAGATGTCATAAAGTTCAGATTTCTCAGGCTCTGCTCGACTTTTCTTGCGATGCTGATGCCACAGACGTTCCAGGTTGTCAAGGACACTGTCACAGGCCACTACTAGGTCCAAAAGGGGCTCTGGGCTACAGACATAGCAGTACCACTTGCTCTCCAAGATACTTGACAGCTCCTTCCTCCCCAAATTTCTTAAAATGCACTTCTTACAGAAGGCATTACTACAATAGTCACAACAGATCAAGTTTCCTCCTTCAGCACACCACCTATGTGAGAAAAAAAAGAGAAAAAAAAAGCAACTTAACAACATCTTATAGACTTCTTATATTTTCATTAAAATACAATATGCAACTGTCATACCTGCACTGTTCATCCATTCCATCTCCATCCTTACTTATGTCATCACTTGAGTAATATTTGAAGCAAGACTGAGAATACAATACATATGTAATTAGAAAATTCCAGAGTATGGACAAATAGTTTACAAGCCATGTGGTTGAAATTACCATGACTACATTTACATTATGCACAAACAATGTGATCTTACTTCAACTAAGGCAACACTCCATCCACAGTGTAAGCACAACCTGTTTAAAATATTCATTTAAATATTTTTGTAAATAAGAGGTTGGCTTGTGACTGTTAGTAATCAAACATGAAAGACATCACCTTTGTTTTGGCAACAAAGCATGCTTTGGTGATTTTTGGTTTCAGCTAACGGACTGCTAACAATCACAAGCCAACATCTCTTCTGAGTGATGCCCTGGGCTCTGAAGAACACGTTTCTTTTGATGCCAAGAAGTGAAGCGAGATATAAACCAGGTTTTTGGCAAAACTGCATTACTTTAACTAATGCAAACATTTCAAACATTCACCTTAATCTGATTAATTACAGTGCTTCAGATTGTGAGCATGTGAATAAAAATCAATGGTTGTAAAATCAAAGCCACATCATGAGGTTTTGCATAAGAAGCTAGTTATTAAATCAAAGAGAAATTCTGCTTGAGCACAATGAGAGGAGTGACAATGGAAGATCAGTCACTGACATGCCAGTGATGAGACTCACCTTGCAGATAAGAACTTTGAGAACTGGATGCCGAAAGAAGGAATCTCTCTGGAAATGGTTAACCTGCCGGCCACATGCTGTGCAACTGACAATTCCCAGGTGGTCAACTCCTATAAAAACATATCTCTGTCATTAGCCACATGATGGTTACAAATGGGACTTACAGGATGGTATACTGGTTAGATTGTTTAGTTCATTTCCTCTTGGACCTCCCACATGTCCCTGATAAGATGTGACATGAGCTGGACTACTGGACTTATCCACTCCACATACTACACAAATGGCTGACCCAGTGATATAATATGATCTGTGCCAGGATGACACAAAAAGTTAAACTGAATATAACTGGCCACAAAAGTAACAGCTGGGTGCCACAATGCTAGGGTCATGGTTCAATATGCTTTCAGCTCTGAATTAACAATGTAGGCCACACTATGTTTTTTTTTTTATTTTTTTATTTTTTTTTTTATGTCAACTGTGTGCCTAGTGCACATTCTTGCCAAGTCAAGCTGCTGCCTTACACTTAGCAACCACAAGAAGCCAAATATCAGGCTAGGTAATGCTAAGGTAAACCTACAGTTTTGTAAGCAAATCTGTAAATCTTCTGCTGCATTGCTAAGTGACTGAAACTGTAAATGGTGTTGTGCAGGAAAAGCAATTATTCAGACATTTCTCTCTAAAGTTAAGTATGTTTTGTTGACCCCTGCTAAGCCATGCTTAGCTTAGCATTGCAGCATTTCAGGGGTTTGTGGGGGAAAAAAACAGAATTTAATAAAGGCAGGCATTTATTTGAATATTCTGCAATGATGACTGACCTCCACGTCTCCTTGAAAAGTCCTTCCTCAGTGCACCAGATTTTCGGCTGCGAAACTCTGGGCCCCTGAAGTCATCTCTTACATTATCCACTGGCTCAGGCCTCACCAACACAGTGCCTATATAAATAAAATATGTCACAGTGAAATCAAAGGTAGATTTAATAGCAAAGGCCAATATATCATCTATAATCTAAGCAGCAGAAATTTCAAAGACTTACCTTTAGGTAATCTAGTTAAATCCAGTTGACCATTTGCACTGACTGGTAAATCAGAATCATCATCACTTGCATTTGAGTCCCCAGATTCATCCAGACCAGAGTGCTTTATAACAACAGAGGGTTTCCTGTAACATCGGGGAAACAGCAAAGAACAAGAAGCCCTAATTATCATTAAGAACTTCACAAATGTTCAGAAACGGCAGGAAGGGGGCCTACTGGCAACTTGTTATTGAAAATTCCTTGTGTAAGCCCAGCAAAGCTGATTCTCCACCACATGGCACAGTTAAACTCAACTAGATTCTACTCCTTTTTTTTATTTTCCATCATACAAAAGTTGTGAATAGTACCTGGTACCAGGAAATACCAAAGCGAGACTTGTGAAACTTGTGTCGCAGTTGATAATCTATCCAGGTCAAACAATATTTTTTTCAATGAATCTCTTAGTTATACCAATACTGTTCATGTGAAGCAGCTATTTCCAGTTGGTCTTGTTGATTTTTTGAAACTCAAACACTTAATGAGGGTGGCTGGTAGAGAGGGAAGGACAAACTAGCCAAACTGCCCACAAGAGACTCACAGGGCTTCGCGAAGAGTGGGTACTATCTGCAGGGGAAAATGAAATCCAGAAAAGTAAAAGTGAGTTGAGTGAAATCAGCTGAGCTTTACCATGCGGTAGAAAAGCGATACAACTCTTTTTAACTGACTGTTATCCTTACTTTTTGGCACCTACTGTACACATTGATGTCAATAACGAGTACTCGAGTAATCGTACCTGCCCCTAGTAAAAAGTGCAGCTGATAAGTACAGATGCCAGCGCAGCTTGCTTTTGCAGCAGAAAATAATGGAGAAAAGAAAAATGGAGAACAATCAGCAATACTGGTCAAACAAAGACATTAGGGCTCTGATAACTATCTGGGCAGAGGATAATGTCTAACATCAAATCAACAGTGTTTGACTAAATGAGGACATTATGTGATCTAGAGTGAGAGTTGGCAATGGTGGGGATCCAACACACAATGTACGTACACAATGGGACAGATCCATGAAAAACTGAAAAAACTGAGGTCTCAGTACAAGGCAGTTAAAGCACACAACACACAAAGTGGCGTCCAAAGGGAAAAAAATTCCTTTGGTTTGTAGTTCTGCAGTAGTTAGTTGGTGCCAGGTGTGCAGATTTTAACCACTCTCTTCCTACTTCCCATCATATGCATGGAGAGGGGGACTATCGGCACAACAGTGGAAATGCAAATGGCCTTTGTTCTCACAGCTGGAGGTCGAGGGCCATTAACACCATCTGGCTCTACGATGGCCAGACGGTCGCTTTGGTACAACACTGGAAAGATGGTTAATGAGAATTAAGTCGGTGGTGTTGACCTGTTTTGTCTGTTGCAAGCTTGTGGGCAAGTAACGTCCACTGAGACTGTAAACAGTGATATTGGGCTTTAGATAAACTTGAGCTTGAACTTAAAAGAGCCATAAGAAACACTGAGCACATTTACATGCACACCTTATTCCTGTAGTAACCAGAATATTCGCAATATTCTGGTTGCGCACATGTCATGTAAACACGCACCGAACCCGATTAAGGTCATATTCCGGTTGGAGAGAAACCGAATAAGACCCCTGGCATATGCCTGTTCCAACCGGAATATTGGGGCATGTAAACACCTTAGTCGGAAAATGCCCCGAACCGGAATATTCAGTCACGACTGTGCATGCTTGACTCACAAGGAATTCTGTGGCATCTTTGTTGCTATGGTTACTGCAAGCGGGGAAAACGGCATGGCGAACAGCAGCAAGAGCCAGGAGACTGCAGTCTGCCTTCAGCTAATGAAAGACTTAAATATCATGGAGTATATCGTTGGGAGAAAACATAGAAATAGCGACAGAAGAAGAAGAAGAAAAAGAAGAAGAAGACTTCTTCGTCTGTTTTTCCAGCAGACCAGACGCGTGTACGCATACTGCTGCCCGCCGCGGCTGAGTGTCGCATTACGTAAGAGAGTGGAATACGCCGAAACACCGGGGCATGCCAAGTAACATGTAAACGGAATATTCCAGGTGCCGCAGCACAGTTATGTTAACCGGAATATTGACCCAAACCGGAATATGGTGTGCATGTAAACGTAATGACTGTCATACTTTCTCTGGTGCTTAGTCAATACTGACATGAAACTGAAATACCAACTCACCTCCTTGAGCCAGAATATTTTGTGGCATCCATCGAGATTCCTCCCTGTGAAGCAAGACAGTTTTTGATAGTTGGGCAACAACTAACAGATTTTATTTCACAATAAATCAATGGCCCTTTCACTATCACGCCAATTACAGATATATTACAATGGATGCATATAGAGTTGGCAGCCACTTTGTTCAATACACCTTCCTTTTATGCCAACAGCGTATTCAGCATGTAAGTGACTACACTAATACCAGAGCAAATTGATTAAAAAAAAAAAAAACGGAATGACTAATAATGACTGATATGACAGAAAATTTTAACAATTACCTGTGTCATAGTTGGGCCTCTTGAATTTGTCAAAGTACATCCCCCATTTATCAGACCTGAGGACAGACGACCAATTAAGTGTAGG
The DNA here is from genome assembly GCF_902150065.1 of Myripristis murdjan. NCBI lineage: Eukaryota > Metazoa > Chordata > Actinopteri > Holocentriformes > Holocentridae > Myripristis > Myripristis murdjan. The sequence goes on from NC_043993.1 coordinate 22,850,274, forward strand.
GCTCATGTTCAATAAAAGCACTAGAAAGGCATACATACATTAATGACAATATTTCCAATCATTCATGATTATGGCTGGGAAATGACTTTAAAAAAAAATCCAAATTTTGTCCACGTATGCTATAATGTTATAATAGTCGCCAGCCGCTGTCAAATAGGCCCTAATTCAATCTTTTTCACAGAACCTGCATGCCCAGAAACACATGCGTGAATCACCATTCATGTGATCATGCCGGCAAATATTCCCATCAGTTAGTAACAGTAATTAGTGGGGAAAAAAACTTTAAAAAAAAAAAAAAAAAAGATATTAAAATTGTAAATTTTGGAGGAAAAAAATCAAGATTGTACTTTTTGGCTCTATCACCCAGCCCTATCCATGATTAGAAAAATTAGAGGCTTTACCGTTAGCATCTCCAGAGGCTGGTGTGCCATTGCTGTCCTCAACTGCAGAATGAGCCAAAAACTCGTGCAGTTTGGTCACCAATACATTCAGTTTGCTGGTAGTGCTACAGTTAAGGAGAGAGCGCACAGGAAACTTAGTAACAGCTGTAATGCTGAACTAATTTCTTAGGTAACAGATAATAAAGCTCAATGATTAGATATGAAAAAGAAATGGGGCTATTTAATATTAGTAGTTGAGAGGTGTATACAGTTTCTTCCTCTGTATGCAGGCATATAACACATTTATAGTCCTGATGACCCAGGGACTATTTTTATTTTGACATCTTTTTTAAGTAGATAGAAATTAGTCATCTGATAATAACCAATAATAGCAATTGCCAGAAATAAAGTGAGGATAAAATTAAATTTGAGTCTCTATTTGTGGTCTGGTCAGTGTGTTAACATTATTTTTTGGCGTTATCTTCATGGAAAGTTCAAGTGTGAAACAAACATCATCTTGTCAACAGCAGGTCTGCTTGTCAAATCTGCAAAATTTGCATCAAATTCCACAAAAAGAGGGGGTTGTTATTAATCTAGCATCTATACTACATACCCAAATTTGCAATTTACCAACAGAAACTGTCACCTTATATCAGAAACTATTTTTCAACCAACCAGAGTGGCACAGCACTTTCCGACTAGCGACTTTTTTGAGAGGAACCCGGTTCTCTGAGAAGTACACACCTTCAAGGGCTTTTTTTTTTCTCCTTTTTTAAGGTTCCTCTTTTGCTCAGTAAGTACCTACCTGAGGTAGGAGCTAAATAAGTCCCTCAAAATTAATCCCTGATTACCTTCAGGGATCAATAAAGTATTTCTGATTCTGAACTGGTTCTAGGAACTACAATCACTCCAAGTTTCTGAAGGGGGTAGCTCCTCCAACAAATGTTGGAACTATCAAAAAGTTCCTCCAGTCGCAAAGCACAAACATAAAAATTTCCTTCAAGGTTTTGCAATCTGCAAGTATAAAGACAGAGCGCATTTAAGTCCCACCCACCCAAAAGGGGTAAACAACTCTTCTCTCTCCATAGATTTTGTATTGTGTGGCCGTGCCTCCTTGGCTTCCAATGGTCGTCATATTAAAAGTATCCCTCAGACTGCTTCACACTGGGTGTCAGTCCCTTTTTCATGTGGTGTGCCTCAGGGGTCAGTATTAGGACCGATTCTGTTTGCATTGTATATGCTTCCTCTCGGCAACATTATCAGTGGGTTCAAAGGTATCTCTTATCATATGTATGCCGATGATATTCAGTTGTACTTCTCCTTTAATCCTGACAGTACCGACGATCTCAACGTACTGCACGACTGTCTGTTTGCAATCAATGTTTGGATGACTAATAACTTCCTTCAGCTTAATGCGGCTTAGACTGAGGTCCTGATTGTCGCCCCTGAAGGCACTGCCCGTAGCGTGTCTAGCTGTATTGGGTCATTGAATTCTAATGTTCGCTAATGTTAGTTTGAGAAATCTTGGACTTATTTTTGACCGGGCCATGCACCTTGACAAACACATTCTGGCCCTGATCCGCACATGCTTTTTCACCTCAGGTATATTCCAAAACTGAGTTCTATTGTATCAAGTACCGAACTAGAAATGATTATTCATGCCTTTGTGTCATCCCGCTTAGATTATTGTAACTCCCTTTTTCTGTGCCTCAATAAAACCTCCATTGATCGCCTCCAACTTGTGCAGAATGCTGCCGCTAAGCTATCAACTAAAACATCGAAGGACCCTCATATTACTCCTGTCCTAGCATCTTTACACTGGCTTCCAGTGTGCTATAGGATCCAGTTTAAAGTTCTGGTTTTAACTTTTAGAGCTCTGCATGGTCAGGCACCTGAGTATTTGTCTGAACTCCTTCAGGTGTATACTCCTGGCAGGATACTCAGGTCTGCTGATCACAACCTGTTGACAGTTTCCCGCACTAGACTCAGAACTCGCGGAAATCGAGCCTTTGAGTCAGCTGCGCCTAAACTGTGGAAAGCTCTCCCCCAGACCGTGAGAGCTGCAGCATCTGTTGTCAGTTTTAAAAAGCACCTTAAAACATATTTGTTTAGGCAGGCGTTCCTTTTGACCTGACACCCGACTTGCTGTTAATATGTTATTTTGTTTGTGTGTATGATTGTATGCATTCATGTTTGATGTTTGAATGCAATCATGTTTTTTTTTGTTTTTTTTTGGTTTGATTGTTTGTTTTTTAATCTTGGAAAGCACTTTGTGAGCTTTCTCTGTGAAAAGTGCTATACAAATAAACATTACTTACTTACTGTGCATTTTTATAACATATAGGTGTATGTGTGCAGGCGTGAATACAAAAAAACAAGCTTATTTTTTGATAAAATTCTGTCCCAATGATTGGTTTTGTACTGTGTATTGCACTGCTAGAGAGGGTGACAATGATGAGTTCCCTGCAATACAGAACGATTGTGTATTGCGAGGCTAGCACAATCATTTGGCTATATACACCTGCAATTTAAGCCATATATAAACTACATACCATAACATACACAAGCATACCATCAAAAAGCTCAGCGTCTTCTGCTGAATCCAGCCATGTCCAATGTGAAGCAAATCTGAGGGGGACTTGTCAGGATGACCATGAAAAGCCAAGGAGGCACCTTTATACAATACAAAGTCAATGGAGAGGGATGACCCCCACCCACCCACACACATAGGCGTGGTTTCGGAACATGACGCATCGTTCTCTCTCTCTCTCCTATGCCGGGAAGACACGCCCACATGCACTGTGATTGGACAGAATTTTTTTCGTCTGTTGTCCATTTTCTAAAATCGCGTTTATCTACGACCTCAACCAATCATAACCCTAACAATAACCATGTTGGCGTAGCTTGCCCAAAACAAGTAGCGGCTACCTTCAAGCGCCTAAAGTCTCTTCATGTTGTTTCCTATTGTTTGTTCATTTGCGTAGGTTCACTGTCCTTGTCTGATTGTAAACGGCACTGTGAAGGGCACCTGCGATTTCACTGTATGTACACAATGGCAATAAAGGCGTATATTCTATTCCATTCTAGAATAAAGACGTCGTATAAGGGTAGTCTCGCCGGGGCTATGTAAGCTTTCTGTAACCCTGTTAGTCAAGGGGGAGACTGGACTGGAGTCTGGTAGCTACATGGCAAATGCAATAGCGTTACAGCGACATGTTGTGGCCAGGGGGTCTACATCTCTTTGATGAAGCCCTCCTCGTCATCAAAATAACAGCCCAAACTAACGCAGCTGTTTGTCTCAGCAACTTCAACTTTTAAAAAGGCAACAGTGTCATTAATTGCACGGAACCACAATATCACAGGTTACATTATAGGCTTAATCATTAGGTGTAATAATTTTCGGGTCAACGTAGAAGGAAATTAGGAAAGAAATTAGGCATGCCGACATTAATGTTTGAGCATTTGAAGGCATCATTGTAAGTGATCCAAACCCACCTTTACTGCTGTGTGAGCTAACGTTGTTTTGTTAGGTTATCTCTAACAGACTTGGTCAACCTTTCAGTTATCTTGGTCAACACACATAGTCGCTGAGACACCATTAAAACACCGTTATAATGATCAGTACTAATGTTAGGTAACGTTACATGAATGCTTTGTCTGCTTTGTGAAAATCCCAAAGTTGCCAAGACCAGATTTAGCTATCGTTAGACGTTAGCAGTCTAGCTAGTGGAGCTAGTTAGCAAGTTAACGTTAAAATTTGTTAGTGAATGACAGCCGCACTTCATTTCACAAATATTTTACCTCGGCATCCCCGCAGACATCTCGAGAAGCCAGATATTATAGCAGGTGAACAACCGAGGTCGTCCAAAGCCCCTATCTCATGGTAGTTTGTGTTATCTGGTAAAAATATGGCGCTCAATCGGCAGACAGCATCAAAGACAACACAGAGAGGAGAGAGTCGACTGGAACCGAAGCACAGGAAACGTTTGTAGTTCTGGGTTTTACTACACAGTGCACGTCTGCGCATGTCAGGAGTCATAAAACAGCGCTCCTATTATAAATAGGCCCATTCATTATTATGCCTTCCTCTTAATTGTGAATAGTCACTGAAACAACACAACAGTTTTCAAAGTAAAAGTCAAAATTAAATCCAGACAAACTAGGTGAGGGAGAAGGACGACTCGAGCCCCTTGTGTTTTCATAGTGTTGTAACTTTATCCTACAAATTGTGCCAAATTGTAAAATGTTGGAGCCAGTTGCACATCTAGATTTGTGAGTAGCTTTAGGTAACTGTTATTATTATTATTACTGCGCCTCTAGTTTGAGTAAATTAAACTAATTAACATTAAGGCTCCCTGATCTATCCACCACACCCTCTTTAACCACCCTGGCAAAACTCCATGCCACCCCATGTAAAAATGATCTACATCTGCATACAGTTTCTCTTGGCTACCTGGTGTTTGTGGATGAAAATTCGGAGTACAATTAGTGATGTTTTCCACTGTATACATTTTGAGTTACAGCTAACCACTGTAGTGGGTACAAAAAAAAAAATCGAGTTATCCATTTGGATGACGCGTGAAAAAAATGCGTGGCAACTTGAAAATGTCCATGATACCCTTCAAATGATATCAGACAATAACAGCTCCCTCAATCTAAGCCAGTACAGACAGCTTTACTGGTATTGTTGCCTTCATCACATCAAAATCACAACATTACATTATGAAAAGTATTTTCTGTAAAAAAAAAAAAAAAAAAAAAAAAAGTAAATTATCATGTCATATTTTTAAATAGAGGGCAAGGGAATTTATGTATGGTTTATGGTATACTGTCATCAATTTTTACATCGCAGTATGAGTTTACGATTTTTTTTTTTTTTTTATTGCCTCTACTCCCCGTTTCCGTTCCCCTCAATAATAAACGTAAATATTAATGTCCTGTTAGTGACATGGTCAGCAGATTTTCCACCAGGTGGGGCTAGAGAGCATTATTCTGAGGGGGTTTCCTCTCGTCTGAAAACTACATTCTCCATTATATAACACTTCCATAGCTGCCAAGAGTTCATAATTAAATTCAAGCTCTGTCCTCTTTGTAAACGGTGTCATATATAATTTACAAAATAATCTCCTGTGATTTGTGGATGCCAGTTTTTTACAAGCAGGTGTGGGGACAATTGAAACTTCATTTGTCCTTTTGATTCAGTGAAGATGTTGGCGCCTGGATAGTAGTAGCCTGCAGTGTAGGGTTAACTCAGCTATTTTTTTTTTTTTTTTAAACAGTAGCCTATAGGGGCGGCCAGGCTCAGATGTCACAACTGTCAGGCTAGGGTTATTTCATGGCACTGACAGTTTCATGACTTCATTTTCTAATCACATGTGAGTAGACAAACAGTTACGCCCATGGGTAATTTAATTTGCCAGAAATGAGAGGAAGTGCCACACTGTCTGCCCTTCACACAGGGAAAAAAGACAGAATGCCCTCTATGGTGCCCCTTCATACAATAAATAACTAATAATTACTATAAATTATAATAAATAAGGTGCTCCTCTACTTGAGAAGTGCCTCGCCCGTGGATGAAATGTGATGCAGTGCTATAAAGGCAGTCCCTATATTTGTGAGAATAAGTTTCTTAATGGATGAGCCTGGAGAAAATGTGATGTGCTGCTAGAGGACAGTGGGATAAACATGAAGTTCCCATGGTGCCTTTCTGATGCAGAAAATCCTTAAGGAGCCCTGTTAGATGCCCTTCCAAGTGACAAAACACCATGAAGGCAGGCTAGGGCCGCCACCCAATAATGTGCAAAGTGTTTGATAAATGTTAGTATATTTATAAGTTAGGCAAATATCTTGCTAGTATTTTGATGTAATCTCTGCTGTAACCTGCACTGTCTCTGTTGTTTTATGTTTCAAAGTAGCCTTTACGTTTGTTGTTAAAATTTCCATCCATTCCACCTGTGCAGGTGTTCAGTTTCAGCCACAGCCTCTCCACTGTACAGCTGTCGGAGGGGCTCACACAGTCTGAGCTGTGACCCTGCATCCTGCTGCAGTGTGGGAACACAGCACACTGCCTTAAAGATGTAAAGTTTTACCAATTACCAGTTACCAAAGACAAGTACATACACTGCAAGTGCAAGTACAACTGTAAAGAAATGTAAAAATCTGCTTCTAAGGGAATATTTTAGAGTAATTTGCACAAACGCCTATGGGACTGCCCTGTGGTTACAGAATGCCAACGAGAGAGAAAAAACTAAAAGAGATTCAAAAGGAGCTGAAAAATGCATCCAGAGGCAGCTTGTCTTTGACAGGACGGGTCCAAAGCTTCAACTTTAAGGTTGAAGAGAAAGATAAAGGAATGTATGGCTGGAAGTCCTCTCACTACTAGTTGTGTATTGGCCTTAGTTTAGATTATCAATGGGAGTCTGGTGCATATGTATCAGTAACAGGGTCAAGAACGCTTATTAAAAAGTGCCTTAAACATTAAAGGCATTGCCTAGTTTTTATATTAGGGTTTTATAACAATAATACAAACTAGACTTGGTAAAGTTTCTGAAGAAATTTTAAATGTGCTTGCCACCCTTGCAATTGCCTGGCCATGTGGTAAACCACCAGCCCTTATGCTGTGAGGAGGTTGTGCAGTGTTGTTACTCTTGCCTGGGAGGAGAATTGAAGCCTGGTCTCCTGCATGGCAGGCAGAGACACTACCCACTGTACCATTGAGGCTTGTGTGACCCAAGATGGAAATGAGGCTAAGTACACAGCATGAGTGACAGTGGTGCATGGGAGAGAATTTCCTAAAAGTAGTGGTCAAACAACTGTTTTTTCCGCAATGACAGTAAGTCCGAGCAGAAAATAAAAGGTATCACTACAAAGGTAAGGCTTTGGGCTTTCAAAATTATTTTCCAACTCCCAAAAAGGTCAGTGTTTTCGCGAGTTGAACAAGTTGAAAAGTGTGTGTTTCTTCTTCTCTCCCCAGATTTTGGGTTCAAGATATAATGGGAGTCAATGAAGGAGAGAGCTGGCACTCCTGCCTTGTTAAGTGTCAGTGTTTAAAAAGTTTAAGCTGCTTTGCTTCTGTCTTTACATTTTTCAAAGCAAAACTATTTTTCCTACTACGTTCCAAAGATTTATGCATGTGGAGTGAAAATTGTGGCCGGGAGAGCAAGTTAAAGACAATTTTTTAGACGATTTTCCAGGGCTGCTGCACTCTAGCCATCATGTCTCTCACTCTAGCTCACACAATACACACTCATTCAAAAGTGAGAGTCAACCCAAAAAAAACCTCCAAACTAAAACAGACATGAAAAATTGAAGACGACACACATAAAGTTGAACTTCTGCTGACTCGTTTAAGCTTTGAATGGAGCCTGTTGGCCAAAGATTGAGGGAGGTGTGAGGCTTTGAAAGAGCATGGGTGTTGGCCGGTTCCCCATTATTTTTCAATGAGGGTGAAAATTTCAATTTTAAACGTAAATTACGAAAAAACACAAAATTGACACACCACTTCTTCTCCACAAGACGCACGTTTTTCATATTTGGTACGTGGACGCAGGTCAAAAGCTCTGCGCCCCAGGGCCTTGGGAAGTTTGTCCCATTCATTTCGGATGGCCGAAAAAAACCCTGAATTATCCTTTTAAAATGAAAAACAATATGTCTTGTTTGCATGAGTACAATTGCATTCAGTTATTATAATACAAATATTATTTGTATGGATAAAGACTATTTCATCACACATGATGCATCATAGCTTTTTGCGCACTGGTAGGTTCACCTATTGTGCAGTAGTTGCCTTTTAACACTTCTGTCCTCTGCAGGGTTTTTAGACTAAATGACATGCTATCACTCTTCTGTCCACAGAGAGGTCTAGTTCTTGTGTCTATATGTGTGACATACAACACATATGTGAGCCAGTAATTAGAGAGGGTTGTATAGTGTCAGTCTTGTCAAACTGCAACCTGTGAAAATCAGTAATTAAGTCTATAGTAACTTGCAGTAGGGAAACCAGTGAAACATTCACTCCAAGCAGTTTTAACAGGGAATCATTCTTTAACAACACTTTTTACTTATTGCTCTGTGACCACTAATAGTAGCCCATCAATATTTGGTAAGATAGCATTTACAAAAAAAAAAAAAAAAAGAATTAAAGAAAGCATATGAAAAATATGTAAGAGGGCACTATACAATTATTCAAGCAATACTAAATACATGTTATTTAGTATTGCTTGAATTTATAGGAATATGCTATTATATTATTTTTACATCGTAAGATATAAAACAACAACACAAACATGTCAATAAAGATATTGAGAGGTAGTCAGATTGAAAAATAATGTGACACACAACACACTCAGACACACATTATAGTTACAATATCTATGGCTTATTACAGAAATATTGTATAAATTGTAGTGTTTTTTTAGAATGGCACATTGAAGTGTGTTCTGTTCTCCATAATAGAGGATAAATAAACCATTCAATTACCATATTTGGTTCTTTTTTTTCTTCTGGTCATTTTTTGGAAATGACTACACTGCCAGCTCATAATCATAGTATACCCACCCTTCACTTTACCAGTCTGTACACTCAGCCTGATGCTCTGTTTTGGAGGAAGTGGTAGGTGAGGGTACAGACTGAGACGTGGAAGAATCATGGAGCTCTCACTCTGCCACTGTTTTCAGGTACCGCAAACTTAAAGGCAAGAGTGGTACTGACATTACAGGAAAAGTTGCAAGATATGCACAGCCTTTTGTTGCAGATACTCAATCTTTGGTTGAAAGCATTAAAGTTTATTTAGATCAAACTACACACAAATGGAAAATATTGTTAATATCCAGAAAATTACTATGCAGTTTTTCAGTAACACACAAACTAACTGGATTATATGGTGGAGAAGAGCATACATATGAGGTTTAGCAGACAAATACATCTTTTTATTGTTTGTAAGCTTTTTTTTTTTTTTTTTTGTTCATTTTACAGATATGTAGATGCTTTGATGTTGTGATCTCTTGTGCCATAAACCACTGTGAGCATTCAAATACAGACTTTGAGTTTAGATGTCAAAAGAATGAGGTGCTAATCCACCATTCGCCAGCCATCTGTATAATAGTTACAGGGTTTTGATTTGGTGCAGGTACATCTACCCATTCATTAATTTTTCTGTACTTGCTATTTATTGCAAATAGTGTCAAAGGGCTGTTAACTCTGAATCACAAGTCACTCCAGCCACTGTGTGTGTCAAACAATGACTCCTGTCTTAATCATAAGATATATTCATACAATTCAAGGTAAAAAGATAAATCTGAGACCCCAGACATTATCATTTCTCTACATGCCTCTGTAATTTCTGTATAATTTCTTTTGTGGGTATGCTATTATTTTATTATATCATTTTACACTCTTATATATCTTTAGTCCCTATATTTAATCTATTTATACTATATGAAAAGTCTGACAGTCTCTGCCATTCACTACTGGGCATCAGGGACTGCCACATGGAAATTATATTTAAAATTATACATTATGAGTATGTATCCATTTTATGTATACATGTTCTATTCTACAGATTTTTTTTGCAGATATATTTCATCATACGGTCTAGGCAAAGGTTCAAGGTGAAAGGTCTGTATATATTCCATAGATTTAGAATATTTTATTTTTTATTACTTTTATAAGGTGCATAGATTTTCTTGTATTTTTTGTGTTGATACACTTTATTTATTTTTCCTCCTTGTGTTTAAGAATTTTTCTAAAGATATATATATTCCTCCTAGTGTTGTAGTGGTATGTTTTGTGTTGTCTATTATCGCAATGTCTGGACAAGGATTTGGGATCAATGAAGCAGATAGGTCTGTCTGTCTGTCTCTCTAGATGTCTGTGTGTCTGTCTGAATAACCATACTACAAGCAAAACAATATGTCATATACTTTGCCGTATATAGTCATATGCTGTCAGGCTATCAACACTTTTGAGGCGTCAATGTGCCAACGACTCACACACGTCTTCCCGACATAGACGATCTTTGTGTCCATACTTCCAGCACGGTCCAACCAGCGTAACGTCCCGGTCTGCCGGTGACGCCACCGCCGGGGCGGGGTCGACATTCCAGCCGCTGTGTACTTGTCCCTACGTGGAGGAGGCAGGACTCCCGACTGGACGCTGTCTGGAATTTCAGGCGCCCCGAAAGTGAGTAGCAATTTCCTGGCAAGTTCTTAGACCAAGAACTAGAGACAAACAGTCATAGTTTGTTGCACTTGTTTGTTTGTTTTTTTTTCTTTTTAAATCCGTTTAACCTCCAGGTTCTGGTCCGTCTTATCTGTGGAAGTCGTTATTTTGTGGGTGGACAGATAGAGCTGTGCCAAGGGTAAAGAGGAGTAGTTTCCTGCCTATAAAACTTGCATGTCTGCTGGTAGCCGGCTAGCTTTAGCTACACCTTCACTGTAGCCTATTCATCTGCTCTGCTCACGATGCCAGGCAACTCGTAGGGACACTGGGAGAAAAGAAAGGCGACTCCTGTAATTTGTGGCCAGATAACTTTTGGCAGAAGTTAAGTTTCAAGCCAAGACCCAAAAGGTAATCACTATTTTTAACCTAATAATGACTAGCTTTTACATTGGATATCTCTTGGGGAAATCGTCCATAGAGGAGGTTACATTAATAGCATTAATGTTAGGTTACATATTTGTGAACATGCAGTGAAATAGGAACAGGGGGCAGAGAAGTCGGTCCGCTGCTTTAGCACCGGAGGCACACTCATAGGCAGAGCATGCACAACACTTAGAAATAGACTTGTGGCGTATAAATGACACACACACACACACACACACACACACACACACACACACACACACACACACACACACACTCAGAGCGATGGAGAGAGAGTTAAGAGCCCTTGCCCCCACTTCACAGTGCAACCCCATGAATAGGTGAAAATTCAAGTGGACCTCTTTTTATGCTCTGTGTGTGTGTGTGTGTGTGTGTGTGTGTGTGTGTGTGTGTGTGTGTGTGTGTGTGTGTGGATAACCTCAGTCCTCTTGCCCTTTTCCTGCCAGTCATTAAGGTCACCATTTATTCTTTTCATCACAGTGACAGATCTGCCATATTTGTCTTTGCTTTGCAGCTTTGCATGTTGCCATCAACTTTCTGACTAATGTTGTGTGCTCTTTTCAATAGAGGCGCTCCACCCTCGCCGTGTCACGGCTGAGTTAAAAAAGAGCTCACTCCCTCAAGTATGTGTTGTTACTAAAGGCATTTCATTCAGTATGCATTAACTGGTATGACTGATTCTCCACTGATCTCCTTTCTGGACTCTTATTTTGATAGCGTTACAATTTGTGATCATTTTAATGTTGGAATAACCGTCTTGGGTACTTTGTGTCACTTTTTAACAGCAGCACCCTGTGTAAACCAGCTTACGACTGGATGATTTCTCCCACAGACAGACAATTAGGCTTAATCTGGCATCTGAGAATATATTTGGACACATTTGACCTGCTGAAGATCCACTTAAGATCAAAACATTGTCTTCCTCCTCAGAGACGGTGGAGGCTGTTGTTTGTAGTGTGCCGGTTCTTCTCTTTTTTTGCTATTTGTTGTCCAGCATCTTTTTGATGTGTGTACAACCACCCACATCACTGCCTGACAGGGGCTGAAAACAGGGCTGTGTGATGCTGTCAAATTGAAAACAGCCACTTGTAACGTACTGAATTCTGTGAATTAGGATTTGAAGTGGGATCCATGCCTTTATCTATATATTCTGTTGATTCTTGGCCTCACTGCTGTTGATCCCTGATAACACTGTTCAGCAGGCTCTTGCTGTCTTTCTTGGAAAAAGCTGCGTTTTGCTTGTGTTGTATTTTTGGGAATTGGAGGGGCAGTGCTTCCGTTTAAACAGTTTAACAGCTGTTTGGTTGTTCAAAGACAGGAGTGTGTTTTAGATTTTGCTCTCGGTAAGCACAGTCGAGGTTTTGCTCTGTGTCATCAGCGGTGAAAAAAGTGTCATCAGCACATCCCTAGCAGGGGGAAAAGAAATGCTCAGATTAATTGTGACTGTGATTCAAGTGTGCACACTGCGTATGCATGTGCACTTGTGGTGTGTGTGTGTGTGTGTGTGTGTTGTTAACAGTTGTTGAGGTAAGATCTGTGAGTTTTGGAGATTTGAAAACCATTGAGCCCATGTGGGTGTTGGGTGTTTTTTTTTTGTTTGTTTTTTTTTAAGCACACATTGAATTTCTGATTCTGTCTCTGTGAAGAGACATTCAAGACGAAAGAGAGAGTGATCATAATGTTCATTTCCCCTGTGCACACAGACACACACTCATACTCACACCTGTGCGAATGAACAGGTTGCCCCACTTTCTGCTCTGTTGGGATTTTAAACAGGTGCCTTCAGCTGCGACTCAGTGCAGAGAAAGTGTTCAAACTATTTACGGCCGGTCCACCTGTTAACTCATGCAGTTTTTTTTTGTTGTTGTTTTAGTCTTGTCGTATACACTGTTTGTATTCTTCAGTTACTTTTCAATTCATGATGACTGTATTCATCGTAATATCTCTTAGGTTTGTTTCATGAAGTTGTAAAGCCCTTTATATCTTTGTTTGGAAAAGGCGCTGCTCAAACAATATTTATAACTATGATGAGGAGATTGTGGAAAGCACAATGGTCATGTGTGCCTCATTTATTGTGTTATTACTAATAATGTGCTGCTTAAATAATACATATAAAAAAAAATGGAGAAAGTCTTCCAGGATATCATCCCAAAAATGATTTATTCCAGTTTTCACAGCACCAAAAATAAAAAGCTCATGAAAGTCACTGACAAACAAGTAATGGATCTATCTGAATGTTGGTGTATAGCTATTACTTGTTGAGTATCTGCACTTTTTGTTGTTTTTGGCACTGTAAGAGCTAGAATAAATAATTCATTCTGTGCAAAGTGCTTCCAATTAAATTTTTTGTGATTAATCGATTCCAATTGATTAATTGACGTTCTCCTTATATTTGAGGTCAGAGGTCATGTCCTAGCACCACAGGGACTTTTAGGATTTTATTCAGGGTCACCTCAGCGGGGTGAATACTTGCCAACAATGCGGTGTGTGGTTGGCCTACACACTTTACCGCCCTACTGCGCTTCACACAGCATTTATAGGATAACACGTAATTGCTTGTGTTGTCAAATCACAAAGGAGTAATAGCAAGCCGTTGTAGGTGTGGCCACAAAGTTGTAACAACCAAGCCCAACTTTTTCTTTTATTTTCCAGCAGGACCTCAATAACTTGTCCAATGACGTTCCCTTGTGATGGATGACACCTTTATTAGATGTGACACACTGCGGCTGGTGAAGAGTAGTTCACTTGTTTTGTTCATGCTATAAAGTTTATTGATTGTCAGGGATATGTCTTACGTTTGAATATTTCCAAGATAAGCCGCCATATAGCCAGGCTTTGTGTACTTTTATAATAACTGTCGGCACAAACTAGGGCATTCTGCAGGCTGGCAGCTGCTGGTGATGTATTTGGAGTTGTGTAAACTGAACTTGTTTGTTTTCGTCACCCCTTCCTCACCTGTCAGCATGGTCGGTCTCGTCTCGCCTACACAGCTTGTGGAGGAAGTGGAGGCCTGCTGTGTTGTGCCGTCTTTTGTGCGGCAGTTGGCTTCACATCTGCATGTGATTGTGACGGGAATGAAAATGTCCATGCTTTCGCAGACTATGTTGGGTGTGTGCACATGAACTTGACCACACTAGGGAAGGGTGCCCAATCTATTTGTGTGCCTCACATTTCCCATGTAGCTGTGTGGATGAAACACTGGCAGGGCGGGGTCTGTTGGCTCGACACATTTCACTCTGCCATCTGGGATCGGCCCTTCTCTTTAAATTGACTGAAAGATCCATCAAAGGCAATTGTAAATGGTGTCGACGTGCTGTTTTTGGCTTAGCAATTAAAGCTGCTGCTCGGAAATTCTTGTGTTTGTGGGACTTTTGTGGGATTTTTTTTTTGTTTTCACTAGATATGGAGTTTTTTCATCTTGGTAAATTTTTAATTCCTCCTATTAAGAATTTAGTTGAGCTGAAATACAAAAAGTGGTGACATATATGTTTTCATTCTACATAATTTGACCGTAAGCCCACAGCATGCTAGCATCGCTCTGATCTGTTGTGCTCTTATGCTGCAGCTAAGAAATTGCCTTTGTATTGACATTTCAATCATGAACTTGAACTCTGTCAGAGGTATTGTTCTGCTTCCAGGCAAATGTGAACTACTCCACTTGAGAGGTTGCCGTTACATTGAGCTGAGCAGAGCAGGAGGTTTTCCTGTTGCTCTCCAGTCAAACAGCCCAGCTGTCAAAGGCAGCAACTGTCTCGGGAGCCTGACACTCAGGACTCGTTCTGTACTGTTACAAAGGATTTATTGCCCCCAGTTTGTGATGGTGATTACAAACCCCCTTTTCTTCTGTACCACCAATGATACCCCTCACATTTGTCGTTGCCATCTGTGCCCTGCCTTCCACGTATTTAACCCCTCGCCTGCTCCCGCTCTCCCTCCCTGTCGAGGGAGTGACAAGGGTTGGCAGGATGAGGTAATGTTTGCAGGCCTTTATTGTAGCTGGGCCGACTTCAGCAGTCTCATTTCACATCCTTGCGGAGGAAAGTTAAATATAGCAACACACGCATCGTCATTTTCCTAATCGTTAAGTCAGGAGCTTAGTTTGCCCTGATTTAGTAATGGCCTGTGGAAGAAAAACACTCTGTCCTCTCGTTCATTGAGTGACGTATAAAAAATACCTCTGTTTGCTGAGTTATTCCTGATTAAATTGGCAAATTTGGCCTTGTTATACGTAGAATCCACTGTCTGCTGCATTTGGCTTTCAGTCGTATTAATGCAAGCACAAACATGATGTCATTTAGTTTGACTTGTTGCGTGAACTTGCTTAATTGTTTGTTTTCATCGCTTTATAATATCATAGCCTATTTTAGGATTGTAAAAAATAGGATCATATGAACTGAGTCATGTCTTCGTCCGCTCATGGTTACTGTTGAATCATCGTTCCTAAATACAAACAATAGTTTCATTCATGCAGGAGGTTGCAGTTTCCTGACTTTTGTCCATTGTTTGGCTTGAATGTTTGCCTGTGATGCTGCTGCGGTTAGAAAAGGCTGCATCCCTCAAATTCCCTTGGATCAATCTACCAATTCAATAGTAATCTACTTTTATCACGTTAATGATTATGTTTCAGTGTATTTTCTCTAATTGTGAATGATAAAACATGGATGAATTTTGACTCCTGATCCATTTCTGTAACGGTGTTTAGTATTTTAATAACATTGCTCTGTTCAGGTAGGAGCGTGGAAGGCAGACAGAGCTATACCTCACTGATCTGGGCCTGATATGTTTTGTACTGAATCTGTGCTGCATATCAGGAGATCAGGAGTCCTTTGTCTTGAAAAGCTGCGTTCCTTAATTAGTTGGAATCCAAACCTTTTTGTTGTTGGCATGAATGCTGTTGTTTGAAATCTTAGCTCGGAGAGGAATGCTATCATTCCAGTTCAGCCTTGGACTCAGAGTGAGGCAGCGCAGCCTCGTCACCTCTGGTAAAAGTGAAACACACTCCGCTCAGACTTATTGCATTCCTCCACCACCAGAGCATTGGAAGGAGGCGCTTCGAGGAATTCCTTTTTTTTTTAAGTGACATTGAGATGATTCCTTTGCCTGAAAGTAGTTTCTGAACAAGGAGATTACCTTGTAAAGAAAACAAGTGACAGATTGAGTCACACAGACTGTGGCCTTGCTTTTGATTTGTGTGCTTAGATGAGTCTGTCTGGGTGGTGAGACACTTTATGCATCACCCACACTGTCTCAAATGGTGTCCACTTATGAGATGCAGCTAAGAGAGGTCACACAAACATTTTTTGTTGCTGTTATGTGCTATAGTCACCCATTTCTTGGCATTTTTAGTTTAGTTCAAGTGTAGTTTTCAGAAATATTTCCTAATTACCCAAATTACCATTGTACCACAGTCAATTTTTTGATTGGCTAAGAGGCATTCTGATGGATACCAGTACTTCCAGGTTCTGACATTGTACACGTATCACTCAGTCTTGTTTACCTTTGATTCCTGTAACTAAGCTGATTCAAAGTAACATTTGACCCACCTATCAAATGTAGCAGCTGATACAGAATCAGCCACTGCTTAGCCAAACTAATAGCAGCAGCAATGACTCGCCGCAAATTATTGATCGATTTATTTATGTTTTAAGTCAGTTGAACCAGCAGTAAGGAGTGCATCGGTCAGGGCTATAGTGCAATGAGAATATTCCTCTTAGGTTGATATGTATAGTGTTTTTTGCAAAGTAAATCCACCAGCTTTCATAGAAACTAGCATTAATAACTAAGGAAAATAATTACGAACCTAAGAAGTTTTGTGGAGAGCAGTTTTATTAAAATATGCTTTTAAGAAATGATTTTAAAATTCTGAAATGGTTTGGCTAGCCTTTTCCATACGGTGAAACAGACAAAACCATGCACTGATCGTATAAGAGAAGAATGCATGGAACAGGAAGAAAAAATCAGCCAAGATTTTTACAGCGTTTGGACTGAAGATGTAATTCAGTGGGGGGACAGTGAGATGAGGTATTCCTTGAAAAGATGACAGAAGACGAGGAGTGACTTGTGCTTTTAGGAGTGGAAAGGGACGCTCATCCCAGCATTTGGTGAGAGAAGTTGAGCTTGTGTTGAGCAATGAGCAGGGTAGGGAGAGCCAAGAAGCCTTTAGTGGCAGACGGGTGTGCAGGGCAGGACCGTGACCTAGAGGTTTAGAGGTGCAGATCCCTTCACAGCTTTGTGAATTAGATACACAGCAACCATTTGTGGTGTAAGAGTAGGCCGGCTGTGTCAGCTGTTTCCCTCCTTTGACTCCTTTCCATGACTTCAGTCTTCTTCTAAACTCGTTCTCAAACAGTTCAATTCAAAAAAGTGATGTATCATTATTTCTACCAATTATAGTCAATCTCACAGGTTCAGAAGCTCTCTGTGATTAGTTATTAGTCCCATATTACCAGCTAAACCATAAATTTACTTGCAAGGCCTGTTAGAAAACACTAGAAGGGGAGTGGTTTCACCTGCTGCACAGGTGAGACTCATTTCTACTGAGATTGTGCTTGGTAGGATACTCATAAATAACTTTGTGAGATCAACTGTTTCAGGAAGAGTTTTGAAAATGAGGTCATGAGGTTGGAGGAGGGGGTCTGTAAGGGAGGCCTGTGAGGATGTGGTTTGTCGACATCCTCCCTTCTTGTCCCGTCAAGACATTCCTGACTGGATGCTTTCTTTCTCTCCCTACAGTCCCACCTTTCTCTGGCTGACCACCTCAGGTCAATCACAGGAAAATGGCAGGAAAGATTGCAAAAGAAGAGCTGGAAGAACTGAGAGAAGCCTTTGGGAAAGTTGGTGAGTAAAAGTCAATATCTCTGTCATGTGGGTCAATAGCTGTTAGAGCCCCTGCAGTGGTGAAACTTCTTTAGTCTGGATCTCAGCAGGCATCCTCTCCACATCTGCTAGTTTTTATCATGAAAAAACAGACATTGTGTTATGTATTTCAAGAATTTGCCTGTCTTGACTGAGTGAAAAGACAATGATGATCATAAAAGTCTCATTCTGTTATTTAGCGCTGTGACAATAACCGCAATTCCGCAGTTACGTGACGCTTGCTGCGGGGTTGAGCTCATTATCGTCATCACTTTTTATGGGCCAAATGTCAATTTGAAATATGTGAAATTTTTGTGAAAGTGTCAGATTTTTTTCTATCTCTGCAACGGAAAGTCGCAGAGACACATCGGTTTTATGGTGAGCCACCAAACCACGGTGATAAGATGCTTTTTCACCACAGTAGGAAAAAATCCTTACCATCACAGCCCTACTTTCAAATCTTTTTTCTTCTTCAACTGAACTTAGTTGTTTTTTTTTTTTTTTTGCAAAGTGCTGCACAACAGGAATTAAGCAATAACGTGAATACATAATTAGGAAAATAAAATTAAAATGTATAATAACAAAACAGTATAAAATGTAAAAAGCAAGTACAAGTGCAGTAGGGAGGAAATGGGGAAGAGAAATTTGAGAGAATACCACAGAGAGCACTGGCTTTATTTGACTGATGGAAAAAGACAAATAATTGTTGTTGATTAAATATTTTCATTCAAGGACTTTCTTGTAGTAGCTAGATTTTGCCATGGGATATCCTTGAAATTTTATACAAGAACTTTATGAGGTGCTTGGGAGGAGCATCTAATAGGAACCAAGCATTTATACAATGAATTTGTGTGTAATCCTTTTTTGCATTGCACTCTGCGTACAGTAATTACGGCGCACGCTGTTGAGGGTGTGTAGAGCTCAAAGAGCCCCGAATAAGAGAAATACAGTGTGCCCTTGTACACCAGGCAGTGCGGTAGAAGTAAAAAAAAAAAAAAAAACTATCAACCAACTCGAGGCTGGTGCACTGTCACCACATAAATCAAATGTTATGTTCAGCTATTTTCTTTGTTATAACGCTGTGCTTCCACAGCATTTAGTCAATGTAGTTTCACTCCCTCAAATCACGCACAACTCCCCAACCCCGCCCCTCCAGCTGAGCACCTGGAAAGAACTTGTGCATTTGTTTAATTGCTGAAGCACCGTATCCCCCCAGTGTCTGATCATCCTCACTGTGTTTTTTTTTTTCTTTTCTTTTCTTTTTCTGCAGATCTCGACAACAACGGTTTCATCTGTGACTATGAACTCCATGAGCTCTTCAAAGTGTCCAACCACCCTTTGCCTGGATACCAAGTCCGAGGGATCCTGGAGAAGCTTGATCTCAACAAGGATAATAAGATCAGCTTCGACGAGTTTGTCTCGGTACGTGAAAGTGGAGCTCAGAGCGGTGTGTGTGCTGTGCTGTCACTCTCTAAGAGCCGGTACCGACAGAACAAGTTTGACAAGTTTTCACCTTTGGTCAGAGATTTTCCTCCTGTGAGTCGCTCTCTGTTTCCTTTTCTGACTAAAGCACCACTGGCTCCTGAGTGGGACCGCTATGTGAAGCAGCTTTTAGCAGTTGAGTGCTCAGTGCATGCACAATAGATTTGACCCCCTCCCTCCACACCCACAGACACACACTCACCCACACACACGCACACACACACACACACTAGTTGAACGAGGAAATGAGGTCAGCAAAGTGGTGTGAGTTCCAGTATTTTGTTTCGGCAGTGATGAGAGAACAGTAATTTACAGCGGCAGCCTCTGCTACAAGGCTGCAGCAGGATTCAAAATGTCAAAACGCAGCTCCAGGAGGCCTGAACAAAACCTAGCTGTGTGTTTTCTTCATTTTTGGAACTGAAATGCACTGTGTCATGGTATGAAGCTTGGTCTGCTCTGCTACCAAAGATGACCACAGCCACATTTTTTTTCATACCTTACATGTCTCACAGCAATGGAATGGACTGAATGATTATAAAAATATGTTTCTGGAAAAGTAGTTTATCTCCTGACTATAAAAACAACTAAAGTGTTAACAGATTATTTATTGTTACAGGTCTGATGTGTTTGAAAAGCCCTGACTATGCAATTAGAAGTGGGTGAATTTAACTCTTGAATAGCTGTGTGAGCCTTGCAGATCTGCCGTATATACAAAATGACCTTCAGGTAAAGCTCTAATGGTCAGCAGAGGCCAACTTCACCCAACAGGTGTTAAACTCATTAGCTTTGGGGGAGTAAAGAGAGTCGGTGGTGTGCTCAGAGGGTGAGTATCTTACAAAAAATGAAAATGCTGGTGCTCTCAAAAAGGGAGAGGGACAAATCATCAGTAAATGCATGCAAAAAAAACCTTCAGGCCTTCGACCCCTACAGGTCCTCATCCGGGTTCATTCACCTCAAACCCTGTTGAAGATCTGTAGAGGCTGAAACCGGTTAGTTTTTTTTTTTTTTTTTTTTTTTTTTTTTTTAAGCTCCAGTGCAGCCATGCTATAATAAATGATTTTAAATAATTGTCTAAGATCCTTGCTCCAATATTCCATGTTCAAATACCTGATTTTTTTTTTTTTTTTTTTTTTTAGGATGCAGCTTTGGGGGAGTGTAAGGGGCTCATCTGTAATCTTGCTATTTCAGGCATTTCTCATAGTTTTATGATGACAAGAGCTTTTCAAGATTCAGCTGTTTTATTTTGTAAGATATCACAGCTGTTAGGAAAAAGAAGGGGTGTGCCTGTTCTCTCTGAAGTTAGCTGCTGAGATGAATTGTCTCAGAGAGATGTTAAAAAGTAAAAAAACTGATTTGGATCACATTTGGTGGACAGATCTTGGCCCAAAGATGAGCTCATTAAGGTTTTAGTGGTGATCCAGATCTGGGATTTCTTCAATCTTATTGATGATTATAGTACTTATGCCTCTATGCAGGCGACAGCCGTGGCCAGAGGGATTATGTTTTCGGGTTGTACATCTGTTGTACGTCCATATATCTATCCGCCCCATTCTTCAAATTTGGCACAAACGTCCATTTGGACTTGGTCAAAGGTCAAGTTCACTGTGACCTCACAAAACACATTTCTGGCCATAACTCAAGAATTCATACTCTAATTAACAAATTAATTAACTAATAAAGTTTCACACATATGTCTAAAATGATGAAGCCATTACATTTTACATCCAAAAGGTCAAAGGTCAACATCACTGTGACATCATAATTGTCACTTTTCTGGCCTTAATTCTACACCATAACTCATCATTTTCACGTCGCCTCATTTCCCCGGATGACAGCGAGGACACGGGCCCTCCTGTTCCTCTGGTGGTCCACTATAGTCTCTTGGTTTTGCTGATATCGAGCTTCACATGGTTTTTGTTGCACCATGTGATGAAGCTCTCTATCAGTCCTCTGTACTAATCTGTAAAAACAGTAACTAAGTGTTTGTCACTGGATATTATTCACTGGAAGAATACATGTCAATATCGTGAAAACTTCCATTGTGCCAAAAAATACACTTAATACCCATTATTAAATTCCTTCAAAGTCTTCACTACAAATATTAGTCTGGACAGGCATGGACGTAAACTGCAACTTGCCAGGTCCGTGGAGGCATACTTTTTTTATTTTTTTATTTTTTTTGTAATAACTATTGTGCTGCATCCGCAGGCTAATGGGAAAGTTGGCCACTCAGGAAGTTCATATCAGCTGCAAAACATTACTGCATTCACCTGCTGTTTCTCAGAAAATCAAACCCCCTGAAGATAAACCATAAATAAACATACATAACCTGTTTCGAAATCTGCAGCTTTGCAGGTTTCAGAAGTGTTTAGCATTCAAACATCAGCAGTCTGATGAGACTGTGAGGAAGACTTGGAGTCGGTATGCCTTGGTCTGTTTAGTTCCCTTGCTCAAGTAATAAATTATATTATTCATTCAAAGATGGAGCACCTAAGTTTTTTATCCCATGGTTGTCTGTATCACCTATAGAGAAATATCAAGCAAGACCTGCAGGATTTTGTCTCTACTCAATGTTTTGATCTTCATTATGAAAATAAATTCATAATAAGCTGATTTCATAGAATTGAATGAAGTGAATCAGTTGGAAGAAATACTTTCCTCAGTACCCAAAAAGGTGAAACTGCACACTTCTGCACTTTTCAGTACTTTGGAAATCTTTATCTTGTGTTCAAGGTCACGATGGTCTGTTGTGGTTACTATGTGGTTAACCTAGAGCACACATAAAAATATAAGCTGGCACCCAGTGACCTTGTGCCTGTTTGTGGCAGCGTGCTCAAATAAGTCACTTAGTTCCAAGCTGAATACGTCATTGTGATCTGCAGGGCTGAGCTCACCGATGAAGCAAAGATAACTTCAGGTTCAGGAAGTGTCAGACCTATTAACATTGAATGTACATTGTCAAAGCAGCTTTGTATGAAACCACCTAAACTTTGTGTACCTCTGTTAAGATGAATATGAACTCACACCACCTTTCTACAGTCCCGTTAGCTTTTTGTTGTTGTGGCCAGTTGCCAGTTCAAAAATTATTAGGCTTATCCTTTCTCCAACATTACCTAAGTATGGTGTAGGTGCCTGTAGCTGTGCTTGGCTACTTGATAACCATGGTTACACACGCGCACACGCGCACACACACACACACACACACACACACTGTGCTGTAATAGATTACATCTAGTAAATGCCTGGTCTCACTGGAAATGACTGAGTAATGTGCACAGCACAGTAATTATGAACGCTTGAAGACCAATATGGAATCTAAAGAGAGGGGAACACTTAGGGCTTGTTTTTTTTTTTGTTTTTTTTATGTAGTACAGAACATTGCAGTCCTGGACCACTCTCATTAATGAGCACACTGAACCTTTGAATTCAGCAAAACTTAGATAGATAAAAGAATAGATAATTAGAATAGATAGAAGAAACACCCTGATATGACTTTTAGCATTTTTCTAAAATGCTTGTTTTGTTATTTCTGTTTGAATTTTTGTTTATTGGGCCTCAATACATAAACAAACAACACATAACAGGAAAAATAAAGCAAAACTAAATTTATTTTTTTTTCTTTTGCTACACATTTTTTTTTTTTTTTTTTTTTTTTTTTTTTTTAGTTTCAACACAAAAACAGTATCAGGAAAAAACCATGCATCATTCTAGCTATATGCCTAGATATTCCAACTAAATATTAAATAACCAATCAAATATTTTTGGCATACTCTCTCACAGGTCTTCATTCTCACTTGGTAATCACTCACACTTTTGATGAATTTTCCTTATGGTACATTCAAAGAGAGTCCTATACTCTCTTCTACTTGATTTTGAGAATATTTTTTCAGCCCTCCTAGAAGCACGTCAGTTTTGCGTCTCCATCCTGGGGAGGAGGCGCTCCAGCAGCTCTGCTCTGTCTGCCTGCCAACCTTGGATATCATGAGCGTTAACGGGAACTTGTTTAGCTCAAAGACAATAAGAGGTGCAAACAGCACTGAAAGGCGAGAGGTGATGATTGAGGGCTTTACGCAGATGGTCAAAGGATTTTATTCAGGCCTGATCTAACAACAGTGAATGAATTAAAATCAGCTTCTAGTGGAGTAGACAGTGTGTGTCGAGCGCTGACTGAGAGGTCAACAGGACCAGAGGGGAAGACAAATTCGATGCATGAAATATATAAATAATGCCCAACATAATAATAGTTAGAACTGAAAGGTGATAACAATTAATCAGTTCACCGGAAACAGGTGAACTGCAATTTTGTGGCTGCTTAATGGAGTTAATGGAAAAGGATTCAGTGTATGCTTTCAGGGCCACAGCTTCTAGTCAGACTTTCCTTGTCAACAGAATTTCCCAATAGATGAGTCTTTATTTGGCATTAGGTTGATTTCCCTGTGAAAGTGATATGTTTGAACTGTTTTTGTAAGTCTGCCTGGGTGAAAAATTAGGCCAGGGGTCAGAAAAGTGGAAATGAATATTGATCTGTTTCCACAATCACCAACTATAAAACAATGAAGTGAATATTAGGTTGATTAAATCAGTTTATCAGGTGCAATTACTGTCAGAAGGCCTACATGATTGGTCATTGAATATAAAAACAATTACGGTGTCATTACAGTTTACTATATTACAGTCATCTGGCACACACAGGAATGATATTGCCACTCAGTCGATTACCAGATTATTGGCTTCCGTCCATTTAGTGTTATTACAGTCTTGACTATTAAATACATCATGGGCAGCTGCACCACTAGACCTCTTTTAAGATTTACATTTTAAATGTTTAAAATGGGATTTTTTTGTCAGTTCAGTGCTACAAGTGCACCTCTTAAATAAAGGTGTGGCTGGATTTTTTTTTACTTGTCACTCCTCTACAATCAAAGAAAACATGAATGTATTGACTGAGACGGCCTAAACAAAAATCACAAAAATCTTGTGGATTTACTTAATCCCAGCATCTGTCAAGTAAGGCTTTGGTAGCATAGTAATTGGACCTGGTCCCTTAAGTCTATATGACATGTTTTTTTTGTTTTGTTTTTTTAACAGATCTTCCAAGATTTGAAGAGCAGCGACATTGCTAAAAGTTTCCGCAAGGCCATCAACAGAAAAGAAGGGATCCTGGCCATCGGAGGGACGTCTGAGCTGTCAAGCGAAGGGACGCAACACTCCTTTTCTGGTAAGACCCACCGAGTGTCACCACAGTCACTGCTAATGTTTGTCATAAGTGGTAGACTTTGTACCTTGTGCAGTGCAGACAGAGATACTCTATTTACCATAATGGCTCCACTGTAGAAGAATCATAATGGACAATATGGCCTATTGAAATTGCCCAGAATGGGCCATTATGAATGGCATTGTAATATTATATTGTTCTCCTCATGTTGCCATCTTAACTAGCGTCTAAATATTTTTATCTTCACAGAGGAGGAGCGATTTGCTTTTGTGAACTGGATTAACTCTGCCCTGGAAAACGACCCCGACTGCAAACATGTCCTGCCCATGGACCCCGAGTCAGACTCCCTCTTCAAGGCGGTGGGAGATGGTATAGTGCTCTGGTGAGACTTCCTGTTTGCTCTTCAACGCAACAATGTGTCTGCCTTCCTCTCCCAGCTACCCGTCTGACAGGAGCTGTATGAATGTCAAATACCTGCATCTGGTAACACTTATGCTCACACTGTGGCCTAAAAAAAAAGCCATGCCATTCACCATCACAGAATGTCAGTCCGCTGCAACTGCCAGCTGCCTTTTGTTCCTGAGTAAACAAATAGTAAATTAATAGGAAGGCAACAAAACAAAACAAACAGGAATGGCAGATTTTGACAGTAAATTTTCCCTCCCAGAAAAGTTTTTCTGAATCTCAAATGATCAGCCAGGAGAGGAAAGCATTTGCTTAGTCACTGTTTTCAATGGAAGAGGAGACAAAAAGATCAAGCACAGATGTGCAGACATTTTTTGGCCTGGGTTGTCAACGGTTCATACGTCAGTGACACTATAATCAGAGGCAAAAGCTGGTTAAAAAATTACATTTTTTTGCCATGTTCCATCTGCAGTGTTAGGTGGTACTTTCCACCAAAATTCGCGAATTTATCAGTCATATCTCTTTTGAAAACAGTAAACATCTGGGTTTTATCTATTCCATATCGCCTCAATGTGAATGCAGCATCTGATGCCTCATAAACCTTTTGTGTTTGTTTTCTTTGGCTCCACAGCAAAATGATCAACCTGTCAGTGCCAGACACTATCGATGAGAGAACTATAAATAAGAAAAAACTGACACCATTCACAATACAGGTCAGTGAAAATTAGCATATGGGAATACTGCATGTTTTAACTTTTCACGTGAGTCTTCCCCGAGCTGATTTTTTTGTATCTTGCAGGAAAATCTGAACCTGGCCTTGAACTCTGCTTCTGCCATTGGCTGTCATGTGGTGAACATTGGGGCTCTAGATCTAAAAGCAGGGAAGCCCCACCTGGTGCTGGGCCTGCTGTGGCAGATCATCAAGATTGGTCTGTTTGCTGACATAGAGCTCAGCAGGAACGAAGGTGCGAGGCACGACTATCTCTTCATTTGATTACATTTTGTTTGAGACAGTTTTCTGGTCTTGAGGATTTCCTGGTCTGTTGACAAGTAGCTTTTGAAATGGGGTCACTGATCATTTCCACCTCGCTCGGCAGCGCTGGCAGCCCTGCTGAGAGATGGAGAAACCCTGGAGGACCTCATGAAGCTCTCTCCAGAGGAGCTGCTTTTGCGCTGGGCAAACTTCCACCTGGAGAACGCCGGCTGGCAGAAGATCAACAACTTCAGCTCCGACATCAAGGTGGGCCTGCTTCCTTTTTTCCTGGACCAGATTTCATGGTTCATCATGAATGGAATATGAAAGTTTATAAATATCTCAAAGCAACATTAGACTCAAAACAATCTGTGCACCCTGTGTTTACATGCACCAGTTGCTTTTTTGAAAACTGCTTAAAAAATGAATCCATATAAAGTGTTTCCCCCTGGTGGAGGTGTTAGCCAGAAGAAAATGGCGTGTGCATCTGGTCAAGCTTGTGGCTAGACATTTTACGAACTTCTGGTTCACAGATCCTTGCCAGGAGAATTTGTGCTGTCTTTTTTCCATTTTTAGAGCCCATTTAACACTCTCAGTTGTTCCCTTCTGCTTCTTCAGTAACTGGTTGCATGGCTGTATCGACACAGCTGTCAGCTGGTTTTGTAAGGAGGCCGCAGTGTCTGATTGTGTTTTTACAAAGCCACAAGATGAGCCTCCATAGCTCCAAAAGAAGGACTAAAAGTATATGTCCACCTCCAGCTTTACTCCAGCTGTCAAGATGTGACCTTATTTATAAGTTAAGAAAAGGTTTTTCTCTGGATTACCTTGAATGTTGGATGTTTGAGCTATTAGCATGTTATATTTTTTTAGGAAGTTGTTCCTCATCCGATGTGAGGGTCTAAGGACAGAGGATGTTGTACTTTCTGTAAAGCCCTTTGAGACGAATTTGTAATTTGTGATCCTGGGCTATATAAATAAATAAAATTGAATTGAAATTGAATTGAATTATATGCACATAGTTAATAAGTGCTCAGTCTCTGATATTTGGGTGCTGATGTCAGTAGCAAGTAAAGTGGCAAAAAGTCTTGTTATTAAGTGCTGATAAATAATGTAAACTTAAACCTGTTATGCAGCACTTACAGTTTATGATGTTTGGGAGATACTTTATCCCTGCACAGTTGTAAAAGCATGAATGAGTTTATTTTACATACTGTACATCCTTTATCTGGAGTCATCTTGCCAACAAAGATGAATGCTCTGGGTGGACTCTGATTACTACATACAGTTGCATGCTGGTTTGGAAACGTAGAAGACGTTTTTCTAGAGCAGTTGGTACTTAAACACTTTTGACTATTTGCCTCCAGTGCAGATCAGCTCTCAGTAAATGTTATTAGTACAAATTTAAAAACAGCAAAAAAGTGAAACAAGTCATGTGCTAATTGCTTTATTGTTTGTAGAGTTACTAAAGTAAAGAAACACATTCCTAAAGAAAAACATTCCTTTAAGTACCTTACTTTCTTACTTTCTTTTATACTATATAAAAACATAGCAGAACTGAATTTGCACAAAGAAAACAGTGAAGTTCCTGCAGCAGAGCTCTGGCTGTTCATGCATAGCAAAATGAAAAAATGCAAAGCACCTTTAATACCAACAGATCCTGAAAACCCTGTCAGCCCACATGTTCCTTTGACCTGCAAATCATCTCCTAAAAACATTTGTGGCCATGACTGCGGTGTCCTTTGCCATCACTTGCATAAACAAACTGGCACAACAGTGCTAACATGGGCAGTACCAAACAGGATCACAATCGTTTCCTCCTGTGCTCTGGTCTGGGCTGCCCTGTCATTCTCTGGGTTGTGTCTATATTCACTGTTTTGTTTGCTTAGGTTTTACTTTGCTCTTTTCTTTTTTTTTTACAGTTTGCAGTGTAGTAGTTTTTAGTGAAAAGATAGTCATTAGAAATTGAATACAACTTCAGTTTCCTTCACCATGGGGACAAATGTTTTGCTCATAAAGAAAATCTTTTCAGTCAAGTTATTATCAATACCTAAGCATATCTTAAACAGATTGGCAACAAAATACAGACTCCTCACAAATGCTCCCATGTCGAAGTAGGTAAACGATACTCTAGTAGTGGGGGGAAAAAAACAGTCCAATTTGAATTAGTTAAATACATTTGAAGCCAAAGCTTTCAAGCAAAACAATCACAGTGCTGGACTTGACTGTGAGACAGCAGCTACTCTTACTCAAATGAGCTAAGCCTGCTGAGTGGAGTCTTTCCAGTTCAGATGCCACAGACCAACTTGATTGGATTCTCTGGAATTTCAGTAATTCTTTAGTGAGGGAGCCAATCAGGACCAAGTATAGGCCTCAACATGGCTGTAAAGTAGAAGGCTTATTGAAAATGTAATAACTCAAACAAAAACAAAATTTTAAAAGCAATATGGCATCACAGCTATATAAAAGCTTGAAAACTGCAATTGCTATGAAAGTCTGTATCCATGTAGCCTGCTTTTGGTTCATTGGAACTCCACATAAATCAAATCAAGTTTATTTATATAGCAAGTTGAAAAACAACAGGAATTTACCGAATTGTTGTACAGTTATAGTTAAGGGCACAATAACAGTGAGTAAAATCAGTAGTAAAAACTACAAAAGGTTGTGAAAAACTTTAAAACAGCAATAAAAAGAGATAAGATATCAGGCAATATTAAAATAGTTGCACAAATGTAAAACTAATATTAAAACTTGTAAGAACCACAAAAAAAAAAAAAAAAAAAAAAAAAAGATTAGGCCTACAAAATACTAAAGTGCAAAAATCAAGGCCACTGAAAACATGAGTTTTGTCCTAAAAGTGTTAATGGAAGGGGAACATTTATTCAAAGCAGGAGGCTATTTCAAAGCTTTGGAGCTGCAGAGAAGTTTTGAAATATACAGGGTTGCCAGCCCATGTATGGCTTTAAAACACACAAAAGAAGATTAAATTCAATCCTGTATTTGACAGAAAGCCAGTGCAGGGTTGCTAGTATCGGTGTAATGCTGTCCCTTTATCTGGCATCAGATAGGAGTCTGGCTGCAGCGGTCTGCACCAGCTGCAGGCGAGACAAAGAGGACTGGCCAACACCTAGGTACAATGAGTTGCAGTAATCCAGCCTAGAGGAGATTAATGTGGTGATAACAGCTTTCATATGGTTGGGAGAGAGGACTGACTTCAGTTTGGCAATATTCATCAGCTGAAAATACCAACCTTTCACGTCAGAGTTTATTTCTTTATCAAATTTCAGAGCTAAGTCAAAGATGACACCTAGATTCCCGGCGTGGGCATGGACTTTCGGTGTCATTGGCCCTAAGCAGCTGGTTTCAGCTTTTTCAGCATTTCACATCCTGCAGACAATAGAGAATGAGAGTGAGAGTCCCCTGGATTCAGTGGAAGGTATATTTGCATGTCGTCAGTGTGCAGTTAAAGGAGTTGTGTTTGCAGAAGATAGAGCCTACTGGAAACGTACACAGAGTAAATAAAATGGGCCCGAAAATGAACCTTGAGGTACTCCACTTCTGATTGGGGCCATGTTTTTTCAACGTGCCTGTATATCCGTGTTTTTGGTAGAAATTTGTGCGCAATCAGTGGTAGAAAGGTAATTGTCTGTTGTGTTTGAATTCTGTTTTTTTCCAGGACTCAAGGGCATATTTCCACCTCCTGAACCAAATCTCCCCAAAAGGCACAGATGAAGACCAGCCCCGCATAGACATCAACATGGCAGGCTTCAGTGTAAGTGCATTGGCATAGAGTGCATACACAGCAGCCGTGAACATTGAAAATCAGTGTCTTTACCACTGAGTAAGAACTGTACAGAAGCTGTGCAGAGTGTACCCAACCTGAACATGTGGCCTGTGCGTTCTTCAGGAGAAAGATGACATGAAGAGGGCAGAAGCCATGCTGCAGCAGGCGGACAGGCTGGGCTGCCGTCAGTTTGTCACCCCAGCCGATGTCATCAGCGGAAACCCCAAGCTCAACCTTGCCTTTGTGGCCAATCTCTTCAACAAATATCCATCGCTAGTCAAACCAGAGAATGAGGACATTGACTGGGGATTGCTGGAAGGTTGGTACAGAGAGGAGGAAGAGGAGGAGGCAGACTTAGCGCTGCTCCGATCTTAATTTGGGCCATTAACTTTAACTACGGATGCTTGGGGTTGCCTCACAAATCTGCCAGCAAGCACATCTGGTGTCATCATGGAGGTCCACTGGAGAACTGGCTGTGCACACATAATGTCAACAGCCAGGCTAGAAAAAACAGATACCTGAAAAATATTGATATGATGTGAGTGAAGCTAAATTCAGCGACATTACTATTAAGTGCATACTAAAAAGACCCCATGAAATGCACTCTTACTTTCTTGACTTTGTGTAGTTCCTGTTGAAGCAGGAAGTTTGGGCGGGACATTCACAAATGCAAACCAATAGGATATCAGTTTGGGAGAGAATCAAAATTTTATTTGAAGGGACAGGTAGATGAGAGAGGATTTTTAAGGATTTGTTAAGGTTTTATTGGTTGAAAATGTAATTTACACCCACTAGAGCAGAATGCAACTATTTAAGATACTCTTTTACAGGTATTAGAAGTGATATTAGGTCATTTCATGGCATGTTGCTTATAGCATAACACATTTTTATTGGGGTTGGGTAATACAGACAAAATCAAATATCTTTAAATAGATATTTTAGATAACTGTTGTGTTTTTGTAAGATATTTATACACAAGATTTTCGCTAAACAATCAATAGTAATGTGGCTATGACCAAGCAGATGGTATTAACCATCAGAATAGCTAGAAAACAGGAAAAAAATAAAGAAAACCGGGGATGCCCCAGTGGTTCACCCGGTAGAGCGCAGACCACACAAAGCAACAGGCTGAGTCCTAAACACCGCGGCCCTTTGCTGCATGTCATCCCCCTCTCTCACCTGCCTGTCCTGTTTCTCTCTTCTGTCACTATCAAATATAGCAAAAATGCCAAAAAAATATCATCTCCAAACACTTAATTAAAATATCCTGAAAATTGCATGCTTTCACCGTAAACACAGCCTTTAAAAGCAGGAAGAGATGAGATCATTTCATGGTATTATGATACCCAGAATCACAGATAATATCTAGCGTCACATCATGATATCGATATTGTGTCTAGCCCTTGATTTATACACAGAATTTCTCTATCTCCATGGTGGCTGTCAGAGAATGTGTTACATAGTTACAAATCCCTCTAATCCACTTGATCCTTTGCTGTCCAGGTGAGACACGAGAAGAGAGGACATTCAGGAACTGGATGAATTCCCTGGGAGTAAACCCACATGTCAATCACCTGTACGGGTACGTACTGCATCTGAAGTAGGAGGTCACACAAGTTTCCTTGCTGACAGCATGCCTCATTCCGGATGTAGCTGTATTTATTTGATGATAATGATTATCAGATGTCATATTTTTGGTGTTGTCTACCAGAGACCTGCAGGACGCCTTGGTCATCCTGCAGCTTTATGAGAAAATTAAAGTCCCTGTTGATTGGAACAACAAGGTCAACAAGCCACCTTACCCCAGTATTGGAAGCTTCATGAAAAAGGTAAAGCATTGTCACTTGAGAGATGCCTTTTAATCGTTCCTACAGTAGAGCTAGAAAAAATAACTGACTGTCCCTGATCATATTTTTCCCCCCCAGTTGGAGAATTGTAACTATGCGGTAGACTTAGGCAAATCGGTGGCCAAGTTCTCCCTTGTTGGCATCGGCGGGCAGGACCTGAACGATGGCAACCCCACCCTGACTCTTGCCCTGGTGTGGCAGCTGATGAGAAGGTGATGAGAACACTGTTGCTTCAGTGTAGCTTCAAAACTGAATTTAATGAAAACACCTGATTTTAATGTGGAGAGTACAATTTTATTTTTTATTTTTTAATCTTAAGGAATACTGCTCCCAGAAACGATGTATCTTATATCTTTTACTCACCTTGAGTGACAAAAAGTTGAAGAGAAAAGATAGATGGGCATGTGTCTTAATACTTTTGTTATGGAGGAAACCACAAGATACACACTTAATTTATTTGGAGTGCACTTATTTGATCCAGTCTTCCAGCCAATCAGTTAATCAGTCACTTAGTCTTAGTCTTAGCCTGTCTTATAATTGACTGAGGCTTCTTTAAAAGTCTTTATGAAGGACTTGTGGACTGAAGGAGATCACTATCAGAGGATCTGAGGCCACTGTTGGAAATATACCCAAATATGTCTTAGCTGCCTTAAGGTGGAAGGCTATGAATTGATAAACAAATATACAAGGCTCCAAATAACACTTTTTTCATGTAAATTCGCTGTGTGTTAGATTTTGAAATATCAGTGTATCAATGTAAAATTGATTGATTCGATGATATAATTACTGTGAACAAATGGGACAGAAATGAAACGGCTGGGACATATGGTGTCCTCTACCTCATGCCAGTGGTGTTGTTTGTGGGTCTTTCTCAAATTAAGACCACACAAACCATGTAGGCTCCTGTGGCGAGGAGGGTTTCTTTTTACTTTACTCCCGTACGTGGGATGGTCAGCGTTTGGAATTTTAGGCAGAGCACAACAATATAGACGTCCAGTCCGCTGGTAGTGATAGTGTCCATTTGGTGTTGCATGTTGGCCACACTGGAGGGACGTTCTTTATGATTCTGATATAAACAAGTACATTTTGAGACATTTGAGTCTTTCAGAGTTAATCACAGTCTTAAAGGAACAGTTCACGCAGAATACAAAAAAAGGCTATTTCCCTTCTTACTCCTAGTACAATACATGCATCCAAATAGTGTGATTGTGTGTAATTTGGTGAGGTTTATCAGATACTGGAGACAGAGTTTCCTGGTGTTCACCGGCAGGAAATAGTTCCCAAATAAACGCTTTGCTTCCAAGGCCTGTGGATTACAGCAAGTATCCGTGTCTTTGTTTTTTGGGGAGAGGTGCCACTTTTTTTTTTTTTTTTTTTGAGTTTTTCCTCATGTAATTTTTTTGACAGTTTGAGCTCCACAAAAGAATACCCATCCAGCCCCATTGTGTTGGGGTACTGGGAGACAGAGATGATAGAGACAGACTGGAAACCTCAACAAACCACACAGAAGCTATCTGGGTGGATAGTTTGTAGTAGAGTAAATTGTTGAGTAAATGGGAAATATCTTTTGTTGTATTTTAGGTGAACTGTCCCTTTAAGTTCCCTCCCTGTGGGTTTTTTGTGTTTGTCACTGGGTTAAATATATATTTCTATATTTATATACAATTGTTGTTGTTGGCCTTTGGGCACCAGTGAACAATATTTTTACTGTCTTGTTGACTGCATTTACATAACAGCTGTGCCTCCTCTCCACTCTTCCAGATACACTCTGAATGTACTGGAGGATTTGGGTAGTGGAGAGAAAGTAAATGATGACATTATTGTAAACTGGGTCAACAAAACGTTGGCTGAGGCCAACAAAGACACCAAGATTAAAAACTTCAAGGTGAGTCGAGCTATTTGAAAACGGCTGTAATTGCAGATTGAAATAAAATGTGAAATCCACATAGTTGGTTCAAAATCCGACAATAATTTGATGCAGGTCAAATTTCACACCAATTATTGGTTTGATATTACTTGCTTATTGTATTGCAATGCACTTTATGAACTAGATTTCTCATTTTATTATAACAATAATTGGTGTTAATTTAATATTGTAATTAATTTAAATCTCAGAGATATAACTCAAATGGTATTTACTTGTATGAGGTCAGTAAATGAGTGTGTGTGTTACATATTTTGCACTGTAAATCTGTAATATTCTGTGGCTCATCAGGACAAGGACATCAGTAGCAGTTTGGCAGTTTTGGACCTGATAGATGCCATCCAACCTGGCAGCGTCAGCTATGATCTGGTCAAAACGGGCACCCTCTCCGAAGAAGACAAGCTGGAGAATGCCAAGTAAGATCGCCATATGGCAAAACCACCAATGCAAAAGAAAGATAAGCGAGATGTGTTTGAACAGTATCACGAGTCAACTTTATTACCCCTCCTCCCCAGATACGCCGTCTCTATGGCGAGGAAGATAGGCGCGCGTGTCTACGCTCTCCCAGAAGACCTTGTGGAGGTCAAGCCCAAGATGGTGATGACAGTCTTCGCCTGCTTGATGGGTCGGGGGATGAAGCGAGCCTAAGAGACTGGCTGTGTTGTTCATGTGGCACTTGCTCAACTCCCACCCACAAGCCATTAGCGTTTCCAAAGCGCTCCCCCAGCTGAAGGAAAGAAGAACGATGTTTGAATGAGAATAACATGACATGTTTTGCAATCAGAAAAATGTGCATGTTGTACTGCCACCTCTTTTGATTGAGCAGAGGTGTTTACTGAAGAATAATGTGCGGTCCTCTTATTTAAAGTAAGCCCGTAACACTAAATTGCTGAGGGCCTGGGCCTTGTGTTGCAGAGGACAAGCTGGTATGTTACTTCTCAATATGCAAAACTCTTAATGTATAAGAATGCTGTTTTGTTTTTGTTTTTTTGTTTTTGTTTTTGTTTTTTTAGTACGTATACATATTTCCAGCTGCAAGGTTGTTTACATATTTTTACTCAGACTGATATGTTAATTGTATCGAAGCAACACATTCCTTGATACCATACTGATGAATCATGGCTTGGCCTGGCTAAAAGAGAAGTAGTTTGGGAGGTTGGGCGTTTAGGTGTTGCAGGCGTCAAAGAAAGCACCTCAACAGCCCCTCTCCCCTAATGAAGTACATGCATGTCTTATAACTGGCATCATAAACTCCTACATATCCTCATACAGAAGCCATAAGGTCAAACTGTAGTACTGACCAAGCCTGATGTGCTCTCTGTATTCTTCTATACGTCATTTGTTTGTTTCTTGGGATTATAAGGCAGGGTAAATGCTGTTTGGGGGGTGTCTGGCCTTTGTTGTGTTGGGCTCTTTGTTTTTTTGTTTGTTTTGTTTATTCGTCTGTTACGCTGGATGAGGAACAGGCTGACTTTACTCTCCTGGCTTCTGCTGTGCCTTCTTGTCTCAAAGACAACTTTGTGTTTGCGCTTTGAGGTTTTTCCTTTCTCTTTTGTATTCAACATTACCAAAATATACACGATATCTCCATTCCAGGTAGCTTCATGGTATTCTATGACAATGGCCAAATAATTAAGTTTGGTCTTGTGCACATGTCTACTCATAAGTGCTTTATATGTAACAATAAATATGACCTTGAAAACCGTGTCTGTGTGTGTAGTTTTTGGAATATACTTTTTTTTCAAATGGGATTGACCGCAATTTGTGATCCCAGATTTGCATTCTATCCAAATTATAGTAAAACTGAATCTTGACCATGTCTATTATGAATAATTGGTGTGGTTTAGTTGCTGTAAAATATATATCATATTTCTGTTTATAATAATAAAAACACTACAATCCTTAACTACAACTTTGAATACCATGTTATCAAATGGTAACACATTTGCCAGTGAACCCATTTCTTCCTAAGTGAACAAGAAATTTTATTAAGTAGGTTTTCTAAATTTTGACTATAAAATTGTATGCTTTAATACAAAATTAATTAGGTTTTTGTGTGAATAAATATTATACATATGTTTATACAATTTCTCGTCAAAACACATGGGAAACCGATGGCTATAAAACATTTTGAAGATGACTTGAAGTCAGTGGTGAGACAAAAAAAGTACTATAATTTAAACCAACACTGAAGACATGTTTTAAAGACCTGCCTTTATAGAACTGTACTGAGTTGGCCTGCTTCTACAGTTATGCCTTGTGTTTGATGTCTTCCTGTAAAGCATTTTGTCTCATACAAATATATTTAAGCAACCAACCTTCCTTTCTCAAGCTAAATCAAAACACTGTGGTGTGATAGGAAGCAGTAATCATGCATATGAGCTTGCGTTTAGCTAATTTATTTTATTGCTTCTGCCTGATTTTTCCTCTCTTATCTCAATGTTTACTGCTTTTATTGTGCTCATGTTTTCATGCTCCTCTCTTGCAGTAAAGCACTATCTGTTTTTAAAATGACTATTAAAAGTTTGTCGTTGTTGCTGTGCTCGTTCCCTTTCCATTAATTCCCAAACTGGCAAATGAAAGCACCAAGCAAATCATTACACCTTCTGTTTTTAATGGTGGCCTTATTTTGTACTACCTTTAGAAAGTGTCATCATGGTACATCACATTTTTCTTAATCAGACCTTCCATATAGCTTAGAGGAGTTACTGAGCTTAAGTTTAAACTTGTGCATTGTTGTTTTCCTTAATTATTAGAGATTTGTTTTGGATTTGTCCCAAGACAGTAAACTTGTCATCTGTAGGTTACGCTCTGTTGGGCCTGTTCTCCTGACAATAAGGAGGATTTTCTCTGTAGTCCATCAAGTGGCAAGATGCTGGTGAAGCTGGTGATACAGCAGGGAGTACTGATGGCAGATTGTCGTTTAGTGTTCACCGGGCTGGATCCCAGCCAGATGTAAAAGCTCCTCTGTGCTTTACTTCATTAAGGATTTCTCGGTACGTCTCCTTATTTGATTACAGCTGAGAGCGCCATGCTCTGCCAGAGAGCTGGATGATGATGATGAGGAGGAGATGGAGCGCAGGTGTCCCTCTCATGTGGCCGTCAACATCATCAACTGAGTTTTCAAGCTTCATTTGTGTCCCAGTTTCTTTCTGTGTGGTGTTAGAAAGACTTTCCTTAGACTGACTTGAATTGCCTCACACAGGATCAAACAAGGCTGAATAGTCACACACTGAAGATGACTTGCTGAATAGTCGGAGGTGGAGGAAAGGTACTACCAAGAGCTTTTCCCAGAGGGCTCCTCAGCGTCTAACCTGATATCTGGGCTCTTACCACCGGGAGATTTCTCCACCCATTGCACCTGTCCTCCCATCCTACCCAACCTCCTGCGCTCGGTCCACAACATCTACTGCCACAGGTGGACAAGCTGTGTTTACACTCTTGAGAAAATTTCAAGAGGGGGCTCGTAGAAACTGTTGCATATTAACCAAGATCAGGACAAGTGATTGCTCTGGCACTGCCGAATGCAGCCTAATGTTTGCTCTGTTGTATCTGCAATGGACAGTGACGATCGATTGGCTGGGGAACAGCTCTTGGTGCCTCTGTGTGAAACCACTATAAGGATTTTATTGGAATAACTGGAAGAAAATTAAGGTAGGAACAAGGTTGTGCATGGATCTTTCTTAACCTATTCAGCTATAAACTTATAATCATGTTTTTACTTTAACATCTCAAAGGCAGACCTGATAGCAGTGATATATATATAGGTTTATTTGTCATTTCCTTCTTATTATCTTGCATTATTAAGCTATAAAAATGAATGAAGTATAAAAGTACAATCCCAGTGGACTCTTTGTAGTTTTATACCCAAGTAATAAAGTAATTAAAGTGTACATAATCATTTTAGTAATAACAGTCAGCTAATAGTATGTATATTTTAGTTGACATTCACAGCAGTAAGATAAGATATCATGTATTAAAAACAAAGAACAGCTCAGCCTTGTTCTGTATGTAAAAAAAAACAAAACAAAAAAAAACAGGGAATTATCATTGTTATTACTATCCACATTTTTGGACCGCTGTTAATCTAAACTTATTAAAATAAATCCTTTGGTTTGTCTCTTTCCAATCAGGTGACTAAGGGGTGAGTGAACAGTAAAAAACTTTGCAGCATTTTTGTTTAACTTGAACAGCCAACACACAGTCATGAGACATACATGACACACATGATGCTTTCAGTCAGTGCCTTGGTTTCCTAAGTGATGATGAGGCTCCTGCGGGAGCGCTGCTGGCTGGCTCAGCGAGCACAGTGCTTTAGCCTGACTGTGTGTGTGTGTGTGTGTGTGTGTGTGTGTGTGTGTGTGTGTGTGTGTGTATGTGAGTGAGTGTTTTGCTTAATGATCTACCAATTAGTCACCCACTGGTAACAGTCGTCTAAACACCTCATCATTTGTCTGCATTACCAAGACTCAGATTCCCCCCTCGCTGCATGGTGTCACTCGATCCCGTCACATTTGCAGCTCTTTATGTGAAATTGCATTTTGTCGCTGGAGTGGATTAGGCACATTATTTCCTTGTCACTCCTACACTCATTGGTTTTATCAAAACAAATGAGCCAAAATACTATTTCAAACACACCATCCATATCTGGCAATGTTGTTACACTGAATTCCTCATGTAGTACACACTCACTTGTGTCAGTCACCACAGCAACCTCTTGCTGTGTGATAGGCCAGAGGAGGGACTGTGGCAGACAGTCCCAGTCGTCCCCTGTCCCCTGACTATAATCTCTCGTATGCTCTCCATAAACACTGAGACAATGCGCTGTCTAATCACCCTCTTTTCTTCTCTGTTGCCACAAGAAAACGCCATTGAAAATATATGCAGCATTTGTAACCATGTGATTTTGATGGCTGTAACAGGTGCTGTAATGTAAATGTTTTGTCCACACCCTCAGATTTGAAGATGACAGGCCAGGCAGCTGAGAGAGATCTGTCCCCCCACCGCCTCTCAGTGAAGACCACCTTAGAGGAGGAGATAGAGAGAACTGAGAGTATGCTCAGCAGGTGGGCCATAAACAGCTGACAAAGTCTCCTCCCAGTTCTATCATGTTTCGTTTCTTCCTCTTGCCTGTCTGTGCATATGAAGCTCTCAAATTTATAGCTCAACATATGATATGATGTAATAGTCAAAGCAAATGTGGTCATTGGCCATAAAGATGAAAGCTCAGACATGTGTTTCAGAGGGTTTGTCTGCGTTTACAGGGTGCCATCAGTTTGTGACGACACATCCTCTGAGCTGCAAAGAGTCGCTGCTCTTGATCCTCAAGGAGGCAATTCCAGAAATTCTTTTCGAAGACGGGGAGCTATCTCAAGGTAAAAATGCTGACGATCTAACTGTGGTAGATTAAAATACATTCATAAAGATTTACGAATGTATTTCAATATACCACAGCTCAATGTCCTCACTAATCAGAGGACACTATACATGAACCTGGAGTCCCTTTCATACATGGAATATGTCAAATGAAAAGCTCAGAGAGCCACACACTGTCTCACTTGCTCATTCTTATTTGATGATGCAGCATTTTGGTCAGACGGTAGTCACAAATGGAATATGTAACATTCCAGGTTTATTATTTTTTCTGGCATGGCTTGTTCAAACAGCCAGTCATTGCTCCCCTGGACTGACTGGCAAAAAGTGATCTTGTATGAGACATTTTCCCTTATAAATACCATCAGCAGAAAAGAGAGAGATATTTTGTTGAGAACATATATCTAGAGGATAAAACAAGGCCTTCTTAGTTTGGACCACTTTGGGGACACAATGTGTCACTGTTGAATGAACTGATACCACAGGAGAATTACCATAAACCAATCAGGCCATGGTTAAAATGACTTGTAGCGTCTATCTCAAGCCAGCTGCATTATTATTGCCACTGTTTCTCAAAATTTAGTTCACATTTCCCATTGCTCTACACAATAAATATGCTGGAAGTGATTTTTCCATCGCTTCAACAACTGCCATTGCAAGAAACCCAATTTGCATTAGAAGAACAATGCCTTCTTCCTGTTTCATACAGTAAAGAAAACTTTTGTGCTGGAAAACAATTTTGCAGATTTCCTGTGAAATCCAACCAAGCTGCACACAGTATAAAAAGGAGACAGGTAGAGGCTGCCAGTCCTCTCAGCGACAGTGCCATGTCTTTACAGTAATTTTGCAAATCAGCAGCTCTTATGCACACAGGATACTTAAATTTAGCCAAGTGTGTGATACAGACGGAATAGGTTGCATGTATGATGTTCTCTCTGTCAGACTGGTGAGCCTGGTGGTGACGTTGAGAGAATGGGCACACAGGAGCCTGTTGGAGGAGGAGGAGCGACCTGACTCTTTCCTGGAGCGCTTTCGTGGGCCTGAGCTGAGGATCGCCCCCAGCCGCATCAGCAATACGCAACTGGATGCCAATGACAACGGTTCCAAAGGGATCATGAAGTAGGCCAGCCTGCCTCGCTAAATATTTACTGTGCACTTTGAGTAATACTGCACCATTAAACGATATCTACAGCAGTGATGTTTAAAATGCTAACAACACAAAGCGCAAGGAATACTGTTTTTAAGTTTACACAGATATAAGCCACAGTTTTGTGCCTGTGTATCATCTGTAATCACTCCGTGCCTTCAGGAAAAAGTGGGATGTGTTTGTGGTGTCCCCATCAGATGACGCATACTACCGCTGGCTATTTGTCATTGCCACAGCTGTCCTCTACAACTGGATCCTTGTTGTGGCTAGGTAAGAAGACCACAATCATTATCCGTTTGACCCTTGCAGCTTCAAAGTTATGGGTAGACTGAATGGATATGCTGCCTGCTAATTTGATGAGAGCTGAGTGCCCTGACTCAATGTGAAGTATTTTCTATGTTATCCATAGGGCATGCTTTGACAAGCTACAAGTGGGCAATTATATCTGCTGGCTGGTTCTGGATTATCTCTCTGACCTTGTGTACATAATGGACACTTGTGTCCGACTTCGCACAGGTAACGTCTTTTGACAACTGACCTCTAGAGTGTGCACTGGGTTCAAATCTGGCCTGGGCTCTTTGTTGCATGTCATCCCCCCAGCAGAAATGCCACAAAAAATCTTTAAAAAAAAACTGAAATTATGTTTTATTTATCTTAGGGTTCCTGGAACAAGGCTTGCTGGTGAAGGATCATGCCAAGCTGAGAGACAGCTACATCCGCACATTTCAGTTCAAGCTAGATGTGGTGTCCATCCTGCCCACTGATCTGGCTTACATCACCACAGGCATCCACACACCGCAGCTCAGATTCAACCGGCTGCTGCGCTTCCCACGCATGTTTGAGTTCTTTGACCGTACCGAGACACGCACCAACTACCCCAACATCTTTCGCATCTGCAACTTGGTGCTCTACATCCTGGTCATCATTCACTGGAACGCCTGCATCTACTTTGCTATATCAAAGTCTTTGGGGTTTGGCTCCGATACATGGGTGTACCCGAACACCTCCAACCCTGAGTTTGGCTCCCTGACTCGGGGTTATGTCTACTGTCTGTACTGGTCGACCCTTACTCTTACCACCATCGGAGAGATGCCTGCTCCGGTGCGAGATGAAGAGTACCTCTTTGTGGTCTTTGACTTTCTTGTTGGGGTGCTGATCTTTGCCACAATTGTGGGAAACGTAGGCTCCATGATTGCCAACATGAATGCCACACGTGCAGAGTTTCAGGCTCGCATTGACGCTATCAAACACTACATGCACTTCCGCAAAGTCAGCAGAGAGCTGGAGTCGCGTGTCATTAAATGGTTTGACTACCTCTGGACGAACAAGAAAGCCGTAGATGAGCAGGAGGTGCTAAAAAACTTGCCCAACAAATTGCGGGCCGAGATTGCAATCAATGTCCATTTGGAGACCCTAAAGAAAGTTCGCATCTTTCAAGACTGTGAAGCAGGACTATTAGTGGAGCTGGTGCTCAAACTCCGCCCACAGGTCTACAGTCCCGGGGACTACATCTGCCGGAAAGGAGATATAGGAAAGGAAATGTACATCATCAAAGAGGGGAAACTGGCAGTGGTGGCTGACGATGGGGTTACACAATACGCCCTCCTCACTGCTGGCAGCTGCTTTGGGGAAATCAGCATTCTTAATATAAAGGGCAGCAAAATGGGTAATCGTCGGACGGCCAACATCCGCAGCATCGGTTATTCTGATCTCTTCTGCCTCTCTAAGGACGACTTGATGGAAGCGGTAACTGAGTACCCAGATGCTAAGAAGGTGCTTGAGGAGAGGGGCCGGGAGATCCTGATGAAAGAGGGTCTCCTGGATGAGAATGCAGAGAGTGGCGGGCTGGGGAAAGAGGACACAGAGGAGAAGGTGGAGAGGCTGGAGTCCTCTCTGGACACGCTACAGACTCGCTTTGCCCGCCTGCTCAGTGAATACACAGCCACTCAACAGCGGCTGAAGCAGCGGGTCACTGTTTTAGAGCGGCAGCTGAATCGCACATGCTGCGGTGCCTTGGCAGATGATGACATGGACACAGATGCAGAGGCGGTCACAGGGACAGACGCCGCGCCTGTTGCCAACACAGAAGGGTCTACACATGGAAACAATGTGCAAACTAAGCCTCAAGTTTGAACATTAGTTGTATCAATGAGGCAATTTTTGATCCATATAGCTAAAAAGTACCTGGTTTCAACTCAGACTCAGTGAGAGCTTGCATACCTAAATGATGAAATCCTGTTTTCACAGTCATCATTTGTTAAGGCTTGAAAATAAAAAATAAAAATATATATTTATGTGTCACTGAACATGAAAACAACATTGGCCACACTGCAAACTGTTAAGCTCGGTTTTATCTTACGTATGCCAAAGTCAATGTAAGATGAAAGTGTGTCGAGGGTTTTTACTCGTTACTGGGTGTAACTTAAACCTCTAGCTAGGCATGGAAAACATATACTGGGAGGGGTTCCAATTTTTTTTTTTTGGGCCAATACTTCACCTGTGTTCTCATCACATCTTGTACTTTGGTTACATCAGTTGAAAGAATCACTTCTCTTGATACTGTGGCGTATTGTGTCCTAGCACCTTGTCTCTTGCTGCCTCTCAGGGGAAAGAAGTCCTAGGAGAGATGGTACGAGGTGATTTGCTGGAGTTCACACCCACACGTACACAGTTATTTTCCAGTGCCCTTACCTTCCAGGTTAGAGCTGAATATGACCTCTTACAGTCACGTGAGCTCTGATTTTCATGGTTACGCTCCAACGTTGGTTACTTGATGCTCAAGTAACCAATGTTGTTCAAACATGTTTCGCTACATTGAGACAGCTGACGAAAATCCGTCCTTTCCTCTCCCCCACACTTTTTGAAATTATCATCCACACACTGATCTCCTCCAGACTCGACTATTGCAATGCGCTCTACGCTGGTATCAGCCAACGTAACATTCACAGACTATAATTGATCCAGAATGCCGCCGCCAGACTCTTAACTCACAAGTGTCCACATTACACCAGTTCTAGCTGCCCTCCACTGGCTGCCTGTGAGTTTTAGAATTGATTTTAAGGTGTTGTTACTTGTTTTTAAAGCCTTAAATGGCCTGGCTCCTCCCTATATCTGAGAAATGTTAACCCCCTATGAGCCTGGCCGCAGTCTGAGGTCCTCTGGCTGGGCCCTTCTGGAGGTCCCTAACTCTCGTTTGGTCTCGAGAGGTGACCATGCCTTTGCTGTTCGGGGCCCCAGACTCTGGAACGCCCTGCCGGAGGGTCTCTGGCAGGCAAACTCTTTTAAATCCCTTCTTAAAACTCACTTTTACCGTATGGCCTGTTCTTAGTTGCTGGTTCTGTCTTTTATGGTCTTTTACTGTATTTTATGGGGACCTCTTCTGTTTTTATTGTAATTTTGTTTTTGTTTTATCCTCACTTTTATTTTTATATATATATTTTTTAAATTTTTATCATATTTTATTTCATTATTTTTATGTTGTTATTTTATTGTGACGCACTTTGTAACTGTGTGTTTTGAAAAGTGCTATACAAATAAAGGTATTATTATTATTTCAGCTTTTGTAAGACATTCAGAAGGAGTTTGTGCGCTAAGATAATCAGATATTGTAGAGTAAGACGAAAGCATTAACGCTATATTTCAGATTTTTTATGTATTCAGCCCTGATGCCATGAAGTTATTATTCCCATTGCAAACCCTGAAAGCCTCAGAGGGGCTTCAGCTGTGGGATATTATCACTTGCTATAGATTTTATTTGAGGTGTCAGTCTTTTGTTAAATGACCAAGGGATGTTGTCTCAATTTGTATGTGGTCAATCCCATTGCTGTTATGAAAAATCGATCTCTGCAGTGAGCGACTGGGGATTTTCCAGTTACTCAGCCTTTGCATTCCAGGATGCAACTCAACCGCATGAGCAGTATCTGTGATGCTGCTGGAACAATGGCTCTGCTGCAGCGGCTTTAATAAAGAAGCAGTGACTAATGAGTGCACATCCCCTGCAGCATGGAGGTGCTTCAGCAGGTGCCTATGATATGGACAGAGCTCCAGTTACCTGCTCTAGGCTGGTCAAAAATGTGAGCAAAAGTGGTGTTTCTTTGTTGTGTCACTGGTGAAATAAGTGACAGGCATCCTCAGTAGACTTGAAATTTGTGTTGTCAGAAAGCAGATAAACACCTCCTTTATCATTTAAACTGGCTATGTGTTATGTAATTATGATGTCAATTGGCGGTTCTCCTTCATTAATAAGAAATATTGTAATATTAGGCCTACAGCTAACACATTAGGACATCCACCATCTAATCACCTCTTGAGCATAAAATCTGCCAGAATGAAGAGAAAGCTATTTGAGATATAACTTAAGAATTAAATCCTATCATCTCCATGTATAAATGTAAATACAACAGTCAACTCAATACCGTGTGAAAATGAAGAAGGAAAACAAAGTAGTCCCAACTGTTTGCAGCAGTTTATGTATACTCTGGACTTAAAGGCTACATAAAATTGTCCCTTGGTACACATTTCCGCAGCACCAGCCAAGTGTGGGTGTTTGATGTTTTAATCCCATGTGACCCGGGCCACTGTTAAGATGTGTTTGCTTTGCCAGTTACATTGAATCATTTTCAAGTTCTGGATCAGATAGGACTGTGTATACTGAATACTGGAGGGAGTGTGGTTTGAGCCAGGCTACGGCCATATGCTGAGTGTGACGTTAGTGTCATTAAAAGTTTTGTGAGCAGAGCTG
Organism: Myripristis murdjan; assembly: GCF_902150065.1. NCBI lineage: Eukaryota > Metazoa > Chordata > Actinopteri > Holocentriformes > Holocentridae > Myripristis > Myripristis murdjan. Next base: position 22,894,999 of record NC_043993.1, read on the forward strand.
GCTGGAGCATCTCAGCCCAGAATTCCTACAGGCCTGCCCAATGAGGACTTGCCCTGGTCTCCATAATGAAGAAGCACAGACCCACTGAGCTCTATTTGGAGGAAAATAAGCATCATTCACTGAAACTTTTAACTTACTCTATATCACATACATTAGTATTAACACTAGTTGCTAGTCTTGCTGCTGATTTCTGTCAAGCAAACTAATTGTGCAGTGATTGTAGCATGCTGCTCCATCTGCCCCTGCGCTCCTGTCAACACCATGTATGTTGTTTGACAACAGGTGCGCTGTGCAATGCTGCGTCCCCTCTGGCATCATTTTTTAACCACCAGATGCCATCTGTGGAGGACAACTGGTGCAAAGTGTCAGTGTCATGGCCTCTTGGGAAGTGTCGTGTCCCCTCGGCATGACAATATAAACTCTGAGTATGCTGCGCAGACTTTAGAGAAAGTTCCAATTATGCACTAACATGTTCATGTGGTAAGTGTGGCATTGCTTGTACAGGATGATTAGTTAGTTAATGTATTGCCACTGTCAAAATACAAAGCCAAAAGAAGCATTTCGCATTTATTTCCAAATAAAACTATATTTTGCATACTTTCAAAGGAACAAAGCATACAACATCCATTTCTAGATCAAACTGTATATGCTGCCCTTTTCATTTGGGAAGAAGAACCATACCACTGGAACCCACTGTATGGAGTGAATGGGTATATGACCAAGTGTAACAGCAATAATAGCCCCTTAACTGTAAACACGAGTATTCATTTTCCTTTAATACGTAAAGTTAGGGCGAATATTTCAAGAGAATAGCATCACAGTTCAAGATACATATGATCACTGTAGAAATTAGACTGAAGAAAATATGATTTTCCAGTAATAATAACTGTGATTGAACGTGGAGACAAATGGGAAATCAGTGCAGGGCTGCTCGTATGCATCAGAGCTGGTCTGCAGCGTGTCACTTGTGGTCTGTGGACTGATTGGCTCGGTATTTCGACAGGAGGCAAACGCGCCGGCTAGCGCATTCGCATGTGCAGACTGTGTTTGGGTCCGTCCACCCGCTCCAACTTCTCAAAGTGTTTCCTAGCATTACGGATGTTGATGAGGGTGGCTGCAGAGGCTGGAAAACAGAGACACATATTACTACGTTGTTCTCAGTCGTCACTATTTTAAACACCACATGCAAACAACTATTTCCTCTCAACTTACGAATAGATGGGTCCGACATGATCACCATAACGTATGTGTTGGAAGTGAAGACGTCGATGAAGGCCGCAAAGTTGGAGTTCCTCACCTCCATGCTCTGGAAGGAGGCTGCAAGTTTACTGCAATACAAGTCGAGATTAGAAAGACCGGTTAAAATGCAGCGAGCGTCACTAACTGTGTTTTTTTTTTTTTTTTTTTTTTAAGAAGGCCAACTTACCTACAACTGAGTTTGAACTGCTTGATAATGTTGCTGATCTTCTCAAATCGGTGAGCGTCACGCTGCTCTTTGCACTGGTAGTGGGAGATCACCTGTGACATGTTCACAACACACACACGCACACGCACACACACACGCACAGAGAGGTCAAAATTACATTCATTTCCAGATTCTCTGCCCAGCCTGAGAAAGTAGCTGCTCTTACCAGAAAAGTGGCTCTCTCAAACAGAAGAACTTCATCTGCCTCTATGATTTGTGCAAAATTTCTAAGGTTGGTCTCCAGCTGCTGTACATTTGGGATTAGCTGGTACACTATGCTGGACCAGGCCTAGGAGGACAGAAAGAAACAGACGTTTGTAACCGTGCCAACTTTATTGCCGTACGTTTCAACAAGCAGCAAGCCAAATGCTCAACCTTATACAGGGTTTCATCCCAGATCGATGTCCTGAAGCACGTGCAAGCCAAAGGTCTAGACAGCCTCCTCAGGTCTTCTTCACGCTCCTTAAAGATCTGCAATGCGAACACAAGAATCCAGCTGTTACAGTAATATTTATTTTGGATGTTTTCTTGCAGTCGCACATCTCCAGGGTTCGATGAATAAGCTTGGACACTGGCTGCTCCTCTACGTGTGTAACTACCAATCAACAGTTTGTCAAGTACAAGCCTGTTCCTTTCCACAGACATATCGTAATCAGACCTTGAATATCCTGCGAAGACTACACCAGGGGATACATAACAACCTGCAATTTGAGAAATGATCAGTGACTGTTTCAAATTACAGTTTTAAACAGGCCTGAAAATAATCCTGAAAGCTGTAGATTACAGGTTAGCTGACAGTTTGGTAGCCAGTAAACTAATTACCAATAGCCTCTGCTGGCTGGCCACTTTTACTGCCAACAGTGATGTGAAATATTTTATATGATGTAGTCTGGAAATTTCTCTTTTATTAATAAATGCACACAGATGATTTTTATTTCAGCATTTATTCACAAAGAGCTATTATTTGTTTGTTGTGGTTGATTTTTTCTCTTATTTTAGGAAAGGAAATTCTGTTAAAAGCATTTTATTTCTAGTTTGATTGCACATGTTTTTGTCTAAATTTAGCCACCACAATGCATATTTAAAATGATTATGGATCTTGACCTGTCAAATTTTCTTTCAAGCATAAAATAAAGTCATTTTCACAGTCTCTTTCCGCACCCTGTCAGGAGCTAGGTTTGTGGTGACACTGTGAGAGTGTGTCTTGATTGATTACAAAGCACCAGCTAAGGCTCACCAGATCTCTTTGGTCTTCCTGCACCAGATCCATTTTGTGCACGAGGCAGAAGACTTTAGCGTCGGGGGAGTTCTGCAGGATGGCCTCCAGACACGACTGGTAGTAATGCATGTCTTTCTCCAGCTCGCGGCTCTCCACGTCGAAAACATAAATAAGCACCTCCACGTTTCGGAAAATGTTGTCCCTCTGGCTGGTGAAGTAGTTCTCCATGAACGTGTCCTGCCTGATGGATGAGGGAAATAGAGCGGTGTTGATCAGGGTTCATTATATTCAGGTCAAGCCCTTTTTAGATTGGTCAGATAACAAACAAATGCGGTTTACCCTCCGCAGTCCCACAGGTTCAGAACCAGATTGCCGAGAAACCGCACGTGGGAGTGCTCCACGTCGACTGCATTGAACAGAGGAGGAGAAACCTTATTGTAGACAACAAAAAAACAACACTACACATGTTGGATTACAGCTTATCGTGACACCTTTCACACATACACACTTACTTGTGGCTCCAAGGCGGCGTGTGTCTCTAGCTATGTAATTGGCAAAGATGATTGATCTCATGCTGGTCTTTCCAGACCCGCTTTTTCCCATCAATAGCACCTAGAACACAAAACACAGCACATCAGACTTCATAACAATCCTCTCACCCTGTTTGGTGGTGTAATGTCAGCCTGAGCCTCACCTTTTTCTTCATTGCTGTGCTTGACATCCCCCACAGTGAACACAGTGCTGGGTATTCCTACGAAGTGCCAGTCAAATGATCAGGTCAAATGACTTGGGGTTGTGTTTGGCCAGCAGATCTCCAGTTCCTCTCCTGCAGCTGCGGAGCAAAGCAAACACTTTTCACTTAGGTGTTAAATACAAATGGGAGCTAGCGTCAACGCGGTGACTGCTTTCTTTTACGGGCAAATAACCAACTTAACACCAGCTCAAACACCATCTAATGAATCCCGTTCACTCACACTTGCGTTAATTAAACAAACCAGAGGCGATAAAAGACCTCAATAACTTCGCTCAAGCCATTTTACGGATAAAAGAGCTAAGCTAACGCTAGCTAGCATGACAGGCAATAGAGACGACTGTCGGGAGTCCAAACCGAGAAGTTTAACTTCTATTTTCTCCGCCAGGGAGGAAACCCACTCAGCTTTAGGCAGTTTGACACCGCGGTGTGCTATAAATTATCAAGACATAAGCTGTACATTACTTGTTCTTCGTTCAAAACCAGGCAGTCCAGTCCAGATCAGCTGCTTCCTGTTTACGCTTTCAGTCACATGACTCTTCTTCTTCTTCTTCGTCCTCTTTCCTTCCTCTTATTCGTCTTCCTCCTCCGTAATAAAAACTCATCAACAACTAACAACAACAACAACAACAATAAAAATAATAACAGGCCTAGTTTTGTTCAGCACCCTTATAAAACACTTGTATATCTCCTTTAAAAAAAAAAAAAAAAAAAAAAAAAAAAAAATCTATAAACTGTTGTAACTCGGTTCTATTGGCAGAAAAAACAATTTCACTACAATATAACAGAGTCATTATATGTAATTTTGTTAAGATCATAATGTTTCAAAAGTAATGCAAGAGGAAGAGTTCATGTGTTTGGCTGTGTGTGTGTGTGATGCAGCGCTCAGCAGGATGACAGTCATGACCTCCCTGACAGGTAAATATTTGTTTGACAACATCAGCAACATTTACTCCGTGTCACTGACTCACTAACTACTGTTTCCAGAGGCCTTAGGAAACTTTTGGAGCAAATCCTGTTTATGGGTAACCTGTAAGAATAAGATGAAAAACACAATTGATCCCTGATCACTTAGCTTCATCTCTGAAAATCTCCAATTGTCAGTGAAACTGTGTACAGGGACAGAAATACTCAGGTCAGTCAAGATAAACTGCGTGAAGGGGTGGGTTGGGACCATGGAAAAAGCTGCTACCCAAATTTCTCCTTTTTCTGCTTTTTCTTCTGTTTCCTTTTCTTTGATAGGGGCCGCAGCTGGACGGAGCTAAGGTCACTGCTGCCCCCTACAGACAGTTTGCCATCAGTACAGTCAGAAATGCATCTAACTGGGGCAGGGGCCTTCACAGGTCAGGGATATGATATGTGGATGGATAAATGTCTAACACACACACACACACACACACACATACACACACACACACACTCACTCACACACACACACACACACAAATCCTTGATTGCAATTCCCTCGGGCTGCATGAATCAGAACAACTTAAAAAAGGAAGGAAAATAAACAATACCAGAATTTGTCCCACCGGTGACCGCACAGAGACATGATCACAGCAGAGTTTCTCAGCACAAAGAAAGCAGAACCTCATACAAACTGCAAGATGTCAGTCATACTGCACAATGTATTTACCATGTACTATAGCTTTGTGTGTACTGGCAGCGAGGCCATATAGTATGGTTGCATCTGAAGACGTGTATCTAATTGTATGTTTGACCAACTGTCCATTGGTCTGTTGTACTAGGAGTAAGTTAAATAAATGCCAGTTAAATAAAACTATGAGCACTGGTGGGCTTGCATTGCACTATTGATGTTGTAATTCATGTTATCTGTATGCTTTTATGCACATACTGCAACCATTCTTTCATTGGCTCAATCAGTTGCGTTTGCATCTCTGAATAATGATGCAAGTCACAATTTTCCGCTTTTGGATCTTCACATAAATTATATTTCTTGTGGCTGTTCAGGTTTAAAAGATGTAAGTGACTGTGCACAGAGACAGTGGACGGAGGAGCTGTGGGATTAAAGTGCACAGGGTGAGTCTTTAGTGGCTTGTTTGGGCAGGGTGACGTCTCTTGGGAAGACTGGTGACTGGTTGTGTTGGTCTTAATGGACCGGTCGTGGCACCATCACCCAGAGAACAGATGGATGTCTAAAGGTGCTAAGTGCACATACATGAGGAATATGTAACTGCAGAGGAGAGAGATCACCTCAGAATGACCGCAGAAGCCTTTCAGTGTCGTCTTTGTTTTCTGAGTGAAGAGGCGTTTTTCATCTCCGGACCGCCTGGAGATGTTTCGTTTCAGTGAAAGGTGTCAGTGACTCTGTGTCAGCCCGACCCAGCAAGTGTGTCTTAAAGTATTATCCTGCTCACACAATCAAGTCCTCATTCATGTGGAATACATGACAGGCTAAAAATAATCGGAGTGTGAAGACGATGGCTGCTTGGTAACCTACCATTCTCCTTTACCCAAGGCTTAGTTCTATCTGATAAATGTGATTTTTTTTTTTTTTTTTTTGCACAGCACCAACACATTACACATGCACACCCTCAACAAGTGGAGTTTATCTTGAAAATATACTAACTGCTGGCTAAAATATCAGTATACACTATATGTACAAAAGTATTGAGTCACACCTCTTGATCACTGAATTCAGTTGTTTCATTCAGTCCCGTTGCCACAGGTGTATAAAATCAAGCAGCTAGCCATGCAGTCTACCTTTACAAACATTTCTGAAAAAACGACTCGTTCTAACAAGCTCACTGAATTTGAGTGTGGTACTGTAATAGTAATGTAATAGGATGCCACTGCTGCAACAAGTCAGTTTGTGAAATTTCTTCACTCCTGGATATTCCACCATCAACTGTAAGTGGTATTACTGCAAAGTGGAAAAGTTTAGGAACTACAGCAACTCAGCCACCAAGTGGCAGACCACGTAAGGTTACAGAGTGGGGTCGCCGAGTGTTGAGGCTTACAGCACGTAAAGGTTACTAACACTCTGCTGACTCAGTAACTGCAGAGCTCCAAACCTCTTCTGGCATTAAGTTCAGCACAAAAACTGCGCACCGGGAGCTTCATTGCATGGGTTTCCATGGCCGAGCAGCCGCATGCAAGCCTTACATCACCAAGCACAATGCCAAGCGTCAGATGGAGCGGTGTAAAGCACGCCGCCACTGGACTCTGGAGCGGTGGAAACATGTTCTGTGGAGTGACCAATCACACATCTCTATTTGGAGGTCTGATGGATGAGTCTGGGTTTGGTGAATGCCAGGACAACGTTCCCTGCCTGACTGCATTGTGCCGACCGTAAAGTTTGGTGGAGGAGGGATAACGCTATGGGCTTGTTTTTCTGGGGTCAGCCTCGGCCCCTCAGTTCCAGTGAAGGGAAATCTTAATGCTTCACCCTACCAAGACATTTTGGACAATTCTGTGCTTCCAACTTTGTGGGAGCAGTTTGGGGAAGGCCCTTTTCTGTTCCAGCATGACTGTGCACAGAGCCCTGACCTCAACCCCATCCAACACCTTTGGGATGAACTAGAATGGAGATTGCGAGCCAGGCCATCTCCTCCAACATCTGACCTCACAAATGCTCCTCTGGCAGTGGCAGTTTTCAAGATGAGCCGCTACATACATTAACACACACAGGCACACACACACACACACACACACACACACACACACACACACACATTTTTACATGACTAATCTTCAGTACTAAATTGCTTACACCCTGAATTTCCACCCAAATGAAATTATTTAAAAAGGCACTCATCTATTTTATAATTACACGTGCTAAAATACACTAAATCTCTAAACTAAGTCTCAGCTGTTGTGGTCTAAGCATTTTTTTTTGTCATTTATTTACGGGGGGAAAAAAAGCCCATTCACTTGGTTGTCTATTCCAGTTCCTGTTCCATTAATTCTCCTCTTCCACCACTTGGTGCCTTGGAGAGTCATAGTCAGAGCTGTACTTAAATGCATGCACCTTCCCACTCTGCTTAGAAATGACTGCACACATGGGTAAGGCCTGTTTTTGTACATGCACAGTCGAGATGAGTGCTCTGGTGATTCAGCCACTGACTGTGCCAATACATCAGAATGAAAACACAGAGCAACCTCTGAGAAGTCATATCATATAGGACTTTTTCCCCATTTTTTTATATTCTATAGTCTTAAGGCCAGTGTTTTTTTTTTTTTTTTTTTTTTTTTTTTTTTTTTTTTTTTTTTTTTTATATATTGTGTTAAGGCTCATCCACAAATGTAACCTGCTACATATGGGCATTTTTTGGACTGTATTTATCCCTGTTGCATCTATTCATAGGGATTGCCGATGAGTTTTTGGGGTACATTAATGACTGGCGCTTTATGGAGTGTTTTACTGGTGTAGCTCTATATGCAATGATGGGTTCATCTACTAATACAAGCTGCTAAATATGGGTGTTCTTTGACAGCAGGTATCCCTATATGATCCATTTTTAGGGATCTACTGACCTGAAAGTATGCACTCTTAGATGGTAGATGTACATTGATGATTCTTACCTACTATATATATTAATGTAGTGTTGGTTCATTGGATTTTAAGAGGCCGTGTTTATATTCATTAATATGGGATCTAATTATTTATTGGTGAATTTTAGGGTACATTAATGATTGGTACTTTACTTTTTTTTTTTACTTGTTTTTCTGTATATATGCCATTGGAGGCTGTCTTATAGTAAATAGATGTTTGATATTTATGCCCCTCTATTGCACATGGGGAATGTGATTGGTTGCAGACTTGGAACCACTCCCTATTTAGGAAGGCTTCCCATTGTCATTAACCATTTGCCTGATGAAGGTCTAGAACCGAAATGTCACATTAAATGTATCGCTGCAAGTTGATCCGTGTGCGAGAGCTAATTTGCAACTTTTGATAGTCCTCAGAGTTATAACTGGTGGTACATATAAAGCAGATTCATATGGACTCTACTGAAAATCAAAGGCAAAGGGATAAAAGTGTTATAAAATTTTATTTTCTACTGCAATTTCCAAACTGTAATCCCTTCCCAAACAATCAGTGAAAATGAAGAAGATGGCTCATATAATATCTTCTTCAACTAAATCTCAGAAACAGGACAGACACAAATCAAAAAGATCAAAAGATCAATTTGCCAATAAGAGGAAAGGTCTTTCACACTTTGATAGCAAGGTGAAACAAAATCCATATGTTGTCTGCAATCATGCACACAGGAACAAGAAATAAAAATATGAATATATTCCAAGATATTTTAGACCAAAGTTTATACAGCATAAGTACATGAAATTGGCCTATACATATAGGGAAATAACTTCCACACACCATTTACTTTTTTAAGTATGGCATTCTCAAGTATACATTTTCACCAGTTACATTAAATCCTACTCAATGGTGAATATGCACATTTAAGAAATGCATAAGTTCCCCTGCGCCTGTTAGTATAATATATAGGCAGGCATCCAAACAGTCATGGCGAGATCATGAACACACAAAACCAATGAGGCCACAGCCGGTGAAAAGAAAAAAAAAAAAACATGGTACAGCAGATCCTCAACAGAGAAACTTAAGAGATGTAAAGGGGAGGAAAGACATCATGAAAGTCAGAGGTGTTTGCGAGTAATATTCATGTCAGGTAGTGTGCAGCCGTTTCAGAGCTCTGCAATGAGGCTCAACTCCGCTGGACTCTTCTTTTAGATTTGGTCTCTGAGTTTGGAGAGTCTTTGAGACAGTTCATCCTTTGGACAAGAGAGCAACATCAGGTATTGGTGATGAGTGATTACTTATGAGATTGTATTTAAACGATGCACTGGGCAAAAATACTAACAGTTGAATGAAGTGAGGACTGCAAAAACATAAAAACAATAAGCAAGTAAGTTGCTGATTAATTTGTAGTGACAGTTTTATGGAGTGTTTTGTCTGTGTCTCGTTTCGTGAAGTGATTGTGACCTGGAAGGCACTGTAAACTCAATCAGTCAGTGTGTTAAAACTTCCATGTGCATGTACCTGTTCTGCAGAGGCAACGCTGGTGCCCACAGATCCCGTCTGTCCCTGTGGGAGCTCCATATTCAGGTCCAATCTGAAAGAGGCACACACACACAAACACGCAAAACTTATGCTTTCATTTTAAAGACATTATTTTCATTCATGTAATACCTAAAGATGATGTCAAACAACATCAAATTCTGCTACATCTACAGGATGTACTATATAAGTACACTCCTAATACTTCTGTCCTTGCAGACTTAGCATTTTTGAATACATAACAGGAAAGGACAATAAAAAATTACCCTGCTTCATCTGCCATTTCATGCAGCAACGAGTCCACTTGGTTCTGAAACACACATTAGACTGACAGTGAATCTCTTTCTCTTGAAAACACACTTGGTCTCAGCTGAAAGCAGAAAAGAAAACACAAGGTGCGCGGCGCCACATGTACCTGTGGTGTTGTGAGCGTTGTCGTGTTGCTCATGGTGTCCTCCATCTGAGCTGTCTGAACATCCAGAGTTTCAAACTGACGCTCAAATTTGTCCATAAGAGCAGAAATCTGAGAAAAAAAATAGAAAGAGCACATGTTGGGTTTTATAGTCTCACACAACTGTCATCATTAATTACATCATTTTTATTTTTGCAAAATATAAATACTGTATATATGATAATATCCTGCCAGTTAGAGTGTGTGCGATACTACCTTTTCAAGATTCATGCTCTTCAGTACAGCATCCATGCCTTTCACCACTCCAGCCATGGACTTTGTGACCTGAGGAAAGAAATAGCCTACCATTACTAAAATGCACATCAAAAGTATGTTGTTGACACGGTAACATGAGTCCAGTCCGAGTCCATTTCCTCAAATCTGAAATGCACTTGCCCAGGGACAGCAGATGGAAATACACTCATAGCTAAATTTGAGATTCATGTATTTTGTACATGGTCCCTGATAAAAAAAATAAATGTAATTAACTAAGTATGCAAAGGCTTCACATCAGTGCTTTAGTGTATGAAGTGTGAGTGTGTGTGTGTGTGTGTGTGTGTTCGATGTACCTTGTTCATTGTTACTGCAGTTTGGACCCTTGCTGCCACAGCGTCGACCCGAGCACTCATCCGCAAGAAGTTGACTGACTGGTTCTTCTGTCGGATGGCGTTTTCTGCATGGATCTTTGCCACCTCCATGTTCCCCTTCTGGATAGCCTAAAGCGGCAATATCAACACAACAGCTCAATAAAACTTTCTGGACAAAACCCTGCCAGTGTTCATAAATAAGCTGTGACAAAGGGTTACCTCGGTGACTGGCTCCTGGATTACAACTTACTTTCTTGACTTTAGCTTTCTCTGCTTTCTCGTCTTTGTCACATTTCTTGGCATTTCTTTGAAGCTCTTTGGCAGCAAACTTTAGATTGAAGAGATGCTCTGAGACAGGAGGGTTAAGGCTAAATGACGTTAAAATATAAGCAAACAATCAACTGGTTGTGCATACCACCAGAACAATCATGGGGCACTGATGTGGTTTCATAATTTGCCCTGTGGTGGTGTTGAGCAGAAGATGCATAATGTACATCACTGTGTCTTTATGAAACTCGAAATGATTTCCGCCCCTGCTGGCAGAAAATAATTCATCAATGCAAGTCAGTATCACTTAGCATCAACCACACAGACAAAGCTATGGAAGAAATGTATAAAAACTATGATACTACGCTTTGCTGCTTACACTTTACACAACCTCTTGGGAAATGAGATTCAGGGTTCAACATTTAACAGGATCACACTGAAATACTCTTTTGTGGATCAGTCAATCCTAAATTTAAATGAGGAACGCAATCCCAGATTAAATGTATGCTGAAGTACCTTAATATCTGCCCTTTTTGTTGTCCTCAGTGACTGTAATGTTAAGTAAAGGTATGCATTTTGTTTCTTGTCCTACTTTCATTTTTTATTATGTGCTGTTAACAAATGGAGCTGATGTTAAAGCGTGAAAAATGTCAGCCCTGACTTACAATAAAGTACATATAAATCAATCAATCATTCAATCAATCACCTGGGGCATAAATTAATGCTGAAAGCGATAAAGGACATGAGGATGGCCACGTAATTTTCAGACATGATTATTATGAGTGGCCCATAAACCCTGCCACATCAACTAACTGTATTTTAGAGGACAAACATTTGAACTCAGTACAGTATAAAGGGCTGCATCTTGGTTTAGATCTCAAAACAAATAAAACAAGACTAAAAAAACAAACAAACAAAAAAAAAAACTTTACTGCAACTAATGAAACCCTATTATTTTCCCCCACAATACTCATAATTTATTCATGGTCCTTTTCTCGTCACACATATCATGCAAAGGTTGTTCAGGCACTGTAGGATTGTATTTTTTGAACATGAACCACGTTTCAATTGTTTGGGTTTGATGAATTTTGGAGGAGGAATACAGACCTTTGCACTTCTTTAACGTGTATTTTGAGTTCTGTTTTCTATGTTGAACGCTGTCGGTCGCCATCTGACAAACGACAGCCATAACTTCCCTGCCTGGTAAAACAGGTTAAATGAAACAATACAGGCCTATAGCACACATCACTGACTACACACACCTCATTATTTATCACGTCAAATGACACCAGGACCATAAAGACAGACGTGTCCACCTCCAGCCTCCTTTGTCAGGGTATTTCCAGCCCATTATCAGATGAAAAGTCGCAGCAACAACAGCCCCTTTTTGTACGCCACTTCACGGCGACCAGAGCTATTTGGGGGCAATAAAATATTACACAAAGTCGCTGTTTAGGTTTACAGTCAAAAGCCTGACCTAACAGTGGGTTTTAGAGGCGTGTAATACGCAGAAATCACAATATTCACCAAGTAATGGTCAAGTAAGTTCGCTTTCCAGTCGTTTTTTTTTTTTTTACATTCCTGGCTGTAAACTGCGCTACACCACCGCGCTCACACCCTCTTCTTCAAAGCATTTCCAAAAGGATACTCTCCATACTTGACATGTTCAGGCCGTTCTTCAAGAAATCCGCGAACAAGATGAGCGAATGCCGCCCGGCGTTGTGGCGAAAAACCAGGTGAAATAAAGTCAAACTTGACAGCAAAAGTTAGCCGTTCTCCTCGTCGCCTTCTTCCGTGTTTCCTGGTGCCCTACCAAAATACGAGCGACGTCACTGTCACGTGGTGGCGGTATTCCATTTGACGTCACGCACGGAGCCCGGCCCCTCCCTCCCTCCTTGCATAATGTGAATCAAAGATAGGAAAAAAACTAACGTGTTAACACTGTAAACGCTACTTTTAGGCAACTGGGTCATTTCCTGCGACTTGTTTTTTTTTTTTTTTATCGGAGTGTGTGTGGTGAAATAAAGGTGAATGGGGGTGGGCGGTGAGAGAGCTTGATTGATGATTAGATTTACGGTGTGGCTCACGGCGGGGAGAGAGGATGACTCACTCCGTCTGATATGATATTCACCCCGCAACAGCTCGGCATTGCTGCAGAATATCCTGATAGGCCACTCTGCTGGCACGCCGGTAATCGATACAGCTCGATCAGCCTGATAATATCGACGGGCTCCGTCAATTGCAGCCAAACTTTTGGAAACTGTTATATTACCCATCCGGTTGGTCCATGCGCAGCCTTTGGTGCTTCCAAACTTGGCCAGGTGTCACTTCGTAGTTTGAGAGATCGGGCGTCGTGATTTACCGTAAATTCGTGACGCCTGATTGCCATGGAAACAATGCCTCTGTGCTGAGAGGAAACACTCCGTGCAACTTCAGCATCATTGTGTTTGGAGCCAACCTCTCCTCTCTCCTCCAGCGGGGTCGCAGATAAAACCTGTTGGATATCTCCCTGATTTTTTTTTAAAACCCTTGTTTGCTGCTCTGGCTCATAGTTTCCACTGTAATTTGCCCCCCAAAACCAGGTGAGTTCTCAGAATTGTGCGGCTGCTGTGTAAGGGCTTATTCTGGCAAATTGCCTGTATCTTTTGGATGCAGAGTTGTTGTTTTTTATGTAGCCAAAATTCCTAATCTAAGCATATTCGCTTATTAAGTCAGACTGTGAACTTGTAGGTTGCTTTCATCCTATGCAACGAATGGAAATGCCATCAAAACATAGCCTACCTATTTCAACTAATTATAGATATGTAATTTAGTTAGTTGTCAGCCTATATTGGTGAGAAATGTAATATTTTGAGTTTTGCAGTGTTATGGGGTAAAGCATGCGCTAGAGCTGCCAATATTGGAAATCGAAGTAGCCTACAAAAGTGTCTTGACAAGATATCATTGATCATAGTTGTGCTTAAAACTGCCCAGCGGTGCGCATGCCTTCAGATCACGACTGTATCTATAAATTATATAGCCTGTAATGTTTTTGCGAAATCCGCCGGCCGAGCCTGCTGCCTAAACATTTAATGCATCTCACGACCTGAATACCACGTCAAGTCATGCGTTCTGTGTCGTTTTTGCGCACAGAGGGAAAAAAATGCCAGGGAGTCAGGGAGTGATGCTTCATTCAGTGACTGTATGACTCATATAGTGTTATCTTTAAAGAAGCCAAGTGGCAGCAGAGTGGTCCTGCTGCAGGACCGAGCTGATGTAACCCCCGTGCTTCACTAGGGGCTGCTGTGGGCCACGTTTCCCTCCGCGGCTCCCACGGCGCTCACACCGCCTGCGAAAACCGATACGAGCATGTGAGCAGACACTGTACTCAAGTGATGATAGACAATATGCAATTATGAAAATATTACTAGTGGACAGTCCAGCTGTAACAGTGCATTACATGGCCAGACCACTGCAAAAAGACCATGAGAAATATAGTATATGTATATATATATGTGGCATGTCATTGCTTTCCATTTTTAAATAGCCTATATAGTATTTGTTCAAGTGCATGTTGAGACTGTTAATTAGCAACCATCATTGATAATTAACAAAAAGTCCAAAAAAAAAAAAAAAAAAAAAAAAAAAAAAAAAATCAGTGCATAACGCACTACTAATTCAATAATTCAAAACCAATCTAACTCCTTGATTTGATTGCCTTTCCATGTGATGAAATGGTTGGACTGGAGGTGGGAGGAATTGATGAGGAGAACAGAGTTATGTGTCCCGGCCTGTCCATCTATCAAACCTAATATTTCTGGTGACAAGTCTGAAATTAGGCCACTATTCTGATGTTGATGGAACTTGGAGAGATGATGCATCTTTGCAGGTCGCACTGTTTCCATTTTAAGGAAAAAAAAAGTCATTGAATCGCCTAACGAGGGCGCTATAATGGCTTAGACACCACTGGTCCCATTCTGTTTCTATGTCCCTGCTATATTTCATCTCACCACCTGTTATGCATATTAGTTTTCTGTTGCACCTCTAAAATAGGTGATTATATCCTCCTTTCAAACCGCGTAATAACCTCAAAACATGAATTTAAAAGCCTAAGTTTACACCAAAATAGGTGTGTATCTACCTATATTTACAGACAGGTGACAAACAAAAGGGAAAAAAGCAATATAAAGTTTCTTTGTGAGATGTTGGAGCAGTTTCAGTGCTCCTCAGCACAGTTTCTCCAAGTCTCTGAACTCCACTGGAGGGATGGAGCTCCATTCCTCCAGAAGATCCTGCACAGAGACAGAGATATTTTAGCAGAGCTGCAGTACAAAAAAAAAAAAAAAAAAAAACATTACAAAGACAAATGCACATGTGAGAGCTGAGCGACACTGCTGAACAGAGAGGTGGAAAAAAGCGATGTGGTCAGATGAGTCACCATATTCTGGACTTGTGGGCGAGAGCGTGCGTGGCGTCCACCGAGAGAGCGCTGCAGGCCTGAACGCTGGACCCCGGCAGTGAGGGGGCCCGCTGACTCTGTTATGCTGTGGTGGCCATTTTCCACTCGTCCCCTTAGAGAGAGGGCCCACTGCAAATCAATACAAAGTCATTCTGATTGATCACCTTTATCCTGTGATGAAACAGTGCTCTCTTCCAGGATTACATCGCCCCCGTCTACAGGGCACGAGGGCTCAGTGAATGGTTTGATGAGGATGAAAATTATGTAAATCTTACAGTACGACCTTCGCATCTCAACCCAATTGAACACTTATGGGAGATTTTGGACCAGCGTGTTCAGCAGCGCTCTCCAGCACAGTCATCAAAACACCAAACCAGGGAATAGCTTTGCCATAATACAAGTGGCCTCCTATAGAAACCAGGGCATCCACATAGACAGCAGAGCATCTGGAGAGCCCAGTTACCCCACCTTGCACAGAGAACCATGAAAATAATCAGAGTCCCATAACATCATTCATGCCATCTTCAACACAACTATAATCAGACAGGCCCATAAAATCAGTTAGGACCCAACTCGAATACGAACACCCCTCTGGCACCTTGCTGCAGGCTCAGCTGTTACAGAAACTCCCCTGTTCCCCCTTAAACACTGAGGTACTTGTCTCTGTTTGTACATAGTTGTATGCAAAATGTTTTGCACTGACTGCAGGTTTGTATCTTTTTACGTCTGTTATACGCAATATGTGACTCGTTACTTTTTGTCTGATCGGGACAATAATAAACATCTCACCTTCAACTGATATATTCATATTTTATTATGAAAAGTGTTTAGAGGACAGGAAATGTTAAAAAGATGAATTTAAGCTCTTTGGGCATGTGTAGCATGAAAGTTGGAAATCAGATCCCTTTTTTTGTGAAGTGATACACCAGAAGTTGCAGAAGTTAGTCACACCAGCTAAACACTCAGCAATGACCCTGATGAAAGCTCTGCTGCTATTTGTGTATGATCATATTGTGGTGCTCTGTCAGTTATGCAGCGTCCATAAATTTTATAGGGGACTCAACCATCAGTCATTCACAGGCTGTCAATCACAGCCTGTGAATGACTGATGTAATGTAATGGTACCACACCTGCATGCTGCTGTGGTTGGTGGCTCTGGAAGGGACAGGCTGGGCTTGATATATCGCAGGCATATTCTCCCTATTTCTGAAGAAGGAAATTTGAATCTGAATTAGCAAAGCCAGGTATATGATTCTATGTACGTAGGCTGTGGTTATACAGCAGGTAGACTGTGTGAGGCTAAGAAGCAGTTTTTCAAGAACATGAAACACTGACGTGATTGATGCTCCCGTTTTTCTGATGTGACGACTCTGCATTTGATTTGGCAGAGGGTAAAAAGGTTTGCCAACATTAGTGTGGCCCAGTTCAGCTTGCTTGTTGGCTGCTGGCGTGCCCTTTACTGAGACAAATGTCAGATTGTTATTGCTTTGGCATCAACAGACATTCACTCTTTCGGACACCATTATTTGACGCTAATGAGGGTAAAAGGACAAGTTAAAGATCAAAGACTGAGAACAGGAGAGGGAAAACTGGGGAGTATTCAGGGTAGACTGGAGGAGAGGTGTCATAATTCTGTAAAGCTGTTAATTACAATAAGATCTGGTCAAATCATTCAATGTGTACTCAAAAATACTCAACTACTTAAGTCCCACCTAGAAGTCTGAAAGTTGTTAATGTTATTTCAGTGATTTGTTCTGCAACATTATTTTTTTATTTGTTCTACATCACACACATTAAAAATATATGTAAATTTCTTGAAAGGAGATAATACTTTGGGCCTCCTTGCCTTGCTTCCTGGTGTGACAAGTAATCTGTTCTATAAGGAATAAATGGATGGCAATGATGGTTAAAGAAAAGGCTTCAAACAGCTGTCATTATATGTAATGGTACTGAGATTCACTGTTGCAAATTGTTGTCTCTTTCAAAATGCACAATGCATTCTGGGTGAGTCATGAAGGAGGTGTGACTAGTTATCCTGTAGTCACAGCATAACTAGTCACAACTTAAAAACATATTCTCTGTATTATGACAATATGACCAAGTACCATGGTTTTGGAGAAGAATCAACATTTTTATGGTGGTATCCTGGCTTTCATGCATTTCACATTGCATTTTTTTTTCTTTTTAAGGATTTTAAACAACATGACCATTATGAGCCAAACAGATGAAGTTAACTCTGGGTGTCAGATCATTATAGATGAATGCCCATGTGATCTATACACCAAGCAGTCTAAGGTCTACACTGTAAATATATGGCCAAAAGCTCAACAAAGTTCTTTTATTCCTTTGATATACAATGTTGTTTGTCATTGTGCTTGTATGTTCAAGCTGTGATGCAAACTGGACTTTCTTTTGTGTCCTATCCTGTGATTGCAACTGTGTATACATTGGCACTACCAATCCTGGACACGTTTACCTACAAATAAATTATGGCCTTAAATGTCCTACCAAAGATTGAGCATCTCCCAATGTCATCTTATCATTTGAGTTTCTAGCCAACAGTCGAACTAAGATCCACTCAGAAACAAAAGCATAGTATGAAAAGATTTGTATCTTTTAAGAGTCTAAACCTTGTTACTTGTTCTTTGGTTGGAACACTAAAATGTTAGACCTAGTTTTGCCAGCTCTGAAGTGTTGTCTGTTTATATAAAAGACAGTCAGATTGTAATGGAAAGAAAGCTAGGTTGTTTATTAGTTTATAAACTTGTGATTTAATTCTGTACCTGAGAATCAGTGCCACTGGGTTGCTGATGATGTTGGCATCTGGCCATGCTCACACTTGATGTTAACATCTGTATTCGGTGATTCACTCACAAGTGGACTGCTGAGATTTATTGCCGTTCACACCTTGCTTTATCATGCATCTCATTCTGATTGGATCTGTGATCAACCTCATATCCATCATAATTGCTTCTTTTCTTTTTTTTTCTTACTTTGATTCCTTTTTTATCTTTCATGAGTTAGATAACCAGTGTTGCATTCTAATGAAGTAAGAGAAGGCCATTGATCAAGATGGGAAATCAGGTCAAATGCATTTCAATATGGGATAAGGTGATTAATTTGAACCATCAATTTGTCAGTCCAGAGATATTTAACTTTCCCTCTGAGTTGATGTTACCTTCTCTGACGTTGGTGGAGTTTGAGTCAGAACACCAGTTGACGCAGAGCATCTAAAAAATTACTTTGTCACTTTTGGTAGCACCTTATTGAAGACAGTCTAATAATGCAGTTAGGTGAAGCCACCAATTAAAAGAGGATGTCATATGATGTGACGCATTTTGAAAATGAGATATGGTGAGCTTTGAACCATGACTGCGGGGATTCAGAGACAGCTGACTGACCCAGTGAGCTAATGCTGCCTCTCTTTGACGTCCCTGCAGTTTGAATCAATAAAATGACATAGGCCAAACTGAAGCACATTAGTCAGAATGGTATTTTTGGTTTTGGACATGATGGTCAAGTTATTGATACAGTGGAAGTGAATTAGGTTCCAAACACTTCAGTGGATTTTATAAGTCAGAAACCACACATCAGAACAAGCTTATATTGCATAGTAATACCACTACAATAATACTGACTGATAAAACAGCATCAGTCAATAAATCCGAGGTTGATCAGGATGCCATTTAGAGGATTTTCAGTTTGAAATGGAGAGGTCCAAGCACCTTGCAGTGGGTCACTGGAACACATTCGGCTTGATGGATAGGATCACAATGCATCTGCAAGAACCACTGCCCCCATACACACTTGTGCTCAGTGTTGTCTGTTTGTGGTCAGATCACCTAAGATGAACCAAACCATGTGTGAACAGGGTACCAGAGATCTTATTCTTGAGGATGAACAAACTATTTAAAAAAAAAAAAAATGTAAAAATGCCATTGGCTTGTGCTCTTTTTTGTTCTCTTGACCCATCAGACACAATGTGAAACTGATGTATATATTTTTTTTTTTAAACAGGTAAACATAATGGAGCTGCAAACAGAGAAAAGGTTCCACAACTTGACCCATGAACAACTCCAGGCTCTGGACAAGGTCCTGACTGAGGTGATACCCATCCATGGGAGAGGCAATTTCCCCACATTGGAGGTGAGAGCCAAAGATATTATTCGGGTGGTGAAGGACCGGCTGATTGAAAGAGACATCCAAGTCAAGGACATCCGCCTTAACGGTGCAACTGCCAGCCATGTGATGGTGAGGGATAATGGCATGGGCTACAGAGACCTGGACATCATTTTTGGAGTGGAGCTGCCCAGGCAGGAGGACTTCCAGGTGATTAAGGAGGTGGTGCTGGGCAGCCTACGAGACCTTCTCCCCTGTGGAGTTAACAGACGCAAAATTACCTGCCTGACCATGAAGGAGGCCTATGTACAAAAGATGGTCAAGGTTTTCAACGAGCACGACAGGTGGAGCCTAATCTCGCTGTCTAACAACAGAGCTAAAACTGTGGGGCTGAGATTTGTTAGTTCACTTCGACGGCAGTTTGAGTTCAGCGTGGACTCCTTCCAGATCATTCTGGATCGTATGCTGGAGTCATACTGGGAGAGTGACAGGAAAAATGGAGGAAAATTCATGCTGAACAATGAGAATTTGTCAAACCTAGAGAGTGGGGAGGAGAAAAAAGAACAACAGCAGCCCACCACTTTGCAGAATCTTGAAGAGGACATTGAGAAAGACTCAGTAATTGCAAGCAGCACTAAAAGTCCCTGCCAGAGTGAAGAAGTTACTGTGCCTGGGAAAGACCTTTCACATCCTGAAGTTGAGCATGAAAATGGAAAACACGAGGCACAACAAGTGTTGGAAATCGAGAGTGCCGGCTTACATTTACCGTCTTTGCAGGATGAAGAGGAAGTGGACGGCATAGAGGATGTTCACTTGGAGGAGGACATTATGTTTGAGATATGTGAAGAAAACGTGGAAGAAAAAGAACAATTTCATGGAAGAGATTACCCTTCAGTTTCATCCCCTAAAACCCTACTTGCAGAAGTCAGGGATCCGTTGGTGACAAATACATGTTTAAAGCTACAAAGTGATGAGGAGGAATTATCTGAGTCACAAGCTTGCAATCCATCATCCACAGTGCTCCCAGAAAAATCAGCCCCACCAGAAATAGTCCAATGTGAAGAAATGACGCAATTCACTGTGGACACAGTAATCCACAGGACTGACAGTACTTCAGGACTGCAAGATTCACGCCTTGAATTCGCCTCCCCTCCTCCAGCAAAGAAAACTTGCAGCACATCACATGACATCATACCAGACTATTGCCCCTCACCTAAATTACAAAGAAAAATGTCACGGAAGATGATCAGTAAGCCAACAGCCCCTGAAAAATGGTCTCTGTTAACGGATTTATCAGATCTTACAACACAGCTGTTTCCACCCATAGAAATACCAAAAACAGTTTCACCAAAGCCCCCTTTATCGGACAGTGCACAAACGCATTGCTGCAGTCAACCAAGCCCCACGCCCAAAGCCTCTGAGGGTGCAGAAACTCTCACAGTTCCCGCGTGCAGTTCAACAGTCGTTCCTCAAAATGCAAACTGCTCAACACAGACTGTAGAACAAATTGTGAAGCCAAAACAGTCAAAAAAGCCTCCTGATTCAAAGACTGAAAGCCAGTCCTGCACGGCAGATGTTCAGCCTGCGCTCGCTGACAAAAAAACAGGGCAAACAGTCAAGGACCCAAACATCGAAGGGTCAGGAAGTCTGATGAAGGAAGGAGGGAAGTCTGCCATCACCGTTGAAGCAGAGTGCATGTATGGAGACTTTGAACAGGCAATAGAGCACCTTCGCCTCCGCCTCATTGCCACCCACAATCCCGAGGAGATCCGAGGAGGGGGCCTGCTGAAGTACAGCGACCTGCTGGTGAGGAACTTCAGGCCGGCCAGCGAGACGGAGATCAAGTCCTTGGAGCGATACATGTGCTCCCGCTTCTTCATCGACTTCCCCGATGTAAGCGAGCAGCAGCGCAAGATCGAGACCTACCTGCAGTGCCACTTTATCGGCAACGAGGAGACAAGCAAGTACGACTACCTGATGACCCTGCGGCGTGTGATAGACGAGAGCACGGTGTGTCTGATGGGACACGAGAGGAGACAGACCCTCAATATGATCACCGTCCTGGCTCTGCGGGTGCTGGGCGAGCAGAACGCCATCCCAAACACTGCCAACGTCACCTGCTTCTACCAGCCGGCGCCGTACATGACAGACCCCGTTTTCAACAGCTACTTCATCGCCCAGGCCCAGCCCCCGCCTCCGCCCCCGCTCGTCTACCACCCCTACCCTCTACATGTACACATGCAGACTGGCCTGGTGTAGCTGTGACACGCCCGAGAGCATGTAGGCATTCAGCATGTTGCTCTGTAACACAGAGGCACAAATTGAAGTTTGGAAAGGACAGGCAACCTTGGGCGCAGTGTTGTTACATGCCTTGAAACACCCCTCCCCCTGCCTTCGACATGAGAGACAGAGGTCAGGATGGTGAGGGCTTTTGATAAGAGGCCAGCATGTCACCGTTTCAAGATGAGGACTTTTGAACAGGAACGAAAAGGTAACTGCCCACTTTCAGCAAGCTGCAAGACAGAATTTAATCGAAGCAGAGGGATTTTGTTAACTGTTGATTCAGCTAAGTTTTGGCAGGGCTCAACTACTCTGCACTGGTTACCCTCCCGTGTCAAGGAGCGTACTGAGATGAGATAATTCACTATGGATATTAGATAAACATCTAATTTACAAAAACACCATCTATGAAAACCTATTGGCAACAAAAATCTTTATTTGGACAGAGTTTCAGTAAGGCTAGTATGTAGGCTTCTTAGGGGTTCTAACCTTCTATAGTTGTATTGTGATTTCTCTACGGAGTGAATTTCAGTGTATCTGTTGTATAGAAATAGGGCACGGTTTACTGAAGTCATTAATTAGTAAAAGTCACCATGGTGTTTGTGTCCCACGTTCTGTAAATGTGAATGTAAACGACTCATTTCCTAAGTTTTAAAGAAGAGATCTAAGAGCTCAACTGCAAGATGTCATCAGCAAACAAGAACCGGAGCTGCTCTGTTTGACAATCAATACCAGGTTTTATGGACTCGAAGAACGTTTTGGGGCGAGCTTTTATGTTGTAATTATTTTTATTATCGTACTTAAAGTCACGAACCCAAAGTCGTGCCCACATGATAATAGCATCATGAATGTCTCTTTACAGAATGGCTTTTTCCTCTGAGTGGTCTTACACATTTCCAATAGGTTAAACAGATCTTTCCCTGTGTATTAAGTGGTGACGGTTATTTGTTGTAGTAAATGTCAGTTCTGTGGGGGATATGCCTGCCTCTGTGTGCAAAAATCTTACTGAACATATCATGTAGTTAAGCAGTGTCCAGCGCAGAGTACAGCAGTTATTGCACTGTGCCTCTATGTGTTTGTTCATTGTGTATGCGTACATATACTTGGAATAAAAAACAAGCAAAAAAACTAAAAACTAAAAAAAAAACTAAAAACTAAAAAACAAAAGAGGATTTCAGCACAGGTTAGGATATGCAGGCTGTTTACGCTAAATCTGAGACTGAAGCACAATGTAAATGCACATAGCTTTTGTTGATTAGTGAGAATGTTTCTGACATGTTTGTAACACTTGAACATTGAAGACATCTACAATACTGTGTGCACTAGTGCCCTACATGTAGCTTCACATTAGTAAGGATTGTATCTATCTTGACTCTTAGTATTGTGTGTCGTTAAGGACCCGTTGCGACAGTAGAGAAAGTATTCCTGTTTATGATATCTAGTTTGTTGTGTTATTGTGATAATAAACGGAACACATCTGCCCTTCGTCTGGAGTCTTCCCTTTCACACAGGATGAGGTTGCTGTGATGTACACGTGTGGAAAACATGTGACTCATGCTTCAACTAGTAACACTTTACAAAAAGAGTACAACAATTAGCGTTAGTTAATGCCGTAATAAACATTAAGTAACAGTTAACGAACCGTTAACTAATGTGTCTAAGAATCATGTACTAATGCTGTTCATGCTAAGGTATTAATTTATATGTTATTTAAGGGTTATTGTAGATATTATTAACATTAGTAAATGCCATAATAATCATTAACTAACAGTTAATTAACCATTACGGCATTAACAAACGTTAACTAACGTTAATTGTTGTACTCTTGTTGTAAAGTGTTACAACTTTGAGAGATGCTGACCAACAACAACAGCAGGCGTTAATCCCATCCTAAAAGCTCCCTGGAAAGTGATCATGGTCTTTTCTAACATTTTTTTCAAGTAAGGTTAGCATAACATTTATATATTTGTGTTGTATGTAGGCTACAAGGTGAGAGTTATTTGTAAAACTGTATCCATAACGTTGTCAATAAACTGCAAGAAGGGTCATAACAACATTTGATATTGCAGAGACTTTTTTTGGAGGATGTCAGTCTGGCCCAGTTTGGTGACATCACGCTCCTTCCCTGAGGCCGTTTTTTTGGCTCGTACACAGTATCTCAAAATTTATTGGGCCTATGAGCCTACCATAAAATTTGATCAGTACATTCATGCTGTCAAGAGGATGCAAGCTTATTAGTTTGGTGACCTCATGACCTTTCCTGTGGCGCCAACCTTAGGCCTCATGATATTTGGTCAGGGTAGGTTTTTTTTTTTTTGCAAAGGAGCCTAGAAAATTACTGGGTATTGAAATTTGCCCTGCTGTTGACATCATTTTATTTAGCAAATCTGTTACAAAAGAGTTTAAACATCCAATAGAAGAGAAGATCAATTTCACTGGTTTCTCTGGTTATATACATGCAACATGATAAACACAATTTGATCTTGTTTGAATGGCTAAATTATCAAAAATTAGTCCCTTTCGCTTGCCCTGACTGTACAACTCCAGTAAACACATCACAGCTGGACTTGGCCCTGATTGGCTGCCCTCATTAAAGAATTAATGTCCAATCAGGTGGGTCGGCAGCATCTGAACCAGAGAGGCTCCACTCATCATTTTAATGAGTTGAAGCCTGCTTTGCCGGGTCAACCTGTAGGTCCACCCCCACCTTGGTCATGAATACTGACGAGAGTCATTACGAGGCTGTGCAGACCGAGTTGAACTCATTTGCAAACCAGTGTACTGCCAATTTGGATGCTTTTAGTGAAAAAAAAAAAAAAAAAAAACAAGCACAGCTCTTATAGACTGTAACTCTGCAAGTCATATTCCTTAGAAAACCCCTACTTAAAAGACATCCTCTACATGCAGATTTACAGGAGCAGACTTTACTTGTCTTTGCCCACTTAACATCCACATATATCTAACTCTACTCTGTGCCATCTTCGCAATATGGCACAGACGTAAAAAGTGATGCCATCAAATCTGGAAGCTGCAGTGTTGTTTATACACCTCGTCCATTGGCCCGTTTTGAATCACAGGACCTTCAGCATCACTGCAGTTTCAGTTTCTAGGTGTGGTGGAGTGTGGTGCGTCAGAGCTCAGCCTTGTTTGTTGCATGTCTGACTCACCTCAGCCTTCAGTGCATTCGAGTGATGAGGGAGTTGCCAGTATCTGAGTCTGGTTCACCTCTTAATAAACATCGCTGCCCTAACTGTTCACGGCCGATGCACAGGCAGTCGTCAAAATAACCTCCGGTGGTGTTTTCAAGTCCGAGATTGTTCTGAAACATTACATCTTTGCAAAAATCCCCCCCACTTCTGTAGAGATCTGACCTACGCTGCATCTTTATGACACATCACTAATCTTTGGAGGCACAGCTACAGATGACTCATCATGTGAGCGATAAGCTTGCAGAAAATGCTAAATTTTGAGGAATAAAGGGAAGACTGACCAGTGTGTTGATGGCTAACCTTACAGTGGTGTGTTGGCGTAACACTCACAGGAATCATGCTGCACAAACAAACATCAAAGTGCTGGGAAGAAATGTAAACAGCAACAGTTCCACCTCCTGAGAGAAGAATGAGATCAAATGTAGATATTTGCTCCTGTGGACAATGTTTTGAAATTAAATTTGGGTGACCAAAAAAAAGCACAACTGAGGGATTCCATCTTTGGAGAAATCCACTTCTTTATTTAAAAAACACATACAATCAAAACATTGTGTAAAAAAAGACAGTCACATAAGCTTATTCCACCTAGAATGTTATTGTTGTATTTGCCATCCACTAATCTGATGCTTAGAGGCAAGCCTAAGAGCCATCTACTGTATGAAAATAATAAAGTTTACAAAATATGAATCATAAGTCTTCGCACAACCAGAATAATTTCAAAACATCAGTTAATGCTGCCTCTCTGAGCAAATGAAAGACTTTGATTTTTGTTAATCTCTGAGACCCTGACCCCTAACCAAACTTCATCTTCAGCCAGAAAAGAGAAAAAATAAACCCCCTGGGGCACCTCTTGTGATTTAGGTGCCCTCAGGGTCAGCGATGAGGAGAATTTTTTCAACTTACGCACCATGTTTTGAATTGAGCATTGTTGGGCACTTTTGCTGATATATCGACCGGTTTTTTTTTCCCTACCGAGCAGACTGGTCTCACCAACTGCCATCCAACCAAACAGTCCTTCTGTGCAAGCGTTAAGTAAACAACTACGGTTATAAACAGACACGAGATGAAGAACACCTTATAGTGAATGTAAGTGAGCCCTGGCTTGCAAGGCAGCAACAAAGACAGATCGGGTCATAATCAGTGATTTAGTATGTAGAGCCCCACCATGTCTTAGACACTGTGGCACAGACAGATCACCTGATGCCAGTGTTATCATGGCAAAGGCCACTCTGTACACTTTCTTCACCTGTGGAGCGCTCCATCTATCTATTGCTGATCCAAGCTAACAGCACGGTTTGATCAGTGATGCTCAAAGCAAAAGAAAAAAATGCCACAACATGAAACATGATCACTCAGTTCACATTAGCCCAAGAAAAGCATGAATACCAGTACCAATCAGACGAGGCTTTGTTTGAAATTATAGCACTATTATGTATGGGGTGTAAGAGGGTTCTTTTAAGATCCTGTTTGATTTTTTTTTTTTCTTTCTTACAAAAACAAGACTGGATCAAAAGTGTGCTGGCACAGTTCAAACATTGTTTACACAATAAGCATGAAAAAGTCTTGTTTCTCTTTCTCTAATATCTTTATTCCTCAGCTGCCACATGGAGTAGATAATGTGCAAATATTTCCTTTTCCTCATCATTATCACTGAAGAAATAGTTTTTAAGTTATGGGAAAACTATAGTACAATGGAAAAATAAATATTTCTGCAGAAGGGAGTTGGCCAGGGACCTTAATGTTTTTGAACATGCTGAGTAGAGACGGTGCCACGAATGCAACTGTATTTGTGGGCATCCGAGATCTGATCCATCATGGAGCATGATGGTACAAAAATGATCAATTGCCTTTTAAGCCTCAAACAGAAGAAGAAAATCAACACTTTTGCCTCTAAAAAAGCAGTTAATTCTATCTAAAGGACAAAGAATGAAGGGCCAAACTGTCCAGTTCAGTCTGCTTCTATGAAAACAGTGTCGACACAACTACAAGGAAGTGAGGAAGGGAGAACATTAACATTCACTGGCCAAGGACCTCACATTGCCAGGTATAAAGGATGTAGGATTTGGGATACTACCATGGAAGTGTGTCCTATTCACCCAAGTCACCTTGCTTACTCGGTATTGCTAGTCCCAAACTACGCTCGACTCAACTTTACCCACAGATAGAGCGGTCCTCTGACCAAACCCAGATGCCTGTCCCGAAAAAAGACAACATAAATGGTGTGAGCGTATGGTTCACCTCTGAAAACTAAGGCCTGTGGTAGCTGAAAACAGAGCAAATACCAAAAAACGTTGACATCAGTGACCTTATGTGATTCTGTATGCAAGCTGGGTGATTTTTTTGTGTGTGTATGTGTGTGAAGTATACACTATGAAAAAAAAAAAAAACAACCATCACACTCCTTGAGAAATTAAACATGAGCACCATTTTTTTGGCATCTCCGAACCTTTCTTTGGTGACCAGGAGTAAGAAAGTTATGGGAGAGAGGTGGGAAAGAGAGGATATAGTGTCGGACATGAAAAACACAAAGGACGAGGAGGAGAAGCGCAGTCCCGTGTCTAAGGCTCCTCAAGAGAGCAGTAAGGCGCAGGTGAGTTAGTTGAGTTGGAGAGGGTCCGTGTTGAACAGTAGCTCTGTAGACCAGGGAAAAGAGATTCCTTGGCAACATTTCTTGAGCACCAGCTGTCAGTCTGAGAGTCATGAGCAGTCTCAGATAAAAAGAAAATCCTATATATATGTATATATATATAAAAACAAAGAAAACAAAACAAAAAAAAAATCCCTGCAGTATTACTCATGTCTAGACACCAGTTTTTTTTTTTTTTTGAGGGAAGGGCATTGAGGTTTGATAAGGGCCAACATGTCAGTGATTCCAGCCCATGAGGTGGCTGACGCGGGCTTTCTCAGTCATACGGCGTACCCGTCCTGAGCGGGACATGCCCAGATTGAGGGGGTCCTCCTTTGACCCATGGCCATCATCCTCTGACTCGTCCTTGTACAGAACTGTCCTGCGGCCCTGGTTTCGCGTGTTAACCCGCCCCGACTTGCACTGGTTACGCCTCAGACTGTTCGTTGTTGTTGTTGCTGCTGCTGCTGCTGCTGCTGCTGCCGCCGCCCCTCTCTGGACCTGATCTGAGTCATCGTCCTCCTCCTCCTCCTCTTCCGGCTCCTCCTCTTCAGGCTCCTCCTCCTCCTCTTCCTCTTCATCCTCCTCTTCATCTCCGACATCCTCTTGTTGTTGCTGCTGCTGCTCCACCTCTTCGTCCTCCTCCTCCTCTTCCTCCTCCTCCTCCTCCTCCTCCTCATCCTCCTCTTCCTCTTCCGGCGGCTGCACTCGTGCTCTTTTAGGTCTCTGTGTGACGTCCTCTCCTCCTTTACGTCTCCTTTTCCCTGAGGCTGCGACCTTACCCTTGGCCAGGAGGCGGACTGATAGGCAAGGGGCTTTGCTGTAGTCGTGATCGCCCCCTTCCACGTACTTCTCCATCTCTGACTCAGAGCTGTTCTCGCTGTCGGAGGATGAAGAGGAAGAGGAAGATGAGGATGACGAGGACATTGAGGATGACTCCGATGAAGAGCTGTTGGATCCAGACCGCTGCTCATCATTAGATGGTGGCGCCCCCCGCCTGTGGCTCTGTCTAGACCCATTGGTCAGAGGCAAGTTACGCTGGTGCCCTGGTGCAACAAAAAAAAAAAAAAAAAACTGTTAGTTTCTGTTTCACAACGGCAACATCACATTCAGCTGTCCTGCTGTTCGTGCTAAACAATACATGAGATCCTTCTGAAATAAAATCATTACAGTTTACTGCTGAGGATGCTGACTGGCCTGACTATTTGGTGGCTGTCAATGCCGCTCTGGTTGGAGTGTGCCCAGATGGTTATGTGGGTCAAAAGTGATCCTGCGAGATCAGATGTCTGTGCGAGGTTAAAGGTGTGTAGCTTGTTGATACCTGTCTTCTTCACTGGTGTAGCTTGGCTGCGGGTGACCCGACGTGGCCCTTGGCTCCTGTTCGCACCACTCGTCCCTGAACTGGAGGAGGAGGGCTGGCTGTCCTCGTCCACTGCTACACTGCTGCTTTGTGGAGCTGAAACAACACCAACAGTACAGCGCTGACTACCAATGCAGAAATTCACAGCAAAGCCCTGAACAACACAGAGAGCCATAAAACACACTAAGACACAACAATGCAGTCGTACCCTGATATGGCCTGTGAGAACGACTCTTCGATGAGGTCTGGGATTTTTTTGGCTTTGACATCTTCCCTGACTTGTGCTTCCCTTTAGAGCTGAGAGAAGAGACAATGAAACGTTATTTTCAGAGGGATTCATATATGAATACAATGTGAGCACTGGAAGCAGATAAGCTGATAAAGTGTGGGGCTGAGTGGAGGCAGGGCTCTAGTGGATTGTGATCGAGGCCTGGCACCTGGGGGAGGGACTGGTGGGAGAAGAGCTGCCTCCGCTGTGCAGCCTCTTCCTGTAACTGAGTCTCTGGCGAGTCCGCCGCTGATGCTGAAGGGCCGACTTAAAGTCTGAGATGATGGAGATGATTTGTCTTTCAAAGAAGGATGACAGGCTGAGAGTCATACTGTAGATCTAAAAAAACAAAAACAAACAGGAAGTTCAAATGAGTGTCATCAAAAAAGACTTCTATCACATTTTACGTGATGAAATTAAATCTTCCTCTCCTAGCCGCTGCATTACCTGTGACTTTTTGTTTGGAGTGTATGCCTTAGAGTTGCTGAAGATGAGGCGGATGTCCTTGGCAAACTCCATAGGGTTCTCATAATTCCCTGCAATTAGCGTCTCTGATACTGTCCCCAGATCCATAGGAGTGTCAATGATGTCTCGATAGTCCTGGATGAAAACAGGGCAGATGTTGAGTAGAAAGGTGATTCGAGGGCAGTACAAGAGGTAGGATTCAGTTTGAGCACTGCTTTAGATTTATAGCCTTTGAGAGACGATTCTAATGTGTTGCTGTAATTTCAAGTCGTGAAGAGGTAACTGCCTTCTGGCATCAGTCGCCTTATAATTTCAAGTAATTCCAGATTGTCTTACCGGGTAAGCAAAGAGATCCACAGGTTGTCTGAATGGCTCAGAGTCTGGACAGACCATCATTCGACGTAGCAGCTCTCGACACTGACCTCGCCACGCTTTCACATCCAACACCACGCCCCGCTTCTTAGAACTGGAGTTGGCCGCCTGGCAGGGAGAGAGCTGCAGATTAGACTTCACGAACAGAGAATGTTCTTTCATTGAAATGCCTGTTCTCAAGTGGGCTTTCGAAGCACTGATCTAAAAATTGCTCCTGGGAGATGCACATCTTTTTCTTTGAAACTGGAAGACGACTATACTGCTCTGGGTTTAATTCATGTGGCACCATGGCCTTTGGCTCCACTCACCCGTTGTCCTGTAGACGTCCCTGGAGTGTCTGAGTCCACATCCACCTCGACTGCCTGCAGAGTAACAGACAAACTCAGATTAGCATTTGAAGCAGCAAGAATAATGCAAAGACAAAACAGCCACTTGAGTGTGAGACATACCTCTCCTCCACTGCTGATCTCAGACCTCAGTTTGCGATACAGATCCAGGATGTCTGTGCAGCTCTGGTCCCTGGAGGAGACAAACACAGCTGAAATGAAGATCATGGAGGTTACAATATGAGGCAAGACATTCATTTGGCTTGCAACTCAGTGGAGTCTTACCCGATGTAGCGAAGGAGGACGTCAGTCACCACCTTAGCAGCAGCCACAATGGGACTCTGGGGTTCGTTGAAAGTGCGGGCGTTGTGCTCAATGTAGCGCACCTCCCACATTAACGCTGAGATCCGCCTAAACAACAGAAAGGCAACACTTGAAACACAAACGTCACAATTTCATGGCTTTGGTACACCGGGTGTTTCATGGTTTAGTGGTGTGAAGAAAAGTACATTGTCGGATGACGTCAGAGTGTTGCTGTAAGGCTGGTGTCTCAAAACATATCTCAAGGAGGAACTGAAAGTTGACATCCCAGTCACTACAACGGATGATTTCACTGCCCAATGTTGTGCTAAATCAGTGAAATCACCCGATGTCATCTCAGGACAGAATTAAACCCGAAGACGGATAAGAGAATAGGGAGGGATTAGGAGCACTGTGTGGGTCCTTAATCAAGGCAAACAGGAATCAGGTGCTCTTTGGAGAGGGTTGGATCAATGGACTATATATATATATTTTTTTAAGTTTGTCTCCTTTGTAAATCAACATGCTGTGTAGAATATGACCGTCAAACTTAAAAAACATCCAAGGTACACTATTTTGTTGAAAAAAAAAAAAAAGAATAAATGTTAAAAAGCCTATTATTATTATTAGATGGCTGAGTCGGATTTAAACACCTGGCTGCTGACCAATGCCTTTCAGCTCCACGAGCCCTCATCAGAGTGCAGGACCCTGACTGACGATCAGGGTCTGACGACTGACGAAAAAAAATATATTTTCCAAAAAACTCAAGGACATTTGGCCCTCTGTCCCACATGGTATGAGGCCCCTGCTGCAAGGTGTGTGCTGTACCTGTAGAAGCGGTTCTCCAGTCGCTTGCGGATAGTGCTGAGGTCAGTGGGGTAGGCCACCGCAGTGCAGTACAGGGGGTAGTCTCGCAGGTCTACTGGCATGGCAAATGCCTTGGCTACATCTATGGACAAACAGAACAAATATCAAACATGTCAAAGATTAGTTTGATCTTTATCACTCCCCTTTACAAACATCCTGGAATTATTTTTTTCTGGTACCTACCCAGTGTGAGAAGGTCGTCAATACCGTGGATGACTCTCTCACAGTCCTCGTCCCGTGTGTGAGCCCCCCACTCCCCTTCTTGAGGGCTGTAGAGAAGGGCCTTCAACTCCTCCTCTGACACTTCCACTCCATCACCAACCTGCTCTGGCAACACAGCTGACGGCACCACACAAATGTGTCAGAAGTTGAAAGGCTATTAGTTCATTGGTGTTCGGTAAATACAAAACGTTGGTAACTAGTGTGGATTTTCCTCCATTAATACTGCATTGCATTTGACCAATACTAGATACTGCAGATACCAAGAAAAGTCTTCATTTTCTGAGGAAAAACTTTATGCTCTAAAAAAAAATTATATAAAATTGAGAATTATTAAAATTAAAATATTACCCATGTTCTAATGTCTGTTAAAGTTAAATTTGACAGCATTTCACCATTTTGCATTTGAAATGTCAGTGCTATCAGGGTAAAAATATCACGTATCAAGAGATTATATTACGCTTCTCAAATTTAGTACACTGAGTACATTTTGTGAAACATAACTTTAGTACTACTGACCTTCTTCAGGAATCAGCTCCATGTCCCAGGGACTCATCTTCTCCCTCTCACCGTTATCCCACCTGGTGAGCAAACATTAGCTCAACGTTATTAAGTTATTTAACTACACTGTGATATAGCATAAACGTTATCTTAAGAGATTACATTTCAGTGGATGAAGATGCTGAATCATTGCAACAGTGAAGTATATGATCGTCTATATCTTATAGAAATAGAACAAATAGAGTATTTGAGATTCATTGAGTCATAATGTTCTTCTGCCAGCTGCACACGCTACAGGGACACAGGTACTTACTTCACTGCGTAGCACTGAAACAGACTGTCTGGATACTCTGGCTGCAGAGGCTGCTGGTCCTCCACAGAACCAAACCACCAAGCGTCATCGATGATGCTGCGGAATCTCATCCCTGGAGGGATTAATGTGGGTTTGGGTTACGATTCCACAAAAGTTCAACTGTGAATCACTTAAGTGTCTGAGTGCAAATCTTCAAGGATGATATACTATCTAATACAATAAACTGATTTGACAGCATACACATTGTTTCTAGTTTAGACAATCAATCAGGAACTGTAGAAGTAGTGGCAAGACTGGGCATCATCAGACGTTGTGATAGAAACTGAGGATGGACTAACCTGGCTGCCAGTTGCACTCTTTTGCTTCGTTGTAAAACTGTTGTAGTACCAGGAAGTCAATGACATCACGCATGTCATGGTACCTGGAGAGAGTGAGAATGGAGAATTGGTGAAATATTCAAGACCTTTCAAATTAACAAATATGAGCAGGAGATTTCAACTACTCATTATCCACGTTGAAAATAATAAAGTACTGATTAAATAATTTTTAAAAAATTCTCACTTTAAGGAGAAAGACTCATTGGTCATTTTCCCTGAGATTGGGTCCAAGAAGGCCAATTTTAGGCAGCAGAGAGTGGGAGGTCCCACCTCATACTTAATCCCAACCACCTTCACTGACTCCTGGTCCTGAGGAGGCAGAAAAAATACACAACGGTATGATGAAGTATAAAAGTTTCTCAAAAAGTAAAATAAACACAAGTAAGAATCTTAATTGTCCAGAAAAATAACAGAGAGAAAACAACTGAAGTGAACAGTCACAGATAAAAATGTACACAAAAGTCATCAGAGAAAAACAATGTTGCTTAAACAAGAGAGTATCAAATGTAAACAGGTTGCCTGAAGTGTGCAATTATGTACTGTATAGCCATATTGGTTGCTTCATGGCCATTTTTACCAAAAATGAAAATGATTTTTTATCTATGCAAATATGTGAGCTTGAATAACTAATTTACTTTTGCATGAGAAGTGGTTTCTCTTCTTTTTTCAAAATATTTTGCATTCAAGATGTCATTTCTGGGGGTGAAATGAAAGTCTGTGACACAAAAGGTCATGATACAAAAATTCAATTTAGTGGGAAAAAATGTCAATAAGACAACTGAGGAGCCAAAGCTGCTACTGTGAGAATATAAGAAAGCCATACAGATAGGGTTATAGATAGGGTTACATGCAGTACCATGTACAATGACACAAGTCAAACTCCAGTTGTCAGGATTTGCACAAATGTATACTTCTCTCGCTCTTCTCTGTCTTCGGGCTTATGTGTGGATGAAATTGGTGTTAGGTTTTATTTGAAACAGTGAAGTTTTTAAATTTACTTTACATAAACCTGTAGTCATTCCATTTAAGGTTTTCACTTTTGTTTTGAGCTCCTTCAGAAAATAAAATAGATTTTTCCCCAGATGTAACAGTGTTCATTCAGATTTTGCTCAGTAGGTTCACAACATCAGACCATGAACCCAGCTTTATATATTTTTAAGGCAGCTAGAAGTGGGTAGCTGAATGCTTTGTTATAAATCTATTGGGAACCCTTTGCCCCTCTCCAAGTAATTCACTTCAAATGAAAATGTGCCTCACCCTGAGGTTGAGCTTGTTCCACGGCTGTTTCTGGGGGTTGATGCTGTAGGCCTTGGCCTTACGCACAGCCCTGACGTAGGCCTGGTGGCCTTGTCTGAAGTAAATGAGCTGCAGGAAGATGAGAAAATAAGCCTGATGATGCAATGCAGTAACATTTTATACAGTTAGGTCGATAAGTATACACTTATATATACACTGACACAATATTCATAATTTTGCCCTTGTACACCACCACAGTGGATTTGAAATGGAGTAATCAAGACGTGACTGAAGTGCAGACTTTCAGCTTTAATTTAAGGGGTTGAACAAAAATATGGCATTAACCGTTTAGGAATTATAGCCAGTTTTATACAGTCTCACCCCAGAGGCTCAAAAGTAATTGGACACTTGACTAAAAAGCAGTTTCATGGCCAGGTGTGGCCTTTTTCACAGTTAAGAAATTAAGAAAATAAAATGGCCTGGAGGTCATACCAAGTGTTTGCCTTTTTAATTTGGTAGCTGTTTATCAGAACCCTCAACATGTGATCCAACGAGGTGTCTATACAGGTGAAGGAGGCCATTATTAGGCTCAAAAGGCAAATAAGATCTATCAGACAGCAACAACTGTAGGAGTAGCCAAAGTAAACTAAAGTAGATGACTGAAAAATTATTTCCCTGGTGAAGAAAAACCCATTCAAAACATCTAGGAAAGTCAGAAACGCTCTGGAGGAGGTAGATGTATCATTGTCCAAATTTTCAAGAAAATAAATACAGAGGGTAGCCAGCAAGGTGCAAACCACTGGTGTCACTCAGGAACAGGAAGGCTAGATTAAACTTTGCAAAAAACATGTAAAAAAAAAAGTCTGGCAAGGCAAAATTACAAATATTGTGTCAATGTCCAAGTACTTATGGATCTAACTGTATGTACAAAAAAACTGGATCTCCGATAAATGAGATGCTGACCAGACAAGATGGGGTTGGGGGTGAATTCACAAAGTTCTGCAGTTAAAGCATCACAAAACAGACAAAAGCATTTTGTGATTCACAACCCATTGGCAGTGGGTGGAAAGTGTACTTACAGCAATTGCAGAAATACTGACATATGGCACCATCACTGTGCACAAATGTTTTAATCAAGCTATCCATTTGCATTTCAGTGAAAAAACAACCACCTTGTATGAAAATGACAACTGTTACAGTGTGTGTGCAAAAATCATCACTACCTGGCACTCGCAAAAGAGGTGGGAATTTGAAGACCCTTCCAAAAACTGCCAGTAATGGAAGTTTAAAAGGATGTGATGTGCACATTTTCAAATCAGTCTGGCAGCTGTGACTGTAATTATATGACAATACACTCATTAGGCTGTTTTACATAAAAGTATAAATTGACAGCTCTCCATAAGTCTCTTGTTTACATGACTAAAGAGCTTGATTATCCAGAGATTAGGAATCTGTATTTTTTTTCTGGAATACAACTTTTGTACTGTCCCACCACTACTAAATTTAACCACACCACTTAATAGCTATAATTCTGGCCTACTTCAATCTCAGTGAACAACATGCCATGTTTCAGATGCTGCTTTTAAGAAACCTTTTTGAAAAGAGAGAACTCATGCACCTGTAGTTTTGTTCACATATACCGCTTTGACTCACTATGTCAGGGGCTGGGGTTGGGGGGGTGGAGTGGGGTGGTGGGAGAAAAGATTAGGAAAGGGGAAAAACTTTGTGAGATAAACTGTTGCGCTGCTTTCCTTATCAATACAATAAAAAATTCAACCCAGTAATTCACTCAAAAAAAGAAGAAACCTAATGATGAGAGTAACAACTGCAACACACATCAGCTTGGAAATTGACTGTGTTACCAAGTCACAGTTAAAAACAGTTTGATATAAGTAAAAGCTCTGAAGGAGCTTGCATACCTATTTTACAATTACTTGTGATTAATTCTACAATTAATATGGGTATCCACAATGGATGAACCATATGCAACTGATAAGTGCTATGAAAATGTGCACCACCTGTTGCCTTTGAATGACTACAGGAATTTAATCACCAGGGAGGGTCAACATATTCAACAGTCAGCTGTGGATGACAGATACTGATGAGAGCCCAGAACACTCATATCACTTCACTTACCTCATCTCCCATCTGTGGAACAAAAGGAGAGCGGCGTGGGATAGTGTCCATTATCCATGATGGGGGCAGCCACTCCTCTGCATCAATTC
This sequence comes from Myripristis murdjan, assembly GCF_902150065.1. Lineage (NCBI taxonomy): Eukaryota > Metazoa > Chordata > Actinopteri > Holocentriformes > Holocentridae > Myripristis > Myripristis murdjan. The sequence goes on from NC_043993.1 coordinate 22,931,283, forward strand.
CAGCCAGGGAGGAGGTGGGTTTCTGAGCACACACAGAGCTTGTTAGAACAGGTAACAAGATTTTTGCTTTACTACAGTGAGGGTAGTGCTGCTGGAAAGCAACACACCTTCCAGGTTCTCAGTCCCAGTGCAGGAGATGTGTGTAATACCAGCTCACCTGTTTAGTCTGTTTGGGCTTCTTCTTCTTTTCACGTTCCCTCCTCTTGGTCTCTGCTCCCTGGGCGTCTGCCTCCCCCTCCTCCTCCTCTGAGCTGCTGTAACCCTGAGGCTGCACTGGCCTCCTGGTTGGTCGCTTAGGAGGCTGGAGGTTGATCCCCGCATCGGCTGTCCAATCAGAATACTCACTGGAAGAGTCGCTGAGAGGGGGAGAGAGATGTTGGTGGATGATATAATACAAGGGCGACACTAACTGCACCTAAAAACACCTGTGAGGGAAAGACATTTACCTGGAGCTGCTGTCACTCTGCCACTGGGCTTCACCACCCGACGAAGCATCGCTGGGCTCCGCCTGTTCTGCTGCCTGTCAACAAATCAGTAGAAAACATCGGTATTGAGAATAAAGGTAATCTGAAGATGCTCAGTTGTTAAATAAACAGCTCCTGCTTTACTAAAACATTTCCACAGTTTTCTAGCTGTGTGCGTCAGTAACAGCATATCAAGGAATATCTTATCTGTTACGATATCTGTTAAACCGCCATATGCAATGTCTTGATAAAATCATTTAACATTAAAACAATACTATGAACAATTTGGAAAATTGGTATTTAATATAATGCAAGGTGAAAATATTCTAGGAAAGAGCATCAAAAACTAAATCAGTTTATTTTCAAGGCATGGACGTCATTTAGACCAGTGTCTCTAGAAAGATAGTGATTCATAATTTGCACCAGGATTTAGTGGTTGAAAACTCTTTGAAATTGGTGCTACATGACCAGACAAAACAGAAGAGTGGGCTGTGGTATTCCCTTTCGCTCAAAAGATAGAAAAACTACAACAACAAACAGGATGCACTGGGCTTGTTGCCTTCCAAGGCAATTAGCCAGTTTCTATATACTGGCTTGCTGGCGTAGGAAAACAGTCTCTTAGACAACGTCAGCTTATTCACAAAAACGTTTTAGTCACAAAGGTGTGGACATGCATTGGTTCCTTGTGCAAGGACTCAAAGAGGAAACAGTGTGCTCTCTTGATCTGACTGTCCAGGGAGGCTGGCACAGGCATACAGAAAATGCAGAAGTACAATCTGTAGTTTGAATAACGGCCCTAGAGCATATCATCCGGCAGGCAAATAAGCAAGAACCTCTGGGTGCAGGCAACATGGAGAGAAACTGTTCGTTTGTACATACCATGTAAAATGTAATGATATAAAGCTGGCTGAAAACTGGCAAAATACTGCTTTAAGCTACATTACACCATCAGTAAATGCACAGCACTTTAAAATTCTGGCACAAACACCAGTGACTAAGTGAATGTGAATAGGACAGTCCCATATGCTATTCACATTGACTTAGTGATCAGTGACCCTATATTATAGAGCTCAATTCAGACCTTGATTTGCCCTGCAAGAGGCAAACCTGAGGTGATGAGTATGCAATTTCAGGTACCTCCACCTTCACACTACATTGAGTGGATTCTAACTCTAACATAACTCCATTTGTTTGCCCTTTCTTCACCAACAAAACCCTGCTAAAAGCTTCAGTGGCATCCTAATGTAAAACAAGATATTTAAATTCAAAGATATCTAATAGGATGTGAACTGTTCAGTTATAATACCCACAGGCAATAACCAGTAACACAAAAATGAACTAACTATGAATTTAACAAAAACAATTTCATTTTATGTTGAATTTTTAACGCAAAGACTGACTCCCACCCTCAACCACATTCACACACAGTCGGAAATTGATACACATGTCCAACTATTAAGAATCGTGAAAAGAGGCAGCATAATCACAGCTCCGAGGGTGGCAGGCCGAGTTAAACTGACACCCTGAGCGTCCAGTGTTTGCACATGGCTGGGGCTCAGATCACTGAGGTGTGCTGTTTTTGAGTGTGATCTGCAGAGCCACATCACACAGCTGACTTCCCTCCAGAGTTACTCGAGGTAACATGTGCTCTTTCCATTCTGGTGACAAGTGCTGCCGTCAGCAAGGACGTGGACAGAGTGTCCGACAGATGTTCTGGGAGTATCTGTTTCTGCAGCTGCACAGAGCAGTTCTTAATGGCAGTGATGCACCAAAGAAAATTTATATCCTTTTGCAAGAGGATGCATGACCAAAGACACTTTCCATCTGATGCAATCCCCTGCTCGCATGAGACCATCAGGGTCCAAATGCGCAAGAATAACATCATGAGATTTGGAAAACACAATGGTCCACGAATATTCAAATTGTATGTGATGCAGAAATGGCTATAAGGTGCTTTTGTTTAAAGTTTTAATGCAGAGTGCTGCAACTGGACGGAGGCTTGTTCAATGGAAAACAGTTCCTGTTAAAAAAAACATTCATGTCACAATATCTAATACATCTCAGTTAATATTCAAAACATTGTGTGGCCAATTCAAATTCACTCTTGGTGTTGTCAACCTTAATCAAAAGACACAAAATGTTACGGCAGTTTGTCAGCAAAATGACATGAAAGAATGGAAAGTCCATGACCTTACTTTCCACCATGGTTGTGGTCAGGAAAAACTTGACAGTCTGAAATATGTGCACAATACTTTGGCACATCGCTGTAGGAATATGGCCTGTGTTCTCGCCAAATCGTCCCAGTTGAAGTCTAAGATTTCAATGCTACCTTGCACACATATTTTCTAACTTGTTGAAGAGCACATGTTCCCCAACGCTTTTCAACTAACACATTTCTCCTATATTATATTTTACAAAGCTACAAGTGCTCAATACATACAATCTAGAAATCATAGTACATTTGTAGATGTAAATTATAGTGAGTTTGACTACTGTCTTCAGAGCAGATATTTTTGGTTATATTTTTTGGTATTTCATGGAAAGGTTGCTGTACTTACATCTCCGTCGCTGTCAGAGTCTGCCTGGCTGTCTGAGTTACGCCGGCTGCTGGGATTTCTTGTCCGGTTCCCGAGGCGGCGGGTTTGAGCTGAGCGGGTCTGATAGGAGTGGCGCCTCTGCTGCTTCTTGTTGGTCGGCCGCAGAGAGCGCATGCGAGTCAGTGGCTCAGTCTGCACTCGGTGAAGAGGAAAAAGTCCAACATGAGTCGAGCAGGAATTAATTGAAAAAAGATACTTCATTACTTATGATTTGTGAAGAAAACTGTGCCAATAAGAATGGTGAGTAGATGGAAAGAACCTTGGGTGTGCTGGTTGTTGGTTTCTTCCTTTTCTCTGCATTGTACAAGGAACACTCCACCTCGCCTTTGGCTTGTCTGCACTCCTCCATTACCCTGGGTAAAAATTGATCATTTACGTCATAAACAAAGGCAATGTACATATTTACTTCCCAACATATCTCTGACCTACTTTGGTAAATGTTCCATGTAATGTAGAGCACAAATTCAAGTATTTTTATTCAAACAAACACTGGGCACATCTATACTTTGGATGAAAGTATAGATGTGCCCTCTGTAGCCTCTATTAGCGTCTACCTCACCTGAACACCCCCTGTGGCACTTCGTTCACCACCACTCTCCGGCTCCAGGCCAGCAGGTCTCTCTCGGTGGCTACTTGACTACGCAAAGCATTATGCTGCATCTGCCACACTCCCTCCACCTGCCCGCTCCTTCTTGGTGCCACAACAGGGGATGATGCCACCTCATCTGCTGCTTGACCGGCTAAAAAAGGAGGCAGAAAACACAGTTCATGATGACTGTAAATGTAACCATCAGACAAAAGAACAATTAAAGCATTACTGGACTCTTTCAGAGACTTATTTCCTTACTATTTTGCATTACTGTGGATTGTTTATCACATTTTGACATAGATGCTATTTCTCTCCGAGTAGTTTTAGATAAGCGTTGGTGGAAGCATCTTGCCTTGGCTTTTCTGTTGCCTTTAACAGGATGAGAGACACACAAGGCATTTCTAGGGATGGGTATCAAGAACCGGTACTGAATTGGTACCGCCTTCTGATGGATCAGTATCGAAATATTGATAATCTCCTTAACAAACTGTGCTGCTATAGGTATTTACGTGACAGTAATTCATCCTAACATAGCTGCCATTTCCAAACTGCAAACTGTGACAAAGTTGCAGCTGTCAGGCAATTATGTTTGACGTTGTGTGTTACATTCAGTGCTCTCCAGTCTCAGTCTCTCTGTCTCAGTCTCTGTGTCTCACTCTGTCTCACTCACACACACACACACACACAGTCTCCTGCTAGCAGAGAGAACTAAACGCTCTGAAGTCTGGGTACATTTTATTTGACATTGTTAATTGCCGTAAGTGCAATGAATAAAAGTGCTAAATTGGAGGAGGGGAGGCAACACGAGCTAAAAAATAAAAACAGCAAATAGCTTAAATCATGCTGGACCTGTCATTTAAAAAAAAAAAAAAAAATCTAAATTCCTCTAATGTACTCTTGTTGTCTCAATTGTTCAGTAAAGAATCTGCATCAAGAGGAATGAACACTGCAAACATTTCTTGTCAGTCTGATGTTGGTAACATTTGACTCTTTTTCCAAGATCCATTGGGCTTCTGCTCAGTCAGAAACACTGAAAAGAGTTTGGTAGAGTGACACAGGCACTCAGCTGAGGTGTGGGCAAGCCAAAACACTGGAGACAACTAAGAAGCAAAGCTGACAGATATGAGGAAAGACATGCATTCCACCTGGGTGTATTGAATCAGGTCAAGGATAGTTTTTTTTGGATATACACTCTACTTTGTATTTTTATAGGTGAGATTAAGCCATTTTGATCACAAAAAATGACTGTTTTTACATAAAACATACCGGCTGCCACCTCAGGCTGTCCCTCTGCATTCTGCTGCTCATTCTGCAGCTGTCTGATGAGATTGTCCAATATGCTTTCTCCGTTTTCTGCCGTCTGCTGGCCGATGACCTGCTCAACCACCTCTCCGTCACCTAGATAAAAAAAGAAGCAGATCTTGCATCAAGCTCTGTGTCAATAATAACTATCAAGTTAAAATTGTACACGTTTGTTTTTAAGGTCGGGTTGCCATGCTTGGTGAATTAAAAAGCAGGTTTTACTGTTAGCCATGTAGCCTAGCTGGGGGACCAGCTGCTCCTCCTTGCAGTTCTCCCTTCCTGGGACCAGCCGCTGGTAGTGAGGAGGGTGGGGATTCCCATCGACATCAACCAGGAAAGGTGGAGGCATGAGATGAGGGGCCTGCTGCGTTTGCTCATCCAGGACGTAGTTATTAGAGTCGCGGATGAGAGGCCGGTAGTCCGTGTGGAAGAACATGTGATCAGGTATCTGGAGAGAATGAAGAATGCATTTGTGTCAATAATGTGCTAATCATAATGTAATAATTTATTGATTCTTGTAGAGAAATTCTCTTTGACTGCCTCCTGCTCACTGACACTAACACTTGAATTCAAGTCCTCTGGTTGAACAACAGCGTCTCCAACTATCAAGCCAACCTTTCAAAGTCTGGCCAGTGGCCAAAACCCCAACAATATTAATTTATAATGATATGAGTGGAGAAAAGAAAGAAATCTTAGCATTTTCAAAGCTGCAACCACTAAGCGCTTAATGAATACACGACTAGCATAAGCAATCGATTATCAGAATTACAATCAATTAATTTTCTGCTGATTGGCTAGTCAGTGAATTCTATTTTGTTCAGCACTTATATGAAGTACATGATCTTCAATCCACAAAGCGTGGTTACCTTCTCATAGGGTTTGCTGCAGCCGAAGCCAAAGATGAGCAAATGGCCATGAGAGTCAGTGCAGGCAAAATGTTGGCCGTCAGCCGAGAACTTGCAGTCAAAAATAGCACCGTGGCCTTGCCCTTCAATCTGAAAAGAAAACAATAAATTCAAATCGTTAGAGCAGATAAAAACAAAAGTGACTTATAGATTGTTTTCATTATTGTGTCATGTGAAAGAAATAAGCCCATCAAGCATGGTATGACACCAGACATTATAGGACAGATGCAGAGTGCAGCACATACATTTCCCAATATAATACAATGCCATTTATGTTGACAACATAAATACATATCATTATCATGTACTGGAATATACAATTGATAAAAAATAAGGCCGATTTTCTTCAAAGTTGGATTAAATCTTACTTCTCATTTACTTTTCAGCTACTGCAAAATTACTTCCTCAAAAGATAGCATCAATCTCCTTAGCCCTAAAGGAGTTGTGTGATTTACACCAAATAAAAACTTGAAAAAAAAAAAAACAATTAAACTGATAGGTTATTTTCACACTTACCATGTTGAAGAAGTTGCGGATCTTGACTCCCTTGGTCAAGTCCCAGATGTAAATGTTGCCATCATGGCCAGCAGAGAGCATGATGCGAGAGTCAAATGGGTGAGCCTCCAGCACAAACACCTCATCATCGTGACCCTTGAAATAGAGAGTAAACAAATGTCAAGGCCAGTGGATTTGTTAAAATGCCGGGGATTTCACAGTAAACAACCCTCCTCCTCTACTCACAGACAACACGTGCAGGAGCTGTCCGGTCAACGAGTTCCACACTTTGAGAAGGTAGTTTGAAACCGCTGTGATGACGGTGCGGTCTGCGCGGTCCCAAGCCACCATGGTCACCACCAGCTTGGTTTTGTCATCCCCGTTGGCAGGAGAACTCCTGGAGGAGAAGGGCAAAAAGTGGGGCCACAGTATGGTTATACCAAGTACTTGTTTTTGGGGCCTTGAAACTTCAGTTTGAAATATCACTGAATATCTGAAGCTTCGGCAGCACTTTGGCAAGGTTTGGTAGCCTCTTAAATTTTACATAATCCTTTTTAAAGGCCTTGTGTTTGAAAGCTGCTATACAAATAAACTTGCCTTGACACCGGGCTACAGCAGCAGCTTCACAAGTGATTCACCAAACTTGTGGAGTTGTGATAAGACATATGTGGCACTAAGCTTTTAGGGAGTCATCATTGGAAATGTTAAAATTATTCCAGACATGAGATCTTTTAACCATTGCTAACAGTAGGCATGAGACATGTAACACCATATTGTGTGTGTATGTGTATGTGTGTGTGTGTGTGTGTGTGTGTCAGGTCTCAGCAGGTAATGTTGAAAGTGAATGTTGATAGTGAAAGCTGTTCTGAAATTTAAACATCTTTGTCTAAGAACTGATTAATATTGATGCATAAACAATTTACTGGGGCTGTACCTGACTCAATATTTCTAGAGTCACCTCATGGCCAGCATTTCAACACAATGATTCGACTCTGGGTTTCCGACAGATGATGCAACTTGTCAAATCATCTGTCACAAGCCCTAGTCATCTGCAGCTCTACTACTTACTAATATTTCTGGGGGTATTTTTGTAGAGGTGATTAAATAAATAAATAGAACCTTTCATAAACACATTTGATCACTGTTTTTGGTGTCAATTTCCATGGAAACCCAAAGCACTGAGGCTTTGGCGCATTCAGATCAGCTTAACACCACTCGACTCACACTACATATTACACACTGGGGGACAGAAGGAACATTTCTCCTCTCTTACCCCGGCAGCCTGGTAGCCATGTCTAATGTGATGCTCTTCCACTCCTGTTGCTGGTAATGCCAGATCCTGGCGGTGCCATCACGACAGCCGCTCACAAACCTTAGACTGTGGAGAAACACACAGACACACACCTGCTTTGAGGCTCTGAAGCTACACTATATTGCCAAAAGTATTCGCTCATCTATCCAAATCATTGAATTCAGGTGTTCCAATCACTTCCATGACCACAGGTGTATAAAATCAAGCACCTAGGCATGCAGACTACTTCTACAAACATTTGTGAAAGAATGGGTCGCTCTCAGGAGCTCAGTGAATTCCAGCATGGTGCTGTAATAGTAATGTAATAGGATGCCACCTGTGCAGTAAGTCCAGTTGTGAAACTTCCTCGCTACTAAATATTCCACAATCAACTGTTAGTGGTACTATAACAACGTAGAAGCGATTGGGAACGACAGCAACTCAGCCATGGAGTGGTAGGCCACATAAAATCACAGAGCGGGGTCAGCGGATGCTGAGACGCACAGTGCGCAGAGGACGCCAACTTTCTGCAGAGTCAATAGCTACAGACCTCCAAACTTCATGTGATCTTCAGATTAGCTCAAGAGCAGTGCGTAGAGAGCTTCATGGAATGGGTTTCCATGGCCGAGCAGCTGCAGCCAAGCCTTACATCACCAAGCACAATGCAAAGCATCGGATGCAATGGTGTAAAGCACACCGCCACTGGACTCTAGAGCAGTGGACACGTGTTCTCTGCAGTGACGAGTCACGCTTCTCCGTCTCGCAATCTGATGGACGAGTCTGGGTTTGGTGGTTGCCAAGAGAACGGTACTTGTCTGACTGCATTGTGCCAAGTGTAAAGTTTGGTGGAGGGGGGATTATGGTGTGGGGTTGTTTTTCGGGAGTTGGGCTCGGCCCCTTAGTTCCAGTGAAAGGAACTCTTAATGCTTCAGCATACAAAGACATTTTGGACAATTTCATGCTCCCAACTTTGTGGGAACAGTTTGGAGATGGCCCTTCCTGTTCCAACATGACTGTGCACCAGTGCACAAAGCAAGGTCCATAAAGACATGGATAAGCGAGTTTGGTGTGGAAGAACTTGACTGGCCTGCACAGAGTCCTGACCTCAACCCGAGAGAACACCTTTGGGATGAATTAGAGCGGAGACTGCAAGCCAGGCCTTCTTGTCCAACATCAGTGTTTGACCTCACAAATGCACTTCTGGAAGAATGGTCAAAAATTCCCATAAACACACTCCTAAACCTTGTGGAAAGCCTTCCTAGAAGAGTTGAAGCTGTTCTAGCTGCAAAGGATGGGCCCACATCATATTAAATCCTATGGTTTAAGAATGGGATGTCACTCATGTTCATATGTGTGTGAAGGCAGCCGAGCGAATACTTTTGGCAATATAGTGTATATAACAAGCAGTTTGGCATTTATGCAAACATCAACATACAAACTCACCTGTCACTGTTATTGCAGAACTGGACTACTACAACTTTATCCTGCAAAAAGAGAAGGAGCACGCACAATATTAAGTACAGATGCAGTGTTTCAAGAAGGATTTAACTGTTAACTGGAAAGCATATTATGCCGCTCCTGTGTTTTGTTATTACCGCATGAGCGTCCATCTCAGAGAGCTTCATGGGAGTCTGAGCACCAAGATAGTAGACCCTGATCACATGATCGGTGCCACCAGTTGCCAGGAACATGCCGCCTATTAACGGTGGACAGAAAATGACCAGAGAGTGGCCAGAGAACATCAAGTATAAGAAAATATTGATTTCCTTTGATTTATAAATCTTAAGTCACACTAACAGCAGTCATTTTTCCCTTCTATAAACATGCCCATGTGACTCAAGTTGAGAGCATTTAATTTCAAAAACAAATGGCTGGGTCAAACAAACACCAAGGGGATTCTGAATTGTTCAGTGATAAAAATCATTCTGATGAGTGAAGCAAGATCCAATAGCTACCAAATCAAAGTCTGCGCCCAATTTTAGGGTCACAAAATAGTATCAAGGCTAGTGTCAGTACTAACAATGAAGCAAGACAACATGCAAACTGTGTAACAAAGTGGGACCACCTACCGCTACTGAAGGAAGAAGTGGAGACTTGAACGCCTGGGCGTGACCGCTCAATGAACTTGACTGGTTGATCACTGAGGGGGATGGAGAAACAGAAAGACTTCTAGTTATCTGCAGGAGAAAAACTTCAACAAAACATATGGGAGAGCCAAAAAAAAAAAAATCTGCACACAACAGCTGTGTCAAATACTTACTTGAACTTCATGCTGAGTGAGTGCCACTGCCAGAAGCACACCATGCCATCTGCACCTGTGGAGGCCAGGTACCGTGTCGTCCCTTTGACTGCGGGACAGAACTGAGGGAGGAGGAGTTTGTGTATATTAGTCATGGACCAATACTGACTCCTGGGAGTTAAATTCAGCATCAGTTTCTTCTATATATGTGCTGCAACAGACCAGTACCTAAACTGATGTTAGGTGTTACTGATACCTATATGAAATTTTAAGCTTTTCATCTTTCAGTTAGAGATGTTTCAGACCAATGAAAAGACACTTTTCATATAATATTTTGTCTGAAAATATAAAAAACCATCTGTGCAATGGATAATTGTAGCTAGCCCTTAAAAGCAGGCTGACTCATGCAGATCAGTTGACATCCCCCTTATGTCACACACACACACAGGTGTATCATTAGTGAGATTAGTCTGCACTGGAAGAATCTGGGCTACCTCACATCATGAGCGCAGAGAAGTTCATTTCTTTTCACTCCATTCATTAACGTGTCAGGGCATGAATCTCACCTGTATGGAGGTGATGGAAGCAGCGTGGCCCTGTAGGACAGTGATTGGAGCACAGGTACGCAGACACCACAGTCTGATGACCTTGTCACAGCTGGCTGAGGCAATGAGAGTGTTCTCGTGGTTGACGGCCATGTCGGAGATCTCTGCTGCGTGACCGCGTAGTGTGGCAAGGAGCCGACCATCATCAGTGGCCCAGATTTTCACCAAGCAGTCATCAGAACCCTGAAGAGACATCAGCCAGAGTCAAATGAGACAGTCGCTGGGTTTCCAGCCAAGTGCTTTCATTAATTTAACCTGTACTTCACCTTAGAGTTGTGATGTATTGAAAGGCTGAGCAGAACCATCACATTTCAATTAAACATCCCTAAAGAGTAACTAACACACTTTCAAGTTGCAAAGTGATAAGCAGTCAGTAAATACAACACAGGTCATCTTGTCATTTGAGCGCTGGTGTGGTGGTACCATATTTAGTTTCCTAAACCTGGCTCAGCTCACCCTCCAGTGAACTGAGCCAATGAGCAGCAGTGTTCAGACTGAGATGTGTTCAAGGGCATCCTGGGCTATAACACTGTAAAAACATCCCATCTTGTTCCTCTTCCTCTTCTTCTTGACAGTAAAGAACATAACTGGCATTTTGCAATATTTTAAAAGTTTGCTTCAAACTAGCCTCATCAGCTGGATGGAAAGATTTCGAGGGAGAAAGCTTAGACCAAAGTTTTGCTGCCACACTGCGTCCGACACACAGAACAGCCCTTACCGTAAATATCCGCCGGCCGGTTCGGTCAAAGGCTACACAGTAAACTGAGGAAAGGTGGCCCAGGATGCGTTTGTGTATCTTCATGTGTTGGTAGGTGGAAGACGGCAAGGCCTGGCCGAATCGGGCTGTGCCTGTGGCCTGGCGAGCGCCCATGATGGACACTTGATGTCAGAAATAAAAGAGGACAGTTAGTAGAGGCAAGACACTGCTTCACTGGTCTCAGCACTGTTGTCTTGATTAGTGGCTACTGGGTAAAATAAGTTTCACACACCAACGCTGGGAGGGATGTTGACTGGAGGTTCTGGCGGACGGCCCCGGTGGAGGGCAGCAACAGCCGAACCACTGCATACTTTGTGGCTACAACCTATAGAGCATAGGTGGTGGATTAAGACACATTAAGATTGTTTTTTTTTTTTTTCTGGAGGCAAACAAAAATAAGAAACCACATAAAAATACAAAACATTAAAACACCAACAGTACTGGTATTTGCATTGCCAACACAAGAAAGACAGAAAAGAGCTTGAAATGCTGACTTTTGGTGGTTCGGAGCAAAGACTGTCTTCCCAACCCAAGGAGGGTGTGGACCCCAGGGACGCTAGGTGGGATCTCCTTCTCGATGAGTGGGCCGATCCGCTGACAAACACGGAGCAGATAGTCTGCAGGAATGTGCTGGTTCACAAACACCTGCACAAATCACAGAGAACAGGCGTTTATGTCCGTCTGAATTCAAAAAACCAAAGAGGGTTGACACGACTCTATACAGACACCCAATAAAATAAAAAGTCAATAATGTGCTAGCGTCATATCAATACTTAACACTGCTCGTTTGTAACTCAGAGTTCAAACTTGTAGATGCACTATGTAATTTTTTTTCTTTAAAGCTCGATTGTCTATCCGCATTCGCAAGAAGATAGAAGTCTGCAACTTGGTGAAAGAGCTCTCTAAACCTACCTCTGCACTGAAATAGTCCAATAATTAAACTTGGGATATAGGTTTTTGAACAAAAATCAAAATCAAAAATCATATTTTTGGTAAAGCAGACCAAATCAATATGTGATATGTACTCCACTGGTATGTCAGCTACAATCTATAAAAACAAGCAATCCGTGTTTTGCATATTATTGCTTTGTTTTTCTCTTGGGGATGGGTTGTTTTTATTTTGGGGTATACTTGCTCATGTGTTAGCAAGTGTAAAATATATCACAGCGAATTCATAATACATTACTTATTAGAGCGAGAGAAAGAGAAAGAGCAAGCGAGAGAGAGAGAGAGAGAGAGAGAGAGAGAGAGAGAGAGAGAGAGAGAGAGAGAGAGAGAGAGACGCTCACAGCCAATCAAAAGCCTCTCTCACTATTCTTCCGGTTCTCTCAAAACCAAACTGTGATTTCATTGGCCGCCTTGGGAAATTGACGCCTGTCACGGCCTCACTCGGCCTATCACCGGCGGTCCTGGTTTAACCCCGCCTCCTGCTACACCACACAATAGCTAAGCCTGGATATAGCCATTTATCAATAGGCCTACATGATATATAAATTAATAAACGATCACTAATACCGTCAACGCGCGGATTCCCTGAATAAATCAACAAACGTATTCCAAATACATCGACATCCGCTGATTAACATCTGCGCATAAATAAATAAAAGTTACCAAATTCGTTTGACAATAAAAAAGTTAATTATGCCAATTTACACTCACCCAGTCTTGGAAGGTCCGGTTGTATTTCTTCCCGTCCCAACTCCATCGTTTAGGAATCAACTAAGTTAAGAGACACTCGGTGAGAAATGATAGGGAAATGTACGAGCGGCTCAGCTGTTTTTCCCCCCCGCACAGAAACACACTCCTAATCCGAGCCCGAAAACCAGAGAAAGTGGCCCGGCACCAACTGCGGAAACACCACAACCAAATAAAAACACAAACCCCAAATCGAGGACAAGCTTTAAACACCTACCTCATACTCCTCCAGCTCCTCGACTAGAATCTAGGAACACACACACATACAGACACACACACACCGTGTTAGTTGTTAGCACCAGCTACTTTAAAACAATTTACACCGCCGACTTGTGTTAATTTGACACTGTTGTTGGGTGTTACCTGTGCTGATTTTTTACAGGGTCCAGACTGCAGAAATCTGGCAATGAGGTAATACAGTTCTGAAATTAAGAAGAGATGTTATTAGCGGGGCGACTAACGTTACTATTCAGCCATGCTAACGCTAGCTAGCGCTCGGGGTTAGCTGGCTAACTGATAATGCAGCCGCAAATTATGTAAATACCGAGGAGAGAGAGAGAGAGAGAGAGGTTTGTCGACACTCACCAGCTTCGATTTGTGAACACTGTTCTTTTGCCATCACTTGATAAGAGCGGCGACATTAAGACACACTGCTGCTTTAGCTCGCTCGTTAGCCGGCTAGCTAACGGTAGCTAGGTTGTGTTTTAGCTAACAAGCTAGTGAATGGCCTCCTCCTTTCTCAAGTTGTCCCTGACCACCTGGTGCTTTGTGTTGACGTCAGCGCCCCCTGGTGGACCGACGCAGCAAGGCAGTGAGCCGCCCGGCTCGTAAATATCCGAGGTTACGCCGGGAAGTTCAACCTCAGCGACCCGGCCACCGTCTGGACTGACCCTTCTCCCGGTGCGATATGAAATGAAACTACATTATTAGTTTTATTATATTAGGAGAATTAGATGAAGGAGAGGAATGACCTTTCTCCAAGTGAATATAGGGAAAGGAACATGCTACATTATTATTGTTATCATCATTATTATTATATATCAGACGAATTAGACGAAAAAAAAAGGAAATGACCACTCTCCTAGTGAATATAGTTAAATGAACCCAACTATATTTTTTTCTTTTTCTGCTTCTTCTTCTCCTTATCCTCCTTCTTCTCCTTATCCTTCTTTTCCTTCTTCTTATCCTCCTCCTCCTTTTCCTTCTTCTTTTTCTGCTCCTTGTTCTTCTCTTTCTCCTCCTTGTTCTTCTCCTTTTTCCCTCCTTGTTCTTTTCCTTCTCCTTCTCCTCCTCGTTCTCCCTTTTCTCCTCCTTGTTGTTGCTGTTGTTGTTGTTGTTGTTCTTCTTCTTCTTCTTCTTCTTCTTCTTCTTCTTCTTTTTCTTCTTCTTCTTCTTCTTCTTCTTCTCCTTCTTCTTCTTCCTGCATATCAGCATTAGAAATACTTAATTGATCCCCAGAGGGAAATTGGGGCAGTTGCATTTGCTCAAATTTTCACGAGAAGATTGAAATGATAAGAAACAGAAAAAGAAATAAGAATTATAAAAATATGTGCCTTAGATTTTTTTTTTTTTTTTTTTTTTTTTTTTTTTTTTTTAAGTATGTGCATTATGTATATACTGGTGAATTAATTCTTGTGCATCAATTGTCCTTGTAAAAATATGTATTATGTCTAAATATGTGCACTAATCCTAAAACATATTACAACAATAAATACAGAAATAATAAAATTGAGCACATGTAAGAAAGTCTACCTATATACACCACATACACACAGGGGTATTACGCTGTTGAATTGCTGTCAGGTCCTACAGGTGTGAATTATTGCACAGCTAAATGGCTAAATCAGCTGGTAATTATTTAAATAGGTGAATTAGATTCTGTCATGTAATTGTGAAGAAAGAGATTACTCACTTTGTAAGGGACATTTCCCTTCACCTTTATGGTATTTTGTCTTGTATGTAAATAAAATTAATGACAAAACCATGTATCATGATCTAAGTGTTACTTTTCCAAAAAAAGAAGTCAGTTCCCACACACACACATTTCCCCGTTCACCTCGGCATTGATTTATTTCAGGGAGTCAGTTAACATTTCGGTCACAAGAATCTCTGTCAAGACAGAGCAGCCACCTACTGACATAGTTTTGAAGTATAATCCATAATTGCAAAACATGCCACAGCTGTGTCGGAGGTGTGTCCATGATTCCAGACAAATTAGTCACTCAGGAGTCATTCACCTGGAAATAGAAAAAAGAAAAAGAGAACAAAACACAGCATCCACTTAATATACATGCAAAAAGTCTTTTTGATGCAGCCAAAAAGCATCAGGTCCATGTTAGTGGTATATATATACAAGATGTGGGCCAAGTCTATACAAATGCCCCACTGAGACCTACGACTTTTAAAACATCCATGTACAAATATACAAGAAAAATATACAAAAGAATATATATAGAAACCACAACACAAATCCACCCAAAAACAGAACAAAGAAAAAAATATATATTGTATTTATATTTATTATATGCTATGGATAAAAGTATTGGGCCACACCTCTTAATCACTGAATTCAGGTGTTTCATTCAGTTCCATTGCCACAGGTGTATAAAATCCAGCAGATAGCCATGCAGCCTGCCTTTACAAACATTTGTGAAAGAATGGCTCATTCTAAATTAGAGTGTGGTACTGTAAAAGTAATGTAATAGGATGTCACGGTGTAAAAAGTCAGTTTGTGAAACCTCCTCTTGCATTAACATCAGCACAAAAACTGTGCACTGGGAGCTTCATGGCAGAGGCCTGAACTCAACCCCCATCCAACACCTTTGAGATGAACTAGAACAGAGATGGTGAGCCAGGCCCTCTCATCCAACATCAGAGTCTGACCTCTCAAACGCTCTTCTGGATGAACAGGAAAAAATTCCCACAGACACAAAAAATCTTGTAAAAAGCCTTCCCAGAAGAGTGGAGGCTGCAAAAGGGGCCAACTCCTTATTAATGCCTATGAATTTAGAATGGGATGTCATGAAAGCTCCTGTAAGTGTAATGTGTAGGTGGTGCAATACTTTTGTCCATATTGTGTATCTGGGGGGTTAGGAATTAGGAGTTAGGAGACAGGAGATAGGAGTTAGGAAACAGGAGTTAGGAGACAGGAGTTAGGAGATAGGATTTAGGAAATAGGCATTAGGAGACAGGAGTTAGGAAATAGGCGTTAGGAGACAGGAGTTAGGAGTTAGGTTTGGAGTTGCCTTCAGATAATCTAAGTGTTACTTTTACTCGCACTGGTCTTCATTTGCAATAACAAACAAAAGGAAAGGAGTTAGGAGACAGGAGTTAGGAGATAGGAGACAGGAATTAGGAAACAGGATTTAGGAAATAGGAGTTAGGAAATAGGAGTTAGGCGACAGGAGTAAGGAGACAGGAGTTAGGAAATAGGAGTTACGAGACAGGAGTTAGGAAATAAGAGTTAGGAGACAGGAGTTAGGAAATAGGAGTTAGGAGACAGGAGTTAGGTTGGGAGTTGTGTTACTTTTACTCGCACTGGTCTTCATTTGCAATAACAAACATTCACAAAAGTATCATTTTCAGCACACTGAAGTCATTTTCCAGACAATACACATCAATAACCAATATTCACACTCTATACCGTCATTAGCAGGTGTTGAAAAAGTAAGTAGCACAAGTACGTTTTCACCTGAATTAGCTGCTGATGTGATGAAAATGGTGGTCCACTTTTACCTCTTCACAAACAGTGAAACAACAATAACCTCAATGGGATGAATGATTAAAAGAAATCCGGTATGCGTTGAAAGCAGAGTTTGACAGGAAAATACTAGGTGAAAAAAAAACAGCAACAAGAAAACAGTTATAGCAAAGTGGATGAGAGGCTATTTGTTAAAAATATGTTTTAAAAAAGTGTAACAGTGTTGTTCGAGGATAAAAGGAACACTCGAACAAAACAGTGAAGAGAAATAACATCAGCACAATGACATGGAGGACGCAAGTCTCAGAGAAAAAAAAAAGCCCACATGCCAGTCATTGTGTGAATGGGAGTAATTGCGGTGTCCTTGTGTTAGTCACTCAAAGAGACATTTTTCTTTCTTTTCTTTCTTTCTTTCTTTTTTTTGTCTATTGATTTCTCTTACCATTGAAAGGTAGTTTTGTGACTGCTCCATAACCATAGAAGCTGTGGTCTTATAGAGATATAGCAGTTGTCTTAAAATAATGATAATTATAAACAGTTTGGTACTGTGGGTTGTTTGCAATAAAGAAACCAAGAAGAAAAAGGGTCTAATTCATGTTAATGGTGCAGCAACACTGTAACACAATTAAAAATTTACAGAGAATAACTCTAACCTTTTATAGTAGCTTTCTTTATTTTTTGTAACTATACAAAACTCTGTAAAAATAAGAGCGTTTTCTGTAAATGAACAACTCACCTGTTGTTTAACATAACATGCCAGTAATGACAAACTGCATTTATTTCTCATTTTTGTACAGAAAAACAACTGTATAATTTGGCATTTTTTTCCACGTTCTGAAATTACATATGTTACAAATTTATGCAAAATGACAAGAATTATCTGTAATTAAATTTGTCGCTTCTTTTATGAAGGTTTATGTCCATATTAACAATTTCTTTGTAAGTTTAAGGTAAATCTTATTAGTTTTATATCTAAGTGTGTTAACAAATTTAGCAAGCTGCTTATTACATCCAACATAATGCATAGTCTCTTGCACCTCACCCAGTCAGTGATGTCCAAGTGAGTAGAAGCACATAAATGCCAATGAGCAACCCAAAGTAAAATGAGTAGAGGCAAAGTCAGGAGACTGAGGAGTCCCGACAGTCCAAGCAGGAAGCAGCGGGGTTACTGTGGTTGTGCAAGGTCGATCCCACAGAGTGAGAGTCTGTCAAGAGAAACCACCTTCGTATCTCGGGGTGACCTTTATTTTTGGGGAGGTATTGACAAATTACCATTGCTCTTGCAAATTGTTGAGATTTATTGATTTGAATCAGCTCAAGGCCGTTCCCTCATGATAGTGTTGCCAAGCTTAGCCTTTTGTGCCCTGCCTACACAAGGTGTCAAATGTCGCCTCCATTATTTTGACCCGCAGGAGCTGAAGAGTCAAAACACTTAACGCCTACCACAATTAGAATCAGAGTCCGAATCACATCCAGAATTTTGTCTGTTGTATTTGGAGCTTATTTATTAATTTATTTATGTAGTTTTACGACCAATGACCAATGTCATGTTGTTTTTTTGTTTTGTTTTTTTCCCCATTTGTTTTCTTGGAGGAGACATCAGATAACAAAATCAAGTCACTGAAACATTGTTTTGACATTCCTTACATTGCTTTCCAACTACATCTGTTCACATGTATGTAAATGTATGTATGTAAACATACATACATTTGTATGTATGTATGTATGTAAACATACATACATTTGCAAACACATAAAGAGATGGAATGAACTGCCAAATTAATAGATGTGAATACATAAAAGAAATGTGTACCCAGCAGCCAAGATAAGCATATTAGGGCATTAGGACCTACCTAAATTTTCAAAAAAGAAAGGAAAATTTTGATCACAGTCAATTATAATTTTCCGACCTACACTTAAACCTCCCATGATTCTAATTATATCGTTACCATCTTTTGATCCCCTCTCCAGCGACCTGAATTCTTACATTAAATTCTTAAACTATATATATGTATATATATATATATATATATATATATATATATATATATATATATATATATATGTATGTATATATATATATATATATATATGTATATATATATATATATATATGTATATATGTATATATGTATATATATATACGTATATATATATATACGTATATATATATATATATATATATATATATATATATATATATATATATATATATATATATGTATGTATATATATATATATACGTATATATATATATATATATATATATGTATGTATATGTATGGGCGGCACGGTGGTGCAGTGGTTAGCACTGTCACCTCACAGTGAGAAGGTCCTGGGTTCGATTCCCACCCAAGATCCTTTCTGTGTGGAGTTTGCATGTTCTCCCCGTGTCTGCGTGGGTTTCCTCTGGGCACTCCGGTTTCCTCCCACCGTCCAAAGACATGCAGGTCAGGTGAATTGGAGAAGCTAAATTGCCCCTAGGTATGACTGTGTGTGTGAATGTTTGTCTGTCTGCCCTGTGATGGACTGGCGACCTGTCCAGGGTGTTTCACTGCCTTCGCCCTATGTGCGCTGGGATAGGCTCCAGCACCCCCCCGCGACCCTAGTGAGGATAAGCAGTTTAGAAGATGAATGAATGAATGAATGTATATGTATGGATGTATACAAACAAATTGTATATAGTTATTATTTTGCATCTCCTTTCCTTCCTTCTCCTCCCCCTTACACATCAATATAGAAGATACAGGGATAAACATATTGTGGCTTACCCAGATTTTAAGATATTGGTTAAATCAGCAAGTCAGCCTGGCTACTGTAGACCAAATTAGTAGATCATATAGAGAGTAATGCATACAGCAGCAACATATTCTGTTATATGAATATAACCATGTTTTGGAAGTTGACTAAGGACAAACTACTTAATGTTTTGTGCCTATAAGAAGTGTGCCTCTCACTTGCCGAAGTGAACAAGCTGGCTTCTGTCACCGCTTTCATCTCTGCAATTACAAGTCTGAATGAGCTGGAGAGGGAATTAAGCACACACTGAATGTAGTGAAACCTAATGATCAGCGGCACAGTTAATTAAAGGCAGAAGGGGACGGGAAATTCCTGTTCATTCCCCTAGAAAATCACACCCTGTGCATTACCTATAATACAGTTAAACATCTTGATTTAGTGCAGTGGTGATGAGGGAGCTGCTCAGCCGCCTGCAGGATTTACAAAGCCTGCACCACTACATCTCCTATATGTAATAGCTCATTGCCATCTGCTGGCTATGGTTCAAGTTCAAGTTTTTTTAGAGCCCTCAGACACAATCACTATGGTGACATTTCAGACACAATAGACAAGCTGGATAGATAAGCAGTTGTTCTAACCAGGTCAAATAACTCTGAAACAAGTAATTAGGTAATGACACACTAAGGCTGTAATAGCAGTTATTAACACACCTGTATGGATAATAGTGAAATTGGTATTTTTATCATACATGAATCATACATTTGCAACATACATGAATTTAGACAAATATACAGGAATCATTTTGTCAGGTCTGTGAAATTTTATGGGCCCAACCTGTAAATTTTGTTTCCCCAGTTTCCTCATAGACTTTCTCCTGTGAACATCCCCTGTGAAATGGCCATTTAGAGGCTGCTGTGTCCTCTGCAAGACCATTATTATCTAATTCCTGTAAAAATATAAAGCTTGTGGTATTTTGTGGCAGCAAATCAGTCCTTTAACTGATTTTTAAGTGCCACAAAATCCTATATGCTGCCATAACATGTTGTGTTTACTCCCAGATCAAACTACTGAATCAGTCAAGCAGTCAAGTTGGAGAGGAGATTTTTTTCTTCTTTTCTTTAGTTTACTGAGCCGTTTTTGTCTTAGTCTTCGGTTTCTGAAAATTCATACATTATTACTTTGACCAGTGTAAGATTTTTGTCTAATTCCCAAAAAAGGGCATTTTGACAAAACCTTTTTCTAATATAATACACAAAATATGTTTCTACACTTTTCCATGTCATTCTGGAAAAGTCTAACAAATCAGTCGCCTGTCATGAGGACTCATTTTGTAAACCTCTGCTTATGATCATTAGTTATCAAGCTGTTCTACTCATTAAAAGCATTTTTCTTGACCCACTCTGATGCACAATAACGCACATGTGGAATCAATCAGGGCCAGTGAAGATTAATAATAAATGACTTGAGTCATTAACTGGTGGTTTGATTGAGTTGAAGAATAATCACTAATTACATATAAATAATATATAGTGTCTGTGTGTTTTGTTATTGCACATGGAGTACATGCACGTGCATATGGACAGGCATGCTTGTATGCTTGTGGGCCTATGTTGTGTGTTTGTACATTTTCTCCCTGAGGGATGTATTATCTGGTCTTTTTTGTGACTGGTGTTCAACAAAGTACTTTGCACGAATTTTGAGTTTTGATTTGAACAAGAGTATTTTTATTTTATTTTTTATTTTTTTACATGTATAATGTTTGTTTGAGGTGCTAATGTAAGACCAGTGGCAGGTTGATGTACTGTAGCGTAATGAAGTGGCAAAAAAGTGGCAGAATCTTTCTATCAGACCCGGTATCAACACAATAGTGAAATCTATCAAGGGATCTGGAAACATGAATGCATAATCTTGTAGCCAATAGTAAGTGCCCAAGTCAAACCACGACACTAATGTAGATAATTTTATTTGCTAGTGTCCATGTCATGTTGAGTGGTAACTTAGTCCAGGTTGCCTGCTTGGTCTGTAATATACAGCCTTCAGATAGGAAAACCTACAGATAGGTCTACATAGCACAGAGATCTGCAGTTATGAGGATGCACACTGCACAATCCATTACTTCCCTGAAAATCACAACCTGCTAGAACAATCTTAACCTTTCTTTTTGTTCAATCATTCATTTGGCCTAAGTCCTGGAAATGTCTACCGCATGTCTGCGTCTTAGCTGCTGGTAAAGCCAGCGTCCAAGGTGAGGCTGTCATTAGTCGTTTGGAAACTATCCGTAAATGTCTGATGATTCATGCATTTTTATTCATGTAAAACAAAAGCTCAGAAAAACTGGAACCCCAGCTGATTCATGCCAGCTTGCATCGAGCTCTTCATAGCCTCTACCTTTTAGAAAAATGAAGACAAACTTGGATGCCAGCTGGGATTAATGTTTAATCCTCATTCATTATGTACTGCTTTCCTTAAGATACTTCTCATGGCTAAATTATTTTCACTATTTTGTATTTTTATTTTTAACATCACTATTATTATTACAGTTCCACGGCACTATAAATCCAAGTGATATTTGCCAAATTTGAGCACATATATTACATTTTTCATAAAAACATGAACCTTGGTAAGTTCAAAGTCTAGCCTAGGTTCCCCGATAGCCTCCTGTGATTTCATCCTCACAGCATCACTGAATTCACCATTAACCTGGACAGTTTATAATGTTGTATATGCTATCACTCCACTCCTTGACCATCAAAACACAGAAGCAGGCATCACCTATTCTGTGTTATCATGCTTGGTTCAGGGAATATAATGCCAAATACATTAGTTGGTTATAGCAGAAAGTATAATGGCTGGCCATGGCCCCTACGAGGCATTTTTGAGATGGCTCTATTTCTGAAAATGTTTGTACAAGTGTGCCGAGTTCAATGCTTTTATGGTTCCTTTTCATACATCACCTGGCCTATATCACAATATTTAAACTATGGTAACCGAAGGATTTAGTTTCTGCCACAGATGACAGTGCAGTTTCACTTCTGCCTGCAGTTACTGAAATGAAGAAGTGAATGGTTTATTCACAGCATGGCACCGGCAGCCATGCATTTTTTGAGTTGTATAACTGTCCCAGTACAGTGTCAGGCATGCTTTTCTCCACAATTAAGTCAGTTCTTCAGGTTTAACATGTTTCAATCAATTATTCACCGTAGTTGACACAGTGTTCAAGTCCCTAATGTTTATTACTGCACCATGTGAGTTTTGCTTTACTGTCTATGATTGACAGCGATCCAGATCCACCTTTATGTTTTCGTGTGTGTGCATGTGTGTCTGGAGTTGGTGTACACTAACACTTTTCCTGGTTCTGACTCACCCGTGTAGCAGGGGTTGCAAGGTAAATGGGATTTGTGGAATACAAATATTCAGAGCTCCAGCAGCACCACGGTGTTAATAATAAGGAAGTGCTTCACTGATGTAACATCCATCATGGCCTCACATTAGAACCAGGAGGCACATCGATTGTTACTGGTTTTGTGTGTCATGGTTACACACACACACACATACACACACTTCACTCTCTTCAGTGGACATAAAAAGGAAATTGTCTTGAATGGGATGCACAGTGCTGCTGTTTGGTAAGTGTACTACACAGAAGGGGCCTAGTATGGCGTGTTGACAATGAAACTGTGTACTGAGTGGATGTATTACGTATGTTTTAGGTGCTAAAACAACAAGTGTCTCTTATTAAAGAGTATTTTTCAGGCATTTCCACTATGTTAGACAGTCACAGTGGAGAGAGGCAGGGAAGGCAGGGCAGGCAGAGGAGATGACATGCAGCAAAAGGACAGGGCTGGGTTTGAACCCCCTCTCTTGGCAGTGTAGTGCTTTTGTGCAGCTCTATGATATCAGTTCGATTGGATATTTGTTCCCCTTTGACACTGCTGCTCTCCATAACCAAATGCATTAGTTGTCAAGCTAAAGAGGCAGGCAGAATGGACCTGAAACTGGACCTTTAACATTAAATTGTTCTTTAAAAGTACAATACACACAACAAGCATAAATTAACATCCAAAAATCATCAACATGTGGAGAGCATGTATTGGAGAAGGGAAACAGAGCCTTATAATTCAAAGCTAACAATTTATGCCTGAAGCTCTGAATGCCTGACTGGACACTGACCCTGAGTCAGGTCAGGCTGAAATCCTTACTTAATTGCTTACATTTGAGCTCAGTTTAGGCCGGTATTTATTTTATTTTATTATTTAATTTTTGGTTGGGTCAGAGCTGAGAAGCTCAAGCCACACCACTTGTAACATACGGTGAATCAATTATTCACCGTAGTTGACACAGTGTTCAAGTCCCTAATGTTTATTACTGCACCATGTGAGTTTTGCTTTACTGTCTATGATTGACAGCGATCCAGATCCACCTTTATGTTTTCGTGTGTGTGCATGTGTGTCTGGAGTTGGTGTACACTAACACTTTGGTGTACACTAACCAAAACATTTAATGTTTTGGTTTTTACTTTATTTGTGGTTTGCATAGTAGCCTACTGAGATTTAGAGCATTTTCTCATCTCATGCTGGTGATATTTAATTATCTTAAAGGAACAGTTCCCCCAAAATCCAAAGCAACAATAACAAAAACAATATTTTCCTTCTTAATCCCGAGCGTAATCTATCCATCTAAATATTTTCTGATTATTGTGATGTTTCCAGTTTGCAATGCCCTCCCCAGTCTCCTGGCAGTCCAGTGGAGCTGGATAAGTATTGATTTGTGGAGCTCAAACTGGCAAAATTAACACGTGGAAAAACTCAACAGCATCAAGTCTTTCCAAAAACAATGACACATATATCATCAGAGTTTCATTCCAAACAATTTCTTGCCAAACAACACCCGCTAAAATGTATTGAACAACAAGTACAAATTTGAGCCAAAACTAGGGGAACGGCTCCTTTAACCATAATAATGTACATGATGTGATGCACAAAATTGGATTACAGCTATTTTTGGTAATGAGACTCCATTTTGGTGTGCCAAGTGTATTTGAACAGATTAGTTAGTACAGTCATTTTTGGCAGGTAGTAAAAAATTATTATTGCACAATGAATTAAATGTCTACACATCATAAACCCAACTCTTTCTAACCTACTTGTGTTTCCCTACAAAGAGCCAGAGAGGAAAGAGAACGTGATGCATTTAGCACGTGTTTCTGATTTGGGTTGTGCCATACAGTCTGACTCTTGATTACAGCCATCAGAGGGTCTCCTTGTTTCATACCAGACACAGGTAATGGTACGTTGGCACCAGCCACCCCGCCCGCCAAGCAGGTAAATATTCAGCCATCAATGGGACTGACGATATAAGTAGCTGCCATGGGTGAGAACGTGTTATAGGTGACAGAAGATTAGCTTTTTCCCCTCATGCAAACTCTTACACCTGAGGCATAAATATTTTTTAACTGGGTGAAGCCAAAGGTTAAAATTCCTGTGCAACTGGCTGACTAACAAACTTTCACCTACATTTGAAGAAATAGGGCAGTCAAAACATTTGTTGGACAGCAAATAATAAATAAATAAAAACAAACAAATAAATAAATAAAAAAACATACTCAATGATTTTCTGTTTCATCACTTGTTGAGTTTGTTTTGAATGGGCAATGGTTAAAAATAAATAAATATAATTAAATAGGTATTATTCAGCAATCCGCGATCAATGGCGGTTACTGTGGAACATTTGTATATTAAAGCATTTATAGTCAGTTTCTACCAATTAATGGAAAGTAGTCTCATACAGAGTGACACAGTTCACTCACATTTAATATTTATTGACCCCTTACCAGGTATTGAACCTCAGTGATGATAATGCTGAGCTTGTGCAAGCTAAGCCACACAATGGACTTTGGGTACTGTAAATTCAACAAAGACAAGGGGGCAGCAACCATCCCAGAAAGTTTTCTGAATAGTTATAGTTCAATTTATTTCTCTAACGTGTTAATCAAGGTCAGTATCATTACAATCTCGGGTGAAACTTCATCCATACTCAAGAGAAGCACACACTTTCAAAGTACCCGATGTCCTTGTGCACATAATACATGTATGCCAACACCTCAGCTGAGTTTGAATCCAAATATCTATAAGAGAAGCATTTATGTCAATTCATGCCAGAGGAATCAGACACCCTACATGTCTCATGAGCTTCAAAGCTTTGACTCACGACACACAGTTTAAAGCAATTTAGGACATATGTGGTTAAACCATTAAACTACCTGCCCTATAATCATAGCGTAAAAGAGCATTTTGGGTGGCTCATTTTGTCCTTATACAAGGAGGCGTCACACATATCTTGGACACCCTTATAGACTGAAACTGGATCGCAACAAAACAAAAGGAGAAAATCGAGACAACAAGGTGAGCTCAATCTATAGCATCCCTCGTCATGCTTGAGTCAAGCCGGGGAGTTGTGTGTTCATGTTTTCAGTAAAGTGCAGCGTTGTGACATTGTTGTAAGCACAGGTTATGGCTCTTTGTGAAAGTGGTTGGAAGATCTTTGGGTCAGTTCTACCCTCACTATACTGAATCAAGTCGACATCTGTTCATTAGACTCTCTCTTCTCTGCATACTGTTCATGCATATTCATGTGGTGTGCTCTGCAGACATCAATGTGCAGCCACCAGACATCTCTGCCCATCTCTGTGCCATGTCACCACTACAGGAAACATGAAGTCTCCAGATGAGGACAACCTGATGGGCCAAACTTGTTCGGACTCAGTGATGTTGCTTCTTCTGCTGGTCAGAATACAGATCATGAGTATAAAATACCCAGGTACACTGAAAATGACAAACACAAAGGATTTTATGATGAGAATGTACAATGGTTCTCAGAGGAGACCTGATATGGTTCTGTGTTGAACCACATTATTTGATAGGGATCTTAGAACCCCCATAGAGAGAGTTCAAGAGGAACTAAAAGGATATGGATATAACCTCCTGGAGGAGATCCAGCTGGACCTCAGAGGGTATAAAAGGGAGGCATCATGGGTGCTCTGGTGGCACAACTAGTAGAGTATAATATCATCAACATCACTGACCAGATTTTGATGAAACATAAAAATGTACCTCACTTGATACCAATATATTTAGTATATTTACCAGCCCCAAGCTGTTTTGAATGTCCACTGAAACAAGTTGGAGAATAAAGGTTCCAAAAAACTGGAGCCATTTCTGTTAAAGTGGAGTTGACTGATGACTTTGACAAAAGAGAACAGAGGATATGAAAATGTCCATTTAGTACTGACCGAAGTCTGTCAAAATTTAATGACTTTAGCATCAGTTCAGCCAATGGGTGAGTAGGACTGTTGGCCCATGATCCAGCCAAAAGCAGGTCTTCATTTAGTTGAAGGTGCAGGCCAGCCACACAGATTGGTTTTGGGTGTACTGACCATACAAATGGAGAGTTTGAGAATTTGAGGCAGATTCTTTCACATCTTTTTTTTTTTTTTTTTTTTTTATGTTGCTCAAGTTCACTGAAGTCGCCAATCAACTCC
Source organism: Myripristis murdjan (assembly GCF_902150065.1). Lineage (NCBI taxonomy): Eukaryota > Metazoa > Chordata > Actinopteri > Holocentriformes > Holocentridae > Myripristis > Myripristis murdjan. The sequence continues at coordinate 22,958,198 of NC_043993.1, forward strand.
ATTCTAACAGAAATGTCTGCAGTTTTTGCAACCTTGTGTTCTCCATCAGGCATGTGATTGAGAACTTTTTTTGCTAGACATTCAAGACAGGTTGGGGTGAGCATAATGTAAAATATATAGGTTTTGGGTGAAGTATTCCTTTAAGGGAATGACTCATGCCACTGCTCTGTTTTAGCCTTTAAAAAAATACACGGATTGGCCAAAGGGGGGCAATATAATGTTTGTGTAACTGTACATCATGCCCACAATCTTGGATGCCACTGATCAGATTTTCATTAAATTAAAGGGAATGGTGCACCTCATTAAATTCTGGCTTTTTAAATGTTAATTGTTTATATGCTTGATTTTTGCTGAAATGTGGTAGAATAATCCATCTCACCATGGCATTCCCACATTGTCAAAATAACACCGATCAACCCAAATAGAGAGAAAATGGGTAACATGTTCTCTCATCCAGGTGTAATGTGATGTGATTTTGATAAAACATGGAGAAATTATGCATCTCATCACTGTGATCTGCATTCAAAATGACACTGACTGGCCCAAGGGGGAACGATAATTACAGTGTAACAGAAGGTAACATATTTGCTACTGATTGGCCCAGATGGGGGATGTCATCATTCACGTGGGATGACATCTTCACTGCTGTTTTGTTTGAATCTTGATTTCTAAGAATGTGGGAAAAAAGAGGGACTGAAAAATGTTTACTGACACTGACAAAGGCCTACATGTGCCAAAGATATCCGCATAAGGTGACACAACAATGTAATGCAAACACATGATTTTGACTAGCTGTTACTCTTGGTAAGTAAAGAGTTAATAACTCTTGACAAGGGGAATGGACAGACAGAGGAAGTTTAGATTTCAGCTAGAACTGTACAAGCTTCAAGAGGTCGAAACCATCGAGTGCCATCAAGTGCAAAGCTTTAAAAAAGGAGAAGAATGGGGGCAATTTAAAGATACAGAGCTAAGCCGTGGACATTTCAATAAAGGCCTATTCATTGCTTAACCTTTATTTAATGTGCTTGTTCGGGGGTGGGGGGCTCATCCATTGCCTCCTCCCAGATCTTCCCAGCTGGTCAAGGATTTCAGCTGATAAGAGCCAAGTCATAAGCACGCTCCTCTAACCTCAAGGGCACTGCTGCCCCATATTCTGCTATGATTTATGTTTTGTTTCATAACCCAGCAACATGTTTGCTGCGCCCAGCCTTACAGCTATTTAACAAGATGTTTCAAGCTGTAATCGTGACATCATTGTCCACAAAGCTAACTTCAGCACACGGCCAACAGAACAGATGAATTTGTCAGGACATGGTGTGAGCTCGATCTGTCTGAGTTTGTGGTAAATTTCATTTTGTCATATTACTTAAAATTGCTGACCTCAAAAAAGCTGATTGAAAAATAAAAATGCTCTGAGTGTTTTTTTTTTTTTTTTTGTATGTAGATGGAGGACATCTATTTTTGATGTTACTCGGGCCAAAATGGATTTTTGCAGTTATTAACATGTCCCTCTTCTATTCTATAGAGAGAAGAGTCAGTCATAATGATTCAGATGCATATTTGAATTTTTCTGGATGGTATCTTCAAGAGAAGTCAGAGGCTCTCAGTGTGGGGTCCAGGAGATCCTGTGAGAAAACAAACAACACACACACACACACACACACACACACACACACAAGATACACAAATAGTCTTAATTGCACTTTATTGCATAGGATTTAGTCTCTTTACTGTCAAAGTAAATGCAAGAACCCAGCGAGCCTATGTTTGGGCATCCTTGATTTGAACCACACACACGCACACACACACACACACACACACACACACACACACACACACACACACACACACACACACACACACACTTATAGACGCCGATGCAAACTTTTGCATTGGAGTCCAGGTGGGCGGGACTCTGGCTTCCAGCACACTGAACAGTGGACACACCGCCGCGCTGCAAGCACTTCATCCAGTCCTCACTTATCTATGTGGACAGGACGCGTTCACCACCGCTCACTGAGCTAGGTTTAAAGTCTGCACTAATGATACAAAATATGAGGTGTGCGAGTGTGTGTGTTGGATAAGGATCAACACCTAAATAAACTACAGAGGTAATTTCTTTGGCTTCAGAAGCGGCGGGGCAGTTTCATCTCAGGACAACTTTTTTTTGTTGTTGTTGTTTTGGAAGTTTGTCAGCTACAACCTACAGGGCAGAGAGTGTTTTCACCCCCCGAAATGATGCGTTTGCGATCCGTCTGCCCCTCACTGCACTGAGCGAGGTAAGTTCCTCCGTCGTGTTGTCTAACGGGGCGGTAGGCTGACTGACCCGCTGGACCTATTTACATGCCCGGCGCTGTTGTCACGGTTTGCTGTGCCCTGCAGTACTGACGCTGGAAAAGTAGACATGTTCACACCCCTACGAGGAAAATACATTTCACGTATCACTCAGAATACATTTAGAAATTTGTTACAGCCTATACTAGAAACTGACAAAAAATATATTAGTAGCTAGTATATGTAGACAACACTCGTTAGAAATATGCTTTGCACAGTGGAAATGCATTTACTTTCCAAAGAAATACAGCATCAGTGCATCTGAAGTATTTTGGCCATTCAAGTTGTCAAAGTGTGTCAACTACATTCTACACTTGAAACATGCATAGATAGATAGATAAATAGATAAAAACAGGTTTCTGAGCATGTTTGTATGTGATATATATCATTTTTGTAGCACGGTAATTATCATTACAGCTTGATATTTATTTAAAAAAAAAATGCATCAGCCCAGGCTATATAGGTATAATGCGATGTGTAATATAGCCTTGTAATCCATAGCTTAGTAGAGCCTGTGCGCCTTTGACTGTAGGCTATTTTAAGATGACATTTTCCTCAGACATGAATAAATAGTTGTGCGGAGCCGTGTCCCCGCTGCAAATGTAACACATGAATCAAAACCGGGGGCTTGAAGCTGTTAATGAAGGGTTTTAAGTTAATGGCTCTGTGGTTTCAAGCAAAATATTATCTGGTATTTAGGCCCAGCTGGTGTTGATAGGATGAACATGTTGTCTGTTGTTGATGTAACTCGAATCAGTCAAAGTCTACCTGGAAACCAGCTATCACCCAGCTTTGGTGTGGGGCTGACACAAGTGCACTCACCTGTAACAGACCGAAAAATTGTGCTGATTGTGGTAAAATGTGTGAGAAAAAAATGTGGAGAGTAGATATATGAGTTTGAAATATAGGCTAGTTCATAAGACCAGGTAGGCCTATGTATTCACTTCTAAAGGAACAGAGAAATGCTGCAATAGGCTGATAAGGTATTACATTCAGGAGGTGCTGGATTACTTGTGTGAGCAAGAGACAAATTCTCAACTGTTTGATCTCTTCTTGTCTCCAGGCTACTGCTCAGATATACATAGAATAAAGTGAGAGAGCTTCTACACATCTGAAATCTGATCTGAAAGAATATTGCCAACTAATTAGCAACTGTGTTCCTTGTTGGGTGGAGGGGGGGCGGGCTCGAGGGGGAGCAGATGTGAAAAGTTTGGAGGGCAGCTTTTAACGGAGGACAGCCAGGGTCATGCGAGGCCTGTCAATGTCAAAGTTGGCAGTGAGTGTACATGACTATTCTGCGTCTCCATTTATATTCATGTTCGAGGCTGATCCATTTGCCTGCTTGGTACGTCAATGCTGAGATCGGCCTACCCGACATGAATAGTGATGAGGATGTCTGCTGACAGAGGAGTGGGACAAAGTGGGGTGTTCCATGACTGAGTGGGCCGGGGTGTTCACCATGTGCTTGTTACATCATGTTGAATATCTGAGTCTGCCTCATGACCTGCGTCACATGTCATCCCCCGTCTTGTTCTAATTTTTTTTGTGTGTGTCTGCTGGTAAAGCCGGTAATCTGCATTCACCTTGTGAAACTGGTCTGAATAAATTGGTATATTCCACTTGGTATATAAAGGCAAAAAGGCTTACTTTATCTGCCGCCATGGAGACTGAAGTCAGGAGTTAATCATGATTCATATCTTTTCTGCACTATGGCTGCCCTCTGCTGACAGCTATCTCCCTCACTGGCATCCAAGTCATGTCACAGTTTCCCTTTATCACCTTTTCTGGGTATCTTGTACCTGTTTCCTGTTCTTTTTTTTTTTTTTTTTTTTTTTTTACTATCTGTCTCTATGCGAACACTCCACAACATTGTGTTTCACCTCTCAGAGCAGCTTCATCAAGAGCTTGTGGGAGAAATCGTATTTTTGGGATGGGGATCAGTGGTGTTGTGCTTTTAATCAGCTTTTAACTCTCAAGTGTATGTCCTGTCTTTAAGCAGTGAGTGGGCTCTTGCTTTCCTTTGCCTAAAATGTGCTGTGATGGTTAGCTAACTGATGACACACACAGCCTCATCTCTGATGTTACAGAGCATGTTGTAGAGAAAGTAGGTTACTGGGCCATGTCCTGCAAGCTTAAACTGAATGCTAGTCTGAATATTGCTAGAGCTGCTTAGTGTGACTGGGCATGCACAAATGGTGTAGGGCCGTACGATCACAGAGGGATCTTTTCCACCCTCTGTCTCTTTAAGAAAATAGAGTGGCACTCAGCACAGAATGAATGTTGAATGTTCAACCCATGTTGATTCATCTCAGACACACATGAAATGGCGTGAAATCTGACAACAGGTTGATAAACAATCCCGAGTTGCAAATTGAGCCTCTCCTAACAACCTCGGGCATTGACAGTCATGTCTATTTTGCTTTTTGTTGGTACAAGAGCAGCCTGTTTCTTGACATTCCTGATATGTTTTATATCAGAATTAAACATTTAATTTGGTGTCACTTCAGATATTTCTTTCTGAGTGGCTTGGTTTGTAAAGAAAACGTGGAATGTGTCTTAAAGTTTAAGTGAGAAGCAGGAACCATGATACTGGTGTGAAAGAGTTTAGTGTGGGGAAGCTCTCATGTTACCTGCACATGGATTGTGTTGCCCTTGTAGTACCGTGCCCTCCCTATGTAATATATATGGCTGTTTTTTTTTTGTTTTTTTTTTTTTTGCTTTAACATTTGACCATGATACTATCATCACAATGTTTTTTCCACATTGATCAGTGCTTATAATTATTATCACATATACCTCATATGAAGCTCTATTTAAAATATACATAGCATGCTGTTTCAGATACAATCCTTAAGAAACTGCAAGCTTGAAAAAAACAAAACAAAACTTGAAACCTTTATTTAGCCAGGTTAGTCCCAGTGAGATTAATCATCACTTTTACATAGAGCACCTGGCTTAGACATGAGAGGCAAGCTTAGTTTCAGACAGAACAAGAGGAGCAACTTTTCATAGGAGGTAACAGGCAAGGAAAAGTGGAAGAAAAGAAACATGAACCGGGGAATGAGAATGAGATACACATGTTTACTCAAAGCATTGATCATTTCCACAAGATGCCGATTAGATCCAAAATCCCAACAAGTCCTTTTAATCACACTAGTAATTGCCAGCTCCTGATGTTCCAAGTCTTTTGGCAGCTTGTTTATTTCACGTAGAGGAGATAAAGATGATCTCTGCCCGAGTTTTAAGGTCAGTTGGTAGGAGAGTAAAACATAAATACACATCGGCAGCTGAGACTATGTATGGACAGGAGCGAGGGTCTTACAGTGTGTGACAGCTGTTAACACTTGATCATAAACAGTAGCCAACACACGCAAATACTGACATGGTTAAGGAAAACAGACCATTAATAAACATCTGCATCATTATTGTGACAAGATAATCATCATGATATATATTTTTTACCTATAGTTGTGGCATGCATTATTCCCATACATGTTTTAGACCATGTCCCATTTATGTTAATATGGGTGTGATCTTGCACAATGACTGTGAGGTTAAAGTGTGGAGGGAACTTTGCAGAGAAACACAAACATATAGTAACATATGAAGAGTTTAAGTTAAATGATTAAACTAATTAATAATCATTTAAGGACATTTGTAGCTACATTGAAAGGAATTTCAATGTCATTCCCTTGTTTTCTCCAGGGACATAAGAGGTTGATTTACCTTGGTGTTAGAAAGAATATAATGTGTGGTGTCAAGAAAAGCCTTATCCAAGACTGGCCTGTGCTTGATGAAAAGTTCAGTCGTTTTGCATGGAAAATGAGGACAGAAATGACCATGCTTTGCTCTTCGTGCTTTCTCAGATGCCATTTATTGGCCTTCATCTGAGCGCAACCAGCTTTTTTTTTTCTCTCCTTTTTGTCCCTCAGTTTGCCGTTTAGCCTGTTTATCCTGTCAGGAGTCCTGACACACAGGTATTGTGTTGACCCTGCTTGTCATCTGTGGTGCCCACTTATCCGATGCCTTTTAAGCAGCTTTGGTTTTTGGACTCCACTTGCTACAAACATTACAAGATGTGAAATAAATTTTTGCACTTTAGGGTTAAAATGCTCAGTGTGTAATGTTAGACTGACAGTGTGAAAGTACTGTATAGTTTCAGGAATCACCCATATGGAATAACAATGTTAAAGGGATACATGGACATTATGAATATTAGTTATTTTTACAACTAAAAAAACAGTTTGTCACATGTTTCCTCATTTCTTATCATTCAGTGTACAAACAGAAAATGATTCTGACATGTTTTTTATAATCATATGTTCACATTGTTGTCTTTCATTGCTCTCCAAACATTGTGACTACTGAACAAATCACAGATCTGATATACTGAGTCCAGCTGTCGAAAGGACTAAAATACTCACTGCAGCGACGAAAAAAAAAAAATCAATGCAGACTATTTAATTTTGAGGTCATTGCCAGTAGTGAATGCACCTTGGTGAATAAGAACTATGTGGGGGGGGGGGGAAATCTATGATTGTGAGAATTGCTGTGTTAAAAATGTAGCTCAAAAAGGATATTGCTACACTTTTACCTCGTCAGGACGTTATAGTAGCATCGCAACATTTACAATATCTAAAGCCCTTCTAACAGGAATTAATAGGGCAGGGAAATTAACCACATGTCTTATTATGTAGACATTTCTTACACACTGGAAGAGACTGCAACAAAATAATGGAGCAAAACTACCTATCACTATTACCTTCATTAAATCTGTCATCAACAATAACACATAGCCATAATTTTATAATACCAGCAGGAAAAGGTGACAGACTCTTCCTAGCCTTAGTGTCATCCTCTTTCTCTTGATGGTGGATGATTACGCCCTTTCACTAAATACAAAGCTCTGTATAAAATTACCCTCTCTTTTAAAAAGGCTTAAAGGCATATAGGCTACCGTGTGAGAGAGGCCTGTTAAAGGACTACTCTAACATTTTCAGCAAAATACCCTTTTTCTGACTAGACTCGGAAGATGTTTGATACCATTTTCACCTCTGTACATCCAGTGGTTTGGATTCTTTAGGTAGCGTTTTGTGATAGCTTAGCATAAATACTTGAACTCTATGGGAATCATTAGCCTAGCTCTGTCAAAGTGAAAAAAAATAAACCTTACAGCAACTGAGGAGCTGTCTTATTTGCACAATTCATCACAATGTACACATCTTGGAATTTAAAAAAAAAAAAAAAAAAAGAACACAATCCATTGTGTAAAAAAGACAGCCTCAAAGTTTATTGTGTGAGGTTTATTTTTTCACTTTGACTGAGTTAGGCTAAGGACTCCTATACATTTAAAGTCTTTATGCTAAGCTAATATGAAATGCTACCCATAGGGACTGAACCACTGAATGCACAGAAATGAAAATGGTATCAAAGATCATCTGAGTCTGTGTAAATCAGAAAAAGGCCATTTTGTCCAAGATGTTTGAGTATTTGTTTAAGGGAGGTCGAAGCCCTATAGTTGAATGGTGTTTCTAAAATAAATATGTGACTAGAGGTAAACTTCTCATAATTGTAGGAGAACTCAAAGTACCGACTCTAATGTGAAGCATATGTGAATAGTTGTTGAGATCCACTAAGGGGACATCTGTTTTTGTAGGGTCTCATGTTTGTCAAGCCATGAGAAAATCAGGATACACACACACACACACGCCTGAGATGACTGTTCAGATCAAATATGCTGGGCTTTAGTGGATTTAAATGGCCCTTGTGCTGCCGTGGTTTTCCTTTTGCCCCCGTCCTGCCCCGCATGGACACATTCCTCAGTGTGCTGGGTGATGGCTTCGTTTCCCCCGTTGGAACTATGCTGCACATGACTCTTGAGAGTATGGCTGGTATTCATGTCACTCTCTTTAACCTTCTAACTGTGACAGACAAAATGTTCAGCTCTGGTTATATAACTGCCTCTACAGACGTCATCGGCCCCGCTGCTGATGTCGCTGATCTCCTGGTCCACAGCACACAGTCATTGTGCTCACTGGTTTCAGGCTCAAATCCACCGGGGCATGATTAAGACATTTAGTGGCTTTTTTTTTTCTCTTAAAGTTCCCTTCACCCAGCTCTAATTGAGATTTATCGCATGATGAACACGCAGCTTTCCTCCTTTTCATTAATGGCATAAAAGAGGGGAATGACATCACCAGAGACAGCCACGCTGATTATTCTGTGAGATTATTCTGTGCGCCATACCAGAATTCCTTTTAAGCGAGATTGACATAGATGATCTGGAGTAGCTTTCAAGACTGAGTGAAAGTCTCACCTTCTCGTTCTCTCAGATTTATATGCTGTTTGGTAAAGTTAATCCAGCGTGGACTGTTTCAGTGGCACCCCATCTGCTAAACAGGCTTTTCTTTTCTCATGTCTAGTCTTGCAATCATCTCTGCAAGCCCTGTCTATTCTACCTTGCTGATTCACAGTCCTCGCTGTGGAGCTTTTTTTTTTTTTTTTTTTTATATTTATCTCTGTCTTCCAAGACAAAAGGTCACTTTCAAGGATTGGGTGTGGCTACATGGCTACACACAAGGAGGGGGAAAAATGGTTTCACAATCAGTGTGTGTGTGTGTGTGTGTGTGGGCCCAGCCCCTGTGTGAATGGCCTAGATGTGACTGAGATCTGTTGCTCAGGGTGTTGGCTGCATGTGCAATATAGTGCCGCTTTGTTTATGTTGTGGAGTCAAATACACAACATAGCAGGAGGCTGTAATCGAGTATGTCAGCTCTGACTTTGAGGCAAAAAAAGAGCACCCTGAACCAGAATTCACATATGTTACTCGCATGATGTCAGGCAGGTCAAGTGATATTTGTGGAGATAAACATGCCTCCCAAAAAGCTAGAGGCAACGGAGCCAAGACTCAGATCTGAGATGTCAAGAGACAAAACCTTGACTTGTTCCAGTGATGCTGCACTCTCAGAAAAGAAAGCACATCATCGCACCATTAGGGGTACAGCAGCTTGTCATTGGGTCAGCACCCTCCAAGGTACAGCTTTTGTACTCTTGACACTGGGTTCTTATTTGCACCCTTGTGGTTTATACCTCATAGAGAGCAGTCCTGTTCCTATACTATAACCACAATATTGTATTGTAATTGTATCACCTATCTTTTTCATATCCACAAATCTACAACCTATTTCATTTCAAGGCTACTCAAACATTGCCTACCTTAAATTAATATTTTATCTAATTTATTTATAAATTTAAGTATTTATTTATATATTTATACATTTATTTATTCATTATTGGCCTAATAAATGCTGTCTCCTGATATTGTACCTTAACATTTAGAGGAAACTTTACATATATGTACTTTTTACTGCTTGGGAACACATATAAGTACCTTTTGGCTCTGAAAAAGGTTCACATAATTACTTCGAGGTCCAATAATTAGCCCTAGAGGGTACATTTGTGTAGATTTTACCTTGGGGGGGTCACAAATGGACTCCCACTGTACCTCTGTTTCTGACAGTGTGGATTTGAAAATTACTTTATACACACCACACTGCCATCAGGGTACAGGATGCTGCAGTATTATTGGATACATGAAAATATTCTAAGCTGACAGCCCAAGAAGGAGACACCCAAATACTAACAATATAATAATTTTTGTGTGGCTGTGACATACATGTACAAAGTATGTCTGTATATAAATAAAAAACGAGGCAAGTATGCTTCTTTGCGGTTTTAGCAGTGCATGCTCAGCCTTAAAGCACAGTCTAAATAAATAGAGAAATGCGTCAGCATGTGCTGACTATGTTTAATTTATTCTAATAAAGACCTGAAGAATGAGGGGCTGAGATGTCATTCGTTTTTACAGTGCTGCCCTTATACCAGTATATACTTTGCTTTTTTGTACTTTTTTGTTATATATGGAAACCCAGCTGCCTTTGCAATATTTATAATAATCTGTTTGGATATGTATAAAAGAAGATATGTGTGTTCATCAGGATATGATGATGCTTAGCTCAGCTCAGAGTTTTAACGACATGATTGGAAGTGTGATCCGCTGGGAAGTTCAGAGTCAGCTGCAGCCCCCGGAGCTGGAAGAGATTCAAGGTCTTGCTCGGGGACACTTCAGCAGGGTGCATGGAAGGACGATTTCTTCACTCATTACACCACCCCGCTGCTCAGGAATATGAGTTATTACTCTGAATAATATGGGCATTTTTTTTGGAAACATCCATATTAACTATATTTCATCATATTTCTATCCGGCACAAACCAGAAGTGAGCAGAGCGTTGTCCCAGTATCTACAGAGTCAGACTCATATTTATTCACTCAAGCCTCCAATCAGTTGTTTGATGAATCACAAGAGCCTGAGCTCTCTTGTTTCTAGCTTTGGGAAACATTGAGCAGCCCTTGGATGAAAATGTGCGGATGTTGTCTTAGGGTGGATTTGTATTTTAAGTTTAGCAATTATAGCCAACTTGAGTATTTTCCCCCCCAGACTGCCAATTATCCATCCTTTTACTGGAATTGAAATGCATAAACCCACTGTGTTAGTTGAGCATCTCTTATGGTTATGGATAAACTCAGACTTTCAATGAGCAGGGCTCTTTGAGAACATTTTACAGTCAAAATACAGTTCATTTATTGTCCCATAGTGTAAATAAAAATGTCAACACCTTAAAATTAACATGGACGTGTCAGTGATTTCAGTTCTTAAGCCAAAAGCTGTATCCATTTAAATGGAAATATGTTTGCGGTCCCGTGTTTTGGGTTTCTGTGGCAGATCTTCTTGTGTACTTTGGATTAAAGAGTGAACATAGCACATTTTTATCTCAAAGTGTAATTTGATATTCAGCTGTTCTACGACCATATGTGTACCTGTTTTCTTGAAGTGATGAATGCTTTTCATTACAAGCCGCTTCCCCCTAATGAGAGCTGTTTGTGTGAGTTTGCTCAGAGGAGGAAGCTTTTGGAAAGATGGAGAGGGGTGTTTAATAACAAGGAAAATGAGGTAGCAATAGATAGGAATGGAGACATAAGATCATTTTTTCCATGGACTGCTTGCTAAAGGCCATTTGAGTTTGCTAAAGGCTTCTTACTTTTCTTCTCAGCACAGCTGCCCCACAGAGGAGAATGGCTGGTTGTAGTTTGACAAAAAACCCACTCATGAATTGATAATGATGATTGTTTTGTTATGTTTTTCAGCCCAAAATGTTTCTCCGGGTCATTTCGGAAAAATCAAGACCTTCCTTTAGCCAAGAATTTAATCAGAGATGTAACCTGCGCTCTGAGCTTGTGTGCAGAGAAAGAGAGAGAACGAAAGAGCTGCATTGCCCTTTCCACCCGTGCCCTAGAATTGTGACCCACATATTTGCTCACACACTGCCTTAGGTAATTATAATGTGGGCATTAAGGACGCATCTTTTCCTCTTTAGCAGCAGACAATAAGAGGCCTCTCACAATTCAATAATTTGTGGGGAACTGGTGAAAGAATATAATTAAGGTTAAATTGGAGAGTGCTGTAGATCCACCTTGAGAAACCCTGTGTGCTTCATAGTTCTTGTTTTTCAACATTGAAATTACAGGGCCACCCACAGTGAAGCTGTTCTTTTTGCTCTGACATTGCTTATGACGCATTTTGAGGAGAGGCATCCACCAAAAAGCAAGCATACATACAAAGAGTTCTCATATAATCAACAATATGAAAATTCAAAAATAAAGTATGATAAAGTACAAGACACTGCAATATGAAATGTACAGTTACCCTGACCAGGTTTGAGCTTATTGCACACGAAAAATATATATAACAATGACATTGATTGGTATACAGTTAATTACAGGTGCAGTTATAATATGGATGGAAATGTGTGTGTGTGTGTGTGTGCAAGTGCAACATCCACATCGCAGGTGGTGCAATTTGTTTTTTTTTAAATAAAATGTAAGATGTACGACAAAACATTCTTGTAAATAAAGTATCATAGTGCTACAGAGATGCCTCAGCCTACAAGTCATATTTTTCAGATGTATAAAAGCATGCTCGTTTGGTACACACCCCAGCAAAAATCACATTATTGGCATCCTAATATTTATTTTCTGAGAAAATTACAATTGTGATACAAAAATGATCATTCCTACTAAAATCGTGAATCACGCCACAATTGCAATATCTGTCAAATTGATCACGGTTTGAATTTTTTAAATATATATTTCAGTCCCAGTGTGTGTGTGTGTGTGTGTGTGTGTGCGTGTGCGTATGCTGTTTAGTGCAAAGTGCAGGTGAGAATGTGTTAAATTGCATTGTGACAGAATTGTCTGGTGGGCAGCGCTCAGTGCACACAGGGGTTCAGTTGTTGCCCAGGGCGGAGGCTCGGTGTGGAGCTGGTGGTTGGTTTAGTGAGGGATACTGCTTCCATGTTGATTTGGTTTTTACCAACCATTACCGCTTTCCATGTGGTACTATCGGAAATAAGAGACCCCTAGATCATTTTTTTTTTCTGTGGTCTGGCCTGCTTCCTTGTCCTGATGTTGGTCTTACAGGCTCCGGGCTGGGTGCAGCTATCCAGTGACGCGTCTGTTTTTACTAGATGATGTACAGTAAAATGCCCTTGACCGGAGCATCATGTAACTTCAGTCCATTCACACTGGTGAATGGACTGAACATGAATATGGAGCTCAACATGAATAATTGTCATGTTGAGCTTAAGCATTGTTTCCTGTGCTAGGTTGAATCTGTTCAGCTGCAGCAGGAAGGACATCCGCTGCTTCGTGTTCACAGCGACAAGTTATGCTCTCATCCCTCTGGGAGAAGACAGAGCCCAGGAACTTGAAGCACTCAGAAATGTTAATCTGTATAATCTTTAAGAATCTATATGTCTTGTTGTGAAATAGACTTATTCTTTCATACTTAGAACTGCTATAGTTGCTTTTGACCCTGTAATATCTGTCCTAGGCATTTCTTGTTCCAGTTGTTTCATTTGTGAAATTGTATACAATCAATTATGTCAGAAAAGCAGCAAATTCTTAAGGTGCAGGAGTAAATCACAAACATGCCCTTAGTCCATCTTTGAGTCAGCTGGACTCAATCATCGACTCTGACAAATGTCCTCATCAGGCTTAAATTTTAATCAGAAGAAATCAAAGCATACCGCCTGAAAGGGTTTACTCTCAGTTTACCAATATTCATCAAACTGAAAAATTACTGTATAAAGGTCTGTATAAAAAAAAAAGAAAATCTCGTAATCTTAAAGAAAAATGGAAACCAGAGGTTTTACGGACATGGGTGCCTTGGACGGTGGAAAGACGATAACCACATGTATCTCCACCACACAATGTTACCATGGGAACACAGAGAGAACAGCAGTACCACAGTCTAATTAATGGCAGTCAGTGCTTCAGAGGAGGACCGTGATGACATCACCAATGGCAGCATTACAGATATTGCTAGAGGCAATATGGCTTAATGCCTCAGTGACAGCCAATAATAAAATATCCTGTTTTTTTCATTCATGTAAAAGCAAGTGGTCTGGACATGCAGTAGGTATAAGATGTACAGCAAGGCATAATCTGAACATTTATTATTATGTAGTGAGGTCTGTTCATGAGCACTGGATGTCATCTCATTATCCAATAGCCTGACCTACATAAAAGAGAGGAACTAATCTCTATGTAGGCGGATGGTGAATAATGCAGTAAAATGTGGGAGATCTTTATGAATCTTATATGCTCCACACTTGTTGGTCGCTGGCGTAGCAACAATTTTTTTCCCAGGATGAGCTTGCATTCTGTACTATAGTCATGTAGCTGCTACAGAATGACTGGATTAAAAAAAAAAAAAAATTCAAAACCTCTTTGAGCTTTATACATATATCCTGAAAACCATTTTTTTCAGTTGTTACTGTTTTAAGTGTCATGGCACCTCTTGAGAGGCTGTATATGAAACTGTATCTCCCCTCACAGAAACAGTCTCACAAAGTTTAATGTTTTTACCGGTAAAGTTTATTTCAATTGCACCAAAAAGACACACCCTAAGGCTTGGTGATATCTATAAAAATGATTCATATATTGTCATATGTGAAGATTATGATATGACACCCTAATTTTTTCATCTATGCACTGAAATAAGTTCATTTTAAAATTTCACAACATCACTTATCACAGTTTTTTTTTTTTTTTTAGCATTTATTTTTCATTGCAACATCAGCAGATTACAAACAATACAACAGGTCACCGAACATATTTTTAACCCAACAATCCCTCGACTGCTGCTGATAACAAAACCTGCACAGACAGAGCATCCTTATTTAGCCAGAAGATCTTTTAAGCTAGATATCAAATTTGTCCACATTATTAAAATTGCGTTTGGTCGTGCGTCACTGACTCTTGCTGATGACCGTTTCAGGGAAGACATATCCAAAAAGCTCTGAAGCCAGTGAATATTTGAAATATCATGATGGGGTTTCCAATGCTGGACTACAATCTTCTTAGCTGCAGTCAGGCTTGCCAGGCACACGTTAAGTTTTTTTTTTTCTGCAAAGAAAAGGTGGGAATCATCATTTAGACAATGTACAGCAAAAAAAACAAAAAAACAAAAATGAACAATAGGAGTCCGGTACCAGTCCCATTTGATTAATTCTTGGTGTTCGATATGCTCTGTGACAAAAGTTCAAATGTATATACTGATGATTTGGGTTTTTTGAACATGATCCCAAATTGCATCCCAGTCTAAATCTTGTCCCAATTCAGATATATCTTTATCCCAAGCTTTCATTCCTGATGAAAGCATATATTTATGGGCAATTAAATTATTATAGATACATCACACATTCCGCTTTGGAGCACTCTGTATGCAACCTAAAATAGGATGGTCTTTTAAATCTGACCCCTAGGGAACCCCGTAGGCTTTACAGGCTGACCTTATTCTGAAGTAGAAGAAAAGAGAGTGTTTATCAATATTATATTGAGAGGCAAGTTCTTGAAAGCTAAGGATAGTGTTTCACCCATTAATATCGTGAAGAGCTGTAATACCTTTATCCGCTCAAGTTTTGTTCGTGAATGGTTTCGCCCCCAGATAGAAAGTGACTATTTTTCCATATCTGTGCTTAAACGGTGCTTAAATCTGTGCTTTAAATTGGAATGTTATATAAACCACATTTTTTGGATGATACCTTTAAGGACAAAAATCTTTAGTTTTATTGGTGCTATTAACTCATTGTTCCTTATTTTTCCAAGATGAAACTTTATACTCCTCCATCCAATAGCTGAGACATCTTAATGCACATGTCCAGTGATATAGTTTAAAATTTAACATTTTATATTAGGCATAGCATCTTAGTAAGGGGTCCAGTTCTTGCCAATATCCTGCTGGAGGTGCAAATGGGATCACTGAGCTGATAAAAATTAATGCGGGGTAAAGATGCTCATTTTGCTGACTGATATACAGGCTGGAATTGATGCTGGCAGGTGTCTCCATCTTTTAATATCTTCTTCTGTTTTTTTTTTTTTTTTTTTTTTTTCAAAATTAAAGAGCAATTTGTTTTAGCTATAGCCGATGGGGAAATAATAACTTTAATACCAAGTAAAGGACCTCATTTGTAACTTTAATCTTTAATCTGTCTGTGTTAATGAGCATCATTGCTGCACTGGTTACTGAGCCTAAACTAATTCATGTATTTTACTGATAGCCTATAATGTCTTCTAGAATCCACTATTCTGTCTTTTGAGGCAAGGTGGTATTGCCTTTGTTGTTTTCTGAGCAAAACAACTTCTTTTGCATCTGAACAAGAGACTGCACAATTTGTCCTCCTATATGTTTATCGTAAGTTGTGGCAATGGTTTAATATTGGCTTGCTATTTCAGCATTACATTAAATGGCCTGGCTATATGGCAATGGTGTCCAAGCACTGCTGCAACTGTCGCGCCATATAGAAGCTGAAGCATGTGGCATGTTATGCCTTGCAATCAATTGAAATTAACATAATTGGTATGTCAAACAAATGATGTGGTGAGAAATAAGATACAACATCTCTTAATAATGCACCCCACAAATAGGCAGGGTAATAAAACTCCTAAAACACCCAAATGAAGAAGGAGTAATGAGAGAGAAAAGCAAGAAGGAAGGTCAGCCTCTCCCTGCAGGCATCTGGGGAGACACTGTAATGACTCACATTGCAAAAACCTTGTGAATAACTTCTTTCCATATTCACCTTGTGTGAGTATGTCGATTGTCTTAATACTGTTGAGCATGAATAGGTTTTTGTATCAGAAAGAGTGAATTACTCGTCTCTCTTAAAGCTCTGTGCTGTGCATTGCTTTAGCCACATCAGTTCCCTATCACCATGCGGCTCTGGCAGGGGAAAACAAGACAGACAGATTGTCAAGCGTGATATCCAACTGGCATCAGGATCGCTTTTAATCATCGGCCATATCTTATTACATCACCATCACATTGCCCTGCCCTAATTCACCCTACCTCCCCAAACAAAATTCTACTGTGGAGTATGTAATGTGCTCATCTCCACCCACACGAAGAGATAAGTAGAAGTCAAAGAATCAAATTCACTGTTGTTGAAGCAGTGACTGCTTTGTCCAGAGAAAGCGCGACGCAACAGTTTTGCCATTGTCGCACATGAGCGTGCAGTGTGCAGTTTACTGCCGTCTCAGGATCTCTTGGTGTTGAAGTCTCACTGCCATGTAGAGGCCCTAATGTGCAAGTGCTGCGTTAAATATAGGCTGCTTCATTGTTTAATTAGTTTAATTAGTTTAGAACTTTAGCCTTCCTCTCTAATCACCCTGTATGTCTGAACCACTTGTTTCTTTACTTCGCATTTGAGTCCTCCCTTAGAGGAAGGAGCCAACATGAGAATAGAGGACCAGGATTTTGTTCACACGGAAATCTGCAAAATATGGAAATACTAATTTATACTATATTATAACGTCAGTTATTTGTTATTCACCAAACACAAAAGAGAAGATGATAAGACATATGGAGAGAGCAAAATGGCAGAAAAACAATTAGTGGCAAAAAACAAGTGGCAAAAAACAAACCATTAGGTCTTGTGTCTGGTGTCACAGTCCTCTAGATAACAGTAATAAACAATTCATTATATAATAATAATAAACTTAAAATACACTTAAACGTATAAAGGACACAAATACACAAATAGAGCATACATAGTAAGCATAAGTATACATAACAAATATGAGGAAAGTTACAAGAAGCCTTTGAAAGGAAAACATTAATCATCATCATCATCAATCAGTAAGAGATGGAATAAAATGTTGCATAACTCATGGATAACCATTAAATGCAGTGCCTATTTTTGGAATTTTTAGAAAAGGCCCATTCATATTTTACATAGAAATTTAAGCTTCACCCCAAAAGGTGGAGATGCTAATCAACTGCATTCAAAATGATCCAAAACGGCGACTTCTGCTCCAGTGCTCGACTGACCTCAGCTCGTTTCCCTCCCGGAGGAAACTGTTGCTGTCCAAGGTGCTGAGGTCTGTCCTGTGGCCATGTGTGGGGCTTGGCAGCCTGGACCTTCTGTATCATTCACAAACACTCAAACTGACATTTGTCATTCTGACATCATTTATGAGATCTGATTCTTAAAGATATAGCCTAATGTGTCTGTCTTTACTTAAGAATGTTTCTGCTTTACTTTTTCTCACCCTCCATTTGCATCTCTTGCAAACCTGCCTACTATCACATGTATTTTTTTAAAGTTCTGACAGCGAAGTGAGCGAAATCATATTATTATAAGAGTGTTTACTTACTGCTCTTAATCAGTCTGTTCATATAATTAATTTAAAGTCAGTTGAACAATGGCAAATGCATACCTTAGCTATTTCATTTGCTGTACTTGAATGAGCTAATTAATTCTCAGGGCCATGGGCCATGCATCATTTTGAAAGCAGTGGATTAGCATCTCCACCTTTTGGGGTGAAGCTTAAATTTCTTTTTAAAATATGAATGGGCTTTTGCTGGAGCCTGTCCCAGCATACACTGGGCAGAAGGCACCCAGGACAGGGCAGCAGGCTGTCACAGGGCTATTGCAGACAGGCAAGAGGGAGATAGGCAGAGAATCTGGTGTGCATGTATTTGGAGCTGAAATCACCCTGAGCATGGGAAGAATATACAAACTCTACACAGAAAGTACCGGGAATCAAACATTGCTTGCTGTGAATATGAGTTGCGGATGTGATAATAAATGTGCCCTGTTTTGTCTGAAAGTCCTTCTAAAGGTTTTATTTAGGTTGAACTTGGCTTACCACTTTGAGCTGGCTTTGCAGCACTATTAATACATCAGTAGTAATTTTCTAATATTGTTTTCAGAATGCTAGTAATCTATTCTGTACTATTTGAAAGGAGAAACTGAGTTAAACAATCTTAATATATATTCTCAATTCTCAGGAGGAGCCCGATTTTAGGTCCAGTTTTGTCATCCTGGCTGGATTTCAAGATCACCATCATCATCTGCTGACTCAGCAGATATGGGGCTGTCTGTACAACAGCTGGCAGAGCTAATCTTGCAGTGTGAGAGGGATTAGGTTACAGACCAGCTCATCGTTGTGTCAAACTTAGCCTATTGCATTTCCAATTCTTGATTCTGGACAAATAGGCTACTGTATGCATGAACTTCTTTAGAGTAAAATGGACAATTACACAAATTTGTGACACAAACTGGCAACCAACGGGAAATAAGTTTGTGAAAAAACACCTTGCCCACTTTAACATTGCCAGCTCTGATTCAGAGTACACAACGTTGAATAGCAGCGAATACTATAAGTGCTTTTCCAATTCAGTGCACTCACTTTTTTCTTCAATAATGACTGTCTACAATATAGGCATTGTGCTACATTGTCAGTTATCAACAGGCTCATACAACAGGCAGCAAAATTCATCGGTCCGACAACATGACTGAATCAAACTGTACAACTTGATGTCGTAAGGTCCTGCTTATTCCAAATCAGGTCTTGGACATCCCAACATGCACTTTGCGGAAGGCAGGGATTATTTCACTTCCCCTTCCTGTTATATCTTTTTGTTGACAAGATAGTCATCTGGGCTATACCCGGTAGCAGTATTTACAAGACTCAGTGACAACCACAAATTGACTATTTTGACAATGCATCCATGTGTTTACAGTGAGCAGAGATCAATTTGATTTTGCACTCTGAAATATATGTATATAGTTGCAAAAACTGCATATGCGTGAATGTTTAATTTGGGAACTGACTGTAGTTGTCAGACTTTCATAGAAAAAACTGAAAAACTGAAAGGTGCATGTAGTATGTTGATGATAATGGATGTCCTGCCACTAGCTGTCACATACTTGATACATTTATGTTGCTTTTATGGATAATTTAGAGTTTTAGCAGCATTTGTGACTGTTTGAGTTCAAGACATGTCTGGCTCTATCAATATATGGCAACAGATTGTACTGCAAATTATTTCCATTTGCAGATATCCAAGGTTTGATGTCAAGATTGGCCTGGTAACACTTAGAATAAAGGAGAGGCCAGTGACCACAGCCTCTGATGTAATGAACTGCTTTGTAATTAACGTCACCCTTTAAAGGCAGAAGCTAATGTCTGTGAGATGGCAGTTCAAGGAGGCATGAGAGGAGGAGAGCAGCATATAGGCAAAACTATGTGCCAACCTGAGATGGAAACCTGCCACTATTTGTAGGGCAGAAAATCATAGGGAGTTGGGAGAGAGAGAAACAAGGATTTGCCTTCTTCTTGCCTCTTCATTGCAAACACCTGTGGGTTGACTGAACAGCTGTTTGATTGCAGCAACACTGATCTCCCCTCTTTGCTTGTTTCAAAGAGTGGATCAGCAATCATTTTAACAATACCTGTAGTGGGAACAAGGGAGCAGGACCAAGCGCACTACCTTGAGCAAAGAGCCTAAATGGAAGGAGGAGATGGAGGAGTGTTATCAAGGCTGCCATAGTGAGTTCAAAACGTGGACAAAAGAAGTGCTGTAAAATGTGTCTCAAACTTCTGTGCATGTTGTGAAGGAAACCCGGGGTGATCATTAGTGGGAAGGCAATCTAGCAGTGGAGATTTGCTGCTTAGGGCTGAGGGGAAGATTTTGTCACCTCTGACAGTTTGCAGGGTACCATCAGAGGAATTCAACGCTGACACTTCAGTGAAGAAGGTGCCAAAGTGGCGGGTCTAGATGGTTGCATGGGGTAGCAGTTGCCACCCTAAAAGAAAAGGCTTTCCCTCCCTCCCCTGCTCCAGTTTTGGGCAATCCCAAAAAAAAATGTGGTTGGGAATTTTATGCTACGAAACTCTGATGTCTTAGTTTGTACCAGCATGGTGTATGGAAACCTATGGACAAATTCAAGAGGGATAGCACCATGTGGTACTGCACAGGCTGCACAAGCTTTGGTTGGGCTCTCTCTCTCTGTAGGCTTTACATGAAATGATACAGATATGAACTTATACATCGCATATACAATGTATCAGTTCAGAAAACCCAGCCAAAGCCATTGACTACTGTTAGACAGAAAAGAGTGCAGTACAGTCCTTTGGACATTAGGGGCAGTCCTGAGCACTTGCTAAGCCGAGTAAAATATATGGCAGTTAATGGACCTTACATACTGATTTTCAGAATTTGAAACTTTTATTTTCATGTACCAGTTAGCCTACTGCTGCTTGTGGAAGTTGCTGATCAACTCCATCCTAATAGAAATAGCTATAGATGGCATGTAATTAAATTTTTATATACAAAATATACTGTTGTTGTTTGAATTATTCATTTCAAACGGCATCAGACTGGTACCACATCACAGGCAAGATCAGAGATCTTTAGAACAGCCTCAGCCTGCGTCACCTCAGGGATGATTGTATCTTAGTACAATAGATGGAAAAGGGGATCATCACTGGATACACCATTTCAGTGTTCCTTTTTATATGAAGCACAGACATGCTGGGCAATTCAGCATGAGTGAAGTGCTGAGGCCGTGCCTTCTAACGTCTGACAGTCCTCCAGCAGAGCCCTCATCAATGCACTGACGCTGAGAACTTCATCAGTGTCTGGAGTGTGGATTGATCATCTAAGGACCATGCGAAGCTCAATATCTGTGCACCAATGTGTTTTAAGTCAGTGAAAGCCACACACTTGGTGTTGAATAGATGACCATGTGCCTGATGTGTTTCTTTCCTTAAGAGGTATTGTCGCCAATCATGGAACGATTGGCAACAATATGCAGGGGGCAAGCGAAAAATGCAGGGTCTGGTGAGCAGGCAGGTAAGGAGAGAAAACACAAGATAAAAAACACCAACTAAATCAGTTGCTGCTGCTTTGAAAATTGTGGAAAATGCTGTGGCCTCAGACGAACAATTCAAAATCAACTAAGAACTGAGATGGGATATTATCTGTTAATTATTTTCAACAAAGAGAACCTCATTTCAAGAAGTGAGAAAGAGAAAGAAGGCATTGCCACACTGCAAATGAAGTTCAAGAGATGTTTGACAGCAGTGACAGACAGCTGAGCCTAGACAGTCTTAGGGAGTAAAGAATAAGCTTGGAGGATTTACAGGGATCATTTTCTTTACCAAATCACCTGCCATCAGTGTTATGAGAAGAGCTACTCAACTGTGAGAGACTTATGTCTCTCAAAGATGTGTACAAAAACAGAAAATGTGAATAAGGTGTATGTGTGCGTATTGTGGTGAAAAATGAGTTGAGAATGAGCTTCCTGGTGGGAGGCGGGGGTGTGCCTGAAAAAACAAATATTTAAAAGATCCTGAAAGAATCTTGTGGATTTTTCTAGAGTTGTTGTTTTAATTGGAATGCTGACAAAAATGATTAAAGATACTCCTTACAGGGAACCAAAAAAGTGGAATAGTTTGCCATAAATGCAATGCAGAGATTTGGGTAGTGGTTGTGCTTGAATTTATGTTACATCTAACAGCTCTGCACTTCTCATTGTTGGCTTTTATCATTATTAATAGTACTGCCTTAAAAATTAGACTTGCATATTCTTAGTGGAAAGGTTTAGAGAGCCAACTGGATCTCAACTTAAGCCAACTCAAGCTCACTCCATAATGAGACATGAGCTCCATTTGTCTTATTAGGTAATGCCTCTTCAGGTTTTTTGATGTCGTAGACTGAAAGCAACAATTAAAAACAATACATGCGGGACAACCATCAGCAGAAGTCATCAAAACGTATTCTGAATTGTTTATATTCCCAAACTCACATGTCAATTGGCCTTTGTCACAAGACTGTCTTCCAGTCAGGAAACTCCACTACCCAGCCTAATCAACCAGCATTAGAAAGAAAGGCACACAAATGTGCTTCACTAATTGAAGTGTATGCCTGTGAATCAAACCCGACATCAGCTGGAACTGTCTGAAAGCATCAAAGTAGAAGCTACAAATTCGCCCTGTAACACGCAGTGCCAGAAAAAGGCATTGGGAGGTGCTTCTTCCAAATATCACATTAACCGAACAGCCAGAAACCCAAATGGATGTTGGCTCAGTTAAGTGGAAAGAGACGCACAATGTTCAAAAATGTGCGAGAATGTCATCAGCCTGAGGACCTAATGGAGTCCCTCACTGCTTATATGAAAGTGTGCCAGAAGTTGTCAAATTTTTATTTAAGCTTATGAAATCAGCACATAGAGGCAAATAATTTACTAGAGCAAGGCCTAGAGCAGGAATTATAATTCTATAAGCGAATGGGACTCAACTCACTTTACACTGTGTGGCCTCTGAGAGTGGGAAAGATTTCCTTTGGTGTGATTACAAACTTAGAAAATATAGCATTGCTTAAAGCTGATCAGAGTATGAAAGGAGTACAAAAGAAAGGATTAGGGATAATACTGTATACTCATCATATTCAACTGCCATACTGTATGTTTTAAAGGTGCATTCATGACAAATTATCAGTCTCTTGAATGTTTTATATTTTATTACCTCACTGATCTTGGATTCCTATTACCTAAGCACTAAACAATAGTTCATTTTAGTGGATTATTGGTGCATAAATTGTTGGACTGTGATTGCAGAGAGAAAAAGGAATCTGAGAATAAGGTTCAAGATGAATTTTGTGCCATCGTTTATGAATATTATGCAAGAAAGCCTCAGCAGGGCTTTAAAATAACCTGGAATGTTTACTTGTGTCATGGTTGTCACTCAAAGTAAAAGCCCTGTCAGTCAACCCTGCTTTTTCCAAAGTGTTTTGACTTGCTGCATTGGGAACGAGACTAACTTTTGTACACAACTGATTTAACTATTGAGTGATTATTGTGCAAGTACTGATATGGTTGTTGGGAGTCGTTAGTCTCACTTCATTCTCATTATCAGGGAATAATGGCCTTAAATAAATATTCACTTGAACGCTCTGTGTTTACTTCCAGCTGATTTAAATGTTCTTGAAGTTCAAAATACTTGGACCCGCTGCCTGTCTCCATAGCCAGCCCTGTGAACCTTTAACAGAAACAAAACATTTGGAGCCTGTCCACTGTGAGCCCTTGAAATTAGTTATGCAGACTGTTGACCCACATTTGGGACCACAGAGCAGGAAAAAGGGGAGCCAGGAAGTAGTAAAAAAACGTAGGAAGCATGAGAGGAAGTACTTGAGGGGAACAACAAAAACAAAACAAAAAAACGTTTGTTTTTGCTCACAGTCACATTCAAGCCTCATCTGTGCTTGGTGTGACTTGTGTAATTACACCTGTAAGGACCCGCCCAGCGCTAATTACATTTTTCCACCCTGTCAATCAATCGACCCCGCACCTCTGCGTGTTTAAACGCACCAGGCTCCTCTTCTTCCTGGGTGGAGCTAGGTAAATGTAGACCTAATAGATTAAGGGCTACTTGTCATGCTTCCATGGCCAAGTGGTATTAGACTACACTTTAGACTGTACCATTCACAGTTTCACAGCCCAGGAGTTTCCAAGTGAAGCGGACGCGCCGCGATCCTCCCGCAAACGCACATCACAAACTATTAACGCGCTTAAAATGGCATTTAGTGAGGTGTTATTATGCATTAAGCACGTGTTAAAGATTACAACCCCCCTCCCTCCGTCTCTCCACACACCCCCGTCACTACAGGTTTCTTTCAGTTGTGTTGCACAGCCGACTGCTTATGCTGTCGTTAGCTGAGTATTGAGCTACCAGCTGACCTACTTTCTCTGCTCCCAGCGACTCAGTGCTGTTTACAAGCCACTGCCAGCGGAGGATGTTGAGTGGAGTGCCTGGAAAACAGACGGTCAGAGCCCACAACCAGGAAGGACTGCGAATGGAAATTTGCTCGTATGTCGATAAATAAGGATTCGCCAGAAACCGCAGACAGCCGCGCGATTAATAACCGCAAATTTTACGCGTTGTTATGCAATTTAATGTTTAGTGCTAGCGGCGAGTCAGACGCTGGTAGTTGCGCCCAGCGGCTATGCTGTAGTTAAAAAAAAATGAGTGCGTTGACCAAAGTGAAGTATGGATGTTTACTTCTGTTGAAGACCCGTTTTCAAGGTACGTCGTGAGGGTGGTGTTGGTGGTGGTTATGTGGAGGTGGGGGTTAAATTTTTTTTAGATTTGGTGTTATTCTTTGCAGGCGAGCGCAAAAATGTTGGTGTCACGCTGGTGCCACCCGTTTTGAATGTTTGTAACATCAAAGTTCATAAGCGGCCTCCTTCCAAATTACAGTGGAGGTGGCCGGCCGCATGATTAGCCCATTTCAAGACCTAGTTAATCATTTTCTACGAGAGCCAGACTGTGTAGGCAGCGGGTTGTTGAATATAGGAGTTTATATATCACATAAGTCTATGTAGACCCAGCGCCCTTGAATGCTGCCTACATGTTTTCAGCCCACTAGTGCCCTGGTTACAAGGTTGATATAACCTATTTTTTTTTTTTCGTTGTACCGCTGCTGATGACATTCACTACAAACTCCGATGAGATTTTTTTTCGGCATTGGCCGTCCTAACTTAGGCCCTCCGACAGCGATATTAAATGTCACAAGCAAAGAAATCTTTAAATAAATTTCTCAGAAGGCTTAGGTCACGGCTGTTACCCAACCTGTGCCTAAGTCTACTGGAGTTCACAGCTCCTTACACAATGCAGCCAACCCACCATTTTCTGGTCAAAACGGCCTTTTGGACAGATCAGGATCTGTGGAAATTTGTGGAAAAGTCAAATGAAGAGTTTGATTGTTATGGAACGTTAGTTTGACCCAGGGATGAGGAGTGACAGTCCTTTATGTGCCATGGAGGGAAGTGAAAGGTCATCGAGTGCATGAAGTGGCCCTCCCTATTGTTTTCATTCATTTCATTCTCCAGGTGTAACCAGTGGAAGTGTTGCTCGTGTTTCCCTATCACTTTATGGCCCCACTCTGGATCCCAATATAAACAGAGGCATAAACTACAACACCTGCTTTCAGAACATGAAACTGAAGTTATTTCCCTTGTTTTCCAATCCATAGCTGTTGAAGTTTGCACGTGCTATGATTGCAGCTAAAATGTGGTTTTGGCATAAGTTATGCAAAGAAAGTAAGATTTGTTTGTTTTAGTTGTGTGTGCATATGCATTGGAGCAAACTGGAGATTTTTTTTTTTTTTTTTTTTTTTTTTTGCTATGAACTGATCTGAACAGGTTGTAAAGCTTATCTGCAAAGCCAAACCCTTAAAACACTGTTGTTCTATATTATAGGAGTTGCATTGTGTATCTGCGTAATGACAGATTTTGCTCATATACCTTCTCAGTTTTAAACACTCCAAGATGTGTCTTTTAATGGACTAATATGACTAACATGACACTGCTATAACAAAAACACATCAACAGGCCTGAATATAAATGTGCCATGCAGTTGCTCAAGTAAAGAGTTACGACCCGCAGGTAAATAAAATGTAATGAAGCACACATAAACTATAGATAAGGTTATTTTTCTAATAGTTAATTATTAGCCATAATGTCGAAATTATGGGATGTGATCCTTGTGGGAATTAATACAGCCCTGAATCCATGTGTGTATATGCTTGTTGTTTAAGGATACTGTAGTTCAGTGCATTTTTCTCATAGATATGATTTCAGACTAGATTAATGAATGGTGGCCAGGTACCTCCTCAACTGCAGGCGCCACCAGGCCTTTATTGGTGTCAGGCTTTTGTTTTAGAGAGGCCTTTATTTCTAAATCCCTCTGTTTGATAAGTATGTTTGCTCATATTTTAGAAAGAGGCCTCCGATTGTCTGATCTGTTTCCACTTGCCCTGCTAAAGCTTTGCTACTGCATTATGCAGTCAATACAAACTCAACACGTCCTGTATCATTTCAGACTAAAAGCCCTCTAATGTTTCAATAGAAAGAATCCTTTCATCGCTAAACAAAGTTTTTATGGTGAAATATTTGCAGAACCGTGTTGTGGAAAATTGAATGACTTGAATTGAGACAGCCGCAGTGACTGAACAAGACCGTGTTGAAAATGGCATGGTTATATTGTTGAATTTATTAAACTGAAGCGGTTGGAAATGTACTTTATTGTAGCATGTTGGGGGAAGGTGAGCAGAGCTTCTCAGCATACCATGGGCTGATGGAGTGGTGCTTAGGCTGGGAGAAGGTATTGACATGGACATGCATACACAGTATGCAAGCTAGGAGGACCCACCCCCACTCTGCCTCTGATTGGCTAACCATAACCCAGCCTAGTCCTAACCTTAACCAACCTAACCAATGAGAGCAGCGATTACTAGCCAATCAGAGACAGGTAGGGTGGGTATGCACGTCCAGTATGTCTGTGTAGTCTCTCCTTTGCAGTTTGTTTTCCCATTGTGTCCAGTAGAATCCAATGTGTATTGCTCAGTATTTGTGTTGTGTTATTAATTCTGGTTAGTTTAAAATTTTCTGTGCAATGTGAGAGTTACTGTCTTGGTGAATGGTGTGCTAGCCTCATGCTGAGCCAGTTTGTTGTTGTTGCTTCCTGGTTCACGCTGTTACAAAGCAAAAGGCTTGGTGCAAAAAGGAAAAAAAAAAAAAGCAGTGTCATCACTCGAGAAAAACTCAACTCGCCACTATTACGTTTAAGTGGCCTACGTCAAGCCTCGGGGGTGAAACCACGGCTGTTTCTACACCCGACCTGTATTTGGGGGCCCGGTGTTTATTTGTTCATGTCGACTGGCGTGAAAGTCGGCTGTTATTTGAGGAAATACGGTAGAGATGCTTCAAACACAAGAAGTTGCCCAGGCCCAGTGAGAGTGTTTGTCCACCGGATGATGTAGGTTGAGGTGTACAGACAAGGTATTTATATGTTTGTTTGTAATCAGACGGTACTGTAGCAGCCAGTACTACTGACTTTAGGCTTAAGTAGCTTAACCTCATCTATCAGCACAAGAGCAGTGGAAAAAAGATTGTGGCCGTCTAGGTAAAGTGCCATAGTCTTGTGGAGAATGCTGTTCTAGAAAGCCTGCAGTCAGTTTGCAGCTCTTTTTCTCCCTATCTAAACCTAAAATGCTAAATTGGCTATTACCTAATTCATCCTCTATATTTGTAAGAAGCTGAAACATCAGCAAGAGCACAGTAAACCCTTTGCAACAATCCTCTCTTGATGATATTACATATATTTTTTTTTAATGCAGCATGGAAGGGAATTGATTTTTCAGCTCCGGTCTGGTTTGTAACTGCAGCTTTTTTTTTTTATGATGCGGTTAGTCATACGGCCTCACTCTTATTTGAAACATCTACACTGTAATATCATGGAATTTGAAACAACAGTAACCAACTTCTGACTTGGGATAATGGAGACCAGTTTATGTTTCGGTTTGACATTGTCATCACACATTAACACAGCCAATTTGATAGATGTAGACAGCATATTTGTGTCAGAGGCTAAGATTTAAACCACGAGTCATTCTGGCTTATTCACTGATGGCAACATGTATGAAAAGCCTAACTTTAGCGCTTTTGTCATACCACATGTTGCGTAAACATTGTATCTGTTGTAACACTATTTATTATGTGCACATGGTAGGGGATTATTGAGAAATTCGGTTTAAATGCTCTCAGTTAATACCATATGTCTCTTACTTTTTTTTTTTTTTTTTTAGTTTTTACTAAACTGCATTGCTGTATGAACCTTAAACCACCATTCATACCAAAGTTCTAGACAATATTAGGTGAAAAGCATAGCGAGGCTCTGCGCTTATCTACAGCAGTGTTTTGAATGGAATGAGAGATTGCAAGGTGGATAATAAGGGCTTAAGCTATGTTAGTTTTTGATGATTATGTGATTGCTTTGGCAGAAAAAATGGTCTCAGGTTTGAATGGGGCACTCAGTCAAAATGTGCTGTGAGTTAAATGTTGTTCCTGTCAGCGACTATACATGCATGACGTTGTGGGAAAAGATGGAAACATGAAGATTGTTTCTTCCCGTTTTTTTTTTTTTTTTCTATTGGAAATGGGAGGACAGCATCGGTTTGATTTCTACGTTTGATTCATCACCTAAGTCTGTTGGCACCAGTGGAAAAACACCGACATGTTTAACATAGACATATGTGGGCTGATATTTTCCATCGGTGCCACCCTTGTCTTCCAGAAGCTATTGTTGCGCATTGTGTTACTAATGCCATCAAAAACCACTTGTGTGCCTGAGAGGTGTAATCCATCATCACCACAAAAAGGAAATTAATATGAAACATATCTTGTTTGCAAATGCTTGTTGCTGTTGTCTGATCATTTTCTCTCAGGCACCAGAAATAAAAACACACCTTTGAAAATAATGTCTCCTGTTTCCTTTTTTCAATGATGGATTATGCCTTAATAAAAAATAAAATCAGTGTAGTGTCTGGAGGTGGCACAGACAGAAGACACACACTTTTGCTTGCAAAGATTAGAGTTCCTAAGCTGGTGCAAAATGACGCCTGTAATGAAAGTTAGACTGATTATAAATTGTGAATTAATTGCAGGAATGCTATACGGAATTAACAAAATGTTTTTTTTTTTTTTAATGCAATAAGACAGCTCAGTTACAGTGTTTCCTCTAAAAATTGAGATGACATTACTGACTTGGGAGGGTGTGCTTTGCGTTCTCTGATGTGGTGGGTTTGATTTTATTTATTTAGACAACACAGGCTGTTTATGAGCTCAGCATACTCAACAAAACATCCCTACAAAAACATATTTAATAACAGGCCTATCATTGTTCATTAGCAGGCTTTTATTCCAGTTGGGCTACAGAATTTTTGAAAATGTCACTGGCTTAGTGTTAAGTAACCAAAATTGCAATTCACTGACCCAAGTATCAGTGATATCTGAGCCGAATTAAAATGGCACGACTCCAAACAATTATTAATCAGTTTGATTTCTTACCAGGGTACATTTTGTACAGCCGTTCTTTATATTTTTGGTCCTCCAGTCATGCTGGATTTCAGCCTGTTGTGCTCACATTGGGTTTGCCAATGCAGGCTGTCCTAGACTCAGTTCGTCTGGGGTAGGCAGTGCCGACTTCATAAATAATGACAAGATTTTTGCCTAGCTAGCACTTGGCCCGCTCCCTGTGTTCGACGTTGGTGTGTTTCACTAGCTCTCTCCTGGGTGGATTTATTATCACAAAAAGATGTATGTCGTGGAGAAAATAATCCATGTGTAGTTGTGATGAAAAGGTACATATTGTTCTGTTGAAAACCTGTGATTGTATGCTACACTGAAGTAAACTTTTGTTGCCCAAATGTGTTTTCAAGTGTTTTGAGTGCAGTGGATAATTAGTGGATGGCCACTTGTGTCAGGTGGGCGGCCCGCCCACTAATGGCTATGGTAGGGGAAAGCATAAGTGGGTAATATGAGGGGTGGAGTTGGGTTGAATTGTCGAAGCAGCAGTGTGTACCTCCCCCATTAAAGCTGAAACGAAACCTGCAGTCCTACATGAGAAACACTTGGATTCTTAAGTAGAGTTTCCATTTCTTTTTGGAGGGCTGTGCATCATCAGACAAGCATCTGTTGTCAGAAAACAAAAGGGATGCTTCTCCTTCCCTTTTCAGCCGAAGTGGATGTAACTAATTACATTTCCTCATGATATTGTAATTCAGTAGCTTTTTTTAGTACTTGTAGTTTTTGGAGTATTTTCTTACTTGTTACATCTCTTGAAGTTCTATTTTTTTACTTGAGTACTGTATTACTACATTTTAAATCACATCCATTACAGAGCATAAATGATCAGTGACAGGTTGTGGAACTTTTCACAAGTTCAAGTGAGAAGAGCAGTCTGGTTCTACTTTGTTGGTCCGTTTTTGGTCCAAATTTCCAATAAAGGGTGATTGTCGATGGGGGCGAGGACCATGTAGACTCAGTTGACAAAAATGTGGAATAAGTGTGGAAATGAGTGGAATAATATCAGTGAGTTGGCTTGACGATGTGTACTCAACCTTATATAAAGATCACACCTGGCACAGTTACTGCTTTGAAGAAGTAACTCAATAACTTTTACTGCAAGCATATTTTAAATGAGCTGCCTCTTACTTGAGTAGATTTTTACAGCAGTACTTCTGCTTAAGTAAAACATCAGCAAAACAACTACTTCTACTTGAGTAGCACTTTGTAGTACTCTTTCCACCACTGCCTTTCAGCGTGTTTACATGCAGGTTTTGGTCATGAACTTGAACTTGTTGACATTTCCGTTACGGGTTCAGGTAGCCAGTTTAAGGCCTCAGGCCCCTAGGGCAAAAGTGTAACGAGACCCTGGTGTTTTTTTTTTACTTGTAAACCTCTTAAGGTGTGGTTGAACATCAATACACTGAGCGAATGTGGGCTAACAAGTGAGGCCTAATGTAAGGCCATGTATGAGTTAATTTAGTCGAAGTCAACTGAATGTGAAGTTACATATCTGGCTGTAATATCTAAAATACAACCAGGTCTTAGGGTTAAAGACACACAAAAGCTGGATTTTCTTTCAGTGCACTTTTTCAGTCCTTTTTCAGTCCTATTTACTTATGGAAATCAGTATAGAAACTTTATGATGTAAATGTATAGGTCCGTTGCTGTGGTTCCTGTTTTTAGCAATAAAAAGAGTAGAATACCTACACTATGTCAGTTCCATTATTTAATCAATCCTAATTGATGTTTCATCTCAGATTCTTAAGATTCAACTATTTTTAACAATATCATTGATTGAAATATTTCTCATGTAGGCTAATTTAGACACCTTATTGTGAAAGTATGCAGCATTACTGTGTTGTTGTACCCGCGGCCTCGTATGGTGGCTGCTGCAGCCTAGGAAGTGCGGCCTGTTCTGAAAGCCTCTCAGGTTGGCTATGGAGAAGGCAATAAATCAGCAATATTAATGACTACACCTGTGAAGTGGTGTTTGTATTGGAACCCAATATCCTGCCATAATTACACATTCTTATCAATTGCTGTGCAGCTGGTTCATGAGTGACCTCTATTTTATGTGAAGCTGTGTTGTAATTTGACATGAGGCGCACATGGCTAAGTGATTTGACATACTATGCTACACTGACACATTAATGATTAACATGTTGTTCGTGTGTGCATGCGTCCTTCAGTAGCCTAACTTGAACATAGGATCTCTGAGTAGGTGCCTTTTGATTTTTTGATTACAAAATAACAGTGTTCCCAGTGTCAGTCTTAATACCGGATGATTTATAATCACAGTTTTCTGAAGCAAATTATACAGTGCATGGTGAAAATCCCTTCTGGATTCATGGAAGACATCTAATATAAGATTACATCACCCTATATTAGAATGAAAGACATAATTGAAGCAATTTTGAGATGAAAATGTAGTTCAGAAAAAAATAGGATAATTCTGGTTATTTTCCACATGGGTCACATTTTCCCAGTTCAAGTTTCTCTTGGCCCCTTAATCATATGGAGAGCAGCGCTTCCTGCAGACTGAGTGGTACATAGCTCTACAGTGAGGTAGTTGACAAATTTGTTTGCATAATTGAATGAAATGATGGCAAAAACTGTAAAGTCAGGCCTGGTTTGAAAATAACTGGAATCATTCTTTAATTGCAAAAAATTGAGTGGTCTGTGGTTCAAACCAAGTTGACGTTTAGTGCCAGGAAGTGGTCGGTGACCATTAATTGAAATATAGTTGTGCCAGGCTCGGGTGAGGCTCTAGGTGAGCTCAGAGGGACTGATGTTACTCCTTGACGCACTGAAACACCTCATCTCTCGCAGTGACGCCTTTTCCAGTAGCAAATGCAATAAAAGTTTGTTTCTGCCTATTTTAACTTATAGTCACATGATGCTCTTGATGCAGCTTGAGCTAAGGCAAGTGGATACAAACCTCTAAAACTAGTCATTGTGCACAGAGACATATAATCTTTTTGAACACTTAATTAGTAAGTTTGCACTGCATCCAACTCACCATTACATTTTCATTCCAGTATTCCTCCTCAAACAATGGGCTTATTTAGATCGCGAGAATGATGCAAAATGTAATATCCGCGCCGGCTCCCCCCTGAAGCCACTGCTGTACGTTACTCATTGGAATACAGACTAGAGAGCCAGTCTCAGTCCAAAAGACATGGCTACAGAGAAACCACTGTCAGACACACAGAAGTGTATTGAATAAAAAAAATACCCACAAGCCTGTCATAATAACTTAGGCCTAAGTGATGCATAATGTAAAATATGTCCAAGCTACAAAACCACAAAACTATTTTAATCAGGATTAAAGCAAAGAGGTATGTAGTGTTTCCTTGTTCTGTTACTGGAAACGTGGCTGTTTATGGCGATGATAGCTTGGAATAAAATAGGCTTTGCTCTTTTTTATTTTATTTTATTTTACTGTAATGTGATGAAATTCAGACAGTTAAAAGGGGTAAAAGGCAGTGTATGTTGAGTTACCTATGGCCTAATCTTCACATTTTGGTGACTCATATGCCAGCAATGGAACATGGAGTAACGTAATTGACGTTATCAGTCAACCTAACCTTGTGCAATGATGAATGATGTTTCAACAAGTGTACCTTACCTTCACATATGTATACATACATATGAGACGTTCTTGATAATGTCTGATTGAACACAGCCTTCAGTTGTTGGTCGAAGCTACAGTCTGTGTGAGCTCTTAGTTTGGTTTGCAACAGATACAGACTGTTAGAGACCCCAGAGGTGTCTGCTCCATGTTGTTGAGCCCGCTTTATTCAGAGGATGTGAAGGAGATGGCTTCTGTACGCTCTTTGTTAATGCTGTTTTATCAAAAGAGGTGTCTGCCTCAGGCATTTTTCTAGGTCAGAGGAGCCCCTCCTGTGCGTAACACTTTTTTTTTGTGTGTGTGTGTTGAACTGCTGTATCCAGGTAGAATCTGAAGATGGTTAATGCACTTTTCTTTACGTTGTATTAATCAGTCAATCGATCAGTCAAGTTTATTTGTTACATGTGATCATACAAAGTACAATGACAGGAAAGTGTATGCATTATAGGGTTTAATTAGGATAGTAATAATAATAAATATATGTGTATGATTGGAGGGGAGGGGGTCAGTTTCAGGAAGTGACCTCATTTAAATTCCTTGTGGCCGGGGGTAGAAACTCTCTTGAGCCTCTCAGAGCAGGCCTGGTCTATCCACTCCCTTCTTTCGGACCACGGCAGGGACAAAAAGGCCGGCATCTGGGTGTTTGGGATCTTAAATGATTCTCCTAGATTCTCCTCATTGTTGCAGTGCCTGGTCAGGCCTTCCATGCTGGAGCCTGCTCAGTAGAAACCCTCAAATGATGACTGGGATGTCCTAAATTTTCTTTATCATTAGTCCAAATAGAAATCCTGCTTCATTTTGCTGAATTTCTGTGCTGAAAATGCCAGTACATAAGCAGGTAAGAGTGAGATACAGCACTGTTTTCTGGGTTCTGGAAGTAATTGTCAAGAAACCAAGCCTGATCTTATACAAATGAGATGTTTGATTTTGTGGACAGTTTTTAAGATTTACTAGATTTACTTTTCCACCAGAAAAAACCTGGTGCTAGTTCGGAGCTGGTGCTAGAGCCGGTGCTTAACTGGTGCCAACGAAGAACCGGTTTGCTTTTCCACTGGTCAAGAGCAAAGTGGAGCCAAGTCAGAGCCACGTCATGACGTCTTCGGAAAACGTGATGACGGGTGCGCGAGACGCCCGCTCAGAATCACAATAACCATCATGATGAATGAATGAATGAATGATACTTTATTAATCCTTTGCAGGAAATTCCATTGTCACGGCAGCTTCATCACTTCAACACACATAAAACTGCACACTCATACAATACAGTGGCTGCAGCGTCTCTGTCTCTGTCCGCCCGTCCTGCCCTGAAGCCGGTGAGACTGATCAGTGAGTCGGGGATGATGTTCGTGAGCCGCGTCTCAGTCAAGCATATAATGCTGCTTTCCCGATACAGTTTCTGGCCCCGGGTGGAGCAGGATCTGGATTTATTAGCGATGCAAATACTGCGTGTGTCTTTACAAGCCTACATTTCAATACAGAGGCGAAAAACACAATTATTGCCGGCTACCTGTCGGATTCGTGATCGGAACGAATGACCGCTATGTTTACTTATAAAACGGGTGCTTCTCATCCTTAAATGTAATTTGCTGAGCCGCCTTCCATGCCGTTGTAAAATCAGTATAACCCGCGGCTTCTCGGGGATTATTGTTTATGTTTATAGCGTTCGCAGTTCCTGTTTTGTTTTGTAACCCCGCCCACCAATGACGCGGTGGGCCGCGTCATCGGTTCTTTCTCTGGCTCCTGTTTAGCCCCTGCTCGGAGTCGGTGCTTGCCTAGCACCAGTTTGGCACCAGTTTGGCACCAGTTTGGCCCCAGCTCGGGCAGTGGAAAGCCAAAAAACTGGTGCTAAGTCAGGCACCGGCTCCGAACCAGCCCTGGTGGAAAAGGGGTATAGGAGGTGCTGCACAGCTTCAGCTGCTCAGATGTTTTCTGTTTCTTTCCACAGGATTTGGAGTTTCGTTGGTGGACTCTAGGCGGTGGTGGGGAGCTGGTGACCGGTAGTTTTTTCCAGAGTGTTCAAGCACTGTCGGCGCGAATGGGATTTATAAGACTTCAGAAAGGGCCTGGTTGGGAAAGGGAGTGAGTATGGACAACCTTTCTGACTTCGGTGGCCCCTGTCCGTCCACCCGGAGGGAATGGGAGTGAGTACTCAAATAAGTTTACTTCACTTAAATTTGCTTTTCTGGTCCGTTATATATCCACAAATTGTATTTTCTATTGTGTTGCAATCATGTGAATTATGTCAAGAAAATGTTTAAATAGTTTAGATTTACAATTACATTTTACAAATACACAGTTACAGATGTTTACATATACATCAAATGTACCAAATACTAACAACACTCAATTTTAAGAGTGCTTTTGCACTTAGGTTTTGAGATCACATATTTGAGAAACCTAGATAAAATACCTGGCTTATGTTCATATCAGATGAGATACTGTTATATACAAATGTTAAACTGTTTCTGTTTTTTATATTCTCTATATTTTGCCATTTAGTGTAGCAAACATCAGGGCTCGGTGTGAAATTAAATTACTGATGAAACAGGGAGATTGTGGATATTAGGATACAACATCATTTGTTGTAAGGGTGCATAAACAGATTATCATTAATGAAACCTTATGTTGTGTTCAGGTAGCAAAGTGTAATCACAGATGCATCGCGAGTCCTTTTTTCTTTGCATTTACATGCATCTCATATCCAGAATGTGTAGATGTGTCATAAAAATGTTACAAGTACCCATATAGTAAGGTTTCTCTCGCCCTCACAAAATTCATGATCATAGTGTGTTGGAAGCAACATCTTGTGTGAACAGTTTTTAATGCTGCATGCACTTTTCCTTGACTAATATAGGTAGTACAGGTTATCACTGATATCTCAGTGCTGTTATGGTTAGGTAGAAAGTAATCACATGCACATTGTTGTTAATGTGCAAGTTATTTGTTCTGTACATGGTGAGAAATAAATAATAAATAATAAGGCAAAACTAAGGATACCATGCCAAATTTCACTGTGTGATTCTTGCCTCAACGTTGTCAGTTTGACAGTATGTCACAGTGTGGCCTTTGATGCTAAATTGTATTTGCTTTGACCCTTCAGGAAAAACAAAACTAGTGTTTAAATGCAAATATGTCCTCATTTATTTAACACTTTTGTTATGTGTTGTTTGCACATCAGCTGTCCATAATCCTGAATTGAGCCAAGTTAACAGTGATTCAGTCCTACACTAGAAAAATAAGCTGATGCAACTGGATGTTTGGAAAATTTCTCCAAACAAAATACGCCCTATTTACTCCAGAGCTGTACCTCTTCATTTCATTCATTTGATTTTCCCCTATGGGGGATCAATAAAGGCAGATCTTATCTTATTATCTTCCTCTTCCTCCGCTGCTGTTCAACACTTGAATGCCTGACATATTTTTTTTCCATCAATCAAGCGAACACGATCAAAAACTCCACTGAAACTAATTTCACTGCCACAATGACTCACAATGCCTTCAGAACAACAGCGTGATGAAGTGAAGAGTTTCTGGAGGTGAAATGTGGCGTGTATCTGTGGATTAATCAAACTATTTCATTGTGTGTCTGTGTGACTTTAGATTGTTGTGAGAACACAGTGGTGAGAAAAGTTTGAGCCGACTTTTTCAGACAAGCTAAGGAAGTGCCTCAGAGAAATCCAGTGAGGGTGTGTGTTGACTGTGGCTCTGAGTAATAAGAGGAGAGAGGACAAGGCAGGAGTGCTTGTGTAAAAGTGCTTTCAAGAAGGATTTAAGGGACTGAGGTAGTAATATTTGACGTGACTCAAATTTTATCATCTACTGTAATTATTTCCCATTATTTTAAACCAGTGTGTCTTTGCTGGTGGGTTGTGGTGTAGAAACAGATCTCAGGTTGATTGTGAGTGGACCGTGGGTGTGTTGCTCCACTTTGTAAAATTGGTTTTACTTACACTGAAGATAAGCATAACTTAACCGGCCACTGCCAGCCTGTAGTTCAAGAAAACATCTTATCTCTTTATCCATTTTATTGCCATGTTGTTATTATTATTAGGCCTGCTAAAATATTATTGCTGTGTATACACAAATGCAAGTTTGATTGCACTTTCTTGGTTAGTTTGTGTTGAAACAGTGCATGGAAGCATAGTAGGCTATCAGGTTCTGTTTGTTTCATCATATTTTATATACGATTTAATTCTGTAACATAGGCTATTAGATGAAACATGAAATGAGCCTATACACCAAAGCTCCATGCAGGAAATTCACAACAATTCAAGAAATTTTACGTATTTTGTAACTCTAAACAGCCATTGCAAAGGCCATACTCTGTGGTTAAGTGGTTGCAAAGCATATTTCTTCAGATGAGACTGTTCACGTTATCTTGTGAGTATCTCTGTTGCCATTAATACACTAGTCGATAATATATTACCATCCACCTGTGGTGCCTCGCCCACTGCTAGAACGGTACACTCTTACAAAAGTGTAAAAAAAAGTTGCAGCAGCCAGCTTCCCCCTTCCTCTCTGACTGAGCAGTAGGTTCATTCTAATCAATGGGAAGTAAATAATGATTCCAAGAGTAAAAATAAGTACAGCTCTTTTTTTGTCAGCATCAAAATGTACCATAAGTCGAGTTTGCACAGATGGTGTAAACCAGAAGTTAAGGGAATAAGATGTTTCCATGTCACACTAACCCATTTTTTTAATGGGAGTAAGCCAGGCATCTTAACTGGGTTTCTCATAGTTGGAGGTTAACCAAAATATGATGTTTACATAGTAACCAGGTTGAGAATGAATTTATCTGATGTATTAAATGCTAAAATAAGCTTTCACACAGCAACTTCAAGGATATAAATGAGCTCATATTTTGATTAAAATCCTGAATCGCTAGATGCTCATCAATGTTTCATGTGAAAAGGTCAGAATAATTTCATGCCAGTGTTTAAATGAGCTGCTTTCACAATATCTGTTGGTGACAGTTTTCATTACTGTGTGGCAGGGTGGCAAAACTTCTCTGTTGACACTGACATGTTTTTAAAAGAAGCAGCATTTTAACTGATAACTCTCTATCTGCAGCACCAGCAGCTGCGTGGAAGAAGATGAGAAAGACAGGGCAAAAAGGTATTCCAGACTCTGTAAACATGTATATATATTTATGTGTGTGTGTGTGTCTGTGTTGGTATGAATTTATATCTGTTAATGAGTGTTCAAAGACAGATATTGGTGCAGTCCACACATCTTGTATGTGTGTTTATGTATGTCCGAGAGATAAAAGGAAGACATTAATAGGAGAGTTTTACCTGGAGGTGATGGAATTTTAAATGCACTGAAATTGAAATTCTTTCAGCGAAACATGGGTTTTTGGCATGCTATTGTGGATGCCGACAAATATCAGACATGCTTTTTCAAATGAATGACATTTGGGTTCGCTCATTCTTTTGTTGCGCTTGATTGGGTGAACTTTAATTCTGCAGGCTAGACAGACAGAAATACTAAATGATCCTGTTTGTGAGAAGTTTTACACTCTGCTGGAGAGAAAAGAAACAGATTGGTGCATTTCTCCTCTCTGCCTATTTAATAATGGACAAAAAACACACACACCTGCAGGCTAACCAGATACAGTGTTCGGTCACAAATGTATAATTCAGCTGAAACAAACTATTACTATGTAAAACTGCATGCATATCTTACCTTAAAAATGTTCGCTTTTTTATCTAAAATGTGAAAAGGCAGAATAATCATAGCAGTTGTAAATTTTTTTGAATGGTTTCTCATGCTCTGCCTTCACCACATTCATTTTACACTCATTAATCTGCAAACTATAGATGAGAGCAGACTCAAGAGTGTGCTTGTTTGTAGGACTTTGCTCTTACTGCTGTACTCCTCTCTCTGTCTTTCCGTCTCCTTCTCTCTTTTTTTCTGCTCTAAAATGCTTGTATTGTTGCTCTGTATGCAGCCTAATGTGCCGCTGCAGTCTTGGCCAGCTCTTAACTGTAAAGGAGGGCCTCAATTTGAACAGGATAGGCAGCAAAAAAGGCTAGACTACATGAAAGCCTGAGCTGTGGCTTATGTTACCACTGATTTATAATCGTATTCTTCTGTTGACTCGTTAAGGGCATCCCGCAACAAATCGGAAAAGAAAAGAAGAGACCAATTCAATGTGCTCATCAAGGAACTATGCACCATGCTGCAGGGCCAAGGCCATCCGCGCAAGATGGACAAGTCCACTATATTGCAGAGAACTATTGACTTCTTGCAGAAGCAGAAAGGTGAGAGTATATAATGTGTGTGTGTGTGTGTGTGTGTGTGTGTGTGTGTGTGTGTGTGTGTGTGTCTGTGGACCTGTTGCACGGCTGTTGAAATACCCCATAACAGTTTTTTTCACTTTTTAAAAATGGTTTTAAAGAAAATGTTATGGGATTAAAGAAGTGCAAATAAGCACTGTGTAGTAATTACTATATATCAGATAGTGTTCTGAGTTATAACAAAACTATAAATAGAGTGTTGGTGTATTGCATTAATATCATCACAATGCAAATTATGTCGAATTAAAAGTTTTAGTAGTAGTAATAAAGTTTTGATACATCATCATCACACAACTGTTTTTGTTGATATGATGATATTTATGGTGATATATATGAATATTTCTGTGATGATGAAGAATCAGAATTGATCATGGATTAATTTGGAAATGATGCCTTGGCAGTGTTCATGTAATTTTGTGCTTGTGGTCAGTTACACAAATGAATACATCTGGCCCTTCTTCACAGATATTAACTACCACACTTTTCCTCCAGCGTATTTGGCAGCAACATTGTTGATCTAAATCAAAAGCAGATTTAATCTCTGTTTTTTTTTTTTTTTTTTTTTACCTCTCATTTGTTTCAGATATTACTGCACAGAATGAATCTTGTGATATAAGGCAGGACTGGAAGCCCTCATTCCTCAGTAATGAGGAGTTCACTCAGCTCATGCTTGAGGTAAAGCCCAGAAACACACAACAATCATACAGGGAGGAAGTCTATTGTAGAGGAGGCAGTTCCTCTCATTACAGCTGCAAGACATCTTGGCCCATATTCATAAAAGGCACCGGCAGTTTTTACGCTGCGTAAGTGCGCAGTAGCATGGTGGTAGGCATTCTCCTCATTCATAAAAGGGGTTTACTGCCTGAATTTTTAAGTCTTGCCGCTATTTTGCCTCTACTGGCTCCTTCGGCTCATTTGCAGGTCCTGTAAGTGATTCATGCAAACACACCTCTGCGAAAAAATATCTCTAACTTCAACAACAGCCATTCAAGTTTGCGTTCCTCCAGCTAATAATTAATACTATAAAATGATGGCTATTGATAACAGACCTAAACTGAGACTGGTGTTTAATGCTGTCTTCAAAATGTGGATAATAATATGTCAGTGAACTAATTTATAGTATTACTTATGGTTCATTAGTTGGCCTAAATGCCACTCCCCAAATCACATTAACTTGGTCATGGCAAAGACTGCTGGCGCAGGAAAACAAATTTCAGCTGTGGAAAATCTCGGCTTTCTTGCTGTTTCAGACAGGTCGCTTTCCATTGTGCTTCCACACACTGCTGATCATGGAGGGTGTTAAATATGTATAAGCCCCTTAACATGTTGATTCTCGTTGGCTTTCGCCTGGGACACACCTCACAATAACGGTGGTAGTGAGACTCTGCCCTGCTGATCAGCACCATGCTAAGTTTATGAATCACCTCAGCCTTACCTCACCTTAATGACGCTGTTCAGTTTGCGCGGCGCAGAGCTGTTCCTGCAGGGCTTTATGAACATGGGCCGTTGCTTTGAGTAAGGGGAGCGATTCACTCTCGCTTGAAAAACCCATCCTTTCCTAAAGATTTCATTACTCCCCTCCTCTCAGCACCTGCACCTGTAACCCACAGCTGAGTACAAATAGTTCATGGCCCTTATCTGGGGGTTATTGAAAAGCATTCTGGGAAATGTAGGAAATTACTCAATGAAATAGAAGTAGATGAAGCAGGTTGAGTGACTCCAAGCATGCAATGAACTTCAGACTGATGCTATATAACAGTAAGAGGTGGATTTTTCAGTCGAACCTTTCTGTTCAATATTCCAGTAATCTCAACAAAACATAATGCTGACAGTGTTAACATTGTTTTGACAGGCACTAGATGGTTTCCTGGTAGCATTAACTACAGATGGAAACATCATATATGTGTCTGACAGTGTCTCTTCGCTCATTGGCCATTTACCGGTAAGTGACAGAGATTCACGTTTGTTATTTTTTTGTAATGATGCCACAGATGAACATTGTCCCACACCTGCACATTTCTACCCAAACCATATATTTTAATAATGCGGGTGAGCTGAATGTTAACATTGGGTGTGTGTGTGTTTTTTTTTTTTAAATTCATGATGATATTAGCTGAGTTGACTTAAATTTTTTTGTCTATGCTGTCAGCAGAGCATGAAACAGTAAATGCCATAATGCTTTGAAATAGCCATAAAGACACACCGGTCGGGATTTTAATCAGATAGTATTATTTGCCGTTTTTCCATTAAAAGCTCTTAAGGTAGCCTAGCTGATGTAAAAACACCAAAAAAAGCACTGCCACTCATATTTTCTCAGTTGAAAAAAGTTTCACTTTTTTATAAAAACAGCCTGTGATGAAATTGCTTTTTTTTTTATTTATTTTTTTATTTATTTTTATCAGTCAACCATTCATGACGAGAAGAAAAAAGGCTGGTCCATGTGTCACTGGCTGCTTTGTCAAAAAAAAAAAAAAAAAAATCATTATTAACTTTGAAAGCACTCTTGGCAGCATATGTTTTTTTAGTTAAAAATGGTGTGTGAAACATTTTTCCACTTACAAGGTGCTCTGAAAACAATTATTGACAAATGGGTCATATGCCATGACAGCTAATAGTGACACTGTTTA
The DNA here is from genome assembly GCF_902150065.1 of Myripristis murdjan. Taxonomy (NCBI): domain Eukaryota; kingdom Metazoa; phylum Chordata; class Actinopteri; order Holocentriformes; family Holocentridae; genus Myripristis; species Myripristis murdjan. The sequence goes on from NC_043993.1 coordinate 23,000,404, forward strand.
ACTGGTACATAAGTATTTTCTTCTGATTTGAAGCTGCCCTAGGCTACCAGTGTATCCAAAACCAGATAAAAATGCTTAAAAATAAAAGATGAGGGTATCTCCCAAGTATTTACAGGTTGTATAACAGGGATGTAGAAATTAAAAGAATGGGTGAATATTGTGGAGAGAATGCCTCGGAGGGCGGTTATAGTTCAGCGCCTGTTTCCTTGTAAGCTCAGCACACTGCACTAACTGTGCAGCGCTCATGCTGTTTACTCTTACATAAACATTTCCTGTCTAACTATGCAGCACCACTGACCATTTGGCTGCAACTTGAGTTATTTCCACAGCAACATTTGTGCATATGCAGCGATCCCTAAACACTGACCATCATACATCAATGCTTTTGCACCAGTCAGATATGGTGGACCAAAATATCTTGAATTTCCTCCCGGAGCGTGAACACGGGGAGGTGTATAAGCTGCTATCATCCCACATGCTGATGACTGACCCCATTACTGCTGACTTCCTCGACAGTGAGTATCCTCTTGACTTCCTGCCCACCTCCAGCCCCCCTTTTGCCTCCTCTGACCCCTGTACCTGTCTGTCCCTCCTACCTCCACTTGTCTGTCTGATTGCCACTGCCTTGTATCTGCAGTGCAACCAAATCTGTATTCAGTCACAGCACAGAAACACTTAACAGCGTTTTTCACACCTCGTCTCCCGTATCAGGAGGCCAAAGGTATGTGGAAAAATGAGGATAATAACCAATATAGCCATAAACAATATAGTCCAAACATCTTTATGTGTAATGAAGTCTATAGCCACTGCTCTTGATGTTGAAAATGTTTTTTTTTTTGTCAGGTGTTTTCTACCTTTCAGTGTGTCAGTGTATTTCAGTGCGGATATGGCTGATGCATGACTTGGCTTATGTAGAGACCGGGCTGCCGAACTGGAATCAGTTTATTGGATTGCTTATTGGTGTGTGTGTCTATGATTAGCCTTTTTGCTAAAAATAGTAGCTAGCCCAGTATCATAGTTAAGAGTTTTAAGCACTGTTATGTTAGCACAGTAATCCAGAGCAATGCAGTATCTGGGGCTCAAGACGTTGACCTTAATCCTGTGTTACTATTGGGTCTTTCTGAGAAAGAGAGGAGTGGAATAGCTATAGTGTCTCCGTCTTTGCTTAGCACTCTAAATAGTAAAGTGTCTAGAGTCACGGCATGGAGTTATCACCCTCCCTAGCCGGCTGCATTTACAGCCATTTATTCATCTTACTTGTGAAAATTACATCCCAAAAACGTCAGGTTCTCTGCTAAAGTACCTTGACTCATCCGCTCTGAACTGATTTTTGGACGTCAGCTGAATAGATAATCACATTTTTCCTGCCATCTTGTCATATGTATTAGCCACAGGCTTGACTCTTAAAGTTGGGACCAAAACATGTTTTTTTTTTTTTTTAATTTTTAATTTATTTATTTATTTTTGCTCTCTGATAAATATATTAAATCCAAAATAAGCCATGCACATGATGTCTCGGACTGGTTAAATGGAAAACTTCAATCATTTAAGCTCAATAAATAATATGCTGTGAAATTAAGAGCGAGTGTCCCTTGAATGAATTTCACATTCTTAGAGTTTACCTTGGAGATTGACACAACCTTCATGTAATGCTTTTACACAGTTGAAAAGCACACGCAACATCATCTTACCACTTATCACCAATTGGAAAGAAGAATTAATGAAAACTTTTTTCCACTGACTTCTATAAAGTCCAATTTTTTGTCCTTTCAGGCAGTTTCAGCACTTGAAAGTGAATATAATAAAACATAAATACTGCTGAAATAAGATGACTTACATCTCATATGAAAGCTTGATATGAGATGTACCACGCTGATCTGGCATGAAAGTTGCACATTGGACGTTAGAGAAACAGGAGGGGATTAGGAAGTAGAAATGTATTGTTCATGAACAAAGGAGCCATAGACTAAGCTTGTCTTGTACAGTAGCTTATGCTCTGTTGTGTACTGTGGACTGCACATGGCAGGGGATTGTGGACCTTAATGACGAAAGGCTTACTTAGAATATTAGTGTGCAATTTGGAAAGATTGTGTTGATGGTACAGCGACAGGCTCCCCTCACCCTGTCCCTCTCTTACCCGTTTCCCTGCCAAATCATGTTTCACCTGCACACAGTGGACGTGTCACTTCTGTCTGCCGGGTTCATGCAGTTTGTGTATAATGAAAACACGTTCAATCACACTGCATTAACAATTCGAAGCATGTGTTCAAAAACATGCACATCCTGTGTATACATACCAAAAGGAAAGAGCTGTTTACCTGTTTACCAAGTAAAATGTCTGTAATAATCTTCATAATGAAATGATGATGATACTGTTTGATAGTGGGTTTGTCAGTGTTGTGCCATGTGGTCTTTTTCAGGTGAGGCACATGTAGAGTTTTGCTGTCATCTAGCCAGAGGTAATATTGACCCAAAGGAGCCGCCTGTATATGAATATGTCAAGTTTGTTGGAGATTTCAAGTTTCATAACAATGGTAAGTGTTTTGTTTTTTTTCCCCATCTCTGTTTACCAGACGCAAAATTGAAAAGCCATGTGCTTAGCTTAGCTGCTGTTTTTTTTTTTTTTTTTTTTTTTCTTGGCTTACTTTGAAAGTTTTCATACACAAGTCATTTGTGGTGGATAAGAGCACTCATATACACATTATGAAATGTAACCTAGACCTTGGGGATGAATTAAAGACGTGCTTTTCAGTGCTAAGACCTATACATACATACCTACAGCATACTGCGCACACCTATAATTGCTTTGTAATTTATAGCTATACATACCTCCATTCTGTAAACATTTGAAGAATCTTGTCTTCTGCCTCCCAGTGCCTACATCTTCTTGTAACGGACTTGAGTTGACGTTACCAAGAACCCTGCAGTCGTCGCTGGAAGAGCAGGTCTGCCTCATCGCTACTGTACGATTAGTCACTCCACAGTTTCTAAAGGTGAGGCCCAGTTTGCTTTTTGAGTCGGCTTGTTATCTTGTAATCGTAGCCGTTGTTTCCTTGTGTTGCATGCAACGGCTTTCATTTCTCTGAAAACAGTGAAACAGTCGGCGCTGAGCCAATAATCAAAAACAGCATGCCAGTTATGAGCTTCAGGCCACAGAGGGATTTATACTCCTTAAGATAGCTGGGGCTGAATGTGGCACTTTTACCTCCACAACAGCTGAATTATTTGACACTTAAAATCAAGACGCTAGAGCCATTACAGATTTTGGTCCATGCTGACTCAATAGCCTCAAACATGCATGCATGGCATTGATGCTGCAAACACCTGGTTCCACATCATCCGAAAGGTCCTCTATTGGTTTGAAAACTGGAGGCTGTGCACCATCACTGAAGTAAACTGAAGTCACTGTCATGTTCCAGGAACCATCCTGAGGTGATGTGTGCTTTTTGGATATGAACAGAAGTACCTGGTCAGTAACAAATTCTGACCCTGTCATCAGCGTGTCACAGCAGGAAGAGGGATTTGTCAGGCCAGGCAACATGTTTCCACTCTTCACTTGTCCAGCTGAATCCCCTGTGTAGCCACATGTCTGTGTTCATAGCTGACAGGAACCTGGCATAGTCCGTCCACTTCAAGGTTCGATGAGTTGCGAGCTCCGAGATGCCCTTCTGCACAACAGCTTTTATATTTGCATACTAGCGGCTGACCTCTCACTGAAGCATTTTCACCCACAGGAGAGCCACTTATTGAATGATTTTGTTCAATGCACCAATCATGGTAAACATCAGACACTGCATTGTGCAAAAATCCCAGGAAGGCGTCCTTTTTTAAGATAGTGGACCAGCACATCTGACGCCAGTGATCAAACTGCATTCCAAGTTGCTTAGATCACGCTTCTTGCCTGTTCGAACATTTAGTTGAACACTGACTGAACCTCTTGACCCTGTCTGCATACTTTATACTTAGGATTTATTTATAAGTGACTCACTGTCTGGATGGGTGACCTGTTTGCATAAATGGGGAAGTATGCCTAATGAAGTCACCACTGAGTGAACATGCAGCGAAACGGCATGCATCTTCTCGCAAAATGTAAAGGAAAACAAAAGAAGATGCTGTTGCTGAGGAAATGCTTAGCGTTGTATTGACATGTCGGTTTCCTGTCCACTGTGATCGACACAGATTTTCCTGTGATAAGTGGGAGGAAAGTGTGTTAAGAATGCAGGGGAAGTTATGACATTTGTTTTTCTATTTGCATGTATGAAAGTGCAAGTAGCATGACATGTATAGAAAATGTCATTCAGCTGCTGTTTAACAAGCAGAAGCGAATGGTGACCTATTTCTTAAATTGGATGCCAATCAGACCTTCCTGAAAAAAGTTTGTCTTCTTAAGTTTTTATTTTTTATTTCAAAAGTATTCTTCTTCTTCTTCTTCTTCTTCTTCTTCTTCTTCTTCTTCTTCTTCTTCTTCTGCTTCTTCTTCTTTTCTCTTGCCTTTCCTCTTGCCAAAAATTTGTCTGGACCTCTGACCCTCAGTGAGTCTCAGAGCCACCAAATTTAGTGGATAGGTATCTTCACAAAATGAGTCTGCATGAACAAAGTTGATAACTCTGAAGCACAAACAGGAAGGGATAATTCCTAAATGTTTATTCCTGGAGCAAATTCATTGCTGGATGGTGGCACAATAACAAGCAACTTTATGCAATATGATAATCGAATTTAATTAGAATTTTAGTAATTTAATGTGAGTAGTGTTATCTGCCTTTAGTTCGACCTCTGTTAGTTGACCTTCCTTGCATTTGATGGAATCCTGATAATGACATTTTAACATTGTGAGTTTTGTGTGTGTGTGTGTGTGTGTGTGTGTTTTACTAGGATTTGTGTAACGTGGAAGATCCTTGTGATGAATTCACATCCAGACACAGCCTTGAATGGAAGTTCCTATTTTTAGATCACAGGTAAAGACTTGTTATAATCCTTTGTTGTGCCATCTCAATCTTTATTACCAAAGAATTTGTGGTGCTGCATTCCTCTGGGAGACTTTTAGAAGGGGCAAATCGGCCCTTACACAGTTCACGTGTATTCCTTCGTGTAGGCTTGTAATCTCTGTATGGTCCTGGACTGACTAATGAGAGTGTGAGAAAGAATCAACAAGTGTCAAAATGTCAGTCATAGCCAGGACAGATGTACTGCTTCCCTCAGTAAGACAAGGTGCCAGTGGTGGGCCACCAGTAAACCATAACTAACAATCTGTCGGGTCTCAAAAACAGATATTTCCATCATGTGTGCTGTGATGATTTGCCTTACAGCTGTAGTTGCTATTGTGCTGTACAACATGTGGTCTCCTGTAGTCTGCTTCCACATTAGGAATCTCTGATTAATGCTTTGCTGTTTGCCTCAAGTAGTGAGGCGAACTTTGATCTTCTTGTCTCCTCGTCAGAAGCGCCATGTGGCACCTCAGTTTATTCCAAGATATATGAAGGTGTATTCCATAATATACTTGTGTCTTTGTGATTCCATTATTCATTGGTTTGCACAGCTTTTCCTCTCCATTTTAAACAATGTGTGGGTTTATGTAATACTTCTTACATGACTGTTATCTTGTTTATTTTTGCAGAGCCTCGCCAATCATAGGCTATTTGCCCTTTGAGGTTCTTGGAACTTCTGGCTATGATTACTATCATGTGGATGACTTGGAGCTCATAGCACAGTGTCATAAACAATGTAAGCAACTCTGCCTTCCCTTTTCTTTTCTTTCCCACCGACCCTCCCCTCACTGCCACCAGATCCAGGCATCCATCTCCCAAAAATAGGTCATCTTGCTATAGTTACATGTCTTTTTCCACTTCACCAGTGTACGGAAAAAGTCTAGACCTGTGAGGCATTGTAGAGTTTGTTAGCCCTGCCCCAGTGCTATAGGATGCTGAATCATACCATGTGAGTGACTAAGCTTAGTGTTTACATTGTATAGCACCTGTACACATTATTGATGGGCTTGTTCTCTCCTTAGTGATGCAGTTTGGAAAGGGTAAATCCTGCTACTATCGCTTTCTGACCAAAGGTCAGCAGTGGATTTGGCTGCAGACTCACTACTACATCACATACCACCAGTGGAACTCCAAACCCGAGTTCATTGTCTGCACTCACACAGTTGTCAGGTAAATCTGTTTTATCCCTGCCTTCCTTCAGGTGCACCAATACTTTGTGTGTTTGTGTGTGTGTTGTTGTAGTAAATGTGAAAGAGAGTGAGACCTGTTGTTGCAGAAGTCTGATTACTTTGTTGAAATTAAATGGCAAAAAAAGCTCTAGGACTGTAAAACACGGAAACAAATTGACTTTTAGAAATTTCCTTACGTGAAGAAACAGATTTTTACAGGCAGCCACAAGTCAGAACATGTTTTCCCGGTCTGGTGAATGTCCAGTTATTGTTTTGGTGAAGTGTCAAACAGCCTCAGCATACTTTTACCTTTATGCTTCCCGCTGATCATCCTGGCGTCGGCTTAATTGGTGACAAACCAGTTAGACCATGTCGATGTACCTATTTTGGTCACCTAACTTGTTTTAGTTTTTCTGAGGTTGTGGCAGATGATTGTGTTCATCTCAGTCAACTCAAAGAGCTACCCTGCTAACTTTGCAACAAATGTGAAGTGTTGAGACATTAAGTTAACTGCTGACCTTACATTCCCCAAGTTGATATACTGTGTGTATATTGATGTATATATATATACATCAATATACACACAGTATATCAACTTAAATTCTGTTAGCATTTGGAGTCGACTGAGAAACAGATTTTGTGAAATAAAAAGTGTTGTTGTTCCTGGTGATTTGTGAAACTTTAGTTCTAGGAAATGGGCTTGTTTGCAATTCCTTCAGATAAATTTAAGACAAGTGGCACTATGTAAAATATGCAATTCTCAGAGTTAGTCCTTCTATCTCTGCTGTACAGTTATGCTGAAGTTCGAGCTGAGAGGAGGAGAGCATTTGGCCTGGAGGAGATGTCACCACCCGAGATAGCCACGTCCTCCATAAAGGTAAGTGTTCCACTATACATGTGAAGTAGACAAAGATAATATTTTTATCTTAAGACTTTTGCCCAGGCCTTGTGCATTCAACATTGCTCTGTGCCTCAGGCTCAGGAGCTGTACTTGGACATCTGTTCCACACTGGACCCTCCACGGGACAGGAACAGTGGTGCACGTTCTGTATCCTCCCACAGCTCCCGGAAGTCCTCCCACACAGCCCTGTCAGACTCGGCATGTGAGTCATCCTTTGCTCCCTTAAGTGCTAACAATCAACACCAGGTCAATATGTACAGAAATCCTGCCCCTGCATGTTTCTACCAACTGTCCTGTCATTTATTGTTTGCAGAAAAAGTTAGATTTTGTTGGCAAATTAGAGTGGTGCTGAAATCCTAGAAAAGGCAACTAATGTCATTAACTGAGGCTGCGGTGGCATGCCTCAGACTCTCATTGAGTTTAACTGGCGAGCTATCAGTTTGGTTCCCTCAAGTTCCCTTAGCCATATACTTGAAAATTACACATGAAAAATACAGAAGTAATGCAGCAGGTAAAGTTTATGTTCATTTAAGTCCTACAATTCTTCTCCTGCCATCTGTAGAGCCAAATTAAATCCAGGATCTCGTTAGGTCTTTGTGAGCAGGCCCACAGCTTCTTTTTGTAAGTAAGCAAACTTGCAACTCACTGGCCCACTGAATACAACAAGCCTGTAATACACCCACCTTCCTATATGTGGGTGATGATACATCTATGATGAAAGGTTTCCAAGGCTTACAGTAACTTGCCCTGTTTATTTGAGTGTCTTCTGGGAGCTCCAGTCTCTCTGACTTTAGCTGGTCTGCCACCCACCGTCTATTGTGCTAAGCACTTGACTCACTGCCATTGGCGTATTTATGTACAATATCACATCGTGGCAGTTGATACTTTTTACTGAGTGCGTGTGTGCTTATGCCTCTCAGGCTCATTATAAGCTGATGTTCCATATTTCAGCAGTCCAGGGCCGTGTTACCACCAAAATGTGGCGTGCTGGAAGAAATTGCTGAGTGGGCTGCACTTAACCATCGCCATCACACACACCCACAGAATACACACCTGTCGTCATTTATTTTAACAAATTACATACATTCATAACACTGATTGTCACAATTTGGAGTGATGGCAGAGATAGAACGAGGTGACAAACGAGGGCCAGTGAATCAGCGTGCTGTTACACAACCAGTGCTGAAATGCATTTCATTAGTGTTTTTCTGCCTTTATCGCAGACAAAATTCTAGCCAATTTGCTCGCACCTAAGAAGATATGTGTGGGTATTTGTCATTGTGGATCTCTTTTGTGAAAGTTAGAGAAACTTATGCTAGAAGTGCACCATTATGGAAGAAGGGAAAAAGGGAGCTTTGTGCTCTCAAGGCACTCATTAATGCCCCAGATCAGCTAAGCTTTGTAAACCAGGAAATGATTGACAGAACAAGAACTCTTCTTTTCTATTTAGAGTCAGTTGTTCCAGAGCCCGTGCCCAAAGTGGTGATGATTTCTGTCAGGAAAAGCCAATACAGGTGTTTAATGATTTGTACAGCATTAACCAAAGAGACAGATTGTGACAAGCCCCAACATAAAACTATTGTGTGAGCTCAGAGTGTATTCTTCAAATTGAGATAATGTAATAGTTGCTGTCATAGTCATAAACTCAGTTGACTAAGAAAGAGAGCAGTTCCAATCTGACTGACTGTGTCCTTAGCCTTACCAATATGTTTAGAAGTGAACTGTCTTTCCTCCAGCAGCTAACTCCTACACAGAGGCTTGCACACCGTCATGGCCGTCTGCATCCATTGGGACAGAGAAGACTGCTACCAGGCTTCAGCCCAGCAGTTCAAAGGTAAGTTCACCAAACATTTATGTATGCCTGCCAGTCTCCGGGAGATAAAACAGTCACTGGAAAAAAATGTTGCACAAAACAGACTAAATTTCATTTGAAAGGATTGTGCTAAGCTGTATAACTATTTTTTTGTTTTGTTTTTCCTGTGTAGACTTTGGTACAAAGACAAAATTCCTTTGACCTCCTTCCCCAACTGAGCCTCCCCCTTTCTCCTACCTGCAGCAAGCACTCCGCAATGGTTGGTGTTTAGACTTCCTCTCCTGCTTGTCACCTTCCTCTTCTGTGTTTGTCTATAATACCCCATTAATGTGATAGTACACTTCCTCCTTCCTTGTCGTCTGTGTACAATGCCTCCAGGCCCAGTTAGAAGATTGCCTTATGAAACCAAGTGCAAAAGATGAAATGGAAATCAGTTTGTAGATTGCACTGGAAGTGGATTTTGTGTCTTTGAATTTATTTCTTGAATAAATCAGCTGGTGTGACTTTTCGAGTCCTATACAGAAACTAGGCCTGATGTGCTGGTCCTGTCACTAGTCTAATAATACACGTAATGCCTCATGCTTGCAAATTAAGGATATTCACCCACCACTTTTGTAACTTGTTCAGACAAACCTCAACGTGCACGAATACTGTCAGGCTCTGATGCATATTCCCAACCAGCTTTCCTCACGATGACTACGGGTCTTGTATCTCCAGCAGCAGCAGCAGCAGCAGCAGCAGCAGCAGCAGCAGCAGCAGCAGCAGTCGTCCATGTATCAGCTGCCACAGCCCCAGCTAGGCGTAATGAATCAGTTGAAGGAGCAGCTGGAGGAAAGGACGCGGATCCTGCAAGCTGACATTAAGACGCAACAGCAGGAGCTGCACGACATTAAGGAGAAGCTACAACTAGCTAATCTCCAGGTAATACACTGCAAAAAATCACAGGTTTTTTATGCATTCATTAAAACAATGACAGAAAAGGCAAGTAAATTCAAGTAAATTTGAGATGATCAGCTTGTCCAAATTATACAAGACTTAAAATATTTTAGATTGCACTTTGATCTTTTCATTTGGAGAAAAAACATCTAAACATAAGGATATATTGTGTTTACATCACAGCTGCTGAAGAAAGAGAACAGATCAATGTCAGCCCTTACTACATTACCACTACCACAGATGGTGGAATGGCCCCACCAAGAGGCCAGAAATGTCCATGTCAGGCAACTTAGATAGACATGAAAAGATCAAGTGAAGTGCCACAGATGAATGAATGTATTATTATTTAATTTGCATCTTAATGTTGTCCAAAAACATAGCAACTGGTAATTTACAGAGGCATTTGTGAAAAATATTTTCTAAATATTTGTGATCCTGTATGGTAAAAAAATCATTTCCTTAATTTTGACATACACATCTCTGGCAGCATATCATACTGTAAATTCAGAATTATACTCGCAGTTTGTGAAAACTAGTGGCTCTACATTGCATAAAGAAGATAAATAATTTGGAGGAAGTGGTCATGGGTGTTTTTTTCGCGCTGTAACATGTAGTGTCAGGGTGATAGTGCAAGCACCGTGGAGGCCAAATGTGTCAGTCGTGCCCATACGGCCTGTGAGCTCTTTGTGCATCGAGGGAGGCCCCACCCTCCTCTGGGACATATTCAGGTCACTTATACAGTTATTCCTCACTGATCAATGCTGCGATAATCAAGCCCTGCCCAGGGTAATGGGTGGGCCTGTAGCTGTTCCTGTTATTTCAGTGAACTTGGGATTGTATACATAGCCCACTGTCTCCTTTCAGACAAAAAATAGTAAATCTTAACTGGCTCACTTTGACCACAGAGACAGAATAGTGTATGTGACACGAGGCATCATTGAATCACAGGGTAAGAAACCACTCCTGTTCATGCAGATTAGTTTTGGGAGAAATGAGTGCAGAACTGAAACCAAAACTATGACATTCTGTAATGTGACAAATATTCTGACAGCGGTAATAATAATAACAGAGAAGGTTTTTAATTTTCATTATTTACACCATTTATTATAGGTTTGTTTCAGATGTTCTCTGACAGCAGGATTTTTTTTTTTTTTTCATTCTAATCAGTTCACAAAGATTGCACATGACTACAGAACATGCACAGGAAGAGACCACAGGAGTCTTAGAGTATTCTTATGACAATAAGGGTTGGGTTTTTTTTTTTTTTTTTGGTTACTGCTATTGCTTCCTGGATGTGAAAGCAACATGAGCTGTGATTCATAACATCAGCACTGTTTAGAAACAACAGTTAGCAATTACGTGGTAGCCACAGGGGTGGAATGAGTACTAAAACTAAACAAATATATTTTTACTGGAGTATAGGCCTTTATGTAGGTCTGTCCATGCCTGTCTAGTTCCCCTGTTTTCCAGATGTTGAAACAATAATGCTTTTAATAACACACCAACTCCTAAATGTGCTTCAGCATCCTTGGGATCAGCAGAACTCCCTCTTTTGTCCTTCATTGTTAGACAGAGATCTCATGGAGGCAGTTTTTCACAAAATATATGTATTTGCCATGTATGTCATAAAGTTATTGGTTTTGAAAGTTGAACATGAAAATGTAACACTTTTGGAAATGGAACATTGTTTTTTTTAGTAAGTGCAGGTTAAATCCATGCTTTGTGTTTGTGTGTGTGTGTGTGTGTGTGTGTGTGTGTTTGTTTGTGTTAGATGTTGCTACAGCAACCTATCCACAATGAGTTTGGCCAGGTCCAGCAGCCCCAGCAGCAGGGCCCCGGCAGGCCGGCCCAGCAGAGCCAATCAGGAGTGATCAGGCAGCTGTCAGGCCACCCCAAACCTCCGGTCTGTGGGGCCCACAGTTCATCTCCTCACCCTCTGATGAGGGAGCACAGCTCACCCTCACCCCAGGTAACCCACCTCAGCCCAGTTCATTCTCTGTGGATGCCCTCAGAATCCATTAGCAAGCGAAATCCATAAAACCCTGCTTTTCATCATATGGGCTTGTGTTTTGATCGAAAATGGCTGGTGTTTGTTATTTCTTGTATGAGTGGTGCAGATATGTCTCTGATTAATGTGTGTTTTTATCACAGGTCCAGCAGAGGCTTGTACGGAGTGGGCAGATACAGTCAGTGAGTGTGCCGGTGCAGACCAACACCAGTTTGACCATGCCGCTCTACAGCAACCCCATGATGTTCTCTCAGACGAACACAAGGCCTCTGCAGGACGCAAACCAAAGACACGTAGACGAGTTCAGCCAAGATGGACAACTACGGTGAGAGCCCTGGAACAGGCGCAGTGTTTCTTAAAAACAGTCTACATGTGATCACTGTTTAGGCTGGTGAAGTTTATGTGGAGATGCAGTTCTTAGTACAGTCACGGTCTGGTCTTTTAACCCAAACGATTCTAACATCATGCACATCCATAGATTATAATGGCATATGACAACGTTATAGAAATTATATGGAAACCATTGAATTCTGTAGCTCGTGTCTCTCAGTTTGGTTTCATAAGAGCAATATGCAGTTAGTTTGGACATGAACAACATTTTCCTTAAGTTTCGCACATTTCATAAGGAATATTTTTGACCAAGTTTGAATTTGTTGAAATAAATCTGATACTCTGAATTGATGGAACATACCACTTCATCTGATGTTGAAAAGACGGTGTCGGGTAATCTCACAGTCGTTGTCATTGTCGTTGAAGAGTGAGCATCAAATAATGATATGTCGATATCCGAATAATCGTGGAGGTCAAGACTCACTTGAGAGGTACAATACGATCAAATTTCAAATCAAAATAACGAAAAAAGCACATCCTTTTTTTTTTCATCCTCAAGGTGCAACGATTTGATTCTTCAATGATTTGACACAAATCGTGTAGTGATCAGACTTAAGGAAAAATCCAATGAAACCCTTTTTTCTGTTTGATGAAAATCATTTTGCGAGCAGCTTTCAAACTCCCAAGGTACACACAGTATTTCATGTGTGTCGACATCATGCTTTGAGTTTTCCTTTACGTTAGGGCTGTGCAATATGACGATATATATTTTGTGCGACGGTAGAAAAACGTCTGTCGTTGCATGTTAGGCTCTGTCGTTAATTTCGTTGTGTCACACACGTTTTGACAGAAAAGTAAATGGCCAAAGTAACTGACTGAAGTGTCACTCCATATGGTGCATTCAGGGCACTAATGCTGCCTGGGATAAAAAGTGCCAGCATCACGAAGCATGTAACAGATCGCTGAGAGACTCCTTGTCGTTACACTTCTATTTTACATATTTTAGATTTTTTTTTTACTGTTGAATGGAAAATTTACATAAAGGTTCCAAATAAAAGGAGAAAAATATTTGTCATGTATGTAATTCAAAATGTAATAAGAACTAGGCCTTTCCATGTGGTGATTTTATATAGACTATTCATTCATTCAGAATGTTCTGTATCATGTTATGTGTCATTATCGGGACATGCGGTGGCCTACATCAGGATATGAGATTTAGGTCATATGGCACAGCCCTACTTTGTGTTGTACAGTCTCATTCTCAGCTCCTCAAACAACAGAGATGTCCTTTTCTGCAGCATGCTTCTCAACCAGCCCATGCAGACCCTGGTTCCCAGTAACAGTGTAACCTCCCAGCCTTCCCAGTGCAACACGGGCATCCAGCAAACCAAGTGAGTGGCTTACGATGGCATGGATTTAGCCCTCACACACACACACACACACACACACACACACACACACACACACACACACACACGTGCATTTTCAGATTTGTTCACCCCTGTGTAAAAAGGTTGAAACTGAACAACATTTAGAATTACATTTATCTTATACATACTTGATATGTGGCCATGTGCTTCTTGTTTGGATGGTCAGATAAAAATTATTTGACTGTAAATACACACCCACCCACACACACCCACACCCACACACACCCACCCACACACACACACACACACACACACATACTTGTAAGCCTCATGACTAATTGTAAAAATGTCTGTTTTCACTTTGAAGCATGTGTGTGCAGTATCAATAAACAATAAAAATCAAATGTTTGGGCAACACTTGATTTTTGATACTTTATGTTACCACAAAATAATATAAAAATATGATTGGGATTGTTTTGTTGTTCAGATTTACACCAAGTACTGTGTTCCCCAAATTGCAAGTTATGTATAAAGTTGAAGATGATATATATTATGTTTTTATGAATGAAAATTTATGCCACAAATACAACAGTGTGTGCATTGCTGTGCAGAGCTATCAGAACAGTGAAGTATGAAAGTTGGCTCTGTAAATGCAGCCCCTGTGTTCTGTTTGTTTCAGGCAGTGGGTGTCAGGTTTAAAAAAACAAACAAACAAACAAAAAAAAAAACAAACAGAAGTTGTTCTTTGTGCGTCTGACCTGTTGCTCTGTGCTTTTTCTACAGATACACCTTGGAGCAGCAGATGATCGCCCCCTCGTTCACCATGCAACAGGTCAACTGCAACGCCGTCCTCGTCCCCTCTCCGGTCTTCACCTCCCCGATCATGATCCCACACAACAGCTTCATGACACACCAGTCGCAGCCGGCCTACCACACGCAGCCCCAGGCCTCACAGCACTCCCTGCAGCTGCAGCAGCCCCAGCAGTTCTTTCAGGTGCGACGCCTCGCTAATGACACAGCTAATGAGTCACCGCGTTTCAAGCGGTCACTCCGAGTTGCTGCAGCATATTTCCCTCCTAACTTTACTAATTTGCGAGGGAGCGTTGTGTAATGCTGCTCAAATAAATAGTTTTTGACGCAGTTACCCAAGGCTTTATATTTAGTGTTGCATGGTAATTTCAGGCAGAACATTGAATCTGAATCCTTTGTTACCACAGCAACCCACTCGCTGCAGCCCCACAGCCAACCAGGCTCTCGGCAGAGACTGCTGCTGTTTTCAGACGTCTTGAAAAGTCACAATCACACAAACGCTGCAATGCGCTTTAAAGTCGTCGGATCTTAAAGTCATGTCATACGTTATTTTCTCCAAACCTGCCATTGTTTCTTCTTTTGCAGTGGTAGCACAACACGGCAGTATGCTTAAAAAAAGGAAATGCTTAGTGTTGGCCTGGTGGTGGATTGTACTGTTAGGTAGCTAGCTTGTTACAAAAACATCCTTGAAAATATATAATAGAATTCAACTCAACTCAACTTTATTTATAAAGCCCTTTAAAACAACCACAGCTGCAACAAAGTGCTGTACAAAAATAGGCAATAACAGGAAAATAAATAAATATTAAAATAATTGTTTATTGTTTTTAATGTTTCTAAAACAACTTAAAAACAATAAAACAATTTAAACACAATAAAACAATTAAAAGCAAATAAAACAATAAATAAAACAAACCATAAAACACTAAAACAGAACCAGAGTCTCATGTGGGGTTAATTGTATAATTATTTTTGTGTGCATAACAATTATAAAGGTTATAGAGACGTAATGGAAATTAGTGCTGAAATATATGGTTAAAAAAATATACTGCAATACTGCGATTGAGATATGATTCACAATTTTAGTGGGAATGATCATTTTAGCATCTTCATTTTCACTGGCAAAAACCATTTAAAATGATAATGATGTGATATTTTTTTCCGCTGGGGGCCTATACCAAACAAGCATGATTTCTTATGTCTGGAGAATACAATTTGTTGTATTTTGTCACATATTTTGCCTTTATCAAAACATTTCAGATCCTGTGGTTTGGATCCTGCATTGCACCAGATTGTGATTTTGATAATGTTTCACTTAATTGTCCAGCCCTCATGGAAATACTGCTAGATTTCTTTATGCGACTCAAAAATGAAGTAAGTTCGTTCAGCTGCACTGTCAGGACATTAGAGACGGGGCTTGCAGCTTGACTGTGCACAGTGAGTCAGTGCATGCCAGGCTGTGCTGGTATTGCCCTTCTGATTGTGCCAAGTGTTGGATAGCAGAACTATGACGATTTCTCAGGAACTTGTTGAATTACCTTTTTATTAATCTCTGAGGTATGTGTCATATTGATGCTGATATGTAGAAACTTGCTCCACTCTTCTCTATTCAATCATGTTTTTTTCCTCTTTTCCATTCATTTTTTTGTCTGGAAATCTTGCCTCACCTCTCTCACAAACCATTCAGTTTCTTAAAGCATCTGTGTCCCCTGGTGCATAGTTGTTGATAGGGGGATTAAGTCAAGGATTAAGTGACCATTCACCAGAAATGTTCAAGTAAAGGAATATTCCAGCATTTTGGGCAAAATAGCCTTTTTCCAACTTACCCTGACTGAGACAAGAGGTTTGATACCATTTTCACTTCTGTACCTCCAGTGGTTTGGTTCCTCTGGGTAGCATTTTGTGTTAGCTTAGCATAAAGACTTGACGTCTATGGGAGTCATTAGCCTAGCTTTGTCAAAGTCAAAAAATAAACCTCACAGCAACTCCAAAGCTGTCTTATTTACACAGTGTTTTTTATGCCAACAGATGCAGACTCAAGGACTTCTACACAGCGGATCTACTCCAGCATTCTTACACACCACTAACGTCCCGCAGCAAAGCACTGTGGGATACATCCAGCAGCAGCCACAGACACAGCAACTGTCGCAAGCACAACAGCAACAGCCGCAACAGCAACAAAGGCAATACCAACATTCCCAAAACCAGACTGGCAGTATTTCAGACTTCAGAAATATGCTCACTCGGTAGCCTTGCGGACTCTGTGAGAGAACGTGCTGTCGCTGTTCGGGTGACGCGATGCTGTAGCGTTTGCAAGAGACAAGAAGTCACACTTGACATCAAATTCTGCAGCAAAGAAAAAAAAAAGAAAAAAAAAGAAAAAAAGCTTGAAAGTGTCAGACTTCTTGCGGTGACCCCACTTTTGATAAGAAGTCACTGATTGAGACAAAAGCTGGTTTGTGCACCACTGGAGAGAGAGGAGCTCAAGCAGAGGCTGCACTGACGCCGTGAAGCGCCCGCGGAGACGGCTGGCCGTGTGGAAAACTGAAGGCTGTTTACACGAGAGCCTGGCCTCCATCACGGCACCGCGTCACACTCGGCCATCAAGCGAGCGGATAATCACACTTGTTAAGAAACGGCGCTTTCTCGTGTTGGAGGTTTTTCAACACACAAGGGTTTTCCCTCAAGAGGTACCATCCCCTGTTACCCCCCAAAATAAAGTAGCTTTTAGTCTATAAATGAAAGTTTCCCCATCAATATTGTGTTCGTAGTGGGGTTCTTTTCCACGGCTATTACATCCCACCATCATCACTGAAAATGGTCCATCTCATAAAGGGATTTGTATAACTGGGGACTCGACATCAATGTCTGTTTCAATTGGCAGGAATCAGATGTTACTTTGATTTTTCCCCTGAAACCAGCAAATTTACCTGCAGGTTATCACTTTGTGAGTGAGGTCACTGGAGAGGGGCTTGAATATTACATGAGCAAGGCTGAAATAAACATCATATCCATCATCTAACAAAAAAAAAAAAAAAAAAAAAAAGTCAAGAATTTACACTGGGAAGCTGGGGAAGATATTCTCTAATTAGAAACGTATATCTAGATTTTTAAAGCCTCAATCTGGAGCTGAAGACGGGGTGCCATGACTATCCTGTCGCCTCTCATCGAGAATGAAGCTCTGAAGCCGACGTGCTGTTGATGAGCTCTGCGGCGGGAGTCCTGAAGTGAGATTTAGATTACCAGAAGGGGTAAATAAAACGTGCCTTTAACAACCATGGTACTTTCATGGTGTGGTTTGATGGTTTTGTCTGATTACGGCTTTAAAAATCCAGCTCAGGTCCATTTGAAATATAAAGGTATATTTTCATAGGTCATAAGTTATTATTTTACACATCAGATTTGAACAAAAGACATCTAGATTTGTATCGGATATATTTGTCACTTTCGGATGCTTTTTTGCAACCTTTTCATTTCCAATCAGAAGATCTTTAAAAAATTACTCTTAATTTCTGTTATAATGGTATTTAATAAGAATCATTTACCTGTTTACTAAAATCTTTATAAAAAATAATTTCATCATGTTTATTTATGAACCATATATTTCAAATAAACTACGGGAGTTGAGTAATTTTCGAACCAACATAGTGACAGGCGTTGAAAGATCCACGCTCTGGTCTTGATGCCTTAACCCTCCTAATGTGTGTTCATGGTAGAACGCAAACTGGTTTCACAACGAAAGCACATGCACAATCTTTTGGCCACCTCTTAAAACACACACACACACACAGACACATAATATAACTGTTCTGCCATAAAGTTTACTTTTCTGATGTTTGGCTTTGAGCTCATAGTGGTGCTGTTGTACTGGACTGCATTTTATTGAGACGCATTTCCACTATTCTGTCCCCCTGTATATTATGTATATTATGTATATTAAATAGGGAGGACAAAAAAATTGAAGCACCTCTAAATATAATATAGTCCAGTACAAAACCTCTGCAAACTACAACCTCAGTAATAAACATAGAATTAAATTACACATTATCCACAATGTCAACAAAAACTGAACATTATAAACTTTGTTAAAAAGTAGAATTTATGGCAGAGCTGTTGCATTGAACTGCACAGTGGCCACTGAGTGTATATTGATGTATATCACTTGGCAGGAATTGGTGATTGGTTGAGAGTGAGAGTTGCTCATATATTTCCACTCCTGCATTGCAACAAATTGCTAGAAGAATACTCAAATGATATGGCCTTATTGCTTTTACCTAGATTTATGTCAGCTTTCATCATCATTCTTTGTTTTTGCATGCAAATCGGTCCAGCCAACAGTACAGGGTAGTAATAAGCTGCTGTCTCTTTACCCATTATCCGTTTTAAACACAGGAAACTTCAAAGTGAATAAACAGGACAGGCATTGTTGTTAATCCTCTGAGGTCAAATAACATGCCGAACAAAATGAAGAACGTAAGCGTCACACAGAAGGATAGGCACGCTACAAATAACAAAAGAGTCACACTCTGTTCCACATTTAAGTGACAAATTCAGGCAGGAGCTCAGGCTCAAAAAGGGGGCCGACAGCTGAGGTGGGCAAACAAATCTTTGTCAAACCAGTGAGGAGTGAATGAAACGCTGCGTCCTACCATGAACATCCCCTCACAAACTAAACCTAACAGTTGCCAACAGCGTCACTTGTAGATTATTGTTGAATTCACCCAAACACCTACAGTAACCTCCACTGCATTACTTTATGTCACGTGAGCTAATTGCTGCAATGATTAGAAAACAACTCAAAGATTTAAACATATATATATATATATATATATATATATATATATCTCAACCACGGTTTGTTCAAACAGCTGAAATGTTCTCAGGTTATTTGTAGAAGCTGTCCTCTCAGTATTTCAGTAGGTTAAGAAAACAAATAACTTCTTTCCATAACGTGCTGGTTACAGTTTCCTGTTTCTGTGACAATTATTAATCTTTTCAGTTCATCAGATGTTTGCAGAGAGAGGCTGTTGTATGTTTTCGTTTATTTGCGGGAACCTTACTGCAACATGTGCAACTGCTTCTCAGCTCTTACATCTGCACTTCTGACTGAGGTCATTCCCACGCTGATCAGGAAGTTTTGGCAGAGCTGAATCTATTTATTTACCACCGACTGCTTTCATTGCACCTGATTTGGCCAAGTGTTTTTCCTAATGCATGGTTGCAGCAGTCTCAGAAGACAGTCATGCAAGAGTCAGAGTGAAAAAAAAGTAAAAACAAAAACTTATTGAGGTTCGGAGTGCAGTTGTACAGTCTAATTAGCAGTTGAACAGCTTGTATTGGTTATGATGTCTGACACCTGATTTATAGGGAATAATTTCTATGAAGAAACTAACACTTTACACACCAGAGACAACTTACTCTCTTTTGAAAATGACAATCAGACAGACCACTCGCATCAATATGCACATAATCAACTGAGTCATAAATTACACAACCATATAAACTAGGCTATATAACCTCCTGTCCGCTGGATTACACAATTGTGTCCAAATAGCTCGGTAGAAAAAAAAAGTACATTACATAAAAAAATTAAATAAATAAAGCATGACAGTGTGGTCTAATGCTTTGGCCACCTCGACATATTATAGTTTTGGTACCGCTTGGTCTGTCGAAGTCACTCTCAAGACTGGTGCTGTTTATCCTGGTTAAAGACTCGCTCAAACCGTTTCCGACATCTCTCAGCATGCAAGTCCAGTGCCGTTTTACACTTTACTATGTGCAATGTCAATTTGAAAAAGAATGTTAATTTATACTGTTTAAATGTTTCCGAACAGATGTACTCTGTATATAGAGGTGTATAATAAGCCATTGTACCATGTAAATTATATGGAAATATTTTTTTATGAAAATATCTTAACATTCCTTCAACCACAAATATCAGCAGTATCTTTTCCGCGGTACGAGTCATGTCCACTGAGGAGTCTGTGTGACCGACTGCGGCTCTGTAGGTAGGCGACCTGGTGGGAATGTGATGCTGAGTGCTACACCTCAAACTGATTAAAAAAAAAATGACCATGGTGGATCAAATAGAAATGTTTCGCCTCCTGGCCAGCCGCATATTAAAGTCTATTCTCGGTGATATATTGTTTCATAAATACATAGCACTTCACTTTGCAGTAGCACTTGTGATAGCACTTAACTTTGTGATCTTCCCCTGAAGTCTTTTGAGACAAATCAAACTCAAAATATTTTTTTTTATGCAAAAAATACAGATAGCTGCCAAAATGAAGGAAAATAAGGACCAAATGATGTTTTTTTCCCCCTGGTCTACTTATGCTTCTAGAGGAAAACGTAAACGCCAGCAGGAGTGACTTTGAGTGATTCCCCTCTGGTTCCTGTCCTGTGCAAAATCCCAAAAATGTCCAAAACGTCACAGTGACCTTTATTAGTGAGATAAAATATGTAACATGTTCTGTCTCATGTATGTGATTTTTATTGTGGTTGAATATTTCCTTCATTTTGGTCTTAAAGTTAAAATCTTCAAAAGGTAATTTGACCAACTTGTTCTTCTGCAGATCATTTTCCAATTTTCATGAGAAAATAAAGACCGGAAAATGCAACGCTGAATTGTCTGGAGTGGTTGAAAGATAAACTGAGAGAATCATGTTCCCTAGTCTGTATTTACATTGTCCCATGAATGATCGCTGGAAAGTCAGTAAAAAGTCCATGAAAAATGATTTCAACCAGATCAACATGCTGTGCAACTCAACTCTTCCACAATATCAAGTCACAAACAGTGGAATTTCCCCTTGAGGTTGGTTTTATCTACTTGCATTATTTAAAGATTTTTTTTCTTTGCAGTCCATGCCTGTGTGCAAAACACCGTATCTGTTCTTTGCCTTGTGAAGCCGGTTGAAGAAAAAGGCCTGCTAATGAAACTCAGCAGTGAGTGAATCATGTCGGGATAGTTGACGAGTTGTGCTCCAGATGTGGGTTCAGCCCCTGGATTAATAATTTGCTGTAGACAAATCAGCCGTTCTCCACCAGATGTTTGAACCACTGCGTGTTCGGTGTGTATCGCCTCAGCTGCCCAGATATTCACTGACGTGTGTTTGTTTCTTGTAAATTCTGCAGTAGCTCAAACGGTACTGTTTTCCTCAGTAGTTGAGTTAAAAATGTTCTCCCAAGCAGTTAATTCGCTGCACTTTTTTGTTTCCCAATGCTTTTTTTTTCTTCATGGATTTCTCCATTAAGTGTCAATCTTTTTTTTTTTTTGAAGGTGTGTGATTTTAATCACATTGTAATTGCTACTTTTATGACCTGTAAAATAGCAACTGCCAACTTTTGTATGAGAGTGGGCAGTCAAATCGATGCTTTTCTGTATAAAATTTGCCAGGGGATGAACAAAACAAACCTGGCGGGAAAAAAAACAAAAACAAAAACAGCCATTTCTGCAGTTTCAGTGCAGAAACATTGAATATATTGTATAATAGAATGTAAAAAAAAAAAAAGTTTAGAATATATAGTTGTTTATTTTGTATGTCTAATAGATTGCATATATATGTTACATGATTTTAAAATTCAAAGTAATTTTGTAACAGATAATGAAGTGTCTTACTAGAGGAGGTGAGGCTTTCTTTTGCGTTCAAGTTGGTGTTGCACAGTCACTTGTATGGCTTGTTCTCTTTTCTGTATTTACCATCAAAATAAGCTTTAAATATTGTTAATATTGTTTGAAAAGAAATTAATAAATACGTTTACATTCTAAAATATCTTGGATATTAATTATATAATGTTATATTGAATTATTTATAAATCAACCTGGATATTGTGAAATATTTGAAAATAAATATTTTTAAACATATGAATTGCCACTCTGAGAGAACTGTTTATTTAGACGATTAATTCATTTATGTTCTTGCCTTTTTTCCCGTTTTTATCAGAACCACAGAGCAAACAAAACACGTTCACATCTGAAAGCTGTGGATTCATCACTCCCTCAGCTCATTATCTGACATAAAGAAATAACATAAAATTAATTTTAGCTTCACTTAGATAAAATGTTTAATAAGATTTTTCCAAGGGCCAATAAATACAATTGAATAAAATAAACTGAAGCTGTTCAAGTCAGCTGAAACTTTACTTTCCTCTGTAAGTGTGGTTTAGGTATTTAAGAGCATTTATCTGGGAGAAGGAAACAGATTTCTGTCAGCTGTGATGAATCAGAGTCTAAATGCTCAAACTTGTCTCATTTAGATTTTGCAAATAAACTGTCCATCCAAAAATGTTTTATTCTTCAAACCCCCCGACAACATAATACTCTGATATTACGGGAAAACTGAACTTTTCCGTGGTTTGAAGTTTGATGATGTCATAATGTTCCAGCTCAGGATGTGGCAGTGCTCCGTCACCATGGCAACAGCAGAGGGAAACACATATCATCCAGTCACACCTCTCTGATTTTCCTCCGATTTTTACTGAAGTAACTGTGACTCATTTGGTGGGGGCCATCCAAAACAACCTTTTCTCAAAATGTTGAGTCGTTCCTCGCATGAGAAATTTCCAATGTGTGGAGGGCTTCAAAAGTTTGGGAATATTCAGAAATAGAAACTCTCCATGTGGGAAACGTCATATATGGGAATATAATTAAAATTGTTGAGGTTATTTGCGTAAAGGCTGTATTAACATGTCATACACAGACATAGAAATAAACCTTTTGCCTTCTCATAAGCAGACCAAAACACAAACCCTTCTAATAGAATAATAAAAAAAGACAATTTAGTAATGCATTTGACTTTAATGAAATGAGTTTTCCCTGTTTGAGGCCTGAAGCAAGGCAGTCAATGCTACGGGTTTCTTCTTGGATCTACTATCATCTGAGGCTCACACAGCAAAATTAATTTAAAAAATTCATAAAATATAAACTTCTCTTGCCTCGAAAAATAATTAACTGTAAATGTGACATTTAACTTAGACACACACAAAAAAAGATAAAAATCTGAGAAACTGCAAATGCAAAACCAGCTTTGGTCAAGTAAACCTAAATTTCACTTCTTCATAAAAGGTTTTATTAATGAGTTTGTGTGACTATACAAAATTACAATATACTACATGCTGTAGATGAGGGTTGTTTATTCTTGGGGATATTTTCTGTTAAGGCCTGTAACATCTACGCCAAAGACAAATCTGTCACTCTGTAGACCTTTTGGATCACGACTTCCACATCATCTCCACTCAGGTGGCAGAGGTTCAGGACGCACACAAGGTGAGTGTCTTCCAGCTCCTTGACACTCGCCAAGATTTCCTCTGCAAGAAAAAAAAACAACAACAAAACAATAGTGTTAAGACGTGCAGTGTTGTAGGCAGTTAAGACCAACCAGTTTGTGTGGCTGATTATGCAACAAAGCTTAAATGAAGTCGCACTCTCTGGCAGACAGACAGTTTGCTGCTGTTACTCAGCA
The DNA here is from genome assembly GCF_902150065.1 of Myripristis murdjan. Classification (NCBI taxonomy): domain Eukaryota; kingdom Metazoa; phylum Chordata; class Actinopteri; order Holocentriformes; family Holocentridae; genus Myripristis; species Myripristis murdjan. The sequence goes on from NC_043993.1 coordinate 23,024,187, forward strand.
GGAAACGATTCCCTACTAAACCCAACCAAACCCTGGGCTCTGGGTTATGCCTGGCATCTGTCTGTGCTTTTGGAAGGAATTTTTCACGTGCAAACTTTTGACGGTTTCAGCTCCACCAACGAATGGCTGGATGGCCATTCATTGGTGGAGCTCGTTGCACTGTGTTTGGTTGAAGAGAAAGGAGAGAAGAAGAAGAAGAAGAGTACTAATACCAACACACTTTACTTCTATAGCACTTCTCAAAGCCAAAGATGCTTCGCAGAATACAGTACTATACAATATAGGTGCTATGATAAAAGAAATTAAAAATTTACAAGAACATCATACAGAGAAAAAGCTATAAAAACAGGGATTTCAAAAAGGGTTTAAACACAAGCTAAAAAAAAAATGTGTGTATATATAAAATATAAACAAACAGAAAATATGAATAGAAAATTCAAAAAAGTATAAATCTAAGAATGTATAAATATAAAAACAGAATAAAAAGAAATACAAAATAAAAGAACACTGAAACATTTGTGTGAAGGGAGACAGGGAAGACTGTAGCACCAATTCAACTAGCTGGCCAGATCGCGCTAGGAGTCAAGTGGGGGATATTTTTTTGTGTGTGTAGTTAGGGTGAACTGTTCCTTTACCCACTCTCAGATGCTAAATTATCGGTATAATCATTATTAATTATCAACCACCTCACAGGTCTAACTTGGGAAACAACCGACTCGGAGCATTGACCATCTCCTACCTGGCTGTGGCAGCGCTGCGTCGCTCTGGCCGCCTGGGTCGCTGAGCGGGCAGAGGAACCCTGAGGACAGGCAGGACAGCATCGTGTTGCCATGCGGCTCCTGAGGGAGACCAACGGCTCTGGGATCCTCGGACCACGCCACGGGGAAAAATGCAGCATCAACGGCTATCTGCTTGTTGATCCCTGTCAAAGAGTCAAATGGGGGAAGCTGGTAGTTAGTGATATTAATAGGACAAGACGTACCATCACTGTGTACATAATGGGCAAAAATCAGTGGTTTCGTAACCCCAAAAAGGACACTGAAGTTTTGCTGTAGCTGGGACAGAATTTCTGATTAATTTCCAAAGCATTTTTTATCCACTTCATGACAAAATGACCCAGGTGCAACACTGGCACAGTCTTTCATTTCCTATCACAGACAAATGCAGTTCTTAGCATAAAGCAGCACATACCTAGTATTGTTGTCTGGTAGTATCCTGGGCAAACCGCAGGTGGGATGGTATCGGTGCAGTGTTCTGGTGTCCACTGGGACGGGTGAAGGTTACTCCACTGCAGGAGAGCGCTCTTCTGCTCAAATGTGAACCTTTGAGAAACGCTCTGTTGGTACAGCCCGCCTTGACATAAATGTTCAGACACTTCCTGACGTTGCCTTGACCAGCCGTTGCTTTCCCAAGATAATCTGTCATGGTCTGGTGGAAACAGACACAAAAAGGAGAAAATGTGCACCAACTCCTGGCAGTAAAATATGGAAACTTTTAATGGTGAATAAAGGCAGTGTGTTTTGGCTGTAGCTGCCCTCATCAATTACAGGACAAGTCGCCCTGTCCCCCACTCATCAGCCAATGGGCAGCTCAGTTCATTTGGGGTGGGTCTCTAGTCAAAAGTCAAAACCAAAGTCATGCATGCAAATATGTATGCACTCAGTGTTAATCAATATTCACAGTGAATACATTTTCAACAGTAAGGCACATAAAATACAAAAATCTCAACATAAACAACAGAAGCCACACTTTACTGGTAAAATACAATTAAAGGAAATTCTTCATTCAGCTCACTGGCAAATAAACTATTAAAATTCAAGATTCAAAAAGTCTCTTGCCATTTTCTAAAATGATTTATATCACCTATCTATCTATAGAGGCTGTATTGCTAACAAAAAAAAAAAAAAAAAGAGACGGATGAAATGGGATTTTTGGCTTCCTTAAAACGCCCAGCTTCAGGATCCTTCATATCATCTCTTTGAACAAAGCTCCCATCCACCACACAGGCATATAAGATTACAAATAACAGTTTCATTCACTTTCGTGTTGACATAGTTTTGTAATGAATCACAGCTGACGGTGTAATTCATCATCAAGTGACATTTACCAGAGTTAACCTGCGGAGCAACAAATGTGCCTTGGTTTGAATTTGGCTGCTGTAGACCACATTCCTCAGCTGGCAGCTCCTCTGATTCAGACTTGCCCTCTTCTTCCTCCTCCTGTCTGTCCGCTGAGGCATCACGCCCGGCTGTCCTGTGGGTGGCCAGAAACAGAGCTCAAAATACCCTGAGTGGTTTATCAATCCCCGTTGCCCAGTGAATGTTCATTACCTTATTGTTTGCATTTTGGCACGAGTCACGCAAGACAGCTGGGCACCACTGAAAAACATGTTTATATTTCAGATTTGTGACAGAATTTAGGTCACGCAATCAAATCATGCATTCATGAATTTGCACCTTTTTACAGTAGTACATTTGCTGTTTCAGTGTCACACTTGCATTTGGAACTCGAACCTTACCTAATCTCAAGTTTTCTTTTCCTTTTGCTGGCTGAGAGCTTCTCACCAGAGTGAGATGTCTCACTGGTCTCTGGCAGCTCAGCCACTTCCCTCTGGTTGCTCTGTGTGTCTGGTACAGTTTCTTCAGGCATGTTGGAAAGATCCAACACCTGTAGAAAACAAGTGGTTTAATTTTGCAATTATAATGGTCACTGCTGTTGGAAATATGTTTTGAAATCATCTCTATGACCTGCTCTTTGTCCATTCCTTGCAACCCCGTGTTCTTCGGGCATTTGAGGTATCGCACAGCCATGATCTGCCCTTGGATCGCGAGTCGTTTATGCTCCCGGTATTGCAAAGACTCCAACTCCCTCTTCAAATCTGCTGCAGCAACCAGAGGAACTTGAGCTGGAAGATGAAGCAAACACCACTCAAACATCAGGGGAAGCATCCAGTAAAATAGAAAGAGGGCAAGACAATACACAAGAAATATAATCAAGCAAAGTAAAAGATACAAGACAGTGGGTAAAACTAGTTGAATAAAATCACTGAGTGAAAGTAAGCCTATAAAATTGAGTTATGAAAATGTAGCAAAAAAGCACTTATTTGGCTTCTCCAAAAAGGCTGACACTTACTTTTCACTGTAAACTTACAAACAATCAGAAAATGCACAATCACATTACTGTACAGCCAAGAAGACGCACTGTAACTCACACAGAGAACCTTGTCAAATGAATTTTTCTCTGAGATTTAGTGCATTTTGTTGTCCTGCAAAATGATTCCAAAATGCTTGTATTAGATATGGAATACTAGAAATACGGCATAATCATATATATTCTCAACACATTCTCTACACAGTCCAGTGACCACAACTCCAAGTCTGGCCTTAAGACAGCGCTCAGCATTTCCTGTGGGGATTATCAACTTTTTCCCCAAATCCACTGGCATTTACCAATCTTTTCTCAGTTGCTGCTGCTGGACTTAGTACATGGTTTATACAATCAGGTGTCATTAAAAGGACACATTTTCATCCTGACAAAATGTCTGAGAGAAGCTATGCCTGAAAATAAAGGACAGAAAAGATCCTTACCTGCCCAGTGACTGAGATTTTTGGTAGATTTTTGTACATCCTGGCCTGCACCTACAGTATAATACATCTAAATCAGTTTGCCTCGAAATGACCTTAACACTCTGCGCTCTGTCCTCTTGGTGATGCATTTGCTCCACAGTCATCTCACTTCTCCTGACAGAGTTGTCTTACTCTATATCTCTTGTTGTAAATCTGGTATAGTGTAATCCTAATCCTCCCCACCCTTGCTGAACACGCTCTACATTATCGCTGTGGCTGCTGAACTGCTTCTCTTCAGTTCCATCTTCACATTGCAGATACAGGAGGCCCTGTCCTCTTAGACCCTCTGACCTGCCAGTTTCATCTCCAGTCTTATTTTTGCACTGGGGCTGGGCAATAAATCGATTATATTGTTTAATTTGAATTTATGTTTTAAATCAATGCTAAAAAAAAACAGCTGTATTGTAAAATTGAGATTTTTACTAGGTATGTTATAACAGCCACTGATGCGCAGTCAAATGAGCCCCAATTCACTCATCACACACAAGTGTGCACACTCGCATAAAATGTGCATGTCCAGAAATGCATGCACAAATCACCAATCACATGATCATGCCTGCGAAAATTACCGACAATTAGTAGTAGTAGAGAATCAGGAAATATCTAGATTAAAATTGTTAATAGTTTGAAATTTAAAAATAAACAAATAAATAATAAAAAAATAAATCAAGATTTTATTTTTGGGCCATATCACCAAGGCTAGATAAGGGTAGTTAATAACACTGCAAATGTTAAAATGTTAAAATTAATTAATTACAATGGAACTTCAGAATAATTAATGGCATGTATGTACATTCAAAAATAATGTGTTAGCAGTTAAATGTAATAAACAGAGCACAGACTCTACTTTCTAAAGTACAGTGTTCTCTTTTACCTTTAAGTGTATTTTGAAACAACGTGCCAGTGCATGGCACAGTAGCTCACAGTAGCTTGGGTCTGGACTCAAATTTGACCATGCTCATTAACTTGTAATCCAGTGTACGACATATGTTTGTGATACTTTTGTGTAGTACGTACATTATGTATGCCTTAGCCAAATTATTGGACTGGAAAGATTTAAAAACAGGATAGACTGTGCTAAGTACTTAGCTCATTCACTGTGAGGTCGCTTAGCTATACAGTTTTTGGAACTTTTTATACAATACAAAACATACTCATTAAGACACAGACAGTGCAAATGTCTTTATCTTCTGCTCTTGTAATCCATGCCATGGCAAACCCGATGCACATCCTTCATCTACATCTTATGGTGCAACTGCAGGAGGACGCTGACCCACATTTTATTTTATTTGAAACCCCAGACACTGCACTTTCCTGACAACCACAAAAGAACAAAGCCCCACTTCTTGTGGTTGAGTACTGCAGCAGACCTCACTGTTTTTACATCCAACCATTATTCTTTGTCTTGAAAAGGGCAGAAACAGGAATGTGTTCTTCTGAGGAATGCATTTTATACTTTGTGAGAAGAAAAATGACAATCTTTTCTGGCACAATAAAATGTCATAAAAGCCAAGATACCTCAAGATTTTCTTAGCCTACCAAGACATTGAAGAAAACTGCTTTCTCCTGGATTTGCTATCTCACCTGAGTTATGGGCCACTGGCTGCGTAAAGGTCCGTGGAGCATGAGGGTAGCAATAATGGCCACCGACACGAGTCTTTTGCAGTACGACATTGTCCTTCAGAGTCTTAGTCCACTGGATGAAGCTCTTCACCCTGGGGTCAGTCACGTACGGTTGACCTTTGTGGTAGCCTGTTGTAGAGAGAAATAAGAACTGTACAGCAGCAATTCCTGAGACAATATTACACTGGTGCTATTACCCCATATGTATAATCGACTGATTACTGCATGCTTAGTATCACATCATCTGACCTGTGATGAACATTTCTGTCTCACAGCTGCTGGTCAGGTAAGGCAATGATCCTTCCACGTGACAAACCCTCATCTGAGTGCAAACCAGGTAGGTCACTGCGGAGGAGATAATGATTGTCTAAATGAACTGTTCAGTGTGCAAAGATTTCCGCAATGACAGTGTGCACAGTCGTTTACTTACTTGGACAAACATGGTTGAAAACTTCTGGTTGTGAGGAGGAAAAAATCTCCAAGATAAAAGGATGGTTAGATGTTCCATCGATTGCATGGACCCAGCGGTAAGTCCAATATTTTTCTGGACCTGAAACAAAGAAAATAAAAAAGAAATAAGAGAAGGAGTAGCATGTTATTCTACAATTATTAATAATAAATAATTGTCAATGAATCCATGTAAAATGAAATATGAACATTTCTCACCCTTGTTCCCTTTACTCCTAACTCTCTCCACACGCCCTACAAAGGTTACCAAACCAATGACATCACATGCTGAATTGTTGCCTAAACTCTGCAATTCGGACCTGCAAGAAAATAAATACATAAAATTACCAAATGAAATCGTAATAACACAGTTTTGTTGCAGTCTGGGATGTTATTTAAATGATGTACAAAAATGCCAATGCTACTTGTTGCTATTTCAGAATGATGTTACCAGAAAAACAAGGCAATCAAAGATAAACCAGTTAGATGCTTAAACTTGCAGCAGCTATTAATCCTAGGGAGGAGGGCGGGGCCAACAATTCTACGAGCCAATCAGCAGCCAGTGATGCATTAATAATGAATGATCTCCAGTAGGGCTTATTAGATGCTAGGTGCAATTTTCTTTCCTTTAAATGTCACAGTTGTGTTTTTGATAACAGTTTATCATATCAAATCGCAAAAGAAGCTTGTTAAAACTGATTAAAATAGCTTATTAATTAATGGTCAATAGTTGATACCTGGTGGTAAACTGGTAGGAAACGTCAGGCAGCCTCCACTGGGGAAGGACACTCTTCGGTGAGACCATGGTGACGACTGAAGCTGGGTTCCGAGGATTCAGGCAGATCTCTGGGAGAAACACAGAGGAAAACTAAAATCTAGTAGTGTGTACTGTGTTTTTGTGGGGCGTTGGTGGTGGTGGTGGCCAGATTTTTCAAGTTTGATCCATACTTGTGCAATTTCAAAACTTGGAAAATCATCCCTTTAATTTTCCAGAATTTCCAAGACTCCACCGCACACCTAACCCATGTGGCCTGTCCACATCTATATGAAGTAAAAATGTTTTTACTTGCATGTACCATCCCACATACTGCAAAAATATTTCCTGAAAGAAACCTAGTTAGTTCACTACATGTGTTTGTTTGATATCTGAGGGGTAGATAAACATTATTCTAATAGGAAATGTTCTATTTACCCAAATTGTTGCTCTATACTTTGTACATTTATGGATAATTTCTTTCATATACAGTAGAATCAAACATGGGAATGCGAGAGTTTAATCGGCGTCGCCATACCGACAGAGGAAAAGTTCTTCATTCTGTGGTGGTCCATCTGGGGGTGCGACCGGTTTGAGTAACTCTGCTTTAGGGTGTAGTTCTGGAGGTACAACACTGTTCCTGTGTTCAGCCTCTGGTAAAACTCTGGACAGAGCTCGTTCCAAAGCACGAGGGACATTGTGCCACTCTGGTCTGCGACCTCAAAGTACGCCTGAAACACAGGAAAGCATGAAGTGAAAACCAAGTTGGCTGCTCTGTCACAACATGATAATGGAGTGTTAATGATAAAAAATAAATTACTGCCCAGATCCTGTTGGCATCTCTCTGCTGCCACTGAGGAAATCAAATTAAAAACTCTTGGTGATGTAAAACCCACCTGGTAAGGGTAATCAATCTTGAGTCCAAACTTTCCATAGTACCGTAATCTGGATTTGTGTATTATCCTCACGAGGAGAGGGAGGGGTTTCCATGTGTTTCTAAACGATGACTCCAGGTCACACAGAAGCATAATCTTGGACACTGTCGAAGGAAAAAATTACAAGCAGCACACCATGAGGATTTTCTCAGCAGGTTTTTGAATGTTTTGACCAGTAAAAGGAAAATTAAAAACTAAAATTAGGTTGTGCAAAACATATTTTATTTATTCTTAAGAGATCATCATTAAACTCTGATATGAGTCCCACCTGCAGCTAAATGAAAAGGAAAAACAAAATCACATTGTAATTACTTTGATAAATATTGCAATTGATGATAATTACAACTGATGATAATTTTCACTTGATTAATTGAGGTTATTACTCATTTAGTCTTAAGTGTCAAAAACAATGACGAACGTTCATCATTAGAAAGCTGCCCAAAGTGATGTCTTGAAGTACCACCTCCATCTCACCACTAACATTTCAACAACAAAAAAAGAAACAAATCTTAGCATGGTGGTGAAGCTGTAATCAGTAAATGTTTGGTATTTTGACTTGATAAATAATTAAAAGATTGATTAACGAATTTATAATCGACTCATAGTCAGACAGTCCAAAAAAAAAAAAAAAAAACAAAAAAAAAAAAAAACAATTAACTGACCAATTGTTTCAGCACTACTTAAAAAATGATTTCTGAAAATTAAAGATTTTTTCATACCAATAAATGATCTCAAGTTCAGGAACCCTTAACTTAATTGGACCCTGAAAAAACAGTGCTGGACAGTGTTTTCCACTTAACTATCAAGATCAACACCTGCATTTGTTCTTGAAAAATACACCAGATGGGGATAAGATGCATTGAGGTGCACTGTCACAATTTTCTACTTAATTTTACGCAGAATTAAAGTGTGAATTCATGGGAAATGTAAAGTAAGACTAAGGACATATTAAGTACTTTGTGTTTCACAGAAAAGAAATATTGAGGACCTCAACATGCACATACTATCCAGTACACTCCCTACAGGCCTGCTCCTCATAAAAACTAAGGCTGGGATGATATGTTTGTCTCCCAATTCAATACTATATTGATACGTGGGTGCCGGCATTTCATCTGTATTGCGATTCTTAAGTAGTGCAGTTCTACAAATATTGCGATTCAACATTATGATTTATTGTGATTTTTGTTTTTTGAATTATCCTCTAGTTTGTGGATGTAAAGTTTCATGAGGCTGGGAACATCCTAAAGGTCACAGTGGGTCATTTTATACAGTTACATCAAGTTTCAAAAAATTATCTCACTACAATGATGTGGCTACTAGCCTATCACATCACATATGAATAAATTGGGCTCGCTGAATCCACAAGAGTCTCAGCTTTCCAGTCAAACCCAATTTATGCAGTTCCAGGACTGTACAGGCCCCAGTCTGCAGAAATACACCATTTTAGAATAGGACAAAATAGCACATTTGTACTGCATGGAAAAACCTGCATGGTTTGTGCCCCAAACTGCATGGGATTAGCATGAGGTGGGCATGTCTGCAAAGGGGAGACCTGTGGGTGCCCAGAGAACCCATATTTATTAAGATATCTTGAGGTCAGAGGTCAACAGACCCCTTAAAAATGGCCATGCCAGTTTTTTCCCTTGCCACAATTTAGCTTAACCTGAGGCAATATTTTGTCCCCTTGACGGCAACCTTTCATATAATCTGGATATACACAATATTGCAATTTTTGCTGGTGTCTGATATGCCGATATTCTCAAACTCTTTTGGCTGATTTCCGATGTCGATACTGATACATGCACATATTTTCTTTCCGCGTAATTGCAGAGAACATCAAGTCTCTCCTGTAGTGGAACTGATATATTATTATGTCTGCTCTTATTGTGAAGGCCCACTGGCAGATGCAGACATAAAATACAATCCTTTTCCAAATGTACACATTCACTGGGCAAAACAAGGAAACTACCTCAACTTTGGTTAAGTAAAACATGCTGTACTTATTTTTATATAACATTTACTTTCAAACTAAATTGTAAGATTCATCCTAGTGAAACAAGTCTGGATGATGCTCTCTCTGAGACAATCCTGACAGCCACAGCCAGGACAAACTTGACTTATTACACATATCGGCATGTCATATTGGCAGAAAATTTCCTTTCAGGCTGATACCTACATTTCATTTTGATGATACTGATGATGTGCCGATATTATCATGCATCCCTAATATGATCCTTACCTTAAATCGATTTCAATCATAAAAAAAACTCACATACTCTGTTGATTTTTCCCACTCCTCATAGAAATCCAGAATATTGGACTATTTTAAAGACACTGCCTCCTGTGGATAGACTTAGGTTTGATCACATTGACAACAGTGCCAACCTAACCATGTTAACTCACCATCCAGAACCACATCAGGTGTCGGGCTGTAGGGCCTCCATACATTTCCCTCAGGGTCGTCATTATTCCAGAGAGACAGGTAATGTTTGCGGCTCACCTGCAGGGGCACATCGCCCAGCAGTGCCATACTCTCCATGCCATGCTTGACGAGCACAGGCAGAGAGGTCACGTCAGTCACGTGGGGTAAAATACCAGAGCTTTCTGACACACATCTGAGCTTCTCGATGCAAATATAACCGTGGCCCACTCTCCTCTCGCTGTAAACAAAAGACCACTCCGTGATGCTGACATCAGTCCCGGTCCTGAGGATGTTTTTGTGCACCAGCTGGTTTAAAGTGCGATCAAGAAAGCACTTTGCCTGCCACACCCCGTCGGTGAGCGTCACGTCGTAGCTGTAGCTGTCAACCTGCGGCTGGACTCCTTCTGTTTGCTCTGACAGGTACCTCTGCAGTCCGATGACAGCCACGGGAACAACCTCCTCTGTCTGAAGTTTGAGAGACTGTGTGGAGGACAGTCTCTCCAGCGTCTTACGCAGGAAAGACTCTTTAGAGGACGAGCTGGTTTCCATCACACCCAGCTCACTTCGGCTTTTACCTCGACTTTAGTTGTTCTATCGTCACTGTCAACAAGTTAGCTGATGTTAGCTTGTTAGCCAACTAGCTAGCCCGCTAACATCAACCCTTCTTTCAGTCAACATGATAATGTTGGGGTGTATTCCCAGTTAACCAACACAGACATACACGAAGCATCCGATTAAACAAAAGAGTAGACTTTCCGCAGTGATTTTAGCTACAATGCTGGACTAAAACACTTTCAGTAGCCCATGTCCAAGTTTAGCTGTTGAGCTAATGCACATACAGCAACAACACTGGGACTGTTTGATTACGTCACCTTCCCCTGACACGAAAAAAACCCAAGTTAATCCAAATGAAACATCAGATCTACGTGGCTGATGTATGGAGGGTTTTGATGAATAAAGTTAAAGTAATCTGCCCGAAAGACTAACCGGTTTGTAAACATCAGCAATAGTTATTGAAATTCCCGCTTTAGCAGAGTCGGTTTGAACTGACGTCACCGCGTCAGTTACCACGGAAACCATTTTTCCCAGGATGGCGAAGTATGTTTTTACATTTTGAGTGGTCATTTTTGGCTTATTTGTTAATGTTAGGGTTAGGGTTGGGTTGAGGTTAGGGTTAACGTTTGTGTTAGGGGAAAAGCTGTTAACATAGGGGGAAAAGCTGTAGAGAATGAATGTAAGTCAATTAGTTCTATCCTTCGTCATTCTAGGAAAAAAAAAGATTGCTTTAGGGAACTTCAAATGCTGCGTTCATGAGACGTGGGAAGTTTTCTCCCCACTTGATATCAGCACTGGAACTAGGACAGTTTCATAAATCACTGACAGAAAAAAATGCATAACATTATAATATAAGAAGACTCTATGAATCTGGAACTCTGTCCAAGTCGCACTAGAACCTGAAAGTGTGTTGAAATACATAAAATGTGTTGTTTTTATTACTCGCACCATTCACTGCCAATGTTACTTATTTTGGTTGTGGTCACAGAGCTAGATTAAACCAAAAGTCCATTTACCAAAAGGCACTCAGGAGAGAGAAAACCTCCACCGATGCTTAATGAAGTCATGTATATCCTACTTCTTGAGCAGACTCTCAACGTGCTAAAACTTACTATTTTTCATCATCCGGATTTGATTGACCTACAAAGTGGCATATTCATTTAATTCAGTTATTACCAAGAAATACAACACTATGGCAAGGTTAATGAAGGGGTAATTTGAAAATCATAATTGCAATGATAAAAAAAAAAAAAAAAAAAAAAAAAAAATCAGTAAAGAAGGGAGATTTAGATTAAAATATGTATACTTTTCACTTTTAATTTTCTTTCATTGTATTTATGTGAGTGAGGGATTTAAAATGTGTGTTTGTAGCCAACACCGCCAGCAGAGGGCGATATGTTGACTTTCCCAGCTCATTCTAAGAGGTGAGATGCCTCAGTGTTCAAGTTTCACGTCCACAGAAACAACAACATAATCTTTAGGAATAATTTTTAAAAGAGCTCCCTATCTAGCTGCCACAATTAACATTGCTCCGCTTGTTTCCTGAGCTTTTTCTTGTTTTGTTCTGGTTTGTTCTGCATGAGTTTTGCAGTCTTTGTTCACACTGTATTATGTGAACTGGCTGAAACCTGCATTGTGCATATCCCTATGTAGATATAATTAGGCCTATAGGCTATGAAAAGGAGGCTGACATATGGAAACAGGTTCAACAATGAGGCAAAACAGTGAACACAGTTAAAATGATTACACAATGAAATAAAAGCATGAAACTTGCTCTAAGGTGGATTCCCATTTTTCACTCCAACGTAGTGTTAAAGTAACCCTAATCAATGTCAGTGAGCCAAATATTTACTAAGAGTGTCTTATGCCAAATACTGCTAGTGAAGATATGGTGCACAAAAATCTGCACAGTCACAGAAACTGAGGTAGATTTTACGTCCAAGTCTGTCCACATGACACCATATCATCTATATGGGGAGATAAGACAAATATTAACTAACAAAACAGAAACAGGAATGCAATGTGCATCACCAATATGTTTTCTGGACACAGTTTGTGTTTTAATGATCACACCAAACACAGGAAAAGATAAGCCACTTGTCATATCATTTTTATTAAGACAACAAATGGAGTAAATAGCCTACAACACCCCTTGTGTTTTCTACACCAGGCTATGGTGTAACTGAGAGCAAAAGTGGTTCAGGGACTCAAACCAGGCCCTTGAGAATCTAGGGGTCCTGAGCAAAAGCATGGATAGTTTAATTGAACTTCACCTTAATTTATGTGAAGTTAACCCAGGACATTGCAAGGATAATATAGAAATACTTATTTTCATCACAGGTTTCACTGTCCCCTTGTCATATCCTATCCTACAGCCTAAAGTTATGGTATTTCTGTAATAAATTAACCAGCGATGGCTATAAAAATTCTGACAGGGACACAATCTTGGTTAGTGTAGGTCTCTGAGCTAGTTAAAGTCGAGGAAGCACTGGTTTCAGAGGATAAAAACCTCTCAGGGACGCCTCATCATAAGAAAACTACAAATCCCACGATGCCTTGCGGCTCTGACTTTGGCCGCATTTCTTGTCGACGTGGGAAGGGAGGGACTCGGGCACAAACAAATGTCAGTTGGTGTAATGTTGGGCTACAACACCACAAATAACCGTGACATGCCAGGACGTTTTGATAGATAACTCCATGACATTGCTGAAACATGTGGCTTAAACCCGAGGAGATACTGCTGAAAAACGCGTTTAAATTATGGGTCACCGAGAAGGATAATGAGTATTTCGTGTTGCAAAGGAGACGGGGGTACGGAGAAGGTGGAGGCGGGCTGACAGGTAACGTTAAGGTTTATGTTTTCACTCACCGCTTGGCTAGCTGTCTTACCTCACATGTTTTGTTTCGGCAAGCAAGACGTGGCGCCGCTTTAGGCGACAAGTAAAGGCTCCTGTTGGGGGTTGTAGTCACATATTTTGTTTCTAAGGTGGTTTCTGCCATGTAAGGACAACAGGGTGGGTACCGGTGGGTATACGCCGCACAGCTGGTCCAACGTACAGAAATAAATCCGTATTGCAACAGGTACTGCGTTAAGTAACAGCCGGTTGGTGCAATTATCATACTTTTCACGAAGAGTTTACACCAAATTTACACGAAGAGTGGACTTGCCTGTTTATTTTGTTCGTCTGCTTAGTTTATTATCGTTAGCACTCGTTTAATAATGTGGTCCGTGGAAAAATAACGGTAAAACATTTATGTATCCTATTACAGCAGGTCTATTATTCATACCGTTTGTTTGTTTCTCAGTTGGCTTTGCATCCCTGACGTTATGAGCTGCCAGGAAAACACAGGCCCAAAATATGGCCTCAAAACTTTCAGCTGTCTTGTGTGGCCTGGCTGTTTTGTCTGGCCACGGGATCCGGGCTTATCCCTCCTGTTATCTCTGGGGTCAATTTTTACCCCATTCAATGTTTAATGTCTCTAAATACATCATTAATATGTTTTTTTCTCCCTCGACCTTTCCTAATTCAAGTGGGTAAACATGAAATTAACATGTTTTCAATGTCCTGGACAGATTTTGTTCCCACTGGTGTTTCTCTGGGGTCAAATTGCCCCCAGGCTTTTTTTTTTTTTTTTTTTTTTTTTTTTCCAACAAGATCAACATTTTGCACAAATAAGTTTTAGTTGTTTTAGATGACACTGGGTTACTATAACATAAAATTCATAATCGTCAAAAAAACTCCTTCTACTTTAGGGCTCTAACCTAATATAACCATACCTGTAGTAGTGTGAGAGCCAGTTTAGTTCATATGACATTTGGGGAGGAAAAGCATAATTCCCATAAACTTTGATATATATATAAGTGAGGGTAATTGGGGGAGGTTATGCTTTATTTAAAGGGCTGTTTAAGTAGTCAAAAAGACAAATCAAGCGCCTGACACATAAAACAATTTTTATTCTAATCATTTTCTGGACGTTTAAATAAAATATATTTGTGAGTTTGAAGTTAACGGGAGGGTTAAGACGTGTTATAAAACTGGTCCAGGGATCGATAAACATTTCTTTTGGAGTGGCTAAGGCCTGTGGTCCCTCAGATTTTTAAGTGCAACGTAGATGTGCAAAATCAATCCTGTCCACACTTGTAATTTAGTCTAAATTGATTTTCTGATTGAGATAACACCTGTTTATTAAAGCTTAATGCCACCTCACAGTGCATAAATAGTTGTGGCAGTAATAACACTAGCCATCTTAGCCAATGGTCTGTGTTAACCATATTCTACAAAGTCACAGCTAAAAGGTAATTAATGATAATGAATGGTGGTTTTAAAGGAGAAAGAGAGAGCCTGTGTCTTGTCTCGCTGGTCTAATAATAGTGGAAGTTAAACACTGCCTGACATTACATTCAGAGTCCTACTTGAGGCCCCTCTCCACAACAAGAGCCTTTTATGTCTGAAGTATCTCATATGTATTTAAGTCCATCCCGTATTGTTGGATGCTGTTCTACACCTTGTCAGCTTGATAAATTATGCAATCTATGATATAGGCTTGGCTTTTGTGTCCTGTTAATACATGACAGTTCACCAGGAAAACATCTGGAGAGCCGTGCCGTGCTGTGAGCCAGGCAGGCAGGGCAGTATTATGCTGATTCAGTCTTTGAGAGCGTAGCTGCGACCTTGTTAATTATTCATGGAGGGCATGTCAGAGATAAGTTAGAGAGATAACAGATTTGGCTAAATTTAGGTGCTGCACCCTGACATGGACCTGGGGGGGATATCATTCATTTCCCCACTTGTGTTTCCTGTTCTGTAATTATGAGTGAAGTATTAGTGAAGCTGTTGTGCATCTTTATGATGCCATGGAAAACATTTTCCATGGCTAAAGGTTGGCTAAACATAAGAGTATTGGCTTAACATTTTAGCCCTGTATGTTGCAGGTCTTCTGGTGGGAACTCTGGACACGGTGTTGGACTCCACATCCAAAGTTGCCCCCTTTCGCATTCTGCACCACACACCCGACTCACAAGTATACTGGTCAATAGCATGCGGTATGTCACTATTTTTATTATCTCCACTTTTACCACATCCCATTAAGGCAGACAGTCAAGATATGGTCAAAATCAAATATCATGGTACTATTGACTGAATACTTTGGTACTGATATTGTAACGATGCTGTAAAGAGGACTATTGATGCTTTCATAGGAAATTTACACACAAGAGATTTTTGACGAACAATCATGAGTGATGTGGATATAATGACCAAACGGGTAGAGGCGATAACAGCTAGAACCATCTAATAAATTCAGAAAATTGCACCTCTTTACTGTAATGCAGCCTTTGAAACACTTATGCCATATCAGGCTATTCAAAATCCCAGATGATATCTGTTCTCATATATAATATCATATATAGAATAATGTTGTTATAGCTCCCAGCAGTAGTTTCACAACATTGGCTTTCAATCATCAATATTCTCATGATTGTTTGACTTGAGTTCTTTGTGGATTTTCACTTTGGTTTTGGGTCAGGTGCAACCAAAGAGGAGATTGTTGAGCATTGGGAATGGCTGCAGCAGAACATCATGAGAACGCTCTCTGTTTTCGACTCCAGCGATGACATCACCAGCTTCGTGCAGGGCAAGATCAGAGTAAGAAGTTACCTTAAATGTTTTTTTACAGGATGCTCAGAAAGAAAATGTCACATTCTCAGTGAAGGGTATACATTACTTGTATAAATTTGACAATTCCTTCAAAATTCTGCTTAGATTTACTCTTTTTCTTTGTTATTTATTTAAGAGAACCAGATGCATTGATCTGTCTACACCGCTAACCTGTAGCACCCTTCTTATGTCTTGTGTGTCAGGGTCTTATTGCCGAGGAAGGGAAGGTATCTCTGGTGCTGGAGGACGACCCTGAGAAATTCCGAGAAGCACTTTTGAGGTTTGAGAAATGGTTTGAACTCCCACAGAAGGAAAAGCTGGTCACATATTACTCATGCAGCTACTGGAAAGGCAGAGTGCCCTGCCAGGGCTGGCTCTACCTCAGCACAAACTTCCTCTGCTTCTACTCTTACCTGCTGGGTGCAGAAGGTAAGTAATTTCACTGCCATTTCTGTGCTGCCATTTACTAATTTTAGTTGATATTTATCTTGATTATGTTGATTATTGGTAAAAGCGCATGCAGCTCCAAAGTTCCATCAAAGTGGACTTTGATGGTCTGAGAGGAAATTTCATTGAACTTCTGCTTTTGATAAGCCAAAATTGATTTAAAAAGCTCTAAGTAATGCCGCCTTCCTAACTGTGGGAAAGCCATTATGGTTGACCCATAGAAACTGAATGGAATTTGAAATGGAACCCATTCGATTTCCATGGGTAGACATCACAGCCCTGAAGCACATTTATAAAGAAAGGTAGATAATGGACAGCACAGTCTGTTGTTGACATGACACATCATTTGGGACATGGTGTTTTTCACACTGATCCTGTCGGTGTTTTTATTTGCACTGATATAGTTTAATAGCATCATGTTGCTTATTAATATGCCCTTTCAAAATGAATCTGCCGTTATACTGTGTTGAGTGGATAAAAACAGCAAGCATGTTTCAAATACTAGTTGTTCTTTTTATATTGCAGTACTTTGTAATTTAATAAAATTGCAAGATTAAAACTATTGCTAAAAAGTAATATTTTTGCTATTAAGACCATGATTAAGTTTGCATTGTGCTGTCAAATGTAAAATTGAATGTATTATTGTGCTGCAGCTACATTAATTGAATAAAGAATTTGGTAGCATTCATGTTGGTACATCTAGAAAGCTAAACATGTAGTGTTAAATTCTGAAAAAGCCATTGATCTGTTTATTGTGAGGATGAATTTCCTTGTAGCTATGCACTAATAATTGGCCTTTAACTATTGATTGTGCTAATTCCACAGTGAAATTGGTCATCTCCTGGGATGAGATCTGGAGGCTGGAGAAAACCTCTAATGTTATTCTGACTGAGAGCATCCATGTCCAGGCTCATGGGGAGGATCACTACTTCTCCATGCTGTTGCACCTTAATGAAACATTCCTTATCATGGAACAGCTGGCTGACTACTCCATTAAGCGCCTTTTTGATAAAGAGTCTTTCCAAAGAGAGCCAGCCCTCTCCGATCCCCTCCAAATTACCAAGAGGTACCATCAGCCTGCTGCACTGCTCACCTTTACATGATCTCATTAGTATTGATTGCCAACGCCGAGAACCAGAGTGAAGTCCTGAAGACATAAATCATGTGGTGTTTGTAAACAGTTCTTCATGTTTGTTTTAACAAGACAGGACGAGTGCCAGGAAATTCAGCCAAAAAGGAAAATATTTGAAAATCAATTTAGTCATTCACTTGAACCATTTCAAAAGCAACTTGAACACCCATTCATTGAATCATTATGATTATATTCCAGTCATTGAGAATGCTTAACTCCTGCTTTGTAATCAAGCGTTATTTTCGAATAAAGTTAAACAGTTGTGTCTAGGCTTCAAGCTGTGTATTCCTCAATAAGCATTCCTCAATAATAGCTGGCTTTGACCCAGTTATACAGAAGATTGAAATGCAAGATGCACTGACATTTGGTAGTACAATCCACTGTTAGGTGTGAGTCTATGGAGGTTGCTGTGGAATGATCTTGACAGTTTATTTAAGACTTTAATTTCAAGTTCTGCTCATCCAGTTTCTTTGCTCTCCCCCTCAGAGGCCTGGAAACTAATGCAAGGAGTGAACAGTTCCGGGCGTTTTTTAGGCTTCCCAAAGAGGAGAACCTGTTAGAAGTGCATGAGAGCTTCCTGTGGGTGCCCTTCAGCCATTATAACACACTTGGCAAAATCTGTCTCTCTGAGAACTACTTGTGCTTCGCCAGCCAAGATGGAAGCCAGTGCCACGTCATCATTCCAATGCGAGAGGTACAATGTATCAAAGCGCATACTCCAGCTTTACTGCTATATTAGTGAGGTCATGTGTAAACCTTAAAACTCAAGTTTTGGTAATTTTCATGATTTAAGTTCAAAGATTAAATGTTCTCTCTCTGGATTGAGAAAAACCACAGAATAAACTCAAAACTGCGTAGTGATCAAAAAAAAAAAAAAAAAAAAAACGCCTTTTTTCTACTTCCTGAAAAGTTGACATGTTGGAAAGTTTTTTACTCAACAGAAGTGAAAAAGACGGGTAACGGAAAAACTTAAAATAATGCTGAGTCTCAAAATTTACCCCGCACACCGATGAGTGACAGGAAGTTTTTCAGCAACAAATCTCTGGCCTCCATCTGATGAAGTGTGAAAAATACTATCGCAACTGTCTGCATAACTGTTGAAAATGATGAAAATGTATCTTAGAAAGGAATAAGATTGCAACACATCATGTTGTTCCTAGAGGTCTATCTGATGCAAACAATCTAGAACACTGACTGAAACCTCACTGCTTCAAGTCCTAGCACATTTGACAGACAAGCTCGCAGCAGGAAACTCTGACATGAAATGCATGCTTCAGGAAAGAAAATTTGTACGTTGCAGTGTAATCTTTGGGAGCACATGGACAGCAGTGGACACAGCTATTTTATAATATGTAGCCACTCAAATAAATATTGGATGCTTTGTCTTATTTAAACATAAATGCCTGAGTTAGGGATGGAACAGTTACCAGTTTTACTGTAAACTCCGATAAACTATTCATTGGCTAGTTAAACTGTTTAAAATTTTAATTATCATAATAACGTTTTTTGAAAAGTATTATTATTATATTATTGTATTATTATCATTACAATACAAACAGTTCATAGCACTAAGTAATACATTTTTAGTTTGCAATACAAAACTGAACACAGACTGAAATGATTTCAGTCTGTATTAGTAATTATTTAAGATTTTCAGTATGTTTTAACAATAGCAGAGTAACCGAATTTTTATATCTTCTATATTTGAAGTGAAGATTTTTTTTTTATTTGGTGATGTTAAATTTTGTGTTCTTCCAGGTTGTTAATGTTGAGAAGCCAGATTCCAGCAGCAGGGCTTTAACGGTATGTGTGCGTGGAAAGAGGGCACTGCGTTTCTCTGAGGTTCGGGACTATGAGCGACTTGCCAACACAATACGTAGCAGGTGTGGGATTACTGCCAGCCCCCTGCACTCTGCTTCAACAGAGGTAACCCATTTCTACTATTGTGTGTTCTTGTCCCTGCAGGGTCCCTGTGTAACAAACCCTTTTTTCTCAATAATTGCAGTTTGTTGTTTATTCTGTATTTGTTATGGTTTATTAATGGCAGTAGCAAATAACTGTACTGTGTCTTCTTTCTGGAGGCCATTCGAGGGGAGTGCCAGTCACTCATCAACCATTTTGAGGACAACCCAGACGACGTAACTCTGATGGTGGGACAGAAGGGCAGCAGCAAAGCTGTCAGCACGGAGGCTCTCATGACTGTTTTCCACCCCCAGGATGTTGAAAACCTTGACCCCAAAATGGTAAACATATTATTTTCGCATTTTGGGAAACCAGAATTCACTCACAAAATATCATTAGATTAACACTTACTTTGATACAGTTAACGCAGAGCTTCAGGTGCCAGAATGCATGATGTGAATGAAGACAAGGAGGGTGTCACTATTCATGTCATGTGCATCTTATATGTACATGTTTATTATAGTAATGCACATTATATCTTTAAAAAACACCAATAAAAACCTGTTTTGAGAAATGCTATCAATAATAATAGCTTATAGTGGTATGGGACATCACTTAGCATAAACACCAAGTAAAATATTGATTGATGGACTGATTTGTTTGTATTATTGTCATGCATAATAAATATGCCCATTTTGCAAGGGTTTAAAAGACACCAGAAACTATTAGGCAGATCTAGAGTGCAGCACTTACATTTCCAAATATAGTACTAAGCAGAGTCCAGAGAAAATTGTACCAATTAATTATAAATAAATTATACAATCAGACCTTCAGATACTTGTGTGAAGTACTAGATTCACAGATTACAAAATAGGCCTAAATATTTGTAATTATATAGTACTGGAAAAGTCAATTAAGAAAACAATTAGGTAAATAAGTAACTGTGGTGTGTGTGGTGTATATGTTTAACAGCTTAAAGAAAAAATGAAGGAGCAGTCCTGGAATATCCACTTCTCAGAGTACGGACGAGGCACAAGTATGTTCTTCACCAAGAAGACACGAGACTTGATTGTACGTGGTGTTCCTGAGGCCTTAAGAGGAGAGCTGTGGATGCTTTTCTCAGGTATATATTCAGCAGATACGTTAACATTCAATATTTATCATGTTTTATGTAATTTAGCATCTCTTATATATTGCAATTAGTGATTTGTGAAGCACTGCATCATTAAATATGTTGCATACTAACTGCTCACTCAGCATAAATTATTAAGTAGAACGTGGTGAGAGAGATATCAGTGCTGCAGCAATTTTTGTACTGACTGAGGAGTCTGTGCCTGTGTCTGTGTGTGTGTGTCCTTTTTTTGCCTCTGTAGGAGCCGTAAATGACATGGCGACTCACCCAGGCTATTACACTGAGCTGGTTGAGCAGTCTCTGGGCACGAGCACCCTGGCTACAGATGAGATAGAGAGAGACCTTCACCGCTCTCTGCCAGAGCACCCTGCTTTTCAGAGTGACACAGGAATATCTGCTCTTCGCAGGGTTCTCACTGCCTATGCTTATAGGAACCCTAAAATCGGCTACTGCCAGGTATTACACTTAAACTCTGTCTGGCTGTAGTTACAGGAAAATTCCAGCCTAAAACACATCAATGCTATTTAAAACGTTTAACCAGTGATTTACTTTGTCTTTCTGGTGCCCTTTTGTTGTTTGATGTTGTATTTTTGCTATTGTATGGCTAACTAGCCAAAACCTGATCCACTGACGTCACTGGGAGATATTCTCAGCACGGCTACAGTGGCATTTACTAGGAAAAACAGTTCATCAATCTAAAACAGCAATGTTAGCTGTCAGGTTTCAGTATCAGTATTCTGTAAATGAAAGAGAAGCAGCTTTTTTGAATGTTAAATATACAGTGAGAAATCCAGCAGAGCGGAGGGAGATGCCTTCCTTCCATTAAGCTCCATTGTAGCTGCAGCTGCTCTCTGTGTTTTTCACATTTAGACAGTTTATCAACTGAAAAGCAGAAAACAGCACTAGAAGCAGAATGTAAATCACTAATCCATCGCATGTTTAAAACAGTGTCAATGTGTTTTACGGTGGAATTTTCCTCTAACTCTATACATACAACCTAAGAAGTCCATCTATTAAAGCCCATCCTTTTCTCCTGTTCAGGCTATGAACATTCTCACATCAGTTCTGCTGCTCTACGCTAAAGAGGAGGAGGCTTTCTGGCTGCTGGTGGCCGTCTGTGAGCGGATGCTGCCAGATTACTTCAATCGCCGAATCATCGGTGAGAGGAGCAACTTAGGGTGCAAATGTCTGAAATGGTTATTGACGTTTTTAGTAAATTGCATCCTGGTTGCAGCAGCTTTCTAACAGATAAAGACAGTCAACAGTCTGGCAGTCAGTCAGTCGACATGAAATTGAAACAAAATGATCTCAGGAATCAAGATGTGTTCTGAATCAGTGCCTGTGTTTCTTCAGGTGCTTTGGTGGACCAAGCTGTGTTCGAGGAGCTAATTCGAGAGCAGCTTCCCCAGCTGGTGGAGCACATGACAGACCTCAGTTTCTTCTCCTCGGTCTCCTTGTCCTGGTTTCTCACACTCTTCATCAGCGTCCTGCCCATAGAGAGTGCTGTCAACGTGGTGGATTGTTTCTTCTACGATGGCATAAAAGCCATTTTGCAGCTCGGCCTGGCTGTGCTCGATTACAACATGGAGGCTCTGATCAGCTGCCATGATGATGCAGAAGCTGTCACCATCCTCAACAAGTCAGTGTCAGCTAGGATACTGGCCATTTGACCGCACTATTTCAGTTATACTGTACATTACAACTTAAAACGAAAACAATACAGTACTTTTTTTTTATTCATGTCTGTCTTTCTGTATGTTGTCCCTCCCTGGGCAGATTTTTTGATAGTGTGACCAACAAAGACAGCCCATTGCCGCCCACAGTGCAGCAAGCTTCAGTGGGCAATAATGACAAAGCCTCCCACGTCAGTGTGGACATCAGTGAACTGATCCGAGAGGCCTACGAGGTATTCCTAGAGACTCATAAGCCAGCATCAGTTTTAGTCAGCACAATTTGATGTGGTTGATTAAATTAATTGTATTTCTTCCAAGAAATATGGAACCATCCGTTCAGAGGAAGTGGAGAGCTCACGCAAGAGAAACAAATTATATGTAATCCAGACCCTTGAGGATACAACTAAGCAAAATGTTGTGAGTGCCCATCCAGCCAGACATAATTGTTGTTGCATTCCGTGGTTTGTGCTGTATTTAGGATTAATTGAAATTCTGTTTTCAGATTCGTGTGGTCTCACAAGAAGTCAAATTCAGTGCCTCACATCTTGATGAGCTTTATTATTTGTTCAAAGTGAGTGAACAGTTCAGCAGTTTTATTCAACATATATACACTAAAAATCAATATGTGTTCATTGTTTGTAGTTGACACAGTTGTCATGAAAAATTGAGTATCTGAAAAAGAGAGATCACTGTCAGTGTCTTAGCTTACAGTTCTCCTCAATGCCTTTTCAGAGGCAGCATTTCCTCAGCTGCTACTGGACAATGAATAGCCCAGTGCTGCTCCATCATGACCCCAGTCTGGCCTATTTGGAGCAGTACCAGCTGGGTTTCCAGCAGTTCAGCATGCTCTTCTCCCTACTGGAACCGTGGACTCTCTGCACTGGGAAGAGCAACCTCTCCCTCTGGGTCTTCCGCCTGATAGACGAAAACCAGGACGGCCTTGTCAACTTCAGAGAGTTCTGCTATGCCCTTGGTGAGTTCATTCATTCTTTGTAAAGCTGTGCCAGGGCTGCCCTTCCCTTCCATTACACTGATATGTGAGGACAAACTAATGTCACATCACCCTCAGTATCTCAGCTATTACTTTATGTCGCCTCCCCCACAGATACGTTGTACAGTGGATCATTCACAAATAAGCTGAAATTCCTCTTCAAGCTACATCTGCCACCAGGTAAGTGAAGAAAATATAAAAAAAAAATGCTGCAAGCCTAAATTAAAATTACAAAATGATTTTTTTTTCTAGTATTTATAAAGATTTCCCAGAGGGCATCAAAACTCAGTTCTAACATTGTTTCTGCCATACGGTGTGGGACATTTTGTCTTTAAGGTTGCACCTGTATTTGTCTGCCTGTATATAGACACAATCTTATGAACACAGTAACTAGAAAGCAATACATGATGTGATACTTTCTACACCACAGGTGCATGATCTGATTGGATTTAAGATATTTTGATATTAATGAGGAACAGTTTTCCTCAAACTGATGTAACACATTAATGCTTCAAGATATTGAGTTCATATCAATACCACCCATGTGTTTTGTGAAGATAGAATGGTGAATAGAAGAAGTTTTTTTTCTAAGCAATTAATTAATTAGCATTATTAGTTATCCCGTTAGAATACTTGGTTGTAAACATACCATGGTGATGTGTAAGTATTAGGCAGCTTAAGTGCCTCTTGAAGGGTTGTGGAGGAAAGGGAGAGGTTCTTCAGAAAACATGTCATTATAGTTATGTTCCTCTGGTTATATCTCTCTCTCACATGTTTAAATATGTAATAGGCCGCAAGAGGCTCAAATGTGGTAAATGTTTAGAAAACAGGATTCTTAACAGTATGAAAATCCTCACCTACCAGCAACAACACTGCCATGACATCACGGCTTTAACTTAATAGCAACTGACAGTGCAGCCTTAAGTAAAACACTAGGTCAGACAGAACAACATGAGTTACAGACTGAATTATTTCCAGAACTCGGAGTGTAACTCAGTGTTTGTTGAGTGAGCAGACTGCCTGGGGATCAAAACTGTCCTTGAATGTGTGATTATTGTGTGCATGTTGTGGTGCTGCCCTTCCTCGAGGCAGGAGTAAGAATAGTCAGTGGCCTGGTGAAAGGACTTTGCCATGGCAACAGTGAGTTCAAAGCTTGATGGAACCCCATATTTCAGTCTCTGTCTGCCCCACTAGTCTGAAAAATTCAGTGCTTGGATGTGGAGAGTAGCAGTGCAGAGGGAAAGGGAGAGAGCAGAAGCTATCAAATCAATCTCATTACATAGAATCAAACTTAAGAAAGGCACCATATATCACTTACCTCTTTAACCCTAGACAAAAAAGACATTGGAGGTTCAACATAGCACATCTTGAGGGTAATGGCTGGTATTTTTGTCTTAACATTTTAAATAACAAAGTTTAATGTTTCTACAAGATTTAATGTTTCTGATCCCTTTAAGGGTAATTATGGATATTTTACCAATGGAATAGATTCCCTACATCAAGGACTTCTGGAGGACTTGGGGATCTGACCCTGTGTTTTACTGAAGGCTGCACTGTCTTTTGCTATTAAGTTAAGGCTGTGATGTCATGGCAGTGTTGTTGCTAGTAGGTGAGCATTTTGATACTGTTAAGAATCCTGCCTTCTACACATTTATCAAATTTGAACCTTTTGCGGCCTATTAAACATTTAAACATTTGAGGGACAGATATGATCAGGTCACAGTCAAGCAAAAGAAAAGCACTGAAAGAGTCACAGTTTGCCAAGCCAATAAAAACCAAATGGAGAACCTTGTTTCATGTTTTACATAGCGCATACTGCTTCAGCACCAAGGACAGGTCCAATTGTGGTGCCACAGTGCAAACAAAGCATCACACACTCCATAGATCAGGGATAGGAAACCATGAATGTAGGGGTCTGTTTCTGCTGTTTTTCATTACATCCAAATATTACACCAACTGATTTGAAACCTTCAACCAAAGAGGAGGAGCTGATCAGTAAAATTGACCGGTATCATACTTAGTTGAAATGAAAACCTGCAGCATCCCCTCAGCCCTTAAAGGCACGCAGTCGCCCGCCGCTGCCACAGATCAGTGAATAGTACAGATGTCATTTGTAAGATGTCTGACAGGCCAGATCACCATACAATGCTTTAGCTGCTAAAGCCCTCCTGGGCATACAGTGTCAAAGGACACTGCTTCTTTGCTGTGATAAGTAAAAAAAAAAACCAAACAAACAAACAAAAAAAAAAAAAACGCATTCATGCGTACAGAAGATCACGCATGGATAGACATACACACTCATCTTTGGCAGTCTGAGTAGAGAAGGTCAGGGCATCTCCATTTGTAATACTGGAGTGAGAAATGACGAGACAGAATGCTTTCTTATTTCATTTTTTAATAAGTAAATACTCATTACTAATATTATATCCTACTAATAATATCAATAATAATAGGATATCATGATAATATAATAATACTTATTGGTTGGAGGGATGGACAGTAAATTTCTTTACTGTGTTATATGTACTGTTTTGTATGTGTATATGTTTTTGTGTATATGTTGTGAATATGTACACACATATACATGTGAATGTGTTTTATCAAATACTGTATTTAATGATACTGTATTTTGTAAGCATCTATGTGCTTTGTGCACCTATGTGCTTACAGAACACCCAGGTGTAAGTACACCTGGGCTCTCTGTCCCAACAGTCTTTTCATCTTTCCTGTTCTAAGCCACAGACTATCTTCCAGCTTTCACAGGTAGTCCTTTACACTCAAAGCACGAAAGAATCCAGCACTTTATTCCAATGACTGAAGACTCTTCTCACTTCACTAGACTCACTGGTCAGCTTCTTTGCTCTGTTTTCTTTCCTTTTTCAAACTCCCTTCTCACTTTTACCTTTCGCCGCAAAATTCTGTCATACTGCTTATTTGAACTGTTGAATTGCCATTGTTGGCTATCAGTGATCACAGTTTCTATATGCAGTTTTCTCACATCCTGCCTCTATATTTCAGCATTTGATCTTCCAGAAGATGGTGTCATTAGGAAAAGCCCTGAAAGAGGTAATGGTTATCCTACATTCATCACTTTACTGTGCCGTTTTTGGATCATAACAAAATTTCCTTGTGTTTCAGTTTGTATGTTTGTTAGTTTGTAAGTTTGTTTGTATATAAGCTTAAGCTTCAGCCTACACCTTTTCGGTCATTATAATTTTGTTGTCGCTGTATCCTTTGTTATCTATTGATTTGTATGTGTATACGTATTATTATTAATTATGACCCAAATAAACTAAAACTAAAACTAAAAAATGTTGCAATTTGCTCATTAATTTCACAGGCAGAGGAAAGGTGGACCTGCAGGCCTACCTGAAACAATGGCAAGATGAGATACTTAAGAAGGAGGAAACCATCAAGGACTTACCCAGAATTAATCAGGTAATTAAAACAGCCTTGTGGTTAAAAGGTTATTTATGTTCTTGCACTGACAGTACTCCCTGCTGCCAGATATAACGATAAGGGAGTCCACCCTTCAGGGTTGAATCCCCAGTGTCAGCAATCATCCACCCTGCTGAAGTGTCCTTGAGCAAAACACTGAATCCCTCCCAGTTCAAAGCATATACTTCTGGCCTCTGACCTTTGGCCTCCCCTTTTTACAAGGGCAAACAGAAATGGAAATTTATGCAAAGGGTCAAAGCTTGTGCAGGTAAGTTTTCTCCCTCTTAATTTTGACAACTTACTATTATACATAGAGAGTCCGATCCAAAATAAATGCACTGAGAAAAAAAATCTGGTCCTGGCAAAACAGCTCAAACAACCAACCACGCCAAGGAAGCATTGCTCGCTCAATCAGTCAGGTTTTTTCACACACGCATGTCCACTACTGCTCTGCACGCTCACTTCCCCTATCCCTAAAAACTCCACCTAGCCTATTTAAGCTACAGTAATTTAGCGTACTTTACCTTTGCTACAGAATGGCAGAGAAGCTCGCTAGTTCCTATTCCCCCATTGCATCAGCATCAGAGGCACACACATGAGCGTGTATGTGGTTGTGAGCAACGTGGACAAATTCATGTGTTTGAGCTATTTGAGTTTAAATTTTTAACAAAAATCCACCACTAAAAAGTTACGCTCCCTAGCTTCAATGAAACTTTATATTATTATAATGTAATGGCCCATGAAATATGCCATATTATCTGATTTAAATAGCGTCAATACATTCTTTTTTTTTTTTTTCATATCAGACTCAGTTCATCCAGTTCTCCAAGACCCTATACAACCTTTTCCATGGTGACCCAGAGGAGGAAGCTCTGTATCGCGCTGTGGCCCATGTGACCAGTCTTCTACTGAGGATGGAGGAGGTTGGACGGAGGCTGCAGGAGCCCAGCAGCCCTACGAAGCCCGCCACTGCCACTCGGGAAGGACTTCCATCTGAGGAGGCTGTCACCAGCCCGGAGAGCTCGGACGCCTCCAGCACCCACAGCGGTCAAGATGCAGGTTCCAGCCTCTCAGAGGTGGAGTGGTCTTTCTCCTTTGAGCAGGTCCTGGCATCTCTGCTGAATGAGCCTGCCATAGTTAGCTTCTTTGAAAGGCCAACACTTATTCAGACTAGACTGGACCAAGCAAAGGGCACCCAATTGAAGGTAAAGGCAAACAAGTGAGTGGATGCATTGTGGATCTAGCCTTCAGTCCAAGTCTTGAAATTATCATGAATTTCCTTTATCCACTTGTTGAGGGCAGTGGATTTTGAGGATGCAATCAGTACAATGTAAAGCATTAACAATGCTGCCATGAATAAAGGAGGTGCATAAAGGAAAACTGCTTCTCCAGCCAGATAATGATAGTTGATCACTGACACAGCGTGAGAGTAACTTAACCTAAACTTAGGTCTAGGAGGCGCTACATCTGTAAGTCACTGTAAACATCATTGTAACCGTCCACTGATGAACACCTTCAGTGCATTCTCACATTTAGCCTCTTTGCAGACATACTGAACGCTGTGGTTCCTCATATCTTAGATCAGCCATTTTTACAACAGATCTGATTAAGTGATGAAATACATCCTTACATGTACCTAAATTCTGTAGAATTACAGTTAAATATGTGTAATATTGCCCTTATACCACAGTGTAGTTATAAATTGATATTAGTAACCATTCAGTACTGTCCTCCACTCAGAAATAAGACAAAATACTTCATTTCTAGACTTCTATTCAGCTCATGCTGAAATAAAAATCCATGAAGAATGACTTTGAAAAGATTAAAAGGTGACTGCGAGAGTCCCCACGGAGATTCTCCAGAGATGTATTTTCTGTTTCAGAATTGTTGCCACTGCTGTAAAGTGAAATGTATGGTTGTAAATGTTAACACCCATGAATTCACAGCTGAATCCCCTCTCTGTGACAAGTGAGCAGCTCCAGGATTTACATCTTGATGACATGACAGATTAGTCAGGATTCTGTGGCTTCTTGCTTTAACAAAGAGTTGTTTATACTAAAAACAACAACAACAACTGTGGAATAGCAACATGTGAATTATTAAATAGAGTGTTAGTCTCCTTTAAACCTCAACTAATTTCCAGAAACACCAGCCTTTCAGTTGGGACAGGCACAGGATATACAGTATGGGGAATAGGAACGTACTGTAGCGTTGTCCCTGGAAGCCATACATTGCTTTAAGTGTGTGGATATTGGATATATTATATTGAGAGTATAAAAGATGCAATTATGCTATTAAACTGTTGCAATAACATACAAGGGGGAATGCTATGCTGCTCAGCCACAGCACACTCATCAGTCTTGTTCCTACAACAGTAGCACACCCAGTAACCACAGTATAGCATTACCTCAAGTATGTCTTATGCTGGAAACATGAGGCTAATGTAAAGTAAAATAGTAGTGTAAGAAAAAAAAAAAACTCTACGAAGCTGGGACAGTTTGGGAAATTGCCTGAATCCTCATTCAAGTGAAACATTTGGCAACTCCAGCAGCTGTGTATCAGTGGAACTCACCCAGTTGAAATAGACTAGAAAATGTGCTCTTATGTTGAAGGCTTAAAGGGAAAATATGTTTGCTTCATGTGCTTTTTGCTTCCAGCATGGTTTATGTTTTATTCAATATTGCATTATGCTATTATTTTCTTGGGGGAGTACAGCATACTGTACATAAGGGTCAGTTAAATCCTGTGGTTTATTTGGTTATTGTGTTTATGAAACTTTGACTGAACATTTATAATAGGGCATGACATAGTGGATTGCTGTGGATAAACCTACACTTACCTTTCAGAATACATTTTGCTTTATCAAATCTCAGGGGTGCAATATGTGTACAACAGATAAAGAATAGGTAAAGAAGGGTATTTTTGGAACAGGAGCATATATGATAGGAGTTTAACATAGCCTACGTTTGCCTGTTATGTTAAAGCATAGAGCATTTGAGGTGTAGTTACAGGAACTGCCACTTTATGCTAGCCTTCAACAAACAGCCTTCAGCTATATCAGTCTCTGCGAAAGGCCAGATATGTATTTTAGTTTCTCTTTTTTCATAAGTGCATTTTGTCCTGCATCCTTTTCTTGTGTTTGCTTATATCTGAACAAACCTGTTGCACAAGTTTTGAAAAGTTTAAAGATTAATTAAAGCTATACGTAAAGCCTGTAGCTGGACCAGCAACCACAACAGACCTCAGACCCGTTGGTTTGCAGGCAGTCCTGACTGTTCCGGCTGCAGCGTCTCATTCGCAGGGGCCAAATTTACAAACATGACCAAGATTTGTGTGGGGAAAAAGTGTTAAAGAAACTTAAGTGCAGTTTGCTTGCCTATATTCTGATGAGCTTGCCATTATAGGAACTTGATAGTTTTTTTTTTTATTCTTCATTAAAGGACTACTTATTTTTGCATTTTACTTGTTTACAAGATAACTTAAAGCCCCAGTGTGGAATTCATTTGACCTTATGATTGTTAATATCACAGAATCTTTGGAAGTTTTACATATTCAGTGCAAGACAAGTAATCGTTTGCAAACTCCCAGTACTGTTTAGAACTGAAAGTATTTAACGTCATTGTTTACATGCCCAACTAAAAAAAAAAAAAAAAAAAAAAAATCTCAGTAACATCTAACACATTGAAAACTCAATTTAAGATTGATTTAATAACCATACATAATCAAAGCTGGTGAGGCTGCCGTTTGGCAACTTTGGCCCAGGTGTTTCCAAGGCCTAATATGTAATTATGTTATGGCATATTGAGAGCAATTTTATTTTCAATGTATAATAAATGATATCTATGATAATATATATGAGAATAATTTCTGACAATGGTCTGACTATTTCAATGTGACTGTTCACCTGCAGTTTTTGTCTGCATTAGCAATAACTTATTAACATCTTCTAAACTCGAGAAAGATATTATTATATGCCATAATACAAATTACAAGTTATAAAAGAGTAAGCCTAATAATTGCCTCACTTTTTTGTTATTAAAAAAAAATGAAGATTGGCAGGTTTTTGTTTATTTAATTGAGCAAAATTCTTGCCTGTTATAAAATCTTTGAGAGTGTCTTATACATTAGAGAAAATTAAAGTGACAAGTTTGCTCCCCAAGAAGAAATAAGGGAAGAAATGAAAGCCGATGGTTAAGAAGAAACAAGCGTTTTGAGGCTCTGCTTGTTTTTGTAATTTTCCCCTTTGGACAAAGCTTCCAGAAAAATGGCACTTTTTTTCCCCCAAAGTTGATTATGTTATTCCTGCTTCTCAGATGGGAAATGATTGCCCGCAAGGGCAATTTTTTTCTCCCCAGAAAAATCAAAGGTAGAGGGCTGGACATCTTCATTCCCCTGGCTTGCTGTCAGTTTTATCATTGAGCATGAAAGTGCATTGGCAAGGGTAATGTTCCAGTTGCTACACAGTATATGGTTCACTCAAGTCCTTTATATGTGCAAATGTAGTTTGCAGGATTATGTCAGTTGCTGTTGATTAAAAACTTGTTTTGGAAATTTAAATGAAGCATACTTATTTCTGTTTAAGCTGCTTGATGATGATTATTTTTATTTTTATTTTCCAGACAGATGTACAAGAATAAAGAGTAGTCATTCTATGAAAAATTTGTTTTTCAATCTTTCTTACTCAGTGCCATCTGTTCAGATAGAAAACAAAACGTGCTATAAATTTAGTCACATCCTTCTCGACATTGGATCATTTGCAGATAAATGCCAAGCTCTTGCTGCTATATCATTACTGTCTCCTGCCATTACTGCACTGTGGTGGCTCAGTCGCTCTCCAAGTGGCTCAGCGGGCTAACACACATGCTGCACACACACACACCCCAACATGAATTTGAATCTGACTCAAGTTATCTTGTCCTTCATGTCAGTAATATAACTCATCAGTATTTATTAGTGGGCCTATGTTAGCCTATGGGATGCATAGGCTTCAGTTGAAGCCTGTTTGAGTTATCTAGGTTAATAAATCATGTTTCATAATCAATCTGTCTGCATCACTCAAGATAGGCTGACCTATTACAATTAGTCCTGTAGTTCTTCATTGTATAATCAGTATAAATGAGTGGACAGAGACATTGGGCCATAAGAGATTGTCATATTATTAACCTCTTCAGTGTTTGATATAGATTCCATCCATGCCTATATCATGAAATCTATAAAACACGTGCCTGTCCACCCAGAAAAAAAAAAAAAAAAAAACTATCTGTGGCCTGACCAATACATCAACAGCTTTACTGCAAAAGGACAGTTGTAATATGTATATAAAATTTTAATGTTCAGCACTAAACTGATGAACATATGAGTAAGACAGCTATAAATATTAACTTACTGTACCTCTCACACTTGTGGCCACACCTCTCAGGACAATATTGGCCTTAAATTATGTGAGAAGACTGACGGGTCCATGGCCAATTAAGGGAAATCCTCTGATAACCTTTTTAAAGCATCACTGAGCCTGATGATGAAAGGTAATTATACAGTTGGCTTCTCACTTTCTGACCTGTCAGTCGGTGATGAGGATGCTCATCATTACCTCTTCCCTGGGAGCAGGATAGGTCCATTAATTTAACATATGCTTA
The DNA here is from genome assembly GCF_902150065.1 of Myripristis murdjan. Taxonomy (NCBI): domain Eukaryota; kingdom Metazoa; phylum Chordata; class Actinopteri; order Holocentriformes; family Holocentridae; genus Myripristis; species Myripristis murdjan. Next base: position 23,056,557 of record NC_043993.1, read on the forward strand.
ATATAACCTAGCACTAGAATTCAGCAGTGCTGTGAAAATGATGGGGAGAGTGCACTGCTGGCAGGTAGAAGTTCATGAATTACAATGCAAGACCTAGTTTACATTTCCCAGGGCAAGAGAGTTCACTGTCAGAGGTACAAATCATGTTATCACACAGGTCACACCTGTCAGGCACCCTCTCACTTTTCTTAAAATGACTTGAAGGCAAACAGCAAGGAACTTGCATCAAAGAGAAAGTACTGGATTTGCAGTGGCAGCAAACCTCTTAATGTGTCATGTTTACACCTTTGAAACAGGCTTTCATGAGATTTGAAGAAACCGGGTTAGAAATGATTTCATCTCAAGATACACTATATTTTTTTCTTGATTAAAAGCACCATACACCATTTAGGTGTCTGGCTGAGGCTTGTGAGGCATGCCATTGTCACTTAAAGAAACAAAATTCATTGTTTTGTTGTTGACACTCTGTGTTAGGCTACATGCTGGATTAGTTTGGTATTGGTTTGTTTTGTCCAGTCAAACAATAATATATGAATAAATGTCATTCCCTTAAGCTGAGTGTGGTGGTCATTGAGAATGACTTTCCGCCCAGCTGATCAAGACATGAAGAGAATGTAATCAGCCACAGATTTGTTGTAGTGATGATGCTTATAATATTGTATTTTTCATTGAATTCATATTTAGTCAATAATGAGATGCAACTTCAGTTTTCCATACTGAAGTTGGAGAGTTGCAAATTGTATTGTGTTGCACTCCTTGTTATGACTCCATATCGCTGTAAGATGATCTTTGTTCCTGTCCTTGCCCGCAGATTGAAGGTGAAGGATAACACAGAAATGCTTGAATCATTTTGCACGTTACACGTCCCTGTGTTGACATGAGCCAAAGAAAGCGCTAACGTCTGTCTGATTTACACGCTGCAGTAGGACGCCGTGATGGATGACATCTAAAGCTATCCCTCATCGTTGTGGCTCAGAGATTTGGTTGCACAGGGTTGTAACCCTGAGTTCATAACCTCAGCCCCTGTCACCTGTCTTTAATTGTACAACCTTTCAGCCTGGCCCTGCAAAGGGTAATGAGGCTGCTTTGGGAATTTGAGAATCCTATTTTTGTTCAGAGCATCAATGCGAGTCGATGCAAAAATTCTCCTAAAATCACATAGACACAACTTGCCAAAGCATTTCACTGCTTATTGTTATTACACTGTACAGAACCACATGGAATAATTTGCATGCAGGTACACAAACACACCACTTTAAAACTGATATAAATTATCTTTACCCAATATTATGGTAAAAACTGTTTAAATTTAACATGTTTTATATGGTGTCTAAGTCAGTAAAATATGTTGTGTATTTCTTTTGATACAAGGTCTCTCCTTTAGATTAAAAAAAAAAAATAGCAGCACAGCTTCACCACACACAGCCAAAACAGATTTGCCTGAAGCAAATAATAATGGTAATTATACTACAAAGTTTTGCCTTTTCTATTCTTGGAGAAAACACACACCTGGGATCCTTGACATGTTTTGTTATTTACTGGTAGTTTCAGACTGTCTCTGAGCCCACCCACCATTGTGTGGCTATTTTAAGACAGTGAACAAAGTGAAACAGCACACTTTTCCACACATAGGGCAATTATTTTTTAGAAAACAATGTTTTGGGCCACTGAGAGCTTCGCCATGCTCTTCATCGTGTATTGTAAGACATGCCATCATTTTGTAAATATCACTGCCACTTATCTTATGGTCTTAGGTGGCTATAGATCCGGTTGATATCCACGTTCCTGGATTCCTGATTTGACTGCCTGTCATTGCTTTGGCCCAGTTGTTTGAAATAACTTTGTAATGCAGGCGTGGGATAAGAAAGTTTTGCTCCCCTTCCCCCCATTTCACTCACAATGCTTTTCTGAGTGTGCATGAGAGCTATTTATAGCAGCAGAGAGGAACCTTTGAAGTGTTGCTCTCACCAGTGGAGATGTACGATGGTATGTGTTTTGGAAATGAGTGTCTCCGTGCCACACTCAGTCGCTGCAGCTGTAGGGAACCAAACAGGAGAGGGGAACCAAGCGGCTAAAAAGTTGCAACAGGCAAAGAAAAAAAAAAAAGGCAAATCCTGACACAATGTAGGCAGCGTTTAAATTTGCATGATGTACACTCTATTAAATTATTTCAAAACTTTTCTGCATTTACATGTATGATCAAAGATGTTTAATGTAGGCATTGTTAAAAATGTTATTTTGTTTGAGTGGTTCCATTGAAATTAATAATGATTAGTTATTTAGAGTCATCCTTTCCACAGGCCATATGGGACAAACGGTGTAACTGCAAAGCGTCCACTCACCAGGTTCACCTCATTTGAATTAGAGGAGCTGCTGCTGTCAGCCAATCAGGATCCAGTATTGTGATTGTCCTGCCTGTGAGGGCTTCACATACACTCAATAAAAACAATGTCAACTAAACTTCATTTATGTGCAAAACATGATGAAGAGCATTATTCTTGGTATAAAACACAATCACAAGTATGGGTTGTTGAAGTTATTGATCATTTCTATTATATACTTCTGAATAAATCTTGTTTGATATATCAGTTTCGCAGTTAGGTTGGATAATAAATTTTTTGGGCTGACTGACCAAACTAGATGAACTGGAGGGACTTCATATAGTCAAGACTCAGTTTTGAATTAAAGGGCGCCTTATTTTGTAGATAATTCAGTGAGTAAATCTCAGCATTTAATATCAATAACACTGAGAAAACGTCACAGTTATCACAAATTTCTGCTGATGAAGAGGTAGTTATGATGTCTCTAGTAGCAATTATCATCCTCAAAACTGAACATTTTGTCTGTTTCATATTGTGCTGTATATTAGTATGCAGTTAATATCTAATCAGACGATTTTCAGAGGTTTATGTCAGGTTCCTCTTTTCTGTGAAGAGCTGCAGACTTGGAGGAAAATGTGAACTCAATTTTGTCAGTGTGTATGTCCATTGTCAGCACATTTCTGAGAAGCTGTGGCCAGGAGGGCTTTGCCTCTCTATCCAGACTGAGCAGAAAGTACTACACACTTCGATCCAAGTGCACTTTTAAGAATACTAAACATTTGACAATCAAAGCACACTCTCATTTGGAGAATTAATTTTGTACCTAACACATGTAGTTATGCACTATTAACCACATTATTCAGTTGTTGTTGTTTTTTTCTCTCATGTGTGCATGTGAGCAGCCTCTTGGTCACCTGACATAGGACACTTGTTCTTACTGAGGGGGGCCTTTTGGATTTTTCAGCTGAAAACTTTGAGTCCTCGTGGTTTAAATGTTGATTATGATTTGAGGTGATATGTATAATGTGCTAGACAATAATTAATCAAATAAGTGTTCTCTAGCACCAAACTGTTTTCCACTTTTTAAAAAATAGTGATTCATGGCTGATGCTATTATAACCTCTAGGCTACTCTATTTATGTAAGCCAGTAAGCTTTTTAATGTGCCAACTTAATAACTGATCTAATGAAAGTAAATTAACTCTATGCTTCTTTTTTCCCCCCACAGCTGTAGCCTAATGTCCAGTATAATGATGAAATGGTGGTTTGACCTCAGTGGCTACACCTATTACCTGCTTGTTTCTGATTGTCTAAGCATCAGTCCTATAGATACATATGTGTGCCTATTTTGTATCTTGAAACCCTGAAGATGGCTCTGCCTGAAACCTACTTAAAAAAAGAAGCAGTCAAGGAGCTGGAGCTTGCGGCTTTCCTTTGTTTCTAAGCCACGTGACCAGAATCAGCCAATTCATCTGAGGTCTCCTGAGTTGTGACTCTTTGCCCAACAGTGGGATGATTTGTTCTTTTTTCTGTACAGTGTTTATCTACATCATGCCTCCAGCGCTGGACAAGCCGTGGGGGAAGCAACGTGTGAGCATAACAAATAGTGCAACAACAATAGGGCTGTGGTTATAAAATGTGTATGATATGAGGGAAATAAATGGCATTGCTTTTAGCTGATGCCTTAGGAGGCACATGATGTTGTATTAGGTCAGTCATCACTGTGTTCATGATCACCTGATGCTGAGTGTATGTCTGTGTGAAGGCCAGCATATTAAGGAAACGCTCCTTAGGTATCCATGTAAACAGTTTAATCAAAGTATTCTCACAGTAGGACAGTAATTAGTTCAGTTTGTGTATAAACAAATATGATCCTGATCACTAATGTTCAGTCGGTGAAAGCAATGAATAAAACTTGTTAAGCCAGTGAAACAGATTTGTCTCTTAGCATGATTCGCTGATCAAATCTCTTGGCATATGAGCTTTTTTCAACTCTTTCCTGGTGGAAAAACTGCCCATGTACAAGTATAAAGTTTATCTCTGGTAAAAGGCAGAACAGACCCTTTCAGAGCAGAGTAGCTGCACACTCAGACACAAACCTCCTGCTGATTCTCAGAGGTTATGTCTCCAAAAATATCTCACATTCACAGTGAAACAAGAAATTCTTGTTATTTCTGCAGCACATTAATAAAAATCCTCCTGAATAATTTATCCATATGTATTCAGCCAGCCTGCTGCTGGAAACAGTGGGCTTAGTTTTCAAGTACAGTACAGTGCATCACCTTTTGTACAGTTTTATGTTTTTTTTTTTTTTTTCTGTATTCAAGTAAATTGCTTGTAAACAAAAACGATCTTGACTCAGCACATGCATTTTCATGAGCCACACATACAGTTTCACAGGGCAAGGCATGACCCCTGCACTAGGACACAAAAGCCATCAGGAGAAACTCCAGTGGGCCGCCAGCTCATGAACAGCGCACAAACCTTGTATTCTTTCTTTCTTTCTTTCTTTCTTTTTTTTTTAATCTTATAGTTTCTAATAATGAGTTTTGGAGTGGGCTCATCCTGTGCTCCAGACAGAGAGAGAGTTGCAGAATCCCATCAGAGGCTACTTTCAGACAGCCAGTAGAAAGTAAGTTGATCAGATTTTTTCCTCAAATGTGACACAGATCTGTTTTTTTTATGTCAGTGTTAATAGTAAAAAAAAAAAAAAAAAAAAAAAAAAAACATTGAATCTGACATTCTCAGTTCTGATATGGGCCACTTTCATATGTGGTCCTAAATCAGATATGGATCTGATTGCTGCTGATGTGACTTAATGTGGCTCTTCTCCCACTGAGCATTCTTTGTCAGCAGTGGACAAAACATGAAGGATTTCAGTAACAACGACAAGGAGACAGAAGATTACAAATTTAATAGATATAGTGGAAGATGCATCCATCAGAGCCCCTTTCTACTTCTTGCCCGAACAGCTGACAGACGGCCAGCAGACCACTGATACCACAGCAAGCGGTTCAAGATTAATTCCTGCACCTGAGTTTTATCAACTGTGATGATGGGCTGTCATGCAAATTACACTTTTTTGCTGTTCAGCAGCATGCTTGCTGTAAATATAGGGGCAGATCTGTCCAAACAGATGTCAGATATGGGTCACATACAGAGGTGAATGTGAATAGTCAAGCAAAAAAATCATAATCAGAATTGGGTCATTTCCAGCAGCTGTGTGAATGCAGCCATAACTTTTGTACCTCTCTGGTCTGTCAGTCAGAGCAGCCCTGCAGGCAGACCCCTGTGGCCCCCTCCCTCCCCACTCACACTCTTTTGAGACAGCTAGGAAGTCGGCACCAAAAGCTGAAATAATGGGAAATAAGAGAATGGAAAAGCAAAATAAAAAGAGAAAGTATGACGCAAAAAAAAAAAAAAAATGAAAGAAAGAAAAGAAAAGGCATCTGCCACCATATTCATAAAACTCTCCAACCTGTTTTGCTTTGTTTTGTTTTAAACCATAAGCTAGAAATGAGAAATAGAAATATAGATGTATTTTCCTCCAATGTTTATAGAAATTACAAAAATAACAAAAAAAAAAATAAATAAATAAATAAATAAAATAAAATAAAATACAGCAAATACAGTTTAAATTCATCTTTACATGCCATCAATTATTATACCTTGCCTTACGAGCTCAGCCAATCAGCTACTGAAATATGGAAATGTGTCTCCACTAATGATTATTGTTGCTGGTGGTTTATTTTGGAGCACAGACCAGGCTGTTCATATGAAGTGTGAAGGCATATGATGATGCTGCATTGTTCACTGGGTAAAGTGGAGTGTTTAGTTGTGTCTTCTGCTTCATATTAGAAAGTAGGTGGCTCCTCTAAGGCTTGTTTGGTTCAGTGTACTTGCACATCATAGTGTGCATTTGCTGTGATGCAGACAGGTGGTGGTGTTAATGTATACGTGTGTGTGTGTGTGTGTGTGTGTGTGTGTGTGTGGCAGTGTTCAGAAGGTGGGAGATCCAGTGAACCTGTATAGGGACTTTTTTTTTTTTTTAATCCCAGTACAGGTTCCTATATATGGTCACAAGTAAGCACATCTCTGCAAATGCATTACTTGAGTTTCTTTGGAATACTTTTTTTTTTTTTTTTTTTGTCATAGGCCTAATTGCATTACATCCATGGTATGGTAGGGAAGAAGCTGGTAGGAAGAGCTGTTGGCTAATTGTCCTTCTAAAAATCATAGTCCCAGTTTGTCCCTGGGCCAACCCTAGATTTTCAGATCGTCCTGCCTGCTCTTGTTGTTGCTGTGCTTGCTTGACTGACTGTTTCGGCGTTTATTTTCAGCAGGCATCTCAAAGACGGGACTAGAGCTTTTCTTTTCCCTCACATCGTCTCCCTCCGGTTTACCTTTCCTCTCCACAGCCAAATTATCCCTGTTCTGCTTGTAAACCACTTTGCTGTTGTAGGGGCTGTAAGCAGGGTTCGGCTCTGCCATGCTGTACTTGGAGTCTGCGGGGAAAGCCTCGGGGTCTGCAGTATGACTGGCAAAGTAGTTATAGCTGGGGACAAAGGGCATGACAGCCTCGCTCGGGGTCTTTGGAGGCTCACTTATATTGCGCGATCGTCTGTAGCGGAGCCCCTGGTGACATTTTGTGAAACCCAGGTGGTACATTTCCACCAGGTTGAGGAGCAGGGAGATGCAGGCCACCGCCAGCATGAAGAGGATGAAGATGGTCTTCTCCGTGGGTCGGGAGATGTAGCAATTCACCACGTTGGGGCAAGGCGCCCGGTTGCAGGTGTACATGGGTTTGAGCTCGAACCCATACAGGAAATACTGAGCCACAATGAAGGCCACCTCAAACAAGGTCTTGAAGATGATGTTGAAGACGTAGGTTCGCAGCAGCACCCCATGCAGACGCACATGTCCTCTGTCGTCTTTTACCGGAGCCTTCTTGGCCTTGTTGCCCAGCATCAGCTGCTGCTTTTCATTCTGAATGGCAAGATCCTTCTCCTTCTGTTTCTCCTTTTCCTCCATACGCACCAAGTGCAGGATGTGGCCCAAATAAATGAGTGTTGGTGTGGAGACAAAGATGATCTGCATCACCCAGAAGCGGATATGAGAGATGGGGAAGGTCTTGTCATAGCAGACGTTCTGACAACCAGGCTGCTTAGTGTCACAAGTGAAGCCGGACTGCTCGTCGCCCCACACCTTCTCAGCAGCAGTCCCCAGCACCAGGATGCGGAAGATGAAGAGCACGGTCAGCCAGACCTTGCCCACAACGGTGGAGTGTTCCTGGGCACTTTCCAGCAGCTTCCCCAACAAGTTCCAGTCCCCCATACTGGCTCACATGCACTGAATAGTCAGTTTTATCGACAAAACCAGGAGAGGCACCTGTAAAGAAAGTGAAAATTCAATCCTTTGAACCCTTATGTGGGTTCAAAATTAAGAAAAAACATTTTTTACCCCATATTTTATGACACTGTCACATACATATTCTGTATCTGGTGCTTGCAACGCTTCACTGAAGCTACATCACATTTATTTAATGAACTACTCAGACCTAAGATGCCATTGTTTTATGGCTACACTATTGCATCAAATAGAAAATATCTAGATGAACTGTGCATCATTTTATACATATTTCCCCGCTTGTGATCTTCACTTCAGTTTAAATTAAAATGTTGTGGGTGTGAACAAAGCTCGGCCACACAGCATGTATTTGTAATGATGAACCCACCATTTGGACCGGCAATCAGTGCTAGTGGTGGTTGGCCTGAATGTAAATGCATGTGGGACACTTTATCCATAATGTTCATGAATGTTTAGAAACCCATATGCAACAGTCTAATTTTTTTTTTAAATGAGGTTAGCCCAGTGTATATGCCACAGTAATGTATGGGCCTTTTTCTTTTACATTGTATTTTGTTGTGGAATTTTACATTCACAAATTATACAAATATGCTCTTTACCTTTGCTAATCTACTTTAAAGACTTTCCTTCATTTCATCCAATGAACAAGATAATCCTGGGAAACAGGTGTCAAATTTATTCACGGCAATCTTCACATACCCAAAACATCCATTACATAGTGCCTCAGAGAAATGTATAACCAAGAGGGGTCACATCAGACTTCTTGCAGAGATCCACTGAAAAGGGAGAGGGCTTTAAAGATGTCTGAAAGCCCAAAAATATGGTATAAAATGTCTTCTGATGCCTGTGGGGTTCAAGCATCCAGAAGCCGCTGCACAACAAGACATTTTAGCCACATTGTGGAAATAACCCCTTTTCAAAGTAATCTTTCTGAGTACTTGTGTCAAGCTGAAATGAAAGACCATTAAATAAATGGGATGAAGTACTTTAAGTGCTACATTTGACATATATGAAAATAAATTGAACATGACAACCTGTACTTTAGATTTCATGCCATTTCACATTCAGTGCACAAGTGAATGAAGTCAAAACAAAACTGTGCTGTGTTACAGCTGTCTAGTTCATTGTATGCACATATTATTTTCCTTTATTGTGATTCAGTGTGCTCACTGTATGATGGAATATATTGCCATTTGTCATCTTAAGTTACACTTATATGAACGCATAAGTGTTTTGAGAGAAATTATGTTGCCATAACAATATAAAGCACACACTCCACAACCAAGGGAGCACCTCTCCTTCTAAAAAGGAGAATAGCCCATTGAGATTTTTCATGAATTCAGTGTTTGTATGGCTGAACGGCCTGTCCTGTCCTCTGTTGTTGAAAAAGGCCTTGTACACAGTTGACTGTGTGTGAGAAAAAGCCCCGGAGCAGGTTGGAGAGCCTCTTTGCCCTGGCATAGATCTTGTGACACCCAACAGTGACACGGGACTCCAGATTTAGGTTTCTAGATCATAACCAAGGGAACACCGGATACCTCAAAGCAGAAATTTAATTTCAGAACTAATGACTAATCAGAAACTAATGACCATTATTCTGAATTTCTGAATTAATTCTGAATTTTGTGTGCCTGTTTGGTGTTCTCAGTGCCTTGAACTCTGATTTTTCATTAAATTTGTCATTAAATAGCCTCAAAGTAAAAAAAAAAAAAAAAAAAAAAAAAAAATCCATATTGTATCACAGTCAGATGGTTGTAATGTTTCAATGAAGCTACATCACACTTATACTAAGTGAAATATTCAAATCCAAGATTCTGTGGGTTTGAATAAGGCTTGACCTGACAGCAATCACAAACCCACCTGCGGGTGAGGTTAAGAATGGACTGCCTGGCATGCAGCAACACTTTCTTTATAATCATCATTTAAGTATTTTTACAATTTGGCTTGGGTGTCCTACTGACCCAATATGTGGGCATGTGGATTACCAAATTTGATTAACAGTCCTGACCTGTTGTTTGGGCTGTACTATTATGATAAAGTGATTCCCTGTTGTTTTTCTTATTATCTAATTGCACAAACAAGTAACTTCATCCAAAAAGACTTACTTGATAATGCTCATCTCCTAAAATGCTGCAGATCCGGAGTCAGACACTAAGTCTGTTGATTAGGTGCCTCTCCAGTCCACAGAAGTGCCATGTCCTTCTGGACTGGTGATGAAACTACAGAAACTAAACTTCTGCCAAACAGTTTGAAGTCGTGGCTCTGGGATCCCACTGGTTGAAACCCACAGCTCTGACAGGATAAATGACCAGTGTACACGCTGCCGCTGTTGTTTTAGTGTGAGCGCAGAAGAAAACATTCCTTCTTGTAGAAAATTTTAAAGCTTGTTGCTGAAGAGGTGTTTCTTTACAACTGAGTGGCAGCTGGAGAGTCCAATGAGGTTGCAGGTTAGTCTTACATGTCAGTGCTCTAAATATAATTCACCATGAAGGGAGTGGCTTTGGGGTTGCTCTCATGGTGCTCAGAGGTCTTGGGAGGTGGCCCTTAACTGTAGAAGAGCATCAGGCATGGTAGACCCTTCCTCAGTGCTGGAGTGAGGATCAATTGACATGGGGTGAAAATTAGCCAAATCCTTTATTTATAGCAGAATATTGCACTTCTGCAGAAAAACAACAACACAATACCAGTATATATTTACATTTTTACGATAGCAGCACTCCTGTACAGTGAAGTCTAATAAGGAGTTATTTCATCATATGCTATTGTAGTCACTCCAACCTGGTAATTAATTGATTGCTAAATGAGCTCAATTAAAACAGGGAAAGGTGAAAAGGAGCCTTCAGTGAGAACTAAAACATATTATGACCTTTGACTTGTCAGCTAAAAGTAGGTTTCACCTCAATTCCTCCTCAACCTTTTCGAGAAAGAGTGTGTGGTTGGGACCACTATAATACAAATAGTATGAATGTTGCTCACTATATTTAATTTGTAATTAGGAGAAATCTTCCTTTAGTTTTGCTGGACGTCAGCCTTAACTCTATAGATGGCGTGTGCTGACATGTTCCAGAAAAAGAGAAGTGCCCTCTAGCTTGGCCACGGCAGGTCCAGCTGTCCTCAGGGTGAATCAGTGTCACCCACACTGACCCCTTACATGGCATGGCTATTGATAACCTAAAACTTTGCTCCCTGCCCTTCAGAAGCAGAACTTAATTGCATGTGGGCTGCCTGAAACATTTCCTCACAGGTGGCAACACGGCTAAGACATCTCAGGCTAAAGATGGCACGACTAAATGTGTGAGGAGGTTTTATTCAGTGGAGGGTCCACTCACACTGCCGACAACTGAGAAGAATCAAAGTGGCCGGCTCCGCTGTGCCTCTGGCTTTGTTTCCTGATAAATATTGCTCTCTAGTGACTTGTGGCACCAGATGTACCAATTTCACTTGGTCAGAATATCCTATAAAATGCATTAGGACAATTTGAAAACACTGTACTCTGGAACATTTGAACAACATTGTCAAACATAAGTCTTAAAAATTGCATAGGATTCTCTTCTATCTCTGCAGTCCCGTTTCAGTCGGGATATTTTGGGATTTCCCTACTGAATGCCTAAAAGATTTTATGGTCATGGTGACAACATATGACAAACATAAACCATTACATCTATTTTATTCCAGTGTTTACAAACAATATATAAACATATCCAGCCTCAAAATGAATTTATAACATGTTTAGCGATCATACTAACAGTACTGAGAGTTCTGTTAGTAAATTTGAAAACAAAAAAAAACTGAGCGCAATTCAAATTTTATTTTTCTGCTGCCAACAATTACTCTGTTTACATGTAAATGAAGGGCTGAGCCTTAAGAAAAGTCAAGGATCTGTATGAAAACTGATCGATGATTTGTGTGGCAGAGTTACATCTCAGTAAAAACATTGGAAGAGAGGCCGTGAATACAGATAGGATTCCAGTCTGTTAGATTAAATGTGTTGCAATTCAGGCAAATGCAAGGCATTTAATATAACATATAATGTAAATAATAAGACAAATTGCTAGAAATATTATTGCGCACTGTATTTAAAATAACATGTAAGCATGACAGACTTTAATGTAACATATTTTCACTTTTATCTTGGCCTCGTGTAATCCATGAATAACAAATAGTATATGATAATAACCAAAAATCACATTTTCCAGTTGGATACCTGTTTCTCATGTCTTGATAATGAAAATATTTTCTTCATTACAATATACAGTAGGTTAACCAGTATAAGTTGATGGTATTCTGCAAGACAAATTTATGGTAGGCCAAAATATTGCATCAGAAAAGTTACTAATTCATTATTTTGCCAAAAATCAAGAAATAATACTATTTCAGTACAACGTACAGTACAGTGTTTGGGTTTTCAATATCCAAACAATGGCATAGCATATAACTAATTGATGCATATTTCCTAAAAGATTTTTTTTAGGTTTCACCTGAAGTTTGGTACAAGCAGTTCGTAGAGTTTTAGTTTTTTGCACGCTTGGAAATGTGTAGAGTAGCTTAGAGGAAAATAAAAATAAATAAATAAATAAAAATGGGTGGGTCTTTTGAACCAGTTCACCAGTGTTTGAAGAAATTCATCATTTAATGTTTCATTTCCTCCCATCCATTGCCAGTGAATGGGCTTTTCACTGAGTGGAGATGACGAGCTGGGATTAATTATGTCCAATTTTACTGGATTTATTGTACAACCTACAACGGAAAGCTACTTCATCCCAAAGTTAAAACTCCCCTCAAGCTGAATTAATGGATGTTACCTGGATCTATGGCCATTACTCTCATAGCTGGCACTTCAATGTCCCTTTGTGCCAGAATGAAATCCATGTCTTTGTTAGTAAGAGCAGAGCTTTTGTGCGATCCAAGCCCCCATGGTTGAGTCTCCAGCATTGTGCAAATGCTTACTGCAGGCCTTCCCCACTAGGAAGACCACCTCTGCAACGTTGAGCAGAATGCAAACCCCTGACACAGCCAGCATGAAGACGGTGAAGACCGTCTTCTCTGTGGGTCTTGACACAAAGCAGTCCACTGTGTTGGGGCAGGGGTATGAGTCACACTTCACCAGCCGAATCATCTTGTATCCTGGGTAGATCATGTAAAACACATACATAAAGGTGACTTCAAAGACGATGCGGAAGAACAGGCTGATGACGTATGTCCACCACAGAGCACCTGTAATTTTCATCTTTTGGGTCTTGATCTGCTCCAGGTCTTTGGGGCTGGCCCGGCCACTCAGTTTGTAGAGCTTCTTGTCGACGTGGCGGCGGTGGGCCACATGCATTGCCACCAGCAGGGCTGGAGTGGAGACCAGGATGAGCTGCAGAGCCCACAGGCGGATGTGGGAGATTGGGAAGAAGTGGTCGTAACAGACGCTGTTGCAGCCAGGCTGCTGGGTGTTGCAGGTGAAGCCCGACTTTTCATCGCCCCACACGCTCTCTGCTGCAACCACCAGCACCAGGATGCGGAAAATGAATAGCACAGAGAGCCAGATGCGACCAATTCCTGTAGAGTGTCTGTTTACACCACTGATAACAGCATAAAATGATGCCCAGTTCATCTTCGGTTCCGGGTCTGAAAGACAAAGATGCAAAAAACACACACCAACTGGTCATCATCACAGAGAACATTGTGTTGCAAAGTGTTTTCCTATTACAGAATCTTGTTCATGATATTATCATGATAATCATTATCACCAAGTGATGTGGTGATCTTTGGAAGTGGTGAAGAGCTGTGCACCACTGTGCATCAAACCAAGTCACAGATTTCCAAGTCACAGTTCATTTAAGGTTAAAAAGAATAGCGATCCACAGTGTTTTTCTCCCCTGTGCTAATTGTCATTCATTCTCCTTTGTCCCAAATGTGCTTAAAATTCCAGCACATAAACTTCAGAGTTGTTACCAGGCTCAGCAGGAGGTGTAAGAGGCATAGGCAGCAATGTAGAGGACGATGTTGACCCGCTGGTTTAACATGGATGTGAATCCAGAGGAGAAGGGAGCCTCTCTGCCCCCTCTGGGTTTGGCAGGCCACTTAAGAGTGCAAGACTGAAGTCTGGCACAGCGTGTCATGTGACTTCCTCTCACCAGTGGCCATGTTGTAGCATGCAAATAAAGCTGACATCTGCTCTAAAGGTAACCGGGTTTATGACATTCTGTAATGCTTGCCAAGTAAACCACCTGTGCTCCGAAAGTGAGATGACTCCATGAACATCAGATTAAGTACTTACACTGGTTATTCACTTGCAAATGATTCAGGCATTTTGGAAAGGGCTTGTACAGTCTATTTTTTTGTGAGAAGGGGGTAGTACAGACATTGGCAAACAAACCAACTGCAGGACAGCAAAAGAAATACTGTGATTCGATTATATGAGCATCGGAAAGCAAACAATACCTGTTTTTATTTGAAGATCAAGCTGCAATTAATATTATCTAGCAATAGCATCTGTTAAAACCTTCCAAAGGGATATCTCCTAAATCTTCAGGGACAATTTGAATATTAGGCAGACATAAGAGTGAAACATAACCATAACCAAACATATCACAAAATGTATGAAAAAAAAATCATACTAAATTATCTACCATTTATTCATTTGCAAGTTTTGGTAATAAAAATGAACAATGAGGCAAAGGAATCCATTTACCTTCAGATGGAGTTGGAAAAAATCACGCCCAGAAACCTTTACGTTGACATGAGCCGTTTTTTTTTTAAGTCCGTAACTGTGAACAAGAGCATCAGAGCACCATGACTTTGCATTGCTAATGATCTCTCTCACACTAGCCACTGCCCTGCACTGAAGAAGTCATATGCTTCTGTGTGAAATATTTGCATACAATAGGTCCATTTACGAGGTCCAAACAAATGGCCTTTGAATGGGGATCAAACGTTTCAATTTCTGCCTACCCTAAACCAAGGAATCTGTGTGGGGCGTCCAGCCTGTCCCCCGTCCCTCATTGTGCTGTGTTCTGGAAAGGAAGTGGAGGAAGTTTTTGACGCAATATGGAGTAAAATGTACAGCGCTAAAACAAAGAATCTCCCATAAAATCTCAAAGATAAGAGGACAGAGGTTTATCATAATGACTTAAGCATTGTTCTGTGCAACATGGCCATCACCCCCTCATTCTTGTCTGTGCTCCAGCTTCTCTCCTCAACCTTTACATGCAGAATATTTAACTATGTAGTTCAACCAGTCAAGCATTTTGCTGAGCACATCCCTCCCTCGCTTGGTGCTCTATTGGACCAGGCAGAGGCTGACGTAGAGTCTGCCAGTGTGAAGAATTGCCTGTTATAACACTGAATAATCTCCTCAGCCTACTGTTACAACATGAATGTGTTCAAGTAGCTCTGCAAGGCCTGTCTGTGTATAAATGCTATATATATCTGACGTATCCTAAGAAGTGTGTGTTATATAGTTACTTAATGATCTTTTAGGCCTGCATAAACAAAAAAAAACAAACACATAAATAAATAAATAAGTGAGCAAATGAGTGAGCAAGCAAGTAAATGGGTAAATAAATAAATAAATAAACGCATACATAACACAAACATAAATATTTGATTTAAGTGTTATAAATCCTTATCTCAGTCAGAAGCCAAATGATGATAAATTGCTCTATGATGCTCTTAAGCCGTTATTATTATTATTATTATTATTATTATTATTATTATTATTATTATTATTATTATTATTAACAATAATATATTATTAATAATAAACTACCAACAATATATTATTGCCAGTGATGGTTTTTAGTTATCAGCTCTAAAATATTGCTACTACTACTACTACTGCTTCTACTACTGCTTCTACTACTACTACTACTACTACTACTAATACTAATACTAATACTACTACTAACAATACTAACAACTACTAATAACAATAACAATAACAATAACAATGATAATAATGATAAACTTAGAAAACTTATAAACTTAGAAGCACGCTGCTTTTGCTGTTTCATCAATTTGTTAGAAGAAAGAGCAAAACTCTTTGAGTTTTCTATGTTTTCATGACACATTTTGATACCCAACTGGCTGTAAAAGTGGTGCAGTGATTGGACAGCTGCTAATTGCTGTCAGAGAATGATGGTCATAATGAGCATTCAGTCAGACTGGGGGACAGGTAGTTTAGATTAGGGATTATTAAGGTCTGAACAAGAGCTGCTTTCAGTGAGAACTGCTGAGCTCAGTGACTTGGAGATCTGCACAGACTCACTGGGATTAAACTATTTCATTATAATGTAGTACTCTTATAATGATGCAATTTGAGGATATGATTCACAAAAGGTGAAGCATTATTAATTATGATTGGTTTATTAATTAGAAGTATGATTAAAAAGCATGTGCTTACAAGGCACGCAGATAGGATTGAGTTCACATCTAATGTTTTGGGTGTGGGTGTCTCCTGCTCTCTCTCTCAGTGTGCGTATGTGTGCGTGTGTGCAGGCCTGTCTAGCTCAGTCTCAAGGGCGACATCTGGAGGCCATTCAAGATCACTGCAGCACATGAGTGAATTCTTGTCAGACATGGGAGTGCTGAAGCCTCATTAGTGAGCTCAGTCATGTGGTGGTGTGACATTCCAGATGCAGGCTGACTACAATGCCAGTGTCTTCCCAAAACAACTCCGCAAATATGTTCAGTGAGCCTCTGCACATAAACACAGGCCTGAAACATAGGCCTCTCGGGAAAGAATTATGCTTCCAGATGTGTAATAATTTTGTGATGCAATACTTGACTGGTCACTTCTCTTGTTTCCCTCCAGTTAGGACAGAGGTCAGCCGCAGCACAGGCCCACTGCAGCTGGTGGGGATCCTCTGTCTTTCTGACGGACAGAGGAGAAGTTTTCTCCTAATCCTTGGACTAAAACCATCTCCTGCTTAACCCTCTGATGCATGAATTATGAAAGCCTGAGTCCAGATTTTTTTCTGATGTGTTTTTACACTTCTTAGGGCCTGAATATTTCTGTGAGTCTCCATACGTCTTTGAGGATGCAGGACTGGTATTACCATGTTATTATACTAGTATTAATATGTTTGCAGCAACAAGAACTGACAGTCTCTGCATGAAGCTCAATGGGGGGGAGCAGCAGAGAGCACTCTAACAGCTGATATGCAATTCTGCCATAGAAACCATTGCATTTAGGAGAAAATGACTGTTTAACAGCTGTCCACTGTAGTGACCGCTATGCGCCAAAGGGTTAAAGAGCTGCCTCTTTTAACCCCCAGACCATAATACTTAGTTGAATCAGGATAGTCATAAAGGCTATAAAAGGCATTCATATTTTCACAGCTTTAAGTATGATTACAGGTTGGCACATAATATTTTGTCATCATGCATCAGTCGATACATGACAATCTTGATTATCAAGCTTTATTATACACCCCTGTAATATTGTTAAGGGGCTAATTGTGAGTGTGTGATACTGAGTTGATAGAGACCTTATCATTGGCTAGTTTAATTTACATTACTACAGTGATGTTTTGCAGTGATATTGTATTGTATTGTATGTTTCTATTTTTTTCAATAGGAGTACTGTAGTTCTTCAGTGGTAAATCACTGCTGTGCTTGTGTAAACTGAGGTCAGTGGCACAGTGCAGGTTATCTGGTGGTAGCTTTGTTGGGTGCCAAACAGCGACTTGAACACACCCTGTCATGTGCTCCTAGACCTACTAAGGAAGAATCACGTGGTTTTTCTTAACACACCTCAGTACACTCACTGTATTTACATAGCTGTGTTACTGGATATTTAATCTCAACCAAGATACTGCTTTAAAGTTAGACTGCAGTATTTTTTTTTTTTTTTTTTTTTTTTTAGCTTCAGCAAGGCCCCACAGTGATTTGATTTTAGATTCATTTAACTGGGGCTTGAAAGAAACATTTAGAGTCACAAGAGGTCTCATGTCATATCATATAACAGCTTGACGTACAGTAATCTCACTGATCAGTTTGTAATGAGAGGGTTTGGATTATTGAGCTATTTTGAATGGAATGAATGACGATGTTGTTCTGGTTCTGAGACCTTTGTAAATTTGACTTTAGAGTCTGTTGAAATGTAATATGAATCATACTGTCTTTCTCTTTTCTGGAGAGGGAGAGTAAAAAGAAGAGTATGTGGAGAATAATCTGCAGATGGTAGGAGTCAGTTGTGGAGGATGCAAAAGTGGAGGAGACTGCCTCTTGTCTGGCTGTGGCTGAACAGGAGTAGTACACCACCCTGCCACACACACACACACACACACACAAACTCCTCCATATTATCCAGATTATGTCCTCAGCTCTATCTCTCATCTTCGCTGCTGCTTCGTCTCCATCAGTCTTCATATGGAGCCACGTCTACATTTTGAGACCACACAGTATCTTGACTCTGGCCTCCAGGCTCCATGGATATGACTTTAAACGATATTAGACAAAGCCTGTCTGTAAATGCCCTAAATGCTTCAGACACAGTCTCTTTTTAGGGCATGAGCAGGATCCTGACCACAGTGACAAAAAGCAAAACCTCAGCTGGGCTCTCTCTCATTTAACGAGTCCTGTTTACACGGCGGGGGAGACGATCCTACAGCAGGAAAAATTAGACTGAACAGTGTCCTAAAGACACCAAGCACCATATGCTTCCATGCAGGACACTTATATGTGTATAGTTTGCAAATAGATTGTAAATATTTCAAATAAAAAATAAAATGTGACACAACTTAGGCACAGATGCATATTTTGAACAAAACACTATCACTGAAATGGAATACCACCCCAATGAATGGTTGAAGAGTTCGTGCTGCTGTGATAGGCCTATTACATTTCAATGCTGTGAATGTCGTCTCACCTGCATAACAAGGTATTCAGACTGTCACTGCGCGTTTTTAACAGCACAACATCGTGACCTTAACCCTGTAAAGAAACAAAGCCCAGGATGTCTGCTGAAAATGAATGTCATGTAATTCATGTTGCAGTTTTAGCACTCCCTTCCACCCAGACAGACAATTTGTGGGCTCAAATTTGCAGCTCGAAGATTTACGACAGTACTTGAAAGCAGCAGTATCTCCATTTGTCACTTTGGTGTGCAGTGTGTGTGGGGGTGAAAAAGAGCCGCCTGGCCCTTTAAGAACCGCATGGGTGTGGAAAAAGGGATGTTTTGTGCTCGTCCATAGCCAGCTGGTTCCGTTACATTCCGTTTTGCCATACGCTCCCTTTTCAAAAAAGGTTGCAGACATTCTCTCGTTCAGCAAATTTTGATGTTATGATTTACTTAAACATTTAAGAACACCTTGTCATAGATACGGGTCAGCTGCCCCGTTTCTTAATCTCAGGAAATGTAGGTAAAGGACGGAGGAGTTTGGTGTAAGTGTGGATCATTTTTGAATGGGACGCGTCCGAGCTTTTCCAACCGCTCTTCTCCTCACGACACCGCAACAAGGAAAAAAGTGTCAAAGAGGAGTAGATCCTATATCACACTTTAAAAACGCGGCCGACGAGGAAAAGGAGCAAGTATATGCCTCATTTGCATCGTTGTCGTTTGGTGCAGGTCGTTTTGGATCACGGGCTGTTGCGGGCTGCCATGGACACCCTGGTTTCTGCTTTTTTTAAGAGATGAGAGTGTCTAACTAAACGTGGACTCGCCTAAACTGAGTTGTAACCGCCAGCATGCAGTAGACAGGTTTATTATATTGTACGCCCGAGTGATTCAAACTTCTTTTTTTTTTTTTTTTGGCTAACTAACCCAAAACAATGGGGCATCCTCCTCTTGAGTTCAGCGACTGCTATCTGGACAGTCCGGAGTTCAGAGAGACACTGAAATGTTATGAGCTGGAGCTGGAGAGGACGAGCAAATTTCTCAAAGATGTGATAAAAGATGGCAACAGTGTAATCAGTGCAATCAAGGGTAAGTATAATCCCGTCTAATCTCCATTGTTGTGCATTGTAATAAGTCTTGTGCACGGTGTATTTAGTGGCGTGGTGAAGGGGTGACATGGGGGGTTCACCATCACTAGGGCCTTTTCAGGGCCTTGGATTTATCCTAAATGTGGGTGGGTGGGAGGAGAGGCACATTAAGGGAGGTGCTATGGAATGAATGCTCCCCTGGAAGGAGACAGGCCAGCCTGCTGTGAAAGGTCATGGAGATTTCCTATGGTGATTTTTGGGAATGCAGTGACAGCTAATGTAGTTTGTTTTTTTTTCCTCTCCAGTGGCTTCCCTCTTTGTAGCATCTGCATTTACAGTAACTTCAGTATCTCTCTCATGCTGCTGGTCCATCAGCTCTCTAGTGTAGGACCAGATCCACTGATAGTATGGAGCAGAGCCAGAGACAGCTCTGATGTCTATATTTGGGTCAGTGTTGCACCCATGAGTGGAACAGTGTTTTGTTTGTTTTGACAAACTAACCCCCCCCCACCCCACACACACACACACACACACCACCCAAGATGCCATTCTGCTGTCCAGCTCACCAATAAGAAGCTCTTCATCTCAAAAACAGAAACTGGCATTGTAGGTAGTGTAGTGGTGCTGCAGAGTGGAGAGCGTCATATATTCAACCTCCATAATAGTCTGAGGTCACGAGTGCTTGCTCTTAGTGTGCACTGCATTAACAGATATTCAGACAAATTGTTTTTTGCTGAACACTCAGTCTCTAGTGATGATGTCTGTCCATGCAGGCCTGTGACAGTTTTGCATTTGCAGCAGTGGATTCCCAGGTGAAGGTGTCATTGCTCTGCGACCACACCTCCTCTAAAAACAAACAAACAAACAAACAAACAAACAAAACAAGCAGTGTTTTTTGGTGCTCTCATGATTTGTTGTTTGTGTTATTTCTTGCCTCTTGCCTGCCAGCTGTGTGTTTGCAGAGTGCTTTACTGGAAGGCACAAAAACAGAAGTAGTAAAATAGAAAAGAAAACACCCAAGAAACACACAAATATGCATTTTGATTGAGAATAGTTACGTAAAACAAGCATACAAACTGATGAATTACGTGCTTTTTTGTGCATTTTTGTCCATTGAGTCTAACGGGTCCTCCCTTGAGTGCATTTTTTTTAATGACAAGTTATAAATATTCATTATTGTTCATGACAGCAATTATTTCACAGTTATAATAGTGTTGTGTCAGTCTCATGAACACTTCAAATAAAGTGTTAGTCAATAGATGATGCTGACTTTGTTATTGCCCACATTGCTCAGGCAGCTTGCCTCATAGTATTGATCAGCCAGGCGCCATTTGATTCCATTGTGTCTGAGTGATCAATACTGGAAGCCAGCTGCAGCAGAGATAATGTACTTTGTTGGTGTTCAGGTGTAAGACTGAGTGAACCCCCGCCAAAGCGCCTTTCATGCTTTACACTTTATGCAGAAGATAAAAACATAATGCATACAAATAAAAAAAATAAAAGTGATATGAGGGCCTGTCTTATATTGTAAAGTGATTTAGTTAAACTGTTTACATTCAGAATTGCCTTGGACTGATAAGAATGGGATATTAAAGGGGATTTCATAACATTTGGTCGAAATTTACTACTTCCTAAGGAAGTTGGGGCTTTGTTCAGATGTTTTGATAAGATCAAATCGGCTTTGTTTCAGGTTACTCTTTGGCAGTGCAGAAGTTCTCCCAGACTCTCAGTATGTTCCAGTTTGATTTCATCGGCGACTCTCTCACTGATGATGAGATCAACATTGGTAAGATACGGATGTTATGCAAATGCACACTTTGTGCTTACTTCCTCATTAAGTCACAGTTATCACTATTATTTCTCCAAACTATCAGAGCAGTCGTTTGAAACAGTCGTTTCAGTGTATCGAGCAGTTTGGATAAAAAAAGTTCAATTTCAAGTTACATTGGCCTTATTCCAGTGGTTTTTCATGTGCAGAAAGTTACATAAGAATTGTAAAGTGGAAAGTAGTCAATAACTCTCCCTACGTAATGTACATAAAGAGTATGAAAAATGCAATGGACCTGGAGTGGGGTTTATTGGAATTATTTTTGGCATACAGCAGATCATTTATCACAACATGAGTGTACTTGTATAAGTCAGGAGACATCACGCCATGGAAACACTGTTGTCTTAGAGCTTGATAAGCCGCAGCTTAACTTCGGCTAAAAAAAAAAAAAAGAAAAAAAAATGGGACTTGTTTTCAACGTGTGCTTACAGAAGCCTAAATTAATGCACATTTCCATACACTTAAATAGGTGTGTTGTATTTTTTATTATTATTATTATTTTATGTATTTATTTATTTGTTTTTGTTTTTTTAATTAAGTCCTCTCTGTGTCTTTATCCCCAGCTCAATCTTTCCAGGAGTTTGCTGTTCTTCTCCAGGAAGTTGAGCATGACAGGATGATGCTGGTGAGTTAATCTACTTCCTTCAGACTGATTTTGCATCCTCTTTTTGACCCTCGCTACTGTTAGAAATTGACCCCTGCACTAATCATCACACATACAGGAACTTTTGATATGGTAGGCAGTAGGGCTCAACAATAGAGCAATTGAAATATAAAAATCACAATATGGCCAAATGAAATATCCAGATCACAGGAAGTGGGTTTTTTTTATATGGGGTAAAATATGTGACAAAATACCATCATAAATGAAGTATTGTTGTGCAACAGAGATGCTCCAGACTATAAAATGCATTCTCCAGATGTAAGAAAACATGTTTATTTGGTGCAAACCCCACAAAAATCACATCATCATCATTTGAATAGATTTTATTTATGAAAAAATGAAAATTCTGATCCAAAAATCATTCCCACCAATATTGTGATTCTTCGCAATATGATTTTTTTTTCTTTTTACTACCATACGGTTCAGCTCTAGTGGACAGCTAGTAATGCTCACATGCAGATCTCCCATTCCTGTGCAGTTCGGTTATCTACCTTGTAGAATTGAAAATATCTGATAAGGTGAATCATTTTTCACAGTAAGCGTCTACATGCCTAGACATGGTACAAATGACCTGTCTTCTGTCGGGGTGTTAATTAAGCAATAGAACACAAGAGGCTGCGTGTTAGAGCACATAGCATCACAACCATTAAACAGCAGTTACAACTTTGTGGTAAAAGTATCGTTTTGGTATCAAATGAAAACTGAAATAAAGTTGTAATTCCTGGTTTTAGTGCTCGGCCAAAAACTACAGTTCCCCAAACTAAAACTGTGTGTAGCAACATAAATCAATATAAGGATAGACTGTTTACAGCAGACATGCAATGTTATATCTGTTACAATGCTATGTTTTAGTCAGCTGCTACACAAGACTAGGTCAAAAGCCAGTCTATGTCTGGGCTGTGCATGGTCGATATGATGGTCAGTTTGTTTCAGGGATAGTCAGTGTTAGTGTCTGTAATATGTATTCCTGCATATTAAATGTTCATCTGCAGTTTTCTGTAGTGGTCCTAGTTATATTTGTTGTTAAAGTCTGCTGAAGTAGCATATCACCTGACATGTTTAAGCTGCATTTGAGTTAGAAAAAGGTTATAAAAGGTTGTACAGAGAGCTGTTCAGTTTCCCTCTGAACAATCAGTGGTCTGCAGTGTTTTCACGTCACCTTTTTGCAACGATTCATTTTGAAGGAGCAACGGCCAACTCCAACTCGCTGCTGACAACGGTAGCTGCTGCTGTTACTGCCCGGCCACTTTCGTGTTTACTAGTGACATTTATCGGCTGACCAATCATGTCACTTCATCAAGTGCTGTAGGGCTGGCCCCGCCGTGGGGTCGAGCCAAAAAGTGGAGGCCCCATGCCGTCTGCCTTGTAGCTTCTCATTTCATCTCCAGTTTGTTCAGCTCATCTTCTGTAACACAACATGAAGAGGAGTTTAATCCATAATATCAGTGAAATAAGATGGATAGTAATGTTTGCCTCATTTTTTTTCCTCTTGGGACTCATAATCCAAACCAAAAGTTACATTTGGAAGCACATCCATTTTTAGCAACCCAGAGCGCTTAACAGAGGCAGAATCAGCTGTAGGTGACAGCTGTTCCCTTGACGGCTGTTGTGAAGTAATACAGATGGAGTGATGCGGCTCCCGTGATGTTATAGTAAATAACAGGTCTCTCAACCAGTCAGATTGCTTGAATGCTGTGAAGCGAATGCTGTGGATTCACGTAATATTATCATATATATTCACATATTTTTTTATACTCTCATATTTTATTCTCAGTTGTTTTCTGGCGGTTATATTGTACACACTCTTACACACTGTAAATCACAGTGTACAATATATTTAAATATTTTTCTGTTATTTCTACTGAATGTGTGCTTAGTTTCAAACATTGTTGGTTGTCTTATATTTAAATATTAACATTTCCTTTATTGTCATTTACATTGTATTTTAAGTGCTGTATGCTATAGCCTCTGCAACAGCTTAATTAAAGTTTTCTCGTACTTTTTCTCCTCTCCAAGCCTGTTAAACAAAATAAGATCCAGTCTCTATTAATCTTTTCCGGCCCTATGCATCTGAAATCATGTCATGACATTTCTTCGTGTGAGGCATGAGTAGCAGTTCCTGTTTGACTGGGTTTTCTGGATACAGATGTTTTAAATATAGCATCTAGTAAGTTTGGGATGCTGCATGGCACGGAAGAGCAAAATGGCTCCGATTGTCATTATTTTTCATCATCACCCTCAAAATGTTTTTGTTGTTAAAAACTCTTTTCCTCCAGTTTGTGCATAACAGCTCATAAGTCAATTTGTACATTTTGTAAATATGATATAAAGCAACGTGCTGTTGATATGGCAAGTTGGTGTGTATGTTTTTCTTTTCTTTTCTTTTCTTTTTTTTGTTGAAGTGTACAGGAGTAACAACTGTTCCATGTTTTTCTGTGCAGGTGCAGAATGCGTCTGATCTGCTTATTAAGCCGCTGGAGAAGTTCAGAAAGGAGAAAATAGGAGTAACAAAAGTGAGTATTGTTAATCATTAATTTGCTCCTAAAGTGAAATGTGGTCCATTTTGTGATAGTGGCACATCACCTTTTAGAAGTATTAATTTAATAAGTCATTACCGAAACCAGCTCTCTGGTGTGTTAACAGAATGTGTTTTCTTTCATTAGTTTGTCCTATTTCTGTTTTGTCAGTACAACATACATCATCACTCTGAGTTATTAAGTATGCAGGCTGCACAGAAGTTAACTCTGTTTTCAACAGTAATACATGCAGCTCTTCCTCTTTGGCACACCCTTTATTGTGCGAAGGCATTTGTAAGGAAGTAAACAAGTTGTACCAGTCAGGGAAAAAAGATTGTATGTTTCTTAGGTTACAAGCTGTATGTGTTCCACCATCACCGTTTTATTTTTCCGGCAAAAATCATCAGGAAACAGTGGGACGCCAGCTTGCTTATTCAGCCTTCCTGTTAGTTTACTGCTGAACAAACGGGTTTTAGTTATTTCTCAACTAACCACTGTCTGTCAGTATGCTGCTGTGAAGTGGCAGTGCTCGAGGTAACATTAATATCTAAGGGAGAGAGGGGACTACACCTGCTTTGGCTTGGGAGAGATACAGAACTCTTATGATAAGTTTATTTAGTTTAGAAAATTAACTAAAAAATAATGCATGTGTGTGTACATTGTTCAAACTGTGCTGAAATGGAGGTAATAATATTGAAAGTGATACAGAAAAGCTAAAAGGCTGTAGTTGCCTTGAGGCAGAGGGTTAAGTGAGATTGTTTTGATATGCTTTGATTCAAACATAACCTTTCACTGTGTCACAACTCCACATCTTTCCCACAGGAGAAGAGAAAGAAGTTTGAAAAGGAAAGTGAAAAGTATTACTCTCAATTAGATAAACACCTCAATCTCTCTGCCAAGAAGAAAGAGAGCCAGCTTCAGGAGGTTGGTTGAAGTACAACAGATATTTTTCATCAACATTATGAAAAACTTTGAATCTGCTGCCTAACATGCCACTTGTTGAAATCTCTTTTTATTCCAACTACAGGCTGATGAACTCCTGGACAGAGAGCGAGTGAACTTCTATGAATCGTCTGTGGAGTATGTTTACCAGATCCATCAGGTGCAGGACAGGAAGAAGTTTGATGTGGTGGAGCCTGTGAGTGATGTCTCTTTTCTTGTTTGTTGCTAAGCACAAGTAACAAGAGACCCAGGAAATACACACTGCCGAGTTGACAAAAAGATGTTGATGACTCAAAAATAGTAGTCACAGTCATAGCAGTGCTGGGCAATTTGGACAAAATCAAATATGACAGTATCTTTGACTGACTACTTTAATGACATAATTGTAGAGAGAACTGTTGGTGCTTTCAGAAGACATTTACAAATGTGAGATTTTTCATAAGCAGTTGTAATATAAATATGATGATCGAGCAGGTGCAGCAGAGGACAATATTGCAACAGCTAGAACAGTCTAATAAATTCATAAAGTTGCATACCACCTTTAAAACTAGAAAAAGACAATGCTTGTGTCATATTACAATGTCATGTGATAATGATATCCAAAATCCCAGGTCTTCGATGTCCAGTGAAACCCACATGTCTCCAAATTTTAACTTTTCAAAAACTAAGAAAAACAGTATTATTTTTAGCTTGACAGATGTTTGACAGTTTATCGAATTGGTTAAAAATCTTTAATAAGCCCAAATGTTACAGAGCTTTCTGAACCTACTGAGGAGAGGGTAAATTCTCAAACTAAGTAAAAACATGAAAATCATTGAAGTTGGAGATTAGTGGTTTTCACTGGAGATCGAAGAGATGATACCCAGTTTTCAGTCCCAGTATCGATTAAAATGTTGATACAAAGCCCAGCATCACTGCATGGTAGTCATTACTCTTGCAGACAGATACAGCATATTGTCAACATTTCAAATCGCATAACATTTCCAGTCATCGCCATGAATGTTCTTCTTTGTGTACTTTGCTCATACTCCAAAATTAAAGTAGTCTGAAGTTTATTCACATGCATGTATTTTTTGTTTGGGCTGTCCAGGTCCTGGCGTTTCTTCACAGCATCCTCACACTCAATAACCTGACAGTGGAGATGACTCAGGACTTCATGCCCTACAAACAAGAACTGCAGCTCAGCTTGCAGAACGTAAGTGGTGTTGCTAGGAAAAAACGATAACAGAATCAAGATTTAAGATACTTTAATGGGTCTTCCAGAGTACAGTGACCAAATCAAACTGGCTGTCCAGAGTCCTGACAAATATCTGTAAAACTGTAGAATGTCCTGGTTTTCAACATTCACTACCGATATTGTCCCAGTTATTCACTATTCATGCCTGCGGTTTCAACTGAACATAAATACATTACATACCAAAACTGGTCAGCGTTTTTGGCTGAATCTAATGATGCCAGGGTCGAAGCAAACTGACCTTTACTTTCAACTCTGTGGCCCTTTGGAAGTTGGCAACGTCATGTTCAATATAAACAGTTTTCAAGTAAACTAGGTTTTGGTGGATTTTGGGAGAAAAAACTATCTTTCGTCTGCTGAGGCGCTGTCCATGGTGTTGAAAGGTGCGTTCAGCAGGTGTGCAAAGTGCTGAATTAACTGTCCCATACTGAAGAAAATGCCTATAGTGGATGCATAAGCACGTACATGTGTATGTGCATAAACATGCGGTACACATAAAGGTCCCGGTTTGTGGGTTTGAAAATATTGTCACCGTATTCAAGAGGTATCTAAAGTGCTGTGTGTGTGTGTGTGTGTGTGTGTGTGTGTGTGTGCATGCAGACAAGAAACCACTATGAGAGCACGCGGGAGGAGATGGAGGAGCTGATGAACAGAATGAAACACCCATCCCAAATGGGTAAAATGCACAGTATGCGGACTATGGAGGGTTACCTGTACTGTCAGGAGAAGTGTAAGTACACCAGCTGTTCATATGTTCTGAATGTATTGTCTATGTGTATTCCCAATTCCACTATTGCCAGCTGTGATGTCACCTCTTGCACTTTTGTCTCAAAAGGGGCGTTGGGAGTGTCATGGGTCAAATACTATTGCAAGTACCACAAAGACAGCAGGCTGTTGGTTATGGTGCCTTGTGAGCAGAAACCTTCAACTAAACAGGTAATGAAGTCAAAAGAGGTTTTTTGCCATATCACTCTGTGCTGCAATAGACTGCACAATCAGTCCAATCCAATCCAATCTGTACACATGTAATACTCAATTACAATACTCAGTTACACAATTTATTTATACATGCGATATTAGTGAACTGCTTTGCAAGTCTTTATTTTCCTCTCTCAGCTGATGTTCTCTCTTTAATGCATATACTTACCACTTTTTAGCTCTGCTTGATTTATCTTTTTATACTTTCAGGGCCCTGTAGAGCTGACACTTAAATCCTGCATCCGCCGGAAGACTGAATCCATAGACAAGCGCTTTTGCTTTGACGTGGAAACTAGTGAGAGGTTAGTACAGACAAAACTAAGAAACCGTGAGATGGGAAAACATGAATGCCTGGTGAGATAAACAGGTTGAAGGAGTGAGGTGAACAGGTGGTCTACAAGGACAGAGAGTGAGGGCAAACTGGACTGTAGCCCAAACAATCCCTTAGCAACAGGCTTAGGCTGGAAACAGATGGCAAACTGTGATTTCAAGGGAAGGAACACAATGAACTCATATTTATATAGGCAGTCCATTCAGTACAAAATGCACTCTAAAAGATATTTTAGCCATAGGCTGCTATGTCATCAGGGTTTGTTGCTGCAAATCTGTGAAAACACTTGAATTTTGATTTGGTATTTTAAAGGTTTAAAATTGCTTCAATTTTGCATTAAGTGCTTGAAAGTTTTTCTCTGAATATTGAACAACTAATGCGTGCCAGTGTGTCAGCATAACCAACAGTGTAATCAGTCTTTCAGTCATAAGTCTTTGAACCGAAGCTCAAGGCCCATGCCAGCACACACCCGTCCTGCTGAGGTGTCCTTGAGCAAGACGTTGGCTTTGCCCCAGCACCCAAACAGTTCTACATCTGAAAATGCCCAAACACAGGTGCACCTAATGCACACTTGATGAACCCTTTCCCTAATACCACCTCTTAGTGATATTTAGATTTAAGTGTATCCCACAATTCGCGGTAAGCGGTAATTAAGATGACAGGCAAGAAAACATTCCCCTGTAAGTGAAAATTATATTAGGTTAATTTAGCTTCTTTTATTTGGCAGTATGCCCATCATAAATTAAGCATTACTATCAAATTATTTGCTTATATCTTACCATCTTTTTTTATTTATAATGTTGTCTGATCCTGTTGTTTTAATGTTTTGATCACTGATTGGGCCTTTAATTCACATTTTTACAGTGTACAGAAACTTCAGCCTCTTTATGTCATTCTACTGCTGTGGTCTCCCCTGTTGGAAGTTCTTATGAATAAACTAATGACTGTCACCACAACTGGAAACTTCCTTCTTTTGACAAGTGCATCTTGATGTGCACTGACAAAACCACAAAACCCCTTGCAGCCTTGACTTCTGCTTGCACACTGTCCGGTTTCCGAAAATATGCAACTGAAGTGCCACTTAGACTGTAAGTTTGGATACTGAGACAAAGCCACTGGATTCCTGTTAGAGCCAGATGCTGCTGTGTAGCTGACCATGACCTCTGACCTTTGTGGAGGGAGCGAGTTAGTAGAGAGTGTCCCTGCAGAAATCAATAATGCATCATTTTATTGTCAATAAACTCATAACTGTAGTAACAGATTGAATGGTTTTCTCCTCCACTGGCCTGTGAACTGATCATCTGATGTTTCCAGCCATGCTTGTACTAAATTGAAGAGCAGTTTACACGAGATGTTTTCAACTTAAGCAGAAAAGTTCTGATTGACATTACATGACTCATTGAGGTGTATTGATATGCATGAGCTTCGGATCAAATCAGTAAAATGCTGAATGGGTAAAAGCACATAAAATCTTAAAAGCACACCCCCGCATGAAAGCAAAGCTCAGAAACACATTTATTGCCTCTCTGCTCAGAATTGGGGCTCTCTTAGATAACAAGGTTACATATTTAATTGCCTTGGCTGACAGCTCATAAAGTAGCAAGACTTTATTAGAGCTGGGTAAGGAGTGCAGTTGGTAGAAGGAGAGGTAAACTCATAGCACAGTTGCTTCAGTTAACAATTGATCGGGTCGCCTACTAGCTAAAAAATTTGGCGCAGGATTTTGTTGCCTCTCCAGTAGGTCTGGAAGATGTGTTCATCATTTCTACACGCCTGTGATGTTTGTCTCCATTTTCAGCTTAAGTCATTCCCCGAAGGGGTTTAGTGAAGTTAACCAAAGCGTCGACAATGCAGTCCAAGTGCAGAGAACAATGAATATTAAATAGGCATTCATGACTTTAATTGCTGCCACACTCATGAAATTTCAATCCCAACTTAAGGAGAAAGCTGTTTCTATCACAATCAGATGAAATGTTGTTTTGCTGATGTAAAAGACTCATTAAAATCTTACCTGAAACTGGAGGGGTAGATGAAATAATGGGGAAAAATAATTGTATATGAATATTAAGTAATTAAAAAGGAGGAGGGCTACCTTTTGCCTTCAGATCGCCTTCAGTCCTCTTCATCCTGCTGTCACAAAAGTAAGTCCTGAACTGTGTGTACTGAGGTAAAGAGGTTTATGCTTCAGCAGCGGTTCAGCATCTAATGATCCCATTGTTTGGAACATGGGAACATCATTAGGGAACGGGGTTTGCACCCAGGGGTCACCTGGTCCTTTAAAATTACACAGGCCTTATGTCCCACTGATCCAAAGGCCTCCCATGAAATTGCTACCACTACAGACCAACCATCATGCTAAGCAGCTTGCAACAGAAACTGTGGGTTGTAGGCACTCTTGAACTTTCTGCAGACACAAATACACATGGCTTTAAGGAAACCATTACACACTATTAATCACATTCTTTTACCATTCCTTTTTGTCCAGTGTGTCCAGGTTTTGTGGTTCTTACAAGTTTTGAGTCTTTGTTTACATACGTAGATGCCTGTGTTGCAAGACTGGCTGAGACTGTGTCACAGAAGTGTTGATTCACAACTGTGGTCACTTCTGAGGCTGTAGTTGTGTTGTGTGTAGCAACTGTGAGTTTTAACTCACAATCACAGTTCCTCTTTGTCAATATATTGTGTCCGTGTTTGTCAGATGTCATGATTTTTGTGATTTCCCCTGTCACATAAAATACTTTTGCAGCGGTTGATGTACCTGCAGTTCGGCCTCTCTGAGACTCTGTCGACATGTGTTGTCATATACACGCATAGTGCTGACAGATGTATTGTAAAATATACTCAACCTGAAGAGACTCACCTGTGATTGACTTGTGACTTTGTGATCCACATACTTCAAAGTCAAAATCCTTCTTCATGTGTTGTTTACATTATTTTCTCCACCTCCTTTTGCTTGAAAATTGCTAAAATTTGACATTTGAAAAGTTGTGAGATTGTTAAATATTAGAAGTTCAGAGAGAAGCTAATTATTCAGAGTGGCTGCATGCTGTAGCACTGCGACTTGTTTGAAGTGAATAATCTAATTGCAACCTTTTCCTTTCCAATGACATTTTGTTACTGTTGCCATAGAAACACGCCCGTCACTTTCCAGGCTCTTTCGGATGAAAACAGGAAGTTGTGGATGGAAGCGATGGATGGAAAAGAGCCGGTGAGTTTATTTTTTTTAATTTATCTGTTAAGCTTGTTGTTCTCCAAGGTGTTATTTCTCTTCTTAACTAAGCTGCTTTCCTATTGGAGAAAATGAATTCAGCAAGTTGACTAATATTGAATCAGTTACCTTGATGGGATGGTGATTGGTGAATGTCAACTCCTACATCTTTTTACTTCACTTTTTCAAACTGTGTATAAAGTTCCACCTTAACATAAGTTTTATAAAACTGCTCCATAGAATGACAGGTGGTTATTGCAGTTTATGACATTTTTGGAAGAACAGTTATTGAGATTTATGTAATGTTCTGCTTCTTGACCAATCTGCACCAAATTACATGTATTTTATTTTCACAAAGTCAGTCAAAGCAAGCCTTGATACCTTGAAAAGTTGAACCAAAACAAGGCAAAAACTGCCAGATAGTGTAGTGTGCTACTGCAAATGGTACTGTTCACTGAATTTATAACTTTAGGACAAGTTCTTGTAAATAGCTGTGGAGTACTGTTTTTTGTTTTGTTTTTCAGATCCACTTTGTAGGGTAATGACAGCTCATATTTGATGTTTCTGGCCCTTGTAGGATTGCCTCATCCCATGATGGCTTCTCAGTTAGAGATGATGTGAGAGGTTGATGTGAAACCGCACATAGGGGGCCTCCACCAGTGGCTTAAATGTCTAAATGCTGGCATCTGGTTAATCACGGCAGCTTGATGAATTAATACTGAATTTACACCATTCTGTATCTTTCTAATCTCTAATTTATAATGTTTTTTCATCATTTCAACATTTGAGCTCAGGGTCTTCCTGAAAACAGTGAGAATGTAACAGACAAAAAAAATGCCAATTTTGTGATATCTGCAGATCTGAAAATGTTTCAGAAATGCATTCTGGTACCACGCTCTGTCATTGCATCAAGCAGTTAGAGTGTATGAAATACCACATTTAATACCTTCTTTTGGTTGTAGTGAAGATGTGTAGAGAGATGTATATTTTGCTTTCAGTTTTGCTTCCTTTCTGCCACTCTTGTTACCAAATCAGATGTCAAATGTTATTTAAAAACACACTTGGTTGAAACAGATTAGAATATATTGCATATATTACATATATGTAATTATGGTAATGTAAATCTTGTGAGTCCAAGTCCTGAGGGGCTGAAATTATCGCTCTGCTACCAGGGGATGTGAAAATAACAGAAGGCACGCTTTTCAGTTCCTCTACAACTTCCCCACTGACTTCTGTATATCAAAAATTTTACAAGACCTTTTTCCCACTCAGTCTGCCCAAAAATTCTGAAGCAATGCCCAGATATCCACTGCCAAGCAGATTTTCCAATCTTGCATTTGGGCCAAGGATCCGCTCTGTCAGATGAAAACAGACATTGCTGGCATTCTTTTAAAATGAGTCCTTTATCACAAGCATGTGTCGAAGGTTTTTACATTCCATCTGCTATTCTACATCACCATATTACTGTATTACATTAAACACACACGCTGTCAGTGTGGCCAAATTGGAAACCTCTCTGGACTATGGGAGGAAAAAACAACCGCAAACATACAGAGGACATCAAAGCACAGGAAGGACTGGGCTGAGATTCGAACCAACAACCTTCTTGCTGTGAGTCAGCTGTACTGCCTGATGTCACAATTGTCATCTTGGTTCACTGAATGTCCTGAAAAAAAAAAAACAAAACAAAACAAAGCAAAGCAATGAGCTAACTATTGCATATAATGCTTCCCATAACATACATTCTGAATTCACAACCCAAAATTTTGTCCCAAACACAGATATCGCTTATGCATTTGCTTACTCATATGATGTTTGATTGATATTAACTGGGAGGAACATGGTATATAGACATTAATGCAATTGGACGTGTCTCTTTTTGTAAATGAGCTCTTATTTTGTTCACAGTGTGTCAAGGAAGCTCAAACCTATCATACAGTAGTTCATCTAAGCAACCTGTTAACTATGAATTTTTATAAAGGCAATACTATTCTCCACCCTCTAAAACATCTTAATCTCCTGTGAGTACTTCATCTCTTGAACCATCCTCATCCTCTGCTGTCTTTTTATACATCCCCTTCCTTCAATTTATAAAATCCCTCAAGCCCAGAGCTTTTCTCTGGAAGCTTGATGGATTTTTTTGTACTTTTAATACACAGTGGTGAATCCTTCCTTTCTCAGTCTAGAAAGTATTCTCAGTCATACACTTAAAACCTGGAAAGATACAGTGGCAATCATTTCAGTGGTCCTTCCCCGTGTCTTGAAAAATAGCTCTGGGAGGTGGATGAAACCCTGCGAAAAGCAATCTATGGGCCACGCTGACCCAAGTCTCAACGGGGAGCCAGCCGCTGAATTGCTCCCTACCTGTGTTTCGTTTCCCTCCTAGAGCCATTACAACTCTGTTCTGCTGCCTCATGCCAGTTTCTGCCTCAGCAAACTTGCCATGCCTTAAAACCAAGAAGTGGTTAACATGCACAAACCCCTATAACTTTTTCCAAAACAACAAATGTTATTTTAAATCGACGTATCACTTGACAGTTCCCTTTATACATTCTCCACTGAAACCTTTTGTGAGAGCAAAACCACTTGGCTTGAATTCCTTGGCCCAAGACAAATGCTTACGCTCTTCTCTCCAAACTGACTTAACAATTTGATGTTTTGGCAACAAACTCAGCTGCTGAGATGCACATAATCATGCAAGCGTTTTGGAATTATTCACGTAACTTGGTGCCGTGTGAAAACGACAAAACAGAGCACATTATTGGTTCAGCAAACATTTATGATTGTGAAAAACTTCCTCCAACAACTAGCCAACAGAGAGTAAACTTGGAGTTGTCTGTAATTGTCTCAAAACAAAACGTGGAACTGTGCCACCGGCAGAGAATTGGAGACAAGCTTTTTGTTTTGGTCTTTGTGTCTTTGCAGAAATCCTTGAAAAAGTAATGTAAAACAGAATTCACAACCATCTAACGTTTCATCTCCTTTTGTTATCATCAGTACGGATTTACAAAGGACTGAGCCACAGATATTGATAAAATCCACCAAACCCTTAACAGTGATGAAAGTCTGTTGAATGTTTCTAGACCTTTCAAAGTTATACCACAGACAAAGACACAGATGACTTGCATTCGTAGTAGCAAACGGATGGATACTGAACTTGAAATGAAATGATACTGAAATATGTCTTTTGAAAACGCAAATTTCTCCTTTAGTGATCAAAGGAAGTAAAAGAATTCAGCTTGCCATTGCAAACAGTTTGACCAGAGCTTTAAGATAAAAACCAGTGTGTTTAATGGTGTCTGGCTGTGAGGCATCCATTTGCATGCAGTTGTAAACATTTAATTCTAATGAAGGGAACTGCAGCTGAAATGCTGCAAGAGTAACTGTGTTCTTCTCTTTGCTTTGTCTCCCATTGACTGATGCACCTTGGTGGTGCTGCAAGGTTGTGACAGATTTTTTGTCTCCTCTTAGGATCAATAAATCATCTATACCTGATCTATTAGTGATATGTCTTCTGTCGGATGGTATTAACTTTATTTGACTCTTTGATGTTTCCCAGCTGAAACAAGTGCTTGTTTTGGCATCGTCTTTTGATATCAGAGCAAAAACAACAATTTCAGTCAAGCAAGTTCCTGACCGCACATTGGAAAAGTGAAGATTGATAAGGCAGTTGATCAAACTGGAACACGGTGACAAAGACTTTTGGTGTATCATTAACAAAATTGATTGTTGGTTCATCGGACACTTCCCTAATTTTATTACCTTAGAATTTGGTTTACACTTACATCAGATACTGAAATGTTGCATTTCCCACCAAGATTCTCAATTTTTTGCAAAGTTTGGTTACTTTAAGTGTTTATATTACAATTTTGTTAAATAAACATTGTCTTTTTTTCAACATAATACACACAAGATTATTTTAATCACAACTGTCAACCAGAAACCCTTCCAGTGCCACACAAAAATTCATACTTAAAACACAAAAAACTTTGGATTTGACAGTTTTGAGTTGGATAAGATCTTGACTGTTGAATAGTTGTATTTACTGTACATTGGCAGTGAATCTGCACTGCATGCTTGAAGTTTTCCCTCTCATCCTTTTGTCTTTTTTTCTGTAAGCACATGCACATGTGTCTCTGTTTCAAAGGCTCGCCCACAGTCTGCATTTCTCCTCTGCTTTTTCAACTTCAACTTTTCTCTCCACCCTGGATACCGTCACTATGTTCATAAAGTCATCTTCCCTGATTTGCTGTGAATGCAACATGTTTGTGTCTTGGAGACAGACTTGATTAAACATACTAAAATGCTCCAAGATCACAGGAGTAAGACAAACAAGTTCTGTTTCCACAAATCCTATAGTCCTCACTTTGCTTTTATATTGTTTGTGTTTTAGATCTATCATTCCCCGATTCACAAGCAAGCTGAAAGTAAGTCTCAACTTTGTATTCTGTATTGCATCACAGTGTATTTTTTATTTGTATTTTTGTTTATGGAACAGGGACCATGTACAGTTAAAAACATGAACATGCAAGATGTTTGATGCATTGGACAGAGATAATGCTTGATAGGTCATTTTCATCCCCACACAAATAGCATAAATAAGTTTTCAAATGAGGATGTGAATTTCCCCGGTGGGCAATCAGTACCATTCATCTTATTTTATGATCAATCAATGAAACACATTTAAGACTCTTTATGAGTGCAGGTTTGATTTCCTTTTAGCCAGATTTTATAGCATCAATGAAAAAGTGCGGATGTCTGAGGTCATTTTGATTTCAGTTCCAATTTTGGAACTGAAAGGCAACGCAACTCTAGCTTTTCTTACTCACTGTATTTATATTCATGTTTTACTCTTACATAACTGTTTCAAACTATCGCTTGCTGTTAAATTTGTCTCTTGTCACCTTCATAGTGGAGCTAAATGAAATTGGATTCAAGTTTGTGCGGAAATGCATCAACTATGTTGAAACAAAAGGTAAAAGACATCACATTGAGTATTTCTTTATCCCAGTGTTTTTCCAGTCCTGTTAGTTTGCCTGTTTGCCCTTAGGGGGCACAGTTGAGTCATTCGTTGTGTGTTGATGCCACTTTTGCACACTGGAAGAGCTTTTTGTTGGGAGAATGTATAATGTCAGCCATTATAATTATCAATCATGGTAGTCTGCTTCAGTTTATGTGGAATATTACTTGTCACACGTCTTCTCACTGAGTAAATACAGCACACACGTAAGATCTGGTCAAATGTTTCTCTGGAACGGTAAATTAAACAACTGCTGTCCTACAATATATTTGCGTAGAGGAGAGACTCATTTTTAGTAGTGTAATCTGAAGCATCATCCAGAGAGTAAACATTAGGAAGCCTGAAACTTATTAGTTCAATGAGACATTCGCAATCAGGGAGGAACATCTGTCTTTTAATGGAGGAGGCACATGTGGTACATTTCCATTGCTGTGTATATTTCTGCACAGTACACTCCCCCTTTCTTACCTCCAACTCCTCTGTCTAGGAGTCACACAAGAAGGAGTGTACAGAACAGTTGGCAGCAACATCCAAGTGCAGAAGCTTTTAAATGCCTTCTTTGGTAAGGAAATTAATGAGACAGCATCGTCCCTCCGTCCATTGTGTGTTTCTCAACTGTGCTTCTCTACCTCACCATATTTATTAAGTTGAATAGAATTTGTAATCTTTTAATATTTGAAAATATTCTGACATGTTTTATAACTGTTTTCTTAGAATTCAGTCTTATGACTCCAGTATGTCGTCTCATTTTGCATATGTTGTATTTTGTCCTTGTTACTCTAATTTGTAAGCAGATTGTTTAGAAATTCATAAGATAATTACCTCTACTATGTGAAAGTACTTACAATGATATAAATTGTATTTAGTATCTTCTGCTTGTTTATTTTTGATCTGCCCCTTCACAGACCCAACATGCCCAGGAGATGTGGATTTCCACAGCAGTGACTGGGACATTAAAACCATCACAAGTGCCATGAAGTTTTATCTAAGGTTTGTCTCTCTCTGTGTGTGTGTGTGTGTGTGTGTGTGTGTGTGTGTGTGTGTGTGTGTGTGTGTAAGAAAAACAGAGTGGTATTGTTTCAGATATGTGGCTGTGACTATGAGGATCATGCTTGACATCATGAAGTGTTTATTTTCCTTGTACTCAGGCAGAACTCCACACTTTTTGTATTTTGATGTTGGATTCCTGTCAGGGGTGGTCTTCTCTGCTGAAAGACACTTTGTGGCCACCAAAGTTTTCTTTCTGCCCTGTCTGTACTTGGCAAATAAAAGCATTTGTACTCGAGATGAGGGCAGCATCGGGGTGCCGTGGTTACCACTGTTGCCTCACAGAAAGAAAGTCCATGGTTTTACTTCCAGTTGGCCGCCTGGCCAGCCAGTGTCCTTTCTGTGTGCAGTTTGCATGTTCTCCTGTGTGGTTTTCTGCCAGGAGCTCTGGTTTCCTCCCACAGCCCAAAGACATGTGAGGTGAATTGCCCCTTGGTGTGAATGTGTCTGTCTGTGTGTCTGCCCTGAGATGGACCGGCGACCTGTCCAGAGTGTTTCCCCGCCTTCCGCCCAAATGAGCTCTGGGATAGTTTCCAGCACCCTGCGACCCTAATTAGGATTGAAAAATGAATGAATGAATGAATGAATAATTGAGATGATTGTGACCCAGAGGGTTTAGCCAGTTTAGTTTATATAAGCTTCCTGACCAGAACAGTGAGATTTACTAAGTTTACCTTGAACTCAAACATCTCAGTCAGTTTTTTTTTTTTTTTTGTTTGTTTTTTTTTTTTTTTAATTCTGCAGTCAACCAAGTTTGACCAGACTAACCTTGGTAGGACAACAAGCTAACAGCCGACACTGTCAGTGTATTAGTGAGATTTTACTGCTCACAAAAGGATGTGGTATAGTTACTAGCTTCCTCTCTTGGGACATCACACTTCCAGTTAAGCATAGCAAAAATGTGAACGTGGAGGTGTCAGGTGATATTTTCCTTTTATATTCAATTTAAATGTTAAAATTGCCTGGACAGTCTTTCAGTGCCTGACGTGTTTTTCTTCGGCTGCCAACATTATAAAGTTTAAAGGTTGCATAAAGGTTGCATTACTACTGTTTACTTTTAGGAGCTAACACATGCCAGCACCACTATGGCCAACTCCCCCTCCTGAAATACCCTACAAAGTATAAAGGTTATTTATCAAAATGTTTATGTATAACACATTGTGAGATGCTGGAGAGACACAGTTTTCCATGAAATAAAGCATGCAACATTAAGAACAAGTGCAGGCCCTCTGCCACTCGTGCATGTTCTGGGGAATGCAGGTGGTGGGAGAATTGTTTTTGTATATTTTGGCCTGAGGGTGGGGCCAGAGGAAAGGGTTCATCCACTAGGTAGCATGAATGAGCTTTTCAAATTTTATGGCAAACTGGCCAATAGATTTTGAGATGTAAAATATTACATTTTGTCCTGAGGTGGTGCTAGAAGAAGGGTCATGGGGCCACCAAAATCAAGAGGAATCTTCCTTTGGGGAGAATGAATGCATCCACTAAATATGGAAACCCACTGATTAGATTCAGTGATGTCCTGTGCAAATTTAACATTTTGTCCTGGAGTGTTCATCCTCTGGAGAGCATGGATGTGCTTGCTGAGTTTCATGGCAATCTACCCAGTAAATTTCAAAATATGTTGCCTTGGATTAAAGTGTTGAACAGATGGATTGATGGATGGACCTGTAATATAGTGAGTCTAGTAAAATAATTGCGACTAGTTAACACAGCGTGGTGATCAGAGACTCAAAGCAGTCAGCGAGGTGTGCGAGCTTGCAGGTCAGCAGCAGTGCGTGTGTGTACCAACAAAGCTATTACTTAGAGCTCGGAAAAGAGAACACCTGCACGGTCCGGTTATTAAACATTACAGGACCAACATGGCCCTGCCTACCAGTGGGGCAGAAAAAAGACCAAAACTCAGTCAGCTAAAACCTTGAAGAGAACAGTAACATAACATTAATCCAGGGAAACAAATATTCCTGAGGTCATGTTGTAAGTCACCATTTAACACAACAACATGTATTTGGGATGAAATGTGTTGTCATTAGCTGAACTCTGAAGTGTTAGAAGTTTGTTCTACTCCAGCAGTTCAAGCCAGCAGGTAGTGAGCACAGTGATTATTGCCCACAGTTTACCACATAGGTAACCAAACCAGTAGAGAGTAGAAAAATGTTAACAGGCTTTGTCAGGCACCTGGAAATACATTGACTGTACATCAGGAAGGAATGTTTGCATTTTAGCTCTGGCTTCAGCTTTACCTTGACTGTGAGGCAATGACTTTGACCAAATTTTCAACAAGAAAGACAGACAAAGGTCTTTGAAAGAAGACACAAGAAGACACACATCCTTTCGCACATGTGAACGAGCATGCCAGTCAGAAAAAAAAAACTGAATCATGCTAATGCTTTGCCAGTGTGTTTCCAGGAATCGGAACACATTAACTTCCTCATTTGTTTTCCTAAGTGCAGACAATCCTTCATCATTTACCTCACATAAGAGCAGAAAATGATGTATTTAGGGAGCTTGCCAAAAGCTGGAACCATGGCTCAATTTTTTGGCCATTTTCTTAAACGATTGACTAATCAGACAGTTTTGTCTTCAAAGTTGATTAATGCATTATATACTGGAAGCAGCCATCCTTAACTCTGAAATGATCTGATGCTCACTGTTCAACTAGAAGCGAGGATGGGTACTTTTAAAACTTAGTCCATCATAGATAACTACCTGGTTAATATTAAATCAGTTGTGGTATCAGTCCAGTCACTCTGTCTGTGCTGCCTTGCCAAGTACAGATAGAGGTTCAGGCCTCCAAAAAAAAAAAAAAAAAAGAAAAAAGAAAAAAAGAAGTATATAAAAATAAAAATCAAACGTGGAAAAAAAAAAACAAGTAGCACTGAATAGAGTAGTGAGAAGTTGTAAAAATTACAGTTTTTATTTAAAATGTAACAGTTTAGTCTACACAGTTTAGTCAAGTCCTACACTGTAATTAGAATAGGGTTATCATAATTCTTAATAATTGTGATAAGTCATCAGTTTTGAAAAGAGTTTTCCCCATGAGTTTTGAAACAAAATGCCTGGGTAACCTAATTAATTGTAGGGAATTGCATTTAGGGCATTTAGGGTACTATAAGCAAATAATTTACACATCAGAGTGTGCGGTGATCAACAGATTCATTTGTGCCAAA
Organism: Myripristis murdjan; assembly: GCF_902150065.1. Lineage (NCBI taxonomy): Eukaryota > Metazoa > Chordata > Actinopteri > Holocentriformes > Holocentridae > Myripristis > Myripristis murdjan. The sequence continues at coordinate 23,097,095 of NC_043993.1, forward strand.
AACATCTCTGCAAATATTTTACGACCACTTTGTGTTTGAAACGCATCAGTTTTAACCCTGTGATCGCACAGGGTGGTTAAAGAGAAGAGCTAACTTGCACCATGACCTGATTTTTTTTTTTTTTTTTTTTTGAAAGACGTGACCTTGTGTTTTGACTGTGTCTCATGATTTATTCATAGGATGTCCACCTACTCTTAAAGGAACACATTCTCTAATTTTGACCTTGTGTGCCACAACAGAGTCTCTTGTCCCTTGGCCCCTCCTGACTCTCAGAGTCAGCTGCAGTGCCCCTTGAGTGCGCAACTATTTAAAGCAATATGGAGGTTTGGTGAAGTATTGGTTTGTATATGTTACTTTTAGTGATTATAAAGCTGTAGAAAGTGACTCAGCCACATCAGTTATTTATGTGGTTGCATTTTGAGAATTGACAATTACAGTTTCAAGTCACCTTCTTATTCACCCCAATGTGTCAGCTAAAAATAAAGCTAAAGAACATGAAGATAGTTGACATCCCACAAAAGGTCATAAAAAGAAGCTGCAGGTTTCTGTTTGTTTACATCAGAAATTTACATCAATCTCATGTTGTCTTCCTCATGTTGGGTCTACTGTTTTCATGTATTTCCCTGCCTTGTCAGAGCATAGCACATGCTCTTCTTCAAAATCCCTTGCTGTCCGGCTATATCGGCTAATTACTGAGCTAAATAGCTTCTAGCAAGTAATTCGGCTTGCTTTGTTTACATTCTTAGTGCAGCGCGATTTGCACTAACAGGATCATGTCTTGCGGGTGGATGGCTTCGTTGCCTGTGCAGTAATAAAGTGGCATCTTTTTCTTTGCTCTCCAGACCCTGCCCCTAGCTATTTGTTTCAAGCTTCTTCATATTTTACTCTGACGTTTATTTTTTGCATCCCTTTTGAGTGAATAATGAGATGATTGAAACTGATCACCCACATTCAACATTTGTGAGTGAGTGACTTTCTCTGGCTTTATAATCACGATTCTAAAGCCAGGTAAATCGCCCATTTAAAAAAAAAATTCCATATTCCTTTAAGTGTCTTGCTCAAAGACACTTTTGCCGGGTGGTTGCTTGCCAATACCAGTCAAATCTGTGTGCTGTGGTTCAGGGACGATTTCTCTACAGACCACCCCTCCCTGCCACCCGTGAGAGAGCTGCTGCCTGAGAAGAGAAATTTGAGATTGGAGCTCTAAATTACACTATACACTACGAGAAGTGCTTGTGGCTCTCATTTATTTGATTGTGCAACCAGTGATGGCTGTTTTTTTTTTTTTGTTTGTTTGTTTGTTTAGCAGTGGGTTGGTCGGTTGGTTGGTCTGCAAAAATTGGGCAGCCACACTTTTCGTCCTAGGCGGCTGAAATTTGACATGGAGGTCAAGTGTGTCTGTGTGTGTGAAGGTGTGTGTTTGTGTTCATGCAAAGTAGTTAAAAGGGCGCTTGGGAATTGAAGTGGCCCATCCCAAAAAGGCGCATAACTTCCAAATGGATTCACAGACTTAACACAAGATTTTTTGGGAGGTTGGTCATGAGCCAAAGGAACTGATTGACTATTCAGGCCAACTGTCAAAAAAGGGGTGTGGCAGTGGGAGTGGCCTATAACACAATGATTCAAAGACAGACAAACACACCACACACACACACACACACACACACACACACACACACACACACACACAGACACCACAGAGGATCCTTTTTCAGCAGTGTGTGTTCACCCCACCATCTCTTTCTGTTGGTCCATCAGTTCACTGGTCCACAAAGCAGCTTTTTACCTAGGGGGCTGAAATTGCCATGGAGGTCAGGTGTTTGTGAGGTTGTGTGTGTGTCTGTATGAATGCATGCATGCGTAGACGCATGTGTGTACCTGGTTGCAGCTGTTTCGATTTTGTGCTTGTTTTTCTTGTGTCCTCTGTCCTCTGTCTTCAGTTTGATGCAGTGAGTTAAATTACACTGTGCCCCTCTTGTTTAACAGATTGTTTGTATTTGTTTGCAGGAGTCTGTCTGAGCCTCTGATGACCTACAGTCTACACACAGACCTCATTTTAGCTGCAAGTAAGACGTGATTGGAAAATTACCCTGCTCTAAGAAGCTGTATTTATGCCCAGCTTAATAGAAAGATAGTCCCTGTTAACGTTTATGTCTTTGGCCCCCAGTGCAGCTCACATGTTGTATCTGAATACAGTGAGTATCATGTGCATTCAGTTTAGACCTGGAATTGGTGTTTCCGGTATGAAATGTAAATACGTGTCATCAGCACCACAAAGTTCCCTTGTAAAAAAATTGTCAGCAAGATCTCACACGCAAGAGGAGGCTAAGAACTCCCAAATTGGCTTTTGATTGCTATTTTGCTGAAAACCTTATGCCAAGGCAAGCCAAGATTAAATACTGGGAGCCAAGAACCAAAAGTTTATTTTCTTTCCCATTCGGTCTACAAATAGTCTCTTTGTAATCTTGAGTTGATTTATTGTACATTTGTGCTACATGAGCATTGGTTCACTCAGAAGAGTTCAGTGGTTCAAGAGGCCAGCTGCGAATGTGAAAGAGAAGACAAAAACCTCCTACACCCTCCCCACACTGTAAATGAAATCTGAACCCCTTTTCCTCTGTTGGTCACACAACATTTACGATAAGAAGGAAAAAAAAAAAAAAAAGGTTAACGAAGTAGCGCCAGCCTCAGTCTTTCAAGGTCTTTCAGACAGCTTAGTTTCTTGGAAATGTCATGCACACCAAATGGGGGCTTGTTGTTATCCTCCAGAATAACTTTGGTTTGTGACATGCTTTTATTAGTCCAGTCCCATTGTCACAGTGTGGGCGTGCCCGGCTCTGTTTTGTAGTTTAACATCCCATGATTACATGATACAACCATATCATTTCTTTCTTTACTCGACACCAGTCCTGTTAAATGAGAACGTTTTCCTTGTCTCAAGCACTCAAAATTGAGTTTCAAATTACAGCAAAACAAGACCTGAAAAAAAAAATACAGTATGAAGATGTCTATAAAGTCATGTATATTTTTACATTCATTAAATATAGCAGGACTCAAGATACAATAGTGCTATTTTCTGACCTAAGTTAATTATATGAAGTATAACAAGAGATTGACCAAGGGGACTTTAATACTCAAGCCAGCTACAATAGTCAACAATAGTTATCACTTGAGGCATTAATTTTCACTTTGCCTCTTTCTCTAGGGAAGACTTTTATGTTTATGATTTGCAGTAGATACATGCACAGTTTGTGTTGCATGCTCTGTATATATGCTCTGGCAAATTCTTCTTTTACATAACTCGTTGTTTTGTTTGTATTGTAGAGTCAGATAATCTGGACTTTCGACTGAGTGAAATTCATTCACTTATCTACAAGCTACCAGAGAAGAATCGGGAGATGCTGGAGGTGCTGATTCAACACCTGGTCAAGTAAGAGCTGACTCCTCCCGACTTCCAACTTTTGCGATGTACTGCAGCTTGTCCCTGTGAATGATACTGCTGTCGATTGACCTTTTGAGCTATAAATAGTACTTCTTTTATATATTAATATATTACTAATTCATTGCTGATATTTGTTGACAGTGTTTGCAGCTACAGCCAGGAAAACCTGATGACCCCATCCAACATGGGCGTGATCTTTGGACCCACACTGATGAGAGCAAAGGAGGAGACTGTGGCGGCCATGCTGGATATCAAATTCCAGAATATTGTCATTGAAATTCTGATCGAAGGCTGCAAAAAGGTACATCCTCATCGGAGATTACAAGCTCCTTCCGTAGTTTGAGCCTAGAGGAGTTACAAGTCATCAAGCAGACCAACTTTTTAATGACATTTCATTTGAATAATCTGCTTCAAATCCAAATCCAAATCCAATTTATTTAAAAGTGTACAGAGGAGATAGTGTTTTGTTCATTACACAAAATGAGAAAATTGATGTGAGCATTCAGGATCATCAAAGCTTTAATGCTTGATGATGCCATTTATGCAACTTTTAGTTTGTGCTACTGAGTAATGAGCACTATGTGTTTTAGTGAAAATCTGTAATTGTAACTTTTTCCTGGTTTTTCTAATGTTGCTACTTTTGTTAATTGTTTTATTGGGCTGTATGTGTTTTGGTGACTGAACAGAAGTCTTATATTTTCATTGGTGTGAACACAGATCTTCAGCGGTACACCAGAGGACAGTGCCGCCCCACCTGTCCCTCCTCCGCGGATCACCCCGAGAAAGCGGCAGCCAATCACAATTTCCAAGCGGCCACCTCGAGTCTACCCGCCTCTTAATCCCGACCTGTTCCAGAGCACAGAGAGTAAGTTATCAGGCTCTTTTGGCCTAATCGTCATTATCATCCTTAATCATCCATTACCATTATTCCATATTGTCTGTCGGATATATTGCATATTATTGTTGTTATGATTTTTAACATGTTTAGCAGAGTGGTGAGCAAGCTATTTTTCCAACATAGAGCATTTTGTCATCAAATTCAGTTTAATTTTGGCCATCATTGTGACCTTTTTTCAGGTTCATCTTTTAATTTTTCCCTAAATGTCTCAAGCATGATCAAATGATTTATTTCTGTCTAAATCCATAATTGAATGTGTGACTTGGTTCCGTCATACACTGTGGCAGAGAAATTTGAAACATGTGCAACCTGTCCTGCCCTCCTGCAAATATTTAATTTGTTTTGCCTAAGACGTTTAGCAGTGGGCATTAAGTGTTTGTAGCTTGGCTTGCAGTATGACTGTATTAGATTAAAAACAGCACTTCAGTCATGTTTGTTTGTTTTTTTTTCCTGCATGAATGGTTAATTATTCTGTGGTGTTTAATTGGTTTGTTTCATTAATATAGCTCTTGTTGGATTAACCATTTCCACTTCTTGAACTTGATTTGCTTGTTAAAAAGCCCCTTTTTCTATTCCCAGACAATTCCCTCGGCTCCTACAGTGCTTTTAGCTGGTTCAATTTGTGCATTAAATTCATTTGTATTTGCGGGACATTCTGATGTTACCCTCATAGCAAAAAAAAAAAAAAAACATTCAAAAAAGTAGCACATGGTTGAGACCTAAAGTTACTTTGATAGCAAGTTATAAGGAACATCCATCTTATCTTTCATTTGAATGTTTAGCTGTTGCCACTGGGTCCACCCCAAGATTACAGTGGCTTGTTTTAACCATTTAACTTCTGTTGCTGCTCTCTGACAGATGGCCAAAGTGACAGCTCTCCACACAGACCACAGGGGGTGGACGTGGACGGCGATGTCCCAACGAGCCCCACACCCCTCCAGCGGACCAAATCCACAAACCATGCTCCACTCATTCCTAGAGAACCTCCTCCAAGGCAAGCTTTGCTGCCCAAACCAGCCGCTCGTCAGGACAGAAATTCAGACGGTGATGTTGGCAAACTGTTTGGCAAGATGGAAGCGAACGGTGAGACTAGAGTCACTGTGAACCGAGCGTCGTCCTTCCAGAGCAGAAGACCACCTCCCATGGGCACAGCAGCCATCAAAGAAGGTATCAAATTCCCTTTGCAGTTTTGTCAATATAATAAATCCTCTATTTGCAGCTGAATTTACTCCTATTTACTTCCTTGGCTGTGTTGGATTTTAAAATAGCTAGTAAGGAGTATCTTGAGCTGCCTTATTGCGTGCAGCTACAACCAGACATTCAAAGGTGGCTTTCTTAGCTACTTTATTATTATTTTCCACTATGCGGTTTAAAAAATAAAAACAGACAAACAAACAAACAAAAAAACAAAAAAACCTTCAGCTTTCCAGGTTTTAAGTGAGCAGTGTTACTTCATGAGGACATTGGTCATCAGCAGGGAAACCGAGTGATGGACAGTGTATTATGATGGCATAGCAAAGATAGCAGATTATAAGGGTAGGTGCTGTTCTTTGCCTGAGCGCTCTAAAGGCATGCGCACACTGCCAGTCTTTTAAAACTGCAGTGCAACTCTTTCAAACTGTCACATTTTACAGAGAGGAAATTTGTAATTTAGCAATGACTGATGTCTTCCTGACAGCAGTCAATCTGAGGAGTTGTTTTTCAATTGTATGTGAAATGCCTCTGCACGTGGTCAGTTGCACTCTATTGATTTCTTTTAAGCTGTTACATTAGGCTGCTTGGCCTCCCTATGACTCATGCATGACTTATTGCACAATCTACAAATGTTTATTACTGGATTGAACTTCAGAAGTGTAAAGGGAACTAGATGTTTCCTAGATTTTTGATGCTCTGCGCCTGCCTGAATGGACTGAGGTACAAATCTGACCATTTTCAAGCTTGTCAAACCACAACTGGTCATCATTTCATGAAACTTTAGCCAACTGCCACCTTAGAGAAAATGTTGAGTAAGCTTTACCAATTACGACACCATTTCCAAATTAATCAGCTCAGGGTGCCAAAATTCCCTCAAACTGATTTCCCTGAATCTGGTCGACTGGATGTTAGTAAATTTGCTGACTATTGGTAGTCATACTATAGACTTTGGTTGCTAAACGTGGCTGCTGCTTAGCTGACATGTAGCGCTTCATGGGTTCACAGGATTGAAACTTGATCTACCTGTCTGTAGCTCTAGTTTTAGAATAATTCATATTAACTCTTAAAATGACACTAAAACATAGTGGGATGACTTTATCTTACATTTTCGTAAGAAACACATTTTTTATTGCATATAAATATTGGACTGTACATTAGCAAGCTAGACAGCTTATTCAAGTGACTTGTGTGGATATTCCCGATTATCACGATTTACAGTTATCCCAATAATGGAAATTCACAAACATTGATCTTTCATGATTTTTTTTTTTTTTTTTTTTTTTAATTGTGATCCATGATAAAATCCTATATTGTCCTATCCTTAATTCCATATACTGAAGATTTTAATTCCAAGCATTCCCAAACAGCTCTAAACCCCCTCACACATTCCCATTCCCAGTCATTATTCTTGCTTATTCTTGTTTTCCAGGAGATTGCGAGGGACTAAACAAAATAAGGTCCCCAGAAAAACATGCCATTTGTAGACCTCCAGTCAGACCTCCTGAGCCCCCGACCCGACACCCTGCTCTGCAGAGGACCCCAAGTGCAGGCAACAGTGAGACTAGTCCTGCATCCTAGTAAGTAGTGTTCAGAGACTCACTCACCTTGTGTGTGGTATGACTGTCGGTGCCAGACGAGCTGGGTCCAGCATTTCACAATCAGCCTCATGGCACAGTGTGTAGGGTTTACAGAGGGCGCTGCAATACTCAAAAACAACAGGTGGGGGAAAATGTCTCGACAGCTCAGTGCAGCTGCAGTGTGCTGAGTGTATGAAAATGGTCACTGTTACAGAACCAATAATAACTAGAATAGTCATATGCATGTTTACTCTGCCTCCTACTCTGTTAATGTTTGTATCAAGAACTTGTTGTTTAAAATGTCTTCAGTGTAATAAACTCATTCACTCATTAACACAGCCTTTAATGCAATGAAAGTGGTCATGTCAACACTTTACTCTGACTGTGATCTGAGATTCTTTCATCTTTTTCCTCCTGCAGTGTTGCCTCCAAAACAAAGTTTTTTGAGAACGCCTCAAGGCAAGTGGGAAGGTATGTTAAAGCCATTCTGTCCATGCTCCAATTTCTGCTACTTTTTAGTTCAGGACACCAATCAGATATGCATGTTTGTTTATGGTACAGTTGATGACAAATGACAATAAAAAGAGAAGAATGTATGCCAAATACACAGCCACAGCCAGTTCAGTCAGGAAACGCGTGCACCATGAGGTATAAACATTTATTGCAATAAATGGTTCTTATAACCCTTGTGGTTCCTCACTGAAACCAGGAAGGTAAAACTCCTGCAGCTCTGGGATAAGAAACATTCAGCACATCCAGTGTAAACTGCCGTTCACATCATCCATCATCAGCTACAATTTTTGCAGCTGCAGGACGAATGTTATCCAAAATAGAGTCAGTGAAACTATAATATGGATATTCTGCTGTCCACTGCCCCGCCCTGACAAATGTTTTCTTTTGGTCACATTCCTTACACCACTGTCACACTCAATCTGTGGAAGTATGCACTAATCTGAATGTCATTCTGATTAAGTAAGACAATCTGTTACAGCCTCATTGTGTTTTATTATGATGCAGGGCTGGATCGGATTAATCCTAATTTTGCAATGCCAGTGCATTTACAAACAGAATTGGATGTTATCCCAAGGAAACCCAGTGTAATGAAAATGAAACACTGATGTTGCTCTGTGGAATGTGGCTATTTCTTGTAAGTCTGCCACTGGGAAGAGGTGATGAAAGTAATCCTGTCCTGATGACTTGTGCTCTGATAGATGCCAAAGCTACCTCTGCACATTTTGTTAAATTGCAAGGGGAAAGAAATAGGTCAAATGGACGAATTCAGTGTTTGTGCAAGCAAAATTCTCAAAGATGAATTTGTACATGTAGAAGAGATGCACACTCTAGATCTATAAAACCGACTTTAGGATTGCATTGTTTGTACTGTAGTACATAATGCAGTGCAAGTATTTTCCTTTTTTTAATGCTTTAGTGTGTGTTTCCAACTCCAGAGGCTTTGAAGGGGAAGCATGAATCTGTGTTTTTATTGTTGCTGTGTTTGTAAATTGTCATTGTTTGTGTGCAGGCACAACTTCTTCAACATAGTGTCAGATAAGGCTGCTCCCACTGATGACATAATGCCGCCACTGAGATGTAGAAAGGACGTAGCAAACTGTAGCACCCCCTGCTTTATGATCTGGATCCTCCATTGTAATTTTCGTTTCCTGTTTTCCTCTTTAGTCAATCAGTCTCTCCGCCAGCACCAGCGATGATGAATGTAAAAAAAGAGGTGAGCTTTACTGTGGTTTCACAATCTATTCACCAAATCTGTGTCTGTCACAGAGATTCTATGCAATAATAATGGATTAAATATCAAATTGTTTTCTCACCCCCACAATTGACACCAACTGTTTTTTTTTCTATTTTTTTCTCAGAATTCAAGTTAAGGAGCCTTAAGCCACCTCAGGGACCTGAATGTGACAGCTATACCTGTTGTTGGGAGCTGAATTCACCAATAAAAACTCAGCTGCACTCAGTCAGTACTGATCATCTTGGACAAATTGGGGGGAAAAGTCTCTTGTAAAAAAGTGAAATAGTTTTGTTTGATTTGTTGTTGTTGTTGTTGTTGTTTTTCAGCTCAACAAACAGTTGAGCTGAAAAGTATTCTGTTTCCTAGCAACACAGTAGCAAATTGACTTTGGGATAAACAAGTTCAAGTTGCAGCAACAAGTTCAGTTCGATCACTCCAAAGTTGGATGTTGTAAAACATGTTTATTTTTCCTGCTTTCATACCAATTGTCAGTGAAGCCAAATAATATTAAGATATCTTGTCATTTTCGGTGTTACAGTATATAGATGACTCTCAGCTGGTTGCATTACTTTGTGGGAACTAACTGCTGTAATTGGATGTGAAGCTTAATTTGACCTTTTCCTGATCTTCATGTCACTGCAGTGTGTTCAGCATGGCAGTGCATACACAGTGTTACACCCTGCCTAACATTGCCTGTGTTGCATGAAATAGATGTCCTAAAGAATACCAGCTGATTAGATTGATTCAGTCAGTTTAATCGTAATTCAGTTTAATGTGAAAATAAACAATTTAGCTGTTTATCTCTAGATTCCATGAAATGGAGCACGAGGTGGCCTTGACACACAAATACTGCATGTCATGTCAGTGGATTTGGAGTGAGCTATCAAAACCATCCGCTTCGAGAATCTATTGAACAGCATTAATAGAAAAAACACACAAAAAAAGTCTTAATTCTGTATCAGAATTTAATTTCTTTCTTTTTTAATGTTCTTATCAAAATAATTTTTATTGTTTAAAAATTGTGTGCTAAGTTTCTACAATAGTAAGGATGTCATGCTTGTTGCATGTCTGACTTGTCAGGAACTGTTACCTTGCTGGGATGAGAATCAAGCAGAAACTGAAAATGTCAAACCAACATGTTTTATATTTTAGACTGGCGCATAGGAAATACTGCTGGTGTCATCCAAGGAAGTTGAAAACTCTATAAGCTGACCAAGATAAAGGATAAAACTTTTTTTTTCTGATGTGGCACAACAGTAGGCCTGGGAAACAGGACACTTCTGTTCAGAAAGATTAATATGTCATCTGTATTGTTTATAATTTGTTGGTGTTTAGCGCTTATTGCCTCCATACCTCTTAAAACTACATTGCCACTGACAGAACATTCAACTAAAGTGAAGTTAAAGGGTTTGGGTTTGGGTCAGCATTCATTTGGATCTGCCGTCCTTCTACTCCTCCTGGGAACTGGACAAATTAAATTCAGATGAAACTAAAATCATGGACTGTTGAAAAGTCATCATGTCTGTGAAAACCAGTCTGTAATGAAGTTTTACAGTTAATGTGTGTCAGGGCAACTGGCTTCAAGAATTGAAAAGTAACTTGAATTAATGAAAAAAAAATTAAATGTATTTGCTTTACTTTTCGACTTGCAGCCTGTATTTTAGTCAGTTAAGCCCCTGTTTCCATTGGATCTAGGCGAATGTAGGAAATCAAAACAGAAGTCAGTTTAAAAATGGATAGTAATAGGATATTTAACAAAAAACACTCCAGATTTCCTACCTAGCTGTGTCAGTACATTCCCTCACGTTTCACGTCAGTGTCACGCTATACCTAACGTAGCTAGGTAGATGAGGTTGTACATTAGATGCAGCCTGTGTTCAGCTGAATGTGATGTGCATCTAATGAACTGTTGGGACTCAGTAGCAAGTTACTTATGAGCAGAACTGATTGTGTTAGAGAAAGAATAACAGCACTCCATTGTTTTTATTTTTTGTTTGTTTGTTTTTTATTGCTTTGTTCTTAAAATGATCCATTATTTGGGATAACCAGACTTCATTAATTTGGCTGTTTACTGAACGTTTTTCAAAGAGTAAAATAAAATGAAGAGTTCTTATGGCTTGTGAATATTGTAAAAGAATTGTGTGTGTGTGTGTGTGTGTGTGTGTGTGTGTGTAATAACAGAGGAATCTTTTTGTTAGTTTTTAATCCTGCACAAGGTTTGAAATTAACTTTTATATTACCAGCCGTCATGGCTACTGGATTTAAAAGTTACTAGCCATTCTGGATTTCCATCAGCCCAAATGCTGTTAGGCACGTCTGTAGTTAGACATGAATTGACAATTTGTGATCGAAATGCTATCCTATTACCAGTTTTAACATCTAAATTTATTGACAGGTCTCTTAATTAAGGACTACAAGACACAAACTAAACCTGGGTTTCAATTTTTTTTTTTTTTTTTTTTTTATGCGAGACCGTGTTAAAAATGCATTAATCTCAAACAGAGAGAGGAGATGAGGACATTCAGTTGAGGGAAAAGGTAAATTTTATAGTGTACGTATACAAGGCTGTGATATAACTGGGCAGCAGGTTGGTGTGATCAGTGATGGTGATCAGCGGTCGAGGGAGAGCAAGTTCTGGCAGCTCTGCAAATCCCGTATCCAGCAAGCCAATGTGCTTTTTTTTTTTTAAAAAAAATTGAGACTCAATTTTCAAAGCGAGAGCGAGACAAGATGCCAAGAGCAGTGCAATAAATGATCGATGGGTCTCCGTGTGTGTGTGTGTGTCTAAAGCATGCTTTGCTGTTGTGCTATTCAGAAACAGTCATTCCAAACAGGAGGCAAACGAGAATTGAAGGAGGTTCAATGTATTTAAACAGTGCAAACTGTGGCCTATTGTCAAATCAATATTTTTACAGCATTATACATTAAGGAGGAATGAGGCTTCACCTTGCATCAGATCTTGTGACATTTAAAGCCAAAACTTAGCTCAGCCCAATTTAGCCCCAATTCCGGCCTGGAATGGAGCTCTGCCCACTTCACCCCTTACACTAAAACACTGGCCCTCTGCCCCCTCCCACCTCACCCCTTCGTCTCTTCAACCTCATCCAAAGCGCCTCTGAAACTAAAGTCTGCTGATAAATCTCAGATCAGCTGCAGGAGTGCCTCTCGCTGCAATCCAAACTGCAGCCACAGAAAGTTTGTTCAAAGCAGTTGTTTACCTTGTCGCTGAAAGTCAGCACCTTCACCGCATTTTCACTGACTGTCCTCCAGAAAAAGAAAAAGCTACAAGCTTATTATAAGTTGCAGGTACATTTAAAAGTTAAGCAACCTCGGGGCACCCCGGTGACTCACCGGTTAAGAGCGCGCACCATGTACCAGGGCTTAGTCCTGACTGCAGCGACCAGGGTTCGAATCCAACCTCAGGTCCTTTGCTGCACGTCATCCCCTCTCTCTCACCTGCCTTTCCTGTGTATCTCTACTGTGACTGTCAAATAAAGCAGAAATGCTAAAAAAAAAAAAAAAAAAAAAAGTTAAGATACCGCTAGCAGTCTTGCAAATGATCTGGTTTGGCATAAAGACTTAAGTCTCAAAGGAGATACATTTCTGGTGGCCTGTGATGAGTTACCTCATTGTGGGCCACTGATGAGAATTATAAACCTGACGGTCAGCAGTCGATGTCATCATTGTTTTTTGGCATGAAGTTGATGTTATTGCCTCTGCCTTCCTCTACCGCCTGTAGAATCAAGTCAAACTGATATTTTTATCTTATATTTCTTATCTGTTAAAATAATTTGAAACAGGCCGATAGACCATACAACATTTTCCTCAGTGCTGCAGTTTGTGTAATAATATGTCTGATTTTTTTCTGGTTCTTTCTCTGCAGATTTATTGGCTTATATGAAGCACTGAGCAAAAATTAAAAGTGAAAATAACCCGGTCCGACAGGATTCACTACCCAACATAGGCTAAGGAAAATATAACATGCAAAAAACAAAGTTTGAAACACAGTTACCCCTTGAACATCACTTTAATTGCCTTCAAAAGGTGATGCAGCTAAACACGTCACAAAAGGTAAAAAATCATACAAGAAATTACTTTCAAAGTTAATTGTTCAAACATCCAAACAGACAAGCTCATCAATATATACACAGGTTTTGTATCATGTATACAAAGGACCAGCTTAATAGAAAGTACACTGAGCACATACCATTGACATTGTACAGTAAAGCACTGTAACCTACTGTGATTAAATGATATCGTAATAACTATTAAAAATCTTCTGGGGCATTGGGGTGGCTCATTGAGGTGCGTGACATGTACTGGCAATGGCATGGCTTCACGTTGAGCTCATGACCCTTGCTTTCCTGTCATTCTCCTTGGTGCATAATAAGCTACAATGGTGTTAAAAAAGGATCTAGAAAGTATTTCGAGCCACAGAAAAACTGAAGCACAAATGGTAGCAAAACGTTAATTGTTAGAAAGAGCGATCACAGAATAGAGAGCAATCGAGGAACTATAAGTGCTGTCAGAGAACAACAGCGTCGCATATCCCCAAAACGACGAAACTGGCTCTTCCTCCCGGAGTAATTTCCTCCAGGAAATTTGAGAAGATTCAAATAAACAGTATTTGAGTTATCATGTTCACAAACTCAAAGTGTCACCTACTGGTGGCATTACAGGGAAGTCAAAAGGACTCTTGCTCTAAGGGTCATGAAAATGCGCAGCAAATCTGAAAAAAAATTCAAACAGCATGTGAGTTATGGTGCTCATAGCCAGATCTGTGGTGGCAGATGCGGCAGCAGTCAGGGTGAATCCATCCAATGCCGCCGTTTCGGGGATACAACTAATAATGAAGGCATAGAATTATTGTATTTCCATTTCATTAATCATGGAAGAATTGTCAACTAAACCTGGACTTTAGCAAAACTTGAGCATGAAGTGCTGACCTAAAAATGTTTATTTGTTCAAAATTTGAGTTACCACTTTCTTTCTTCCATTGTCAAGTGCAATATATGTGTATATATATATATATACATATATATATATTACATTCCTCTTCCTCTTCTTATATATAAGTTTGACTCGATTGTAGTTGGGACTGTTGCTTGAGGCTTTCTCAAATGGCAACAGACATTTATTCAGGCGTCAAGAGTAGGCTACACTGATTTTTTTCTGGTGGGGTCAAATCTCATGGATGCACTAGTTCATAGCTGTTCCCCTGCCAGCGCCTCCCTATTAAATAGCAAATACTGTATAAAAAGACAAATGTTGGTGTAGAGTTAGAAGATTGTCACAAAAAAAAATAGTGCAGTTGCGGCAATATACCCTTCAACTTCACTGAATTTTATGAATGAATCGTGTGCAAAAATACTGTGAAATTTACTTTCATTTATAATCCACTTAACAATGTACACTGTCAACATGTTATCGTGCATTCAGATAGATGGTTCAATGCACTGGACAATGATGACACTATCAGTGACTTCAATGACCAGTCAATCAATTTACAACACAGACACTTGGAGGGACAAATGGCTGTCCATGCATTTCTTATGTAATGCTACAACTACTCATACAATTTAGCAAACACCTGATGCATGCATCTAAGAGTTTTTAAAGAAAAGTGGGATTGTTAAAATTGAATTTGGAATGTACACTTACTTATGAAATAAGGTTGAAAGTCATTGAATGATGTAGTATAATCCACTTGGTTAATTTGATTTTTTCCTATGTGCTCATGAAACAGCAAATAGATAGCATAAGAGAGTTGGAGTCATTTAATGAAAGTCACACTATCTCAGAACACAAAATCTGCATAATGTAGCCTATTTGTATGGAATATGCAGCACTTTCACAGAAAGTATTCAACCCCTTTGACATCTTTCCACATTTTGTGGTGTGCAACCTGAATCTTTTTTTTTTTTTTTTTAAATGAATTACAGATATAACTAATTTTAATCAATTGATACTTTGTAGAACAAAAATATTTACAGCTATCTGGAAGTAATTCCACATATTTTCACTGGGATTCATGTCTGGGATTTGTCCGAGTCACTCCAGGGCTTTATCATTCTTGTCCTGAAACCAATCCATTGATGATTAGGGTGCCTGTTTAGTGTTGTTACATCTGTCAGAGTACAGGGATTATGTTTTTACCCATTCTGTTTAATTAGTAGCAGGGTATCTCTAAACACAATAGAATAGATTTGCATGAAACTTTGTGAGGGGAAAATTATCAACTTTTCACACTAATTGGCCAAAGTGGCTTCATATGAAAATGCATGTAAATAAAAAGATTCATGCAACACGATGAAACTTTGGGGAAAGGTTTGTTTATGTGACTCACTTTTCACAACAACTGGCCAACAGGAGTGTGGCGGAGGGCAATATTAACTTTTCTGAGTATCCAACATGTGGACCTGGCATATCTTGACAACTGCATAGTGTTGGATGAGGAATGCTTTCTAGTGTTTTACTGGAACATAAGTCAATACCCTAAATGAGCTCTTTAGCACCATGAGGGTGGTTCTGAGGGTGCCTGTATTTGACTCCATTCATTATTGTCTCTGTGCTTGCAAGTGTCCCTATCCCGCCTGCTGACAAGCCCCCCCCACAGACTGATGCTGATGAATCATTTTGCTCTGTATTGATGTTGCACCTGGTTTCTACTTCACACAGGGCTTCGTTTTACATTTGATGGACTCAATTTTCATCCATGAGACTACATAATCTGTGGTCTCATGATTTCAGTCTTTCACATGCTATTTTTCAAACTTGTGTAAAACTTGGCTGCCATTGCAGTCAAGAGTGTGTGTGTGTAGCTCTGTCAGAGTGGGCCTTGGGTTCATGGTGTGTCCTCCCTGACCAAGGACCTTCTTGCACGGTTTAGATGGATGACCTGATCTAGGAAGAGTCTGGCAAGTTCCATCTTTTTTCCATTTCCAAATAATGTGGCTCTTGTGAACTCAACATCCAAGATATTGTTTGATATACCTCCCCAGATCTATTGCTCCTTACACCTCTGCAGACAAACTTCATGATATTGATCAGTGACTCAATCATTTATTTATACAGGGAGGGCCATTGAGAGCAAGCTCTCTTTTTCAAAGATGCCCTGATTACAGTACAAATATGAAGCAATATAAAATAATAAAAACAAGATATAAAAGCAACAAAACACACAAACAAACAAACACAAAGTATATGAGAACAATAAAGAGGAAGAAAGCACACAAAAGCAATAAAACAATAAAAAACATCGACTCAATAAAACAATAATTCAATGAAAATGCATGCATTCACACTGCTCCATGTCAGTTAAGAGACTGAAATTGAAAGGGATTAGCTTGTCTAATTTTGGAAGCTTCTTGAAGCTTGGAAATTGTTCCACTTGTATGGAACATTATCTTTGAAGGCTAGTTTCTCAATCTCAGTTCTGACAAGACTTTTGAGGATAAAATAGTCTTGCAACCCAGTGCAGTGTGAAAATGATCTGTAGTTAAAAAGACATGTATGATACCCAGGAAGTTTGCCAAGGAGTGCATTGTAAATAAATAGAATGTAGTGCCATTCCCTTCTCACTGCCAATGACTGCCACCCATCTTTCTCATACAGTATGCAATGATGTGTTTTAAGGCCATCCCCAGTTATGAAGCTAAGGGTGAAATGACAGACTGTATCGAGAAGTTTAAGTGTTGAAGCAGGAGAGAACATATAAATTACATCACTATAATCCATAAGAGATGAAAGGGTTGACTGAACGATTGACTCTCTGTAATGCTGGGTAAAACATGTCTTATGTCTATAAAAGAATGTCAGTTTTGTGTTCAAGGACTTAGTTAATTCATTAATGTTTTTTGAAGTACAGCATGTCATCAGTCTAGACACCAAGTTATTTATAAGAGGATACTCTTTCAATCAGTGTCCCATTAAGTGTAGTAATATTTACTTTCATGATTCTATTAGTCTATTTTCTTTAAAACAGTCTGTTTTGTTTTATCTAAGTTTAACAGTAATTTAAGATCAATCAATTCAAGTTTTGAAGCACCTGGCCATCAGTGGGTGCTGTTATATAGGTAATAGGGTCATCTGCGTGCAGATGAGTTGTGCTGTTTGTAACTTTTTTTCGCCTAATTCATTTATAAACATTGTGGTTAAAGTGGGCCTAAAATGGAACCCTGTTGCACACCTTTGTCAACACAACCACATGTTGTGTTCTACTGCTGAGATAATTTGCAAACCACTTACAAGGCTTCTCATCAAATCCAACACCAACATTCATATGAATAATTCCTTAGCCCTTGTGATGTAAGAAGCTTTCCATACTGAGAACTACCTACATTCTGAGTTTGCTCCAAATTTGAGTCACAACCTCCAGAAATGCAAGGGGTGCTATTGATCAGCAGAGAACATAATAACTTATGTTTTGAATTTGGGTTCATGACCCGTTGACTTGCTTCCTTCTGATGCAAGCCAACAGTCCAAATCATAATAAAGTTATTCAAATCAACACTCCTGCAGTTAGACAAGTGATACTTTAGCCAGCTATCAGTCATTACCACTGGAATATTAAAACCAAGGGGAGTGTCATAAAAATGACTCACCGAGTGTCAGTTGTAAAAATACTGAATGGACAAGGTGAGCTCCATATGCAGTGGCAGGATCCAAGATCCACACACATTCAGGTGAAGTCTATTGTTTTTGATGAGATGTGGGCAGTTCAGGAAAGGAGCAAAATTATCAACAAACAAAATACCTTGAGATTCACAATATCCCTTCAGCCATATGTGAAGCTGATGTCGTCAAGTTAGTGTGAAGGAAGAGGCCTAGAAATGACACATCGGATCTCCAAATACAGTGTCAGTAAGACCTATAAAGACGTTCTGACGCCTCTCAGCTTGCTGGAATTTAATGTTGTTAAAAGCAACATGTGCCAGGATGCTTTTCACCATCGGATGTTGTTCAAGGAGCGATGGAGTTTTAGCAGTGACATCCTCCTCTTGGGCACCACGATAACAGTACGTCACCACTCCAGGAACCCTAACATCCCTAACCAGGTTATTTGTCAGCTTGACGACCTGGGATGATATTAGACGTGGAGCACTCCTTCCATCTTTCTCCAACCAGGCCTGCCAGCAATCATCCATGGCTCCAGCTGTTGTGGGGTCGAGCTGAGTGGGACCTGAAGCCCGGCTCTTAGGCTAAATCAAGGTTCTTCAGTGTCTTCAGGAGAGAGACTGTGGCATTCAGCTCCTCCACCACGGCAGTTTGTGCTGGGCCAAAAGACACTAGAGACTCCAAGTGCTTCTCCTCCTCTCAAATCTTGTATAAAGTGGGTATTCTATCCCGTAGCTCTTAGACCTTTAGTAGACAAATGGGGTTTCATTCTAAATTGTGTCCTCTCAACTGAACTTTCCTCAGGCGGACTACTGAGACAATCAAGTTATAGAGACATGCCATGGACATTTAAAGGAATTTGGATGTGCCTTATGTGACTCATAGCACTAGCATTTCATTTAATTCATTTTATAAAAATCCTCTCTAACATTATGTGATTATGTGTAGATCACTGACAAAACATCCTAATTTAATCAATTCTGAACAAGACAAAATGCGGAGAAAAGTGAAGGGAGTTGAATACTTTCTGAAGGTAAACAGAGTTTGGATTGCTTCTCATCGCAATGCATGAATGGAACAGATGTTTTTGTGGCAATTCGAATTTTAGTGCAAGGACTGTTCACTGGTCAGAAAATGGTTAAAAAAACATTCAGGTTAGCATCTCAAAAATTGGAATCTGAATTTGAAGTGGTGCAGTGTAGAAGTACAGCATCAACATTTGTTAAACTGTCCAGTTTTCTCCAACTTCAGTTATGCCCATCAAATGACTGTTTTAGTAAACTTACCCACTAAATTCTTTAAAATGACTTGTAACAACATCAAGAAAACAGCTCTACAAGTATGCTACCAACATGATGAGAAAAAGGTTTAAATGCAGAGTGACAATAAGCATGCAGTATATTCTAAAGACACCTGCATTGTACTGCATTGGCACAGTCAAACAAAGGCCAGCTATAAAGCCAAAATGTATAAATGCTTTAGTCCTTTGCATTCTTCTTTGCAATCATTCTTTCTGATGAAAAGAATTCAGACTGTCAATCTGTTGGCTTGAAGGTTCGGCAAGCAAACAACAAAAGGTATCGTACTCAAGGTGTTACTTGGAAAAGTGTCACTTTCCTCAAAATTTACATGATCTTGCAAGTACCACTTGTCTTGTATAAGAATTATTTTCAGAAGATGAAAGTCAGTAGTGCCGAACAGGTGCATCATTCCCTGTCTCAAATACTGTCATTCATGTGCACTCTACTCATAAATACAGAGAGACTTTTCTACAAGACCTGAGTTGCCCAGATGTGACGTTGATGTTGGGGGCAGAGCGAATTAAAGTCAATCACTTATGGTTACAATGCAGTTTTGTATTGTACAGAGTGTTACTGTCTGGCATCCCATGTAAATAACTAATACTTTTGTCTATTAGTATTTGCACTCTAATTTTTAACTGCCATGCTGTTTTGTTTCTGATCAACTAAGACATCGGTTACATGCCTGACAGATTTTCTCTTCTTTTTCTCCAACTGCAGCACAAAGTAACACACTGCTGCCTGATTCCTGAAGTTACATTTCTGGTACCAAAAACCATGAAAAGTACTATTGTTATGTGATGAAAACATCTGCATGTGTGACAAGTTCTACTAATGACAACCAGTTTCAGAAGTAGGACCGTACAAGGATCACCTGAAAGCAGTAATTATACACAGATTTTTATTCAACCAATGAGAAATTACTTTTTGCTTATTTATGTTAGCCAATTCTCATTGCCAGCATTCTTATTTTCATCTTTTAGTTGTTAATATACTTGACTACCACTCAGTCGTATGTGTCAGGGCCAACAGGTGAATGAAATGTCATTTTTAATATTACAATTAAAGGGCAGTTTTTAAGTAGAGATTGCTGTGCTCATTCATCTTTACAGACTTGCTGCTGATGTAAAGCAGAACCTCTTCTCCAGTTGTTTACCCCCAACCACAGAAACAGACTCCAGCTGAGGCTTTGCAGCTCTCGAGATAAAAGTTGAAGTTTTAGAAAACAGTTCAATTACGTATAAATGAAAAAAAAAATAAAAAAAAACATGCAATAAGATAATGGTTACAAAATAGGGCTAAGTGCTATTAGACTGAAGATGTACAGACTGAAGATGTACAGAAACAGTACAAAGCCTTAGTTATAAGTTTTAGGAGGGAGCCAAGATGAGTCACTGTAGATGACAAAAAATTGTCTATTTGTGAAACAGGATTGGCTTGGCCAAACCTGCCAACATCTTTGGTACATGTACTGAGATTATTTCTGCAATCATCTCTGGAAAGCTGACCTTTGTGTTCAGTGACCGAGCCTGGATGAAAAGGTCAAACGTAAACGCATGGAGTTTCATTACAACCTGCAACAGGAGAGAGACACAAATAAGTTACATTATGAAATTTTGTTAAATAACAAACAGTATTTTGGCAATGATAGGTGCTCTACGGGAGGTCATCAAAATGTAAGATAAGACAAACAAATACTAACTCTGAATCTAAAGATCTCTAAATCTTTTGAAAAAGCTAAAAAGCACAATCATTTTATGTTACCGGTTGTAGAGAATCCATGAGGCGGGTGAGCTCATAAAATCTCTGAGAGCAGTTGGTC
The DNA here is from genome assembly GCF_902150065.1 of Myripristis murdjan. Classification (NCBI taxonomy): domain Eukaryota; kingdom Metazoa; phylum Chordata; class Actinopteri; order Holocentriformes; family Holocentridae; genus Myripristis; species Myripristis murdjan. The sequence continues at coordinate 23,117,692 of NC_043993.1, forward strand.
TTCCTTCGATAGTTAATGAGCCGATCAAGTTCCTTGATGTAGGTGAGACGCAAATCATCAAAGTACTTCTGACTCTTCAGACCCTCGACTGGAACTGGAAAAACACAATTTTCTGCATCAGCAATAGCACATAGGTAATTGCAATACACATACACTTCTAACAAGATTAAACAAAAATGTGGCATTTGTTTTCAGTCCATAAATAACGTACAGGATACAAGTTCTTATTTTCTGAGAGTTCTGCAAGCCACATTTATGTTCAGTACACAGGGACTCATTAAGCTGAACGTGTAGTGCAGCTTAACTTACTAATGCTTAAGAGGAGCAAGGCCTTCATGCAGAGGAACTCTTCCTGAGTGACCTGCAGCAGGACAAACTCCTGGGACAGATGTTTCATCTGTATGCAGTTCTCGTACATGGTTGAGATGTGCATCCGATGACTGTGGAAAAAGAAAATAGATGTGAAAAGGTCAGGGTGAGACGGGACATAATATTATAGGCTGAAATCAGAGATGGCAAGGGATAAGTTGCTTTACATTGGACATGAATGACTGTCACAGAGGGTCAGATCAGTGTGTGTTAACAGTGTAATGGGGGCAGTGAGGGTAAATTGACTTTATATCTATATAGACATATACTATATATATGCTCTTTGATCTGAGCAAGCTGATAAAAAAAAAAAAAATCAGGAAATCAGTTATGTTACTTTAGATTCCTTTCATTTATACTTAATATAGCCTAATATTTCAGTAAAACTTTCTATATAAGATGCTTCACACTCATAAAAGGTTTGTGAGATATGCCATGGCTGACCAATCTTCATTTATTGATTGGTGAGCTGAGAATATCATCCGATCCATTCTCCATACACACTTATTCATATTGAGTGTCACAAAGGGCTAAAGCCTATCCCAGCATGCACTGGGTGGAAGGCAGGGACAGGTTGCCTGTCCATCAGAGAGTGAAGCCACAAACAAACACACCCACATGCAGGCAAATTAGAGTAATCAGTTCAGCAGACGTCATCAGTCTGTGGGAGGAAACTCACGCGAGCTGAGCTGAGATTCACACCCAGGACCCTCTTCCTCCTTCCAATGAGGCCCCACCACATACGCCAAGTTTATGTAATATTATGTTGCTTATTAAATTAAATTTGTAATAGCTATTTTGAGTGGACAAATGGCATTTTTTATGTAGATGGCTGCAAACTTTATTACTAAAAATGTTTCAAAAAACTTGTCTAAAACAGTCTATGTGTCTCATTACCATATGTACCATGTGTATCAAAAGAAAAATCTTTGGTTCAAGTAGGTATTTAGCCCTCTTATGATGGCATGGATTACTTTTCTTACTTCACTGCTAAAAGTTTCTGGATCTCAGAAACAGTAAGAGCAACAGCAACCAAACTTTGCAGGTTGCAAATCTCACACACTGCTCAGGCAACAAAAAATACATCAACTGACAACATGGTGGCACTATAATAATGAACTTTGTGTTTGTGCTTTTACCTTTTGAACTGTGGGTCTATGAAAAAAGGCTTTTATTTTCCTAGATTCTGTGGGTTGAGTTGAATCGACTTTTGTGGGCCACACCCATTTGCACCTTGACAGATTTTCCACCATTTTGAATTTTGATTTTTTTTTCCTGCTACTTTCCGCTATCTGAACCATGCCAGTAAAAGCTGATTTTTTGATTTCTGATATTCATAACCATTTTTGAAGTTTGAAGTTTATGAAAAATGCTAACTCTCACAAAAGCAGCAATAATTCATCTGTTCAAATGTTTGTAAAATCAATATGAAACTCAGATCATGCGTTCTCTTCATACACCAAAAAGTTAAAATCTCAGAGCTCAGCTATGCACATTTATGTCAATTTTTTCCCCTCACATTCTTGTATCATGTGCAATTCAACATATAAAGTTTGGTCAAGATTGGTGATGACTGGTGATGAGATGATTGGTGACAAATTGACAATTGTCTTCTAATAAATAATTGCCAAACGTGGAAAAGTCAGCAGGTTCTGTTTCTACAGAAGATTATCCAACCCAGCACCAACCTTGACCAGCTCAAAAATAATTTTGTGTATGTGGCATGTTTACGAATTCTTCTAAACTTCATGACTGTGTCACAAATGCCAAAAAATGCCACCTAGTTGACAAAATATCAGGGTGTGAGGTTTGATTACAGCAGGTCACCCGCACGCTGCCAGTCTCACAGGCTTGCAGCATCATCAGATTGGTGTAAATCAGGTCAGGACCTCTGTTTGAAGTATGCATATAAATTCATGCGAGAGAGGATGATTTTTGGCAAATATCCTATTATGTTATCAGCTTTGCATTCAATTTTTTGACACTGTGGACACTGACTATGCTGTTGGTCACTAAAAAACATGTTTTATAAAACCATTGTGTTTGGATTATTTTCATTTGGTTCCACAAATCTTAAAATTTCAGTTGGTATGACAAGTAACATTCCTCACCAACATCCTGATCTAAACAGATTTCACAGTTGTTGTTGTCTGTGGTAAGTAATATTCAGATTTCAATGGCACAGTGTATCAGTTTCACTCGCCAGGGCCATAAGGCTTTGAATACTGAAAAACTAATCTTCGCTTCCTCACTTTAATGTCACAGTAACAAAAAAACGCAGAAAGAGGAAACTCGGTATAAATGGTGCTGAGAAGCCTGCAGCCATTTGTAATTTGGTTCTGAAGATCTGGAGAGATATTTCTTTGTGTATGTGCATGAATGAAAGAAAGAAAGCGATGGAGAGAGAAAGGCACAAAGATAGAGACAGAGAGAGAAACTGGCATCTGTGTTATGTACAACAGCCAACAGCTCACTCACAGGAGGTCACTGCTGTAATCACAATGGGGAACAAAGCATGTTGGTCAACCTCTGATAAGATAATTTAGCAGAGATAACTGAATTCAGGATTTCACAGCTGCACGTACTCATTGAACACGAGATCAGGGGCGAAGTAAAGCATCCTGCCGTTGACATTCTTGTAGGACCTCCAGCCCAAGGCAAACACCATCACTCCCATCCATGAATGCTGAATGACAGTCATCTGGTCATCCACATGCAGATTTCTAAAACCTAAGGACAAAAGAACCAGCAAAACTTTATCTATTACATTTTCAACGTAGCAGTTGAGCACAAACAACATTGTAAAAGCTGTAGCTTAGTGAATGTTGCTATGCTGTGAAATAAAATTTGCAACATTTTCAAACCTTTTCTATGTATTTGTATGGTAAAACTGCAACTGAACTGCAGATATTATAAATTTTAGGAAAACATGTCAGCTGATTGTTTTTATGCACAAAAACAACAAGAAAATCTAATTTTGAAAGCAATGGGATTTTGGCTTCATCATTAACTTAAAACTTTAGGAAACATGTATCATTTTAGATCAGAAATATGTATATTGAGGTAACTTATGCTCGATCTCTGCCTAGTTCAAGACATCAAACTCTTGATTTAAGTTAAAGTGGCGTCAAACACTGTTTCAGATTGACAAGTTAAGATCCCCATTTGATTCAACTATGTCACCATAGCAACAGGTCCCCGGTCCACATGAGTTAAAGTTGTAGCTGCTTCTTATCCAATCAAATACTGTTGTGAAGTCCAATTATTTCCCAGTGTCCAGTGGTACACATACCGCGTCCCAGCGAGGAAGCCACCAGATAGTTTGCTCATATTTCATTATGTGTTAGCATTTTTCAGCTCCTTATTCTCCTTATTTTTCTCCACTAAAAGTGTCTATGCCTTCGTATTCATAATTTAAGAGTCAATTGCACTATACAAATGCTCAGTATAACACGCTTATCAGCTGTGTTCACACTGGTGATTGGTGAAGATAGCATTTCCTCTTCACTTCACAGGGTGCAAAGTATATGTATGTCAGTGAGTCACACAAATTTCCATTGTATCATTAGGGCACTGTGTACAGCAAAATCTTCATTCAGTAAGTGGCGAGTTTTTTTGATATTGTGTGTCATCTCTTTATCATGTTCACTTATTGTGCTTGAACGCTGGTGACTGGTGCTTGTGGCTATATATTGTAATATAAGCCGTGTAAAGTAAATCTATTCAGCATGTGACATTGATGTTACCTAACTCCTTATACTCAGGATATGTGTCCAATAAGCTACGGCATCACTGTCAATGATAGTTTTAGGATTGACAGTTCTCCTTAACTATTCTGAATTTGCAGCACACAGCTGTTTCAGACTCACAAGATAAGGTCCTGGTTTGATTTAATTATGTCACCGTAGCAACAAGACCCCGGGCCACATGGGTTAAAGATGTAGCTGCTTCTTATCCAATTACATACAGCTTTGAAAAGCAATTACTTCGCAGTGTGCAAGTGGCATGTGAGTATGACAGTATTTTTTCCAATCAGGACCAACCCTACCTCTAGCCTGGAAGAAACTGTCCTGAAAAGGTAGCAATGCATCACAGAAAAGGGTGAAAAGTCTAATAAAAGTTGATCAGGACACGACTGAGGCAGATGGATCATCTATAGAAATTTTCTTGTTGTGGAAAATCCAACAACACCAACATGAATAAAGTCCTCTCCTTTTTAGTAGTCCTGCTCTTGACTCCATGCACTGTTAAACCTACCTGCTGCTGTTTTTTACACTGACTGCTGCCGTCACTTATCTGAGGTTTTTATTTATACAGCTGCTATTTTTATATATTTTTATATTTTTATACTCATTCTTTTATTGTGTTATTTGTACTTTATTGATTGTTGTCTGTTCGAACTTGTTTGCCGAGAAAGCGGCGAACAGAATTTCGTTGTACAATGTACAGTGGCAATAAAGAATTCCGTTCGTTTGTTCGTACAGCTGTGTGTGGACCATAATGAATTAATCTGCCGTCAGTCCATCTTTCTCCTCCTGCTAACTTCACTTTGTAAACTGGTATTGCTCTGCTACATTTCACAAGTTCCACTGACAATGACTTGAGTTGAGCTGACAAAGACTGATTGTGTTGTGGAAAAATCTGCAGCTTGAGCAAACAGAGTTGTGTTTCTGGTTCCTACATGGTGCTGCTGCAAGTAACATTTAACACATGCAGCACAGGTAAATATGACAGGGATAACTGGGATTTTCTTTGAACCAAAAGTTGCAGAAGTGTGGCATTTACAGGTAGACAGCCTTGTCAACAACTAATGGTAAAAGTGATACCTATATATATATATATATATATATATATATATATATATATATATATATATATATATTGCCATATATAATAGCCCAGTCACAGCAATTTCTGCAAAATGATTTGATAATTCATATCTGGATGAAATATCTATTTATTTTTATATGACAATCCTAATGACTACAATTAATATTTAATGTTGCATTAAAATACCAATAACAATAAAGCTGCCCTTACATTGAAAACAGTTCTAATGGAAATTTCCAATAAATTACACTGTTGTCATTACTTAAGGTGGGGAATGAATTCTTCCCAGAACCAAAATAATTAAATTTCCAGTTATCATTTGTGCTTTAGTTTGTTATTTATTGAGTTGGTAGACAGTTGTAAAAAGATGAATATAGTGTGCTGATCTGTTGCTGGTCTGGTGAGATCTGTGTGCTCTGCCCCACCTGTGCCCTCACTTCTTGTCACCTGTGCTCCTACATATACCACTGTGCATATAATGATCGCCCCCCAAGTGTTCAAAATAATAATCCTAAGATATATCTAAATTAAGCATTACATGCCAACAGTAAACATAAATGGCTCCTTCAACAGCCAAGACTTAAAAAATTTGACCTCAGCCATTGTCATACCTGGCAAACATTTTGCCCATTTGACCACTTTGACCAGTTGTCTCTCGCCGAGCTCGTTGAGGCTGGTGAGCAGAGCGACGGCGGAGTCTGGCTGAGCGTGGTCGTGTCCTGCATTCACCACCTCCGGCTCGATGGACTCCAGGATGTTGAGGAACACCAGCTGCGAGTGGTAGTTCAGGCCAGATTTAGGGGAGATAGACTGCATAACCTCGGCGGGGTCCTGCACAGGAGTGTCCTCCTCAGGGTTTCTCAGTTGTCCGATCTTCTTTAGTTTACGTGCTGGGAAATAAAATAAGAAGAAAAAAAGAGAGATTTAGCGGTGCAAAAGTATGACAGGATGACCTTATCAGTTTTTCAATCTAAAAAATGAAAGCACCAATTATTGTGGTGGTTTTCTGTCACTTCTTTCATTCATTTTCTTGACCCACTAGAGCCTATCCCAGCATTCCCACCGTGGAGCAATCAGCACTTGATGTTCACTTATGGGCAATATAGAGTCTAATACACCTGACGTGCATGTCTCTGGACTCTGAAAACAAACCTGAACATCTGGAGGAGACATACACAAAATCACAGTAAGTTCTAAGCAAACCCCAAATCTCCATAGAAATGGCTGGGGAACTGAACCTGATTCCCTCTTTGTTGTAAGGTCCTGGCACATGACACTCTTCTGTGTCATCAGGGATACTACTTTTTACACTTTTCTCAGTCTTTTTAATTCTAACGTTGACCAATTATTTTTTTCTTTATAGCTGTAGCGAACAGAGTCCTCAATGAGGTGATGTAAAAACTCGCATCACATCACAACTTTCATGGGGTTCACCTTTTCTCTGTTAATGGGTTTCCTTAGAAGCTACTGGCAGATCAGCAACCTCAGCCTGCAATGCACCTCGCTGGTTACCACCCACCATGAAACTGAAAAAAGAGGTAGAAGCAGGGCGACCTTGTGGCTCACCTAGGAGAGCGCGTACCACGGACCAAAGCTAAGTCCTTACTACAATGGCCCTTCCTTTCTCTTCTCTGTACTGTCACTGTTAAATAAGATAGAAATGTAAAACAAACTAACAAAAAAAAAAAAGTCAGTCTCATAGATGGGAGGGTTTTAGGTGATAGGTGGATGCCATGGTAGGGAGAAAAACAGGTCAGGAGCTGCCAGAGTGTAAATTGCTCTGATATTCTGCTTAAACAATGTTTCTATTTTACAAAATGACACTATAACTTTAATGCAAGATAGTCTGAGGCAGGCTGCCTTCAGTCTTTGTCTAACTGTTACATTAAGCAAGCTGGCGAGCTCTAGCTGGAGTTAGGGTTAGCCTTGCATTTCCACTGTGAGTATTTTACTGTGTGTGAGCTATAGATTATGGTTTAGCAAGATTCTGAGGAAATGAAATAGTGATTGAAATTTTGTGGGACTTTGAAAAGTCATGGAACGGTAGCCTGTGTATATACTGTCAGATGTAAATTAATTCCAGATTAATGTAACTATTAAAAGGATTGTAATATTCATATTATTTGGTGATAGTATTCACTCCCTTAGTGGTAACAACACGATTCCTATATTTGACACAGACACATAGGAGAGTCCACTTACTGAAAGATTTAATTAAGCTGTATATGTTTTATGTTCTACCATCAATGTACAGAATGACTTTAATTACCATTTTAGTGTTCACAGCAGAGGGTTGTCTCGCCATATTTTTTCTTCCAGTTTGTCAAATGATATTGATCATATTTTGTAGTCTATGCGCACACATGATGCACCCATGGTAACCCTGAAACCACAGAGTCGCCCCCACCCCCATCATAACAAATCCCAGTTTAACCCCTGGTAACTGCTCACCACTGAGCTACTGTGCCAAGAATTTATGTACTTCCATCTTGTGAATCATCTGCTGTGAATGTCTCATTTTGTAACTGCGCTTCTTAATTAATCTTTTAAAGGCAAAATCCATTTTAGTTTTGTAACCACCATGGGTAACCCAACGATTCAAACTCTGATCTACTAATAACGAAATAGATATCAAATTATGTTCCTTTTGGAAGAAAACTCTTGAACAGATGAGGCCCATCTGATAGAAAGCCTGTGGTCCTCATATGTGAGTCCTTGCTGGTTCAAAACAGTTGTAACTTAGAAATACATGTATGAATGACTTTTTTTTCTGTTCTACATTTACATATTTTTCCAAAGAAGTTATTACTGCAAGTGGCAATGGTTTGATTGAAATATACAGCTTACAATTTTGCACGAGTATGTGTGCATTCTTTTCTTAAGGGCATATAACAAGGACTGAGAGACAGAAAACCCCAACAAATGTATGAGAAGCCTGCTCTCCGACCCCCAGTAACACCGAAACCACAATTTCATATCCCACAGGGGCTGGAGATCAAACGGCACTTACAAGTTAAATTGGCTCTGTGACTTTGAATCTATTCGTACAACACATGGCAGTCTTCCACAAAATTTGGTTGAAGTAATTATATCCTGCTAATCAGTTGCCAAATACCATAGTCTGAGCTTAAACCTGTCCTGTAACAACAGTCAGGCTCTAAACAACCATTAACAATTCACAATCAATCATTCATTGTTATTTCTTGAGTTTCAGAGCTGCTGAGAAACAGTTTAACTCCGGTTTAACCATTTTTTTCAAAATCTTAGTAGTTTAGTTATGAAAGCTGTGTGAGAACGGGTCTCAATCAATCAATTACCTACAGCAAGCTAAGTGGGATACACAGAAACACCCTAAAGATTACATTTTCAAAAAGGGTGTATTGTATTTTTGAGATTTGACTAATTTCTATCATAAATCTTTTAAAATATAGAATGTTCCATGCTGTTCTGCCACTTCATTTACACCATTAAACGTAATGGGTAACAGTAATTGGTGAGTTAACGCACTTGCAACTTCCACCTTTTTGTGTAAATGAATATGTGTCATTAAAATTGTAACCTGGCATGTCACTTAAATTTTATTAACATTGAGATGCCATTATTTTTTAAAGTCTCTCTCTCTCTCTCTCTCTCTCTCTCTCTCTCTCTCTCTCTTTCTCAAAAATAGCAGGTTTGAAAATAAACTGCAAATTTGGAAGCAGTTTAATTTGCAGAAATATTTCCATTTCTGATTAAATATCCCCTCATGTAAAAACTGTTAATTAAAAATCCCTAACACGGAGCAATTGAGGCATAGGTGTTTTGCAGGTCTTTGCATAGTGCACTCTGTGATATCTAACATCCAGAAAAAACCTACAACACTGAAGGTCACAGTAAACTTGAGCCATTTTTAAAATTACTCCATCCCAACATGTCCAGCCACCCAAAACACTGACCAGGATCCCTCCTTGGGCTCCTGATCAGCCACCACATGAGGATAATGGTGCTGTCTGACATGGGCACTTCTTTATGAGAACCACAATGAAATGTTGAATATCTCTGGGTATTATCGTACGAGGAACTGGGTCATGCCTGCCCCTGACCATTATTTGGTCTTCTACACAAAATTTGATTCGCGGCAACTCACAACCCTAACCAGTCCCATGACTGTCACAGTCTGATGCTGCTGGCGGTTAAAGGGATCCGTTTGAGAAGGAAATTTGCCAGTTAAATTGATCTTGTCTGTCTCTCAGAACTTGCTATTATTCAGTCAAATCACTGATTTTTTATTCACATGAGAGGGTGAGAGCAAATACGAATGGATAAGCGAGTGTGTTCGTGAGCCTTGCAGTGCATGCAAATCAGATACTTGAGCATTAGATGTACATTCCTGCATTACTGCAAATCATTTCCTACTTTAGGTTGCTCTGATCAGTCCTATTGTAAATGGAAATATGGAGTGTGCTTTCCACCATTGTAATTATTTCCACATTATGGCTGCTTATGGGCATTTTTATACAGGACAAACATAAAAGCTGCAATGACATGCTAAGTAGCTAAAGATGGGCAACTAAAAGCTTATTGTTACAAAAAGAACTGAAATTTTAAGAACATATTTTTCACCCTCCACCCAGCTGAAATGTTTATGGAAACCTAAACATTTATTTAGCATGGGCAGCTGATAAAACATGCTGCAGCTGAGCATTATAGTAACAACTACAAATATTTGGTTTCCCGGTGCTACTGATGTTATGCAAAGTACAAGTAAGAGTACATATATACAGTATATGATCACTGCAGTTCACAGGTGTGGGAGGGTGCCACACTTATAGGAGGTTGTGGGAGGGGTACAAAGAATAACGAAAACACAGCCTTGACCCGCTTCTGTGAATACCCAAATTGTTGAAGTGAGTGTGCCATGAGTTATTCATTTTATATTTCCTCCTAACACTCAGCAACCCCTGCTGATACGCACTATAGTCTTAATGCTTCATGAAAGCAGAAAGTACACATTGCACTTTAAAATAGCCTAGTAGTCAGCAAGTACAATCTTCAAACCAGGACCGGGACCAGGACCAGGACGAGGTTTGGCGACCTTCCACCCGGCTGAAATGTCTTCTTGATGGAAATCAATTCAGTGTCACATCATTTTTGTTACTACTGGTTCCACCCTGTAATTCTGAAACTCTACTGTTTTTATTAGGATTCTTGTTCTTTTAAAATTATTTGCATCCCACAGACTGTGTCCAAGGGCAATGTAAATATATTTCAAATATCTCACACTACTGGGGCAATAGTAGTGTGAGATTTTTCTCCACTCAGAATACCTTTTGCGCACACTCACATACCCTTAAAATTTTCTATGATAGTTTACATGTTTTTACTACTAAAGTAAGAGCTTTGTAAAAAAAAAAAAAAAAAGTCCTTGTAAGTCCTTAAGTCCTTACAAGGAATTCAAGTCCTTACTTTTCTCTAATTCTTCCGCAATGTTGATTCAAACTCAGACATTTTGAATAGAGCATACATAGACTTGCTTGATTCCAGCTATTACCAAGCTCTGAAAATCAAAACCATCCTGCTGTCTTGTACACAGGAAGATGACAACAATGATATGCAAACAAGAACTTCCAACTAAATTGCTTTAATCAGATTTTACAAATGTATTTCAACTGACTGAATCAATTTGGATGCTTGTATCTGTTTGGCTGTGGCTCACCAAACAAAGGACATTTTTGAAATAGCACTCTGTCAGGCAACATTTCACCTGTAACTGCAGGTCCATTGCCAAAATGCTCTATTATTGAGATTTAGAACTTCTCTAAAATGATGAATCAAGCTTATATTTTCACTATCAAGTCATTTGCCTCATGGGATTAGACCCCAGGTTGCAGCTATAATGATTAGTAGTCGTATTATGGAATTTGGGTGATTACTGTAATAATTGGTGGCCAAAACGTGGCTAACCTGGTACCAGCTCCATGTAAAGTAAATGAATGGTACTAATGTTTGGCTGACCAACTCTGTGGTGGGAAAAAAAAATCCTGCCACTGTTAACTTTGCCAAGTAGAGTATGTTTTCGCCTGAGTTTGTTGGTCTGATTCTCTGTCTGTCTGTCAACATGATATCTTGAAATCTGAGAAGATTTCCATGAAATCCATGATAGGCCTGGGGCCACGGAACAAGTGATAAGATTTTGGTGGTAATCCAACAATAATGATCGGAGACAGAGACTGTTTGCAGGGTTAAGAAATCACTTTAACTTAAAATGTTAGTGACAGTGGTAATATTTTTGGGTGTAGCAGCTGTTGGAGAATTGCTCAGCACTCGCAGAGATTTGCCCTCTAGTTTCCCGATCGGTTTATTAGTGAGGGCTTTCACATGGGGAACAACTTCTTGGCAAAGTGAAGATTCCTCAGTTTGCATTACACACATATAAAGTGTTATGTGATACTCAGAAGACAAGTACTTGTGTAAACTAGGCAAACTAGATTCCACAGTTTGTGCAATATTTGTGTCACTTCATTTCAACATACACTCAGTGGTCACTTTATTAGGTCCACCTGTACAATCTAATACAATCCAACTGTTGTGCTATAAAGTTTACCTCTCTGCTGCCTATAATGCTCAGGTTTTCTTTTTGTCACAGTAACAGAGGTGCTCATTCAGTTCTATGTTTGGCATTGAGCTCATAGTTAGTGGTGTTGTTGTACTGCAGTTTACTGAGGGGTGTTTCCATTATTCTGTCCCCTTCATGTATGCAAATATGGAGGGCAAAAAATTAGAAACACCTCTCAGTATAATATAGTCCAATACAAGACCTCTACAAACTACAACCTCAGTAATAAACATATAATTAATTTTACACATTCTCCACAGTGTCAACAAAAACTGAACATTATGAACTTTGTTAAAAGGTAAAATTTATGGCAGAGCTGTTGCACTGAACTGTATTAGACTGTACAGGTGGACCTGATAATGTGGCCACTGAGTGTATATTACTACACAGAGGTGATAAGGAATTGGCAGACTGGAATTTCTAATCTGCATTCACGGCTGAATGCAGACGTGCACATGAGGTCCATCCAGGTTACTTTATATTTCCAATGCTTTGTCTTCACTGTGCTCCCACAAAATGAGACTGCTATGACAGTTTAGCCTTAACAACCCTGTTCAGGCTCTATTTCGGGGTGTAATTAACATTCCCAGAGTAATATGGAGTTTAGCTATTCAAAATGAAAATCTTCAAGCAATTCTGATCTACTCTTTTCAATCTGGAATGGAGGCAAATTCAACAAATGCATTATTAGATAGCAATCCAAGGTTCAGAAATCTCTTTCATGTTCCCTTCGACCTTCCAGTCTATTAGGACTGAAACTAATAATGCACCTTAATCATTTAAAATACAAATATTATGATTTCATTATTAGACAACTGCAACAGTACAATTAATTAATAATAAGCAAACAAACAGAAAATTTACATGGGCTTAATAATGAACATACTAAGTCAAATGACTTAAATATATCTTTTTTTTTTCTCAGTATATTATGACCTAGCTTTGAAGTATTTTTAGGAAGAAAAAGGTTGGGATAATAGGGCACAAATCTATAATTTTTTTCCTCCACTACTACGAATTATTGTCATAAATTTTCCTGTGAGATGCAGCAGGTGAATTAGATGTCTATGATGAGAACTTGAGTGAAAGAGGGCTCTTTTTAGCCACATCCATGGAAGGTGTGCCTTTTTACTGACAATCACAGCATTACATCGCATTTTCCCCCCATGGGCTTGTCAGTGACTGGTGGCAAAATTACCAGCATTTCTGCTGCTTTAATTCACATGTCTCATGTCAGCTTTGTGCTTCTCAGTACAATTTTCACCGTTAACAGAATGAGAAAATGGAAGAGAGTGAAAATTGAACACAAGACTAAAATTAGTCCACCACATGTCAATCTTTACGGCCTAATATGACGAACAGGTCTGGGTGACAGTAAGGAGAAGTGAATGGAATAGGTCTAAATTGCATGGCAGCTCAGTCAGGGGCTTGATTATCAGTAACATCCCCTATTGTGCTGATGCTACAATTGAAGAGAGCAGGCTAAGATGTGCAGTATGGAGAAAATCAAGTATTTGGTCTGGGGAGACCATTAATAGTGTCACCGTTAAGACTTCACTTTCTCTTTACCATGCTTTGCTCATACACGCTGAGGTGCACAGAGGCTGCAATAGTTTATACTGAACATATTCTACAGAGGGCAAAATTTGTCAACTGTGGCTGACAAACCCATGGAGGGAAATGCAGTGTAACACAGCAACTGCAAGCAAAGCAAACAGTACAAAATGAAGGAATGAGCACAGCAATGATACACTCCGAGAGTAATTGTTTAAAAATCTAGCACATTTTAACCCGTTTGTGTGATCAATATGTTTGGTACTCTGAACCCCCAAGACCTCCTACCTCCAAGAGTCATTCCAGCTTCAAAACACTTCTTCAGCCGACACGAAGGGCAATTCTTCCTTCTTAGCTTATCAATAGTACAGTCATTTCTGCTTGCACACAGGTATTTCTGCTTGCCTAGACAGAGAAACCATATGTTAATCATCACTTTAATTAAATAATCTGATGATGGCAGAAATGTGTCACTACAAAAAACAAAAAAAAAAAAAAAACACACACAATGGATGTTCCCCTTCATTCAGAGCATTAAAGAGAGACATTTTATTAGAACTGAAATAAAATGAGCTACAGTAGCTCAAAAAGGGGCATCAGATGAGGCCCTTTAGGATTTACCTTCTGCAGCTCTCTTGAAGAAAACTTTACAGCTGCCACATGTGAGGGCACCATAGTGGCAGCCGGACGCCTCGTCTGCACAGATAAGACAAGTCCTCTGTGGTGGAAAGAAGAACTCCATGGGGAACATGTGATCTTTGCCACCATCAAACCTGGAGCCAAACATAGCAGAATATTTATGAGTTGTATGCACCTATAGAAATCACAAAACATTTTCCCCAAAGGTTAAAACCCCAGAATGAAACGCAAGTGTTTCATAGACTTTCCATTCTTTTATTTTATTTTATTTTATTTTATTTTATTTTTCTCAAATCCATAAACTCATGATTTTTCATTTATTTGTACTTTTATTTATTTGTACATTTATATTTAGAAATTAATGGGTTTTCTGTTTTTTCAGTCAGTGCTGTCTTATTGTTTTGTATGGATGTTGCCATGTTGCAAGGCCAATTTGGGACAAATAAAGCTGGACCTTGAACCTTGGATCAGTGGGGAAAGTTGGTCAGTGCCATCCTGACCCAGCACATACTTCACCACTGGTTTTCGTGATGTTACATTCAGAAACTACAGCCCATTTGTGTTTAGCCCTGCTGACTGCCATGCCACCTTGAGGCTTTCAGGTGGCCTGAAGAGGAAATCTTTTCTTTGCTGTCCCATAACCAAGCTTCACACCAAGTGCCATGCAAATCTGTCTAGTATTTTTTTAGCTATCCTGCTGATGGACAGATGGACAAAGCTGAGTTTCACTTCCTTTGTGGAGCTGATGAGGGCAATACAGTATCCAACAAAATAAAACACAAGGAAATAACACAAAGCCCAAAACACAACATAGTATGCTGGAAAGACATAACAGGCTAACCTAGCCTAGCCTGTGTGGGATCACTGACCACTGAACCTCAAAGAGGATGAGTACAAACTTGAACAACATGAGGACAAAAGGGCAGAGCAGCTCAAAGGGGTATGACCAGAACGGCTGAGTGTCCAACAGGTGCCAAGACAAAACACACAGACTGATCTGGGTCTAAATGACATTTTATAACATTCACCAGCACCTGCTCCAGACCATGATCAATTAAATCAATCCAGTTTACACAAGTCTAAAACAACTATGCCCACTATCGCTGATACCATGGCTCATACGCACACACGCACACACACACACACACACACACACACACACACAGGGTCATGCAAACAATACAACCATAGCAATATTAAACTGTGCCCCGCCTATACAGCCTCACAGTTTCTGGCTAAGATTTCTGAATGCTTTCCAGTTGGGGGGAAGCAAAGACTGTGCCGACTCAGGATAGTGTGGGAAAGATGTGAGTGCCAGCGGCAGATCCGAGGGGGGCGCGATGTGTGTCTAACCTCAGCCTTGAACACAGAGAGACTAGAAAAGGCACAGACATAACGATACCTCACTGATGCGAAACTTAAGATGTCAAAGTTCTTTGTAAGACAGACAAGGACAGAGCTTAATTGTAACACTTCCATCGTCTTTAATTTACTAATTTGGGTGAGGATGGAGGGTGTACAAAAGCGTAATTGCTGGGTATTACTAGGAAAATCAAACCAAGAAGCAAATTGAAATTGCAAAAACAAAATGACATTTAACCACACTTAACTTTTGCATCTAGTGCATGAGATCTACACTATAATATAAGAACATAAATTTCACAGTACTACTGACTAACAGTTGTCATTAAATTCACAACTCTAATAAGTGACAAAAACCAGAGTGGGACTTCCAAACTGGACTAAAGAGATCTGTGACAGACGTCCACTGTTAGAGGTGAGAGTGATCAGAGGTCGTGAGACCACATTGCTTATTTACAACAAGCCCAGCTGCACTGACTGATAATTATTGTGGTATTTAGGCTCTATTGGCCATGGTAAATTTGTAAAATATGTATGAATGACAAAAAATTATAAGGCACAGTTTTACAAAGTAGCATAGGTAACTGGTAATAATCCCCAGAATGATTAAATAAAAAGAAAGAAAAGAAACATTTGCACTTTTGAGGCATTAATGATTCAAGCACTCTATTCCATAAAGGACAGTGTCCATTATGTACAGTTTTTACAGTAAATATATTTTCTTTTTTAATTCATTCTCTCACAGTGCAGCATCTCTACCTGAATAGAAATGTGATTTTTTTGTTATAGCGGTCATAATGTGTGGTTAAAGGATTTTTGATGAGTTGGTTTAGGTTTTAGAGTGTGTACAGATTTAGGGGAAAATATTCTATAATTTTCCATAAAATCAAAGAATTCAAAAACAAAGGAGAACATGCAGAACATGCACACACATTTTCTGGAACCAGTATGAATAGAAATGTTTTCTTCCTGAACATTCATATGATTTTTTAACATCATATTTTTATATCTTAAGAAAAATAAATAATAATAAAAAAAAAACCCTTTGAGAAATTAGCAATACATTTTTTTTTTTTAGATATTCATATAACATTAAGTTCTCAATACCAAATATTTACCATTACACCATTTATACTGTCTGGATTAGTAGCCAACATTAAAGAAAGTGCATCATATGTGCTTCAATGTCCAATTTGAAATCATCTTGAAATCAGCAAGGCTTGCAAGTCAGCCTGGAACCAGTGTGTGCAACAGAGCGTGCTTCATACACAAGTATACAGTATTATATGAGCAAAGTAGTTTAACAGTTACTGTGACTTATGCATATATGCTATACATTTAAGGTGTTGGAACTATTTTACAAAACTGCTAAAAGGAAATTAGGTTATAATCAAAGATAAAGAAAGGAACTATATCAAATGCCAAATTTTTACTTTACTGTAAGCTAGAAACATACTTGTCCTGAGATGAAAAACATTTTATGCAGAGCAAAGTGTGTTGAGGGCCAGTTACAGTGCATTTATGCCAAATACATTATATTATTTTATTCAACACTTCCTCATGTTAAATCGGCAATTGCCAAAACTATTCACGCCACCCTGGTGCTGAAAAAGCTATCTCTCTCTCTTTCTCTCAAAACTCTCTCTCTTTCTCTCAGCACAAGGTAGGGGGGTGAGGTGTTGGTGTTGAACAATGAGATGGGGGGTGAGGGACGGAGGGAAATCTCATGTCACAAAATAAAAATGCAAACAAATACCTCCTATCATAAACACACACTTGACTAAAAATGCTAAAATACTAAAATACTAAAAATAATGCCCTATATATAGACTCTTACATCGCTGCAAAAAATGGAAATATACTGTTCTATTAACTAATAAAATAAAAACGACCATGTTTTGAGTTGGTTTAGTCTTAATCTTTGATTGACATGGGCTACATGGGCCCTGGGGCGGGCAGGCGGGTGGGGGGTGCATAGTTGTGGGCATAGATAGTGGGCATAGTTGTTTTAGACTTGTGTTTAAAACAACTATGCGGCCTTATAAAAGAGGTTATAAGAGAGGTTCCTACTCCAAAATGTTCCAACATAAACTAATGGTTTGTCGTTGTGTCTTTTGGGGGGTGGCACTGTGTCATCTCGCCTGGGACTGCAGCCTCCTCTGGTGCAGGAAAATAATATTGATACACTGGAACAAATCCTGTGCACACATCCACACAGATGCACATATGCATCCACAGACACAATGTTTCAGCATTGATTTAACCAGCCGGCACCAGTCAATCCATCCTTTACCCACTGTTTATCCAGGACTGGATCACAAAGAGCAATAGGACATCTTTTTTCCCCGGCATCATCTCCCAGCTCCTCCAGGGGATCCTGAGATGTTCCCAGCCCAGCTGGGATATGTAGCCCCCCCACACATATTCATGGTCTGCCCCAGGGTCTCCTCCCAGTTAGAAGAGCCTGGAATATCTCCAAAAGGAGACACCTAAGATGCAGTCTACGTAGATGCCCAAACCAAATCAAGTGGGGTTTTTTTTTTCGACATTAAGGAGCAGTGGCTCTACCCTGAGCTCCTCCTGGACATACATCCTGTCCCAAAGGGTGATCCCTGGCACCCCACGAAGGCAGATTTGGAACGTAGCTCAACCACCAAGTTGAGAGCTTTGCCTTCAGGCTCAGCTCCTGCTTCACCAAGACAGTCTGGTACAGCGACTGCATACAGCTGTTGCAGGTGCTGCCCTGATACATCTGCTGATCTTCCACGACATTTTACACTAACTGGTGAAAAAGACTCTAAGACACTTGAATTCCCCCACTTGAGGCAGTAACTCACTCACAACTTGAAGGGGGCAAACCAGCATTTTCAAACAGAGACCCATGGCCTCAGCCTTGGAGGCGCTAACCCTCATCTCACCTGCTTCCCACTCAGCTTCCAAAAAAAATCCCAATGCTGGAGGTGACAGCTCGATGAAGCCAACAGGAGCACATCATCCACAAAAAGCAGAGATGAAACCTTGATGCCACGGCCTTGTGTGTGCTAAGCCCCGCCCCTTTATGGGCGGAGAGTGGGCCACTGCTACCTTGACCCGTGACCAACCTCTCCACCAGAATGTTACATGGATGAGTAAAGATAATGAATTGTTTTTAAAACAAGACCGTGGTAGTTTTATACCAGTAGCTGTTGCATTACGCCCAGCTAATGGGGATTCTAATAAACAAATAAAAAATGGCCCAAATATCAACAGAAAAATGATATTGGATCAATACTGTTATCGTTTTTCTGAGTTGCTCCCAGGAAGCCGTTGAAAAAAAATCTGAACAAACCACCTGAAAGATTCTTCAAATTGTAGAGCAACACAAAACATAATTAGGAGAAGACCAAGGGTCCACAACTGAAAAAAATAAGCTCCTGCCCACTGTCCACTTGATTTGCCATTAAGTCAGTGTTGTTAAGTCAGTGCTTTGGTACAAAGACCCTCATCAGGTGAGTATGTTGTTGTGTTCACCCACTGTAAAAAAAAAAAAAATGACCTGTATATTTACGGGCAAAGTAAAAAGCCAAACTAAATGCAGAATATCAGGTTCATGCTTGAGTAATCCAGAAAAATTTTGCCATGTAAATTTGCACTCTCCCTATCCAAATAAATAAATAAATACATACGTAAATAAAGTCATATATCAGAATAAAAGGAACACATTCCATTCATATTTTTTTTCATTCGGCACATTTACAAGTAGGCAAATGAGCTTCATGAATGTGGAGGCAATCACGCTTGTCCCAAACAGTGCAGAATTAAGTGTGGTTGTCCTCTGCTTCTGTATCATTAGATGGCAAGTTGAAATGATTAGTAAAAACTGTCAAGTGACAAACCACTGAAAATAATATTTATTTGCAGCAGGACTGCAAAAACAACAACAACAACAACTACTACTACTACAACAAAACTGTGTAGATAATACTGTGGAAAGCAACAAAAACCCAAAATGAAGCGTCTTTTTTTTTTTCTTTTGCTCTCCCTCTCACCTTTCCTCTCTGCCTCACATGAGAAACATGTACACTAAAAGGTGCATCTTGACAAAACATGTTGTATTTTTGTTGCTAATGAAAACATTAAAATTATGGCACTTATGGATTTTTTTTTTTTATCTTAACACAGATATTATCATTTAAATTTGTTTAAAGCATAGCCATTTATAAAACAATATTGTAAAGGAAACTGCTCAGATATTTATAACATGTGTAGGTGAAGAGTTAAACTCAAGCTTGTGCTTTTTTATTGTAGACTTTTCACCTCTCACCTTTTTTTCAACTGATCATCATCAAAAACTGACACTTTCAAGACATTTTCAATCGTAAGCATGCAAAAGTTTCCATCCAAGTATATTCCCGAGAAGCCTGTTTAAAAATTACACTACAATCTCAATTTGTAAAGTCTGTTTGAAAATGAACTTCTTTTCCAGTAGTTTGCAGAGCTAGAACATTCATACTAACTTATATATTTCTTATAAACTCTGCAAACATTGTTCCATCAGTGCAGAGAAAAAATATCCTTTTTCTGCAGCTCTGTGAATGTCAGAGCTCTCCTCTGTCATTTACTGCAGGTAAATCCCTTTGTGGTATTTGGTTTCCTACAGTAACTGGATGGATTTTTATCTGTTCCAGCATAAAACTAAATGACTTTATTGTCTTGAGTCACATCAAAACCTGAAACACAGCTTACCTTAAGAAACAAAAGCTATGGCTGCTAAGAAATTATACATTAACCATTATGCAGATATGTTTTTGTGATGACGAATAAGTCTTTTGGTATATTCTAGCATTACAGCAAAGTCTGATGTAAACTATAAAGATCTAAGTTATGGAGAGAAACACTTGCATCAATGACATGATGGTCTCTTGTGGATGGATATAAGCAATCTGAGTCATTTGTCACAATACACTGTGCTCAAAAATGTCCAAGTTTAATTAGAAGACATACTCAGCACTTCAGAAAAGTACACTGTGCATGATTTATTCCCAAACAAGTCTTTCAGCTTTTTCCATCCAATGACATCTGTTGTTATGTTAGTTATATAATGTTTAGATTTTTACTTTAAGCATACCTTAGTTTGTATTCATCAAGTCTATCCTGTCTGACCATTAAAAACACAATGCACTGTATCAGCCTATAGAGTAAGAATGAGAATGACCTGGAGAAGGAAATGATTTGTGATATCTTAAGTTACATAATGCGTAAAAAAAAAAAAAAAAAAACTATTTCTACGTAATTTCTACATTTACTTTCCAAAAGAAGCTCACCTGGCCTCGCTGTAGGAGACATCCATCCAGTCGCCGGCTTCATTTTTCACGTAGCTGGAGTTGGGATAGGGCGGCCTGCCCACCATCCCCGCAGGGTGCCACTGCTCGGCGCTCGGCAGCTCAGGGCGCATGGCGCTCCTCTCATATGGATTACATATGAACGTGGTGTTTGCTCCTGCACTGAGCGCATTTGCGCTGTGCCTTGAGCCTCCAAAATGAGAGCTGCGGTTGTCACTGTAAGTGTAGTTGGTGCCCCATACTGTCCCAAAAGGTGAACTGTTGATGGCCTCGGATTTTATTTTGAAGCTGCACTGTTCTTGCAGGTACTCAACATACTTGACCTCCATGGCTTCAGCGACGTCTCTCGCATGTCCCGGGTGTTTGTAAGCATGGGACGCTTTCTCCGTGACAGTGTGGCCGAAGTGTGGCATGCTGTCTGCAACTAATGGGCCATAAGGGCAAGAGTCAAGGCGCGCTGAGTCCAGATAATCTATCTCCTTTGAAGTTATGCCATCAGCCTGACTGAGTCTTAAGTCTTGCTCATCCGCAGGCGCACGAATGGAGGCGAGTTGTTGCAGATCCGCATCCTCTGAACTTTCAAACATTTCCACCAGTTGCTTTCCGCTGTGCAGAGGCCGGTCGTTTGGGTCGGGGCACTTGTACTCACAAAGAGCCGCCTGGGCTTCGGGACAATTCAGAGGGGCGGCTCCTGCTCCAAAGAAATTGTCTCCTGGCATCTGGTCATTTGTCACACTCGGGGAGAGGGGGAGAGAGGGATCCAGGTCGCTCATTTCATTGGGCTCCATGGCCAGTCCCAGCGACACAGACACAGCTTTACGAACCTCTCTGGCTGTTTCTGAGATCGTGGCGCAGGCAGAATTTGAGCGGCTGTTGCCCACACGGTCGTCAGCGTTTGACTCCCCTCCTTGATGAAGCGCAGCTGGATGACTGCAACGTTTTTCCGTGTTACAGACTTGCGGGTTCGTGTGTCCAGATCCGTAAATGTTTGCGCCTGCATTGTCAGAATGGCTCACCCCGCCGGCTCTGTTCCCCGCTGAGTTTTTAGTAAAACGGACACGACTTTCCTCAGTTTGTGGCGCCCTGGATACGCTCACTTGTACCATGTCGCCTTCCCTCATGTTTTCACCTCCTGGACATATTTTGATAAAATTAGATAACTGTCGGTTAATTTGGCTCATTTCCCAGGGATTGTTTATTCGTCAGGATCCGGACTTTGAACGAGTAAAGTCTGATCAGCTTCCAAAAAATTGTCGCTGTTACTCCTCTGTCCAACTCTCACGTTGTGAAAAACGTTTTGGTAAAGGTCCTCGAAAACTGTACAGTAGTCACAAACTCCTCCTAATCCATCTGGGATCTCCATAGACGCTCAAGTTAGAGAGATTTGGGGAAAACTGAATTAATTGAAGTTCAGATGGTCTATGTAAATAAGTAATGAAAAATTTCACTTTTCACCCCTTTCCAAGATAAATCATCACCATCACATGGAAAAATACGAAGGTTGAGGAGAAATAAACACAAATCCCCTCAGCATAGCTATCCATGTCATAAAAGATTAAACTGAAATTTGTGCTGCATCGTTAATTTAGTAACCCAAACGCCGACTCTGTCAACTATTAGCCTATGTTTTGTTTTCTGTCGCGTCTTCAGTTTAAAATTATTGTGTGTGTGATCATTACACAAATCAAAGTCTAACATATCGCCTGTGTCCAAAGGTAGGGTGTCTGATTTGGTTGCGTTACCAGAAATCATTTGTGCCAACTTGTGGTGTAGCCTAATAACCCTAAACCCAGCCACCTCTCCACCATGGTCAGGCACTGTCTTCTTTCATTGTTCTTCTATTACAGTATGAACTAAAAAAGCTGAACGTTTAATGTTTCCCACGTCCTCCAGTTTGTATACATGCAGAGTTAATAGCCTACCTTATTATTTGGAGTAAATCCAGTTATAACGGCATACAAATTAGGTATGGACCTAATGGGTGCCAAAGCAATAGAGTGGGCATTTAAGACTATGATGGGCAATCACACAGTTTTAGTCCTTTGTCATGAGCACTTCGCGTAATTGCAGTGACAGTATGAATGAAGGCGCGCTGTCTTTAACACCATTTATACCTTAGACTGCCCGCAGAGGTTGACTGGAGGAGACAACCCTCTACATTTGCCACACAGCTTCCAAACGTAACAATTATTGGGTCAAAGGGAATGCAAGCTGTTTTTATTTATTTGCTTACATGCTTAGTTTTTGATGCCATTGGATTTTGGGTTGCTATTTGTTTGTTTGTTTGTTGTTTTTTTTAGAAATAAGGGGAATTGCAGTAATGATAACAGTCTGCAGCAAATTTCCAAACAGTTATCAGTGGTTCAAAAATTATATTATTTAAAAAGTAGGTTACAGATTCTACCAGTTTCATGCATTTGAATTAGTTGTGACTTCCAGAAAGTATTAAAGATGGCTTCATTTATGTTGTAGTCTAATAATAGCAAAACAACAAATGCAGTAACGAGCAAAGATGCTGCGCCATCACAAACTTGCGCACTTAAGGCACTTTATTTGGTCCAGATGTGGGTGTTTAAACTTGATATTTAGTTAAATGTTAGAAGACTTTTCACTGCTCAAGAACTAAGGGGTGGTAAAGGGATGAAATACGTGTCTAGTGAGCAGCTCACTTTGCACAGAAAAAAGTTTGGATAATGTAAGAATTATTATTCAATTATCATCAGATCCTACAGGGATTACACCTCTCACAGAGAAGCCAACAAGAAATATTTAAGCACTATCATACTGTTGTTCAGTGAGTAGAGTGCAGAATCAGCACAGCCGGGGAAATATTTTTGATTATCAGGGTTTCATGTAGACTGAAAAAAATGTAGTGCTGAAAAGTGTTTTAGTTTAAAATGTTTAATAAATTATATATGCTTTGATGTTGACCAGGTTGAGGTAAAGTGCAATAAGCACTGTATAGTACAATAGGCATATAAGTACTGTGGTTAAGTATAGCTGCTTCTGAATGTTCACGTATTTGTCTGTGTCTCTGAAATGTAAAAAAAAAAAAAAAAAAAAGTGGTTAACAGGCAGCTAATCAACAAAGGGTACATTAGGCTTGGTTGGAAAGTTGGTTGTATTTATTTATTTTTAAAACAAGCAGTATCTCATTTTTCTATCTATACACACAAATTTATTTGTACAGAGCATTGGTACTAGTATCACCACCACCACTACTACCACTACTAGTAGTACTATTTTGGGTGCTAGGACCAATAAAACTCTTACTGTTGTGAGTATGACTACATTTAAGTACTTCACAGAATACACATCACTCTTTGTGGTACTGTACTTGTAATGGTTATGCAGAGAGGTGGACCCAAGTGCAAAATCAGCAGGCAGCAGACAAATGTTAAGCACAAAGCAGTGACTGACTCAGGAAAGACTTTTACTGGGCAAAATATTAAATTACATTATAGTTGCAGTAGGTGTGGTAAATAGGAGGTTAGGCGGTTGAACAGGCAAAGTCCAAAAGGAGAAGACAAGGGCAGGGTCCAGGTAATAAACAAAAGATCATGAACCACAAGGAAGACTAAATGCTAGGAAATAAACCGCTAGAAAGAATAATCACTAGGGGATAAACCACTGGGAAGATTTAACACATGGAGTAGAGTTGGTATGTATGACACTGGAACAAATATACACTGACTAAGAGACTAAATACATTAACTTATCACAGGCGAAACAAATCAGGGCATGGCAGCATAATCACAGTGAAGGCAAAACGCAATTAAGTTCTCCTGAAAGAGGAGAAATATCACAAAATAAAACAATGACTGAAGAAATCAATGGATGAAACAGGAAAGACATCACCAAGGGCAAGGCAGGATGGGAAATGATGTCCCCAAAGACCCCCAGGCTGGACACAAGATGGAGGGCCGTCAGGGGAGGAGGAGTCTCAGAAACATGAGGGAAGGACAGATAGGTGAGGATCTAGTAGGCGGGTGTTGTAGCTTCTCAATTTTATATGCCAAGGCCTTCTCAGTAAGGGTGACCGTTTTTGTGACATTCCAAGTATCAACTCCATTTACAACTGAACCAGCCTTTGATCTGCTCATACTGACAATAAGAAGCAGTATGCATGTAATAAAACATCAAAGAGCATCCACCACAATCCACCTTGCATCAATCTTCTGCATCCAACTTTGGCATTTTACATTCACAACAAGCGATCCACTACTCTACACGTGACTCAAAACGTGAACAACAGCAATAAACACGCGCATGCAACAATCAGCAACCACAGAATCCACAATATACGGAAGCAACCATATTCAAACTGTGTCCAAGCAGTAAACTCACGGTATGAACAAACTGAGTTACATATACCCTTGGTTGCTAGTATGCTGTTGTCCATCCATTCATCAGTCAAGTGGTCCATTGTTTGACACGCTGTGTCCAATTAATTGCACAAATCCTGCATTATGGCTGTTTATTATAAACATACACATAAACACTCTTGCATTTCATGATGCTCTTATAGGTATTGTGATTGAACTGGACAAAAATGATTGTGGTCACCAGAAAATAACAGCACCCTACTCACCCCCTCTCTGTTGCAAATAAGACTGACAATGAGCAGGTGCAGATGATAATTAATTGCTACTGTTATGCCCCAGTGATGCATATACACATCACCACCTAGACACACACAACCCTACAACTACTATTAATGACTGAGTGACAGGTGTGAAACCCAAATACATCACTTACTCCTACAACAGAGAGAGTCTCGTGGATGACCACAGAGCAGGACAGCCAGGCAGGTGAGGTCTGGGGCACGGCTGGAACACAGGGCAGAGGGGAAGGAGAAATTTGTTGGTTGGTCACAGCACTGAATACCAGAATGGAGGCGCTTAGGTGGGCATGGATGACCAGCATGCTGGGCTGACGGGCAGAGTAGGTCTGGAGGATGACCCAGAAACTGACCCTTCTGGAGTCCAGTGGTCTAGGTGGGACTGCTCTGGCCGTGAAGGCAGAACAACTCTGGCGGCCAGTGGCGCAAGTGGGACCACTCTAGAGGCCAGTGGCAAAGACCAGTGGCCTTTGCCACAGGACCAGCAACGGGACAGCTCTGGAGGTTGACCAGAGGGCAGGAAACCAGGAAGACTGCACCTAGCTAGTCTCTGGAAGTGGGGCTTCTGGAGTCACAGGAAGCAGGGAACTGAAGCTGACCTTCCTCGGAGGACTGGAGCACAACCACTGATGGGGCTCACAGAGTGAGACCTCAGGAGACCCTGGCTCAATGGCTGCAGAGGGTCAGGACCCAGGGACAGAAAGACAGGGACCTGGACCACCCAGACAGGGAGGACCCCTGAACCACAGGCTGTCATGGAAGGAATCCCACAGAGAGGCAGGACCCAGACACCTCTGTCAGACAGGAACAGGCAGATGGGGAGAGACCAACTCAGGAGGACAGGAGTCAGACAGTGGTGACAACTGGATGCTGGGCAGCACGGACACCTGAGAGTGAGACTCCACCCTCAGGGTATGGTCCCCAGAGGACAGTCACAGTCACTGTCCTGGCAATAAGTTTGTGCCAGGACACAGTGGCCATCAGCATGTTGCTTGACTTGACTCTGACTGACAATCACAGGAGAGCCAAGTAAGTGAGTCTCCACGTCCAGTGACACTAACGGACAAAATTCGGGGCTGATGGCACACTGACTTTCTCCTAGGAAGGGAACAGGGCAGCTCGTAACCCAGAGACTATGACAGTGATAACCCTGTGGAGGAGACTAGCAGGCAGGGACTGGGACATATAAATGATTTGGGGACATTATTCTAGGTCCAGATGGTGCTGCTGGGCAGACAAGACTGCAGTCTCAATATCAAGACAGCTGCAGCAACAATGCACTGATCTGGCAAGATAGTATTGGGCTCAGAAGGACAGTCAGGGGAGGCCAATCAATTAAAGAGTGTCAGGCTTGATGTTCTTGGATTGTGGACCGGGTGAAGGAGAATGAAGGGGAAAAAACAGAGCCTAGCAACCTTATCAGAAGTTTAACAATGCAGATGAATTACTTCTTGTGGTCAGTCCAGCCCAGTCTAACAAGTGCCTTCACTCCTCTTGTGCCATCGTTACTGCTAGCAGTTCCCAATTACCTTAACCATTAAGAAGGCAGAAGGGTAGAGTTTATTATCTACAGGAGAGCACATGGAAAGGACAGCTCCCACACCTTCCTCAGATGCATCAACCACAACGATGCACTGAGGAACTGGTTCAGGCAGGACCAGGATCACAGGCGAGGTAAACCATTGCTTTAGCACCTGAGGTGCCACAGGTGACCAGATGTACAGGACTGCCATAGAAGTAAGGGTCATTGGGTGCTGCGAGGGCACTGTAGTTCTGGACTTTGGGCCAATCCATATATGATTTGTGCATAGATTTACCCTGTCCAAAGCCCCTGTAGTTCTACAAGGTCTCACCGCTGGATGATGCCAATAACAACATCTGGCAATGAAAGAATTCCTGTTTTTCACAGCAGCTGGAGCAGATTCTTGACACACAGTAGATACTTATAAATTTTAGGTACAGTATGTTTTACACAAATTTGCCTTCACAATAGACTGACAGTTTGGGTTGAAAATTGGCAAAATGTTCCTTGAATGACTTTCTTACAATGCCTGCCAACATCATTACAGATTTACCACCATATGTAGGCATCTGGTATCTGTTCAATGACACTGACGGACATAAGGCATTGGAAGGCATCTGTTGGCTTTTTCCAAACACAAACATATTTGGATATAGGAAAAAGCTGAAAGACAACTCATCACACCATGTTTTTTTTGCCACTGTTTAGAGGTCCGGGTTTTCTGCTTGTTAAAAAAGTTTGTGTCTTTATATGCTGGACACAAATGGTTTCTAAATTGTAGCTGTACCCTACATGCTAGCTTTGTGTAGCTCACAAGAGAGTATCGCAGGTTTTGATTCAATGGTGTGGTAATATCTGAGACTGTACTGTTGTAATGTTTACTAATGCTTATGCTGTGTGTCCATCAATTCTTGTCATTAAGCTTCTACCCGTGATGCTTTTCTCTTTACCACAGTGAGTCTGCCTGGCATATGCTGTCACGAGACTGTCCCTGTGTCTCCCAAATGATTAACAGTAAATGTTTAAGTATAGTTTCTGTTAATTTTTCCACTCGGTGTATTTAAACATCATCATGGCATTTATGTAAGACTGACTTCATTGAAGTTTATTCACCATCTTTGGCATTATGTTTGATAGTAACTATACAGACTCTCCCATTTTATTTATTCTGGTTAGCATTCTGTGTTCGCCATCTGTTTCCAGCTTTAAAGAAGAATAAATTAAAGTAGATATGCCAACATTTAAAAGGGCTGAAAATTTCCAGGAATCCTTTGAAATAATTAAAAATACATATAAGTTGCTCTGGACATGTACTTATCAAATTTAACCAAAACCTGAATGACGGCAAGCCATTATCAGACAAAAATATATGAATTAAGCAAGCCATTAACAATCCTTCCATGCAGCAAAGCAGGAAGCCACAGCAGGCCACCTTAACACCATAACACCATTTTCTACCATGTGCCAATTAAGCCCCTGACTTTGCACTTGTGCTATTGGCACATAACTCATTTAACACAAACCTTTCATCATACAAACATGTCATTACCACACATTTTAATTCCTTGAAAGTTTTAGTCTTATCAGTTTTTAGTTAATTTGAAAAACTGAACTGACAATTCAGTATATTTTAAGGAAGCTAAAAAGAAAAAAAGTGTATTAATCTACCAGTCTCAAAGGAACAATTACCAGAGAGGACCAGGACTTCTGTATAAATCAGAGTTGCACACGATGGTTGCAAAGCAACACAAAGAAGTCCATCTGTGTCTGTGGAAAGGATCCACACATTTGGAATAGTGCAAAATGTGTTGTTAGAGAATGGTTAAACAGAATAATGGCATATTCATAGGTTATCCCTTGAAATAATAATCATAACAACATAAAAACTGCAATGACAATAATACAAATTATTTCACACCAATCTTCTAAAAAGATACAAAAGTGTATGACATCTTAGTATTATTATTGTTTTTTGCCAGGTTATGTCATAATAACCAAATAATAATATTGTCTTGTTATTTTTAAACAATTTTTCATTTTTGCAAGATCATTTTTATGAGAAAAGGTTTGGGAGCCTGACATTGGTTTCCAGACAAATTTGGTAACGTCGTTGGTGTTAAGCCTGTATTGTTGCTGTGCTACAATTCTCTGCTTGATTGCAACTCACTTGGCAATGGAACAGTGTCACCAGCCCTGTGACATCTTTTCCCTCTGATTTTCTGATGATGAAGGTAAAGCTTCTGTATATGGTTCTTTTTTTTGCTGTTCAGCATGGCTCCTACTGCTGCTCACCTTATCTACCCAGCTGTCCTGCTATTTATCAGGTGCTCCAGAGCAACTCAGGATGAGCTGATGAAGCTTTATTGCCAGTTCACAGGGGTACTTGCGCTGCATTGTTCACTAGTTCATTTGAATTTATTCTGGTCCAATCATGATGCTACTGGAAAAATAGTATTTCCAATCATATGCCCATGTGTGTACATGAGGAGACCTTCTCCTGGCCTATTCAGAGTATCCCAGTTAGGACCGGAGCACCTCCTCCATTTGCTGTGCTTGTGTATTGGCAACCACTCTAGGAAACCTCTTTTCAAGTTGTCTCCAACAGGGAAAAAGGTCCAGGCACGACAGGGTTCCTTGTATACTGCCTCATAAGCAGTGCCAGTGGCTGCGTCTGAATTCAGGGGCTGCAGCCTTCGAAGGGCCCAGCCTTCACAGTCCAGAAAGGCTGTGTCCTCTGTGGGCTATGAAGGCCAAACAGGGCACTCTCTGACATGGGACAGTCTGGTCAACAGAGCGCCTGGTTGTGTCTCCAGCTGTTCCTGCCCAGCCCTGGGCCTATACTGTATCTGTGTAATTGTTATATGCAGCATTTTTTAACATGTTGTCATTAATTAGTTAATCATAATTTGTCATTCAGTCAGTTTCTGGGTTAAAAAAATCCTTCATTCCTTCATTCAATTTTCTAAATTAAATAATTTTTAAGTGTCTTTTGTCGTCATTAATCAGGTTGTCATGTTATGAATTAAACAGTTTCTAAGTTAATTTTTATCCATTCATTCATAGTTATTATTATTATTATTATTATTATTATTATTATTATTATTATTTTATCAAATACTGATTTCCTAAGGCCTAATATTTATAAAATTGAATTCAAGACTT
This sequence comes from Myripristis murdjan, assembly GCF_902150065.1. NCBI lineage: Eukaryota > Metazoa > Chordata > Actinopteri > Holocentriformes > Holocentridae > Myripristis > Myripristis murdjan. Next base: position 23,147,667 of record NC_043993.1, read on the forward strand.
TTACATTACACACACTTCTTTTATTGAGGCTAACACAAACAGAACTATAAATTTTGCAACAGACCTAATGCATATATACATACATACATGCACATACATGCAATGTACTATATGTAATACAAAAACTAATCAGTTCAGCAGCTGTTAAAATTAAACACTTCACCTAGAAAATAAAGTTGAAGGCCCAGTAATATTAAGTTATGATATCATACAGTAATCATAACTTCGTATGCCATGTTTTTGAAATTGTCAGATCTCCCATGTATTTATACCAGATGAAGAAATACGTTTGTCTAGTATAAAAGTAGAGGCCAGAATAAAGGTTTATCATCTATACAAATATTCTCCTTTAGCCACAGCAACTGTTCTGGCCTCTATTGAATTTTTTTTTGATGGAGGAGACTATAATTGACACCATAAATATTGAGTTTATTGCAAAAATGGTGAGACATTAGAAATTCATGAATTTAGGAAATTTTGCATTGACATCCAGTTATCCCTCCTCTTTATTTACGTTGGAAATGCTTGTAAACATCGCTGTAAATAATAAAAAACAATGAATACAGACACTTTCAGTCAGATGATGGTGAATCATTTGAATAAACGAATTTCTGCTGGAACTATTTGCACCTTTCTTATCATCTGCTAGTTCATGTAGTCACTCAGCAAAGTTAACACATAAAATAAGCCTAAAAAAAGCATTATGCTTTGAATAATAGCAATAATACATAAACATTTAAAATAAGTACAATATTAATACCAATGCACAAATGAAACAGCATGTGCCTCTCTTCATGCTGCTTGTCCAAGGCTGAACTGAAAGCAGCTTCAGGCTTTGCAGAGGAGGCATGAATATCCATGTTGCTCTGAGAGAAACCATTCGGATGCTCCCATGAAGTCCAGCTGCTGGTCTGCCTGCTCGCTCCACATGGAGGCTGCAGCCATTTCCTCTGTTCCTGCTTCACTCTGGACCACCAAGCTGGGCAGACAAGACAATGACATACAGACCTGGCAGATTTAAGACTGCAGAGCAAGTTTTTTAATATTTGGAATAAAAACACAAATCTCTCCCTCTCCCTCTCTGTCTCTTTGTTTCTCTGACTGTACTGACAAACATGTCAAACTAAATCTGACTCAGAGGCAGCACTGATCTCCACCTGATATAAATCCTAAACATAACCCTCACCTTTCAAACCACTTCAGGCTACGCAGATGAGCTGCCGGGGAAATAAAAGCCTCTCGTCTTCGGTCAGAGCTCCAGCCAGCTCACAGCAGATCTGTGAGCAACTAGCAGGGCTGGCTAACTAGTTAACCCCACAGGCTGTAGCATGTTGTTGCTGCTGAGAACCACTCCTCCTAAACTCTGAAAACCTTGGATCAAATTTTTGATTCACTTCCAACAGTGTAAAACTAGAAAAAAAGCTTTATTGTCATTATACATTGAATATAATCTATAATATAAATACAACAGGTGCCAATCCATTAGTGCTTAAAAACAGATAAAACATGACAAGATATAATAGCTATAATAGCAAGTGATAAAATAAATAAAAACAAATAAACAATATTGCACAGTGAAGATATTGCACTGGATTATTGTTTGTTAAGTGTTCTTACATCCCAGGGAAAAAAAGTTAGTCTGGAGGTGTGGGCTTGAGGTCAAACAAATGATGGAGGAGTCTTTGAAGATCGATCTGGAGGCAGCAGGAGCAGGAGATCTCTTCCAAGGAGGGCAGAGGGCAGCCAGTATTTGAAATCTACACAGCTGATTTCCTGCCTCAAAAATGATTAGATGTAAATACAATGATGAAATTGTCAAAAAAAATTACTGCAGTTGTCCTGTTGCTGCTCTCCGCTACTCCCATCAGTGGCGAAATGAATTCTGGGATGTGTTGGGCCACGAAGGATACACCAGTTGTGTCCTCCAAATTCAGCCAAAAGAAGGCCGCATGTCTTGGCTGTGTTTGAAGGAGCCTTTCATCATCTTTTCAAACGGGACAGCCTGGTCGAGCTGCCGTGACGTAATCTGTCTTCAAGTGCAGTTTTGGAAGGCTGAGGCCCCTGAATTGAGACCCAGCTGATGTTACACACACTAGGCCTGTGGTGTGTACCATGTACCACCCCCTCTATGTTCATTTCTTTGGTATATAGGCCTTTATTTGCTTTTTTGTTTTATTAGCAACATGCTTACAAGTTAGTTTGGGGTTTTGCAACGATTAAAAAGTCTAGATTTTTATTACAATTTGTTTTAATTCTGTCTCTGTCTGACCTAGTCTCTTAAACATATCATATCATATCAAATCTTTTGCTTCTAATTATACCATCAGATGAAATGTGGACTTTGTTCTCACCTAAAACACAAACAATACTTTGTGTCCACATAGGATTTGTTTTTAATTACATTTTATTGTTTTATGTGCTCTTTGTCTCTCACTGTTATGTAAGAATTTATTGCCCCACAAATTTGTTTTGGTATTGTATGCCAAAAAAGTTTTCCAGATGCTAACACAACCTTGAAACAGAGCGTTGTAAGTGGTGTTACTCAAGGGTGTCTGCAGACAGCAAGGCCATCTGTCTCATGTTGATGTTGTTTATCTTTTGCTGCCTTTCTTGTTAGTGCTAATTCCATTTTAATATGATAAGAAATTATGACACTAAAACTAATATTTGAAAGACAATGTTACCACCATACACTGTTTGAAAATGTAAACTTCATCATAGCATCAGCAATCAGCTGCTGATGCAATGACTAAAACATTTAGGAAGGGAACAATAACGACAGAGGCCACTTGTGTCATTAAGAGGCTCATGGCAGGTATCTATTATAAAATATTAATGCAAATAGTAACATTTTCTTGCTGTTGATTACATCTGTACAGTTACTAATAACATAAAAAGCACAAGGGTCCCCAGTTTGTATTTATTAAATGATACACTGGATCTTCAGCCAGACCGGAAAAAATGCAGGATATTAATTATGATCACATACTTCGCTAAGAAATGTATACTTTTACTTTGGAATGATGATTCCCATCTGACTTTCAAGTTCTTTTTGGATCAAATGTCAGTGTTTTTACCACTGGAAAAATTAACCTTGAAAAAATACAACTGTGGTCATATTTTTCAAGAATTTTGGTCTCCATTATTTTCAAAATTGGAGAACTTTTCCAAGGGGGACCAATGATTATCTCTACTGTAGAACTTGTACCTTATCCAGATGAATTGACCTTAACATAAAATATACACTATGTGTATGTACTGTATGAGGAAAAAAAAAATAAGCATGTGCTGTGCTGTATGTATGTATATATGTGTGTATATATACATATATATATATATATATATATATATATATATATATATATATATATATATATATGTATACGTGTGTGTGTGTGTGTGTGTGCGTGTGTGTGTGTGTGTGTGTGTGTGTGTATATATATTTGGAGAGAGTTTATTGATATCAATGTTGCTGCCATTTTTTATTTATTTATGCATGTATTTATTTATTTCTTTTTGTTTTTTTTTTGTTCTCCCTCAATGTATTTGTCTGATTTTGCACCTTTTATTTATTTATTTATTTTTCTTTCTTTCTGTTTTGTTTCCCTAGGGAATAATGGGGAGGGTAGGAAATAATGTGGGGAAAAAAAAGAAATTGTACAAATTACTGTTACTGATGTCGTATCAGAGCGGACATTTTTTTTTTTTTTTTTGTTGCTGAATCACTGTGAAATAAAATGACGAAGAAAAAAAAACCACAAGGGTCTCAATTTTTTAACTCTTTCATTAGGTGTTTAAAGCATCTCTCAGCTAAACAAGTAATAATGGACCTGGAAATGCCTCATGGGGTTGCAGGACAAGACTGCATGAGGGTGATAATCTCTGTAACCCATACCAGCAGAGCTGTTTGAGAACTTAATGTTTTAAAGTAGAACATCTGTTTCTTTGGTCACCGATTTAGCTGGGACAGCAGAGTGCTTCTTGGCTCGGACTGGTATGGCCATCCATGAGTGGAATCACTGTTGGTCATTAATACATCCCTGCCCAAAAAGGCCTTGGGGGCTTTTTGCTATTATGGGCCCCAACCAAAACTCTCACTTCGCAGCAATTTTAGTATATTACAAAAAAGATTAGAAAATAATAAAATGACAAAATAATAAAAACTAACTGGTTTCTGAATGTATTTTGTGAATCATTATAAATGACTTAATGATTAATTTAGTTTCTTTTACTTTTTTTGTTTTTTATTGCTTTAAAAGGGCATAATAAGAACTTAGTTGTACATTTTCAGTAAGAAGTAATGGGTCGGGAGAAGTGATAGGTCTGGAGATCTCTGAGAATGAAAAAAAAAAATACTAAAAGACTAGCAATAACTGTTCATGGCTTCTCTCCTCTACAACATGTGAAATCTCAGATATTGTTGATTGTATTTTAAACGTAAACTAATCATAGGCTAAACTTGAGCAAATAACAAGTCATCACTATGCTGCAGCATTTTTTTAGAATTATGCTGAGAGCCCAACAATCATTTGTTTTCTCATCTGTGAGTCATGTTGCAAAATCCGCTTTAACTGGATTTTCATTAATAATGGGTTCATGGTGCAACTAACCATAGTTATGTGGCATTTCCAAAAGTACAGCCATGTTCAGCAGTGCCTGATGAAGAAGTTTGAGAATCAGGATCATTGTAAGGATGGCTATGTGTGTCCATTTATATGTCCATCCAGCACTTTTCAAATCTATTGTGTGGATTGCCATGAAATTCAGTGAGCACATTCACGCTCCCCAGAGAATGAACCCTGTCAGCTTTAGTGACCTCACTACCTTTCCCCAAGCACCGCCCACAAGACAAACCTTTGACTTATACGTAACATACTTTTATTGTAACAGGCAAATTGCAGAGTAATTTGCAAAGTTTGTGAAATGCTGATGCTCATGCCAAATGTGCTGACTCAGAATCTATTGTGCAGATTGTCTCACCAAAGGGTGAACATCTAAATTTAGGTCACTCATGACACAAGATATCACTAAATATAATGAGTTGACTGCCATAATATTTGGTAAGTGTATTTATGTAGATTTCTCTTGATTCTGATGTCCCATTACCTTTCCTAGGCCATCCTTAGGGCAAAGTTTAATATCTCAAAATCTGTTGAGCAGATTGCTATGAAAATGAGAAAGCACATTCATGCTACCCAGAGGGTGAATCCTATCAACTTGAACTGATCTTTCCTCTGGCGCCAACTTCAAGACAAAGTGTGCAAAACCCAATTCTCCCACTACTTACTTATTTACCACTAATTTCCCTGACCAAGCCAGTGGACCGTCTGCAGTGTGGGCAAACATAAATGTGACAAAGATATTCATTATTTTACATTATTATTTATACTAAAAAAAAAAAAAAAAATAGATAAATAAATAAAATCCCTGACTGTTGTTTTTGCATAGACTGTGAAGACGTGATGCAGATTCTACCTGTAGGGACAAAAACAGCCTTAACATCATGGAAATATTCCCATTATTTTAATTTTATAGGTGTAAAGCACAAGTGTGTTTGTCATTCCTATTACTTCCCTGCACAGTTAATTACAGGGGTGGACGGCTATGCAACACAATGACTATGATATTAAGACATAAGAATAATCAACATATGCAAGACATTGCAATGGGACTAGGTTTTTAGTAATGTTACTCTAAAATGTTACTTTTTTCAAAATATGTTATGATGTAACAAGTTTCTATTAATAGCAGTAACATTGTAATGTTGCTGCCATTGACATTGTGAAGTCACTTTTAAAAGTGAGTATGCCAGAGGATTGGTGCTGCACTGGCCTTTAACACTGATCTTTGTTTTCCTCAGGCTGGCCCTCTGGAAGTTTCAATATCTATTTTTTTGTCACCAGGCTGAGCTCTTTTACCCATACCCTGCATGGAGAAGAGATGTTGTGGGAGGCAACCTTGGCATTTTAACATAGTGACTATTCCCGTGGAGCTGATTCTACATTTGCAGGGTTGTAATCGTTGTGCTATTTGTCTCTTGAAATATGCTGGCGCGTGTCCTGCTGCACTCCCATTTAATGTCAAGGCTTTGTCTCAGGCATATCTGGTAGAACCCCTCAAGCAGCTTGAAAATGCCAACAGTGGACTCTGGTGGGCTACATGAGAGTGGGGAAACTGTACATGCAAAATTAGTGCTTAGCAGACTTTCTGTTGCAGCTTGAGGAAGCTGTTAAGTACACAGTTTTCATGGTGTTGGGTGCCCTTACCCCAAGGCTGCAGACTGCCAAGCAATCTGAAGAACAAGAAGGCTTTGGTGGATGAGTTTGGTGTTGCAGTCTGGTGGAGAAGGTGACTGTATTTTGCTTATGTTTACACGTAGTCCATTTTTTTTTTTTTTTTTTTTTTTTTTTTTTAAGATTTGGGACTGAACATAGTCTGTTGTTAGCACTGTCGTCCCACAGTGACAATATTCTGGGTTCAAATCATGTCAGTAATCCTTTCTGTGTGAAGTTTCCTTATTCTGCATTCATCTGGGGTGCTCTGGATTCCTCTAACAGACCAAAAACATGCAGCTCTGGTGAACCGATTATTCTAAAGGTGTGAATATGTGTTACACCTGTAATGGACTGGCAACCTGTCTAGAGTGTTTCCCTGCCTTTCAACCAATGTATACAAGAAAAAAGGTTCCAGCCACACACAAACCTGATTAGGAATAAATTGGTACGGAAAATGGATGGATGAAGTGAGGCTGTCCATGCCAACACAGGCCAGGATCTTCCCTGCAGTGGATATGAGAGAGATCCCTTGTTAATTCTCAAACTTTAGCTTGTCACCTTTCTGGAAAACACTGATGATGACTGCCTCCCTCAAATATGAGGAGATGCTGCCTTTATTCCTGCAGCAAAGGAAAAATGGTTTTCCTGAGAGCTGATGCCTCCTGGCACTGGAGCACCTCAGCCATCAACACCACTGATTCTGAAATGGTTGGTGGGCATATGTGAATTCTGGTAGATGGCTGCTCTTTCCAGTGTTGTTCGGTCAAATCTGCGTCCATCGGAGGAACAAGCAATCAAAGACTGAAGTGTGACATGGCCTGGCGGCAGTCAGTGCCTCACTGTGAATGACTGGATTCAATAAATGGTGGTTTTGAAACACATGTTTGCCACACTATATCTCTCTACATTATAATGAAGTGAGAGTAATAGTTGAAAAATGACACAAAGAGCTCAAAATTAACTGGGTCTTGTCCAAATGTGTGGCACATGTTGGAATTAGTACAATTAGTACATCTATTTACAAAACACCTGCTCATGCCACAAAAAAGCAACAACATTATGATGATTATGATTAATTCTGTTGAGGCTTGTTCTGTTGAGGCTTGTTCATGTAATCCATTCCAGCATCAACATACAGAACAAAATTTGTCTCAAACACAAGGTCCTGTTTTTTTTTTGTTTGTTTGTTTTCTTTTCTTTTCTTTGAAAGAACAACAGCCTACCCAATTTATTTTGGAAATACCACCACAAATAAATAAATAAATAAATAAATAAATAAATAAATACATAGCAGCCCCCTGGAGAAGGAAACAACATACAGGTGACCTTACATCTTAAATTTGACTCAAAATAACCTTCCTTATTTGTGAGCCTGTTATTCATTTATTTACAGCTTGTTAGTCATTTATTGTCATAGCCATTCTACCTATTTTTGGAGAGCGATCAGAGGGCACTGTGGTGCATCTACAGCAGCAATGAAACAGACCGGGGTAATGAAATTATAGAGTTTCTCTAAAAATGTTGACAGACTCAGCGATGAGACTGTAACCTCTTTCTTTTCTGACCAGGTCTTCTTTAAAGCAAACATCTGCAAAAATCATGTGTCAACATGACACATCTTTTTTTTTTTTTTTTTTAAGATTTTTGTCTTAAATTACAGGATTTAACAACAACTAAATATCCCTTTTGTATAATTTCTCTTCACACCTCTTACAGGTGACAAAAAGATGATTACTCAAATTACACTTTCACTGCAGAAATAACTGACAAGAATTCACAAAAACAACTTTAGTAGTATAAGATGCTGAATTTTACTTCAAGCTGAAAGAGGGTGCAGATAAAGTAGGGAATGTGTGGGGGAGAAGTGAAGGAGAAGCAAGGTTTCCACAGGGAAAATGCCAAGGCTGAGACATTAGACCTTTTCATCTTTGTGGAAATTCAAGGTTACAAACAAACCAGATGACTGGTTTCCAGTTTGGGCTCCAAGCTCTAGCTGGGGGGTCTCCAAAGATCATAAGGAGAGTGTAAGACCTGAGGTAATTCAGACCTCAAGGCCAAGTGATGAGAATTTTCATATGGCATTTCTTGTAGAATATCAGTCAACACAAACATAAGTTAATCCTGCTTTCACTTGGCTAAAGTGACAAGCAAATTGGACCTTACAGAGATTTCTCTTGTGGAACCTGACTAGCCTTTGAAGACTTTTTTCTAGGCAAGTGGAACATTTTTCTACGACCAGGACATGTTATTTACAACACTGCCACTGAAGAAGCCAGTTTTTGAAAATTTTGTTTAAGTTTGACTTCTTTTATTAGAGGTCTTTTCACTTTTCACTGGCAAATCTTGCCAGTAAATCTCTAACACAAAATGCTACCTGAAGGAACTGAACCATTGGACATACAGAGGTGAAAATGATATCAAACCTCTTGTCTCAGTCAGAAAACAGATAGAAAGAATAATGCCAACAGTGACTCTGTGCTGTTGGCTGAAACATCAACACAGGTGGACATGCTGAAGATGACAGTTCACAGGAATGAAGGAGGAAAGTCAAGGTGGTCTGCCAAGAGTTTACAGGCCAGAGGTCTCAAGGTAAATGTGGATCAAATGAGCGATCCTTGGAGTACACCTGCCACTGGATACAAGCCAGGGCCTGGCCAATGGTTGAGGGGGAAAACACCCATAACACACAACGAGCCTGGGTTACATCACCGATGGTGCATCTGCATACATCAGAATATACATCTATGAATCAAACTTTGTTACCTCCAGGCTTCTACATCTGCCAGGTTAACTAGCTGACGTGTCAGTCGTCCTTTCCTCTGGCATCAACTGATTGAAATACATTTTTTTGACCTCAATACTGCACACTTGTGCTGAATTGTTTGTGGGGTAGGCTCTCAAAGGTTACTAAGTTAGGAGACAAGTAGAAAAAGAAAGAAAGAAAGATAGAGAGAAAACAGGCCCTATCACTTTTCTCATTAGATGCAGGTGTTAAATGTATCACTCAGTGCCCTTATCTGTGACATTTTTGTCTGGCAGTCGTCCATGGCCTTCAAAGCGCTTGCTCCCACTGGAACAAAATTCAGTCCTTCAAGGGGGGTGGACAAAGTGAGGGAAACACCTACCAATGTATGAATATCAACCACCTAATAAGGAGCAGGGCCACCCTTCGCCTTCATAACAGCTTCACTCCTCCTTGGACGGCCGTCATGAAAGTCCCGAACAGCTTGCAGTGGTATACTGGACCATTCTCCTGGAAGGAAAGCCCCCAGCTCTTTGAGAGATGAAAGAGGTGGAAACGTATTTCCATAAAGGTTAAGTAATGTTTATATCTGCTGATGGAAGAAGCCATGTAAGGTGTATCACTTCATCCTGGTGCTCATGTTGTTGCCATGGGATGTCTTACGGTGGCTGCCCATACCATTATTTATCCAACTAAGCTCTTTCCCGGACTTTCTCCTCTGTACAAAATAGAAAAAAGAAAGAAGGTCCCCATTTAATGTGGGAAAAGGTGGATCTAAAAACACTCAGCTACTGTCCTCACAAGTTGTCCCTCTTTATTTGAACAGGAAAGTGCAACTCGTTTATGGTGCCAGTCATTCATACCAGTCTCCTCTATAGTGTACATGAATATTACCTTCCAGAGCTCCATATTTTGTAGACCATTCAATTCTCATCTTCACTATACATGGGGTCCAGGGATAGGGGCTAATATCCACCACAACCATTAACAGCTGGCGGTAAACTTATAGAGGTTGAAGTTATCATTTGATTTCTCAATACATAAACCAATCCAAAGGATGAAAGATGACATACCTTTTTTATTTGTTTATGGTTCCGGCTTTGTGCCTCTGACACCCTGGTTAGGGTTAGTGCAAAATCCATTCATCCATCCATTTTCTATACTCAGTTATCCTAATCAAGGTTGTGAGGGTGCTGAACCCATCCCAGCATGCACAGGGCAGAAGGCAGGGAAACATCCTGGACAGGCTGATGGAATGAAATGTACTATATAAATAAAGTTTGTTTGATTGATTGACTGACATGCCATTGGATGTCAGTGTTGAAATGCATGATCGTATCTGAATCATTTTTACATTTACCCTAAACAAAGGAGTATATCAAAATATACTGGCGCTCCTGCAGTTCTAGTATTATCTGGCACTCTGACCTTTAGGAAACTACTATGTTGTTTGTAGAGGATAAGACATGCAATCTGAATGATTTGTTACTCTGAAAAGGAAAATTTGTTTCAAAAGTACCTTTCAGTCTTACGCACCATTTCAGTCTTGAATGTGCAAAAACTTGACAAGGTAATTAGGTGTGGTTCTTGTCAGAGGCATCATACTCTCTCGTATTCAGGCTATAAGTACCATAACTTAAAGCGTTATAAGTACATTACAAGAAAAGTGGAGAGGCCACAACTCAGCTCAAGCTTCTGTCACATCACAGGCACAAGTTGTGGCTACTGTGCAGCCATTTATTTTACTTTAACCACACGAGTCTGCCACAGCAAGGGAGGGGAGCACCTGTGTGGCAGTCAAAACACAGAACATAATCAAGAAGTTTGTTTCTCATTCTGTGGTACTATCTTCTGTCATCATATCCATACTGATATTTCAGCTACTTCTGGTTTTGCCACTTCTTGCTGTTTTATTCCTCAATCCAGATGGTCTTCCCATAAATAAATAAAAAAAAAATCCTTCACAGCATCATCAGAGACAATACAAGCCACCTATCTAAAATCAACATTATGGATTCTCAGTCACAAGTTTCTCATGTTTTACTACAGGCTTCAGTGGTCACAATTTTACAATTAAGTTTTTAGAAGATCTGATTCATAATATTATTAATCTATTATTAATCTTCTACTTAAAGATCAGGAGAATAGCCACAGCTTGTTGATTGTTGTTCCACTAAGTTCAAAGAGGACATTATACAAGATTTTTAGTTTCTCTCAATGCAGCTCTATGACACGGATCAGAAATTAATAATGTTAGTATGGGTTTAACTGGTAACGTGACATTTCCATGTCAATAAGTGCCATTTTGCTAATCTCTATTTCTGATTGATATTACATAAAAGGATTCAGCCTATAGCCAGTTAATGAAAGCTTTCACAAACCCAGTGTCTGGTAGGTGTTTCTAGTGCACAGCAGGTGAGCATGAAGAGTAATTTGAAGAGGCCACTCATACTAGTTAGCATAAGCAGCGGCAGCCACCAAGTCTGACTCAGATGTTGCCAAAATCAAAAATACAATACATTTATAAATAACCACTTAGATAAGTATCAAGTATCATAATACCATAAAGTATCAAGTATGATAAAGTGTCAAGCATCATAATACCATAAAGTATTAATGATTAGTTGAAATAATAATAATAATAATAATAATGATAATAATAATAAAAAAAAAACAATCAGAATAGGCAGAGCTTTTAGTTGATTTTAAACAGTCAAATCAAACAAGAAGTTTTGAATATTAATTTGAGGTAAAGCAGATTTTAACCTGAGTGAAACAGCCCGAGGCCCAGGTGTTAGTTTTCCAGCCTCATCCTGTTCATCACCATGTCAGAGTAGCAGAGCCACTCCTCAATGATACTTGAGGCATTATGGTATGTGGAATTCATATTCTGCCATCTTTTCTGCCACCAGGTGGTATGATGATGCACTACGCTAAACACACTGCCATGCTGCTCCCTTGAAGTTGCTCCCACACCACACACACACACACACACACACACACACACACACACACACATACACGGGACTGAGGACTTCATCAAGTGAGGATGCAGATTAAAGCAGAAGTCATAAATGTTGCCTCGGCTGTGTTGCTCTGTTCGACTGTAAAATAATCAGGGGTTTTGTTGGCATAGAGAGGCTAGCTGGAAATAAACCTGCAAACAAACAAAGGGGGTTTATTACAGTCAGGCCACTGGCAACATTGCCAAACTGCCCCTGAGCAAGGCACTGGACCTTTACTGTGCTGCAGCAGCCTTATACTCTTCAATCTCCCGTATTATTTAATCATTCACTGATGTGGTTTTTATCTCTTTTTACTGTAAAGTGTCTGAGTGCTAAGAGAGGCACTATACAAATAAAATTTCTTCTTGTAATTATTATGAGGTTTTCTGTGTTTGTTTTAGTGATAGGTACGAGAAAAGACAGATTCTAGTTTTCTACTGTGAAGTGGATAATAATCATCTTCCTCAAGTGTATTGTAAAGCAGAGGTATGGTACATAATTCCAAAAGTAATCATACAATACAAAAGCAAATTTTGAAGGTCTAATTGGCTTTGGTGCATGGTGTAATTTTTGGCCGCCCTTCTACTTGACACCACCAGTGTCAGAAATGCTTGCTTAAAAATGCTCTCTTATGGAGAGAACTCTATTGTGAAGTTTGCGGATGACACCACCATCATCGGCCAGATTTCCAACAATGATGAGTTTTCATATTGGGAGGAAATCAACCATCTTGCAGAATGGTGCACAGAAAACTTACTGCTCAACGTCAGCAAAACCAAAGAGCCGATAGTTGATTTTAGGAAAAAGGAGGGAAAGACACACAACCCTGTCTACATCAATGGAGCTGAGGTGGAGCAAGTGAGCAGTTTGAATTTCCTGGGAATCAACATAACAGAGAACCTGACATGGACTTCACATATATCTGCCCTGGTTAAAAAAGCTCAGAAACAGCTGTATTTCTTAAGGAAACTTAAGAAAGCAAAATTCCTACGCCAAGTTCTTGTCAGCTTCTACAAAGGAGCGATTGAAAGCATCCTGACTGGAAACATCACAAACTGGCATGGGATGTGCACGGCCCAGGACAGGAAGACTCTGCAACGAGTGATTAAAACTGCCCAAAACATCATTGGCACCCATCTACCAAGCATCAGTGATATCGGGGAGGTGAGGTGCCTGCGCAGAGCCAAAAGGATCCTAAAAGACAACAACCACCCCAGCCACAGCCTGTTCACCCTGCTGCTGTCAGGCAAAAGATACAGAAGTATTCGCTGCCGTACAACCAGACTACAGAGCAGCTTCTTCCCTCAGGCTGTGAGACTACTAAATGCACCATCTGCACTCCTCCAGGCTTAATAATTCTATTTTCTACACAATCAATCAATTAATCAATCAAGAGGGAACCACATTTTAATTTCATTATTCAACCTGTTGTATAATGACAAATAAACTTCCTTCTATCCTTGTATCCTTAAAAATCTTAGCTATACAGACTATAGATCTACGGATCTACAGTAAAATGCAAAACAACAAAGAAATGAGATATTATTTTAAACATTTTTTTTCAGGTGGTCAATTTAAATGATTTTCACCACTGATAAACTGAAATTTCAAAGAACTTCCAATAATTCCAACAATGATCAAGCAATGAAAAATGAAAGAAATGAATGTTAACCACTAAAAAACAGACACTGCTCTCACCTGACATGGGAGTTGAACACGGGTGGATTTTATTGCTCCCTTGATATGGCACCACAGTGTCGCTGTTTACAGGACCACTAGAGGTCGCTTAACTTTAAAATGTAACTATAGATCATAATAAGCTGCTGTACAAACAACCAATGGAGTCGTTTTTTCCTGGAGGACATTAATAACACCAATAATACCAATACTGTATTACGTTGTAAAATTTCCGCAAACTGTTATACTGTTATACTGCATAGTTTGACACAAACAGTTAATGAATCAGAGAATCAGTCAGTGAATGAGAAGTAACACACGATACAATACATAAATTGGTCTCAAACGTTTTCTCTTGTCAATCAAGCTTTTAATTTTGCAGGAGGTGATGAGGAGGTTTTTGTTAGCTCATGACATTTAATAATTATGATTTCAGTGATTTATAGTTTCTAAGGCTACTTGGTGAAAAGCAGCCCATCCAGGGATTTCTTTCAATCTACAGCAGGAAGCAGGAAGACACTTTCATGTCCCGCTCCCCAGCTAGAGGGGTGTGTTGTCCCGCCTCAAGAGAGCATTGAGGGGGCCGTGCTGAGACACCCTATCATGCCTTAACCCTTGAAATTGAATTTCTGTCTAAGTGAAAATAAAGGGACAAATGAAACTGTTCCTTTCCCCTGAAGCAACATTTAAGTTTAGCCTTACTTTTTGCACTCACTTCTGTCACTTGCAGTGGCACTTTTAGTATTTCAGTCATCTGAAAATCACATTTCCAACACATTCTCCTGCAGCAGACTGTTTGTCAGTGTTCTGGGATTCTTTGATTACTTTACAAAAAGTAATTTTGTCTATTTGCAATTATTTTTAGTCAGACTGGGGAAGAGAAATGCGAGGAGGGATAACAGCTAATGAAGTCACACCAACTTAACATATTAAAAAATGACTCAGTTGTAGATAAGTCAAATATAACTTAATTTTGCCTGAAGGTCATACACGAGGAAGACTATTGTTTTTTTTTTTTTTTTCACTTTACATACAAGTTCATATTCATAGTGGTGGGCTTGAAGGATTAAGTTAAACAGCAAGTCACCCACTTATCATCCTTTCAGCAGATTTATAGTGTGTGAGATGAATACTGGAGGGTCCCTGTATATTTGCCCTTTCATAGAAGACAATAGTGGAAAAGGAATCTGCAAAATTGGGCAACAGTTTTGAACAGCTTTCACCAATACTAACTTTACAATTATAGTGTAAACCAAAAGGTTAGAGAGAATATCATCTGGACATTTGAATTACAAGGTCAATGTCCAAAAGACCAAAGGTCAGAAATGTCTCATATCTCAGCTGATAGATGAATAAATCCTTGCTTTCAAATGTCTGACAAATACAGATTCAGAGCACATTCAAAACCATAATGCTTTGCATTACATCGTGTGAAGGAGGTGCACAGGTCAGTGAACCATTTAGGACACACATATTGAACGCTGCTCGAACTTGAACAAGCCTCATTTTTTTTTATACTGGTTCCCTTGGACTGGTGTCAGGAAACTTCCTCCACATCTCAACACCTTTTAAACCTTTAATCCATATGATCACTACCTCACAGCTTTACACACAAATGTAACCAGCATGGGTGTTAAATGAAGGATCTTTCATGATCGTAGTGACTTTATCAACCTAGAGTGTACTGCCATAGAAGGGCATTCATTTTTCATTAAGATTTTAAATATTGAAATATGGTAGAACTTGTATCTGTTTCATTTTACAACTTGCCAGTACACTGTGGATATTTTTGTGGCATGACTCAGGGCATCACTACTATTTACTGTGTTCTTAACAACTAATAAAAAAAAAATGTTATAGTTTGATGGTGAATCTCATTTCAATTAGCACTATCAGCTCCATACAAAATAAACACAGAGACACTGAAAGTTGACAGGAAAATGGAGTTTTGAGTGCACACACATACTTGGACATACCTGATTCTGATTGGTTGGAGGGGTGTTGATGTATTTCAGGTGAGCAAACTCCTAGTTGCTCTCATCACTGTTTAAAATTAATGCACCACACTGTTGAATGAAACTATTGTGAAGAAGGAAAAGAAAAACACAGCTTATTAACAAAACCTGGAAGAGAATTATTTTATTTTATAAACTTTCAACATCATGTCATCACCTGTGAGTCACGGCAGGAAAATTTGACATGAAATTGTCACAAACATCAATTGTCATAAACACAGGTGTTAGTAATGACATTAATTAAGGTTCAGTTCTGTTTAGGACTAACAGCGCTCGGGTCTTCCTGGTTCATTAGACCTGAATGGAAGATAACTTTTGTTAAAGTCATTAGTGACACGTGTGTTTAACCTGCAGTTTCATGTCAAAATGGCAGCTGTGAAAAAGAGCTATTGCACCCTCCTTGCAATCCTCAAGATCCCTCTATACCTCATTTGCTGCCGCTGTGTTGCCCTGCACTTCCCAGAATGTGGAGCGCTTGTCCAGCAAACTTCTGTTAAGCCTTTTTCCCTGGGTTTTTGTTTATGAGTTGATGAGTAAATTAATGACTTTTATTTAGTAATATCATTAACACACATTAACACCAGGAGAGCCTGCAACCACAGAGTTTTTTTTCCTGTTGGCCACTGAGCTGTACTGGAGCTGTTGATAGCTAAGTGCTTTGCTCAAAGGCACCTTGGCATTAGTTAACTCCATTATACCTGCCTAAAGCCTGCCTCGCTAACACACCATTGGCCTAAAACTTTTTGTTGATCCCAAAAAAATCCCCCTGATTCAGGCACTGGCTTTACCTACAGTTATTGCCTTTTCTGTCCCAGTATTACTATTACAACATAATTATTTTGTTATTACCACTCCCTCATGTCCTTTCCAACTGGACACGGTGCAGTGCAATATTTTGGATGTCGCCGAGCCCCTGAGCACCATGGAACGGAGAAGCGCTGTTTTCCATGTGCAAGTTTGCACCCTGGCAACATGCATACCAGCTGCCTGAGTGGCTTCTTGGTCGGCTTGCCTACACAGCAAGACCACAAGGACAATTTGATTAAATAGCTCACATTATTTTGAGCAGGGGACCGTGTCATGTTATTTTCTTGAAGTTTGTGGTAAATTTGCACTGCATGTATGTACTGCCCTCCTGTACATTACCTAGAAAAGTTCATTGTGTGAAGTATTTCTGACTTTACTATCAATTGCCTTGTATTAGGAGGACTTTGTTGTATTACCTAAGGGGGCTCCTTAAAATACTGTACCACTAAGAACTGGTGCTGATTTTATTATTATTCTATGCTTTCCTAAAAGCAACATGTCGTAGAGTCCATGGACGTTTCTTTGTTTTATGGATGGTAGTTTTTTTGTATTTATACCTGACAGCACCAGTCCACCGCTGAGTGTATCCTCACTGTCTGTAGCACGGGTCCATCTCAGCTGTTTGTCAGAGTCTACCTCCCCACTGCATATGCTATGGAAACAACTTTACTTTTTCAAATGTGTGGTAGAAAGATGGCTTACATAAGAACTTAATTGTGTGTGTGCTTTTACAGAGCAAAGATTTAGCCAGTACCTACTTTTATGATGAGCATATGCAGAAAATTAGTTATGGTCAAAGGAAACTTAAAGTATTTGTGATAAATATTGAGTGTAGCTTATTCATTCTTGTGGACCATGAAGGTGGGCTGAAAGCCATCAGCCATTTCCTCAATCAGAGACAACCACAAACCACCTAGTGCAAACTCTGTAAACGATTTGGCAGACTGCTTTGAAAGTGAATCTGTGACCTGTGCGCAGAGCCAATTTCAAACTAACTCTGATTTTCTCTTAAATCTCCCCTTAAGTTGCTTCAAAGTTTGATTTTTTTTTTTTTCATTTTCCATACTGGCACATGCATATTGTATAATGGCTGCAACTCTTCAATGAAGCAACATCACGTTTTTACTGAGTGAAACATTCAAACCCAAGATGCCATTTTTTGCACCATTATATAAAATAGAAAATACATTGATGACATGTACATAGTTTAATTAATGTAGTTCAGCAGGACATATTGGTATCTTTGGGTCTCCACCAGAATTGAAAGTAAAGTTCTTTGGATTTGAACAAAGCAGTGTACATTTGTAATGACAAAGCCACAGTTGGGATCAGCAGAGTTGAAGAGATTAAGTCATAGAAGTTGCAATGCTGATGATGGATTTATTATATTTTATAGAATATTTTAACCCTTTGATGCATGAATTAAGAAAGCCTGAGTCCAGATTTTTTTCTTATGTGTTTTTACTCTTCTTAGGGCATGAACACTTTTGTGAGTCTCCATACTTCTTTAAGGATGCAGGACTGGTATTACCATGTCATTATACTAGTATTAATATGTTTTCAGCAACAAGAATTGACAGTCTCTGCATAAACCTTAATGGAGGGGAGCAGCAGCGAGCACTCTAACAGCTGATATGCAATTCCACCATAGAAACCATTGCATTTAGGAGAAAATGACTGTTAAACAGCTGTCCACTGTAGTGACCACTATGCGCCAAAGGGTTAATGGATTTGGCCTATTTGGGCTCCACTGACCTTCTACGAGTCGTAAAGTATTTTACTGTTTCTTATTTGGACATAAAAGGCAAAAATTCTCACTTTAAAAACACATTAAGAGGATTTTTTTAATTTTAAAGTTGCAGTTTGAAACCACTCATAAGCCTGCAAAGCTTTTATTTTGACAGTGGCAGCCTCACTCAGAAGATCTCACCAACCGGGAACTTAATTTCAAGTTTCCATTAATGCTGAAAATGATTTCATTTCCAGAAGTATAACCTTGGCATTCATTCAAATGGGGAAATTGCAATGGATTTATTAATCCAAACAAGCTGATTTCATAAAATTGTGCTTATGAGTTCGCATCAGTGCCTCACACGCAGCATAGATAATGAGTTAGTTATTTTTTTCATGGTTCAGATTGTAGATGTAGAACTGAACACTTGGACTTGGCCTTTTGAATAAAAAAAAAAAAGACTCAGGGGCCATAAAAGAGAGGATTTTGCCTTTTATATTAAAGCAGTTACATAAACACTAATAGTTTTCTGATTCAGTAATTCAACATATTGTTCAACTGTGAATTTTCTTGCTGCAAAAGGCTATAATATTTACCTTTAAACTAATTTTTGCATTGAATTATGTAAGTTATATTCAAAAGATGTTCATGTTTAAGAGTACATGTGTAGTGCTTCAGTGCTGACTTCAAGCAAAGGTCTTGTCTTGCAGAGGGAGGAAATAGAAATAGAAATGGTCACCATCCAGAAATTCCAGCCCAGAATCTGGCAGCTGCTACTGAAATTTGTGTAAGTCTTTTTACCACGGCAATAATTCTCTCTGATGTCTTATTTATATCTGTCAGACATACCTCCTTCAAGAAAATTATCTGCTCTTTCTTGAAGGTGCTTCTTAACTAAGTGCCATTGCATGAGATTTAATTGAACATATAATGATATTCAGTCAGTCACTGAGCAAGTAATTATAAGAGCTCAGTGATGTGTTTATTTGAATCACTTTTACAGTAGTAGGTAGGGTGCAAGTAATCCTCTTTTAACCATGGCTCTAACTCAACAATCTCTTCCAAAAGGATGCCTGGTTTCTCAAAGTCAGAGTGACATAAGGAGAGTAACAACCACAATGCACGGGGTCACGTTGCACCGTGAGCAAGAAGGGCAGGGCATAGCTTATTATTTCCACAGCATCATAATTTATAGAGCGAATTATTTATAGTTCATTCAGCCCTCACTAATACTGAAATAATGAATTGTTGTTTAAACATCCTGTCACTGGTGACGCTCATGCACATGGGAAAATGTAATTTACTCGTTCAGTTTAAAAATACAGCGGCCCAGGGTGCCATAAACACCACTGATATGTTACAAATCCTTGTAACCCCTCCAGCTTTGGTCTGAGTGCTTGACAACACTATCCTACGCATCAAAAATATGAGCTACTACACTGGAAAAATATAACAACACATCAAATAATATATTTCCATATAGAGGCAGTGGTATTTTTCAGTTTTACAGTATATTGCAATATATGCACAGATCATGTGCGGCTGTGTATTTTTACATAGTGCATCTCCATCTATCTATCCATCTATCTATCTATCTATCTATCTATCTATCTATCTATCTATCTGTCTGTCTATCCATATGTATATATGTCTGTACTGCAGTTAATTAACCTATATAATCTGAGCCTGACAGGCTGGACCTGATGGGTGGTGTGTGTAGTTGTACACACACCACTGACACAGTGTCCTCTGGTGGACCGGTGACTGTATTAAACGCTATGGCATCATATTGGGTTCAGTGGATATTCACCAAAAGATACTCACGCCCACTGACACATGATTAACCATCCCACCAAGTTTCATGCAAACGTCTAGAGATATCCTGCTAACAAACAAACAAACAGGAAAACATAACAGATGAAAACATAGCCCCATCCGACTCTGTTGTCAGAGGTAATAACTCACTATATTAACATTTCATTCAGAGGAAAATACACCTAAAGATCACAGAGCCCTCCTATTGACCAAACTATCAGTGCAGAACTCTTGAGTGACTCTGCTTGCAAATATTAGCTTGGTGGAATTCACCGACCTGGAGCTCTGTATCCGTTCACACTCAGCACAAAGTCAGATGAACCCTTTGTGCAACACATCTGAGGGTCGCTGATATGCCTTTTCCACCAAAAACGTTTTGGTTCTTGAATTGGTTCGGTTCAAAATTGCTAGAACCAAGGTGCAAACTGAGGAGCTTGCAGACATTTTGACCAGTTTTTGAAGTGGAACCAGTGCATCATCGATGGTGGGTGTGCACAAGAAAAGTAAGTACACATGAGTACAGTGTCGTGGTGAACCCGTCTGCCTGCTGTCCACTGCAGCACAGAGTTCGACCCCTCATACTTGCTGGAATAATTAACCTACATAACCTGAGCCAGACAGGGTTCAGACTGAGGATAATAAACTGTAAATCACGCTGGTACCTCAGCCGGTGTGCTCATTCTGTCGCAGAGAAATGAGCAGGATGTGACAGGAGGAGCACAGCTGTTGCCCATGAGAAACATTATATAAAATGTTTTCTTTATTTGCAGATGAGTGCACAACTGTGAAGGAGTCTTTGTTTACTGCTGGCAAAACATTTTAACCATTGTTTGTTGTTAACCATTGTTAACCAGACCACAAAGTTGTTTGCACGCTTTGCAATTGAGAAGTATCTGGTTCCAGCTGAGAACCAACTTTTCTGCTCAGGAACCAATCTATATTTGGTAGAAAGGCAAAGAATGGTTCAAAATTTGGTGCACAAGCCAGAACAGAGCTGGTTCTTTGTTGGTGGAGAAGTGATATTAGAGGCGCCAGTGTGGCAAAGAGTTACTTCCAACAACAAGTCAGAGGAAAAACTGTCGAATTTATATCAGATGTTCTTTCATGTGCCATTCATGAAGCTGAAGATACATTTCAAATGGTGCACTCTGGCATTTTCAAAATTACACTTATTAGTCCAAAGAGGGTGCTAAATTACAGGTCAGAACAAGATCACACATTTGTTATTGACTGGTCATGAGGATGACTATGACTGGGTGTCTGTGGCACTAAAATTCATGGCTGCAATAAATCTGAAAATCCTGCATCATTTTGGATGGGTTTATCTCAGAGGGAACTTAAAACAAGGCAGCACTCAACAGGCCCTTGCTTTGGCATCTTTTTTTAATGTGATTTAAAGCCAGTTTTGAATTTGATCATGCTTATTCATAAAATATAAGTGATCATTTGTTGTGTTGTGTGGATTTTTACTGTTCAATAATCAAAACACCTTTCAGGACATGAGATTTTTACTTGTTTTGTGTGAATGTTGCACAGTGTGGGAAAGTGCTACCAGGCTTTTATTCACCAACACAAACTGATGAGGGAGCAAAGCATTTTTCTCACAATAAAAAACAAATCCTTTCCAACTGTTGAAACTTAAGTATATTCTTTTGAAAGTATGAAGTTTTGGAAATGTTAAAAATGGTGAGGCTGTCCAGATAGATATTAACCAACCAGCCGAGCAACAAAAGTGACCGAAAGTTAAGACCTTAGAGTTTCTGCTGGAGGTTCATGGCTCATGTGTTTCACATATGAAATTTTTGCTCAGGGTTATTCTTTGTTCAGTTTTACGTTTCATAATTCAAAAACCTTAGACCTCCTCCAAATAAAAGTTACAAAGCATGTGTCCTTATTTATTTATTTATTTTTTAAATTGATTCAATATGTGTGTATTTCTCTTTGGAAAAAAACAACTTCCTCTTCCTCTGAGGCCACTCATGTAACAGCTGAGCATTGTAGTTAGCAAAGATCTCAACATTCATATTTGGCCTCTGTTTTTTATTTTTCTTGCTGAAGCTAAATGGTTATCATATCTTTATCTCGATATCTGAAAAGAACCAGAGAGTCCTGCAGCCAATCACATTTTGATAACAGCAGGTACCAATATGTGGACCATTTGAACATGAAGTTTGGCTTCTTTTTATTCCATCATCACATGGTCAAAAAAGCTGTCGCAAAACTGTGGCAAAAACTGCCTTAGATAAAGCAAACCAAACGATGTGCAAAAGCAGCTTCAGATATCGTCATAAATAGGGCCATCAGGGCAATTTGGCAACATCCCCACAGAGAACTGTGTTGCAGTGCTGCAATGCCAAAAAATGAGCCTGAACAAGTGCAATTTCCTCTGACAGGGGTCCCTGGCTGAGGATGGCTTTTGTATGTGTGTGTGTGTGTGTGTGTGTGTGTGTTAAAGACTTGCTACATTTGTTATACTGCTGTTTATTTTATTGTTTTATACATTACATGATGGGGTCAGTGATTTCAAAGAGGCCAAACTATCCTTGGATACTCATTGGCTTTTTAAAGCAACAATAGATGTCAGAACCCACACACCCAGAAAGTAAACTCGAGTACCACAAATCGTTCTGGATATGAAGACAAGATAAGAAACTGCTCAACCATGGCAACTATCAGTCTGCTTTTACTCAGCATTCCTCTGTAACCGCAAACACCAGCTTCTCCATTTGAACAACAGACATGAGCAGAGTCTATGCAGATAAACGCCTAACAAAAGACCAAGACAGCATGAGCAGAAAATCCAGATGTGTGTGTGGAGGCAAGAGAGATCCAGGGCTGGATCTCTGGGTATTTTTCCACTGATAAAACTGGCAAACTTGAGTTATAGAAACAAAATGTTATATTCTCTGGTTCAATTTTAACTGCTCTGGACATATATATATATATATATATATATATATATATATATATATATATATATATTTTTTTTTTTTTTTTTTTTTTTTTTAATCATTTTTTAATAAAATATTGTTGCTATTGTTGCTAAATAATGCAAGGCTGTAATGATAAAGGACAACATAAATGGGAATACTCACTCATCATTCTCAACATATACAAATAGCTCCCATATTGGAGTTGCATTTATTGATTATTTACAATAGTTACATTTGTTTAAAGGCAGTGAAGCTCTTTGTAGGAATCTAATATAGATTGTTGTTTTACCCTTTACTGTGGAATAAAAAATATGCCTTGATAAAATTCACCATCTCTCTTTCTCATTTTGATTTTGACTGTCACTGCTTCAAACAGCTGTAAAACTGAGCTCATAGAAACAGCACATAACAAAGAATGGTGCTCTATCGCCTTCTACTGGGCAAACAGGTTTACAGCAACAAAATGCAATGGAGTAGAAATGGCCATAAGCATGTCAGTGTAGTTTTTAAAATGTCCCTCACTATAAAGCTTTGGCATTAAAATGACCTGCATTGATGAGGCACATCATAAATCATAAATGAGAATAAACAAAAGGATGACAGAGCTTCTATATTGCATGAATGACAAGTGAAAACCCACTTAAGCAACACAGGCCATGTTTCCAAACTGGCCAGTTTGGAAACATTTTGATGCTCAACACTGCACCACGATGGGTTTTCACACATTTCTTAAAGATGGCTGTCGACAATGAAGTCCCCTCTGGAGCATGCAAGAGTAGAAACATGCATAGAATACAATCTAAATCACATTACAATGTCTGCATTTTCAAAGGCTCCATTTCCCCCATCCCCACTACGTTTGGTGAATGTTTTTTTTGCCAAAGACACATTCTCATAGGCTTAGTGTGGACAGCAGAACAAAACAAAGGAAAATAGGTGCATTTTCAAATTTACCATGTGGACACACCCAGAGTTTTCACACTTATATTTCATGGTGTGCTCATTGCATCCTGTTGGTGAACAGAAGCAGTATGTCAGCATTTGCACTGAACTTATTGTTAACTTTCCATCTTGGTTTGCTGTGTTTTGTGCAGTTTATTAGGGGTTGATGCTCTCTCTGTCTGTGTGATGAAGCGCTCTTAGGAGACTGCTCTGGCCTTTTTCAACTTGTTGAGTCACACGCAGGTGCAATATGTGTGTCAACACCAAGGAATGTGAGTGTAATAGCTCCACATGCCCTGCTCAGTGCAAACACTTTCTCAGTTTAATGGGGAAAAATACAAAAAAAAAGAAAAAAGAAAAAAAAAAGAAAAATCATGTACATTTTGTAACTTTTGACAAAATCTCTAGAGCCATTTCATAAGAAAAAAAATCTCAAATATGAGTCTGTTTTGTGAATATCATACAAAAAAATAGCATTTGTAAAAATAAATTGATAAATAAATAGCATCTATTTGTGTATAGAGATCTGTTTATTATGTTAAAGATATTTGTGATTATTGGCACAGATGTCCTTCCATCACAAGCTTGTGTAGCGTACAAAAATAGATGTTGTGTCTTTTGCTCTGTAAAATTTTGGTCTGTTCACGTTGGTACTGAACATGGAACAGATATGAACAGGCAATAAAATAAAATGAAAGTACGATAAAATCAGACATGAGCTGCATTTTGAAATGGAGCATGACGGCTGCTCTGTGAGGAAGCTTTAATAAACATAACAACATACCATTTCATTAAGTGCAGAGAAAGAGAGTAAAAAGCTGCATGTTGATTTCAGTTTATTTCATGTTAATGCTGATTTCACAATATCACAAGATTATTTCAACAACAGAAAACAAAAAACCTAGGTAGAGTTTTCACTTGATTATTTAAACATTTCCAAATTGTAAAAAAAAAAAAAAAAAAAAAAAAAAAAAGATACTGACATTTTCAGGTTGCATTTGGAGATCAGTGGAGACCAATTACTTTCCCATTATGCAAAATTTGGTTAACCCACAAGAATGTTATTTCAGTATCAGTGAGATCAGTTTGTCAGATTTTTGGCAGCAATTTCTTTCAGCGGCTTATGGATGTTTCAGCAGCCAGCATAGTGAAACATTATATATGGAGACATGTTGATAAGAGTTTAGGATCACAACACATGCAAGTGCAATAAAAGCAGGTACTTGATCAACAGTACTAGTGCATACGGTGTGGTGCATACGGTGTGGTGCAGTATAAATTACATGCAAATAATGGATGCAGTCATGAACTGCGGAGGGAGTGTAAATTTACAAGTGCACATGACTTACACCCCGTGTTATTATTAGCCTCCTAATGCAGTAATGGGCAGTGATACAAGATGTGTGAGCACTCACTGAGGACTTACTCTGCAGCCATTAACAGGCAATTAAGCTCAAGAAAGCATTCACATTTGCACTTACATGAAGGCTATACAACATATCTGTTCAAAAACAGGAAGCATGAGGGGGACAGATAACAAGTGCCGTGTTCAACAAGTCGGTTGGATGATAAGACACGTTCTGCAGTTCTCCCACTCACTGCAGGATTTAATTTTAACCCCTGAGCGATTGCAAATTTGCTTACCACAACATCACCTCTTTCACCTTTAATAAAGACTGCAGATATATATTGTTTTTTTCAGTTTGAACTTATCTTTTGACAGATCATGTTGCAACCAGCCACTAAAAGATCCAGTGGGACACATGATGTTAAAGAATCACTATATACTTTAAAGGTGCACTGGTGCAAGTTTATTAGTTGATATCATGGAATTGTAACTTTTTGAGTCTTAAGTCTTAAAGTCAAAAGGAAAATCTATAAATGTGTGCGAATATAGAGTATGAATGTGGATCTAATGTGCAAAGCTGTAAATGCATTTTTTTTAAAAAAAATCCATTTGCTCCATTTTGCATCACTGGCAGATACTTCCTCAGCATATCATATCTCCTCATTTCTTATTTAACGCACCTGTTATACCTCATATTTAAGTTGGTGATGTGTCTTTTAGAACAATCTGTTGCATCAAAAGAGTAACTTTTGTTTTATTTTGAAGCCCCAGGGGACGCCAGGGGACGTCACTGTTCACTAAAATCGCCATTAGCAGCAGAGGTTTAACATTCAGTAGTTTGCCTGTAATTAACTATATGAATTGTCCCTGTGCAAGTTTTGCTTCAGCCAATATAACCTCAAAATTCTACAGAAACTAAAAGCAGTAAAATCCTTGTTTTCTGTGATCTTCGTCTCCAGGAAAGCACATGGCACGGTTTGTAGTCCTGCAGGGTTGACTTGCCAGTTTGTTGGGTTCCCTTGAGGAACCCGTGATCAGTTCCAGGGTAAGTCTGAAGACAAGTGACACCGCACTTGGGGTATTTGACAAACTGACACTCAATCATACAGAGTGTCCAGCTCAGCTTGTCAAATACACTAAGTGGGGGGCCTGATCTCACAAAATCAAAGCTGAATCTGTAGAACAAATGAACAGAAAAATTACCCCAACTACACATTTTATCAAATACTGGTTACAGAGTGCACTGGATGACATACTCACTGATGTTTTCACCTCAACATTTCAGAAGTTAGACGCTGTTTTGTTACCTGGGTGTTTGGATCTGTTGGCGGTGAGGCAGATGTGTCCCAGTGCAGCGCTCTTCTCTCTCTCTCTCTTGTCATCCAGTAAGAGTTGACGATGATGATACTGTGTGTCTGTGTGACCAGTAAGCTTCACCATGGCAAAGAGGAAGTCAAAATAAGGAAGATAGCTGCAGAGCTCATTCTCAGGAAATATGTGGAAATAAAGTGTCAACATGTCACAGTTGTGAAATGCTGTCGATGGCAGCATGACAGTTTTGTGATAATGCTTCTCTGGAAGATAATCATTACTTTGTAGGTCATTTTGACATTCATGTGATATTAGTGGTGTCTTAAAAATGATACATAATTTGCTATGGTGTGTTTTATTTTTTATCTACTGTATGGCATTTTTAAGGTTACTGTTAATGTTGATGTCAGTTATAATACAAGTGCAAGTTTAAGATTAAGTTTATTTAAAGACCAATATCAGTGTTCACAGTCTTAAAGGGCACAAGTTTACAGCAAACAAAAAGACACTCCCTGACTTAATCCTCATAGCAGGACAGGTGTAACATGAAGAAATCATGAGAGGGACCGCAGAAAGAGGAGCCCCCTTCATGGCCAGACAGGTGTGCAACAGGTGTCGACCCAGTATGCAAGTTACAAGACAATGCAGTCAAAATGCATAGGCAAATGCAAAGACACACAAGCAGACAAACTGAGACAGCAGAGGCAGCAGGAGGCCTCGATTGGATCAGGTGACCCAGGACGATGACCAGCCAAAGAGCAGCTGCAGCAGGCAGGATGAGGGGGAGGACTTGAACTTAACGCTGTGGTCAGTGATATTTTCTCATTTTCGAAAGTCTCCTGCTCCTGCTCCACTGGCTGCCGTTAGCAGCCTCTGCCTCTTCCTGCTTTAAAGTCAAGCTTTAGTGTTTAGTCTGCACTGCTGAGTGGGTCACTCTCTGTCAGTTTCCCCCGTCAAGGAAAAAGCACAACCATGAGTTCTGAAAAACTTTCCCCTGCAGATATAGGGTCAGTTCATAAGACCAAAAACCCCTGACAGCTTCTCCCAAGGTCATGTCACCCTTCTTAACCAGCCCGGCCACTTCCTGCAGCCACTTCCTGCAGCCCCCCCTTCAGTTTCTGAACTCCACCTCATCCTGCAGCAGAACGTACTACTCTCACTATTAATGCTATGCTATTTAGCTTTGTCCTAGCATTCCTGCAGCACAGTGCACTGCAAGAATGTATGCACAGCCCTATGTAACTTCCTCATATGACAATGAACCCACGGGTCACTTGGTATCCTTTGTGTTAAGGATTATTAGATGTTGTATTTGACCATAGAAAAATAGATTAAAAAAAACAAAAAAACAAACTAATCTTGAAATAATCACTCATGCATTTTGTATCATGACTTCACTTACTACAGAAGTAAATTCCAGTGAAATTAAACTATTTCTCATTTTGCTGAGGGCCCCCTGGAAGCCTCAAGGACTCCCGGGGGTTCCTGGACCCCACTTTGAAAACCACTTATAGAGGTTCCTGCCTCCTGTATGTCAACCTTGTTGTTCTTGTCTTATGGGTCAGTGTGGACTGCATATTCTGCCATCAATATGTCTGTGCACCAGTGTTACAGAGTCAAATTCTGGTTTGAGTTCATTTTGATTGATTGTCTATTAACTATAAACTATTGACTCAGCTCAGGGTCATGCACCTCCAGAAGTTGTATGGGAGCATCAGTGGCGATGACAGCAAGGAGGACCACAGTCCAGTGGAGAACTTTGCCAGGCGTGCATGGAGAACTGTTTGCAGTTCAGCATCAACAAGACAAAGAAACTGGTTGAAGGCTTCCAAAAACACCCATCAGTATCCAACATGAGGAGGTGGAGATGGTGCGGAAATACAAGCACCAGGTTTACATTAACAACAAACTGGGCTGACAACATAGAGGCTCAGTGCAAGAGGAGGTAGAGAGTGCACAGGCCTCATCTTTGAAGACCTGCAGCAGGAAGCCCTGAATCCAGCGGCATAGGGTTTGAGTTTCCTCACCGGCTGCTGAGGGATGATTGTGTTGAATGCTGAGCTGAAGTCGATGAACAGCATTCTGATGTAAGTGTCCAATCATGTGTGACGGGGTAATAGTCACTGACACACATCACTGGGGATCTTTTTGGCACAGGGATGATGGTGGTCTTTTTGAATCTTGCGGAGACCAGCCTGGCTCAAGGAAATGTTAAAGGTGTCTGTAAGGACATCTGCTAGCTGGTCAGCACAGCCCCGAGCACCCTGCCTGGAATGTTTCCAGGCCTGCAGCTTTGCACTGGTTGACTCTTGATAGTGTCTTTCTTGCATGGTCGCGTGTTGCTGAGAGCTTTAAACCATGCATAGAGGTCATTCAGCCTGTCAGGGAGGCGAGCGTCATTGTCATCAGCCTGTGGTGTGAACCTGGAGTCAGTTAGGGCCTGGATGCCCTGCCACAACCATCTGGGGTCCTTTGTACCGCAGAAGTGGTTGTGGGTCTTCTGTGAATACTGCCGTTTTGCTTTCCTGATGGCCATGGAAAGCTGAACCCTCGCTGATCTGAGAAGCCCTTCATCACCAGACTTGAAGGCAGCATTTCTGTCGCTAAGCAGAGCATGGACGTGAGCCGTCAGCCACAGCTTCTGTTGGCAAGTATGGTTAGTTAGTTACTTCTCCTCTCACTCATCCCTCTTCATGTGCAGATGTGCATGTACGTACATATTATTTGCATCTGCAAAGTGAAGTGAATACCTGAAGTTGCATGGCACTGATAAGGCTGCAGTTTCAAAGTACACTTTCAAGAAGCTTACAAATAATTTGTCATTCCAAGCCAACTTTGCAGGACTGTACTATTTCTCCCATTGTCCCTTTGACTCCATTGGTCAAATTGCTCCTTTCCCACTTTGGAGGTGATAAATGCACATTAGCTGGGTGACTGGTATTACAGTTTGATTATCCACAAATAGGACATACACAGTGCATAGATTGGCCTGATATACATTACATAGCTCATTACATGGTCAGTCTCAGTCACAATGTTTTGTTAAACAGTTTAAAGAATGTATGACTTTGACTGAATAAAGCTTCCTCTTTATTCCTGAGGATTTAAATGTGCAAAACATATTACTATCATCTTTTTTACATTGCTATTGTGATTAGGTATTACAGGGCTTGAAGAGGGAGTGGGTAAAGTTGTAGGGGTCATATTACAGTGTAGGAGGGGTAAACAGCATGCAGAGACATTTTAGCCAGACAGATATATTTGAAATGACCATCTGAATGTGCTGTATGACTTTTCTTGGCAATGCTTATCATGTCAGCAACTTCTCAGTGTGGTATTTGACGGTTCAGAGTGTAAAACAGGCACTGTAGACTAACTGTCGTTTCAACACCTTTTTTCAAGCTGCATGCACAAATATTGGGGAAGTCGACAATGGGAAAAAAAAACCTGTTTGGTTGGTGTTGAGAAAGATATGGTTGATTTTCATCAAGTAGTTAAACAAGAATTAACTGAATTTCCTGTTGCAATAACTGCTGGAAATACTTAGGTCACAGTCTAGCATAAGTGAAACACATAAGTAAAATATTAATCAGTAATATCTAGCTGCTGTGGTTAAATGCAGCACCAGATAAATCTTCATGTACAAGTAGAAAATACAAGTGCAGCCCACACACTGCAGAAATTCATACAACTTTGTTTAATTTCTCTTTTATTTAAAAGCAAATGCACTACAAAAAGTAGCCATAAGATGCTGTTATGAAATGTTAAGTGCTTGTTGCAGATGTAAAAGCAAGATAAGCATTCTGCACACTAAACCTTAAGATAAGAATTTGATTCGCTATTAATAGATGTTTTCTTAAATACTTATTAAAAATGTCAAATAAACTGCTGCTGTGTCCCATTAGCACTTGCACAGGCTTGTTTGCAGTGAGACTATTAAGTACATGTCTGATTTTTGAGTCTGAGAGCATGTGCTCCAAGTGTTATTTTAAGGAACACAATGAAACGTACAGTACCCATTACTAAAGAAAAATTTAAATACAAAGGTCAGCATTAATTCTAGCAAACTTCATTGACTCCAGTCACACACAAGAATACAAAATACTTCCAGTTCATATTCGGCTCTATGTCTTTTGGAGCCTTAAGTCTATTAACATGTCAGCAATTAAAGGTTTGATGCAAATAATTATTTGCAAAGCATTATAGTGTTTTCTGAAGGTCATGGACAAGCTTCACTAACCAAATACTTATTTCCCTGAATAAATTAAGTGAAATCCATTTCTACTGTTTTTACTCAGTGCAGCTCTGTTAACAATGAGGGTGAAATGCCACCTAGTGGCTCATTTTTGTAAAACTGCACCTGCTGTAGAAGTGGCCCACCCTCGGTATGAAATCCACTGAAGTCTTGAGCAAGATACTCCCACAGGGGTGAGCATTCACACAACTGTCCAGTTGTTGATTGATCATAGTGCATGAGCAGCAGGAAAAATTAATTTTCAGCTGAATCACAGTGCTTGTTGGCATATCTTGCCCAGAACTGCAGTGGGATTCATAGTAATACAGTGCAACAGTATTGGCAATAGTTTTGAAGGTGACTAGTGTTAGGCAGATACTATAAATTGATGTGTAACAAACTGACTGTTCTACATTAACTAATCATTTTTCATCATTAATCCATGTATGATATCAACATTAATGCATCAAAGTGTGTATGGATGCTCATGAAAGACACAACACAGACAGTTTAAGTACAAATATAGACAGAAAAAACATAACAAATTTGTCAAAGCAGGATGCCGTTCACTCGTTCTTTTATTGTTGAAAGGAAGACTTGAAGCAGAAGGTCTGACGATTAACCAGGATAAGGCACTGCCTGTTACTGTATGATTTAAAACAGCAATCATGTTTTTATTCTAGTGGATTCCAGGTATTTATACATAATTTACAAAAAAAATGTGCCTACAATCTAATTACAAATTTGTCTTTTACACATAATGACATGTTTCAATGAAAATTTCAAATTACACTAAATTCATCAATGCTGTCCTTTGAATCACAGTACTTCAGATGGTACATAATGTATAAAAAAAAGCTAATCAAAGACCAGTATAAAAAAGGTAATCCACAGTAGCAGTGACTGTGCATGTTTGTTTAATGGCAGATACAGGTACTGTAAGCAGAAATGGACAAAAAACTAACCAACCAACAAACAAACAAACAAACAAACAAAAAAAAAAACACATGAAAATGTATCTTGGCACTTGGTCCTTCAATATCAAAATAAAGAACAAAATATGCGCAGGAAGAAATGTATTATTACTAAAATACATTCACTTTGTACTTGCAAAATACTGTGAATAAATCTTTGAAACTCCACAAACAAGTAACATCCTTCTCACTGCTTCACGCCTGCATAAAATCTGAAAATATGAGATAAAATTTTGACTGGATGCAGTTTATTCTCAGTCTGTAGATTTAAGGTTTTCAGTGGCTGCAGAATTTCACACTCTCGATCAAAGGATTATATGGGTATTAGAAAGAAAATGATATATGTTGAACAGGATACCCTGCAGCATTTACCCCTCAAGTCTGACTGCAGGCGTTTCACGAGGCCTATAAGAGACTTTACAGGCTCCTTTGGGTGCTGCTTGATCCAAGTGTCTCGTCAGGCTGCTTTCACAGCACTGAACTGTTCAAGGCCCAACCCTGCGTTTTCAAATTGGTATTCTCTCTAAACAAAAACTCTTTGAGAAGTATTTCTATATTTTCAAAATACAAAAATACGACACCTGAAAAATCCAAATTGCAAAATACACAGAAGTAATTAGAAACATAATTCAAACACGTGTATTGGAGATACCACCCGTCCAGGGCAGGGAGTCAAGTTTGACTAATTCTGCAAAGGTTAACTGAGGTTCTCTGCGCATATTTAACATAACTATGTCATTTTATTCATGAAATACTGTCATGATCTCAAAAAGATGTCCTCCTCGGTGAAGGTGAACATTCTTGAATATTTAAGTTCAGAAAGCAGTTTTCAGCTTTCCAGATCACTTTCATAAGAGTTAACTACACCTCAAAATGTGACTGCCTGTTACAGTTTCACTCCTTGTCCTGGGTCAGATTGCTTGAAAAGATCTTCGCTGCATGGGCTACATCAGTGCACAAACATTTTATATTTGATTACATAATATCAAACAGCATTCCTCACTTATAATCCAAACTAAATAGATAAAGATTAAACTTAAATTATGCTAACCCGATTTTAGTTTTGTGGTGCCCTCAACAGACATTTTCTTTTTCAACTGCGACAGCCGCAATCATGAACGGTCAGGATGATGAACATGTGGCGTCAGATTGTTTGTTTGATCATATACAGCCAAATAAGCTTAATATTATAGAGGAGCTGAAAGATTATATGAATAACTTCCTCTTGTATCCCTGGAAAATGTATTAATGATACCACTGTGTTTACAGAATGACAGAAATGTGAACGGACATAAAACGTCAATTAACTGTCCAGGATCCTGGGTGTAAAACACAAGGTTTCCATTTTAAGGAGGATTTTTTTTTAACTGTTATGATGCCAACAAAATTGCACATCCATTGACAGGCTCATGTTTTTTTCCATCAAGTGAAGAATTTACATGAACTATACAGTAGTAGCTTCAGCACAATGCCACATTTATGTAACAACGTCAAGTAAAAGATCTCAAAATAAGGTGCATCGTCCCCAAAATATCTGACAATTTCATGTGCGGGTAGTGTGTTGGCAATCAGTCTGAACTTCTCAAAATGTCTCCAAAGGTTCAAGGCACTGTCTTTTGTTTGACGTTACTGGTGTATTGTGCTCTTTCTGGATGAGAAGTGTTCGCATTGTGCTTTCTTTTGTGTCCTTTGTGTATTGTGTCACTGATGGCGCTGGCAAACTAACTTCCCCCTGTGGGAACGATGAAGTAATATTACTACCTCATTACTGTACTACTTCCCTTCCACCCCTCAGCAGACACGACACAGTTAGAGGCATGAAAATGATCCCCACCCCCTAAAAGCAGCAGTTTAAGGCCACTGACTATAATATCCAACAGACATACTTCATTTTAAAACAACTGATGGTAATCATCTGTACAAAATCTCTTGTAGTGAGGAGGAGGCGAAAAAATAATGTAATCCTTGTGTGTGTGTGTGTGTGTGTGTGTGTGTTTGTATGCAGTATGTGCGAGTGTGTCTTTTGAAGCACAGAGGCCATGAAGCCAGCTGATAGTTTATATAGACCATTACACGTATGAAAACTGAAGATTAGTGAATAACGCTGGGAAAATGTGTATAAATTGCAAAATTACTTAAATTCAAAACTGTTTTTGAGCTAAGCCCAATTATTGAGTGAGATCAGTTATTTTCAATTACAATAAATACCTCCTAACAAAAATCAACACCCATTTAGAATGAATCTGTACTTGAAAAGTAAATCACTATTTAATTGTCTGAGGAAATAATTTTGTTGCCAAGATAACAGTAACAGCTCTCTCATTCAGAGTATTACATTGTGATTATTCAGATTATTACATATATCAGGATCGTCGTCAGTGCAGTCTGCCTTTAACAGGCTCTTGGGTATAAAATCTCTAGCCAGCCAATAAAGTTGCAGTGGTCACTTGAAAAGAAAAAATGAAATAGCAAGATGCAGCCTATGTTTTATTTTTTTACTAGAACTAATTAGCATGAGGGGAAGCTTGTTTGTATACATGATTGTATAGATGATGATTATGTTTTCCTTGGTCACGCTACCAAGTTGATTTGGTCTACAACCTCTTCAGAAAAAAAAAGGATATATGTGCTTACATTTTAACTGGAATTCATTTCGGTGTGAGAGGTAGCACCAAAGTGTGATCTGAGAAAGAGTGAGGCGTTGTCAATGCAAACTGATTTATAGATCTTTAGGCATGCAAGAACAGACAAAAAGATTTTCTAAATTAAATTGATCTTTAATATCTCTTGTGAGTTGGGTAATAGATGATTTGTGACAATTGTGAGATTTGGATTACAGTCAAAGGAGAGAGAACGCTGCATTAAACGCTGCACACACACACACACACACACACTTCAGAGTCATTTCCTTGTACAGATTACAATGAATTTGGTTTGAAACTAAACACATCGCAGAAATATTATTTTCTTTGAAAAAACAGCCTTGTGCTGTGAAGGGCCGTCATGTTTGAATATGTACAGCAGAAACCTTGCTACAGGCACATTTTTAAAAGTGAAAGTGGATTGGTCCAGAGCCTCTTATTTTGACATTCTGTATGATGTCATGTTACATAAATGTGACATAAATGTGGAATGAAGTTTTAAATGCTTTTTTCATGGGCCAGGAAATGTGGCATGAGCCTTTTAACAATATGCTACGCTAACATCTTATCAGGAAAATATTACTAATATCACTTATGTCCCTTTTCAACCAGTGACTCATCTAAATTTATAATTAGGAATGATTAAATGTGGAATTTCCCAGATCCATACCTGTACATTGAGCTGTACTTCTCATTTTGTGGATCTGACTTATTTGGGTAGAAAGCACATAGCTCGAGTGAGGCAGGACTGCAGTCTAGGCGGAGCGGCCTTGGTGTGAGTGGACACATCACATACATTCAAACTCATCAATGCGCTGTTTGGTGTTGCCTGACCGGATCTGTCTAAGGGTCTTGTACTTGTCCCGTCCTGCTCGCACATTTTCTGCGTGGATGATGTCGTTGACGGTTTTCTTGGACTCGTCCCGAGCGTTGGCCAACTCGGAGCTTAAAGCCTGGAGATGCAGTGAACACAGCATTAATAACGGATTTCATACCATTATATGACAATAAACACATTTTTTTTTCCAGCCAGGTAGGTGACACAATTTTTCACATTTTGGGTGGTCATTATGGCTTACTGGTTAAAGTTAGGGTTAGGTATACTGATTATGGCTCACATTAGAATGCATATTACAATACATCACAATGAATATTAAGTCAAAAAAGACAAAACTAATGCTATATAACAGTACTCCGATATATAAAATCACAGATGTTATCTGGTGTTATATCACAATAACTGTATAATCACCCAGCCCTACCTCAGTGCATGATTTTTCATACTCTTATGAGAAGCTAAAACAAGTTAAAAGATTTGTTTATTTGTAAGTGAGACATAAAAATGAATCCAGAAGTGCTACATACAATTCGAAAAGAGTAATTTAGAGTAGCAATTTAGCCATTTTCACATAGTACACATTATTTCCTTCTAATATATGCTTGAATTAACATCCACGTAAACAAAGTATGGGCGTGATGAAAGTGATGAAATGTCCCAAAAATTAATTTTCAGTCTATCGCTTCGATGTTTGATACAATAAATCTTAACATTAATGCCAACTTCCTTCTCTTTCAACCAAGTAAGCACTTCTTGCATCACGTATAGATGTCTGTCAAGGTTTTCAGTCATCCGGATCAAGGTTATCCAAAATGGATGACTAAAAGCTACAATTTGTCGATTCTTGAAGTTTCACCTTTCATCCTTCTTCAAGCTTCCTCAGTTCTGACAAACTATCCCCAAAAATGACCCCACACAGTCATTCAGAACCAAAGAAGCCTCTTGGATGAAAAGTGAAACATCTTTACGTCCTGTTTCCCTCAATTCAACCCTCCTTGGACTATCATGCTTAGATATGAACAAAAACTCACAAGTAGATGTTTCTGCACACGTTCGTTCTTCTCAGCCTCGGTCATGCGCTCTTCCTCGCTGCGGTCCTTGTACGCTGCAGCAGCTGTGAGCTCAGCGCTCGCCTCCGCGCTGCTCTCGTCGTTCTCGTCATGCTCATTCTCTGCATTCACAGGCTCCTGTGCGTGAGCCGCCATCATTTTGTTTTTGAGCTGGTCTTTGGTCTTCTCCAGGTCCTCCTGCACCATGACAGCCTGAGGGAACACACAACGTTAATGAGGCGATTCTTTGCCGTGGTTACAGGCCTACTGGAATGAGGATGACTGATCCAAATTTTACATTCAGTCAAACAGTCCAGCATGTTCTCCTCTGAATGTAAAGAGGAGCAAATGGCAAGATAAACTCAAACAACTAAAATTAAAATTGCCTTCAATTATATTCATTTATGATTTTCTAAGCAATAATCATATAGTTATATCCAACAGTTATATCCAATATCCAATACAATAGGTTCCTTGAAAATTCTGAAGTGCATGTTGGCAGACCACCATGACTGCATCCTGTTTATTTCAATTTTGAACAATGAAAGGGTACACATTTAATATGAAGGCTTGAAATCATGTGGTATATTCAGTTTGCAATTATAAGAAGTTGCATATATTTTTTACTATGTGCAGTGCAAATGTTTGAAGTATGTGTATCTCAATAGACTGATATACATTTTATGGAAAAGCATACTGAAAAAACAAAAGAACACATCACTACTGGCTTTTGCAACATCATTTACATTATTTTAGGCAAGTTAGAAGTCATTTTAATTTGTCATTTTTCTATTGAAAAGACAGACAATCCACCGCAGCCATTCAGCATGAAAGGTATGAAAATGTGCTTGCACATAATGCCAGTGCTGCAAAATAAAAGGAAGTGGAATCAAAACCACTGACCACGGTAAACTAAGGAAATGGCTTCTTAAAGACCTGCTCAGAAAATCATGCCAAGCATTGTGCGTTTCCACTTCTCTGCCACTTTTCATCCATTGTCTTGTTTAACTGCTCCTTTGTTTTTTTCGATTTCTTTATTGCTTGGATGATTTTAGTGTTGGATATGTATGAATGTTTATTAAAGACAGTTTGCACTTACTAAAAGATGCTATGGATAACAGCCAATAATGACTAAGACTGGAATTCCAAAATTACACAACATCTAGAGACTACCTCATTCTCTCATGGGTCAGAATATCACAATGGGGCAAAAGAGCTGAACAGGATTTCCCTAGCACAAAAACAACTGCCATCCCAAACAGCATGAGTCACACTGCCCACAGTAAAGGGGCTGGACTGGCACACATGGTTTTTACCAAAAAAGACATGAGGCTAGCTCAAAGCCTTCACTCCTCCCCCAAAAACACACACAGACACAGACACAGACATAGACGCACACGCACACACACACACACACACACATACACAAACACAGCCCCAGGAATGTCCTGCCTCATTCTGTCCCGGGAGGAGTTATTTGACCAGCAGCATAGCCGCCGATAATGACGTTTAACTCGTTTCCTGCTCATTTCACATTCAAGTGCACATGTGCAGTGTGATTCTGAATCTGCTGTGAACAACAAGCAGGAAACAAGGTGAACATCCCTGGAGATTCATATCCTGATGCTCTGCCTATCTAATTAAAGACAGCCATATCTAACTGTCCCCAGTCTTTCACACACACACACACACACACACACACACACACATGCACAAACACAAAATCTGACTATTAGAGAATCATATACCTTTTGTTGCCACTGCACTGCCTCATCTTCCTTCTTCTTCTTGGCGTCCTCCAGCAGAGAAATCTTTGAGGTCAGGTCAGCCAGCTCTGTGGCCTGAGGGAACAACATTTTCCTTTAATGTTCTTGGTATAATATTTGGTTGAAAGAGCAGACACACATCCACACATTTTTGCAGTTTGTTTCAGTTTCAATGGTATAACCAGGCAGTTAGTTACTGACAGAAATGTTATCGCATGATGATACTGGCACATCATCAGTATTGGATGATAAAGGCTTTAAAATGAATTTTAGCACATCAAGTATGAGAAAAAAATCCAATATTGTGTATCCTTTATGGTTTACATAACCCAAGTTGAAGTATTTTTCTTATGTTGCCAGTGAATGTGTACAGTTTAAGAATGTATTTTATGTCTTCAAATGTCAATGGGCCATCACAATAAGAGCATGCATGATAATATCTTAATAATAATATAATAATATAATAATATGTTAATTCCACTACAGGAGACACTTGATGTTCTCTGCAATTCGGTGCAAAATAATATGTGCATATATCGGTACTGGCAACTGGCCAAAAAAGAATCCAGTATCATGCTTCCCTTGTAATGTCTGCCCTTTGTTTTTGGTGTGAATGGGTGTGACTGACCAAGTGCTCTTGGTTCTTCATCTGGTTCTCAGACTGCTGCAGCAGCGCCGTCTTGGCGTCCTCAGCACCCTTGAGCTCGCTCTCCAGACGTTCAGCCTCCTCCTGAGCACGTTTCCTCTCCTGTTCCAGCTCCAGGGCCTTCTGGGTTTGCTCCTCCAGCTCTGTGCACACACATTTGCACACACACACACACACACACACACACACACACACAGATGCACAATGTTGAGTAATAAAAATGATTACTTTCATTCTCCATGGAAACAAAACAAGCCTGGGTAAAATGCCGACAAATTACCCACCTTGTTGGGCTTTCTTTGTCTGCTCCTCAATCTGTTTTAACCGCTCCATCAATTCCTCCTTTTCCTTTTCAATTTTCTCCTTTTCTTTCTCTGCAAGCTCTCTTTTCCTCTTTTCATTCTCCAGCAAAGCCCTAATGAAAACAAAGACAGTACACATGGGGAAAAAATAAATTAGAAAGTAATTTGCATGGTGGGCAAATGATTTTCCTGATGGGCGTCTTTGTTTGGTAAAAGGCTTGTTAGCACTCTAGCACTGAATATTTTGGGGGGAATTTAAGGTCACTGATCACCACATTAAATGCAAGTTAAAACTCTAGCTTAAGTACTTTGTCAAAAGGAACAAACTGTGACCTGAAAGTTGAATGATGGTTTCTCTTTACATGTTAAAGACGTCTGGTAGGACATTTTGTGTCACACAAAAAGGATCTTTATGAAAAACGCAGACTGATCATTCAAACTTAACAAGTGAGCTGAAATGAATATGTAAAGTATTACTTTTTCTCATATCTTATGAGCCTTACCTTTCCATCTTCTTGTGATTCTTCTCCTCCCGAGCCTGAGCCTTCATCTGCTGTACCTCGATGGTGTCAGGTTTGCGGCGGCGCATATACAGCTCATGGTTCCCCATGCATAGTGCCAGGATACGCTTGTTGATGCGAAGTCGCGGGGCATAGAATACAAAGTCCTAAAATGAAAACATTGAAAGTTTCTTTCAAAGGCAATACACTCACTGGCGAATACAATGATTTTACAACAGTCCCAATGGGCAACTTGTATGTTTGTTTATTTATTTTTTACAGGATGACCACTATGAAAGGGTTACATACGGGTGCTTTCTTGTCAATTGGTTTTATCACAAATTTCTTGTCATTGAAGGAGATGTTCCTTATTTCACTCCATGGAAATCCAATTTTGGGTGTCATTCTGTGGACAATTCAAAACAAAAACTTCGGGTTAGTTGCATTGCATGTGAATAATGGCAGAGGGAGTTAGGGGCCAATAGTAACCCTGTCTGTCCCAACTGTTTACACAAAGGCAGGTCCAATAATTAAGTCACTGTATAATCACTCACTTGTCGTTCTGTTCATAAATGTTGAGTCCCAAGGCGTCCACTCCCAACCAAAGCTCTGATCCTTTCTTATTCTTTATGCTGAAGTAATTGACTCCATACATCTCAAGATCTTGAGCAATTTTCAAATACTCCATCATGGATTCCTCTCTGTGTCAGAATAACAACCCACATATCAACAACAAGATCATAGTTATGACAAACATCCATGTAGACAGTGTGACCACCATTTGACTGTTGGCCAGTAGCAGAGTTTGACATGGGATGCTGCAGCTCAGAGGGGACAGGCACTGTGAAGCAACACAGTCAAAAACAAATTTCAAAGTAATGATTCTGGATGTCTTTAGGCACAATGGAGAGGTTTGACCCTCACACCTCAGTACTCAAGTAATTAGCAGTGACTTCGGGAAGGAATGAATTTAAGCACATATTCATCTTGAAATGTGATCATCACAGTGAAACAAAGGGAAATACAATGCATCCATTGGCATAACTTTGTGTGGAAAACACGCCGATCTTCATTACATTGTTTCACACGTTACTTTTCTACCCTGAAAAGTGGGGTGAGTGGGGATTTTCATTTAGAGAATGAAATGCTGAAATTGTGTCAGAACTGAATGGAAGCCACCTTGATCTACAATCCCATAAGCTGCTTTCCACTGTGTGATGCTTTAGACGTGACAAAAGCACATCTTTGCATTTCTCCATATGCCGTAGTAGTGTTCATTGCATTTCAATCAAAACAATGCAGTAAGTCAGGCCAAAATGGAATGTAATCACGGTCCAGCTGCAGTCTTCTACTGAACTCGGGGTGTGGTTGAGGTTATGGGGCTTGCAGAGGGATTGCTAATCATGATTCCTACTGCAGTCAGCAGTCTCTTGTCTTGTAAAACTGTGGTCATGCCAACAGAACTTTGTGAGTGTGACTCCATATCTATTTGGCATAACATAGCTCTGACAAATTAGACCAAACACAATGAGGATAGAGTTATTTTGATTCAGGAATGCGTCTGCACTGTGAAGACACCAGCTGACGTGCAACAAAATATAAAGTTTGGTCAGCAGGACCATCATTTCACAACCAGACAGACTGTCAGCCCTCAACAGTCTGTAAGACTTGGCATGTTTCCTGCATGTCACTAATGAAAAATAATGTCATGTGTGCATCGCATTTCTCTTCATTCAACTGTTAATCATTGCATTTCAATGCGGCATGAATTCCTCTCCATATGAAAGCATCCAGCATAGCTGTCTTTTGGCCAGCCACCAAATGGGTATGTGTGCCAGACGAGGCACAACGAGGAGACAGATAATCATGTTCAGCACCAAGGAGAGATCCCTCAGGGTGCAGCGTGCACAGTGGGGAGCATCATCCTCTCTCTCTCGCTCTCCGGCTTTGTCGCCATTCAGCTGGAGGTGGGGAAGTTGGGCCATAAAAGTTAGGGGGCCAAAGTCACAGCTGAACACCCTGATGACTGTGAAGCTCTGTGGCTGCATTTAACACCCAGGAAATATCACATTGTAGCTGCCTGCTGTTTCTGTGAAGGGGAATTTCCCGTGTTGTGGGACTACTGACATACTGGATGGATGGATATAATGCTGGGCAATATGGCTGTGAATGTTGTCATTATAAAAAATAAAAACAACTAAATAAATCAGGATATATATATTTATCTAATTGTGTAATTCAAGTGTGTTAATTGTGTAATAATAATATATTTAATAACCTGAACTAAATGGTAAAAAACAACAACAACAACAAAAACAAGAAACAAGCAAGAGTTTATCGGTTTTAATTTCAAAACCATAATTAACAAATGCTTGTTCTTACGCTTTTCCCAATATGACCTAAGCGCAGCAGAACACTGGCGGCCGGCAAAGTAAATGTGGAATTTTTATAGCTGACATGTTGCAATAATTGGTCAATTGCAGCTATTTAAACATCTTAAAACTGTTATTTTGCTGAAAGGACATGTTTTAGACGGTGTGCTTGCTGTGTGTGTACTGTACAGCAGCACTCTTGGCTAACTGTAGCTACGGCAACCTTCACTGTGACGTAAGTAATACAGTTTTGAACACAATCAGCACAAATTCTCCTTTGAAGGTACACTAGGAAAATAAGGCTGAATTATCTATTAAGGATGGCAGAAACTGCAGTGGCCAATTACCTTTTGGAGCTCGAAATTTTAGTTTAGATAAGTACTGATATTATTTTATCATCCAGCACAAGATGTATCCATCAGTAAGTTTTTAGTACAGTAATCCACCAAATGAAGACATTTCGGTAGATATTTTAAGGTTAAGTGTGTGAAAGGTCCACTTGACTAGTACTTTTTTCTCTGTGTGTGTGTGTGTGTGTGTGTGTGTGTGTGTGTGTGTGTGAGTGGTTACCTCAGCATGCCCTTGTGTTCTTCGTGCCACACTTGAATCCTCTCCTCCCACTGCTCCTTGTTGAGTTTGTGCTGGTCCAGCACTCTGAGAGCATGAGACACATGAGTGTAAGAAGTCATCCGGAGAACAACGTCTCATAACAACACACTGTGTCTGTCTGACTGCATCTACTGACCACATAATGTAATAACTTGTAAAAATGTAATAAAATGTACCGGCAAATCAGTCAAACATGTTACACAACCCGTTAATGTAATTATATCACCATATCACATTAACCAGCCACTGTTAACGTCATAAGGGCTGTAACATAACAACTTTTAAGAATAAACAAATATAAAAACTCGAGCTATTGGTCAATATTTACAATTTCATAATATGCTACTTCCCTTATAACTAACAACTGCTGGTTAATGTAGTAATTTGATGCAATTACATTATCAGCTAATCCATTTAAATTGCAGTTTTTGTTAAATTCAACCCATTTACATTGCTATTTTATTACCTTTTGACAAGTTAACGCATTATCTGGAAGTTAGTATGATATCAGTTGCTATAGGCGGCTCATTATTATATAAGTAACTCTAAATAATATTTAATCACTGTGACATTTTATGCTGTTCAAACTAAACAGAGTGCCTCCTGGCTCTGTTATAAATATCTACAGTCATACAATAGCCTGGTCCCAGTTGGGATTTTCAACAATATCATTCTTCTGTTGAAAACAACTGCAGTTGCTTGGGGACACACAGTTTGAAAAATTTTGGCTGACGTAAAATAGCATGGAAGGTAAGAACAGGACTGAGGACCAGTTATTAACACAACAAGCTTGAGCAGACAGGTCTGTCAGCTCTAATGACAAAAAGGGGCATCAGTGAGGAGGATTTACCTCTGAGGCAGCAGCTTGTCACTGGACAAGTAGCCTGGTGAGTGGACATCCTTGTTGTAGTCAGCATACTTGGCCTGCACCGCGTAGGAGGCCAGGAGGACTGCTGTCTCTGGAGGGCAGTAGATGTCATCGTTCAAGATGCCCTCCTTCACCTGCAGGAAGAACAGCCGCTGCGTGGCCTCCTGGATCAGCTCCTCTGAAACATCCTCAGGGAAGAACTTGGCACGAAACTTGAACAGCAGTGGGCTCTCCTTCCTCACATCCTGGGCTGTTACCTGTGACAAAATGCAGCTCAGGTTAGTTGTAGAGGTTGAAATTAGATAAACAGGCTGGATCAGTTATGAGAAGTCACTTGGTTTTGAGCCTAAGTAACAAAGAATGGTGTATTGATCATTAATACATGAATATTAAAGAATTCACCTTCTTATTGAGCTTGAGCCATGTAGAGAAACCCTTTGTATCCTGGTACTGGAGTCCAAAGTACCACACCTCCCGCAGTCCAATTGTCTTAACAACCTTGAAGTGACATAAAAGTACAATACAATTTTTTGTTTTGCCAAAATAAATTGTACACTTTGCTCTGTAGTGGATCCATGAAGTGAACCATACACAGCAACTTGGAAAATTATATTCCTCATACTATCTTCTGCTCTATCTGCTTTTATCC
This sequence comes from Myripristis murdjan, assembly GCF_902150065.1. Lineage (NCBI taxonomy): Eukaryota > Metazoa > Chordata > Actinopteri > Holocentriformes > Holocentridae > Myripristis > Myripristis murdjan. The sequence goes on from NC_043993.1 coordinate 23,191,719, forward strand.
CTTGACTTTATAACTCCCACTGCTTTAGAATGAAGTCCACAAATTATACATATAATACAATACAATACAGTGATACATATAATACATATAATACATACAAACAAATTGAAAAAAGAATTTAAAAAATCATACTAAAATTTGAAAAAAAAAAAAAAAACTGTGTGTCTGTGATGCTAGGCAGAAGGTGGGGAAAGGCTCAAAACTGACAAAAACACATTTTTCTCTAAACTCGATTGTATGCCCAAGTAAATCTTTAGATCTTTAGAGGTAATTTCCATATTCAAATCCAAAGCAATACTTGTTTGCGTTAAATACACAACACATTTTACAGTGATTGTGTAAAAAACATGACAATAAGATTGTTTGTGATACCATATGTACTTAATTATACAAGCTAAATAACTGCAGTTATTACAACAGTGAATTAAACTGCAGCAGGAAACAGCAGCCTGTGGTCTGACTCTAAGTGGATGTAATTTTGACAGAAACTTTTTAAAATAATATCATGTACTTATTAAATCCTCTCTCGAGGTGATTATTACATGAAAATTAAAACTAAAATCATTGTTTGATTGCCGATTGTCTCTAAAACTCATCCATAATGTATTTTAGATAATTTGTCTATGAGGTGAAGTATGAGTAAAGGCAGGAAAAGTAATAAAGAAACTTCAGGACAGCATGTCTCAGGAAAGTAGAAACAGCTAGATGGCACTAAAGAAGGTTTCCACTGCCAGCTGAAATTTGACTCAGGTCTGCTGCTATACTGATGTATATAACACTGCTGATGGGAAAACAGTCAGCTGAGCAGACAGAAGCTGATCATACCTGGTCAAAGAGTTGCTTCCCTGTTGTATTGGGCTGAATGGCGAACTCCAGTTCAGCATCCATTGTGGTGACTCTGACACTGATCTGTGGAGGAGAGACGAGGTGAAGGATGAGTAAGACTGACACATAATGGGCAGCGAGAGAACGATCTTCATAGACAAATAAGTCTTAAAATGAAAATATGAGAGGCTCATGCACTTTCCTTTTGTAAAAATGATTGGCCAATTTACATTAATAAAGACAAATTTGTTAACTTCTGTCCACTTCTTTGAGCTTTCCATGAGAACAGGAAAAATGAGAACAGGAAAAAATATCTGTTTTGGGATGGATTTTCAGCATGTACCGTTTCTTCCCAAATAATTTAACTCCATGTAAACACCTCAAACACAACAAAGCCCTCCCAAACTGCACTCAGCGCTCCTGTTAAAACAAACACCGTATTTGGGTGGCTATGGGTTGGACCATGCCCTCATATGGAAAATACAGCACATGCATGGTACACTGCAACATATAATGGCTGGTACTAAGACAGAGAGAACTGTGCTTTTCTTCATTATCAATCATGTTCATTTCAGATAGTGCATCCTGTACTACTGCAGCAAACCTGAAGAGGGTGGAAGGCATAGTTTCATAAGAGTCAGAGTTGTCCAACACCCTGCCTCCACTCCCACACCCCCTTCCTTATATGGTTCTTGTTTTCACAAAATATGCAAGAAACAGACAGAAGTTCACACAGAGAACACATTAATTTAATAAAGCACGGGGGGGAGGGCTTTTAAATATACAATCTGGTATTTATTTCCCCTTACAAACTCTGGATATCGGGCATATTCACATATGTTCTTGAGGTGTTCAACTTTAGATGGAAAATATTTGCCCTTTTTGGAGCCTCCTTAACCCATAAAACACAAACACAAAGACCTGCTTTAGTTCAGCGTTTGCACTAATTGCCAGAGTTACCTAAATCTTTTACTACCACAAAGCCATGTAACCTGTCGGCCTTTGTCCAGCCTTTGTAAAAACAGCTTAGTCAATAATTTTGAGTGAAAAAGTAGCTTACCATAATTGTCATAAAGTTTTATTTTAAAAGCCAACGCCATAGTGGAGTGATGGTGTTTAAACATAGGATGCCATGCTGTATTTGTGGTTTGCTCCTAATGTAGTTCAGCTGTAGTCATTTTCACATCAACAGCAGAGCCATGGGAAGGCAGAGATTTATAATGGTCTATCTATCTATCTATCTATATATCTATCTATATATCTATATATATATCTTAGTAATTCCTTTTGAGCAATATTGTGTTATTTTTGTCCAATTCATATCCCAAAAGGCTTGCGATTCGAACTTGTCCAAACAATGCTGAATTAAAGATGGTCAGCATTGAAAGGCAATATCTATCTCTCTATGTAAAGACATGAAAAGGCAGTAAGCCCATGGGAAGGACAAAGAGGTTTTGAATAAAACCATGCACAAGCAAAGGGACGCCCACCATGTCTGAACAGGAAGAGCTTGAACCCATGCATCACAGCCCAAGGGACAATTTTACAGGCTGAAACAGGCCGGTTTTGAAAATTCATACAGCCGAATCATCACAGGATTGTGGAAAGTATAACTTTAGGTGAGGTGAAAACAACACTGATCACGTCTCTTTCTGTGCAACAAGTATGCCAATCTGACGCCGTCTCAATATAGAACTTATCTACAGGAAGTAACCACATCCTCTGGTGGCTGGGCCTTGTGCGGCAGCGCTGCTAAACACTGAGCTCTCTTGAGAGTCGCCTACATCCTGTCATGTATCAGGCAACCTGTCAGTCTTAACTTCTGCTCAACTAACTATCCCGGTAGAGAGACATAAGAACAGATTATCCAAAACAGGTTTCACTCCCCTTAAGATAACATACTTCTTGATGTGTTGTTTTTTAAGACACTTCTTTAACAGTGTTATTTACTCAACCATGCATAGCATAGTAAACTGACTTGAGGTAATTTCCAGCAAATAATTTAATTCTTTACTTTATGAGCTAACCATGTAGACATTTTTAGTTTCTCTGTCCTCTCAGAGATGACAAAAACATCAGCATGCATGTCTACTGGGAAATAACTGTGCAGGCTGAGGCCCACGCCTGGCCTGAGCCACAATGGCATGCATTATTTCCTCGTTGTGCGGCTGATTAGAGTTGCGTTCTTTCCCATTTGTGTCAGCAGGACCCCATTTACTGCTCAGGACACTTGCCACCCTGCAACTTCCTGTCATCACCAGCAGCACACAAAGAGCTGCAGAGAGTGAAGTTAGGGTTAAAGTGAGACCTGTGCTAAACCTCAGTGCAGATAACAAAAGGTCATCTTGGCGTAGCTCTCTTTACATTAACATTTATGAACTTGGCTGAACAAAGATTAATTTGTGTAGCCGAGAGTCGTGCGGGGGGAATTAAGTGGTTTCTTTTCTGAGTAAAAGTGCCCGATCTTGCATAAAAGGGGAACTACAATCATACAGTTTCTGCCGGGTTAGGGTGTGTCTCGCATGGCCAGAACTCAAAAACACTTAACACACTATTATTAGCACATGCACACAACACCCCTCTCAGGATAGGCCCACATGTTATGTTTCCATTGCCTTACTCTTGCAACAGAATGTCTTCAGTATAAATGGGATTCAACTTTTAAGAATCTATAAATTATTTAACTTACTGTGCATAGTCTACTCACAGACATACTGTAGTGTACAATCTACATCGTGTATCTTAATAAAATCATTTTCAAGCAATATTGTATTTGCTACTTCTTCTTGACAAGCTAAAAGTTTAATGCCTCAAGTTAGAGTTGAATGAGCTTTATGGCCTGAAGCTTGGTTTAACTACAATCATGAGCTCCACATCTTAAGTGGGAATCAAACAAAACAAAATCAACATGAGGCACAATTAAGTAAGAATATGTTGTACGAGAGAAGAGCAAATTGAGTGTTATGAATGCTGTTATTAAAAAAATAAATTTTAGAGACTAAAAGAGGAACATCCCACTAAAAAATTATTTGCATAAGAATTTTCAGCTGTTAAATGCAACATACTTTGCCGTATTTGTATTGATTATGTATTTGTCTTTTGGGCTCTGCTGCTGCAACTCTTCTGTTTCCTCTCAGGAATCTTTAGAATATTTTGTCATCTTCATACGTTGGCCTAATAACTCGATAAAACATGATAAAAATTATCTCAGGGCAATTTTCATCACAAGGTACAACATATATGGTGGATGCTATGCCGCCCAAAATACAGTATTTTTAGAAATTTTATTTATTTATTTTTGTATGTATGTATGTACATGTTTTTACTGAATTTGTTACAAATTACTGGAAGAAAATGTCTATCTTAATATGAAAACTGTCTTAGAATTTGTAATGAATGTCTACTAATACATTTTTATGCATTAGTAACATAATTATCCAATGCCTTTCAACATCAAGTTTCAAAATAAGTGAGCTATCACAGAATTAAGCAGCATTTTTTGGTGGCACAGATCCCTTCCACCCTTTATGTGCCTTTGTACCTTTAACTGGGATACAAATCATTTGTATAATTTATAAAATGGTCCCCCAATAGCCATGTGTCCTGTTCTTGAGCAAAACTCTGATTCCCTACAAGCATTGTACGTAACTCTATGAGAGTCAGCTTTACTGCGAACTGGGTAAGGGTTAGGAACAAAAATGAGTATGAGTAAGTTTTTAAATGACAGATATTAATTCCTTTAGAGAGCTTCTCTACAAGTTGGTATTGCCCTACCCTTGAGTTGTATCGATGCCATGTACAAACTTTTATTGAGAGTAGATAAATTATGTACTTTATGGGATGTTGTGAGGGCATCAAGGAAACAAAGCTTGTTTTCATTACATTCCCTTCTATCTCAAGGAAAGGGGAATTACATACTTCCCATGTATTAATAATACACTTCATTTATACAGAAGTGTTCTAAAAATAATTACAAAGTGTTTTACAGCCAGTGAAACTGCTTTACAAGCTAAGAGAATGACAACAACTGTGGGAAAAAGAACAACAGGAACAGTAACAGAAGTGAAGAGAAGTTGGTACACAATAAACAATAAAAAACAATAACAACAACTATTAGTTACAGTCAAGAGAAGATAATAAATGACAGGTACAGAAGTAAGAACATTATGATAATACATGATCATCCTCTCTCAGTGACTGTTAAGAGCCTGGCAGCCATGGTCTGAATAAAAGTACTGTACGCCTGATCAAATTTTGGAGGTATTTCTCAATTAGAAAATAACGTGATTGGATAACACTAGTAGAGTAAAAACCAACCACAAGGTTTCTGGCATAAGGCTTTAGATTTGAGGATAAAACAGTTCGTTCTGAGGCAGACTCATTGTGTCTGGGCGGCCAAACAGTTCTGAGACATCCTGCCTTTTATATCAGTGAGACACTGACTGAGAGACTAAAGGATGGCAGGATTTGTTTTCACTGGCAGATATAATCATGTGTCATCAGCGTAACAATGGAAGGCGACATCATGTTTCTAGATTATTTGGCCAAGGTGAAGCATATACATAGTGAAGAGAACTGGACCCAAAACTGAACCCTGGGGCACACCGCAAATAACCTCTGCAGAGCAGGAAGAGAAACTGCCTAAATTTAACTCACCAACCCAGTCTTGCAGATGGCCTGTTTTATCTTCTCTGGGCCTATACCATTTAGATCCACCCTGATCAATATCAAACAGTCAAACATAACAGACTTTTGTTTTATATATATGAACAAATATCACATGTATCATATTCTGTAGAAACAGCTTCAGAAGGGGGGTAATGGCAACAGCCTTCATTGAGTTTCCTCATTTGACACAGCCAAGCTTTCAGTCAGAGTCTGTACTGTATATTCCCTCCAATAGAGCTGTAATGCAATAGTCATGATCCTTTCCACACAGCTGACCAACCAAAGCGACAGCCTCCGTTTTTAAACCAAAGAAAAAAAAAAAAAAACAGATGATTACTGGTTTCAGGTAGACTATGAATCCACACACTGACAACCAGAACCAGCTGCCCTGCTGATATCTACCATCTCTTGGGATCCCACACTCACAACTCATCTGAAACATCAATTTACAGATCATATGCAAGAACCAACATAAGTATAATCGACCAAGCAGACAAGAGAAACCAAAGCTGAGACCCAATTAATGTTTGTGCTGATGTTAATGAATTTTCACATAGAAAAAAATGAATATTTTGATTTACTAACCAGGTGCAAAAGTATTTTCCATGCAGATTTGATGCATGTTTAGGGTATTATTATCTAACGACTTACTCTGTGATTTACTAAGCCTAAAACTGCAAATTATATGGTGGCCTGAGCGCCTAGAAAAACAAAATCCAAACTTCTCATCCTGACTGCAATCCAGATTACCGTTCTGTTTTGTGCTACATACCCATCAACAATATACTACAAAAAGATTATGGCTGAAGCGAACAAACCAGGGCACAAGAAGATGGAGGGCGAGGATAAAGACGAAGAGCTATCTCTCTCCAGGCTGGGGACAGAAGACACTTGGGGGCATGGGTCATTCATAATTACTTCCCCAAGACCGCTTTATTTTTACAATATTCTAACATAAAAAAAACCATAGCACATAAATGTTTAGTAATTCAAAGAAAAACATGACAGCAGTGCTTCTTTCATGGTTGTTTATGTGAATTAATGGATGAATAGTCTATGATTCAACTTTAAGTTATTTCTAAATAAGTATAGTAGGCTTATTCCGCTTAACTTCAGTCAGTGAAACTGTCAGCATCCCATGTCAGTTTAATAATTTACCAAATATCATCTCAGAGGTCATGAGACACAGTAGCCTTGTCATATTTTTAGAAAGGAAAAAGCAACCTTAAGTGAAGCAGGACAAAAATTTGCATGACAGGCAGAAGTAACAGTTCAGTGCAGATTTGGAGAAAACTAATCTGCGTTTGGCATGTTGGAATATTTTATAACCTTTTAGTAGATCCAGGCCTATTTTTAAGCAGCTCCACTGGACATTTGATTTGTAAAACTTTCACCTAAAACATTTTCACTGTGATTTGTTCTTGCCATAACTCAATCACAGTTGTAAACAAGGACAAAGTTACTATAATAGTCAATACAAACAGAAGGTCTGTGGTACTGAGTGCCTGATCCTGTTGCTGTTGGCTGCAGATTCAAAGCTGCTCTTCACAGACCAGCCAGAACCAGCTAAAACCTTTATCCCACAACCATACAGGACTGCTGATAACAGACATTTCCCCTGATACACCTCACCAGCTCCTGTCTTGTTGACCATGTGTACTAAGTATATTGTTTTCCTATGTATTTTGTTTGCACTTCGCTGTCTTGATGCTTTTAATAGACAATTTGAGGAAGTGAAGAACAGAATAATACAAAGTAATAATATTATTAAATCATAATAACATTAGGTGAATATTTTTCTTCAGGTTTAAGCACTACAGATGTAAAAACTCTGAAAATATACATAACATTCAATTATGCTATTAGTGCATATTATTGCAACCCTACTTCTTTCTACGTGAGGCAATTTCATTGTTATGGCACTTCACCATCTGTTCTTGAGTAGTGATATTTCACAAAATGCTGGGTGACCATGACCTAAAAATAGTTACATTGTTTTGCTTCCTTAAGCTCACAGACAAATTATCTAAACAACAATAAAAATGGCCTGATAAATGGATGAATAAAGGCAGAGCACTTACTGTTAGTTGTCTGATTTTGTCAAACAAGTTCGCAGAACCTCCCGACATTAACGTATGTGAATAATAAATCCTGAAGTTGAGTTTGTCGTTTGTGTGCAACCTCTAGCTTACAAACTGTAAATCTGCTGTGCTATGTGCTCTACAGACTCCTTTAATCCCCTTCTTGCATACCTCTGGCTTTTCCAGTTTACTATTTTTGTTTTGCCACACTTTCTTACAGGTTTGATCTTGGATCTTTGATCTGGAAAACCAGATCCTTCATGATTACTACATAATGACGTGAAAAGGTAAGTAATGCTAAAGTTTTGTTGAGCCTAACAGATAACAGGTAATAGAGGGCACTGATATTATCATAAACATTATTCAACAGTTGTGAGAGGAAACAGGCTGGTTTATCAAAAAGAACTGTCTATGCTGTAGTAACACTGAACATAACTTTACTATTCATAAAGTACAGTTACATGAGTTAGTTACATGACATCTTTACATTGACTGACAGAGCATTAAATTGTTACTGTAGTCAGGCTAACTCAGCAATATAGGTGAGAGTTGGAGAAAAAGCAGCTGCCTTTTTTTTTTTTTTTTTATAACAAGACCTCTTGAAAGGCATCCAAAAGTGAGATTTTAACACTAAAATCAAAGAGGACACAATGTTGTTTTTGTTTAGTGCTTGAGGGAAAGAATGGCCTACTTATGCCAGTGTGATTACTTTTAATGAAACAAACATAATCTTGACATAGCTCATTTCAGATGAAAAGTTAAAATTTCAAGACACATAAACACAGACTTATATCCTGGCCTGGTTACGTTTATTGCAATGCAATCTGAAGTGCTGCATGGTGACTGAGGGCCACGCTGGGCAGAGCAGAGGGGAGAAGAGCTTCACTGTGATGTGAAAGTCCATATAAGGCTGCAGACTAGGAAATTACCAGAAAGGAACTGATGTAACTGCAGAAACCTTGAGTCACAACATGACTTCCTTGGGAAACTGAAGCAATGCCAAGAAGAGTCCAGCAAAAGCACAGTTTCTGAATAATCCTCATTGTTGTTGTGAAATACCAAGCTTTTCATAGTTAGGCTAACTTGAACCAAAACTAAATTACCATTACATATAAGAAAAAAAAAAAAAAAAACTAAAGCAAAATGAAGAAACTAGGCACATGAAAATCTGAAACTAAACTAAAACTATGGTCTTTGCCTGTTAAAATAAACTAAAAATATTTCAGATATCCTTCTGGTCCATTTTTACAAGTTTTACACATTGCAAAGATAAACTGATACTTTGGAAACATTCTGGCTGGGCCTAAATATCAAAATACTGACACATGAAGCCAGGAAGACAATAAATACTGCACTGTTTTAATCATGAATCCTTGATCAGACCAGTAATGGATGTAATCTCAAGCCCGTGGCAGCTAGCTTCCACAGGGCGTAGACTTTACTGCTGAGTCAGTGCATCTTGCTTCCTCCTTTCATGTCGATTGCCTAGTGCATCTCTGCATGGGGCCAGGAGCTGATGTTTATTACCTCTGGAGGGATTATGAATTGTTGGCCTCTGTCTGCTGCATATTCCCCAACCTCTAGCCTCCCCTAGCTGCTCCAACCTCAGTAACAGTTTGTTCTTATGTTTTTGTCCTGTATGTGTAAAGCCAATTTGCATTAAGTTGTCTCTCCTAACAGAGAAACAACTTATTTTTTTTATTTCCTGTCAGTTTGCAGGCATATCATCATCAACGTCACCATCCAAGAATAACCAGAATAACAAGAAGAATCTCAAATAATGAATCCAAATCCAGATTCCTGAAATATTCCGCAGTCTTTTCAAACTTAACATTTTTCCTGTCTTCAGCCACTGTTTCACTTGACAAAATCTTGCTGCTTCCTCTTGGCCATGTGTGCCCTCCACTACCGATTTCCGCTTTTCTGAGGCTGTAGCTTTGTTACATGCAGATGTGCCTATTCAAATGTGGAGGTCAGTGCAGATGCACTCCAGTGGCCCTGTGCCTAAGAGTTAACTGTGGTTGTTTTGAGGTTCGTCTCCACCCAGCCAGCGCAGTAGCTGCTACACTTCCCCTCTCTTCTTAGATTTTGTTAGTGTTAACTCCACTCTGCCGTGCTTTGGAACAAGGCTTGCTAAACATTGAAGCAATGAGGGGAAAAAAGATTTTAAAAAAGCCCATAATAAACAATAGATTTCAACGTCATTATACCAGTTCATAGTGTTACAGGTCAAAAGGTGGCATGGTGAATTTTGTTGTCATGATGAGGATTTTCAGAAACAGAATCGACGTAACTAAACATCAGTAAATGCTCCATTTTTTTTTATTACCCGCCCAACAGCATGATCCAAGTGATCAATTCAACACCTAACTTGGATGTGATGCAAAATGTTTGTGGTCAAAAGTCTCTCAGATTTTATGCTTTACCGAGTATAGTTTGATATGGTGATGTCTTTGGAGCTTCAAGCTATAAAAAGTGGGCTTAATAGAATTCGTGTGCAATAAATTTACAAGCACTAAAATGTTTGATTTAATTATTGAGAGAAATGGCTTTGAAAATGATATGACCACTATAATACCCTAATGGGCCACTGATTTTTTTTAGTCGTCATTTTATAGCTGCTTGATTGGTGTCTAAATTACTAAACTCCTATGGGTATTGTTTTCTTAATGCGGCCCATGTGATCTGCCCTATACATGCTACATGTTGCTAAATGAATGAATGAATAAATAAAGATAATAATAATAATGGTGCCAAAATGGTTATTATAGTATACGTAAGTCTCGACCTGATCCGGTGAGGCAGCTCTCAATGCTTGCTGCATCTCACAAAGGTCAAACTAAGTGCAAGCATTGTAGACAGTCATTCATTATGATTTTTTGGCACAACACACCCTGTTTTGACTTGTCCTGTACTTTAGACAGTTCATGTTTCAAGCTGCTATTTTCCCTCAAATGGGAAATAGGATGATTATTTATAGCAAGCGATTAATAAAGGCATAGTTCTTAACCGCAGCTGCATATTGGTTTACACAAATCAATAAATAATTTCGACTAGACAGAAATGTCATTTTTGACATGATTAGAGGGTTGCTTTACTGAAAGACTAAAGGCCTAGTGAAAACTTTTTCAAATAGTTTTCTAAGCCAAATATTCCTCCTAACATCAGTCGCCTATATTTAAAATGACAGGATGTTAGAGAGGTTTTCTGAGAAAAACAGTCAGGAAGTTGTAGTAAAACAGTTCCCACGGAGGTTGTAAGTAAATGTCATCCTCCGTTACACAGTTGTATTTGTAGTTTAAGGTACACACTCATTAAGGCTGATGATACGCAAACTCAAAAATCACAATAATTCTAGGAATTTTAAGTTTACGTCCCCCTACACACTGTATCATTTTATTACTGAAAAGATTAAAATAACTCTCATATCAGCAAGGCATAATTCCAGCTACCAGCCATGGCCACGGCCCATGAATGTAGGTTTTTTCAGGATGAACAAGGTGACTTCAGCATCCAAAAGGCTTTGTCTATATGCTTTCCTCCTGCGTGATGTTAGCGGAAAGGATTTTGTTAGTAAGAAAGAAAGTAAACTTTATTTATAGAGCACTTTTCAAAACATCAGTTCCAATGTGTTTCACAGTAAATAATAATATCAATTATAATGCTGTTAGTGTTAGGTCTACATGTGGTTCATTTATTGGCTTTGCAGTCACAGCTCAAGGGTAAAAGTGGACCAACTCATTTCATGGAGGCAAAAACAGTCAAGGCAGTGATATTCTCATTTATGTCCCATCCCTTTTTCAAAAATGCTCATCAGTAACTAACAAAAACACAAGCTTTGGAGAGAGCACAGCTGGGTCAAACAGCCTAAATCAGACATGCCTGCTGGCTGGAGCTCAGTGAAAGGCTTTATAGCTTGCTACTTGCTAGCTGCTGCCGCAAGCGGCAAGCCACACACACACACACACACACACACACACACACACACACACACACACACACACACACACACACACACACACACACACACACACACACACACACACAGGCTTCCGTTCAGAGCCGAGCTGCTTTTGAACATGGAGCCACTTCTGTGATTTCAATGCTGAGGGGAAAGTATCTTCCCTGACAGTCACACGCACAGTAATTCAGCTTATTCCATGTAGCCGAAATGTTACGGCCGCCTTAATGAGCCGGGCTGGGTTTAATGAAGAGAGCGTGCGCGAGCGTACACGTGCACCTAACGGAAAATCAAGAAATGATACAATAAATCCTACGAGGATGATACAAATATGGCAGCTGCCTAAGTGCCCAATTAAGACTTAGGATGATACCATAAGATATAAAATGAGGTGTAATAAGGTGGCTGGGGGCTGCTGAGTAACAGTAGGTGTCCATATAGGAATATTACATATTTGAGAGAGAGAGACACAAACACAGAGAAAGGGGGAGATGGAGAGAGAGCAGAATTTGAATCTGACGGACAGAGATAGTCAGAATAATTCAACCTTACCGTCTTCGGCATCTTTCCCTTCCGTCCGGTTCACAATTGAGTCAAAAAAAGTTAGTAATGCAGACCAATTAACGAGCAAAGGAAAAAACTTTTTCCCATCAGAACAACGGCGCCAATCAAACGCCCTCTCGTTGCAACAGAGCTGGCTGTGTTTTCTAGCTACACGCTTTGTTTTTCAGCGGCAAACTTGTCAAAACGCTTAGGCGGCTAGTTTTTTCTTTGTCTCCCCCCTGAAAGTGAAAAGGACTGCAGCTTGATTTCCTGCTAACGGTACTGTGACTGCAAAACCACACCCAGCCCAGTGACAGGAGCCAGGCTAAAAATGAGTTTTCAGGGAGGGCAGCAGACTCCGCCCGCAGCCCCGCTCCTCCGACATGGCTGAAGCCTGAACATTTTGTCTTCCTCTATCAAAAGTTTAGCGGCGCACTCTCACTGAGCAGACATTTTTGATTCACAGCTTATTCTCCCGTGACTATAAAATAGCGCAGTGCGTTTTAGAGGGATAGTATAGGGCTTAAAACATCAGCGAAACTTTAATATAGCACTGTTGTGTGTCGAAAAGTAGGCTACACCACTGAATATATGGGAAAGTAAAAATACCGGAGGCTGAAATTATAGGCCTATTAGTAGGCTAATTTTAGGTTATCTGTCTGCGTCGGCGCAGCTTGCCACAAATCAACACATGATCGTTTATCACAATTGACAGATAAATTCAAGTGTTTACGTAGCCTAGATCAGTTTATGCCAATAGCTTCTGTTCATAATAAAAACAAAGCCAACTCTAATTGCTGCATTATGGGTCTTGTCAAAGTATTATGTATTATGAGTTGTATTTTATTTTATTTTATTTATTTATTTATTTTTTTAAATTAAGTACTTTTTTCTGTGAAGTCCTGGTCCTGGTTTCTCTCCACTGTGCGTGTCAGTTTCAAGAAGTATCATGAAGCTCTATTATGTTTCAGTGCTCATGCCACCAGGAATAGTTCCTGTAAATTTATTGAACTCATCATGTTTCAGTGATTTTAACACTGACTTAAGCATTTTTCTGTCTCAATAAGCCAAAATCTGATTCTCAGACAAACACACTGCAGCTGAACTAAGATAGAGAGGGTTTGAAAATAGGATAACACAGTTGCTTTTGTCTGTTGCCAACTGCAATATGTCTTATTATAAATGCACATATGCACAGGAGAATTAGAATAGATGACACACTATAAATTGTGTTAATGGTCTGCAAGTCTCAGTACCATTTCTGTTTTGCTGATTGTTGGTGGAAAAAACTGGGTCAGGCATGGCTCCACAAATCCCAGTTTGGTTGAGATGTGGTGCCTGGTTTAGCCAACATTGTTTTCATGCTTATCAGTTTATGAAGTGAGCACTTGTGCCCTGTGGATGGGACGCTGTCATCCTGGGAAAAATGCTTCAGCAAAGGCAATCACAGCAGTCACTTATATGCTGTACCCTGCTCTTCAACAGGTTCAGCAGGGACTGAGCCATGTCAGGAAAATGCTCCCCACACTATAAAAACAAGCTCCTGGGCCTGGAGACTTGTTTTGGTGTCGGCTACACCACACATGTACTGTGTTTGTTTAGAGCAGGGTGACACACCAAACCATATGACGTTAATCCACTGCTCAGTAAACCAAAGTCCTCCTTCAATGACTTCACCCACCAAAGTGCCTTTTTTTCTGTAATAAAGGCTTTATGGACAATAAACCTACAGTATTCATCTCTGGCTGTTCTTGAGGAAACCACCTGCTGACGACTTAGACTGACTTTTGCGTTGAGCTCATTTGGAGTTGCTTGTCTACTTTTCTTTGCATCTCACGTCATCGCACGGCCGTTACATTTTGAGGAGTGCGTTTTCCTCCACCGCTGCCCACAAGCTGATGATGTCTTTCCTTTTGGTCTTTTATACAAGTGTCACTTTACCTCCTGCTCCTCGTGAAAAGTCCAGTAGTTTTTGCCAAGAAAGATCCTGCTAAAACTTGTTTCAAGAATCGGCCTTCTCGCAAACTCACTGAGCTTCTTTTATGCCATATAGCTAAAATAACAGGCAGCTGGGTCTGACAGGATTCTTATACATGGCTCTAACCAGTCAGCCTATAATCAGTGATGTTCCTGTTAAATGTTTATTCATTGATAGATAGATAGATAGATAGATAGATACTTTATTCATCCCGCAGGAAATTCACATTTTTTTCAGCAGTATCCACAGATTACAGATTAAGTAAAATAAAAAAATAGAAATAAAGAATAAGATCTAAGTACAACAGAATAAGATCTGAGTACAACAGAATAATCTAAGTACAACCCAGTGTGCAAAAAGCAATGTGCAACAAAAAAAAAACAGAAAAAAACGTGTGCATGGGTGTATAAACTGTGCATAGAGGTAGGTCAATGTGCAAATTTAGAAGAAAGAAGAAATGTACAGTATACACATGATAAATAGCAGTAAGCAATATAAACACTATAAACAAGGATTATAAAAAGATAGGAATATGAACAATTTCAACAGAAGTATTAACAGTTAAACAGAAGTAATAACAGTTAAACAGCAGTGGAAAATAACCTAACCTGAAGAACACACGCTCCGACCGAGGTTCAGAGTTAGTGTGAAACCATGAGACCAAGAAGTTAGTGTGAAACCATGAGACCAAGTAGAGAAGTGTGGAAGCACATGGTTTTAGTACAACCTGTACTTATATTTACCTATTTCCTTTATTTTAGCAATTACTTGTAGATTTGCCTAATTAACATCAAAACTAGATGCTTGTAACCTGTTAACCACATAGCATATAACCTGTGCGAACCACAGTCTAGTCCGTTAACATGCATGTATTTTTCTCGAAACTCTGAATATGGAGAGCACCACTCAAATCTAATTTGCATGGAACAAAAAATATTTTTTAAATGCATATTACAAAGTATTTAGTGAGCAATGACTAATTAAAAAGATCTGCCTATCTTCTTTAAGAACTATTAGAGAATTTTATACATGGAGGTACATGCTGTATCTCCATGTGTTTTATCTTGAAAGTTAAGCTCAAAATGTAGACAAGGTAAGCAACAGTAAAACATTTCAGTCCTGTTTGTTGTGTTAATGGACTACTGTGTTCTGGTTTAATACACTGTAATGTGCCTCACCAAGAATACTAACAACATCAGCTGTTTCCCTCTGGGCCAAATCTGAACTCCTTCTCCTCCCAAGAGATTCCTGTTGCTTCTATGTAACTTTCCAGCAGTGACAGAGCCTGGTGATGGTGGCATGAGGCCTAGATGTAGACCAATAATTAGTACAAACAAGTTGTCTGTTTTTAAAAATTAATAATGTGAGGTATGTTAGATAAAGTGTAATACCTAGTGAAAACTGCAGACATATTTGAATGGCGTGTTTGTGTCCAAGTATAACTTCTGATCCGCATTTTGGCACTTGCTGCACTGTAGGCTTTATTCCTTATACATTTCATACTTGATCTTTTAACATGTTGGCTAGGGATTCCAGAAGAAAATGAGTAAACCTTGTCTAACTGTGGCATATTTACATTTTAAATGTTGATCAATGAGCACTGTTCCTTATAAATAAACGAATGATCTAATAAATAATCAAATTGACATTACAGTGGATGAGAGCATTGTCTTGTCCTCCGGAACAAGAGGGTGCCATCTCAAAGAGGGTGTTAGAAAGTGCTGTGTGGAGCTCTGGGGTTAAGGCTGGATACCTGGAGGGGTGTGACTGTGAGGAATGGCTTCCCTGATCTGATCCAGTGTGATCTGCTAGCTGTGAATCGTCTATAACAAACACTTTGCCTCCACTCAAAGATTCATGAGGTCAGTTATCGATTCTGTGGTTGTTTTGCCAGGCTTGATGCCACATGTTCTGGACACCTGGGTGCAGAGAGAGGCTGAGCTGCCAGCAGGTCACCATCTGCTGTGAAGTTGGATGAAATGGCAAAGGAGCAGGGGAGGAGCCATCATTTCAAAAGTGATGGGCACAGAATACTGAGGAGGCACACTTTTTTTTTTTTTTTTTTTAACAGTAAAATAAATCCACAGGTTAGTGCCAGTTTTATTGTGTATATATACAAACCCTTTGAAACCCAGGACCTTTTTTTTGAAAGGTTTTTATTTCACCCTCTTAACAAATCAATCATATTTTTTTCCCCTTCAAATTGTTAGGGTAAGTTTGTGGTTATTATCATCACCTTTTTTTTTTTTTTTTTAAATCTAATTTAATTTGAAATATAGTGTATATTTCCAGCAGTTATAAATACTGTTCTAGTATTTTTCTTGTGACTTTTTCTTTTCTTTTTGTTTTTAAAACTAATTTGCGGATTTTGGGGTTTTCTTCTTCCTCGTGCTAATTTGCTTGCTGCCTTTTCCCAATATTTCTAAGAGAAATCAAGCCAATTTGCTCACCTTTCAAAGGGTTAAACAGCTTGTGACAGGCATCTGACACAGCCTTAAGAACATACAATAGAGATGAACAATGAAGTAAGGGTAACCATAACAATTTACATGTGGAATAAAGTGTGGGGGACAGAAGGGACAGGCTCCAGAAGTGAGATCTGAGCATGATGAGCTACTTTGTCCTGTATCCTTGCAGAAGTCGGGGACTTGGAGCCAGAATTGACCTTATTCAAAGTCTTTATTGTGGAAGCAGCTGCAAGAAATTGTGGCCAGGAGGTGACTGTCAGTCATGATGGTGCCCCAAACACCCGATCTCAAACAGTGGCAGAGCTGAAGGAGGAGGTCTTCCTTCTGGACTTGGTTGGCACAGGAAACTCCTGACTCAGCAGAGAGGAACTGGCAAGCCGAAAAGTCTGCAGCTGCAGTTGTTGCACAAGCCGGGAGTGGGAAGCATTTGGGCAATCCATGCAAGATGATTTTCTAGGCACCCTCAAGAAGTTCTGGAAAACAATTTACCATCTGAGGAGGGGAAGGCAGGACATCACAGAGCGGGCTGCAGGGCATTCACTCTGACATACAGGTGTGTGATAGTTAAGCTGTTCTAGGAATTACTGCAAGGAAGAATTGTATGTGGTTATGAGTAAAAATGGGATGTTTCAAGATTTCATTTATCCCACAACTGTGTGTGTGTGCCTGAAAGAGATGCCATGAGAGCTGTTACACATTTAACCACTAGATAGTGCTCATGGACCATATATAATGACAGTCAGAGTCTGAACAGAGGTGCTGAACACAGGGCATCAGGCACACATCAAGTAGAATGGCTTAGTTGGAATGAAACTTGAAGGATAATACAACTATTTTGTGGAATAAAGATTCACCAGGTAAACTTTTTTTTTTTTTTTTTTACATCTCTAGATATTAAAGGAAACAATGTATTTGACTCATAAAATACTTTTTTTTTTCAATTCAATTATTAAACATTTGTAAAAATGCAAAAAAATACAAAATAAATAAAGAAATATTTAAATGGGGAAAAATTGACCCACTGCCATAACACAAAGTTGAATAGTCTACTTCAAAAGCAGGCTTAAGCTATTCCAAGGATTCAAGACATGAGATTACGTAGACATATGATCCCAGAAGATCAGCAATATAGAGTACAGGCAGATACTATATAGAGCTAAATAAATGAGGTTGTAATAGTTCAAGCCTTTTAGGAACACAGTAAAGCCATAACAAGAGAAAAATTGTGTAAAAATATTCAGTTTAACGCCGGTGTCCATTTCGTTTGATGGTTCGACATCATGCAGCAGGGCACACATGTTGAGTAGGCTACAATCTTGTCTGCATTTTAGCAAATATATGAACCCTGTGTTGGGAACTGAATTTCTTAAAATAACCAAGAACATCTTGTGGTTGTGACTGATGTGCAACCGTGGTTGCTTTCAAAATAGCTTGTAAAAGAAGATTGGTTTACTTTATTTCCATAAAACTTGTTACAGATATTATATCTCATCAACAAGCCAGTCACTCTGATAGTATAGTACAAAAACTGTGCATTAAAAGGTTACAGTTATCCACTTGTCATCTTTATTACTATGAAATTTATTGTAAATACCAAAAAAACCTTATGTGTGAACATTCCCATAAAGTGCTTGACCCTTCAGAGCTTTAAATCTCAAACATTCCCATTTATGCTTTAATCCTGGGACTGCCACCGGGGGAAATTGTGTTTATTTTCAGTGACCAACCATGTGTTATCATGGGAAATGGATCCTGCTTTTCCTTTTCTTGAACTGACCATTTTTTGCAATGATTGGACTAATAACTGCTAGATTAATCTTTTTCTGTGGGGCAAGTGAGTTCAGTCCTTGCAAAATTAGGAAATATTATAACCAAAAGCATATTTTTGAGTGAATCATAAAATCAGACTAAATGTGAATTGGTTTAGCTGGAATAAGTATAGATATACCATATATACATCTATATGCACTCAGTGGCCACTATCTGATCCACCTGTACAGTCTAATGCAGTTCAATGCAACAGCTCTGCTATAAATTTGACCTTTTAAGAAAATTTATAATGTTCAGTTTTTGCTGACAGTATTGAGAATGTGTAAATTTAATTCTATATTTATTATTGAGGTTGTAGTTTGCAGAGATCTTGTGATGGACTACAATATATCTCAAGGTGTTTCTAATTTTTTGTCCTCCCTATTTATATACATTATGGGGACAGAAGAGTAGAAATGTCTCTCAATAAAATGCAGTCCAGTGCAACAGCAGCACTATGAGCTCAATGCCAAACATAGAATTGAATGAACACCTCTATTACTGTGACAAAAAGAAAACCTGAGCATTATAGGCAGCAGGAAACTTTTTGTTTAGACAATCAAACATTATGCCACTATTGTTGTACCTCCAGTTGTCTGAACAACAACACATTATAAATGCAAAGGGGCAGACCCGGTGTGAGTTAAAGAATGTGAATTACTTTTGAGGTGTGTGTCACATCTAAAAATCATACTTTTATCACATAAATCTAAAGTGGATTCGTCTGAGTATTATTTCTCTGTCCTAGAATTGTTTATTCAAGACCTTTCTGCCGATGATAATTACACTCCTGGGTCATGTGCAGTTGGAGGGAGGATGGGAGTGAAAATTTGGCAACCAATTCTTCTACATATTCCCACTTCATTTCATTAAACAGTTTACATAAAGTTTACATTTCAGAGTTTTCTTTTTCCCATGTGTAGTCACTGTTCCATTCCATACCTTGGGGAAAAAAGACACAGTTTGAACAGATTTTTATTTTATTTATGGAGAGAAACACATTGTCATTAAGACTTACATTTTGTTTGAGCCCACAGACCCAAATAGTCTATTTTTGTATATTTTGGTCTATAAAAGCAATGCTTTCCATTCAATGTGGATTACAATATTATAATACTGCAGCTCATAACACAATAATTTTTTCTCCATCTTTTATGTCTCCTCTTTTACATAGCAAACACAATACAGGAAAGTCTGAACGGTCTATTCAAACTCGAGACCTACACTAATTCATAAATTTGACCATTAATCATCAATATTAGAAAACAACCAAGAATATGATTTAATGTTTTTGTATGTGCTTTAACCTGAGCATTACACTGTATATACAGTCATACTCAAATTCATAAACCTCTTGTCTTTGCATTTTGTCATGCCACAAAATAAGTGAATTTTTACATTATATGGTAGCAAAAACAACAAAAAGTCAAGAAGTTGACAAATGTTTGAGCATGACTGTCTCTGTGTGTTTATTTGAACTAATTGTGGTGACAGGCAAATTATGTATACACATCAAAAATCACTTTGGTTCTGGCAATAGCCGTCAACTATTGACTCTGACCTCAAGCTGACTCAGTACGGACAAAATCAATCCTAACATCTTGTAAATAGCACTAGCCTAATTTCGATAAAGCCAGGCTCACAGCAAAAAGCTACAGACTTCATCAAAACAATAGTATGCAAACTTGTCTCAAACATCAAAATTATTAAATTGCTGTTAGTGAGTGACACATTATCAAAAGAAATCATGACCCAACACGCCTGTTTTGTCAACATACAGGTTAGTCATCAAATCAACTGTCAAACATTCAATTAACTTGATATTCCAATTTTAAGTGCATCTATATCTTAACAAGCTGGTGTGTGACAGGGAATCCCTTGTCCTCCACGATAAACAATTAATTGCATGATAACCCACATGTTGTGACACAACAAGCAACTACGTTTAATAAAGCCACCCAAGAATAATTATGGCGTGTTTTATTAGGCAAAATATAGTCAATAATAGTAAAATTGCCAATAAAATAGCATAATGCAAATATGGCAATTTAGAGAGGAAATAGATGCACTTAACCCTGGTGCACAGGTTACAACACAGATATTAACTTAAGATTTTAACAACAAAG
The DNA here is from genome assembly GCF_902150065.1 of Myripristis murdjan. NCBI lineage: Eukaryota > Metazoa > Chordata > Actinopteri > Holocentriformes > Holocentridae > Myripristis > Myripristis murdjan. The sequence goes on from NC_043993.1 coordinate 23,212,178, forward strand.
GTAACTCACTAATAGTTTAATTTACAGATAACTTTCTCTCTTATATAGATATATATATATATGTATATATGTACACACACACTCTCTCTCTCTCACACACACACACACACGCACACATGTGACTATGTACAGAGAGGACACAATGCTTACTGTTGCACACAGGGTTATCTGTGCACTTTTATGTAGCACGTAATGTCCCTGTAAATTAACTACTGTACCCAGTAAGAATTAGTACATACCAGTGGGCTACTCCCAGTGACACACAGTGTCACAAACATTATGGCATTGATTTTTTTTTCCCTTTATTTAAATAAAACTATTTATATTATACATATCATATTTTGTTACAATCAAGATATAGATACAATTTGTATCAACAAGCAAAAGTCAATTCTAGACATTTGTGGCTTAGTTGTTTGCGGCACTTAAAAAAGGTAAGGTGGGGACTATGACTCACCATTGCGGCTTTCAGTCTATATCCTCTTAGCAAACTAGCAAAATACTGGATTGGAATATTGAAAGTTTTTTACTCAGACATTGCAATGTTTCGTCTTTTTTTTTTTTTTTTGGCTTGGAAGATGCCCATTTTCATCATGAATGCATTCTATGTAACAACAGAGGAAAAAACTGGTGACACCCAGGCTGGTGATTCCAAATTCATCAGTAAAAATTATAGACCAAAGACCATGCAACCATGTCCTTAAAAAAAACATATCTTACTGGATGTAAGGAAAAAATAACGGTAGTTCAAAACTCATCCATTCACCTATCAATTATACACTGTAAACTAATCACTATAACCAGATCATGAATACCATGTCCAGAGTGTGACTTGTGACATGTGACTTCCTACAAAATAATAAACTCTGACCATTTTTCAGTGTGTTTAATTTGTCTTCTGGCCTTCATAACATCTACAAATTCTGTATTTCTACTGGCACTCTGACCCAAACAAAGATGGACTGTGTCTCCTTCAGAAACCAAAGGAATTCCTAAAGCAATATTCAACACAACTATACAGCAACTATCCTACCTACGCACCAATACATTTTTCGCCTGAAGTTAGTGTGATATAAGCTCTTTTTACCACCATAGAGCAGTATTAGCTTCCATAGTGCCTAAAATAATTTATCAACATCCTGTTGTGATTCAGTTTTAAGAGGTGCACCAACTAAAACAGAAACTTCTGTTTTGTTTTCTGTTGGGCGTACTGTGTGGCACTATGGCACTCAGTTTCTTCATCTACCCCCAGTTTGAGAAATTCCTTAATAAAATAAGGAAATAAAACAAGATGAGGTGAATGTCCATATACCCACTACTGCCAACCCCAACAAATAAATTCAAGGTTAAAAACAATGCCAAACCATGCAGTCTGAAATCATGTGGACAATCAGCTATTCATGGAAAAGAAGCATTTGACTGTGACTGAGAACCATGTTAGGGCAAATTCAGAATATGTTACCCTAATTTGGTTTCTCAAAGAGCAAACATTTCAAATTATGCAAATTTTGTTTAATTTTTATAGGTTTTTTTTTTCAGCGACTTCACTGTTCCTTTGCATTTGAAGCACTTTTCTTGCAATCTTTGACAATCAAACAATCTCAAAAGGGAAAGCAGTGTTAAAAGGACGGCACGCAAACTTTAAGCCAAATGCCAGAAACAACCTTGACAGCAGCCTTGCAATCTGATTGTTTCACAGGAAGAAACATTTAGGCAGTTTGTTTCACCTTCTCATGAAGCGACAAGAAGCCCAAAGTGGCCTTGTCTTATTTCATGAAAAAACAAAGTGAGCAAAGCCCAAAACTCATTTGGGCAAAACACATTCAAATGTTTTTTTTTTTCTTTATGTCTGTTCATTTACCATGGTTGTAACTCAACATTAATAAGGAAACATACATGTATGCAGCACCACTAATGAGATCAAGACAGGCTTACAAATAAGCCATGTTAAAGAGTAATACCACTCGGTTTAAAAATTCTCAAGTAATTTCCTTCAGGCAATTGTATTTATGTTGAACTGTCCCCCAAAGCAGAGAGCAAAGACTCAGGTCAGTGCCATCAAGATGTACAACCAAATGCTGCTCCACTAAATGAGAGCCTAAATTTGTCGCTATTACAACCAAATCCTTTTATTCTGAGATATGTTATACATTATATATTATTACACTAAAATTTGGAGAATATTTAACTTGGTAAGTTGTAGAATATGTTCCTTAGTAATGTCCGTTTCTGAGCCCCTTTATTGATCTTTGCTCTCATAGTCTCAATGATCACCAGTGTTAGGGAACCAATTTTTCTCATTTAGTCAAATGTGAGACAAATTTGTTCAGTTCATGAAATTCAACTGTGATACGCCTAGGAGTAGCATACTTGAATCCTGATATTCAGTGGTATTTCCCTTTAGAAGGACTGAAAATGTGATCTTGCTATTAAGGCTGGCTTTACATAGTGCTACTTCCATGCAATTGTAGATTACAAGTTGCATGTAGCAATTTTCATGCAAAGATACAAACAATGTATTTATATGTATACAGGCCTTAACGATCAATAAATACAGAGCTATCTCCTTAACTAGTCAGCAGGGGTAAAAACAGCTGGACTGCAAATAGCAACTGCACTAACTGTAATTGTAATACTTATAATACTTGTAATACTAATAATTAATCTGCAAGTGATAATCCTGAGGTGGCTGCACAAGCTATTTTTGATCATAGCAAGGGCTGAGAAAAGACTTAATTCTGGTTGGCTGGAGGTGTACCTTTTATTTACACCATGGCTAGGGTGAATACTTTATTTTAGAGGATGCATGGGTGTTGACTAATTTAAGAAAAGTGTAAAGTTTTGATGGAATATCTTCATCACTTGCTCACGATTACTAAGGAGTTTCTCTGTGCCATTCACTGGCAACTCATATAGGCATACATAGGCGAATAATAGGTTTAACAGTAAGTTGCCTTCAAAATGCAGAAGCAACAAAAAATGCCTTGAAATCAATTTTCCCCAAAAGTTACATTGTATCCATCTAACCATTCACAGACATAATCCACCATAGTTGGCAATCACATCAAATTTGTAGTTTGACCTCAACATCAATATTTTAGTATAACACTCAAAGTTATTGTTTTGGCTTCCTTAAAAGAATCAAATAATGTTAATTAAAAATCTTCCAACTTTGACTGTCTCTGAGGCAAGGTTTGCAACATCATACCATGGCAGGCACAGTCTGCTGCAAAATTCAGAGCACTTTTGTCGGATCTTCATGTAACACTGTGAGGTGGGGAACCTGCTGGTCTTGGCAACACGGGAACTTCTTTTCTTCCCCATGGGAACTGCATGAAGGCACTACCACAACCAACTAATTTTTTTTTTTTTTACTAAAAATAAACATGGCCGATCCACATCCCTGGCTCAACACTTGCCAGATAATCTGAACTTGTGAAAATACTGGCAAACCAAATAAACATTGCATCGTTAACTGGCTCCTTACCAAGTGACATCAGCACCTAAGCAAGTATAGCTATCCACACAGAGTTAATCGAGGGCAACTGGACTTGCTTGTAGGTTCTCGAAGATGTTTTACTCATGAACTGAAGAACTGAAAGAGCCTCTTGGATGAGAAGTGAAACATCTTTGAGATTCCACAAAAATCCAGTTGCCCTCGATTCAGCTCATACGAGGATAGCCAAAAACTGAATGACTGAAAACCTCCACAGACATTATAGTTTGTTTTAGCCTACATGGGTACCATTATTTACTATATAGATCTGAGGCACAACAACCAATCACGGTAGCCATTTCAATTTTTTTTTTTAAGACAACCCAAACTTTGCATCCTTTGGACCCAACATTACTAAATCCAACTTAAGTTACATAAAAGCTGCATCAAGTAAAGCCACCCTAATAGCTTTAAGTCCTAGATCTCAAGGTGCTTAACAAGGATATACACAAAAAACATTTTCCAATGCCATGTCCACGTTACAATTATATATAACTAATTTTAAAAGGTACTACATAAAGGATTTTCACAAAATATATCACTGCTAAATCAGAGTTGGCTCTCAACAGTAACTGTTAGCTTTGGACTCGAAAAAAACAAAGTTAGAAATCTGACAGCATCCTGAAAGCCATGTGCTGCAAAGCACAGCCAAACCCCTCTCTGACTGGGGACTGACTGCATGTATGCATACATTTGGCTCTCCATTTGACCATTTCAGTTTGCTGTTAACAGCCATAGCTAAAGATCTTCATCTGTCTTTTAGATTTCACTTAATTTTCAATTCAGCTGATCCATAGGCCTACTTGTTTGGCCACATTTTTATCCACATTTATCCAAGATGCTGAAGTCCAACTGAATGTTTTGCCTAGTACAGAAATCCTTGTGCAAATAATCAAACTGTGATGTTAACCATCCTTGCTGTTTCCACCAGTAGATATCTACTTTCTGCTACTTCTGAATTCACTTGAATCCACTGAAATCAATTTTAAGACAATTCTGCAACAAAATGAACCTGAAAACTCCTGAGACCAAACTGCCCCACTGACAACATGAAGCAGCTCATGAGAGCCACTGTTTGAAACAAAGATAACCGTATTAATATATTTTAGCACTGAAAAGCATCACCACCACAAATTTGACAGAGACATAAACATGAAAATCCTGAACGCAGTAACCAATAAAATCAGCAGAAAGGTAACTATACAGTACTCCATAGAAAATTATCCAAACACTTATATTAGTTTAACTATAATCCAATCTATTCTATAAATCAAAGTGTTCAGTAGAATATTGACACTAGATAAATTCTCTTTTTTGGCATTATTTAGCAGCTTATAAATGTATTTGAAATGATGGCTTTTTGTGTGATTATATGTACATAAATATGTGCACACGTGTACAAGTCAAATCTCTCTTTTTTGGCTTGCTGGGTGCACTTTCAAATTCTACCAAAATAGTAGCTTTGTTAAGTGAGACTGAGAAAATATATCTCTTTAGATAATGAGATAGTGCTTTACATTTCAAAGGAGGAGGCTTCAATGACAAAAGATTTTCACTGAAACCGATTAGACAATGACTAAAGCGTGAGGTCATTCAGATATAAGGCCATTAAATGTCAAAGTTCATGCTGTGAGGTATGTACTTACCTCCCTCTGACTTATCTTTTAAAAAAGAAAAAAAATCTGCACAAAAAAAATTACAAGTATTATTTACAGCAGAGGCAGACCTAAGCAAAGTTATCTATATTTAAACTGTATCAGAAACATTTAAGATGCATGTAAAAACACAGTCACAGTACCTGAGCAAGATCTTCATAAAAGCTACATGGTGCACTCATGAATGCTGACCTGACTTATATGTCAGCTTCCGTAAGGCAAATATAGGAAATGTTGCTGGGTAAACATGAGCAAGCTGAACTGTCCTGCTATGTCACTGACCTGTTTACTATTCCACTTAGCTTGGACAGATTCATGTAAAGATCTAGGTTCAGCATCACACTAGCTAGATGTGTTAGTTAGCTAAACCAACTACCCAGCCTTCACAATCTTACGTAAAATAAAATCTATCAAACTGGCAGTAGCAAAGTTGGAACTGATTAAAAGGATGTTTACCTGTCCTGCTTAGTATTAGCAGGCCATTCCACAAATTTGCTAAAAATGACATGGATGTTAAATACCTTAAGAAAACTTGCATAAAAGTCTGATCAGTGCTCACGAATATCGCACAAAGCTGCTATGCAGCTCCTGCTCAGGCATTATGAATGTGTTATTAACCATATTTCAAATAAGGTCTAACCTCATATCAAATGCACCACATTGAATATGAAAACTTAGCTTTTATGTGAAATGTCTTGGGTTTCGACTTGAATTTACTTAGGACAGATTACTTCTGTATCAACCAAGTGATGTAAAATCAAGAAAGCTAGATTTCATTAATCAGAGACATTTCAAAAAAGATGAACTCCTGAGGGCATTTGTTGCACATGTAGCAACATCAAACAAGTGCCTATAGTTGCCATCTAAGTCCTTATGTCAGCATCTCTGGCTTAAGCTGTCACAATTACAGTGACATCACATTCCTGTCTAAGATAATACTATGCCTTACATGCTGAATCCTACACATTAATCTTAAAATTTTAAACAAGATTAATCACTCAATGGCAAGACCTCAGCTTCGTGACAATGACAGCGGCAAGTTGCTGTGGATCAGTCAAATGAGGGTTCTTCTCCATGACTGAGTGGACAATGTAAGCAGGGAAGATGTTGCAAAGGTTCCGATATGTTTGATACTGGTGGTCTGGGATGACATACCGCTCTTGATGTTCAGATGCAGACTGGGTCTCCCATGGCGAGTTCCAAATTTGTTCCATTTTGTCGGGCATGCTGCGCACCATCACCCGCTCACAACATGGCATCAAGCTGTTACTCAGAAGGTACGAATGATATCCATAGGATTCATTACCACAAGGCAGAGGGTCCCAGCTTGCGTGCTGCTCGCGGCACAATGGAGGTCGCCTCTGTCTCATCGGGTTGCTATCATATAGCCTTGAATCTGATATGCTATCCATGCGTGTCATGCCAAGAGAGCGTGTGGGCTGTGAGGACAGAGGTGGGAGGACATTCTGCGTAAGGGGATAGTCCCCAGGGCAGCTGGACCTTGCTCCCACTGCAGCGTGCTGGATATGTGGTGCTAGATGAGATGTAGACTGCTTACGGGGGCCCTGCTTGGGCTCCTCAGGTCCATAACTCTGAACCCTGGTCAGTGTCTCATGATGAAACCCATGAGAGAAAGCTTGGATCCTAGCCTGAGCAGGTGACTGCTGCTGCCCCTTCATGCTCTCCTCTAAGCTGCTGTCCACAGAACTTGGGTACAAGTCATAAGAAGAGAATGAGTCACTGTTTGAATGGCTGAGGCAGGATTCAGCACAATGGCTGGGATTTCTCTGATACACACCATGCTCGTGCTCCATGCTACAGAAACTGTCGACATTATGCATGCTGCTCATGCTCATATTTGAAAAATCACTATGCATCGAGTAATATCCATGGTCACTCACTGAATCATACTTTGGGAACTGTTCACTGTATGTGACAGAAGCGCCATGACTATTGGTAACTAAAATGGGTGGGTACTGTACACTAGACATGTGCTCCAAAGAATTGTGTGCGAACTGCATTGAGCCTGGCACTGGGCTGCTGGCTGATCTTGTGTTCAAGGCACCAGCTGCATGGCTCTTGGCAGGCTGCATGGTGGGCACACTGAGAGCAGAAACGAGGGAAGGCACGGAATTTGTCTCAGGCTTCCTGATAACAGATAGTGCCTCTTCTGGTTCACAGACCACTGAGCGAATACTGGGGTCAGATTGACGTTTGGGTGCCACGCGTTTGGCCTCAGAGCCACTATCTCCCTTTACAGTTGCTGGACCGGTACCGCACTTGGCCAAAGCCCCCTCACTCATTGTCTTCACTGCAGACAACTTGGCAAAGGCTCGCAGTTCATCAGCCACTGACCGCTGTGGCTGGTTGACACGCTCTGGATGATAGTACTTACACTTATGTCCATATGTACACTTTTTCCCTGTTTAAAGTAAGGGGAGAACAGATAACATGAGTAAAAATAAATACTCAGATTAACACATCAGCCAACAAAGACATAACATTATTCAAGAAACTTACCATATGGGCAAGGTTGTTTTTTGTGCTCTGGAACAACAGGACGCTTGCGGAGGAAGTTTTCTAAGCTTGGACCATGTCTTCCTAAAGGATCATCAGGCGGCATGAATCTAGAAGTCATTTTTAATTAATTAGCAAATATGTACTTTAAAATGTCAACTTCCTGACGTATGCATAAAGGGGTATCCCTGCCACAAAAAGTAATTAGGAATCTGTTGCAATGACTTTATATCACAAAGAGTTTCTTGAACAAAATTACCATGTATATTGCTAAAAAAACTTTCATATGAAAATACTGCATTATGATGGTAAGAAAAGGAATACACATATTTTCAAGTAAATTCAAAGTCCTCAATAACCTATAGATGTACCTGCACAGTGAAAAATCCCTAGTTTTAATGTAATGACTGGCATTAGACTGGCAATACATTATAGTTGCTTACTTGTCGTTGACAAATGAGTACATAAGGAGACGCTCTTCTATGAATTTCTTCCACTCTGGCTTCTCATTTTGCAAGTCCCTGTAGTTGTCATTTGACACAATAATTCCATCAGAATCACAAGCCAGCTTCACTATGAAGCGATCATCATAGCACACCACTCTCCTGCCTTGAACTCTCCGAGATGGGGTGAACACCAGTATCTTCTCTTTTTCCAGCTTGCGTAAAATTTCTTGATCTGTAAGAGATATTTCAACTAAGTTTTACTATTACTAAACGTTTCATTAGCAATTCATGTGTTGTAATTCCATTTATAATACCTCTCCCTCCCCAGTATTAACAGTGTGAGAAAATATAACACAGTATGTCCTCTCAGGTACACCTTTCAGTCAAATTAAAGCGCAAGGTCACTGGATATGTTCTAGGTATTTATAGCTCCATTTTCTCTACCATATTTGCCTATTCTCACTTTTTTCTGGATTTACCATTACTATGACCTGGGTATAGATCACTATTGTTCAAACTGGTATTGTGTTAACTAGAGTAGCACAACAGACATTTCTTAATGTGAAATTTTGCTGAAACCATCGACAGTCATTTCCTTGTTTGATTTTTCAAATGTTGTTTTTGACATAATATGGCTACTGTTTTATTCACTGGCAATCAACATTTTTAAAAAGTAAACAGTTCAAAATATGCACCGTCTCTGAGTGGAGAGTGTTAGAGAAAAGAGTGAATTAAGTCAGGTTAGCTGTTTGTGTATCTGTGCAGATATTCCTCTTCTTCGACTGTCAATATCAGCTAGCAAGCTACATACGTTTGCTAACAATCAAACATATCAACTTGCAAATAAATCTATACATTGGCACACTACCAATGACTGCTTACAGCAAGTGGGCCACAGTTAAAACAAACAGATCCCATCCTACAACACTTACCTCACTTGATTTGTGCCCCAGACAGTATGATTTCTCTGTAGACACTGACTCCTACTGCTGCCTCAGACACAGCCTTCACTGTCTGCTTCATGTTCTGCTCACAAATGCCAAATTTACCTGGTAGTGTTAAAGTGGACTTTGCCACAAACTCTTGGCATCCCACCTCCACTGGATATAGTCTCGACTTCCCATCCTACTGCTGAGCCTCCACTGCCAACTCAGCATACCTAAGCAGTTTTTTCTATATGACTCATCTACTGCACCCTCCCATGGCAAGGTGAGTTCCACAAAATATACAATCCACCTTGCCTCTCACCACAACACCATGTCTGGCTTGTAGCAGCAGTGCTCACTGTTTCCCTATCCAGAATTCTCCTACTATCTGCCCGCCCATAACTGGCCTATAATATGCCTACCAAAATACCTCACTACTAGCACTTACTCCCTCACAGATATAACCAACTGCAATATCTACTATTCAACCACCATATTAATTTGCAACCCCATGATTCTGACTGCTGCTGCAGGACTTAATCACAGCACAAGATTCCTTATTTATGCTCATACAGCATTTAACAGTAATTGAATATAGACTTTATATTATTAACCTCTCTTGACAAAACACTGCTTGTTTTAATTTCAAAATTGCAGGGAGTGCAGTTCAGAGAGTGATTTTATGTCACTTCACTCTTTCCTGAACATAAAGTAGGCTAATCAATACACTGACAGCTCACAAGTACTCATTTCAGACATTGTGTTAGATCACAGCTTGTATGATTACATACACTTTATGTATTGACTTGGAGGCATATCTAATGACAAGCACACACTAACATATGAATGAAAACCATGATTAGGCTGACAATGTAATGCAGCCATTACACACATTGCTACATTGAAATTGTAGCATTTATGCTGTGAGCTCTTACATGCTGTGACCCGGTCAGTAGACAGTCTGATTAAAGTATATCATTTCAAATGGCAACTGGACAAACCAAGTTTCTTTCTTTGTGTACTTATGCACTGACTCTGCTCAGTCAATGTTTGCTCCAGACTATCCCTCTTCTCGCTGACTGACTTGTTTTTCCAAATGACTCCCTGCCACTGTTGCGCCTGGCCTTTCACAATGCAACAACTGACTGCTGACTCTACTCAACTGCTTCTCAGGTCCCATTTTTCCTGGACTGACACAATGGGCATAATACTGCTAGTCTTTACTCTATCAAGCAAGTGTGCACACACACTCAGACAGAGCATAAAAAGGGAATTAAAAAGTGAGTTCTCCACCTTGCCTCAAGGTGTCCTACTTGCCTTATGCCTTGCTTTAAAAACAGTTTGCAACAAATCTTTGGTTGCGTTCATTTTTTTAAATTAACTTATCAGGGGAGACCACAAAGTCAATGCAGAGTTTCTGTGCCTGTGAAATTCTTTGTAAATTCACTGTGACATCTACATGCACTGGTGTGAGAGCGGGACTGTGCAGTTATTTTTTAAATGGCACACTCTCACAAAAAAACCCACTCTTTTAAGGAAATCATTTTTCAAGGACATATCCAGTGACTTATATACATGTTAGCTGCTGCTCACAGAGGGTCACCCTTGAATTATTCAAATTGCACAAAGTAGCCAATAGCTCACACCTGAAGTGAAGTTGATGTTTGAAAAAACACACTATCAACTCGTTTTAGCATTGTACATGTTTACATGCAAAAAAAAAAAAAAAAAAAAAAAATAGAGTAAAATAAAATTTAAAAAATTAACATGAACAGGCTTGGAACAGGCTAATAGTGCACAAATGTGTTGATTTTACTCAAACACTGTGTTAATCAAACTGTCATTTTGTGTATTTTTAACCTGGGTATCGACGGGCACTGAAATGGGGCGGCAGTGGCTAAAAATGTACAATGTGAGCTCAGAAACAGCTGAAAATATAATCTCAGCCGAATTTTATAGTTATATAATATAATAAATAATATAGAATAGTTATACTTTCATGACTATTTTCAGGACATTTTATAAGTTTTCAAATTTTCCAAATGCCATAGCATGTGAGGAATTTTTACATTTGACATCATACCATGACATTTGACAACACAGAAAAAAAATTACATTTTAGATAAGAAATATTTTGAAATTAATGTATAATTACTTTTTTTGTGCTGAAGACCCACTGTGATTGTCAATCACGCAATTATGAAATAATCAGTTAATCAGCCAAGCCTTAGTTTAAAAAGGAGAAATGCCGTGCAAATACATAAAGTAATTTTGTTCAAGTCCAATGACCTTTATGCTTATTTGATTTAAAAGAACTTCACTTGAGGTAGCTTAGTTTCCTTGGTTCTGGATTGCTTGTGAGCTTGAAAGTTCTGGAAAACACACTTGTTTCCTGTCTGATAGCACTGGCAAAATACCAGAAGTGACACAGCAAAACCATCTATTACAAGTGAGAGGCTGTTTCCCCTACATAGAGCCACTGCTAGATCATGAGTTTTGCTAACATAGACGATTCATAGGCAAAAGGAATTAATTAATTTGAAAGCTACATCACGACCAACTCACATTAATTTGTTTGCTGAATTAAACAATTCCTCTACCCTGGAATCATAACAGCATTAGCAGCATAATTTTCATTTGAAAGCCATTGTTTACTAGAAATAAACATCCCCTGCTGACAAAAATGAAAGGGTTTTTGCTTGTTTAAAAATACATCAAACAAGAAAGTAATTGTGATGCGTCCAGCCAGCTCCTTTCATAGCCTACATAAGGTTATACATTACACTAAGTATTTTGACAAGCATATAATTTTGACAAGTATTGTTAGGCTGATAAACATATACGTCAGTGTCTGTTGCTGAACTCCCTTGCTAATGTTGTATTTCCATCAGATTCTTCTCAGCTGTGTAATGTTCTTATAATATTAACAATTTTTAAAGAAAAATGCAAAATATTGTATTGTAAGTGTAAGCCTAAATTGTCAGGCAGTTCTTAGATGATAAGGTTTTGAATGGTGTGTGAGCACAGAACATGTGTGAGCACAGGTTAGCTTTACTACCTGTGATGAGGGCATCAGGCCTTGACTGCTCCTTTCTCCAGGCTGGGACAAACACAGTGATGTCTTTGTGTCCTTTCTCCCGGAACCATTCAACAGCCAACTGGATACCACGGCAAGAGAACGTCTCTTTATTTCCATGGCTACAAAGCAACACAACACAGTGCGAAAGGTCTACTTAAAAGTAATCAGAGAGCATCCATTAGAAGAAAATGTTTAAGGTACAGTGCATTCTGTATGAAGCACAAAACACTTAAAGGAAAAATCAAGCCTTATTTTTAGAAGTTGACACTGAAATTTGAAAGCTACCTTTTCTGATTTATTTTTCCTCAAATAAATATTATTGTAGTTGTACAGAGAGTTTGAGTGATGTCAGTAAATTTACTTTTGGTTAGTTAAGTCACAGAGTGTCAAAAATATAGCATAAAAAAAATTACACCAGAAACGCAATGCAAATCGATAATCCTTTTTGGGGGGGTTTCAGGCTGGATTTTTCCTTTATGTACAACTGCAGATATTTGTTAGTGTCCTACCTCATTGCAACATTTGAGCCATCAATGACGATGGGTCTGAGGTTGTCAAACGTGTCCACAGATTCATCTTCTAGTGACACCTCTGGACTCACAGCCTCTTTAACACAGGGCGCTCGAGATACCGGTGCAGTTGTACTGGTGCTAGTTTGACTTTCAGGCTCTGTCTTGTTACCAAGCCTTACCAACTCAGCAAGAACATCATTAATAAGAGCAGCAGCCCCCAACTTGTTGAGCACTGTCTCCACCTGCTCTCCTGAGTAGCCCAACTTCAAGGCAAATTCCATCTTTGTTTGGTACTCCCTGTCACTCGTGTGCTTAATCCCTGGTCCAGCATTGGCCTCATCAACACGAAACTCTTGCACCATGCTACTCTGAGAAAAGCTGGGCCGGTCGAGGCATGGAGAGCGACAAAGCTGTCGATGAGGTTTTGTGGGGACCAATGGCTCCCTCTTCTTACAGCTGCTGTTGCTCACCTGCAACTTTTGGCGCTGCTGCTCTTCCGACTCGCTTTCGGAGCTGCTCCCATCCTCCGACTCACCACTGGCATGCTGGGCCTCTCTTGAGTCAATATTCTCCTCCCTGCATGGGCTTTTTTCCATTTTGAGCTTCTCCACCATGGACCATGCTGTCATCACGTTCGCCTCATCACCCGAGATTTCCACCACATGCTTCCTCACCTCCAACCCATCCCAGGAATCATATTCAACGCTGGACTTTAGCACTACAAGCTTCTTGTGTAGGGCCAAAGTAAAAAAGTGTTCTCTGTGTGAGCAGGCAAAATCAAAGCCACTACTTAATCCTGAAAGAGAACAAAAGCAAAAAAGGGTAATATCAGTTAGTTTAACAAGTACAAATGTCTACAACAGAAAGGTTCAATTAATCCATAAAAGGAAGATTTTTTTTTCTTATGAAGCAAAACATCAATGGTTGTCCAACTGTCTGGGATGAGTGCAAAAATTATGCAGAGAAATGGCACATACTGAGGCCAAGCAGTGTGCAACAATAAGGGCAGAAAGTGTTAAGAAATTGAGGAGAGAAGAGAAGATGAAGAGCCAAGCCATACCAGACAGTTCAAGCATAGGCTATAACACCGGAACCTGAAATAGGTAAACCTTACCAGATTGAAGCTATGAGTCTACAACACTGATCATGGTGTTAGTTTTACTGTATGTTATGCAATTCAGGGTATTTCAGTGTAATAATGTACGAACAATAAACAAACAGCTGTGTAACCTAGTACCTGGTGTATCACCAGGTACACAGGTGTGCATGCACCAAAAAAAAAATCTTTTACCCTGCTGCTGGAAGAAACATCCACTGAATATTTCTCCCTATGAAAGCCAGAGAGGTCTATAACAAAACAATTATGATTAGCTTCACTAAGCAAGCAGCTATCCATCATTCTTCATTTATCCTACATAATCTTAAAACAACGCAGTGGGACATGCTTCATCTCCTAAATATACTTTCTGGTATACCCAAATTTTCCACCACAAATAAAATCAAAGATGCCCAACACGACGAAGCGATCATAAAACCAACAAATGTGTAGCAAGACAATGACCTAAAATGTGTATCAAAGTAATGTCAGGCCTATTTAAAGTCAAGGGACAAGCAATAAAAGCCAATTTCCATGGATTTCCCTCAACGGTCACCAGACCTCAACTCTGGGAACATTTGAAAAGGAAAAAGGTGAAACACACTGTAACATCTTTCTCTGTGAATGACTGCTAGAATAATGTTGTAAGCTGTGATTCAGCCAAATGGTAAACATGTCAAAATTCTGACTTTCAGTAAATACTTTTATTAGTGAAGAAAAAAAGTCATTGTATTTGAAATATCTCACACTTTAGGACCTCACTGTACATCTGCACAGCCAAACTAGGGATGTGCAACCACCAGACAGACACTGTTCTTCTTTGGGACACTGTGTTCTACTTGAGCTGTTCAATGGTTCATTTAAGGGCACTGACTCTTTACTGACAGAGGTATGGGGAAATGTATTCAAGTTTCCCACCCCAAATTTGCCCAGCCAGTCCAGGTAACCTTGGGGAAAATCACACATTTCTATAAGGATTTGGGGTGTCTTGGTGACTCAGTGGTCTAAGGTGCACACCATTTAACTTTGATGTCCAGCTTGAATCCCAGCTTGGGGCTTTTGGCACCCCTTCTCACTCTTCCCCAGTCTCTTCCTTCTCTCCACTATGGACTATCTAATCAAGCTAAAATGCCCAAAACAATAATAAGAAGAATAACAACAACAACAACAATAACATTAATAATGATAATGACAACAATTATAACACAAAACCATTATAAATTATGACTGGTATTAGTTGCGCTTAAAGCTAATATCCTGTCAGAGTGAGATTATTTTCACACAGAGAGAGTATTAAAGCACTGCAGGCCTTACCTTACTCCCGCAAGCAAAAACCTTGCTACTGTGACAGGCTAACAATTCAATGTCTATGATTCTCAGTCAGGAATATATGGGTTGAGTGAATGAGTTAAGATAAATCAAGAGAAAGTGTGTGTTGTACAGCACAGTCTCGTGGCTCCTGGTATCTAACAGAACAGAATCTTAACTGAAAATTATCCCTTAGGGAATGAAGCTGTGGTATGGTGATGCAGTGCTGGTCTTCCAAAAAGCTTGAGGTATAAAAGGT
Organism: Myripristis murdjan; assembly: GCF_902150065.1. Taxonomy (NCBI): domain Eukaryota; kingdom Metazoa; phylum Chordata; class Actinopteri; order Holocentriformes; family Holocentridae; genus Myripristis; species Myripristis murdjan. The sequence goes on from NC_043993.1 coordinate 23,227,472, forward strand.
GCTACACTGTAAACAGCAACCATCATAAATTTTCACTTGTGGACATTAGTAATCATAAGAATCTTTACAATAGCTGAATTTATGACTGGAAATCCTATACTATACTTGCCCCCAGTCTTGCAGAGAGTAAAATACAACCATTCTAGCTTCAAGAGGCACAGCCCATGATATGCGTTGCCTAGCAACACAGCCCTGTCATCAGCTAACTCCTTTTTACCAGTCACGACTAACACAAACACAGCTCATCATCTCTCTTTAGGCAGCCAGCAAATGCACAACATTTAGGACACAACTCTACACTAAAAATTCTTGAGGCAGCATATTATGCAATTAAAATTACATTATTTACGCTTCTTATAGTACCAACCATCAAATAAAAACACAGACCACAATTCTGATTTCATTTATGTGTCAAGCTTAAGATGATTCTCCTATTACAATGCTATTCAAAATTAAATAAATCCATTTCTATGTGTCTCCTACTTGCAACAGACTTGATACACAGAATAATGACTCATAAAATGAAACAGCAAATGGTTCATTTCAGTCTAGCTAATGTGCCAGTACCCTCAATACAAACCACTGACATTTGAGCAGGCAGATTTTTTAAGGGTCAGTGTAAGACAAACATGCACCTGAATGGCAAAGCTTTTGTAGGCTTGTCTCATCAGTGGTGCACGTGTTCTCACTACTGACAACAACTTGTAATAGTTGAGAAAGGAAAATACTGTGCCAGTGTTGTAGAACTTGTAGAATCAGTAACTGGCTATCTGCCGAAACAGTGCATATGCTCACATAGCCCACTGCCATTTTCAAGACATTTTATGACATCAATAAATGTTTGAGGGAGCTCGTCCAATCCTTTCCCCTCCACCTCCAGATTCACAGGCGTAGACACAGCAAGGCCTCAAGACTATCTTTGCACATGCTCTGGCTCGTGTTGCTCTGTTTCATAGCAACAAGTGAAGCAGGTCCCTCAAGCCCTCTTTACACAGCTGACCCTACAAAAAATCCAGTATGGAGCAGGGCAAAATTGAACTATGACCAGTTTTTGTTAGATTTGTTGTTTGGCTGGCTAAAGATCGTAATATTAAGATAACCAAATGTTGCATTATGGGCAACCACCACACGGATAATCCAGAAGAGACCCAAATAAGAGTGCACAGCCGATGGAACTGTGCATAATGGTTAGGACAACATTTGCACCAATAGCAATTATTATCGTTGTTGTTGTTGTTTGTACAACATATCAACCACATTGTTTTTACTAGGTTTAAAAACGGATAATTTAACTCTCCTGTTATCAGAGATTGATGCTCCAAAGCTCTAAAGACAACTCTGAGAGACCATTTCAGAATGCCTAGCTGCCACTTTAAAGAAGTATTATCACACTAAAGCCACAAAACTGAGACAACATGTTCAACAACACCTGAACAAAATGTTCTTAACCACCCAAGCAGGGGAAGAAACATTTTTTTAGTCACCTATTCAAGTGAAAGCTGTTCTGAAACATTCTACCTCCTAAAATAGGTGTTAATGCTGAAGTGGCGAGTGTCAAATTATATTTGATAGGCATTGTCGGCAACATTAATTTCAGTCTGCAGCTGTGACCCTTGGAGTCTTTTGGAAAAGCATGAGACAGTACGGACTTTTTTGTTGTTTTGTTGTTATTTCAGTTTATTGTGCCCAAGTATTTCCATTGTTAGAGCAATCATGAGACTCCAAAACTATGACCTCAGAAGTTTGTACACACATAATGGCCTCTGTTACGGTAGACAGCACACTGTCCAAGATTTTTTGCCTTACAGGGTACAATGCACAAGCTAGTTTTCTCAACTGGACAACTAGATATAGTAACAAGAATAGACATTTTTGCAGATCTAGTGCCCTCATTAGGGAGCAGGCTAATCGACAGGAACAAGAAAAGAGAAGAGAGTATTAAAGCATAATTTAGTGAGCTCAGTAATACAGGCATAACCAAGAGGATTATATATTGATGGTCATAAAGACACTAAAGCATAATCATGGAAAGATTCGGAAGACTTAAGGAAAAATGTGTCCACAGACCAGTAACACTTTTGTCACACTGGAAAGATTATGTGTTGTCCAGGACTTTCTCACCAGTTTCACCCCCCATTGTGAAAAAGGATATTGTTAACAGAGAGAGCATCGAATTATGTTAAATCTCATGAATGCCATAACGTAACCTGAGGCTCCAGTGTGATGCAAATTATTTCAGGTGAGTTTAGTTAGCCTTGCAAAGACAGCAAACATCAAATATACATGTTATTCCGTTATTTAGGTCAGCCAGGATATAGGCCTATCAACTCAGATTATTTCCTGGAAGAAAAGCACATGCAAGGACAAAATTCCACCCAAGCTCATTAGCTTTTTCTTAACTATGAGAACTTAAGCAATATTCAAATTGCATGTATGCATGTCAATCCACCCTCCAGGAATAACATACAGTGATTGGTTGATAGATAGTACATTATTGCTCAACCTTAGTGAGCTTGTAGGGATGGGTCACAATTTTCAAACACCAAAAATAGTTAAAAACCAAATACTTTATGTAACCTCGTCTTCTCTTTAAAAGTTCCTTCTTTTCACATGCCCCTGGTATTGTCGAATAGTTCCCTGTAATTATCAAATTGCATTTTTGCTTGAAAAGCCCATCCTTATTATCCCTACCACGTGTTCATCAAGTGTGCAGTTATTTTTTTGGCAGTATGTTTAGCAGTCTCCCATCATTCAAAACATTCCCTTACAAACACAAAAAACATGTCATGCTCCAAGCTTGGCTGGGGTTAAGGAGTGTTTCCCACGCCTGCCGCAGCTTCTACACAAAAATGCCATAACTAGCCACAAGTCATTTAAAACTACTAACCACTTCACTTTAAAACTGCAACAACTTCTCAGTCTCACTTATGAGATAATGCTAGTCACCTAGAATCACTCAACATAATGTTTGCTTATGTATTAGTACACATGAATGATTGGGGATCTGATCACTAAATACATCATTTCAGAAATTGTCCAGTGCCCCCAAAACTCAAGTTGCAGGCATGGAATCGTAAGGACATAGATCAAAGCGCCAACAATACACAACAACTGCTGCCATACAGATGTGGGGCCAACATAAAACTATCAAGATTTATTACAAAAATGTTTATTCTTCAGCTTTGGTGAAGGGTCCAATATTTTGCTTGTTATCCTAACTTTGAGAGCACCTGTGTTTCAGGTAAAAACTATAATAACCAATATGCTCAGCAATTGCCTATTACCTCTACTGTCAACAAAGGTCAAATGAGATTTTCTCCTATTTTCACTCAGAGTCAAGGTTACAGTCTGAGAAGCAGATGCAGGCCTAGCAGTTTTACACAATATAGAAAAAAAAACTAAGGACACACAGAGCACAGGTGTAAACACAGCTGAGGCTGCAAAAGAGGGGTGAGCAAAAGTTTCGTTATTCATAACAAACAGGTCAGCCAGAAATGGGGGCTTTCAGACAGCAAGCTAACATTCTACATATAGGAGGTGCAACAGTCATGCATACAAAAACACTGCCAGCAATTCTTAAAGTCACTATGCTTAGTAAGGCTGGCTATATCCTGTATGAAGGAATGCGGGAAGGAATTGAGGAGTGCATGTAATCAACATCAAAGCAATCAGACAGTTTCCATATGTCCAGTAAACATTTATTTGATCCTGGGTCACAACTTAATCTCATGCCATGCAGTAGATAAACTGTATATATAGAGTTTATATCACTCCATAATTAGAACTGTCTCTAAAACTCCAAATAACTGATCTGTTGGTTTATTTTTACTTAACCAACTTTATCTATCCCTTCTCACAGACTGCTTAGCAATTTTTAATTACAGTGATCAACTTATTATTAGTATTCAATTGGATTTATGTCTGAACAGAATTCAGTCCTGACAAATGGGAGAAGTGAGAGGCTTGGGTTAATCTTCTTCCTCTCGTAACCAGTCAAGTTCAGTCTATAACTACCAGCTTCAGTCAGGTTAACTTAACTGCAAACTACTTTATGCCTGACTGAAATCAAGCATCCATCCCATGACAATATTCATTAAGTATGCCTCTTTTACTGACTTAGCACACTTAGCTAACTAGGTTATGCACTCCATCATCACCGTGCTGCTGAACGAGTCGACACACAAAATAACGGTTAACCTCAGCAGCCGCATCATGACCTAAAATGAGTGCGGTTAAACAAAATGACACCGCAAGTGATCAAATACACACAATGCACTTTTCTGCTACATCTGTCCACGACGTCATCCTTGTGTTTGAGTTTGAATAGAAGTAATTGGTTTGGCATCCCTAGGCCCTGGATAACAGACAGCAAACCCTAGGAAGCTAACGGTAATTTGCTGGTATTTCTCTATGTGGCAGTAAAGTCGTGTTGTGAGTTGGTTAGCGGTTAGATAAAAGACACAGCGACCTAACGTTAGCTACCGAGCTGTTCAGGCCACCCGGCCTCTGTTTAGTTGACGTTAACAAGCTATATAGTTAGCAACTAGTCAAGGCTACTGGTAACTTCAACGTTAGGTTGCTAACGGTACTTAGCTTTAGCCGCTTAGCGTGCGCTAACGTTGCTTGCCGGAACAGTGCAGTAACTTGAGATAAAGTTAACGTTCATTTAAGGTTTCAAATCGAGGCGATGCTTTAGCGGCTGATAGAGGGTTAGCTACCTGACATGCACATAAACGAAAGGTACGGTTGTGGCTTCAAACGGGGCTTCTCTCACCTTGTTGCTGTCATCCTCCCCGTCCACAGCGATACACACTAATGTTAACACTACTGAGAATGCTGCCATTGGCGCTGTCGCAGTTTGGTCAGGGTTGCCAGATAACGCGAGAGAAACAAGCGACACAAGCTGTGAAAAAACGCCCCAGTCAAGCGCCGTTACAAGCTGTTCTTTTCCCCACGACTGAACAACAGGTTATGTCCAAAGCAGGCCTTTTGTAATGGTGTTTATGCTGATGTTGTGTGAGAAATGTCATTATCCCATACTTAATAAAAAATAAAACATTTTTCACAACAGTATGCCCACAACACACTTCATAGCAGCATACTGGATCATGCAGGATCAAATTTGTATCTAAACTCCCACTGTGATTTTTATTCTTGAATCAATTTATGGAATCTATATTACCATTACTGTATTTTTTGAAAGGAACAAAATGTTTCCGAATTACGATCAACTGTAATTCTACTATCTTTATCAGCTTATTGCATTTTACATAGGTTTATAAAAAGTAATCTTATGTAATCTTAACAAGATCTTATAAAAAGTAATCTTCAGTAATCTTAAACAGCTATGGATTAGGTATAAATGCTCCATAATTAGATTTAGATGGCAAAATGAATGTTATGTATCACCATTATCCTACATACATTATTGTACAACTTTATGGTTACAGTCTTTGGTAGTAATCAGTTGTCTGACAATATACAGTCTACACAGATAATAAAGGCTCCATTCATTTGTCAAATTGGGTCTCGTCTTGTTTATTTCAGTGTAAGGCAGTCTTCTACTCAGACAAAACAGTAACAACAGATTTTCCAGAGGCTTCACCTAACATAACCTCAAGATGATGGGAAAAAAAAAAAAAAATACAAAATAATAATAAAAAAAAAAAAACACAAAAATACCAATGTGAAATGTCAGTTCTGAATACAATGTTGAGAATACAAATAGTTGAGAATATAAATACAAATTCTGTGATGTTTATACAATATTATACTATAAAAAACTACAAGTACATCTTCATCTGACAACCAAAGACATGTTACCTCTGACCAATAAAACATTAAGTTCACAAGTAAATGATATCAGATGAAAATAGCGGTTTAAATCTTCACATAACATTGCATTCTTTTTCCAAACAAGATCAAATTACTTTTTTTTTTATCCACAAGCCTGCAGTGATGCAGTTAAACAAAACTGGAGCACATCATTTTAGTGAAAAAATTTGCACTTCACAAGTGGTCAAGCTGTTCAAAAATGCAACCCAAGAAAACTACAATTATTTTTTTTACAGTAAGGTAAAGTTGGCTTGCCAGGACCAATTCAATAATTTTGAGATTAAGGATGCAAAGTTGACCGATGACTTTATTGGAAGCTTCAATGTAAGAACTGGCAGTGAGATATTTTGAGGTAATGCTGATAGCTGCTTGTGCACTAAAGCTTACAAAAAAGCCACTTGGTGTGCAAAAATCACATCAGCACATTCTTAATTAGTCTTGTTAATTTCACACAACAATAACACAGTTCAATGTCATTCACCTATATACCCTGTGCAGTAAGGTATCAGGGGGCAGGTGTTATATTGCAGGAGAATATTTATAAAGTCAACACTAGATTTAATATGTACAGTGTTTTGATTATTTTAATAGTATTTGCACATTTTGTGCCATATTACAAATTAACATGGACAGCATCACAATGAATTCCTGTCTGTTGCTCCTCAACTCAATCTGGTATGAAAATAGTCTAGTAGAAACTGAGCAGAACTACACAAAACAAAACAAACAAACATCCATGATAGATCTAAATAAACATTACTGGAGCAAACAGTGGCTGTGGATAAGCAGTAAAAGCTAACACACCCTGGCACTTAAAGCTTAAGCACAAATGTGGTAAAGAGGCAACTGGCAAAGTAAGCTAGCCCCTGGCTAGCTTTGATTGGCTGTGCTGTGACAACTGGGCTAATGATTACCTAATAAACAAAGCATGGCACAACCATCAAAAAATGCGAACTGAGGCTACATATGTCATTTCAAAACATTCAAGTGCAATTCAATAGCTTAATGAGATGAAATCGGGAGCACTTTCAATGACAATAAAAACATACTTGCTTGAATACTTTCAACAGGCTGACAAAACACACATGCATTCTGTCTGAAGCAAACAGGGGAAAAGCATGACATCCCTTTTGACTTTTCAATAAAACAGTGTTTGAGAGCTATTGTCCTTTATTGTAGTGTAACGTCAGTAGAGCTGCAACAATTAGTCGAATAATCGATTAGTTGCATATTAAATTAATCATCTATTCAATCATTTATCTATTGGTTTGAGTCATTTTTAAAAGGAAAATTTCAAAATTCTCTGATCCCAGCTTCTGAAATGTGAATATTTTGTGGTTTCTTTAGTCCTCTATGACAATAAACAAAATGTCTTTGGGTTGTAGACTGTTGGTTGGGACAAAAAAAGACATTTGAAGATGTCACCTTGGGCTGTGGGAAATTGTGATCAACATTTTTGAAAATTTTCATAGAACAAACACCTAATCGATTAATCGAGAAAATAACTGATAGCTTAATTGATAATGAAATTTGTTAGTTGCAGCAGCTCTAGTTGTCACAGAAACCTTATTCCACAAGGATCTGTAGATTCAATGTCATGCCTTTCAGTGTGCAACAACTTTTCAATAGAGGAAATCAACTGTGCAAGTAAAACTTAAGTAACAATCATTCCATCTGATTTAACATAGAAGACATTATTGGCACATACAAATATGATCTGAATGGCAACTGTAATGAGATCCTTTCAATTAAGGGTTGCCTCAGGGAGTTTGTTGCAAGCAACAGGTCGCGGCAAATCCCTGGCTTTTCTTGCTTCGCTGATAAAGTCCATGTCATCGTCAGTAGCACCGGTGTTCAGAGGACTTCCAGCATGGGACATTCCTTGGGTGATAGCTGGGGATCTGCTCTTACTACACTGATTATATGATTCAGAGCCAATGGCAGTTTTGTAAAAAATATCCTCATCTCCATCTGATGCTGGAACCGTTCTCACTAATAAATCTTCCCCCATAAATCCAGAAAAAACAAAAGTACTATGAGGTAAACCAGAATTTGACCGCAAAGGGAGATGGCATTGTCTGTTACAAATCTCAGTATTCTGGGAAATGAAATCACACGACACCCTTTCTGATACATCTGAGGAAAGCAGTTGTAATTTAGTGTTAGCAAAATCACTGCTGGATGCAGAGGAAAATATTTTGTGTTTGACTTGGGTTTGATGGAGACTCTGCACCTTGTCAGTTATTTCCTTGTCTGTCAGAGGAAGGCTTAAAGCCATTTCCGACTTTGTCTGCCATGATAAAGACATGATGCTGCTACTATCTCTGACCTCTGATGTGGATACAAGTACATTCTTTTTGTAATATAGGGAGGACTCTCGTTTAGAGTCCTTTTCAGTTCGAGGACAAGAAACAATAGCTGCCCTGTTCCCTCTGTATTTGTCTGGCATCTTCAGCTCCAGGCTCTCAGTGTCCAGGGACCTACTTCTCCTGTCTAGAGACAATGGACTAGGCATGGACTGACTGACTCTTGTAAGGCTCAGGTGCCGTGGGAGACTAGCGATTGCCCATGTGTTGCTGAAGAGATTCTGCTCATACATGTCTAACATTTGATAGTCACATTCTGCAAATGCATCTTTTTGTAGGTAGCTTTCCTCAAACTCCTGATATGGTGAAGTAATGTCTTCCTCCATTTCCATGTGAATTTGCTCATCATATTCGCCTTCATTATGCATATCCACTACATCAAATGTGACAATGGTAGGTAAGGCCTGCATGTTCTGGGCAAAGGAAGAATTAGTCTCTAATCCATCCACATTTCTGTGTGTATTACTCAGCAGCTGAGAGTGCTTTGTGTAGTCTACAAGTGCTTGTGAGAAGCAAACGGTCTGCCCATCATCCACATCAGGAGAAACTGTACACGAATTGAGATTTCTGTATGGCAGAGCCACAGGTTTGTTGTCCTCGAGGTGTTGTTCTTTTGGCTCACAAAATGTGTCTGAAGAAAAGCTATCAAAATCTGGGTCAGATTTACTCACAAATGGTATGTTGCCATGTCTTTTCTCACAGTCAGCATTTAAGGATTTTGTTCTTTTCTCCATGGAGGCAAGTATGTTTCCCTTTTCATCAAATACCTCCGCTTGGATATTATTCTTGTTGACTGGTAATTGGGGTTTTGAATTCAAATTGCTGCTTTCATTCAAGCCTTTGTCATGCAGGCCAATTGTAAATGGTGCCAGCTCTTTGGATTTACTGCATATGCCTGGGATTTCTGGAGAGAGAAACTCTTGATGAACTTTATATAGTTCGGCACCAATTTGTAAACGATTTATTTCAGGAACAAAAGCAGGATCTGCCACGTCTACTGGCTCACTCAGATACTCACATGGCCCAGAGTTGGGCAGCTTTGATTGGTTGTCATAATGTGGACTGATTAGACTCTCATCAGGTGCAAAAAGTTCATAGAGGGCGTCACCACTGTAACTATCTCTTGGTAATCTATCTGCACTTAGTCTGTCAATCTTTTCTTGTCCTTCATCTGGCCCTGGGGTGACTGAATCATAGTAGCCTTCATCACTATTTGGAACAGATTCTTGATGCTCACTTTGAGGAGTCAACACATCAGCAATTGAGGCTGAAGTGTCTGTGGTGCCAGCCTGCTGTGTGCTGTTACTGTTCAATAAGTCCATATGGTGAGAGCTTGACAGGTCCATTGTGTGTTCTGTGTTGCAAGTGCAGCAAATTTCCTCTGATGTCTTATTTCCCCAGAAGTCATGAAGGCTATCCTCATCTAAATCATCAGGTGAGGCCATTTCTTCACCCCCACCCTGATAAGTAAGATAACAAGATGTCCTTTTTCCTCCATTTCTACTCCTTTCTCCAGAGACGGTGCTCTCTGCAATACTGTCGTCATCTTGATCTGCAATTATGTCTCCACAGCCAGTGAGCGAGTCAAAGCTCTTCAATGACGAGACATCTCCAAAAATCAGGTTGAGCTGATCCGATGAGCCTGTAGGCATTTCACTCTTCATTACAGGTTCAGGCGTCATCTGAAGTTTCAGACAAGACTCGCTGTGTGCACCAGAGCGCTCTTCATATTCACTAGAAGCCGCTGACATCATTTTCATTCCTGCCATTTGATTATTAAACATCTGATCATCACGCAAAGCCTGTGGGCTTCCTTGGCTCACTGCACTCTTCTCCAACACCTTTACATCAATGTCACTACATTCAGGAGCAATAGAGATATCACTTGCAACATTTGCGAAATCAGGCACGTCAGGTTCAGACAAACTGCCCAGGCACTCTGTGACATATTGGTTAGCGTTGTCTTGGACAACAGGCACCTCTTTTGTACAGAGAGGAGAAGACATTGCAATCATTTCATTTTTTTCCAAGCCAACATTTCTGTGGTTTCTATGATGCTTGATACTGTGAAAGAGACTTCTCAACCCCTTTTTTTGCCGTGTAAGAGACACAGATTTCTGATCAGCAATGGGGTGACTACATTCACTCTGAGAGCTACTGTGGAGCTTTCGTGCAGCGTCCTTCTGGCTGTGATACTCAAAACTTCCAGCTGAAGCAAATTCTCTTCCTAGACTTTCATCATGACCTGCATTACTAATTCCATCATGTGTTTTGCTTTTGCTGATTCCCTTTTTGGAAGACCACTTATTCTGATTTTTACTCCTTCCTCCAAAAAAAGTTGGCAAAATACAAATACTTTTACGAACTCCAAAAAACCTGAGGGCAGTCCTACGAAATTTGCCTGGTGTCTGGGGCTTGACTGTAGCATTCACCGTGTCCGCCTGCTCCTCAGCAGTGTCATCAGGGCCACATATGGACAGCTGCTCAGACACCGAAGCTGAATGCTTCGTGTCACTTGCCAGCTCATCTACCTTGCAAGAAGCCATGGCAACCACACCTAGAAAAGCATGGGGCCGACAGAAGGCATGATAGCTGAATATTTAAAATCAGCTGATGGGATGGTTGTGGTTGTCCTCCATCTGCTATGTGGCCTATATTGAGAAAATCGAGACAAAGATGAATTAAAATTTAACACCATCCATGTACTAGTACATTTCAGCAGTTTGTCATGTCTACAAAACACTGTGTCAAATAGCTTGCCCATCATATGAGCTGTATCATGACAAACAGGTGAGAATACAGTTGACTAAGTGCTGCATTTGCTGAGGATCTGCCTCATCACAAAGTTTTTGCCATGTGCCCTCAAGAGTTCCCAACAGAGATAGATTGGAAAGGTCCAAGTAGACCCAGTGCTGCTCATTGTTTGATAACTGGGACTAGTCTTTAGTCAATAATTGGTGTTTTATTTTGAATTTTCATGAGAGAAAGTAAGAGTTAATCACTAAATGTGTGTTGCCTTTCACTGAAGGGAATCAGGAGTTGCACTGAGTGCTTTTAAGTGTTATTAACTTTCTCCCATGATGCGGTTGGCAAGCGTGTGTGCTAACATAACAATGTAATCTGCCATGTAATCTCAGGTGCAGAGCAGTTAATCAAAGCTATCGTTATTTTTGTAATTAAATGGAACAACAAAGCAATTTTGCTTGGTTATTTGAATTACATGAGGTTTCATTTTCAATGAAACATCCAGATGCTAGCATTTCAACTATTCATATTATTTGACAATGAGGAAAACAAATGATTAACAGCAATGGGCTTTAACTCATTGTTGTGGTTAATATTAACTGTTTTACCCAGTATAGGGAACAGCTGATAGCTGAGGAGCAGGAAGGAGCAGCAGGGGAGCAGAAATGAAGAAAAAGTACATCATATAAGGGAAAGGAGTGCAAGGCAGTACCCATCTATTCTTAAAACCAATTTGTTTTTGTTTGTTTTTATTTTGTTAATAAATTTGCACTTACAGCAACATTATCAAAACTTAATGATAAAAACACAAATTGTCCAGCTCCACGTCCTTGTGTCCAATGGACAGGGTGTAGTCTGTCTGGCTCGAGGCCAGTGTCTCTAATGTGTTTAGAAGTCATGCTGGACTACTAATCAGCCAGCTGTGCTCCACAACCAGTCCACATGTGAAAATCACAGGGTGCACTTAGAGCCCACTTTCTGGTCTGCAAATAACTTCAGTCTGTGCACCTAGTGGAGAACTGCATGGACGAGTCAAAGGAACTTCATCTGAAAACCCTTGATTACACCAACTTACATCAGGAGTAAAAACTCCAGACCTCAAGCTACTTGAAAGATTTAAGAATAATAAAGTCTTGCAAAAATACTGAAATGAACTACATGTGCAAAAAAAAAAAAAAAAAAAAAAAAGCAAACAAACACATTTTAATGAACTTTAACGAACAGAAATAGCAGTTGAGTGTGACAGTTTTGGTGAAAAGCAAAACATACTTAACGCTTCTTCCCAGCAATTTATACCCCCAAAATGATTTTAATAAAAACTGTGTCTTGTTGACTACCTTTAAATAAAACATAACCTCCGACACTCACCCCCTTATACATCAAAGTTCTTGTGGGAATCATGTTTTTCCCTCCCAAATGTCACATTAACTATAAGTGGTTCTCACACTGCTACAGGTGCGGTTATGTTTGGTTAGTCCCTAAAACAGAAGTTTTTTGACACGTATAAATGGCATGATACAGTTGTCAGTGTCATCCAAAATAACTAAAACTAATGTGTGCATATATATTTCCAACAGCTAAAAAAAAAAAAAAAAAAAAAAAAAAGCCTGGGGTCAAATGGACCCTGAAGAAACAATAATGGCCAGGACATTGACAACATACAGTATGTTAATTTCATGTATACCTGCTTGGCGCCGTTAAATTAGGAAAAGTCATTAAATATGAGGCCAAAAATTTAATAATGTATCTAGAGGCGTTAAACATCAAATGGGGTCAAATTGACCTCAAATATAACAGGAGTCACTGGTTTCTAAACTAATATAAAAACACGGTTAGTTAAGCAAAAACAACGACATTTTGAATTCCCCTCTGCAGTGTCCTCTGCAACAATAAAGCATCAGTGGTGGTGGGGGTAAACACCCCCGAATCTGAATTAAACTGTGGGCTAGGGCTTAAGTTACTGAGAAGTAAGTTCGTTAAATTCCTGTCAACTTGAATTACATTTGTTTCGCCGGGTGGGTTCAGCTTTAGCACCTAAAAACACAATGCCCGGTTAGCAAACGCTACCTGACTCGTAAAGTAAACAAACTTACCAGCCGCAGAAACGGTGCTGCTCTCCCGGCTCGGAGGAGAAGTTACCAAACGCTGAAAGGCTTTATTTATTGTTTTGCTTTTTTCTTGCGTTAGCCTCAAGTTACCGACAGTGTTACCGCTGCTGCAGACAGCTGACAGACTCGGGCCCTGGAGCGGCTTCAGCCCGGCACTGGTTTATTTGTTTCTGGCTAACGTTAGCTAGCTAGGCTTCTTGCTAATTATGTGAGCAGCGGCGTGACTTGCTCAGTGTTGCGGCTCCAGGACACTTGCTAGCAATAGGAGGTGAACCACGTCGCCGCAAAACGCTGCTGCTGCTGCTGCTGCTGCTGCTGCGACCGGTTCATTAAACAGGACACCAATTCATGCCGTGTATCATGATTTCACTCAAGATGCTCAAGAGAAACCTCCCCAGCGTTTGGGTGAACTGTCGCTACCGAGTCGTATCGATGATGACTTCCTCTAACGACTGGACCTCCTCAGGTAATTTTTTACCCTACCAATCTCCTTTTACCCGTGACTCCGCTTTCGGCGCATGCTAGTGACGTAACAAGTGCATTTTTTTTCTTGCTTCAATCTTTATGATGTGTAATTAACTCAAGAGTTTGTCTCCAAAAATGTATGAGTAGGTTTACTGTGTCAAATCATACAAGATCAGCCTATTTTGTATTTCATCATTTTTTCAGACAAGTGCACAAGTTTTTTTTCCTTTCCTTGAAAAAGTACCATTTTAAGTATTTCTGTACCATCACTATATTGTAAGTTTCATTGTAACAGCATGACTCCTGTAATCTGTAGTCATCTGTAAACAATTCAATACTCTGTTGACACCCTTGGTGTGGATGTTGCATCATCCCCCCCAAGACAAAGCCATCATGAAAGTATGAATGGTGATTTTTTTTTTTTTCCATTGCAGCTTGAAAACCCATCAGAATATCGACCTACATAACAGAGCACCCCCTGAAAGCAGCAAAACAGTTATTATTAGTGTTGAACATAACGACAATAATTCATCTCCTCTGTTCGTTTTCACATTGGACTTAATAGGGATCATTCGGGCTGACGAAAGCTGTCACACTTGAAAGGACAGTTGAGCACAGGGTGACGGTGCGTGAGGAATTCATCCATGTCAGTCACGCCACAGCCCAGTGCACACTACACAGATTGAAGACACTGCACGCTTCACGGTTTATGCAAATATATCCTTTTGACTCTATAAACCTACTGAGATTTGCCTCCACATGTGCCTTGTTCACCCTGTGACTTATAGGACTCTTCCTTGCCAGCTAGACCATTGTGGTTGCCATGTCAGGTCTGAAATGTTAATGAGCAGGTTCACTCTGGCTGTATCAAAGAGGTACAATGTTTGGTTATTAGCAAGAATATGTTTTTTTTTTTTTTTTTCTGCATCACAAAAGGCCCTTGAAACCTCAAGATGAGGTACACTTGTTTTCGCCTCTGCTAGGGTGAAATGCAAATCAGTGGTGCTGATTGGTGTGGACACAAAGGAAAAGGATTTTGTTTAGAGCAGCGCTGCAAGGTGAGCCGTGGCGTGGTGCAGCACTGAATAAGGAGAGTGGAAGATCTGTGGTTTAAACCCCCTGCAGAACATGTCCAAGAATGATGATATTACATAAAAATGATATGAAATATGAGATATGTCAAAATACTTAAATAAAGGCTTAAAAGTAATAGATCTGTAAATGACAACAGATACAGTAATAACACAGTAAAAAGAGCAAATATATTTTACAGTACTTATTTATTATTATTAAAGCTCTAAGAATTTTGGATGTGTAAGCTTGCCTATATTACACCTGCAAGCATCCATTACTGCAATAAATACATTAAAAAAAAAAAAAAAAAGCTTTAGGGAACAGGTCACCCCAAAGTGAAAATGTTGACATTATCTGCATGCCTGTGTCAGTCCACAGGAGTTTGAGCAAACACACCACAAGTCAGGTCCAGCAGTTCCATCTCAGCGGTTTAGTTTATTGTGTGGTCTGAAACGGCAGCGACATTTTGTGAAGTTGTGGCAACTGAAACAAGGAAATGGCCCGATCTTGTTTACAGTTTACTAACCAATAGAGCCTGGGGAGCGTGAGCAGAAACTTCTAGCAGGGTTCTGCATATGACCATTTGTGGTTTCAACAACAAGGAAAAAGTCAGTGTAAGATCTCATACTAATAAATAGTGATATAGGCTATATGAAGGTCTTTTGGACTCTAAGTGCAGTAATGCTACTAAACACTTGCAGGAGATGTTGAGAGTAATTTGATTGTCATTTTATGAACTTTAAACATCCAGGCCCCGTTCCCTTCAGTTGTTTCAGAGAAGACTGAGATCAAACAGTGAGATTTAAGCGGCTGTGAGCTTGGTGATTGCATGAACC
Source organism: Myripristis murdjan (assembly GCF_902150065.1). Classification (NCBI taxonomy): domain Eukaryota; kingdom Metazoa; phylum Chordata; class Actinopteri; order Holocentriformes; family Holocentridae; genus Myripristis; species Myripristis murdjan. The sequence continues at coordinate 23,242,901 of NC_043993.1, forward strand.
TCAGTGGAGTTTTGACTGATATCTTAGTCAGTAGATAATGGCAAAAATTTCCTTTTGTGGTGAACCATAATTTTAACCTGGAAATACCACGGCCTGCTGACATGTGTATCTTTCAACTATGTTTTTGTGTCCTTTTGTGGAATTGCACTGACAAACTTGAGCTCACAAATTGTAATTACAGTTTCAAAAATGGCTAATCAAATGTCATTTACCATACCAAACTGGCACATTTAATGCACTGATTTTGTAAAAAAAAAATATTGATCCAGCACAACACATCAGGTTTGTGGTAGGAATCACTGCTAAATATTTGCAGCAGGACAGGCCATTCCATTCATCTCTGACCCATTCTTGCTCATGATGATACATCATGTGTGACTGGAAGCATCAGTAAAATATATTTCTTATTTACAATCACAAATAAATTACATTTGCCATTTGGCATCATTGTTTCTTTTGCAGTAACACAACAATAAAAAAAATATTCCAGAAATTTCTTAGAAATGTTTCATAGGTAGAATACACGAGACATGTGGTGCCCTTTACAAAACGTAGTAAAATTTTAAATTACTGTAAAACACCAATATGATACACAGCATGATTCAGCAGTATTGAAATTGTAGATCTACTGTGACTTAATTTTGTTTTTTACAGTGTGGCATAGTGCCCTTGTTCTACATATGTATGTCTAATATACATTTATTTCCGAAATGCTTGTCAAAAGTCCACATTTGTCTACTTAAAACCAAGTGTGCTTGTGCATTAAGTGCATTAAGTTTTGGATTGCCGGACATCTTTCCACTCCATCTTGGTGTTTTGCAGGGCCTGTGTTTTCTTCTCATCCACCTGCACGTAATCCACTTTGTGCTCATCATAGAGAACGGGTTTCTGCTAGACATCGGAGAAAGACAAAGTAGAGTGGGCTCAAGATGTGGTTAAACGAAAGAGAAATATATATCTATATCTATATCGATAGATAGATAGATAGATAGATAGATAGATAGATAGATAGATAGATTTTTTTTTTTTTTTTTTTGCATTGTGCTTTTGCAGTCTGTGTTGATCTCATGGATTCCAGGAGTTACTTTGTGATGAAATGTTGTAAATATACGTTTTTTTAGTGTACCACTTCCCATCAGCCTTGTCTGCTTCTTTGTCAGTCAGTGATTTCTATACTTTAACTAAAATATCTTTAGACAACCACCAGAAAATCATTTAGTATGCCTAAGCGGAAAAGAGCAATAATGAAACTGAGAGCGATGGCATAGTAACATCAAAAGACTGTTTTACTAAACAAAAAAAAGGCAAGAATCATGTATCCCTTACTCAAAATGAAACTTGTACTATTGCTGCATTGCCTTCTCATCTGTTAAGGCTGTTATCAGTGGAGATCTTTGTATGGTTACGTCCTCTACACTTTCTCTGTTTGTCTCTGTTTGAGGGTTGCACTTTGGTGCAAAAACCTTGAAAGAAACCCATGCTCTTTGATTATGAGAGACTGAAAACCAAACTTAGCATTTACCACTGACGCTTTAAATTATTTTAGACAGTCAGATCGAAAGTCTGGAGCTCCTCATATTTAAATAGTCTCCTGTCAAACTTGTGCCATCATTCTTTAATGTGAACAAGCAACATCATTTGTATTTTCTTGCATCTTTAGTCCAAATGTGCACAATTTAAAACCTTTAAGGAAGTCACCATACTGTGCCGTACAAAAGTGCTGGTCAGACTTAAGCTCTAATGTAATGCCTTTCTCCTTGGAGAAGAAACACTGATATACCTCAAAAAGACCACTCAAAAGTTTGATTTTGTCCCTGAGTTTGACTGCTACTACTTGTCTGTGTCCAGCTCTGGCCCTTCTGAGTAAGTGCAGCACAAAGGGGCAGGTGACATGTACTTAAAAATGTAGTTGTCTGCTGTTTGTAACTTGTATGTGCATCTTGTTTGTGCATATGGGCTAATTACATCAATTAATTTGACATGTATAAAGCAGATTAAGCTGCTTTATATGTATAAATACAGTTACATGGGATGATCTTATCAAATGGCTGCCTCAAAGCTCAGTGTGAGTTAATCTGTCAGTGTTTTATCAGCGGCAGTCCTTCACAGCAACACCACTGAGTCACTGCGGTTTTCTGGTAATGCCGTCAAGATGCAGCAACTGGTGGTCTGTGTGGTATCTCAGCTAATGCAACACTAATGACATCAATAACACACAAATTTGGACATAAAATATTGTTTTTTGTGCAGTATTTGCTAGTTTATCTCCACCATTTACACAAACCAAGCATTTTTAAACTTTTTTTTTTTTTTTTTTTTTTTTTTTTTTTTTTATGAAGTCCAAGTTAAAACATACCTTCTGCACAGGTGAAGGTGATGCAGAATTGAAGTCCAGTAACAAGTAGTCAAGGTTTAATCTTCTGGCCAAGGGCTGAAATGCTCCATCACAGGTGAAGGAGAACTCTTGCTTTGAGTCCTGTCATGAAAAGAAGAAATAAATGCATTGACACTGGAGGCACTTCAGATCACAATTTACCTGCTACTTGACTAAACATGCATCAACTTTATACAGTTCTAGATATTCACACCACTGCCGTACAGTCTCACTAATCCTGGATTTTGCTCTGTTGTGGTGTTTTGTCGGGCACAAACCAGTAGAGTGAGGTCCTCAAGTATATTTCGACAACATACACTTACTGTATTGAAGATGTGAAATGGCACAGTGGCTATGTTGCTCAATAAGCAGTTAAAACACCACAAAACCTTAGGCTCATTCTCTCTTCTGTTAGGGTACAAAACATATTGGATAGCTTCAGATATAAGTCATGAGTTTTTGGATTTAGTCAAAAATGATTACTGAGGAATTGAGGAGAAAAAACCCCGACATAATTCTGTCATCGATCAAAATCTCTCAAGTCTTTTTATCTTTCAGTGAGGTGCTGATATGAGCTTTTGGCATTCAGATTATAGAGTTTATCATCCCAAAACTCAAAGTGTAACTCCATCCAGTATAGTAATCTCTTCACCCTCATGAAGTGGTCAGTGATAACACATTGTGGCCACATTGAAAATGACAGATGCTGATGCTGAAATATCGACCACTTGCTGCTGCCTACAGTATGCTACTTGATTGACTTGAATGGGTGTTTTTGGTCACTAGAAGAGTACAAAAGTCTTCATACATGGACTTAGACAATGGAGATACCTGCAGACAATCCCTACCAATGCATGTCAGTGTGTTTAAACGTAGAGGGAGTAGGATTTGATGGTTTGATATAAACACAACATTCAAAGTTGATTTTTCACTTGGCTTTTCCCCTTGCTGTATTTCCTTTTCTCGCAGTCCACACACACAATTTTCATTGCTTCCTATTGGATATGGTGCTATCAATCTGACACTGTGTGCTGTTATTGGTTGGGAGCTACACACCCACTGCCCAAAGGCTGATGCCCAGAAGAGTCCCGAGCTCCGAAAAACAAGAAAATCCAGGCAGAGGGCAGTGTCTGCACATACACACACCAATAGACATGTCTAGTGGCTCATAAGTAATGAATTAGAGGGATTATTTTTGTATGAGTGCATATATTGTTTTTTAAGAAAATCCTTCTCACTCTGCCTTTAACTAAGGAGAGGGAAATGAAAGCCAGCTTGTATGTGTCTAACTGCGTAAACCCATATTGCAGAGTATTCATTTGCTCTTGTGTTTAATGAAAGCACCAATGTGCACTAGTTGATGCTTTGTCTAGGTCACCTTTACTCTCCTGTATTAGGAAAGGGCAGCAGGACCTTCCACCGAATTACTGAGTAATTATGGGTCGATCGTACATTGTATCTAATTTGCTAAAAACAAACAAACAAACCAAAATCAACTGGTTTCAATCAAGTGAGTGTATTACTGTTGTAGTGTAGCTTGTGTCTTCATCTTCATCATAGTCCCAGCCCTCATGTCTACTCCCAGGAGTTAGTGAGTTCAGGAATTTGCTGGAATTAACACAGAAAGACGGAAGAATTTAGATCAGATCACCAACCAATTAGCTATACAAAATATACTTACTTATGATCAGCCACAAAAATTAGTATCACTGTCAGAATACTGTTTTTGAGATGGGAGGTACACCAGGATGTTTACATACTGTAACTGATCATAATTCAGACCTGATTATTCATGGTAAGTCATAAGGCATGCTCGCTAAATGCAACAGATATTGGTGAAACCGAGCAGAGATATGTAAACATTTGAATATTGACACTTTGAAGAGATTTTTGTACGTGTTTTCTCTCACCATGGTGCAGTCATCGTTCTGGTCAAGGGAAGATGAGTGGGAAATTCACTGATTGAAGAGAGACCTCTCAGGTCAAGAGGTGGAGGCCGGGCTATGAACCAAGGAAAGACAAAGTTACTGGATGTAACTGGATGTGCAATTTATACGTCTGTCTTCATGCTCATGCCTCTCTGTACCAGGAGCTAAATGTCTGGCAAAGGACAACAGCACAGTGTGCCTATATCAAGTTACTGGTCCTCATACACCAACCATTCTTATGCCAAATTTGTGCTTAAATCCCTCTTATACGGTTTTCATGAAGATTCTGGCATTCACCAACATTTTCTTATTTGAGATTTCTTCGTAGGTAAGAACAGAATCTACGCACCCTCAAGAGCCCTGTGACACTCATTTGACTGCTGATATATTTGTGTAAAATAGTTGTCAATTCTACAGCTTTATAATATTATAGGACTTAAATGACAATAATATTAATATAATTAATAATATATTAAATAATCATTTTCATTATTTTACAAAGCATTATTGTCTTTTAATAAAGACTAACACTTCAATTCACATCAGGTATGTTATTTGGCCATATCAGTTATACTAATTGGGAACACACACACACACACACACACACACATATATATATATATATATATATATATATATATATATTTTTTTTTTTTTTTTTTTTTTTTCCCCATATTTGAGCTCAAACTCTTTTTTCTTTTTTTTCCCCTTTTTTTCATCAGTTGTTGCCCTTCTCTTTTTTCTGTTGCCTTATATCCACTATTGATGCTAACTATGACAGCTCCGGGTTCTGCACCCTGGAGGATTTCAGCTCCCGTTGTGCCATTGCAGTGTCCTCTGTCACACCTTCCCTTGTCATGCCATTGCACACACACACACACACACACACATACACACACTCAGATAGAAGAGGTTATATAACCTCTTCTATCTGTGTGTGTGTCTGTTTATGTGTCCCTGTATTTTTTTCTTTTTTTTCTTTTTTTTTCTTCTTTTCTTTTTTTTTTTTTAATATCTTCATAGATTTGAAAACTTGCAATGCAATTCAAAAGGAGCCACGAGTCAAAAATGGGTAGTTCAAATAGCACATATACTAAAAGGTTTCCAAACTTTTTCATTTTCTGAAATTCACCAATTCATATTTTTGCTGAAGACCCCCTGAAAGCCCCTCCAGGCAGGACCTCACTTTGAAAACCACTGCCTATGTTTACCACAGCATACCACAAATTCAGACACACAAATATTTATGAATCAGGCGTGTTGTGAAGGTTGCTCTCACCTCTCCTGCGAGGCTTGAGATGCCGGTTGATCGGAGGTGGCGCCAGCTCTGCCAGCTGGTGCGTAGCTTGGCTGATCATCGAGGACTCAGCAGCGCAGGTTGAGTTAAGGAGAGTGAATGTGCTGGGACTCATGGGGATGTAACCGTCCGATGCAGCGGCAGTAACACTGACAGGGGAGGCCATGGGGATGTAAGAGTCGTCCTCATAGTATGGAACTTGAGGTGAATTTAGACAAGGCTGTTGAAAGATAATGCATCACAAAATAAGAAAAATGAATTGCACTATCAGTGTAGTACAACTGGCAATGGTCATTGTTGAGTTTAAAGGAGCAGTTTGCCTAAAATACACAAAACCTACAAAAAAAAAAATAAATACAAAAAATACAAAAAATCTCTATCACTAACGCAATCTGTCTTATCCAGATAATTTCTGTGTGATTTGGTGAGGTTTCCAGTCTGCTGTGATAACCTTATCTCCTAGCACCGTGATACAGTCAGGCTGGATGGGTATGCTTTTGCAGAGCTCAAACCATCAAACCTTTACTTGTGAAAAACTCAAAAGCAACATATTCCAAAAACAATGACATGGATACCCATAATCCATAACCCAAGATTTTTGTTGGGTACTATTTTGTGCCAAAGAACACTGGCAAACTGTATCTTCATTGGGAGGAAATTGTTTTTTCCACATTTGACAAACTGACCTCCACAAACAAATACCCATCCAGTCCTGTTGTAATGAGGAGGAGGGAGACACAGACTGTTGCAGTAGACTGGAAACCTCACCAAATCACAGAGAAACTGTTTGGATAGACTGCACCATGGGTAGGTGGAAAAATACTTGAACAGTTCCTGAACGGTTGTTGTTGAAAATGTCTGTTTCAGCCATTGCTGCTCCCTCACCAAATTAAGGCTCTGCTTCTTGTTCCTCACTGAGCCGGTCTCAACAGCTCCTAAAAACAAAAGATGTATTGTTGAAAAGCCACCTTAGTTTAGTCATACCATCATAATTAACTCGGTGTCACAGAAGATCAAAGGCCACTTCAGCACTTTTACCAGCACAGAATAATTTGTGGTACTGCAGTAAGAGTCTAAACACAAATGAACACAGTATGTAAATGGGGGGACAGAGGTTACCTATTCCAAGACGGTCCAGGCCTGACAGAGAGATCCCGCTGGGTATTAGCAGAGTGTGGCCAAAAGGTTGGTGCGCACTCATTGCCTGCAGCCTATGAGCTCCTTCATTGTTTAGTTGCTCTGAGAAGTGAGAAGGCTTAGGCGGCAGCGGGGGAGGTGTTTGTCTATCAGCCGTTGCCTCAAATGATGCAGAAGAATAAGGTTTGTCAAACTGGAAGATACTTGATGCACAGTGAGGTGGCAGTGGAGGAGAGGAGGATGATGTTACAGCCATGAGGGTGGATGGAGCGCTTAACGGGGGATTAATCAACCCTCGATGGTTGACAAGAGATGGAAAGGGGCCAGCGTGAGAAAACGAGAATGAGGCGGACTTGGTGCAAACAGGTGAGGGAATAATGTCCTTGTCAGTGTCATCTGATGACTTCTGTTCCAGAGAGTTCTCAGAGTTTGAAAAGCTGTCATGTCTACAAAGATGGGGAAAAATAAAATAGTGCATGTGTTAAACTAAAAAAAAAAAAAAATGATCACGATGATTTCATCTTGTGTCAGAGGTTTGACAGATCGCACATACCTGCTAATGCTTATACTGCTACCTGTCTCACAATGTGCAAGAAAGAGGTAGTCTGGTGGGTCGCTGCATTCTGGTTGGCTTGATTCGGACTCTGTGTCGCAACTGGCAGGTGAGGGCTGATGGAGGGTCAGGGTGTGAGGAAAGCCTTCCTCTGAGCTTTCTTTTGAGAACAAGACAGAGGGATAGCATCCGAGTCAGAGAATGTATCTGAAAGGTTAAAACCAGTGGGGCACAAGACGGAAACCACTATTATGCTGAAACCCACCAAGGTGATGCTCTGGTAAGAGGGGTGCAAATCCATTAACACACATGGCTTTCTCCTGTCCAAATGTACAATGGATATGGGGCTTGAAATGTGGCATCACGTAGAATGAAAGAGAGGAATGATGTTTTTTGCAGGTTCATTAAAAGTAAACATACTTAATGGCATGCCCAATGTGACTATAATACAAAAGCTGTATATATATATATAAAAGTTCATTTGTTAATTCTAATTCACGGAAGGCCGCTGAAGAGGAATAATAACTAACATGAAAAAAACAGTAGTGCACACTAAGATGTCAACACTGATATTAACAGTAAAAGATATAGTAGCTACTATGTTGATGATAATAACAGCTATAACCATGGTAAAGTATTATTTTTAGTCTTATTTTTAAAATATTATTTAGTGTTAAAGAGTGCAGTTTTGACTGTTTTATTCCTACTGACTATTTGTGCACTTCTTTCACCTCAAATGAATTTTCCAGACTGTTTTGTGTTTGCATTATGGTCAGCTGGTTGTGCATGATTCACACATGTAGGGCTCTGGTATCTTTTGTGCTGTTGCTCTGTCCTTAACTCCCCCTCTCTCTCTGGGGATCATGTCTGCTCTGTTGGTTCCACACAGGTGAAACTGTCTTGGGCCTCCCCCAAAATATGTCATTTTAGGTCACTTGCAGATTTTCCTATTCATACTGACTTACAGTTTTTGCAGCAGCAATACAAATTCCCAAGTCACAAACATTTCAAGCAACAATATAGTGAGAAATGAAAAAAATGCATTGCTATCTCAGCAGATGTAACAAATATCTCCATGTACCTACAATGATCATGTATGATCAAATAAACTGTAAGATAATATCTAAATATAATATCTAGCAAATGCAGATTCTACAAATGCAGATTCTACATAGTTCCAATTTGCATTTTTGGTAATGAAGTGTAGATTTAATCAAGTTTTACTTCATCTGAACGTGATTTCAGTGTACCTGCTCTCTGGTTGATCAACCAACTGGGTCTCTTCTATGGAGAGTGCAGTGATGTTCAGCTACCTGTCTTAACATTTCACACGAACAACTCACACTTAGCAAACCCGGCATTATAACATACCATCTACATTTATTTTGTTGCATGTTTCGAGATTAGGATTATGGTACTTTCTGCAAGAAATGGTTGCAAAGTTTGTTGTAAATTTCACAATAATACAATGCAGTATGGCCAGTCCACAATCACTGTCGATCAGGTAGTGGCTCTAGTGGCTGTGCCTGGAATTACAACAACACAGTTGTTAGTGTTCGCTGTTGGAGCACCCATCCTGTTCCTGCACCCACAACACAAGTCATCAAGTCTAATATAATACTAATATTAATATATTAATATATTTTTTGATTATTTTATTTATTAATATTAATTTTTAGTCTTAGAGGGAAATATGTTTTTTATGCTAAGTTAAGTGACTACATCAGTTGGTAGGCCTAACTAACCAAATGTAACTGGCATGCATAAGCTATTTTAGCACTTTCTAAGGCTTGCACCCACTCTCTCCTTCCCTCTCCACTTGGCTATTGTGAGCGCCACATTTCAGTGAATACACAACCAAAACACAGATAACTTCAGTAATGATTAGGATGATGGTATGGATGATAGACAGCAATGTACAGTGATCACAGAATGGAGCTTTAATTAAATATAACTCGAAAAAGACCAGACATGATTTGTCTAAAAATGATTTCGACCATGCTGTTGTGAAGTCTGATCTGGTATAATAGTAGCTGCTCATAGTGCAGAGGAGTAAAAGTGTCTCAGCCTGTTTGACTGACCTGAATATGGCTGTTGAAAATCACAATGAGGTGACACTGTGGTAAAAACAGCTGCACCAATTAGACCTGTAACACACTTCATACTGACCGAAACTAGATATTCATTTTGTCTCTACTTGCTTTTGTACCTCTGCTCGCGAATTCTGTCAGACCTTGCAGCCAACCATATGTCTTTGAAGCCTCCTTCAGCATAGACTGTTCATTACCTTGGCCTCATTTTTGCATATTTTCCAACCATAATGACTAGCCAGAATGTAAACAAAAGCTTCAAATGCCAGCAATCTGAATTTGCGCAGAAATCATCATTTAAAGCAGCACTTGGCAACTTACTGCTGGCAGTGAAAGTCACTGTTTGTAATTTGAGGATTTCAACATTCAGAATTCGTGTAACTTGATGCCAGTAAACTGCACACAGCAGGTCTATCTTTCCTTGTCCTTCTTGTCCTGCCACTTCTGGCCGATTGTGTGAATCTACAGGGTCTAAATTTGGCTGGCAAGTCTAATGAAGTGCAGCTTTGACCCAGCGAAATTTCAAACAAATTTCAAACAGCATCTCTCTGTCTCTGTCATTATTTTACCTGCATCATCCAAGGGCATAAACTGGCAAATCTGACTGATGCTCTTGATCCAGCTGTTCATCTCCTCCTCCGTTTTAGCCACCAGGTAGAAGATGCGAAACGACGTCTTCACAACAAAGAGGTGTTTTTCATGGAACTCCCTCTTGATCCGAAGTTGCCCACTCTGCATTTGCACCTCACATTCTCTGAGGTCGATGGTGCGGATTGGCTTTTTGGAGCTCTTGCTCTGATAGTATTCCAGCACATCAGGATTACCACTCATGCGACCTCTTCGAAGCACAAACCACCGTTTTCTCCATGTCTAGGGGGATAAAGGATCAAGCTGGTTAGCACTGAGTCATACTTAAACTTGAACTTCACACCTATACTTAAATGCTATTTATATACAACACTGCATTATTCCAAAGGTGCACCCCTGTCAACAAATTAGTCATGACTGGTTATGGAAATTTGATCACAGCTCCTGCTCAACAGCCAACTTAGCAACTTTATATTCCATTCTTTGGTTTTGGTATGGTCACTAAGCGGAACGTCAACTCATATTTCCCAGAAGTACAGAGAAGGGGAAGTTCAACTTCACTCTATTTAACAGAAACTGTCTAAGAGAAATAACTTTTCAAACCATAGTTGAAGGCTGATATAGGAAAATACAGAACCTGACAACAGCTGTTTTGTTTTAGCTCCTAAAACTTCATTGTAACATAAAATTTGAAATTTCCCCACTGTGGGACTAATAAAGGAATATCTTATCTTAATAACGAAGGGGGGAGTTTTTTAGATTGGACATTTAAATATCCCAAATAGAAATAATATTTTCTGGGAGAAAAAGGCGCTGCAGATATTAACTGGAGGATATAATGTGTTAATGGGTGCTCATGCCAGTTTAGCTCTCACTGTGTGGCTAAACTGACATGGAGGTTTTTAAGCCATCTCTGTTCATGAGCTAAAGATGTAAAATGTGGGTCTGTGGTAAACCCTTTCACCTTTTCTGCTTGCTGGCAATTTGCTTCTTTATAAGTCAGCTGGTATTTAACGTGTTCACATCAGGAAATGGGTAGACAGACCTGCCACATTTACTGTCAGCGAGGCTGCCAAGTCCAAGAGGAAATCATAACTGAACCAAACTGGCAATTTCATCCTACTCTGCGAGGTTAATGTTTTGAAGCTGGGAGGTGTGCTCAGTGAAAAAAAGACTGATTTTAGCTACATTTACTACAAAATATCTGAGTCACAGGAATGATTTTAAAACTCATACAAAATTAACAGTTTTGAGCCTCTACTGCTGTGTGTTTCTAATGCCTGAAATTAGAATAACAAGGCAGGTATTGTATTTCCCCATACAATAGAAAATCATACATTTTCTATTTTTGGCCTCAGATTTGCATAATGTACTAAAAAAGTTTCTATTCTGCCCCTCCAGCCACCCACTCCTTTCCCCTGCAATGCTTTTGACAAACGGCCCTCCTCCATTTGTACAAAGGAAGTGCAAAAAGCCAGCGTACAGCTCGGGCTATTTCTGCTTGTCACTTCATTTTGAAGTGCCTGGCAATGACATTACTTCCCATGTTTCACAATACACACCCTAATTTCAGAGAATGAGAACCCAACACCCCAACCTACCCCTCCTCCCTTCTCCACAACACAGCACGCCCGCGCGCACACACGCACACACACATCAACAACAACACAAACAGCAGAGCGAGTGGCCTGCCCTGTACTCTCACATGACTTCAACCACACAACAGCATAAGGCCACATACTGTTCATGTACATTCCCATGCACTTATGAAAATTTCCCTTCTCGATGTATCTTCGCAACATGACATATTGCTATTAAGCATTATTTTTTAAACCATAACCATGTGTCAACATTTAAAGGTGAATCAAGGCACTATTATGGAAACACATTATGGAAATAGATAAATGAGGAAGAAGATAACATGGAGTTTGTATTAGAGCCCATTGGACCAAAAGTACAAGCTTCTTGATTATGTGTGCTACAATATCTAAAAAATCCATACAACACACACACAAAGTGCCGGCACACACACACACACACACACACACACACACACACACACACACACACACACACACACACACACACACACACACACACTGCAAACAGATAAATACAGGGCTTTACATCTTAAACTGTCAATTCTCCTGTTCAGGTAAACTGTGTAAGAGAAGAGAAGACATAAAATGTTCAGCATGTTCCTATACTCACAAATCTCTTCAGTTTCTTCTCCGGAGGGGATTTGATGAGCCAGCCAGTGCAGACCACATCACCAGCACTCATCTTGACTGCAGAGTGTGTCGTCCTCACCACCACTACTACTGCTGCTGCCGTGAAACTGAGAGCAGTGCTGAGCATATCCTGTGTTCTGCTATTCAGCCCCGCCACCCAAAAAAGGAGGAAGTCAAGAAATTGATCATGCAAACACAGAGAGGGCAGAGGGAGACAGAGAGAGGGAGAGAGAGAGAGTGAGAGAGAGTGTGTGAGGGAAGGAAAGAGAGCAAGAGAGAAAGAGAGTGAGGGAGGGAGGGAGAGGGAGAGAGAGATGTGTTTATTTCTGTAAGGAAAACAGACACTGGATGTAGCTGATGGTCTGTAGTGGGAATAAAGGAAAAATTAGCCCACATTATATGGCTCAACAAGTTTCATAATTTAATTTTCCGAGCAAAAACCTCACAGAGATCAAATAAATTGATCTGGCTGCTGATATAATCTTCTTCTTAACTTGACCATGTTTCCTATGCTCAGTGTGTTTTTTCGCTCCATTTAGGCTGCAGTTGTTCATCTGTTTGCTGAGAGTCAGTATGGTTGCTTAACTTTGCTAAGACCGGGCTTTAATATTTAACATTAAAAGATGTAAACATGCTTTAACTCATTTTGTACTTAAAAATATCAGTAAATGCTGATCTTCACTGATAACATATCATCAAAAATTGCTTACAAGCATTTTAATAATATGTTGTGAAAGTTGTGACAAATCAGAAATAAACAACCTTTCTCTTTAAATCCACCAACATGTGTGTGTGTGTGTTTTTTTTTTTTTTTTGTTTGTTTTTTGCTGTACTAACAGACTGAACAAGAACAAATCATGCTGCGACATGAGGACAGATGTGAAGACTGTGCTGTCCAGAAGTGTGGACTGTTGTTGGGTGTGTGGACTGTTGTTGGGTTGTTGGGCCATGGCATTGCGGACAAAATCCCCTGGGACCTGCAGCAGTTGGCTGTAAACCATTTCAGTGGATGAGGACTGGAGGTCCTCCTTGGGGGCTGTCTTGAGGCTCAGCATGACCCAGAGGAGCCTGTCGACCCAACTACTGTCCTAGAGGCTAGCCTGAAGAGCACCCTGCATGAAGTGATGGGACCGCTTGCACAACCTGTAGGCCTGCAGGTGGTATGCAGTGCTGCTATGGAGCTTCACCCCCAGGCTTTCTGTGTCTGTGTTCCAGAGCACGGGTGTGAACTGTAGGCCCTGGTTGGAGGAGAGGTCAGACTAGGTGACCCAAGTGCTGATGAACGCCCGGGCGACCACGGTGTATGTCTTTGATGGCAGCGGGACAGCTTCTGGCCATCAAATGGTTCTGTCCACCATGGTGAGGAGGTATGTGAAACCATGGAAAGGAGGCAGGGAGCCCACCAAGTCCACATTAACATGGCCAAACCTCCTCTTAGGCATTGAGAACTGTGCTGCGGGGCTTTGGTGTGGCAATGCAACACAGATATCAGATCAGTCTCTTACATCTATTTTGAGCTCATGCCAGATCAACTTGTCCACCACCAATATTTGAGAAGGCTTCTTGCCTGGGTGTGAAAAGCCATGGACAGTGTCAAAAATCTGCTTCCTGCACCCGGCAGGAACAACAGGCAGGGGCTGACCCATAGGGACGTTGCACAGGAGCATAATGCCAGTGTTATGGAAAGCCCCATGCTGTAAATGCAGTCCTGTGACTGCCGTCATGTAAGCCTGCACGTCCAGGCTGGAGGCCTGATCAGTCACCGTGCAGGTGTAGTCAAGTTCCAAGTGGACAGTCCGTGTGACGGCCTGGTAGAGGCAGTCGGCAATGAGGTTGTTTTTGCCAGCAACATGTTTTATGTGCATGGCGAAGGAGAGCCGTCACTCCACAAACACTGTGAATTGCCAGGCCTCCAGCAGGGAACACAAGTGTCGGACAGTGAGGTAGAGGCCAGGGAGCTCCCAGTAGAAGGTGCTGTATTGGGGCACAGCTGTCAGCTGAAGAAAGCAAGCAGCTATAAAGCACTGTTCACCCACTGCTCATACACTGTCTTGCCCCTCTCTGCAGACCAGTCCACAACATGTTTGGCGGCCTTACCTTTGAGAACTGCATGAGCTGAGCAGCCTGGGGAATGAAACAGTGGTATAAGTTCTCCATGTTCAGAAACTTCACTGTAATCAGGTGTGGAAAGTTTCTGATGGTGTTTGATTTGGCATTTAATAGGAGGGAGACCGCCCCATCTGTAGTGATGTGGAAGTTGATGGTGGTTAGTCCAAACTGGCATTTGGCCAGGGTGATGGCCTGCTTGAAGGGAGTCTGAAGGCGTGAGAAGAGCTGGTCCAGGTAGACAAATAGGAAAGGAAGGTCACTCTGCAGCAGAGTCCATGAGGTGCAAGAGGGTCTGCGCTGTTTTTGAGTCCAAATGGCATGTGCAGGAACTTCATCATCGTAAGTCTTAGGGACGCTGCTGGGCAAACAGGCACCTGGTGGTGGTGGTGGACCTAAAACACCAAAAAAAAAAAAATATCAATGTTTGCGTATTGTGTACAGAAACAATTGATTTGTGAAACAAGAGAAGCAGAAATGTCTCCTTTTTTAAAGTCTCAGTAGTTTCTGTCTGAAGGGGTTTATGCAGATAAACAGTCTGTGTGGGGAGCGAAAGAGGCAAAGTGCATCGGCCAAAATGTCGCCTGGACCTGAAACACCTACAAAAAGCGTTGAGGGATGTGTACTGTGTGGAGAAATGTTCGATTCTTATAATAAAAGACATGAAAAAGAGAAATAGAAACAGAAAGTTCAACAGAAGCAGAAATTAACAGTCAGCAACTAATTTGTGTTTCCTAGTACTGCGACATAATAATAATAATAATAATAATGATGATGATGATGATGATTATTATTATTATTATTATTATTATTATTATTATTATTTTACACTTTGTTTGGTCATTTTAGCTTACTGGTTAAGGTTAGGGTTAAGGCTAGGTTAAGTGAAGGGTTAACATAAGGGGTAGCCATAAGCTGGTTATGGCCAACGTTAGGGAAAAGCTGTAGAGAATGAAGAAATACTGTCTAATTCTGTATATTAGGAAACACAAATCGTAGCTATCATTGGGCGGAAGTAAATTAGGAGTCATGTCATCTTATTCGAACTTCACTATGGTTAAGTCAAGCCTTTTCTTGCTGAGTTTGGAGTGCAACACCGAAGGGCGAAGAGATGACGTTTTTTTTGCTCGCGTTAATAGTTCATTTTAACCTGTAGAGGGCAGCAACACAAACGCATTTACTCTGTTAATGTCAAGAAGAAGAACGGGTTCAAGCGCTCTTATCACTTACCGAAGGCGGCATTTTCCCCCACCCGCATTCTGCGAAGACACGCACCTTCTCTGCCTCTCATTGGCTAATCCCAACCCTGACCCCACGCTAACCATAATTTTAACCAATATAACTGACGGAGGCGAGGGGTGCTAGCCAATCAGAGGCACAGAAGGGCGGGTCTTCACGGAATGCGGGTGGGTTAGAAAATGAGCCTTACCAAAGATCATAAAGGGAGGAGAGATAGAAACCACCGGCTTCATTCTGGATACTGTTCAGACTGCTTATGGCACCACATTTGTGCTTTCACTCACAGAACTATTTATTCGTCTTTTTAACATATAAACATACAAACATCGCTCAGGGGAATTAAAACTCATTCATTTCGGCAGTGCCGACGTCATCGTTGCTAAGGTTTGTCAAAGCCGTGGTGTTTGACGTTGAGGTGGTGACCTATCTCGTCCTGATAAAAGATCTCTACAATTACCCATGAGTCCCTTCAATCGTATGACCTGTCTCTGGCCTTGATGTGTAGCGCGGAGCAGCTAGTTACCGGTGCGGGGCTCCAGGACTAGGTATATCGTTAACTATCTAGTGTTGCTGTCCGATAAGTAGTGAGCTGGCAGCCGGGACACCACAGCCACCATGCTGACATGTAAAACGGTGTGGAGGAAGCTAGCACCTCTGGCCAGAGCCTCGTCCACGGTGTGTCGGCAAAATGTGGGGAGAGCAGGCGAGTAACTTGCTGTCATCTTGTTAGCTGTCCTCGGTACTAGACAGGTTTTAACCGTTACTCGTTGAACCGTGGTGCAGCGTGTCTCTTTGACCTCACGGGTGTCGGGTTATGTTAGCCAAACCAGTCAGGTTAACGTTAGGTAAGTTATCTAACATTAACTAAGTATCCTGACCTTCGTTTGGCTGTGAAGTTGTTACCTAATGTTAACGCTGGCTGCAGAAAGTACACGAAAAGTGCAGCGTTACGATGATATCTAAAAATACTAAGTTGGTCTTAGAGGCTTTGACGCAAATTCATGTTCAAGTAGACACACTTTTGCCCCCCCGCAAGTTGCATATAATTTGTAGTGTATTGCAGTGTGCTAGCTCTTTCTTAGCTCTCTCTTCATCTGGCGTTAACTAAAGACTAAAGTCAAAGCTGCAGCATTTATATTAGTCAGAACAAGTTTGTCTTTGTTCTCATAGTTAGCGTGCAGATTACCTGTTGTCCTGCACATGTGTTGTCATTGTGCACAATATTGCAATGTGTCGCACGTCACGCCCAGCTGTGCTGTTTTCCTTCACTGTTTTTTTCTGCACTGCTTCAGTCCTCTGAGCGGCACTTTAATAACTTGGTTTGCTTGATATTCTTCCCTCTTCACTCACCAAAACAGAGATGTTAATGGCTGGCAAAGATATTAGGCTACCTTGGAATGCAGTTGTAAACCCATGTGCATAACATAATCTTTTGGTATTTTGTAATGCCAGTGACAGTACACTATATCAAACACAGTCCGTGGCCTGTTGCTCAGAAGTCCAAGATTCAGCCCTCCAAATCAAAGCCCACTTAGTTTATGTCTTTGTTTTCTTCTTGTGCTAGAGCTTGTGCCCACTGTGTGCCATTCTCTCTGGGAGCATTTTATCAAACTGCAGGCTGAAATATAGCAATTCAATATTACCTTGCAAATAAACTTGCTTTGTACATTCTGACTTTTCATTGTCTTTAAATTAACATGGTGCACACATGGGGTTCATATCCATATGAGACACCAAACAACACTTATTTCAGCAAAATTTGAACTTTTACGTCTAGTTTTTCCTGTTATTCTCACAATTGTCAACCATATGACACCATGTGGGACACTAGTGAGTAAAGCACATCAGTTGGGTTTGAAAAGTGGCCAGTTAATTGAAAAAGGCTTACCGCTTCGTGGATCATGATGATTTAATGGTAGACCCAATCATACTGAGTCATGTAGTGCAAGGTATGTACTTTATTTTTGATGGCAAGTGGAAAATAACAACGTTAAACTGCCTGATTTCATGATGCGATATTGTGTCATGCCAAGACAGAGATTGCATGCATCAGAGCAAGTGTAAACACAAATACATTTAGGTGCCTCCCTCATATCTCTTCTCTCTCTCTCTCTCTCTCTCTCTCTCTCTCTTTCTCTCTCTCTCATATATTTTAATTAAAGCATCTACATGCAGCCACAAGAACTTCTTAAACTATTCTGATCTGTAGCAGCCACAAGACGTTTTGTCATGTGTCATGTTCATCATTAGTAGGGCATGCTCTTCTCCTTACACTTGAACTTGAACTTACATTATTTACTTTAAAAAAAAAAAAAAAAAATGTGATTCGAGTGAGGACTGTGTTACCAAACTGTTGTTCCTGGTGCAAAGCAGCTTAAACAACATTTCACCACATTTTGCCATTTAAGTAGACATAAATGAGTGACAGTCAGCCAGTAAAAACATGTGTCGTTGGTCAAAATTACTTTCATGTTGTTGATTTGACAATTTGAGGCAAAGATAAACAATGTCCGGTAAGGTTGCACATATTTCAAAGATTAGGTAAATTTGCATTAAATCTTGTGATTGCAAAACAGGGGAATTGTTGGGTTATTCATTTTTTATTTATTTAATTAATTACTTACTCACATATAAAATTTAATGGCCCACCTCATGAGTTAAACCATTTAGAAGTGGGTTTATCACTATTTCATTCTATAAATAAATCTAAATCACTTAAAGTGTCTGGTTGATACATAGAGTAGCTGTTAGTTGACGTCTATTATTTTGTGAACTCTCCCAAGTACAGTGGTTTTCAAAGTAGGATCTGTGGACTATAAAAAAGGTCCTGGAGGGTCTCCCCTAGGATTTTTGTGCAAGATGATGAATAGAATAATTTCACTGGAATTCACTTGAAATTATTTCAATACAAAAAATGTATGTGTTAATCTCACCACTTTGAATCTATTTGTCAGTGTGCAGGTATGGCATCTTAACAATTCAATATAATAATGTCTTCATATCAGGGTCCCTAAGGCAAAATCACTTCAAATTGGGATCTGTGGCTTCATGAAAGCCATCTTGAGGGTCTTGAGCTTTAGAAAGTTTGACAACTCGTGTGCTAGTTGTTAGAGTAACATCGCTGTAGTTTGGACCGGTCTTGGTTAATGTTATGAATGTCATGTATTGCCCACAGGGTTGAATAATGTCCGTAGACCAGCAGGGTCTCCAGTGGCCCACATGTCCACGGGACCTGCAGGAGGTGGTGGGGACAATAGGCTATACGTCCTTCTGGTCGGAGCAGCCTGCCTCGGTGGGGGAGTATATGTGAGTAAACTGTCCTGCCCATCTGTCAGTACTGCATAACACCTTCCACAAGCTTTACTACATACATCTGCCATGTGACAAAGAACAGTGTTTTGGGTTTTTAGTGTTTGCTCGGTTTCATCCAGAATGCCCTACCATTGATTAACTGTTAACCTTTTGTCAAATGAATAACTCCTGCTGTGGTCTTCTGTGTATAAATCATCGATCCCTGTATTAAATATGAGATGCTAGATCTGCAATTGACTGATTTAGGTTACATCACGGTGTAAGTGTTGGCTGGGTCGAGAGTTAATCAAGGCCACTGTTTGTTTTCACAGGCATACCAAACCGTCAAGGGAGACAAACAGAGATATCAGGAGCGTCTCTCAGAAATAGCTTCCAGACCAAATAAAGCCGCCGCAGAACAACCAGACACATTTATTCAGTTAGAAGCACCTGGTAGGGACTCTTTAATCGGATGATTTTATTTAAGTGTTTATGTTGATGACTTGTCAGTAAGGCTTTAAATTTCTTTGATTGTAAAATACTGCAATTTACTAAAATTATGCTATTTCCTCGAAGAAATTATTCTTAAGCTATTCTCATCTGTAGCAGCTGCATTCTAGTTTAATGATATTTGTGATCAATTAATAACTCCATTTGTTACTAAATTAATTATGTATATATATTTCTCTTTTAGCTGTGCCATCCACTGAAACACAGGGTGAGTGTGTTTTCAATGATCTATAAGTACAGATTGATGTTAACATTTGGAGACTGAAGTCCATGTCGATGAATATCTCGTGCTAAACCTTATCTATGGCATGTTCTTAACACCTAACCAAGAGATGATGCATAAGATAAGAACATACATTCATAGTAATTGCCTCTTCAGTCTTTGGATTGTGACATTTTTGGTTTTATATCGTTGTCAAATGGTTCTCGTCATAACAGTAGGATTACAGTCAAGGGCGCATACCCTGCATAGTTTGTCTCTCTCTTTATTGCTGTTTAAACGTCAGCAGAATTTAGCCACTTAGAATAGCAAATGAACTCGTGAATTTAGCATTAGTCGAGGCTGCATTTCTGTAATGCTTCTGTGGTTAATATCAGAGAACAAACCACTCATTACAGGTTTTTATGTGGCTCTTCAACCATTCGGACTAACAAGCTATCTTTACATCAGATAAATAGAAAAGAATATGCTTAGAGGCACTTAGTGTAGTTTTTCTTGTAAACACACTTGGTTTTTGTTCACATTCAAAATTTCTTACCAAACCACTCTTTACTTAAGGCCTGGTCAACATGTTGAATGCATTCCCTACCTCTAAGACATTTATTAAAGCCTTGGCTTGGAATATTTTGAATGTTTTATTGTTTACTTTGATTGGTGTAATATGTCACGTCAGGAAATGCGACCGATTTTCCTAGTGTTCACTACAGCGCTGCTAGTGTTCACAAACTGCAGCTAGCAACTTTAATAGTAGTGGATGTTACAGCGAGGAAATTGCTGACATATTTTATTTACCAATTTGAATATTTTTATGTGTGACTGCTGACGTTTCTGTTGATTTCTCTCGTGACACAGAGGCCCAGATCTCAGAAACTCCAGTATCAGCTTCAGCCAAGGAGTCGAGCCCTCCAGCCCCTGCAGATGAAGTATCGGCCCCCAGTGAAACAACTGAACCTCCTCCAGGTTGTTTGAATTTATTTTATAGCCACACATACATGCATGCATGGCATATGCCTCCTTAATAAAGAAAATGTTTGCAGAAAAATTATACATAAGCACACCTTTATCAAAACACAAACTGAATATGAGAATGTGTGTATTGTTACACGTTAGCTGCATCAGTATAGCTAATGTGTAACAACTGTGTTTGCATGTTTGGAAGACCATATATCGGTGTTTGGAATGGTGACACCAAATGGTGAAGACAGTCCAGTGCAAAAAAGAAATATATACATATAGGTCACAGTACACCTGTCTTTCCGTTCCACTTTATGGCCTGCTCATAAATGGCCTGCATATAGCTTTATGATGGCAACATTTAGCAGTGAGTCAGTGTAAAGGTTTATACATGACACCTCTACATATTACAAAATAATCGATGCCGTATTGTTGAATGTTTCCTGTGTGGAGAGGCTGAGATATTTATCTTGGTTTCTACTCTCTGTCTTGTGACTTCATGTTGCCTGTGTTCACTTTTCTGTTCAGCATCCTGTGTTTAGTGAAGCATGTGTCTCTCTTCATTGCCTTTATCAGATTTCTGTCAGTGTGTGTTGACAAAACTTGGGGTTAACTTGCAATCCACGCCTCAGTGGAATGTGTTTTTGCAAAATTCATCCTCACATTTGTCCTTGTATTATAATATAGCTGTTGCTGTATCTGTTTTACATATGAACTCTGTCAGTGGGTAACTGAAATTTAGTGGATGAACTATTGGTAAAATAATGAAGATACTATTTTCATGGGGCAGCATTGGAGTTCATCATCACTGGAGACTTCACTGGAGTTCTGATGCCTTCTGCAAATATGCTGGTTTATGTTGCACTTGACCAACATATTTGTGATCCCAAGTGTATCTCCTCCTCTGTTTCACATTTTCTGTGAGCATTGTCATACTTACACACTTTGTCCTGGACTAACACTGTATCATCTTTCATTTCAGTGTTTTAATGTTGGTTTTATCAATAAATGGAGGCTGCCTTTGTAATAGATTGCAGGTTTTCCCCAAGGCCTTGCCCCCACATTGTGTTCAAGATGTGAAAAGTCCTCACAGTAATTTTATTAGTTTAACTCTTAAAACATAAACCAGTGAACATAACGGTGGGCAGTGCTAACAAACCCACACCTTTATATTAAAACAGTGAAATTCTCATTAGTGCTACCAATGCCATTACACTAAAAAGTAGTAACTGGGGCTAAAGGTATTGTCTCTGCTGTCAGCATGAGACAGTTTCCTCTTAGTGCATTTGGTAAATATGCATAATCATTGCCTGATCTCCCAGGATTTGCCCCAGTTTCACCCTAAACCAAGGAGGTGGAATTGGGACGGGTCAGCCATAAAGACAGTAGCCTGAAGGGCACAGAAGTTGGCTTGCAACCAGAAAACCACTGGTTTAATCTTCAGAGTGTTGCTGCAAATCTGGGTCGGAAAAGTGAACCACAAACTGTTTTTAAAAATGGACTATTTTTACTGGGCAGCTTCCAGGTGTATGTTTGTCTGCATGTTCAACGAAATTTTCCCTGGGTAAAGACTGAGAATATGTCGATCCAGTTGGTCCTCCCCTTTAATAAGTGTGAAGAATTCAGTCTAACCCCAGACTGTGGATTACCTCAACAGCAGCTGAGCCTGTGGTAGAAGCTCCCACTGAAGAGCCAGCAGAGCAACCTGCTGTGCCGGTAGTTGAGGATGGTAAGATACATTGAGAAAGGCTATTGTAATATCAGAGACTATGTGGAAATAGAGCAAATGTTTAAAGGAGTAATGCCAACAGAGCTGGTATTGCAGCTCTGTTTGTCCTGAGTCACTGGAGCAACCAAACTCTGTGACTTGGGTGAAATTTTATTTACTAGCCCTTTTTCAAAGTAGCATTAAAATGTAACAATGCCACTGTACAACCAGAACCATCACCACCATCAGATCCTTCCCCACCTGAGCTCACAGAGCCACCTCCTGCACCTGTTGTGGAGAGCGTAGAGAGTGGTAAGCACTCAAAACCAGTGCATAGAACTAGTGATTTTCATTCACCACATTTGCAGGTTTATTTGTCTTAATTGCTTAACGCTTCGATTATACTAACAGAATCTACAGCAGCAGCAGAAAGCCCTGCAGCAGAAACACCCGCACCTCAGGCTGAAGTGGTGGCAGAGAGTGGTAAGACCACAGTCCAGCCTCTGCTGGAGTAGGGAAGCGGGCAGACACAACACCGATACGTTTTCCCTTTTAGATAACGTTAATGTTAATTTTAAAGCCTTCTCCCCTTGTATTTGTCTGTTCAATTTTTTTTTTTTACAACATTTTCCCTCATTACAGCTTTTGTCTTTCCTTGTTTGTGTGTCTTTGACTTTGTTTGGTGGATAATGTTAAAGTTTAATCTCTCACACATACTGATTTGCAGATCCCGTTCACTTCTATTCCTTTCAGGAGTATTTGTGCAAGACTTGGGTACTGATCAGCTCCCAGACATAGCTGACCACACACTGACTTTGTCTCTCCTCTGCTCTTGCTCTCTGCCTCTTTCTTTCTCTTTCTTCCTCTCTTTCTTATTTTTGCACTCTTTCTCTCTCACTCTTGCTTGCTCTGGCTGTCTCATAGAAACTCCAGCAGCAGGCACTGCACCAAGCCCAGCTAAGATCCCTTCACATGCCCCCTACCTCCTTATTGGTGGAGGCACCGCCTCCTTTGCTGCTGCTCGATCCATTCGGGCCAGAGACCCAGGCGCCAGGGTCAGTAAACCCTCTGTTTTCAGAATATTTGAATTCAAAATTCACAAAAAGTTATTTCTTTCACAATTCACAGGTTAAAAAATTGAGTGTTTATTATTATTGTATCAAGTGAAGCCTTATTATATTTTCTCTATAAGGTATTAATTGTGACTGAAGAGTCAGACCTTCCATACATGAGGCCTCCTCTGTCTAAAGAGCTGTGGTTTTCTGATGACCCCAGTGTGACAGACACTCTGCGCTTCAAACAGTGGAATGGAAAGGAGAGGAGGTATGTCAAAGCAGTAATCCTTAAGTACCTTGTTATTTTATTTTATTTGTTTTAATTTAATCCAGTTCATTCATTTTGTCAACGTTTTTGCCGTTTCATGCTCATTGCTGTAGTGTTTTTGCAAGGCATTTCCCAGAGATCACTACTCAAGTCACTGTAGTCAGAACTGTGACGTTTCATTTCTTGGAGTTTCTGTGGATAAAGTTTGAGTCTCTGTATCAGCTGTCTTTTTCAGCTGCTGAGTTTTACCACTGATTACAAATTCGCCTCTTTTGATGTTGATGGAAAAATAAAATGCATTCATACTGTGTGTAAAAGGATTTTTTTCTTGGGAAAGATGTGAAGCAAAATAGTAGCAAAACAGAGTTTTGTATGAAGATGATGGAGATCACTATTTTAAGTTGGTGAATAAATGACTTGGCTGTTCATTGGGATCACCTGTAGTCTTAATAACAGCTGGGAAAACTCACCAGACTATGTGTAAGCATTATGAGAGGTAAGTGTTTTTAGGATGAAAAAAACTTAATCTCCAGTATTTTAATACATTTGCCTTTATTTTCCAGTATCTACTTCCAGCCGCCTTCATTCTACATTAGTCCTGAAGATTTAAACTCCATAGAAAATGGGGGAGTGGCAGTTCTCACTGGAAAAAAGGTTGGTCTACAGCTGTTGTCAGACAATATGTCAATTTCACATTCCAATTTAATAAATGATAATTGTTGGATAAATTACTGACCAGGCCTGAAACAAGCTGAAATGAAAATAAGGACCATTTAATGTGGTTGTTTCATATCTTTTACATGAGATTTTTTTCACAGTTATTACTGAATTTAAACCCTTTTAGGTGATGCACATGGATGTGCGAGGAAACAAAGTACAGCTGGAAGACAGCACTGAGATTTCTTATGACAAGTGTTTGATTGCCACAGGTAAGCCACTTTAAAAGGGTGTGAAGGACAGCCTCATGCTTGAACTGGATAGAAGCTAATTTGATTATGTTTCTTCTCTTTAGGCGGGGTGCCGAGAAATCTGCAGGTGATTGAAAGAGCGGGAGAGGAGGTGATGAAAAAGACGACTCTCTTCCGTAAGGTCAGTGCTCAGCCACCAAGGAGTGTAGCTTTGCTTGAGATTTGGCAACAGCTGGCTTTAAGCCAAGAGCCTGACAAGAATGTAGCACATTTTAGCACTTGAAAGGTATCTCATTGAATAATTCAGATGCTAATATTTACTGCTCTGAATAAATTACTTGGAAGTCTTATATAACAGCAACAACAAGAATGGTTTTGAAGAACTTTGAATTTAGATTAACACCATGTACCAGTGGGACATGCTAAAATGGGTACTTCAGGGAGTGCACCAGCTCTGTTAAATAGCATAAAATGGTATGAAAACACTTGCTCTGGTGTTTACTTTGCTGCCAAATAATACCAACTGTACACTCATATATTATAACCTTAGTGTCACTTTAGGACTATATGCAATGAAAAATAACAAGAAAACATTGAATATTGCCACACAATGTTGCCCCCCCCCCCCCCAATAGCATGAAATTTGTACAGTTTGCACCTATACTGTCACAATCTGAATTATGGATTTTCAAGAAATATTTATGGGTTATTATAGTACCTGTGTTATTAGTTAGAAAAGGTCATCATATCCATGTTACTAATAATTGTTTATGAAACATCTCTTCTTGTAATTATCTTATGAAGGTACCAGTAGTCTTCCCTAAAATATGGCTCTCACCCTCAGATTGACGACTTCAAAGCGCTGGACAAAGTCTCCAGAAACCTCAAATCCATCACCATCATTGGAGGGGGCTTCCTGGGCAGCGAGCTGGCCTGTGCCCTTGGCAGGAGATGTAAGACCCCTGCACAACAAATGGAAATATCAGAATGAATTACAATACTGATGTTTGACAGGATCAGTTTTCTCCTCCTTCATTAGATTTTCTTGTAATCTCATGTTTCATTGTCTTTGCAGCAGCTGACTCTGGCCTGGAGGTGATACAGATGTTCCCTGAGAAGGGCAACATGGGAAAAGTGCTGCCCGAGTATCTGAGCAATTGGACAACAGAAAAAGTCAAGAGAGGTTCATGTCCATTTTGCATTGTAGCTTGTATGAAGCCCATTTCATAGCCCTAATTGAAGCGCTTTTCATTTGTATTTCTCTTTCCTTCTTCTTTGGTTTTCCAGAGGGTGTAAAAATTCTATCAGAGGCTTTAGTGAAAAATGTCACTCATAAGGATGATAAGGTGGAAATCCAGCTGAAGGATGGACGTGTGGTAAGTCCAGATCTCTGCACAGAAATGTCAGTGTAATTCGGAAAATGAACAGTCTTAATAGTTGCTGATTAACTTTCCGCTTCCCCTCGTAGGTAAAGACAGATCACATCGTTGCAGCTGTTGGCCTGGAGCCCAATGTTGACCTTGCCAAGTCAGCAGGTCTGGAGGTGGACTCTGACTTTGGTGGTTATCGGGTTAACGCAGAGCTGCAGGCGAGATCTAATATCTGGGTGGTAGGTGCAGTGTTTATATTGTTAATATATTGTTAATAAAAATACAACAACAACACTCCTACATACACTCATACAGCTGTATACCTTGATGAGTCTCATGAGCTAGGCAAGAAAGAGTCCTTCCAATGATACTGCTGCAGTTCTGACCTATTGAACTGTTCATGTACACAGCTCTGTTTAACATCTGAGACCGGCTAAACATTCAAAGAGCCTCTCAACTCCCTTAGTTGAGCTGGAAGCTATAATTTGAAAGGACACACACACACACACACACACATATACACACCATTCAAAACTAAAATACTGACTTTGGCAAATACTTGTCAGTAGAGCATGTGTGTCCAGTTTGATGAAACAGATACAAATAGAGGTATAAATATTTCTTCTTTGTTGTGGGCCTTTTTTTAAACACCTTTGCAGACACATTTGCTTGCCTCTTTTAAAAATCCACGATGCATTTCAGAATGACTGGATAAACCGTGCAGGACACACTGCTAATGTTGTGATGTCCTGTTGTCACATTGAGCAATTACTGGTCTGACCGTTTTAGATTTTGATGGTGCAATATGGTTCCCTTCCCCCAAGGCCGAGCATATATTGATATTGTGGTTTAAGAGTAGATATCATCTGGGTAAAGGCTGCATTACAGAAAAGGGGATGCACTTCTCTACTTGTGCTAGGTATTCTGTTATTTGCTTCCATGAGCTTGTTCATCACATCCACATCATTAATGATTATTTGCCAAAAATATCATTGTGTAAATATTTTTTGAAAGCGCCAGTAGTCATGCCTACAGTGTCAATATTGAGGTATTTGGTCAAAAATATTGCAATAATTGATTTTTTTCCCATATCATCCAGCCCTACTGCATACCAGGTTTCCCTGTTTTAGGATCTACACCAGGGGTGTCAAACTCGTGCCATGGAGGGCCAAGAGGCTGCAGGTTTTCATTCCAACCAACAACTCCACCAGGTGATTTCACTGATCACCCTACCTCGAAACAGAGAGGCGGGACTAATCAGTGAAATCACCTGGTGGAGTTTTTGGTTGGAATGAAAACCTGCAGCCTCTTGGCCCTCCATGGCACGAGTTTGACACCCCTGATCTACACTGTAGAAATTAAGGCATTTTGACCTTTTCAATCTTCAGCCATAATAACAGTGCCCTCTTCAGGTCAGTTGAGGTAAGGTCAGGGATTAGGTTTTGGTTTGAATTTTGTGCCTGTATCTCATTGGATACACATGTTAAACACACACACACACACACACACACACACACACACACCAATAATATCGCTCAGTGTTTGATCATTTAAATACACTCAATGCCTTCTGTCTTTCTCTAGGCAGGTGATGCTGCCTGTTTCTACGACATAAGACTGGGTCGCCGGCGGGTGGAGCACCACGATCACGCCGTTGTGAGTGGCAGACTAGCAGGAGAAAACATGACAGGAGCCAGTAAACCCTACTGGCATCAGTCCATGTTCTGGTCAGTATTACACTACTTTTTATCTGTTGCTAGTGGCTGTAAATGATTTTGACCAGAGGTTTTCATGGGTCAAGTCTGTTTCCAAATGAGGATAATGACTGCTAGGCATGAAACCAGCTGGAAGTGAAGGAAAGTATTCCCGAAAACAAGGTCCAGGCAGATCTGGAGATTGCACACATCCAAATGCAGAGAATTCCTTCAAAAAACAGGGCACTGGGTCAGTATGTATAGCCCTGACAATGACTCATATTTAGTCCTTCACTTAGAAGTAATGCCAACATGCTTGACTGCTTTTAAGTCTTGAATACTATCAAGACCTAAAATATTTAAAAGTGCTTGTAAGGTCCCTTAGATTCAACTAGAAGCTGCCAGCAGAGGGCTGTGTTACCCAAGCAGAGGCAGAGAGCACGCACTGTTCAATCCAAAATGAAAAATATTTCATCAAATCTGCTAAACTCAGCACTGCTTTGACCAGGAGGGGATTTTGTTGATTATTGAGAGAGATGCTATTATATCAGGTACAGTGTGAAATGTGTCCCTTGCTACAGAGATGAAGCTGGTAACGACTGCAGTGTTTGGCAGCTGATTAAATACAAAAATACACTGGTGGCTATGAGGGTCCAATGCGGTCCACAAAATAGCAGGGCCATTAGTTAAATGATCATGGCCTACACAGCACCAAATATAGACAATTTATTGATTTTTTTTTTTTCTACAAATATGATGGTAATCCATTATAGCCAGAAGGTCTCTATTGCAGGTCCCCTGGTTTTAGTCATACTGCGTGCTAATAACAATTCCTTTTGTGATTTGTGCTTCACCAAGGCACTATCTGTCTAATCTGTCTGATCAGTTTGTTCATGCCTATTTTAATTAATTCCTTCATGCAAAAACAAGTTATTCGACATACAACATTCCATTGGCTATTTAGCTGGTTCATTTAAAAGCTATTGAAGTCCATCACCCTGGAAGCATCTGTTTAGGCCAATACCCGACTCACAGTTTCCAGAGTGGACTCAGCCAACCTTTCAGTACAACAAATCAGCTATTGTTTTATTTTCATTGCGATGCCCAGTAGCTGTCTTTTAAAAAAAAACAAACAAACAAAAAAAAAATACAACTCTTTAACTCCACCTTCTAAGTTGATTGTGGAGGTCTTTGTCACTGTTGGATTCATATCCCAGGTTTACTCCTCACTAAAAGTTAGGAAAGAATGATGCTTGTATACAGCTGTCCCTCGCTATAACGCGGTTCATCTTTCGCGGCCTCGCAGTTTCGCGGATTTTTTTTAGTGCAATTTTGCATGCTTTTTTTTTTTTTTTTTTTTTTTTTTTTTTTTTTTTACAGCGCATCTCCTCCGTGTCATGTCTCCTGTACAGAACAGAATGCGTTCAGCTTGCTTAAAGTGTGTAGTGAGGGGTTTTACAGCCTTAAAACATCTATAATAATTGTAAAAAAATAAAGCTGACTACTTCACGGATTTCGCCTATTACGGGTTATTTTTAGAACGTAACTCCCGTGATTAACAAGGGACCACTGTACATACACAGTCATTTTACACACAAAGATGTTTTGTTTAATAAATAGCCCTCAGACAAATACATTTTTCAGTAGCATTCAGAACTGTAGTAGCTGTTTAAATAAAGCTGTCAAAATCCCCTGTCTGTACATAGAGTTTTAAGTATGCCACTAGTTGATGTTGAACTAAGCTTCCTCATAAATAGTTGAAGAGCAATTTTAAGACTGAAAATGTGTTTGCAGATTTTATAAAATGCCTTATCACTTGTTAGTGAAAACAACATCAAATGCAGGGTGTGAGGTCTCTGGGCATGACTCAATACAGAGTGTAATTTTGTTAAGTTTAGCAGACGGTGTTCATTTTACTGTAACATTACACCACGGTCATCAGCCACTATGACAGGCACTGGACTGCAGTCATCAAAGCTTGCAGCTAGATTTTTAACAAGTGCCCCTTCTATTTGTGTGTGTGTGTGTGTGTGTGTGTGTGTGTCTGTCTGGAATGGGATCTGGGTAAGCTACATGTGCACAAATGTATACACTGTGTTGAAGTTAGCTATTTCTGAATTAAAGTTTTATAAGTTTGCAGCTACTTCATAGTGGATAAAGTGGACAGCAAAGCTACCATCAACAGAAACATTGTCCTGTTCTTTTGGTCTAATACAAACTACTTGGTAAAAACAATCATCCACGTCAAGGTTGTTTTTATTGTCTCCCATGGGAGAAAACTGTTTTAGATAAAAGGGAAATTAATGCATAAAGACAGGCATACAACAAAACACACTAACAACACTGACCTGAATTAAAATCATAAGTACAGATACAATGTGTAGATCAAACTATCACAGGTAAAATATCCATCATATATCCACCCCCTCCTGCAGATACCCTCCACATACACTGTAAAGACAGAGAATGCTCCC
This sequence comes from Myripristis murdjan, assembly GCF_902150065.1. Taxonomy (NCBI): domain Eukaryota; kingdom Metazoa; phylum Chordata; class Actinopteri; order Holocentriformes; family Holocentridae; genus Myripristis; species Myripristis murdjan. The sequence goes on from NC_043993.1 coordinate 23,272,896, forward strand.
CGCTCTGAATGCTTTGTTTCCCATGTTCTCCCCGTCCCCTCTCACAGGAGTGACCTGGGTCCTGATGTGGGCTACGAGGCGATTGGGATTGTTGACAGCAGCCTACCAACAGTAGGAGTGTTTGCCAAAGCCACTGCCAAGGACACACCCAAAGCTGCTACAGAGAAGTCAGGTAGGACCGTCCATCATTTGAATAAAGTCATCGTAATCAGATTAAACAACTCAAGTGGTCAGTGAATTTGAAGAGCCTGTACCAGATTCAGCCATTTCCTTGAAATTTGCTGCAGGAACTGGAATCCGTTCAGAAAGTGAAACGGAGGCCGTGGCCACGAGCCCAGTGGCCACGAGCCCAGCGGCCTCTCCGACGCCGGCTCCCCCTGCACAGCAGCAGAAAGAGGACTACGGCAAAGGAGTGATCTTCTACCTGCGAGACAAAGTGGTGGTGGGCATCATCCTGTGGAACGTGTTCAACAGAATGCCCATCGCAAGAAAGGTCAGCACCATCACTTTGTCAGAGAAATTATCTGCAGCAGTTAGATTTAAAATATACATCAGGGGCAACAGTTTACAGTGGCCTTTTTCCAGTGTATTATCTGTGCATTAACCTACGGAGTAAAGTGTTGCACCTACACAGCACTCCAGAATACATTACTATACTCAAAGGATAGGTTCAGTATTTTTCATTAATGTTGTATTAAAATTTTGATACCCATCCACATCTTTAGCTGCTAAGTTGGCTAAGGCTGTGTTCACTCGAACTCAGATGTTGAAATTTCCGTCTTGTACATTTTCGATCTTCGACGACATGCTGTTCAGTGTCAGCTCGGGATAAATGAATTCTCCACATCTCTCCTTATCCATTTTTCCTCACTTGACACCACAACAATTTTAATTAAGCTATTCTTATGTATCATCACTGTAAAAAATAAATAATGTGTTGGCGTGCTGGAGTAAGGCCGTTGTTCAGTGTTATTAAATGTGGTTGGAGAAAACTGGTTGCTTTTTCATAACATTGCTTTTCTATCTCTTTATTTGAAGATAATCAAGGATGGCGAGGAACATGCAGACCTGAATGAAGTGGCAAAGCTCTTTAACATCCACGATGATTAATCCACCCTCTGGCAGCCGAGGCTTTGCTAACGAAGGGAGGGGACCGACTTTACATGTGAAGGCTTTGAACTTTGACAGTCATTGCCAGACTGTGGAAGACTCAACTATTCATGATTTAAAAAAAATGGGAGGATTTCTGTAAATTGTACGTCATGTTGCTGGAATATTTTCATATTTGAAATTTGTATGAGCTGCACCACTTTTTGTTAATTTTTTTTTTCTATTCAAGACAAATCAGTCAGTCTTCATCAATAATGCTGCCACCAATATGTGTTTGCTCATGTTTCACATTGTGGTCAAAGTGTGATTGCTCATCTCTGCTCCCTCCAGAGTCCCGCCAAGCTTATAATGTTGAGCATGGATTCTTGTTTTCCCTCTGTGTGATCAGAGCAGCTTGTAATGGGAAAAGCTGCAATAAAAACTATTTTTAAAGTGAAGTGATCCCATATTTGTAATTATTTGACTATATTATGTCAACTTGGATATGGAACTGCTGTCCTGCTAGATTGAACAATGCAGAAAACATTCTGCTTGGTTCAAGATGGAAATATTTTTAACCTACATGCATTGCTGATAAATATGCTGAGTTCCTGACAGCAGTTTAAAACACCCACTGGTAAACTAATTTAATATGAAATGGGAACAGTCCAATGTAAAGGGCACCAGTACATGACCAGTACATTTCACACTGTGGGGACACTATGGAATTAAGTAGGTCTGGATTATGCTCCAATGGAAAACGACAACATTAAAATTAAGGTTGGCCTACTTATCTACTCTGGAGGTGGAAATGCTCATGCATGCAGAAACTATTTTTTATTGTGTTCTTCATATTAGTAATGCATTCCTATTCTCATACATTCATGTCCTATTGGGCACTGTATACCCTAGAGTGGTGCACAGTGAAGTCTTACAAGTGTGAGACAAACGTGCAGCCGTAACCTTGCATCTCTTTCTTTGCCATTAATTTTGCATGAGGAAATGGTTGACTTGCCTTGCTGCTCCTCTGTGTGTAAGTATACAAACTATAGCTTCCACTTGGGTATCAGAATCTGTCTGGCCCTTTGAAGAGTAAATAATTAACCCAAAAGCAAAAGACACCCCTGCTGAGGGAAAAGGTAAATAACCTCTGAACATGCAATTACACTTAAGAAAGATGGGCGGAAAAAGAACTTCTTACACCTGAATTAATTTGAACTTAATCCCTTGATCCCATTTTCTTTTGCCCTGAATGTGACATGGATTTTAGTTAACATATCCTTTTTACCTCTTTGCAGTCTTGTGGGATGCTCCAGGAAAATCCACTTTAAGCACATAATTCACATTGTGTTGCTTGAATTTAAAGAACTTGTCTCCCAAAGATAGGCGAGTCATTTTGTGCTGCCACTTTGAACGAACCAATGGAAATCCTACTTTGCAGACACACACATGTAATAGTAAAGGGTTATGGGGGGTTTTCTCAGGTCAATAGTGGTTACCACTACAGTATGAAAAAACAGCAGCAACATGTACATACTCAAACTCTCCAATTCATTGTGAATGGAGCAGCTCTAGGTTTTGACTTAATCATGTCATGGGTGAGAACCTTTCCTTATTTCTACCTTTACAAGAGAGTTGTTCACTAATACTGACTGATTTATCTTAAATTATATTAATCAAATATATGCTTTGTGTTTTTGGGGTGGATCTTCACTTTAAATGCTGTACTATCATTCAGTATTTGCTCAATTTTACTAGATGACACTTTATTCTGCATTATGCAACAAACAGCAGAGCTACATTTTGCAACATTGGATTTTTGTGTTCTATTTCTGTGCAAAAACCTTGATTCCGACTGAGTAACACATGTTTGAAATTAAAGTATTCCCATTAAAATCTGATGCTGTCTTCGGGCAACTTGCCGCTGCACTGCTTTGAAAACAGTATGAGCACGGTGCTGTCTCTTTAAATATTCTTGCAGTAATTCCTGGAGCATGCATATGGCCATGAAAAAGAGATAAAGCTTGAAGTCCTCCACACAAACAGTCACAGAAAATTTCACTGGGTCCTGAATTATACAGCAGCCGCATCCTGTGTCTTACACCTGCAGAGAGAGTGGGAGGCTCAGATGATTCCCTAAGACAGAGCCTGGCCAGCAGAGCAAAAACAAGTTCCTATATTCTCCTCCTTTTCATTGACTGATTTTTTTTTTTTTACCCTACAAATTGTCTCCTTTATGCAAAGAATTATCAGAGAATGCCATCACTCATCCTATCTATGGTATGGGTCACGTCTGTCATTTTTCTCCACTGCAGGTAAGAGACGATTAGAACTTCTAAGTTATCAGTTTAAATATTTTAAGTGATGAATTAACCTCACAACACTTAATGTGTAAGCCAGTGTATTGTTTCTCTAGCATTTGATTGTGAAACTTTAGTTAGATATCAGGATGTTTAAAAATATGTTTGTTTTAGTGCATATTTATTCAAAATATATTGATTTTACACTGACATAATTTTCATAGCAGTGTGTTTTATCTGCTCTTTGACCAAGAGAAGTGTGGCATATCCTAAATTTTGCAATATGATGCTTTAAGTATTTCATTTTTCTTGTTTCATGAATTCCCAGTTTAACAGAACTATAATTCATAGACAGCAGTGCCAGATAGTGAAAAGGGCCATTAATGTGCAAAGCAGGATTACCTTTGACAGAAGCAACTTAGGGGAGGTCAGTGATTTTAGATGATAAGAAATATACATTTCACAAATAATCTGACCAAAGACTCTATCTCTGCACGTTACTGGTTTGACTGGGTCCTTTATATTTTATGTGATGTCAAAAATTGCTACAATGATAGATCATTGTGCATTTTTAATACAGGAATCACAGTAAAGATTAGAAATGGAGAAATAAGTTGCATTAAGCTCCTCTTTTCTGTTTTATTTTTTACTAATTAATTTATAGTTTCATTGCATCTTTTGGAGTGTTACATTTAACCTCAATACATTTACTTAGGGAAATGAAACTCTATATGATGCCCTGTTGCTGCGATGGGAGGCTGGTTGTCACTGTCACCTCGCAGGTCTGGGAGCGGGAAGGAGATGAAGTTCCCCAGCAGGGCGGCCAGGCCCCCCTCTCCATCTGACTTCTTGGACAAACTGATGGGACGGACATCTGGCTACGACGCTCGCATTAGACCCAACTTCAAAGGTAACGTGGTGTGCAGCGGTGCGTACCTCTCTGTCAGGACAGGTGTGTGAGTGTGTATGTGTGTGTGCCTCGCTTTGCATGACACTCTAGGCAGTGAAGTAGCACAAATCATGCACAGATGTGTTTTAAGTGAGAGATGCTGGAGGCTGATGTTGCTGCACACAATTCTTTAAAGTCCTTGTCTTCTGTTGTGTCGTTGCCCCTCTATGCTTTCCCACAGCTTTAGGTTATGATATTTTTACACAGAATTCTTCCAGGTCTTTTCTTTTATTTATTTATTTTGTGTGTGTGTGTGTGTCCCATCTTTTTTCTCTCCTTTGGCAGTAAAGCAGCAGATTCCCTCTGACATAGTTCCTCCTTATTTCCCTGGGGCCACATTTCATATATATTTCATTCTTGCTCCACATCCTTGCCAGTGCATACTGGGTAAATCCCGGCTGATTATCTATAAATACACTAATGTAACTAAAGGAGAATCAATAAATCATTGCCTCTTAGGAAATGACTCACTGAAATATTTAAAGTTTCAGTGGTCGACAGATGGACCATACTAATGGGAGCGTACTGGAAATGACAACACAATTTCATGCTGTTTATTTTGGATAAGTCTATTTACCAGGACAGCATGCACAGAATGGAGGGAACACGCAGATGTTATTTTGCAGGAAAGTTCTGCTCTTGTTTCACCTGTCTTTTAGTTCTATTTCTTTTGGTCTCAGGTGCTCACGCTATTAAATGTTTACAGTCGATGTACAGAAAACTGACGATTTCTATAATTATCCTGAAGAAATGACGAGCATGTGTGACGACAAGCTGTTTCTCTCAGGGCCACCTGTGAATGTCACCTGTAACATCTTCATTAACAGCTTTGGCTCCATCACTGAAACTACAATGGTGAGGATTTTCTTCTTTACCATCTCAGTTTAAAGTGCTATTAAGTGAATATAATGTGTCATTAAAAGTCTTCTCAGTTTCTATTGATTCAGTAGTGTGAAAAGTATAGATATTCAGTGTCTGACTTATGTTTAAAGCTGCAGTATGTAGTTTTGGGGGATAGGTTTTCAGCACAGATGTGGAAAAAAAAAATCTATGGTATAAGAAATTGTACATTACAATATATAAAAATACACATTAAAATAAACTATGCTTAGGGAAAAATTGGGTGCCTGGGACACTGATAAGTTACCATTTTACTGTTGTTGTTTACAGTTGTTGTTCACAAATATATTTACTATTCAAAGAAGCATTCTCTAGGCTTCTGTTTGATTAACAGTGCTGCAAAATATTTTTTCTCTGAAATTGTGATAGAATGAGAGACTGATTCAAAGTATTTCATTATAGTAGAAGGCCCTGCCATCATCCAATATCACTGCAATTATCACTATTTTTTTGGTGTAATTTTCCTCACGTTGAGTTGGCGACCATTGCAGAAATTCCATGATAATAAAAAAATAAAAAAATGCACTAGACGAAATTCCCACAGGTCAATTGAATTGAGGACCCTTTAGACTCCACTGACAAAAAAATGTGGAATAAGCACATCATTTCATGGCCGATTCTACTTTCTCATCGTCAGAGCAACTCAGTGGTAGATTACACACTTATTATGGGTTGAGGCTAAAGGGTCCTCACTTCAATCAACCCTTGGTCACTTTACATAGTGCAAGTTTAAAAGAACATAAGAATTATAACAAATGTAAGTAAAAGAGGTTTTTCAGTCCAACATAGAGTCTTTTAATGGGCATTAAAAGTGAATGTTTTGAGTGTGACTGAGTCTTAATAGCAGCGTTCATTGCACCTATGCAAGCATCAGCATCACTGAGACTGGGCCTCCAGTATGCAGCAATTCTTTAAGACTAATGCCAATTGTGCCATCGTTAGTTTCTGGTTCATACAAGACAGTCGTAGAAAGTAAAAGCTGGGTTTAAAATTATTTCTTGACAGAAAAAGGGAGGGAAAATTCAAGTTAGGATCTCCTCGTCAGGGGCGCCGTATATGGGGGAAAAGTTAGGACAATTCCAAGGGCCCTTGCCTGACAGGGGCCCCCCAAAAAAAGGTAAAAACTAATATAAAATTATTAAATATATATATTTTTGTTTTCATGGGGCCCAAAATTCCTGGCGGTGCCCATGCTCCTCATGCTACTGATCAAGACAGTGCGTCTGTTAATGATGGCTCCAGCTACTTCCATTTTCGATGTGAAAGCATCATTGTGATTGGCAAGACAGTAAAAGTGCTGCTGTTTGATTCGTTGTGGTTGGAATTGAATGGGGGAGCATGTAGAGAACAAATGTTCTGCTGTGGTCTCCTAGTTTCATGCTGTAGTAGCCGCTTTCATTGTCTTTGAGTTACAGAAAATTATAATCCAGAAGCTTGGTTAAGGTTAGGAAAAGGTTATTGTTGAGGTTGGGAAAAGGTCAGGTTTAATGTTACAAAACATTAGATAATGTTTGCTAATATTTGGTAGGTAATGTTAGCCAACTAAAAATGAAAACTTCTCTGGCTTGGATTTGAACTCGGCTGGGTGAAAATGACATTGATTGACCCATCTGCCTCCCCATCACCCAACCTTCCTCCTCGCATGAACTTTGTCGCTCTCTTCTTAATACTACACCACAGTGTTGTTATTTACAAGACCACTATAGATCACTCTGTAAAACGCAACTAAAGGTTGTAAGGTCGTTTTTTTGCTGGAGGACAGTCTCACACTGACATTATTGCCAGTTTTATGACAGATCATGTCATGTCTCAAGTTCACAGGCGGACTAGTGTCTTTAGGTTTTGAATTTGTAATCTTCATATTTTCTCATGTAAACATAAAGGCATTCATTTGGTATCTGTGAACAACTTGTTTGCATAGTTAAAATTACACGTTGAAACCATCAGGTACAAACTAACAAGCCACCAGTCACCCACAGGTTTAAATTACAGATAGTAGTAATAATGAGAAGTTATTTTTGATGTACTTGCTGTCAAATATAATTTATCCCCCCACACCCCCACTACTTTGTGCATATTCACTCATTAACATTTTGTCTCAAGTTTCAGAAATCCCAAGTTCCCTAGATAATGGCAACTGTGTTTGCCTCCTTGGTCTGGAAAAAACAACAACAACAGCTCAAGATCTGTGTCTTTGTCAACTAAGGGACCATCCATTATTTATGATAGAAGTTCATGGAGTGTGCAGGGGGATGGTCTTGTATTTTTTGTTATTTTATTTTATTTTTAATTTAGGGTTAAAAAGGTTCATGCACTTTCTACAATACCTCAGAGGGAAGGCCATCAAATTTTAATTGATGAAAGTGTAAGTGGAATTTGCTGTCTTTCAAGTTGTGCGCTCTCAAGCCAATTTGTGAGCTTTTAAGCCTCATTTTTGCTCACACAGCTGGAGTTTGTTCTTGCGTGGGCTTGGCGCTGTTTGCTTGCTGAGAGACCCTGCAGGTGCATTTGTTTAATGCTCATGACTCACTCCTGTTCACTTGCTCGATCTTGGCCCTCTGACAGGATTTAACACTAAAATGACAGCATAGTTAGACACACAGACAAAGAAATCAACTTTTTTTTTTTTTTCTGGCATGACTCACTGTGGCAATGCTGAACCTGAACTTTTTGCACTGAGAGAATCTATCAGTTCCATACACAGCACAATTCATGTTTCTGACTGTGCTGTGAATTAAACACATGGTATAGGGTCAGTATCAGTCAAAATGTTAAGTTTAGATAGGATGGATGTTGGCTGTCACCTAACAAGTCTTGACTTTATGTCAGTTTCTGAATATCTTTGCAATCTGCAGCCACAATAGGAACTTTAGTTGGAGTATGAATAAAATATTTAATGCAACCCTAACAATGAAGGGTTGAAAGGCAACAACTGAACATTTCAGAGCAACATTAATATAATCATTAAAAAACAATGTATGCATATAGGTCATACCATACCATGATCTCACTGAATAAATTACCATGCGGTGATTCAGAGCTTCAAAGCCTGAGTTTTTAGCATTACCATACATCCCTGGCAGCAGAAGGTCCATAAAAGATAATGTTGGCATTTTTGCATAACTATTTGCAGAGACTAGCAGAGATTCAACTTATATCATAAGTTATTATAAATGTAGAAAATGTCTAAAACTCCAGAGACTTTATTTTTCATGTGAATTTGTCTAACTGCTGCCCATGTGTAGGATACATACTTTGAAAGTTTTTCCAAAAAGAAAAGAAAAGAAAAGAAAAGAAAAGAAAAGAAAAGAAAAGAAAAGAAAAGAAAAGAAAAGCATGACTAGTGTGGTGACATCAGTGATATATTTTTGACAAAACTGCTAATCTTAAATGATGGAAATATGGCCTAAAATTCCCACTTAGTGGTGTTTTTTGTGTGTGTCTAATTCTTGTTTCTCTAAACCACAGGACTACCGTCTCAATGTATTTCTGCGACAACAGTGGAATGACCCCCGACTGGCATACAAGGAGTATCCAGACGACTCTCTGGACCTGGACCCCTCAATGCTGGACTCCATATGGAAGCCTGACCTGTTCTTTGCCAATGAAAAGGGGGCAAACTTTCATGAGGTTACCACAGACAACAAATTACTCCGTATATTCCAGAATGGCAACGTCCTCTACAGCATCAGGTGATCAGCATTTTTTTAATTGTCAGCCTGACTTAATAGTACATCATGATTTATCTCTGTCAAGTTTTATGAAACCAGATGTCATGGTTTGTCATGTTGCCAGCTGTATTTAATAATACATCATAAACTAAGAAAAGGCTGTTATTTGTAATTGCAGGATAAACAGAAAAAAGAAGGATATCAAGCAGGTAACTGGGCAATTAGGCAGTGAAGAATTACATTATGATAGTAGATTATGAGATATAAAGAGAGAAAAGGGAAGCATTGCTGTTTTGCCCCATTACCAATGTATTAGTTCTCTCAAGTTATAACATAAGCCCGCACTCTCACAAGTTGCTTTTCAGTCAAGCTCAGGGGAATTTTGGGCATAAATTTTAATGAACAGAAACAGCTGTAATTTTGTTAGATGTCATTACTGCCTAACAGCACCGTATTTAGGAAAAAAATGAAACAGTAATCTAAAATGTCACCAATAATGAAACACATTAAGGGGCAAAAAAGACACATTTATTTACAAAATAATTAAGGGATCATTGGCTTAATTTTTTCAATATTACCTGATGCAGCTTTAACAGTTTCCTCAGGTTTACTTCATTTGTAGGGGGCACAAGTTAAATGAAAGTCTCAGTGCTGAAAGATGGTATTTTCAAGGCTGGATACCTTTGGAATCTAGTTTGGTAATATGTTGCTTTGTGCGGGTTACTGCATCATTGGCTTGGGTTGTAGAAGGATATGAGGATGTGTGGGAATTTTTTCCCTTAAGACTAGAATAGGAGCAGATGAGCCTTAAATGTAACCTGGTAAAAAGTGGGAATCAAGTTAAACTGAACAACTAACTAGACTGCCACAATGCCCTCTATTATCAGTTCATATACTACAATAAGCGAACCTGCCTGAGGATGAGAGCCAAGCCTACAATGTGTCGTGACATTGTTGCAGCCTTATCAAGCCTATTTTAGTTCTCAGCTCTTGCTTTGAAGTGCTTGTGACTTGTGAAATCCTTGTTTTTGTCTCTCTTGACCAGGCTCACACTCACCCTATCCTGTCCCATGGATCTAAAAAATTTCCCCATGGACAGTCAGACGTGTACGATGCAACTGGAGAGCTGTGAGTCACTGATTTTATTCTTGGATCTTGACAAGGCAGGCTTGTGCCAGTGACAACATCACATGTAAATGTTGGCATAAACTTACAGCACCCTTCTCCCCTCGCTCTGTCTCTGTTCCAGTTGGCTACACCATGAATGATCTTATTTTTGAATGGCTGGATGTGGGTCCTGTGCAGGTTGCTGATGATCTGATGCTCCCTCAGTTCGTGCTAAAGGAGGAGAAAGGTCTCGGCTACTGCACCAAGCACTACAACACAGGTACAAGCCATCTGCCATCTTAGATTTGAGGTAGATACTGTACTGTGAGTCAACTTCTGTACTGATGAGACCGTACGGTGTGTCACGGCCTGTATCTTCTTCTGTGGTTAGGTAAATTCACCTGCATTGAGGTCAAATTCTATCTGGAGCGTCAAATGGGCTACTACCTAATCCAGATGTACATACCCAGCCTGCTCACCGTCATCCTGTCCTGGGTCTCATTCTGGATTAACATGGATGCCGCTCCGGCCAGAGTGGGCCTGGGAATCACCACAGTGCTCACCATGACAACCCAGAGCTCGGGGTCACGAGCCTCGCTGCCAAAGGTCACACACATTGTTTTTTATCAGACTTTATGGCGGTAAATGCCACATATGAACCTAGTGTATGACTATCACATGCAGTAATGCAATGTACTTTATAGTGCTGGGAATATCTTGTGAACAAACTGGACGAATCGCTTATTATGGTTCCATGGGTTGGCCTGATGTGTTATCAGATTTGTGCGCCAATCACTTATAATTTCTGTATTTAATAATGGTAATTTATTGCTAATTGTTGCTTGATTTAACAAAACATTTCCTTTTCATATCACTAGATGAAAAACCCTTAGCAAACTCTAGGGGCTCTAGTTTCCCGGCGCAGCGCGGGGTGGCGCAGTGACAGTTTCGTGCCAAAAGGCTTCGCCGAGGTGCGCCAAAAGCTCGCCATCTGAAACCACGTCTACTTTCAGCGCAAGGCGGAGCGGAGCCGGCGCAGTGGAAGTTGGGCTGCCTGGCGCACATCACCAAAACCTCACAATCAGCACAAACGGTGCCAATCTCCTTTGCTCTGACATCAGCTGTGACGGGACAGTTGACATGGAGATATATGTATGTGCTGATTGTGATCGTAGCATTGAATAGTGTTTTTTTCGGTATTTATTGCATTGTTCATGTGCCTGACATTCCGGAAGCCTGCCTGTGAGGTTTTGGTGACGTGTCCGCACTGCTCGCCGGTCTCCGCTCCGCGCCTGTCTCCTGAGCTCCGCTCCGCCTGCGGCAATAGACCTCCATGTCAGCTGTGTAAACTTTCATTACGCCTTCATGCAGCGCATTTTAAAGGCAAGGACAGGGGCTCATTTGATTGGTTAAATGTGAATCGGCTGTGTCAAACCCACTCCACGCCTTCTCTCCTCCCTTGCGCCGGTAGGAGGGACGGCGGAGTACTTGCGCCACCGAGAACGGCGTGCCAAACTTGGAAAATCCGCCTGGCCACACCCAGTTGGCGAAGCGCATCTGCGCTACGCCCCCGCCTCGCCTGGTCTGCGAAACTAGAGCCCTAGGTTTGCATAGCACAAACTAAAGAGCTGCGCTGTTCTTATTTGTTTAAAGGACCAAAGCAGTGATTTTGCATGTGTAGTGTAATATATACAAAATGTCTATGGCTCATTTTTCTGCTTATCTTTTCCTGAAGCAAGCCTTTTCCCACCTTTTATCCAGCCATTGGTTTCCATTAATTTCGCTATGATATAAAAAGTAACTTTTAGAGACTTCAAACTTTCTTCATGCCAGTAATCACCGTAATAAAGTCGATCACATTAGTTTTCCTAAAAACAGGAGCACTGTGCGATGTGATGACTTGAATTTGTATGGACTAAAATGCTCTCTCCACCAGGGAAAATAGTCCCTGGGGAAAAGTTTGCTTTATACAGCTAAGTTCTGTGTTTTATGAAAGGTGACGATTTTGTTAACCACAGAGGCAAAATATTATAAGAAGGGGATCTCAAACAAAAATTCAAATTTAAAAAACAAGGGATTTTGATTATATGCTGTGAAATCTTTTGTACCCCCACATGATTTGCAAAATGGTTTGTTGCAACGTAAAATGTGTGTAAATTGTAGTGAATGGGTCAAACATTCAAAATCACTGGTTTGGTCCTTTAACTTCTTCGACTCTGCTGCATCCATGGGTGGGTTTGTCATTGCTGCACTGATGACTTTTGTTCAAACCCGCAGAGCTTTGTTTGAAATTCTAGAGGAGACCCAAGGTTTCCAAAGATACCAAATATGTCCTGCTGAATAACAGACATGAGTATAAAATGATGCACAAGACATCTAGATATATTTCAATATAATGGTGTAGCAGTATAACAATGGCATCTTGGGCCTGAATATTTTATTCAATATTAGTGTGATGCAGCTTCAGTGAAGCATTGCAACCAGCAGATACAGAATATGTATGTGACACTGTTGCACAATATGGAAAACATGTTTTTTCTGCTCAAGGGGAAGTTCAAGGGGTTAAGGTGGCTATAAGTAGCATGGCAGTAGAAATGGTGATACACTCAGAAAATGCTAACATGGAGCTAAAAAGCCATAAAATGAGAGAGGCTAAAATGGTTCTGTTTTCAATTCTTGCTCCAGCTGCTTAAATATTTCTCTCTCTCTCCCACTTCAATCTCAAATTTTATCATTGCTCCATTTTAGTGCCCTAGAAAAAGAACTGGAGAGGGCAGTTATTAGAGATTTTGACATAATTTCTGATGTCCTTTTTTTTTTTTTTAATCTTAGAATACTTAGGTTAATATAAAATGATCTGAACTGTAACTATAACCCCAGGCAAGGACATTTATTCCATGGGTTTGAAAGCATTAAGACTGATTACAGCTGTAATGCATTCTAAATATATATTTCAAGGATTACAGTCACCACAGATCCTGAGCAACAATGAGTGATTGTGACTCGTTTTCACGGTTATACAGGTCTCTTATGTGAAGGCCATAGACATCTGGATGGCAGTGTGCCTTCTCTTCGTGTTTGCTGCGCTGCTGGAGTACGCGGCCGTTAATTTTGTTTCACGCCAGCACAAAGAGTTCTTCAGACTGAGGAAGAAGCTTAAAGAGCAGCAGCGGCAGAGAACTGTGAGTGCAGCCCGCCCACTCAACCCCTCAGGCTACTGTCACCTGCTATTCCCTGTGCCCAGCTATGCAGGAGCTACACAACTCAGCTGCATGTCACATTCCAGCCTGGAAATGCATGGAGCGCTGACCTGTGATTAATTCAGGCTTATTCCTCTGCTGGCTGAATGTGCTCAAATCTTGCTTTCCCACCTTGCATTTCAGAGAAAAAACAGAGGAGAAGCAAGATAGGCCAAACCGTCCTTTTAATGTAAAATGCTCAAATTAATAAAGTAGCTTAATGGCAGCTTCAGAATGCATTAATACCTCGTAATATTAATACAACAATACACATCTGCTTGAATTCATTTTTCTGGTAGCATTAACCTCTTCAACTCTGCTACACCCACAGGCGGATTTGTCATTGCTGTGCAGCCAAGCTTTGTCCAATCCCTTAGAAACATATTTTAAATTCTAGAGGAGAACCCAAAGTTTCCACAGACACCAAATATGTCCTGATGATTTACAGTGAAATGTGTATAAAATGATGCACAAGACATCTCGATATTTTCTGTTTGACATAATGGTGCAGCAATACAACAATGGCATCTTGGATTTGAATATGGGATGTAGCTTCAATGAAGCGTTGAAACCAGGAGATACAGAATATGCATGTGCCATTATAGTACAACATGCATGGTGCTTACAGGGAAATTCAAGCGAAAATTCAAATGGCTTAATTGGGATCAGTTTGTTTCTCACACACAGCATCACTGAAATTTCACCTGGCTAGTTTATCTTTGTCTCATTTCACATTTAGTCCAGTGTCATATTCTATAAGAAACAGATACTGATTACTTGCTAATGTACAGCATTTTAAAAATAAATGGCAGCAGCTGTTGATCCCAGATGTCGGCTGTGATGCAGTTAGATCCAATGCAGTCTGACTAAAATTATGTGGTGCTTTTCACCCATCAGCAGGGCAGCGGAGAGAGCAAAGTGAAAGGAAACAACATACCGGGCAACAATGCTCCTCATGGGAACGCAGCCCAGCAATGCAGTGTCTGTGCCAGGGTATGTACTGGGGTCTAGTTCAGCTGGACACCAACCAACAGCCGGATCAGAGAAATCAAACACCAATAAAGCCGTGCGATTAAATGAGAGTCGATAATAATTCTTGATTTGTTCTAGGAAGAAGAGCTGGCACAGCAGGGCTTATTCTTCCAGAGTTATGGCATTGCCATGTCGTCAGGAGATGCACCAGAGATGGACGCAACACCGGTCTTTGCTGATTTACCTCCCGGTTTGGGCTTCTATGACATCCGGAGGCGTTTTGTGGATCGGGCGAAAAGGATTGACACCATATCCCGAGCTGTGTTCCCAATGAGTTTCCTCATGTTCAACGTCCTCTACTGGCTCACTTACAAAGTTCTGAGACATGAAGACGTCCAGGCCACACTGTGACAATCCAACGACTGAACCAAACACAGCAAAACAAAAACACACTGGATACCTTTAATTCTGCTCTCTTCACTGAAACATTTACAGACTGAGAGTCCTCAGCTGAGCCATGCAAGATCTGTTTTGACTGCATGTCCAGCGCCGTTGTGTAATTTCATGAAATGGAGCTGTGCATCAATTTCTTTTCAATTTTTAATACTGCTGATGAAATGCACTTTTCGATGCTTCAGACCTTGCACTTCAATGTATGTACAGTTGGCTTCATAAGTGTGTGGGCTGAAACACAGTTTTAATACTTCCCACTTCACTGTGTGTGCTGTTCGTTTCACCAGTATTTGGACTGCATCACTTTTTCCGATGTTATGTCTGGGTTATGTTCTGTTGGTGTAAAATCACACAGCAAAAATAAGGGAGATGCACACTCCTTGGTGCATTGCATGTGTGCTAATGTTGCGATGCTATGTTTAACAGTACCCAGAGCTGCAGGTTTCACAGGTGAAATATCAATGAAAGTTTACACTGTTTTTCCAAATACTTGGGGGAAAAACAATTTTGTTTCTTTTCTCCTGGACGTCTCTGGAGTTCTAGGGGAAAATGTTATTTTTTTATGATGAACAAAACATGACTGCTCTATTTTACGTAATCTTTCTCTGTCAAATTATTTTTCGAACTCTGCAGTAGAGACCCCATTTCTTAAAAAAGAAGAAAAAGAAAAAAAAAACATCAAGTATAGTACCTCGTTCTTTTGAAATCGAAAGTAAAAGAGTAACACTTTACAATAAGAGTACAACAATTAACGTTAGTTAATGCCGTAATAAACATTAAGTAACAGGTAATAAACATTATGTAACAGTTAACTAACCGTTAACTAATGTGTCTAAGAATCATGTACTAATGCTGTTCATGCTAAGGTATTAATTTATATGTTATTTAAGGGTTATTGTAGATATTATTAACATTAGTAAATGCCATAATAATCATTAACTAACAGTTAATTAACCATTACGGCATTAACTAATGTTAACTAGCGTTAATTGTTGTACTCTTATTGTAAAGTCTTACCAGTAAAAGTGTACATTGCTGAAACATGAAAAAAAAAGTTACTGTCCACATGTTTTTGGAGCTCTCTTTAAAGGAATGAGGGAATGGCACACCCATAGCTCCAAATAAATTTTTTTTTGTTTCTCATCTCTCTGTGAAAATATCTAAAGAGTATCTTTCCTTTGCAGTTATACTATCCTTGTGTAATTAAAAAGAATATCTATTACTGGGGGCACAAAAGTGGTTAAATATATGAAATGGTCTCCATTAATAGCACTAAAAATTACTTACCAAAAAATGTTTATTTTTTCTGTACACATCAAGTATAGATTCCTAAAAATTCTGACCGCGGTAATAAAAATATGGTCCAAATGTTCTTTTTTCAAATCATCCTTTTAATATGCACACAATTACAAATGTTCAATCAAGGTTCCAAAATATTGCAAAATTATTTACTCAAAAGACTCATAAAGCACTAGACGATTTTGGCCATATCTTCACAAAACCTTGAGTATTTGCTAAAAGCAGGAAATGCATTTCTAATAATGATTACATATAATAGTAATAATTCCTATTAACAATAACAATAAGATTCATTATTATCCATTCAAACTGATCAGCCAGAATCTTGTGAGTGGCATACTGTTTACAGGCAAAGGAGTTCAGAGCTCATTTTTTGTAATCTGCAGTTTTTGTCCCTCATCTTTTTGGGCAATAGCCTGAACATTAGTAATGAACGCTGCTTCCATCTAAATCACAGTAACAAGTATGTGTGTTTGGTTCTCTACACCCAATACACCCATTCATTCATTTATTGATTTGAACAAACCTGTGTTGAGAAGCATCCACCAATGGCAGTCTTTATTAAGCCAATAATCGGTGAATTAATTGCTTCAGTGTCATCTGGTGTGTGGTTGAAATGCATGCGTTCAGGTTGTCTTGTGCGACCAGCTGGTAAAAGCAACCACTGGGCTCAAACTCTTCCTTTGAATACATTTTCTGAAGGATCCGTTTGTGGCATCAAACCCAGTTGAGGCTAATCTTGCTATACTGGCCCGATGGAAATGAAGTGAGTGTGTTGCATTTGGAGTGTGGCTCAGTTAGTCTTGTGAATGGTTTCCCAGACTGCATGCAAACACAATCACTGAGACACAGTGGTTACCCCCCTCAGTGCTGCACTATGAGTTGTGTGTTTCTTTTCAGCAAAGCCTGACTTGTTGCAAGTTACACATTGAGATTCATTAGTCTGTCTTTTTTTCTTTTTCATGACAAATATGAAGCTGAAAGTGAAACTGTTTTGTCAGTAAAAAATAAACTGAAATGAATTCATTTGAATTTTTGTTGAAGTATAACCATTCTTTAATGCTATCAAATTGCAATGGTACATGTTGATCTCCCCTGTGTGCTAATAAGTGAACTCTACAGCAATGTACACCTCCATAAAAAAAAAGCTGTGTCTGTCTTTATGAAGGCACTGAAAGATGTTACTCAGATGAACAGCTAATAAAGTCAGCCTTCACTGAGGTCCTTCATGGAGAAGGACCTCAGTGAGAGAGACACTGTCTTCAAAGCCACACAGCTGCAGGATACCCTCCAAAATGTGATGGATGAAAGGCAAAAGACACAGGAAAAGCTCCTGACATATCACCAGACTGAGCTGGAGACAGCTAAAGCTGAACACCACAGCAGCTGTCTCCAGCTGCAGATCCAGCACCGTGAGGAGAAGATCTGCTTTCTCTAGGCCAGAGCAGACCTCGAGCAAGCCCAGGAGAAGAAGGAACGAGAGTGGGCTGAGAGAGAGGCCAGCATGGATAGATGATCTGGAAAGTGAAAAAGCTAAAAACCCCAAGATATGGAGGATGATCACACAGACATTTAGAGCTCTCTTTTCCAGTAAGAAAGACGACGAGATGAAGCAGAAAAAGTAGAATAAGTCCAATAACAAAAAGGATCCCAAATTTTCTTGTTTCCTCTAGAGAAGAACTTGAGCACACCCCATCTGTGCTCTCTTTCTCTCTCTCTCTCTCTCTCTCTCTCTCTCTCTCTCTTTCTCTCTCTCTCTCTCACACACACACACACACACACATACACACACACACACACACACACACACACACACACACACACACACACACACACACACCTACATCAATCTCCACCACATTCAACTGTGTGCGAAGTAAACAGTAATTGTGTGGTTAGATATAAACGCTGTCAAAGATAGCACATACACTCTCTCTCTCCTCTGCAACCAAACTTTGAAATGGAAGTGGTGTCACTCTACATTTGCCTCATCTTAGAGTCACATCATAATAACCATGTAATATTAAGGCTGTATAAATATACATATAGATATCCAATATCCATTTTCTCCATTACCTTCTCCATTAACATGTTACTTCTCACAGCCTATAAAGTTTTGTTTAAAATAAAAACTGACATAATTAGGCATGTAACACTTTAAAGATTTTTTTTTTTTTTTAGGAAGTATTGTGATATTGAGGTGGTACACATCTTATGAACTAGAGTTGGTGGAAAGCAGCATGTATAGTTTTGTTGAAATTCATACAAGTTGTGTCTCCATGACTAATAATTCTATATAATAAATTAATCCAATAGTGCCAATAATTCTAATTTACCACTGCATTGACAAAGCTGATTACATTTCAATGTTTTCTTATGTGCCAGCAGGTGGCAGTCTACCACTAAGTCAGTGCCTCAGGGGAGGGGGGGTCAGCAGCCTCCACACATCATGAAGGACATCTCTGACACATAATCCTACCTCCATGCACTAGTGGCTGGCTGCTTAGTGGAGGTTACAGGAAGAGATGGTTCACAGTTAAACTAAACCGGCCGCTGCTCACAGTCCAACACAGGCCTCGTTGTTCCCTACTCAGCACCAGAAATGATGAATGGAGATGTTGCTGTCTTCCCTCTGCATCCTTCCTGCCGTGTTCTGCATCAGTTCTTTGTCTTTATTATAAAGTCTCTGCTTTCTGGAGCTCTGTGCCTGCAGAGCTTTCAGGAGCACTTGAAAGAAGTGGGAGGTCCCGAGTGCCCCGGTGGTCAGTCTAGCATTTTCCTCCCTCATCTTGGAAATTTCTCTCTGACTGACAGATTCAGACACTAGACGTGCATGTCTGAGTTCATCTGTGGTTTTCTTAGATTCTTGTTGGGTTCACTGTGAGCTCTCAGAGACTGCTTTTCAAGGGCCTGTTGCTTCTCTTCTGCACTTGATTGTTTTAAGGCCTCTTCTAACCTTGTGATCCTTTGCTCCATTTCATGGCATGTATCTTTCATTGTTTTGACATTTTCAGCAGCCTGCTTCTATGTAGCAGCCGGGTCCATGGAAAATGTTTGTATTTCAGCCCAGGCAGTGACATTCTGCTCCATGTTAGCCCAGTCTGTTGTATCTGGGTCCTGAAACAAAAACACAACCTGGAATTTTGTTTACAACCATTTACCATTAAAAAAAATAGAAAAAAAAAATCTTCTATGTCTCTCACAATGACTTTTTTGTTTTAGCTTATGATTACTTACATCAGATGCCAAAGAGGCTTTCATTTTTCCCCTCTGAGGGGGAAAAAAAAATACAAGATTTGTAATAAGAGAAATGACATCTGCTTTTGAAAGAGGCCTAAGTCTAAACCTAATAAACTCAGGGATATCATAACCCCAGTCAGGATTAAATATTTGGTCGGTGCCTCCTGACACAGTCTTAGAAGAGAAAAGAAAGAAAGAAAGAAAGAAAGAAAGAAAGAAAGAAAGAAAGAAAGAAAGAAAGGTTATTAATTTCCAGTGTATGAATGAAAATATTAAATTAATATTACCTTTCACAAATGATGGCTGTGACAAGAAAGCTCTTGTAAATTTCTTTCTAGTTTTATGGATCTAAAATCAAAACCACTGCAGTGCTTTACTGGAGAAAAAAACAGCAACTGCAGTCTAACTTCCAGGCAGGATCTTCATTGAGATTTATGTTTCTAGTTGCATATCTACACACCGAGTGTACTGAGGTGTGTTAATGCACAAAAACATATGATTATTCCTTACTAGCTATAGCTGCAGGTGTGCACAGGTGCTGCATCGTGTTACTTACCACAAAGAAAATAGAAGAGTGCAATGCAAATGTCACAACAAAACTGTAAGTCAATTAGGGAAAACAATAAAGTACCATTAAACTGGATAAGGTCTCCATCAACTCATGATATCAAGTACTACAGACCAACAGTTATCCCCTATGAGAATATTACGGGAATATTAAAGTGCTTTTTCATTTGGGGCCTACTCATTCTTTGCCTGTAAAGTAATTTGTCACATATTGATTAATTCTTCATAAAAAAAAAAGTTCTTACTTAGAACCCTTAAAACTGTGAAAATATTAATGCTAGTCGTAGACCACATGCACTCAGTGGCTCCTTTATTAGGTACACCTGTAATAGAGCTGTTAATTCAGTTCTATATTTGGCATTGAGCTCATAGTTAGTGGTGCTGTTGTACTGGACTGCATTTTATTGAGAGGTGTTTCTACTATTCTGTCCCCCTCATGTATATTAAATAGGGAGGACAAAAAAATTATAAACACCTCTCAATATAATGTAGTTCAGTACAAGACCTCTGCAAACTACAACCTCAGTAATAAACATAGAATTAAATTTACACATTCTCCACAATGGAAACAAAAGTGGCCACCGAGTGTGACTGTGCTTACTCATGGAAGTGTGCACATAGGAAATGTGAGATTGTGTGGCTGTAGCCCACTAGAGGGTGCTGTTGGTTCTCCCATGACCCCAAATGGCCACTGTTGTATGGCTACAGTTGCCTTCATAGACCAAATGACATTTTAGTCCTAGTCAGTCTGATGTATGGAGGCTTCAGTTTTGTTGACTTTTCATATAAAATAAACACTTCAGTTGGAATATATGATCATGATTAATTCTGACCAAAGGACTCAAATGGATTTCATCTTTAATTTCCCATTTCTCCAAATTCTTTGTCACTTGCACAGGTAAGCAGCCATCCCAGTTAGTAAGACAGGTATACATGAACCCACTTTAAAGATCAAAACCAACAAAGGAGTGAATTAACACCTCAAAAGAATTTAATTTTCCATAGCCAAACCTTGTATTTATTTAAACTGCAAATTATAAAAGCTGTAAAAATGCATTTAAAACATTTAAAACAGGAAAGGTTTAAGCTCTAATTCATTACCTTTACAAAGAGTGATGCCCAAATTCAATAAAATGTTTTTCCTGCATGTTTTACATGCATCAGCTTAAGCATTCTTAAGCATTAAGCTTATTATTTTCAACACTAAAACCCTGATGGTATCCATGTAAAATGTACACATAATCAACAGCCACTGAAAGTCAGTAGGTGACTAAACACACAGTGATGTTAATATTCATATTTGAGACAAAGACAGTCCCTAACAACGTCACTGACACAAATATTGACCACTCATCTATTACTATTACAATTACAGTCTATTACAGTCATGTATTCAGGGTTACTTCAAAATCTATAACAGGCTCACTTTCCTTAACCACTGGCAAGCTTACGGGAACTTCAGTCAAAATTATAGATTCATTGAAAGATGGTAGCAGCTTCCAGGCAGACTTGGGCCTGCTGAAAAGAGATGGCCTCCACCCTAGATAGATGAGAGCTGAACTCTCTCAAAACAAAACAAAAAAAAAAAAAAAAAAGGGGGAAAGAAAGAAAGAAAATGAGGGCGACAAGCCAAGGCACCTGTAAGACAAGAGATCTCAGGGCCAAGGTTAGGTGTGGCACTGATGTATGCCAAAACTTGCTTCTCCTTGTTTGAAATCATGGCTTGAAATTCTTACTAGTTTCCATACAAAGTCCTGGATTGCTTCCAGCCGCCTGTGACCTCATCACTCTCCTCAGACCACCTAGTCCGTACAGTTTCTCCAAGATCTCACTAATTTCCTGGCATATATTGTGTGCTGACACAATGTGACAGAGTTCAGACTCTTGGCGATGTCAGTGTACATGCTGTGAAATCTTATGATCCTCTCCAGATGGCATTTGTATCTTGTACTGACACTGTAGGCCTCGCTCAACATATTTCTGGGCTCACTCCACACTGACATCACACCTTAGATTTAGTGCTCTCCAAGGATTTAAGAACTTAACTCTCTTTAGGGAATGCCCAACTATTTATAACCACTTTTTTTTTTTTTTTTTAACCTCGAATCTGCCTTGTCAGCTGTATACATGAAGAAAACTGAGCTGGCACCTCTCAAAAAGCCTTCTTTTTCTGTTTCCAAAGCAAGCCTGGCATTAATAGATATAGCTTAACAGATGGTCTTTGCTTGTTACTACAGGCCATCCTTCACCTTACTGCCACTCTCAGAGGAAAAAAAACAACAAAACTTTCTGATGCTCTGTGTCCACACAAGTACAGAAACAGGCCATTCAGAGAAATGAATGTGCAAGCGTCGTGCAACCAAGCTGGAGATCCATCAACAGGCCTGGGAGGAAAACCCTGCTGGCTACAGACAGACTTGATCTTCTGCCAGGTGTATCTGCCTCTCTCAAAAGTTTTTTTTTTTTTTTTTTTTTTTTTTTTTTTTAGTCGTATTAAAAATCTTGCCCCATTACATCCACCATTTCTTTTAGCACTCCTCACCTTAGCTAGGATGATGTGAGGATATAGAAAAACATCACAGCTGACATTTCGTGCGCTACACTGAGATGCCAGTAGGCTACAGTGCAACTTGACCTGATCAGGCCACAGTTTCTCACATTTTACTGCAATGCAGGAATTTCTCAAGTTGTTTTTTGGCATCTAAAAGCTGTACCTGCCCTTTTAGATTCATTCCCTGCAAAAACTGCGAGATCAATTGCCTGACTTAAACATATCTTGTTACCAGGATACCAAGTTACACAAACAATATCAAAGGTAAAAGATAATAGTGCAACTAGACAATACAATAAAGAGCTATTGCAAAACTTGTTATTAAAGACTCCCTTGGAGGGTCAATTACCTTCAGCTAACAGACTGTATAACTGTCCACTATTTAACTGTTGATTTAACTATTTACCTGTGCAATAATTTTATAGCTGTAGAACTGTATAACAATTCAAATGTGCAGTACCGAGGTGTATATATGGTGTATATAGGCATGCTTTTTACACATTTTCAATTTATTGTTTATGTATATAGTGTTGTATTATTACTATAGGATTAATGCACATTAATCTCACAATCTATTTCAGACACAGAATCTATTTCTCATAATTTTACTTATGCTTATACATAGTTTTCTCTCTAGGATTTGAGCAACAGCTACTGACCCAATTTCCACTCACGGAACAATATAGTACTTCCCATATTAACCTCATCATTACGACACATATGTACCAAAACATACATGCATTATCAGGACTCCACAACCATTTCCATAATAACCACTGGCTAACCTTTAATTTGAAGGTATGCTGATATGAGGCCTGTTTAACAGGCAGAGGCAGGTGATTTCTATCCTGTGCCCCAGTGCATAGAAATGAGCATGGACCAGATTTAGTTCTTGATGTTGATGTGCACAGATTGGCTTTGCTCTGGTCATATGGCCGTGTGTCTCACCTGCCCTGGGAATGTAGTTAGAGAGGAATTTAGAGGCTCTGTCACCAGTAATGTTACGCACATAGGCAAAAAAAGTATTCATCTCAAACACTGTAGCCCAGCAAATCACTCACTTAACTCCATTTCAAACATCTGTGTGCTCCTCTAGTCTGCCTTCAGATCTCAGCACAACACTGAGGCAGTTTTAATTAAATAAATTACCTGCTATTGACCAAGGAACAGTGGCTGTGTGTCAGTTCTTATTCTCCTTAAATGCAGCCTTCAGTACAGTTAATTATGGCATATTCCTTAACTGTTTTAAAAAAAAATCTTACTTGGTATATCAGCAGTACTGTACTTAACTGGTTTCACACATACCTGATATAGCTAATAGATCTCAATTTATAGTCCTACATGGGAACAGGACAGCCTGTTCTAAGGTTTATTTTGGCACCCACGAGGGTTCAGTTCAAGGTTTCCTTATTCACACTCAGCATGTTCCCCTTTGATGGGCCTATTATTCAGAATTATAACATTCCCTTTTATTTGTATACACATAACAGAAGACATTACAGTGCAACTTTACATAGAAATTAAATTTGGTGTCTTCTTCTCAAAAGCCGACTAACCTGAAAAGCTCATTCACCTACCAGTCACCCCAAAAGATCGTGTGGAAAAAAAAATCTCAAAATTACTTCTCCTCTGACAGTCCTAATGAGGCAATATCCAAAACAACATATTATCACCTTAGAAATATCTCAACATGTAGAGATCTTGAAAATGTTATTCCATGTTCAGCTTGTTTCCTCTAGATGTGACAACTACAGCTCTGATGGCTCTAAATCCACACAGAATTTCCAGCTTATTCAAAACTCAGCCGTCTTTGGTTTCCATGCAAACCAGAAAACACAAACAATCACCACCTTTGTGTCTTTCTGCACTGTGACTGTGTAAATCCACATTTTTATTATAAAGTCACTTCTAACTTGGTTAACTTACAGCACTCCCTATAAGCTGCCCCACATCTCTGCTCACAGGAGTCTCCAGCTTGTCATTATTACCTGCAATTCAAGTGAAAATGAGCGGAGGCATAACCTTTATTTTTTAGGACCCTCATCTTCGAACAAGCCTCCCACCACTGTCAGAGAATCAGCCGCTGTTTCTCCTCTCAAGACCCATCCCAGGCATTTCTTTCGCTTTGTGCTCTCCCCTGCAGTCTGTCATTCACTTACATTTCCTGCAGACAGCTGTTGCACCCCTGTGCCTGTACTCACTCACAGCTCATGCGTCAGGACATACTCGCATATATCATGCTGCCATTCATGCACATGCAAACAAATTCCTCATATTTGTGATGCACTTTATCTTTCTTTTTGTTATCTGTAGTTTTATTTCTTCCTGTGGCTCCCATACTAAGAAGTGCTTTCTGAAGATGTTTGACTTGACCTGGTATGACAGAGTCCTATCTTTAATGTCAGCCTACATTTCCAAATATAATTTGGTGACATTAACATTAAATCAGCACTCTGATCAGAAAAGACATTTCAGCTTCACCAAATGACCCTTTGGTGAGGGCGAAACCCTCAGTAACTGTGAGCTGCACATGAATTCAGTCCAAACCAGACCCACACATCACTTAAAGATGTTGCTTTTCCTTTGCTTCATGATGTGAGAGGACACAAATGCATTTAGCAGATGTGTCATAATTGCATGGTAATAATGCACAATCGTTTTGTTTGAAATATGTTTGAAGGATGGATGAAGCTTGGAGGGCACGAGAGCGGACAGAAACATGAGATACGGCAATAGGTATAATATTTATTTATTAATATAACATTTAGGTATAATATTTCCTTTCACAATGACTTTTTTTGGTCACTGCCCCCATCCAAAAAGAGGCTCATTAGTATAAGACATAGTAATATGAATAATAAATGGATACTAGATATACAGTATTCACCCTGTGCTTATTTCTTGGCAGAGATGGAATATACCTCTTCAGTGAGCTGCAAGATGTTTCTGATGCAGTTAGAAATAGAGAAGGGAAGCAGAGGAGGAATAAACAATCTAAACCATGCCCTGGAACGGGATAGAAAAGAATACAACAGAAACTTAACATGTGGAAAAAGCGCCCCTTATTTTCAGGGAGGTAATAACAGACCAGATAAAATAAACACATAATCAAATACCACACAATACACGACTCCAGCAGCCACGTGCCAGTTCAAATGTTTAAAAAAAAGGAAAGTAAAAAGACATTGCATATGAAAAAATCTTGAGTGCAGTGATTTTTAATTGTGCAAAAGTTTTCCTTTCCAGAATGAACCATGCGCAAAAAAAAAGTGAACAACCATTTACTTTTGTAATCCCATGCGGAAAAAACCCTCTAAACTAAAAAAACATAAAAGTGTTTTCTGGAGAATGCATTGACTTATCAATGAACTGATTCTCCGATATATTGGGAAGAGGGGCAGATCCCCCCGGACCCCTTACCAAAGTGTGTCCCCTGCATGGAGACGTGGCAGCGCCTCCGGTCATATGATTATAGTTCATACACGAACCCCACCCCGCTATCGTCTAGTCTGCAAACCTTTCCGGCTGCAGGACAAGATTTTTTTTTTTTTTTTTTTTCTAAATACCGATTATCCGCTATTTAGAGTAAAATGACCTCTATTTTCGTCGTCTGCCAAAATCAGAAAAGTACAGTAAGTTAAGGCTATTCCCGGCATAACTCTGCCTAAATACTAGACATGGGGTTTTAGAGTGCTGGTGGTGACCACCCAAAATAGTATCATTTTTAGACGTTTACTGCTGACGTTTGCAGAGGCTTCAAATAGCTTCCGTTTTACACTGGCAGTGATTGGACTATTCTCTACTTTACCCAGTGAGCTAACATACTGGTTGAACAAGTCCGACATTCTCCACTTCAATGGAGGAACAGCCCAAAGATCGGGCACAAGAGAGGCAATATTACCACCACGCAGAGGACAGAAGCCCCGCTCGACATACAACTTGTCCGAAAAATGATCAGAGCCACTTCCAGCACCAGCATCAGGAAACGCAGACGAAGAAAACAGGTTGGGCCATCCGGAAAAGTTAGCTAGCTAACGCTGGCTAGCCTTAGTCAGCTAATGTCAACGAAGCGGAGTGGCTTCAGCTAACTAATGTTAACCCCCGTCGTGATTTAGGGGTCTTAGCTAGCAAGTAGTTGAAACTATATACCGTTGGACAAAATAATTTAGGACATACGATACGTGGTGAGTAACCGGCTAGGCTGCTATTTCGCCAATGACGAGGGAGAAAGCAGCCGTTAAGATAAGTTAGCTCGTTAGCTTGACGTTGCGTGACAGTTGTCGCTGGTGGTGGTTTGACATATCGGGGATTGACCTTGTGCGCCGGTTTCATTACACATTTTTCTACCGCTAATGCAGCGGGATCCTCCTCAAAAACCCCTCGGATTTACCGAGGATCATATTCTGCTTGCAACTGCATAGCGAGTCGCCCTTTGAGAGTAGTTACAGCTTGGGTTTGTGCGCTACAGGGTTGTCTTGTGTCCAGTTTAGGAAAACGAGCCGGCTCCACTGGAATGTTCTGAGCTGCCATTTCCTGTCGGCCATGTTAGAACATCACTGCGAGCTAATGCTAAAGTTATCCGGCCAGTTAGCAAATTGTTAAACCACCACAATGCTGCTTTTGATCTCAAGAGTGACACGCAGTCATTTTCTTTTTTTGCCTTCACCTAGGTTGACCAGTCGGCTGTATCACGCAGCACGACCGACTGTTGGGCGTGAGCATGGAAGAAACTTGATGCTAAACGAGCCGCTAGTTAATTGACATTAGCTAATGCTATCCGTGTCTGTCAGGCCTGTTGCATATTGTCCAGTCAACGTGAAGCCACGCAGCAGCCCGATTGTGTCTGCCTGAAAACCATCTCGCTTTGTCACCACTGGACACACACTGCCAACCATCGATTTGACGTTAGCTAGCAAGTGTGGTGCTCACAACATCTGCTTGCTGTCAACAGTAAGGCAGAAACTGCTTCCTGTGCATTCCAAGTGGAAACTAGCAGGGCTGCATCGAGAAGCTTGTGTGTGTGTGTGTGTGTGTGTGTGTGTGTGTGTGTGTGTGTGTGTGTGTGTGTGTGTGTGTGTGTGTGTGTGCTGTGCCATCTGACATAAGCAGCAGCACCGCCGAATGACAAGTCTTACACAGCGATTCCCATGCTCCCAATGCAATGCATGCAACTATTTATGGTGCACTGACACATGTGCCATAGTTATTGCATCAATACCCGCATATGATCCCTCCTGTTACACCTGGCATTAGCATGTATTTTAGATGTCAGATTAGGTATTTTATTGAGACATGCACATTCAGCACACAGTTGTGCACTTGTGAATGTGCCAGTGAAGATGGATAGTGACCGGATTATCCACCTCCTAGTGTGTTTCAGAACACACAGAAGTATGTAGGGAATGCATAAATATTTTCTCGGTGTATTGCCTAAGTTCTTGTATTTATCTTTTGTATCCGTTTTGCTGTTTGAGATAGAAATGGACTCAGCCTGGAGAACAAGACTACTTCATATACAGCAGGGGTGTAATGATTCAACAAACCCATGATTTGGTTTATATTGCGGTTTTTGGGTCACAATTTCGAGTTTTGGTTAAGTTTGTTTTGTACATAAGGGAGGGAAAAAATACTACCATTTCCAAAGTTATCTGAATTATCTGGTTTCTCATTTTTTCAAAAATAACTTTTTTTTTCATTCAGAGGTTTTTTGATATCTATGAAATCAACAACTTTTTTCCATTGTGAAAGTCTACTCAGACTATTTAAAACAAACATAAGACTTTCAGAATATACATTAATTCATCAGCTAAATGTCTGCTTAGATGGCTCTCATACAGGATGTGTTTGTAACATCCCAATTTTTTTTTCATGGTTTCATTTTGCACCACATTGAATGTTTTTTTGTTTTTGTTTTTTTTTTTCTGGTTCGGTTTTACCCATAATACACATGTGCAGTAGCTAGCTCAACAGCATCGACTGTCGTATAACTTAGTGCAAAAGAAAAAATACATCCTGTGTTGTAAAGTACACAGAGCCTGGATAATTATGCTGATAACTCATGGAATTAGTGAATTGGAATTATCTGCTAACAAAACAAAAACCTTGAAGTCATCAAGCTGGCAGCGTCTACTTGCGTTTTTGCAAATGAAAGATGTTTAATTCAGTGTGGTTTGCAGAAAATCATTGTTAATGCCAGGTGCTAATGAAACGTGATAATTGATAAACAGAAACAATCTGGATATGCGATGTATGCGAAAGCAGTGTTGAACAGAGACCATTGTGTTCATTCCTATCTTCCATCTTTATTTAGGCTACATTGGGAGAGGAGCAGTAGCAACTAGGCTTTAATGGCTATGACAGTTGTCTAGTTGAGTATGACAAAGTCCTTACATTTGCCCAACCTCAGCCTGAATGAGGCAGTTTTTATCATTATAACAGAAAGCAATGTCACACATCAGAAATGCATTGCAAAGCTACATGTACCAAAAAAATCATACCAGTGAAGCATTCTGTCTCTAAGCTCTGTGCCTCTGATAGTTTGTTGTTAAAAGTGTAGCCTAATGATTTGTCATATCGGCTAAATAGCTTGTCATCCATCGGTAATTGCTTCACTCGTCCCCAGAAATGTAGTTAAGATCAGCAGGTTTGGAAGTTTTACGGTCATGTAATATTAGCTACAGACACTTTGCTGCTCCTTCAGGTTTTTGTGAATTGACACTCCTGTGTTGCTCATCCTTGCATCAGCTATAAATACTAACACAACCTAATGTTTGACCTATCCTAAAATGCTCTGTTATGGAAAATCCAAACACAGATGCACTCAATGATTTTCGACTTATGACTGTTGCATAGGATGAGGGTGCTTTACCAGCAGAAGGGGAGGTAAATAATAATAGAAAATGCTGGTAAAATTTTAAAAATGAATTGAGGCCTTTTTATTGCTGCCTGGACTTTCAAGAGATTTTGTAGACACTGTTTCTGTGTTTTAGTGTGTAGGTTTCTTTTATTTGTTTGTAACAATCAGGGCTGGGACTAGGTAAGGTGGGTCCTGGGATGTAGGTTTGATCTCTATGTTCATGTATCATTCTCAGCAGGTCAGTTTTAAAGAATCGCATTTAAGGCCACCGTTTTTTTTTTTTTTTTTTTTTAAATTATTATTATTAATTTTACATTGTTGTTTTTAGCAGTTGGGGTAACATTAGGGGACTGCCACTTGAGTAATGAAGAGATTGTTGAGCTGTTCTCTTAATGCATTATAATCTGATTGTGCTTCCTCTTTTAGGCAATAAAAAAGTAAACATCAGTGACGAGGAGGGGGAGAAGAATCCACATCGGTTTGATACTGTTGGTATGTCACATCCTTCCAACAGCAATGGTAACAGACACATAATTAATGCAAACACAAAACAGAAGTCAACGCAAAAGCTGTACACGACTGTTCCAAAGGTGAGCAGCAAAGGTTTGGACCATAAGAAGAGTATGGACCTGAAAAATGACAAGGAAAAGGCCTTGGATTTGAATCACCATGAGGGCCAAACCTTGGATAAGAAAGACTCTGTGTTGCTTCAAAATGGCGTTGTAAACTGTGGTTTTATTGCAAATGGCTATTCTAGCAAGGACAATGATGGCAGCGGCTCTGAAGGTGGATATACTACTCCGAAGAAACGCAAGGCCAGATGTAATAGTGTCAAGAACACTGAGAATGTGATTAGAGAAAAGGAGAAAGACATGCAGCACGGCAACACTACACAGGAGCCTGGGGCTTTTAATCTTGAGACAACTGAGAAGGGAGTAAGTTCAAGACTTGATGGCTTTAGAGCTGTACATAAAGTAGAAGCTCAATCAGCAGCCAGACGGGCTGTTACCTCTGAGGCTTCAGTGAGTGAATCTCAGAGGAAAAACTCGGATGGCAAAACAGTAGGCACCTTTGGTAAAAAATTTGAGGAAAGGCACAAAGCCAAGATTTCCTCACCTTCAAAAGAGGACTCATGGACTTTGTTCAAGCCCCCTCCAGTATTTCCTGTGGACAATAGCAGTGCTAAAATTGTGCCCAAGATCAGTTATGCAAGTAAAGTAAAGGAGAACCTCAACAAAGTAGCCCAAGCTGGGGGAGAGGCGCTGTCTCCCCCTGTTAGACTGTCACAGGTCCCTATGTCCGCTATGAAAACTATGAAAACTATCACCTCAGCTAGCTTTACTAATGGTCCTGTTTCTGGAAATGGAAACAGCTGCCCGTCAGTGGGTACCTTCTTTGCTCCTGCTGCTAGTAGTATTCCACCAGCCCCGTCTCTCCCAAGTGGCGAGAATGTAGCATCTCCTTTGGAAAGTAACTGTAGCTCTACAACCAGTCCCGTAGATGCAGAAGCTTATGAGCTTAGAAAGTGTACTCTTGTAATTTACCCTTTAAATATGCAACCTGTGCTCCCTAGTGCTCGCCAACTCGACCCACCGGCTGCTCAGACAAATCAGAAAGCCTTGGGAGATATCTTCCAAAATCAGTGGGGGCTTTCCTTCATCAACGAGCCCAATTTGGGGCCAGAAGGAGGGAATGGGCAGATGACTACGGAGGACAAAACTACTGTGGTCACAACTCAAGGCGAGAGTCAGGCTGTTGCAGCCAAGGCTGCCCAGCCATGCATTGACGCTTGCCCATCAATCCCGGAGCCAGTCACTTTAGCTCAAGACCCTGAGAAAAGGACTTGTGCCCCTAGCAATGTGTCTAATGCTTGTTCCCCTGCTTGTGGGACAAGTGAGGAGGAGACTAAGGTGCATCCATTTGGCCAGGAAAAGACAAAAGTTGAGGCCAAGAGTCCAGGTTCTGCTGTGCCAGCCCTCAGTAAGGACAACGGTGCTAAGCCTACACAGGGCCTGCTGACCACCGTGTCGTTTGGCTCATCTAAAGAACAGACCCACTCAAAAGACATTGGCAGAAGGTGTAGCTGGGGGACGTTCGATATTAAAGCTGCTGTCACTTATCACACTAAAGGTAACTTCACTTAACTTTACCTTTGTCCTGTTTGTCATATTTCCTTCTGTAGCTCTCAGCTCTATTAAAGTTACGTTCTTAAAGGCATTCATAGTGCCCACACTTTGAGACCGTAAATGAAAATATGTCTAAATTTGTCTATAGATTCTTTTTTAATGAAGAGTTCGATATTGCATTTTGTTGAAAATATGCTTTTAAGACCTTTGAATTTAGTCTTGCTGTGAGTGCTAAACTAATACTCGTTTCATTTTCTCTCAACAGAAATGGAATACATTTTCAATTTGCAAAAACAAGGTAAATAAACTTTACTGTTAAGCCTTTTTTCTTCAGTGTTTAGGCTAACTCCATTTGGTCCACAAGATTTATATCTTCAAATATCAGATACGACTAAAGTTCAAAAACTATGACAAATAGCATTAAGTGCCAACATTCATGATGGTGGGGTGCAGAAGAACACCAGTGGAGGTCTGCATGAAGCAGGCTGGCCCAAGGGTCCCACAAGCACACAACAGATCTTGGCTGTGTTGTGTTTTTTTTTTGTTTGTTTTTTTTCCCTCTAAGCAACAACCAGGCACTTTTGAGAGCGTGGCCATGATCTTGGATTTTCACGACACAATTTTGGCACAATTTCCAGGTTGGATGGAGTTTTTTTTGAGCACTGTGTTTGGTGTTGATTTGTGTCCAAACTCCACCCAACCAACAAACTGATGTTTAAAAAAAAAAAAAAAAAAACTCCAGTAGTGGAAACATCTTGGTCAGGGCTTACATGCTAACTTGTGGATGTGCATGGTACAAAGGCTTGCGGTTACGGGCGGTGCAGCAGTAAACTGTGCGGGTGCAGGCGGGTGAGGCCCAAAAAGTAGCAGGAGCAGGTGCTAGTGGTCTTGAAAAAACAGACCCAGGCAGATGTCTACACTGTGGTCAGAGACAGTCCAGAGGTAGGCTACCTCTTATAATCATGTGTATATAAATGGACAGAACAAGTTCAGAAATGCAGTGCTATTTAGATCAAGATCCATAATGATGGATTTAGCTGCTTTGTGAATTAGGACCTTATCTTTAAAAGAAGTTTACCAATGCAATATTTTTGGGGTGTTTGTAGCCATTAGTTACTGCTCTTACAGTAAGACAATAACCTCAGTCAGGATATCTTGCTAAATTAAAAAGTTTTAAATAAAAGTCTTGGGGCACCCAGGTTGCTCACCAGAAAAAGTGCGTACCACTTGTTAAGGCTGAGTCCTGATCGCAGAGTCCGGGGTTTGAATCCATCCTCAGGCCATGTGTCACATGTTATCTCACCTCACTCCCTGCCTTTCCTGTCTCTCTTGACTGTCAAATAAAACAGAAATGCCAAAAAAAAAAAAAAAGAAAATCTCAAAAATTTCATTGCTGCTTGTTCTCATCACTTAACACATTTAGTGGCATCAGTGCCACTCAGATCCTGAGGCTTGTTTAGCTGACTTGTCGTGCTGTATCAACAAATGAGGGAACATGCAATCTTAGGTCATGTGTGGATAAAATCTCCAGCTCCTATGTAAATGCATCAAATTTATTTTTATTTTTGGAGTGAATAATTACAGTTTCCAGTGCAATTCAGTAGCTTCAGTGCACCCAAATGCAGAAAGTGTATGAACAGGTGAATGGATACTAAAACTTTTTGAAATATCTCTCCAGCACAGGTAGCAGATAGCTTGACCCAAGACAGTAAAATTCTTACAAGATATAGGCTGTCATTATTTTCGTAGCTAACAGTAGAATCATAAGCAAACCAAACTAATGAGCAACATGACACTCCTGAAATTGGAGTGCAGCTATTTGTTCTTGGATGTTTTGTGGTTACAGTTCCATCAACTAGCAAGTGAAAAGCTATTGTATGAAGCAGCCTGTCTGTGTCAGCGTAGGAATGAGTTGACCATTGTTTGACAATGAGTTAGCCAAAAGTCCAACCTCACACTAGCATCAAGAATGTCCTTGATCTGCCATTATCCTGTAGAAGCTGTCATCCAGACATTTTGGGCCAACATAGTTAACAGTTTTGTAAAAGCAGAATTTACCCTTTAAGTGGATTTTATTTTGTATTTGCATTGCCATCTGCATGTTTTCTTTACTCACTAGACAATGCTGCATCTGTTTCTGTGGAAATTGAGTCATGAAATTCATAAATCTACATGAGACCAGACCATGTTGAATAATCTAATCCTGTGTTTCTTTTCTTTTTCTTTTTTTTTTTTTTTTCCCCCTGCCGCTCTAGATCCAAAAAGAGTAGTGGTTTATGATGAGACCAAGGATGGACCTGATCAGTGAGGTAGATTTCCTACAGTACTAAACCTTCTCCTCTCCTGGGTGCTGCAGTTACCTACCTTGGAAGTCATGATCCTGTTGGATAGATAAAAGTGACAACTGTGAAAAACTGACAGTTGAGCGTGGCGGATTTTCTTTGGGATCTAAGGTGGAATAACAGACTCTTTGGGGCATCCAATGGTTGGACTTGGTTCAGAAACAATCAGACTCGGGAGAGATGTTTAGAGTTGTCTGGTGCCTCTCCAATATGATGGACACTTTCGACATTGAGCTGTGATAGACGCCTGTCTCATAGCTCTTTAGAGATGATGTTGGGAATTCAACAAAAAGGAAGGTGTCTTCGACTGCACCTCCCAAGCCTTTATCCTGTTGTCCATTGAACTGCGGCAACCGTCAGTCTGACTGTAGGATGCCTCGGCCATTTTATTTCTTCACGCATTCAAAATAAGTTCATTGTAGATACGTTAGAATTTATACATACACATCAGTGTGCAAGTTTGAATTCATCTTGAGAGAAAGGAGAACACACTCTGAAGAGAATGCCTTGAAGTTGTGAAATTGAGTTTTGGAGGAGTCCTGTTAAACTGCGAGTTACATGAGAGCCGATAGGTAAGGCCCTTTCCTGTGAGGGAGAACCTTTGTCTTAAATCCGTAGAGGAAATCAGAATGCCCAGTAATTAAATAACTGCTCTTCCTTTCTTTTCTTTTTTTTATGCTGTTTTTGTCTGACCTACATGAATAAGTGTTACCTGCACTGCAGTATGATCCCAGAGCACAGATACAGAAGTGCCCATTTTGAAGGAACGCCACGCCCCTTCGTTTTTTTGTTTTGTTTTGTTTTGTTTTGTTTTGTTTTTATAGGAGTGATAACGATTTCAAAATCAGGTTATATGTCTCCATCAAAGTTGATTTTGTTTGTTTGTTTTTTTAATCTTAAAGTTTTTCATACATTTCATGCGGTTTATTGACATGAGATCGGTGCAGCCTGTTCTTAAATTCAGATTCGTAAACCTTTTTCAACACTGTCATATGAATCATACAGGTTTATGAATAAGGTGAAAGTGACATTGTGGAGCAAGAGAGATTTCTTATGAGTGGTATTCTGTGTTTTGAGCTATTCATTGAGCAGCAAGACTCAGGATGTCCTTAAAAAACGATTTTGCCTGCATTCTCTCTCCATGGAAAGAAAGGTTAATTTCCTGTTGTCAAAGGAATATGTATTTTTTTTTTTTTTCTTTTTTTCTAACTGAGCATTTGGTCTTTAATTTTCTGTCTGATTACTATGGCATTGTATTTCTTGCATGTTTACTGGTGGAGATGAATGAGTCAGAAGTCACTGTTCATTGCCACACAAAGATGACAGTAACACAGCAACAACAACTGCAATACTAATCCAGGGTCCCTGACTAGCCACTTTGTCATACTGTGTTGAAATGTGAAGATGAATAGTACTTTTATGTTACGCTGTGGATAACATTTTACGTTTGCGAACCAGTGTGCAATAACACCGTGTGATCCCATACAGCTGGCGAAAAAGGTTATATGGGGCTACTAAAACATCACACATAATGCTTTTGTGGCCTGTAGTCCATAAGTAGCTTCTGTCTGTGTCCAAAACGTTCAGGATGTCATGCTTTCATAGAAGAGGTTGTGCTGAAAGAGCTGATTAAGTCTGGGGAGCCCAAAATTTGCCAACGTGCTGACTGGCCAGCCATGACATCATTTGTATGACCATCTCGAAATCAGGATCAGTGTTCAGTTAAAACGAGGAACTGTCCGGGTTTCTTTTTTTCTCTAGATGACATGATTTGGTTAATGTGTGGATTAATGGCACTTTATGTAAACTAATTGCTTTTATCTTTTTAATTACTAGAGAGATCTATATGTACTGACAAGAAATACTCCTTGAAAGAATGGCTCTGGGCTGTTACCTTTCAGAAAAAAATAAGTTGATAAATACATAATTATTAAATGTTACTCAGGTAGTGTTGATAAAGCCATGACTATGTTAAATATTGTTTTTTGCCAAATGGCCCCTGTCATTTAATGTGCCCAAATTGGAAACTGTCGTACTGGTTAATTGGAGTCCTATTATATTCTCATATGCTGTGATGAAACACCAAATTATTTCTTTTTTAAAGAAAACTGTGTCATGGCATGCAAGGTGCTGTCATTGATCATTTTAGCCCCTAAGCATATGAGGTTTTTTTTTTGTTTGTTTGTTTGTTTTAATTTCCCCATAAGAACAGCACATTGCTCCTTATGTTGTTTTCCATGTACAATAGACGGTAATCATCTTGCAATTTCTGATGGTTCATTTTCTGTCTTTAGTTTGTAGTGAAGCATCTCTTGACTTATTACCGAACTTCGGTGGTGTTTATATGGGGTAGCTACAATCTGGGTTCGAGCTTTTTTTTCGAGTACAATTCTTTATAATGTGTTCTGCTTAGTCACAACTTGTTCTTACAACTTGAAGTTGTAATTGCACCCATGTTTTGTACAAGCTGCCTGACTTTTTCCTTCAATCTGTCTAATCCCAGTTAGCTCTCTATGTAAAACACTTTGTTTTTGCTTCCATTTTCCAGCATGTGATGGACGAGTGTGTTATCAGATATTGTGCTGCAAATGAGAACAAAATTGTCTTCTGTGGTCGATGAGGAAGAAAGTATCAGAGCGGTTGTTTGCTGTTTAGACACATTGTTATGCTTTGAACACTAGTGAGAGTTGATGGCCTTTCCAGCATAAAGTTTGGCAGAAGTCATTGCTTCATTTATCCCTGATTGCACATACTCCATAGACAAAGTGACTTAATCAGGTTCCCAAACTGTACATGCCAAATTCAACAGTATCGTGGTCTCAAACGTTCGTTTTGAGTGGACAGTGAATACATCCTTAGGTTTCTAAATGTAAAAACAGGGTGGTCACACTAGGTAGTATGTGATGTTACTTTTGTCTTATGGTGAAAAACCCTTCGAGCAGATTTGTGTGTGTGTGTGTGTGTGTGTGTGTGTGTGTGTGTGTGTGCGTGCGCGCGCGCATGTGTGTGTGTGTGTGTGTGTGTGTGTGTGTTTTGAGAGGATGGTCCTGGATACAGGGAAATCAGAATCACCCATCCTCTTGCCCAAGGCTCCTCATTTTAAAGCACTTAATACAGCAAAAAGGCTATATTGATATGCATTTATGAAGATAGAACAATTATTTAGCATTGTAGCCTGCAAACCAAAAACTGGTTCTTTATAGCTAAGTATATGGTAATACAATGATGGGGGGAGTGAGTGTCGGTGTGCTTTGTGTTGAAAAAGAAAAGCCTGAACATGTTGAGTCTATAATTTTCACCCCCTCAGGATGTGCAATCACCTCAAGGATGCTGATGCAGGCTTCCAGGTTGTGAGTGACTAGTTTGGCCGTTGGGCCACGTTGTTTGTGGGTGTGTGCAGTGCATAGTGAGTTCTTCCTATTATATGCAAGTTCCCCATATATTTCAAAATCCCTGTTGTTTCATGTTCAGGTGCCTGTGTGGAGAAAAAAAAAAAAAAAAAAAAAAAAAAAAAAAACTTTTACAGCGATTTTGATTGTTGTTTAAAAAATCTGCTTCCAGCATATATCCGTGCCATTTTTTGTTTTGTTTTCTTTTTGTAACATTTGCAATGCTGTTCAAATTTTCTTACAGCTATCCTAATTTTTTCTTTTAAGTGACATGGAAGTAGCTGAAAGCGATGAGCGTTTCTAGAAGTTCTGTAGTTTTTTTTTTTTTTTCTTTTTCTTTTCTTTTTTTTTTTTTTTTTTTCCTTAATTTTCATGGCTTGAAAAATTGTGTGACCTAAAGCCAAAATCCGTTTGAATGGGACAGGCGACAACTGCTTGCTGGTATATAGCCACGCTAGTCCATTGTCAAGTTAACTTCTGAAGTAGCACATTTATTAATTTGAACTGATTTAATGAATTAATATTTTAACATTGTATGTTTTTAAAAGAAACTGAGTTTATTTTTTATTTGTCACCTAATTTATCCATAGATGCACAATTAGAATGAAACTACTTCAAAGGAGAATGATAGGGAGAATAAAGATGTCTCATTTTTGATCAGTTTTAGATTGTTTTAGTTATTGATTATGGTTGAAGTAGACCTTTTTTTCCCCCTATAGCATCAATGTTAATATATTTGAATTTTTTTTTTTTCCAGCAGACTTTATACAAATTATTTTAATGCATTTCTTCAAATAGTTGTGATGGCGTAAATGAGCATTGAAATACACTGCATCAAGAGTTCCTCCTAATATATATTTTTTGTAGTGTTCTTGATGATGTTGTGAGGGGGAAGTGAGGTTAAAGGGGTATTAATGTGCAGTCTGACAACTCTGAATCTGCTTTCGCCAAAGGTACACACCTCAGATATTCAGCTACAGTATGGCAAATGGGGGACATGGACACACAAGATTGCCGGCTTCCTGACAGCTTGCTGGGGTTTTGGAGGAACTTTTGAGCAAAGTCAATACTGTAGCGGCTGAATGTCACTTTTGAGTGTGTTTATGGTGTGGGAAAGGAGAAATCCAAAAGGAAGACAATATAGAGATAAAAACAAATACCGAAAGTGCTGCTTCTTTCATCCAGTAATCAATCGTCTGTAATGGGAAATGCTGGACTTGGTGTTTGTGCTCCACTTAAAAACTGTCCCTTCTACCACTGTCCTTGCCTCTTGTGAAAACATTTTAATTTAGGGGGCTTTTTTTGTTTTGTTTTTGTTTTTTATTCTGTGGCACCTTAGAGGTACAGTATTTATGGCTATACAGATTTTGGGTATAAACAAGGGCAACACGTGTCTTTTACAGGATTCTGTACTGCTAACGGACACTAAGAGAGGTGATATGTGGTGCCGAGTCATCTTCGTTCTGTTTCTGTGTCATCTCAAATGGCTATTGTGCTTGTTGATGCATTATCAGTCTGCTCCTCTGTTATCACTTATACACCTCTGCCCCCCAAACCCCTCCCCCCCAAAAAATGAGGCAATAGCATTTCTTTCTCAAATGTCTTACAAGTTGACATTTAAGTTGTTAAGTGTGCAGTCTGATTGTTTAATTTTTTTTTTCAATTTAACAGAAGTGTCACATTACAATGTTCCTTTTTTAAAGCATGATAATAACCCTCAAATTCCAAACAATGTAATAGATTCAATAAAAAAAGAGAAAAACTCAAGTGTTCACAGTTTTAGTTTCCATTAAAATGAAATGTCAAATTTTCATTAAGACTCCTGGTCTGTGTGTGTTTGTGTGTTTTTTTTTTTTTTTTTTTGTCGGGCATTCCTGCTTTCTAGTGTTGCATGGCGCTGAAAGCAAGCCAGATGCTTGCAGCGCAGGGCATTTCTGACAGTGAGCTTGTTAATCCTGTTGAATACACTGTATATTGACAGCACTAATTGCTTGTTTACTATGGCAAATCATTTTCATCACATAAGTAAACTACTACCAATGACCCACATTCTCTCTGAGAACCAGAAAAGGTAATTTATTAAAAAAGTGAATGTGTTCAGAGCTCCTGGTGTGAAAACACTGCACTGTACTTTTAGGCAAAACATTTGAATCTAAGGCCGACGATACACAGTGTAACTTGCATGCAATTTATTGTATGTTGTAAATAAAATATTTACTGTTGCTGTGTCACCAAACACATATGGAACATTCCAATGATGATGTAAACCCAGTTCAGGATTTTCATTGGATGGAACTCCAAAATAAAACTGCGTGCAGCCACATTGCACGATAAAAGCGTCACATGCAACCTCGGCCTTAAGCACGACAAGATGAGCTTTATGGTGCTTGTTAATTTCTTAAGAGCTGGGTTTATATGGTGCAACTCTCATACAACTTCATTTCCATAATTCTGTGCTTTGGAGTCCTGTTGTAGGACCATCCAATGAAAATCATGAATCAGGTTTGCATCATCAGTTGGAATGTGTCATAGCAACAGTAAAAGAAAAATGTTATGGATCCCCCTTGTTTCAGTCATGAGAGGAGTGAAACTGGTAAGGGGGGGAAACACGTAAATGGTACCAGCTGCAGGAGCATAAAGTCCCAGTGACCTGTTTGAGAAAGTGTCAGCAGTGGGCACTGCCACAGAGTTCCTCATAGTCTGCTGGACATGGCTTTTATCAGCAGCCCTGTGTAACAGTAAGTTGGGATGTAGCCACCTAATTGCAGACATCTGGATCGTGGAGGTTGTCTGCTCCTGGCAGTATACGTCAGCAGTGGATGTTCTCAGTGTCTGTTGTGTTCAGATCCACTGATCACAACAGGCTGTTGTAGTGAGAGCAGCGTCACGGCTGCCATGTGGTCCTAATGCCTGAAAGACCTCCACTTGATCCAGCCGCTTTGGGGAGCGGCATCTTACCTGCACACTGCTGACAAACACAGGGCATCAGAATCAAAGTATGAACACAACATGCTGATTGCTGTTCAATGACGCCCCCTTGTGGATGAAGCACTGGGACATTCAGGAACTCCAACACTTATTTTTTGAAAATTTAATAAATATTTGACTTACTTCATCAGCAGAAACTATTTTCTCGGAACAGTTTATTCCCCTCTGGTTTCCCAACTGTTCAAAAGTCCTCTCAAAGTTACAGTATGAAGACTTGCACAATCTAATGCAGTTCAATGCAACAGCTCTGCCATAAATTTTACCTTTTAATAAAGTTTATAATATTCAGTTTTTGTTGGCATTGTGGAGAATGTGTAAAATTAATTCTGTATTTATTACTGAGTTTGTAGCTTGCAGAGGTCTTGTACTGGACTACATTATATTGAGAGGTGTTTCTAATTTTTTGTCCATTTTATTTATATACATTGAGGGGGACAGAATAGTGGAAACAGCTCTCAATAAAATGCAGTCCAGTACAACAGCACCACTAACTATAAGCTCAATGCCAAACATAGAATAGAACACCTCTATTACTGTGACAAAAAGAAAACCTGAGCATTATAGGCATCAGAAAAGTAAACTTTATGGCACAACAGCTGTATTGGATTGTATTAGACTGTACAGGTATACTTAATAAAGAGGCCACTGAGTATATACTTTGTTTCATTAGTACTTCCCCATAATTTTGATTCATAAATATATTTTTATTATGTGATGTTATTATTATTATCATTATTATTATCATTATCATTTATTATTATTATTATTATTAGTAGTAGTAGTAGTAGTAGTAGTAGTAGTACTAGTGGTACTTTTTATTCTTTTTTTTTTTTTTTTTTTTTTTTTTACTATTAATTTTGTAACGTGTCCAAGTGGGATTGGTGTCTTTTCTTTAAAAAAAAAAAAAAAAACTTAATTTTAATTAACGTTATTATGTGTGTGTGTGTGTGTGTGTGTGTGTGTGTGTGTGTGTGTATATATATGTATATATATATGTATATGTATGTGTGTGTGTCATTGAACCAATTTAGGCCTCCTTTGTTTTGCCTTTTGTCTTAATAGTAACAATAGTAGAATTACAAACATTTGTACAGGAGGAACTGAGGGGGCATTCACAGATGGGCTGAGTGTGCAGAGGTTACATTTTCTGGCTGGTTGAGTCGGGTGATGACTGAAGAAGCTGTTGCAGCCCACCTCTGCACCCCAACTCCTCCCACTGATACACACACACACACACACACACACACACACACACACACACACATTTTTTTTCCAATTGGTCCATGGAATTGAACCAGTCTTTACTGTCACCCCCTCAATTTTACCTTGATTACTCTGTACATGAGCGCGGTGCTACTTCATCATCCTGGTCGCAGGGGGCTTGATGGTTAGAGGGAACTGGTTGTTAGAGAGAGATTGTCCGATGGTGGGAAGGTCACAGGTTTGATCCTCGTGTCAACAATTTTCCATCTCTGTCAAAGTGTACCTGAACAAACGCTGAAATCCTACCTGCTCCAACAAGGCAGAGGAAACAGGGGAGCAAGTGGAGTTTTTGGCTCAAAAAAAGAACAGTATTATTATATAAGTATTATTGTTATTATTATTATTATTATTAGTAGTAGTAGTAGTAGTAGTAGTAGTAGTAGTAGTAGTAGTAGTAGTAGTAGTAGTGTATAAAACAACAACAACAACAACAACAACAATAATAATAATAATAATAATAATAATAATAATACTGTTATGACATTCAATGAAAACATTTTAATTGCTGCACTGTTTTTATGATAGAGATGCTCCAAAATTAAACCAAGTGTTCTTTAACTGTTGCTATAAACTTCTGTTGTCCTGCCTCTGCTCTTTCTATTGAATATGTCAGTATGAAAAATTATTGCTGCTATTGTAACAAGGTGCTGCTGAGGCCTACATTTAAAGGATAAGCATCTGGAAATGAAACCGTGTACTGATATGATGTGGTGTGTTTTTGATGTGAGAACTTGAACATATACCACTTTGACTGCTAATTCTCCCGGTACAGCCCGGCAATTTTTCAGTGAATACCTGCAAATCATGCTTTTTTCTCTCTGAAGCCAGGCATCCAAAAGTCCAACAGCAATACCAAGGGTTAGCAAACACGAGGTATAACCTATTACTGACATTTGCTCACTAATAGGTAATTACATAGACTTGTTCTTTTTTTAATTTCCTTGCAGCAGTAACTCAGAAAAAGACAAGGTAAGAGGGTCTGATGATTTCTTTCTCTCCATCTCAACAAATGTATTTCCACTGTGTCAAATGCCACTGTGTGCAATAATACATGAATGAATTTATCTTCAAGTACTTAAATCTGTAGATATAAGGCGCTGCTGATATGAGACTATAAAATAAACAGGTAAATATTGTCCTTATTCATTCATGATAAATACCTTGTACTGTACACTACTGACTTGGGGCTGATAAGGCGTGACTTGGCCCACCGGGCGGTGTGAAGGAAAACAGGACTGCACTGCATTATCTGGACTTGGATCTGGGAGCTTTGTGGACAAACACTTTGCAGATCATACAATACTGTCTGATCTTATTTATACTTAAGAAGCATCAGTCAGTATTTAAGATGTGGATCCATTTCTGAGACATTTGCTGTCTTGATAGTATTTACTCCTCCATTATTTGGAAAATAAGAGTAATCTGCAGTAATGGAAACTTCAGAACTCAGTGATGAAAATGCAATAATCAGTGTTTATGCCTACAAATTGGAAGCCACATGGACAAGAAATGACCCTGTGTCTATTGAAAAAAAAACTCTCCTCTTTTGAGGAATTCTAATATACTGCACAATCTCTTCAGTGGCAGAAGCCAGGAGCATCAGATCGGTGCTTTTCCTGCCTTGGCATCTTCTCTGAACAGAGAGTCCCTGATAATTCATGATCTGTAATTAGACAAAGGAAAGAGTTCAGCAAAGCAACTCAGAGCACACGTCGTCAGGCTCAAGCACCTGACAGTGTTTGTAAATGACCTCAAAAGACAGTAAGTGGCGATGCGAGTGCCTGTACACAATTTCTTTTCTGTAGGTGCTAGAGAATAGGAGAGGATGCTCAGACTGTGTTGAGAGCTGCTTCAAACCAATTTCTGGGATATGCCCTTCTAAGAAAATTGTCATACATAATCTGAGTCTCTTTATCAAAATCCAAGAGACTGCTGCAAATGTGTTTCAGTAGGGACTGGGTATAAGACATAGCTCTTTTTAATGAAGTAGGATGAAAGCTAGAGGTGCACAGACTACTATTTTGTCATTACGTTTGCAATATGGGGCCATAGACAATTTCCCTGAGGAGAGCTGAACTTTTGTGTCTGGGAAAGAGACTTCCCTCTGACAGAAGCGCTGCACTGAATCTGATGGATGCAGCCAAACCACTGACGTAGCACAGAAATTCATTCAGTGTGTCGAGCTTTGCCTCCAAGAGTATAAATATATAGGGATATGTGTTGAGAAAAGGGGCTATTAAAAAGGTATTTTAAAGATATAAGGATATAATAAAGATATAATTTTCCTCAAGATAGCCATGAAAAGGATTCCATAATCAGAAGAGCACAGGAAAAAAAAAATCTGTAGGAAGTGACTCATCAGTTCTCTGGACCATGTCGACTCTTGTAGCCTCTAAACCTGCAGCACAGTCATTGTGTGACACATGAAAAGCATAGAAAAGAATTTATGTTTATTATTTTGCCTTCATCATAGCCCACTGA
The DNA here is from genome assembly GCF_902150065.1 of Myripristis murdjan. Taxonomy (NCBI): domain Eukaryota; kingdom Metazoa; phylum Chordata; class Actinopteri; order Holocentriformes; family Holocentridae; genus Myripristis; species Myripristis murdjan. The sequence goes on from NC_043993.1 coordinate 23,316,678, forward strand.
AATTACTATTTGGACTTCTCCTGGTTATGAGCATAGATCTTTAGTCCTGGGTGTCTAAGCATTTCTAAGCAAGCACGTATTGGGAGCCCGAAACAAATTCTGCCCCTTCTGTTTCCTCTTCACAACTCTTAGCTCTCTTACTTTGGCCTTGGTGTATCAAACTACAATGGCTTAGCCGGCAAAAACTTTGAGATAAGAGCATATGATAGCCATTCCCATGTAAATTTATGTCTCATAAGTTGCTGCAGCAATTTTTGATACCATTTGTTACACAGAGTTGGTGCAAAATATGACCATTTTGGCCACTGAATCAATAAAAATAGTCAAAAATGGCAAAATTCATGCTGTGATTTGGTATCAGAAACATTCAACATTGAGAGATTTCTGTAAGAATTGCATTTTGGTTTGCAAGCACTCTGTTCTGGAAATTGCTCAGAAACTCCCCTTTATTGACAATATACCTAGAAAACCAGACATCCTCTGAATGCTCTAGGCCTCTAGTTTGTAGCTGTAAAGTTTCATGAGGCTGTGATTATCCTAGAGGTCACGATGGGTCATTTTATACAGTGATGTCAAGATTCAAAAAATGGTCTCCATGGTCTACATGAATAAAATTGGGCTCACTGAATCCACAAGAGTCTCAGCTTTCCAGTCAAACCCAATTTATGCAACTCCAAGACTGTTCAGGCCCCAGTATGCAGAAATATACCATTTCAGAATAGGCAAAAATTACACTTTTGTACTGCACGTAAAAAGCTGCATGGTTTCTGTTCCAAACTGTATAGGATTGGCATGAGGTGGGCACATCTGCAAAGGGGAGGCCCATTCTGCCTTCATGAAATCAAGTCCAATCAAATAGTATGATCCGCTGTTACAGTGGTCTAATCATTCTTAAACACTTTTTTCTGAGAGTGTGTCCTGAGACTTAGGAATTCTGCAAAGATGAGACTAAACATATCGGAGAATGACGATGACAGGCTCGGTTGAAAATAACTCCTTCCCCTTTTCAAAGGAGCCTCCTTTCAAAGGTTCTAGGACCCTGTGATAATTTTTGAGGAAGAGGGACAAAAGCAAGAAACTCACTCTATTAACTTTTCACTTCTGGTTCAGGCAATGATCAAGGTCCTCAGTTCTGACTTGTAAAAATCTCACAGCGATTGTCTCCAAAAATAGTCCACTCACAGCCCATAGGAGCTGAGAGGCAGCAATCAAGCGCTGTAGTCCTCCAGCAATGAGAGGGACTTCTTCGAATGAAGATGACAACCTCTGTTCAAAGGCTTTTTTTTTATGTGCATTTCAGCTAATATAAAAATAACTCACAAAGTTAACAATATGTCTCCCTCCTCCAATGTTAACCACCTCTATTCAGCTCTGCTTTGCTCCAACATGGCCCCAGCTATAATGTGATATTGTAATGTTTGATGAACAGATTACTCAGCCATCAAATGATGTGCTTATTCCACATTTTTGTGAGCCGACTCTGTAGTGTCCTCACATCAATTGACATTTACCAATTTTACATCGTGCACCTTGAAATCTAAATTTAAACCTTTAAATGTATGGACGGTAAGTGTACTAGTGGTGCCTACAGGACTGAAATGTTCACAGCGCCCCTCTTTTCCACAAGCAGCCGAATGGTATAAAACTCTAGGTTGACAATGATACAGGCACCTCAACATATAAGCACAGACATTGAACTGCCAATGTTATAAGCACTAAATCAACAAATCCCAAATCTTGCCTGAGGGAAAAAAAAAAAAAAATCCTAAAGCTAAACTTGTAGGCTGTCATATTTTTAGCATATATGGTGATATGATGCAGCTTCTCAACTTAATATCAGCCAAACCATAATCCTTGTTCATACTAAATTTAAACTAAGATACTAAGTTGAGTATTTATGACAGATTTATACTGTATGAACTGATCATCAACACCTGATTCGGTCATTTTTCACAGCCCTTTTCAAATAATAGCAGGTAAACAGAGGTATTACTAAGAACATTAATGGAGATTCTGTTACATTTAAGTCTAACAGAGTCAGGGTTCTGGTGTTGTTCATGTTGGCTCACTGGAAAACTCTGCTACACTGAACCAGAGCAGAGCCTTAACTAATGTCATCCTCAAAACTCGTTGAATAAATTCATGACTCTCAAAAACACTTGGAAAATCTTAAACTTGAATCTTTCCAGCTCAATTTAGGGCTGAAAGTCAAATAACTAGACTGGTTATCAGGCTAAATTCAACAGATTTTTATAATTTTTATTTTGAAAAAGCCCCTGGACAGCCACACAGGTGTTTGCAGTTACGTCGGCTGGTCAGACCTCAGCTCAGGTAGATGGAGCTCTGCTTGGTCCAAGGTGATGTCAGCTGTGACCGAGCATCCAGTAACATAGACGGACACACACACACACACACACACACACACACATGCACACACAGTCCTGATAGAGCTTTAATCAGCCAACACCCATCTGGCTGCCTAAGAACATTACTATTGATTCAGAAAAGACATTAATACATACAGCTTGAAATCTGCGTATTTATACATGTGCTCAGCTGCTTGGCTAATAGTCCAGTAATTTTAGGCCAAAATTGGGGTCAACCTAGGACAAATTGCAAGAGAAGCAAACTCAACTGATTTTGTATCCTCAGTTTGTCCTGAGTGAGGGGAAAAAGTCCCAAGAAATCCTATTGGTGGAAAGTTTTGAAAATCACCTATTTATGACCACATATTACAAAAAAACACTGTTTTTAACACACAGGGGAAAGAGGTTCCAAATTTTACTTTCAGATATCACTATAAAAATTCACAAGTTGATTACACACACAAAGACAAGAAAAAAAGTCAATTACAAGTTCTTTGAATTATTCTGTTTACACATGCATATCACACATTATCTGATTTGATATGCGCTAATAAGGAATAAGGAATAAATGCCAGAAGAGACATTTAAACAGTGAATTAAAAGGTTACTGTATATATAGTAACCTTTTCATTCACTGTTTAAATATATCTGTTCTGGCATTTATTCCTTATATTCCAAACTGCCCATCTGGTTATTACCAGCTGACATGCAATGGCTGGACAAACTGCTCTCTAATGAAGAGGCTTGTCTGGCTTTTAATGGTTTGTTACCTCGAACTGATGGAGGGGTTTTCAGCTGACATGTGAAAAAGGCACAATGCAACACGTTGGTTGGACACTTCCCTTTCCCCTCTCACACCCCTCCTCCTCATTGTGCACTCATTAACAATTACACAATCAATCAGACCTCGAAGGCAACCCCACACATCTTTTAGGGTGAACATTTTTACACAGCATCCACATGCAATAGCCACACTGTTCTTTATTCAAACGTAACTAGGTCAAGGCTTCCTAATTATGTGAACTGAATCGGGAGGATGATCTCTTAAGAGAAACAACTGAGTTTCAAGATAAAGTTGAGGAGAGATTATCTCTTGGTCGTCATGGTCCATGAGAGGAAAAGAGGACATCACGGCACAAAACTGTTCAAATCTAAAAGAACATTTATTAACTGCTAACAAAAATACAAAGCCATTATCAGGATATCCATTCTTTAACATGGCAAGGCAGTTTTTAACAATCTAATCACGTTTTAATGACACCAGCAGAGGCATACAGCAAGTTACAATTCAGAGAAAAGTTTTGAAAAATTGAGCTATTCTGTGTGACATAAATTGATCACGGCGCATTCAAATACTGTTTGAATGATATAATTGGCACCGATTGTCTCTCCACAATGCTTACATCCTGCATTTGATCCAGTCACAAAAAGACGGGAAATACACAGAATCACTCCAAGGCCACACTGTCTGTTTCAGCACTGTGATAATTTTTTTTTCCCCTCAGAAATCAGCCTTTGAAATCTGCACGCCACAGTCCAGCAGCAGTCGTGGTGCTGCGTTTCAAACAAATACATGAAACAGTCCGCCTTGTGGGGCCCTATACATGGTTTGTGGTTGAAAAATATGGTGGACTGCTACTGCTGCACCTCTATGGCAACCACAGCTGGATCGCAGGCCTGCTGTTTTTGTTCTTTTTAGTCATTATTAATAACCTCTGACCAAACTGCTGCATATTGTTTGATAGGAGGTGGAATTAAGCTCTATGTGCTGGGTGGAGAGGAGGGTGGTGGTGGTGGGGGTTTGTACAGGAGGTGGGGGGAGGCATTTTGTGTGATATGGGCCATTGACTGCTTTTCCATAGCTCAGGAACAATAATGAGATTTTTTTCAGAATATTTGTGCCGCCTTTCAGCGCACTGATTGTGTTTATGAAATTGTGCATACATCTCTGCATGCTGAAGTGGGGGAGGGGTGGGGGTCGCGGTGTGGGGTGTGGGGGGCAGCTACTCTCAAAACATTTGTTAGCAAATTGTTTTCTCTGTCATTGTACAGAGATTGATAGAGTATGCATTGTAGAGACCAAAAAAAAAAAAATAAAACCAGAAAGGAAAGACATTCTTCTCTGACTCATGGTTGCCTACAGGTCTTCTCAACTGCAGGGAAAATTGTATGCATGTATACACACACACCCACACCAACACACACACACACACACACACACACACACACACACACACACACACACACACACACACACACACACACACACACACACATACCCCAACCAGGCTGGAGTCTTGCAACAGTTTGCACCCTCGCTTTATAGAAATCCTCTCAGATTTTATGAGCCACACTTAAAATGATTTCCTCTGCTTTTCATTGCATCGTTATATCGACTTCTTCATATTTTTTGTCAGCCTTTATAATAATAGCGATACTATGTACAGTAAACCCATTTTTTCAAGGATGCCAGAGAACTGCTTCACTCCACCCCTCTCTCTCTCTCTCTCTCTCTCTCTCTCTCTCTCTCTCCCTGCTGACTTGGGCCTCAGAGCTGCTGAAGAGGACTGAGTCAAGCTTAATCTTAGCGAGGGCCACTTTGAGAAATTAGAATCAATTTGAGGCCATTTGTATGTAAAATGACAATGCTGGAAGCCACTTCAGCACAAAGGGTGAACATTTGGTAGAAAAGCAAACAGTAAAGCACATAATGAACAATAAGAACATGGTGATAGGCCTCTGCACTCCACACAAGATAAGCAACACATATCACACTTAGTGCTCCTCCTTATGCAGCATCTTTGGCCGCTAAGCTTGAAACGGTTTGAAACAGCAGATTTTGCGGCAGAGTGGTCTCACTGTGTCTTTAGGTTCAATGTCAGAAAGGAGAGAAGAGACTTTTACTTTGGAGGGGCATCGACACCACGAGCTGAACACTTTGAGAATGATTTGCATGCTTGAAATGAAAAAGTAGTCTGTAATTCCAGTTTGAATACGTAAAAACATAATGCTTGTAACTAATGCTGATATTAGTCTGACTTATGGTTACATGTAATGAAGTCACCAAATTTAAGCTGCAGCTCTCTCCCTCCAAAATTTCTGCTCTCTGGTTTCATTTACTGGACAGCCTTTAGTCAGTCAACAGGTGCAACAGCAAAAATAAGTTTTTGCATTAAATTAAATATTGTTCCTCTGTAGCATTGTTCCTCAGCAGTGAGTACTTAGAGTTGTTTGCTGTGTTGCAAAGCCGTGCCAGAGACAGTCTGATAACAGAGGGAGACTCGAGATTGGGCCTCCATCTCTGAAACACCAGGCAGCAGGATCACAACCAACAAGATCACACTCCGATCGCTTGGGTACAAAGGGAAGAGAGAGCTGTATATACAGTATACATTTGATTTACACTTGATGCATACATTTGATTTTTGTATCGAATATTTTATCAATTCGGCAGATTGCCTGGGCTGCAGCATTGTTGTTGTTTTTGTTGTTGTTTTTGAGTTGTCGCCTGCAGCTTTTACAGTCTGTCGTCAACATCAAAGTTGCGTGATTATGCAAAATCTTAAAAGTGTGATTGAGGATCCACCATCTTTAACATTTCAGATTTTCCCTTTGTAAACTGATGGAGAGCCTCATTTCCTTCTATCATCTGTGTCTCTGTCCATACTCGACACCTCCAGGGAGGAAAATTAGCAGACTAATGTCACAGTGGCTGATTCAGAGCTTGAACTGGGGCTGATATTTTCAATCCAACCCAACTGTGGCTGAGAATTTTTTTTTTTTTAATCTAAAACCACCACCAGTCACAGCCTCAGTAAAACCTGACATTTATATTGTAGAAATGTATCTTTAACTTACTCTTAACTGCAGCCTGTATAGTGCCTTTCAAATTGACATGGATGGATAGTAAATCCAAATTTAACATCACACCATATCAGTCTCTTCAATTCCACTTAAACAAATTCTTTCATCAATCCACGTGTTAAGACAAGATATATCCAACATCCATTAAAGTTAAAGAGTATGACAAAACATAAAATATAAAATATAAAACCCAAGGCTAAAACTCCATCCTGACGTGTCTACCTGAAGCTTCTGTCCCGTCCAAACCCGACCCGACCTGATGGGAACAGCTGGGTGCCACCAGATTCGGGCAGCCATCTCCAGCTCGGAGCTCATTAGCTGTGTGCATTCGCTTCAAGCCTGCATATCTGTCTCTCATTATTGCTGGAATAATTACTTGTGGCTCTCAGATGGCTCGGGTTAAAGAGGAGACTGACCACTGGGATGTGTCGATGCCTGTTGATATGGGGGGCTGAGAGTGTCCTGAAATGCCGGTGGGCGGTGACTTGTTGTTCCAAGACAAAGCCTGGACCCCGGGAAAGTCAGCTTTCACATCCAGAAAGTGCAACACCCAGCAAGCCACAGTAGTCAAGGTATTGATCAATAACCCCATTAACCCAAATACATTTTTCTCTGTATTTACTTTGTATTTTTGTTCTGTCCTCCATTAATAATGATGCTCTTATGAGCTTCTATACTGTGTTGCTCGCTGGTTTGCTGTAAGGCAGCTATTGATTCAGGGGCATCAAATCTATGAAGACAATAATGATGAATAATGAACAAAGAGCTGCATCCATTGTGATGTGGACCAATACTGATGGCCTTTGTAAGTGTGTAATGCCTCATCTGGTGGATAATACAAGAGAAAAGAGATACACAATATCTGAATTTTCTGCGTCAGTTAGCCCATAGCCTGCGCCTGCTTTTCATTTTGTACTTAGCGACATAAAGCACACAGAGCTGTATCTTATTATTGAAGCTGTAATTACTTTGACTTTTAAAAAGACGACAAGTGGAGATGCCTGACTCACGTCTGCGCGCTCTTTCAACTGCGGGACATAAATGGTACATGAGAAAAAGATCTTACAGTGATCCTTTGCGTTTTTTTTTTTTTTTCTTTTTGCTGCCATCATAGACTAATTTGCTGTGATAACATATACAAGAGGAAAAAAAAAAACTGCCTGTGTGTGTGAGGTGTAGTTGAACCTGCCATGTAGAGGACTAACACACCTGTTGAACTTGACAGTGTTTAGACTTCATGGTAAATCATTTATGACTGAAACTAAACCACTAAAGTAATGCAGCGACAGTAATCAGATTACAACAATAGATTTAATCTGCAAAATGCAATCACATTACAGATCCTTTTTGAGAAAATAATTCAGAAATGTGTTTGATGAGACAACAGGCATTTTCTTCATTCGACTGGAGAGACGTTATGCCATTTCATGCAAATAAGCATCGACACTGATTATAGATTATCATAATAATTCTAATTACAGGCAGTTTTTCATATATTCGCTGTATTAATCCGCTTAATTTATTTTGTTAGTTGCTGTGTTTGATTTTTCTGAAGATATAATGTATAAGCTATAATGTGAAAGTACTCCTGTAACCTTGTTGACAACTATCCTATTATGTTTGCATTGGTAGAGACTTTGTGTACCATAATTGTTTTATATCTACTCATGAACACATTGCGTGAGAACAAGTGAGAAACAGTTGATGACATTCAGGATACTTAAAAAAACACATTCTTGAGCAAAATAAGCTAATTTCATAGTCCTATGTGAGCTCCTTATCTTCCCTCTCTGAAAAACAACCCCAAGCCCAGATTCCCAGATGAAGCAGTCAGCATTCTTGGCTGGAGGGAAGCAGACTATTTGCCATTCTCAGAAGGTCATTTGGTTAATGCACATTTTAGTTTTCATGGGCTCTTAACTAGTTTTTAATCAGCAATTATTAGTGAATTGGAAGGCTGTGCAGGCGCATCGCTCCCCGCCCGGCAGGAGAGTGCCCATCAATGTCACGTCAATTTCCATGCCAAGGGCTACATTAGAGGGCAGGAGAGTGTGTGTGTGTGTGTGTGTGTGTGTGGAGGGGTGTGTGTGTGGGGGGGGGCAGCCACCTGAGTGCCTCATCTCCCCATCCACAGCCGTCTCACAATCAACTACTGACTCTATTACACAGCTCTGTCAAAAAAATTTTCCGCTTAAAAAGAGGGGCAACCATTACATGGCTGTCCAGAGAGATAATTTAGTGGTGCACATAAAATTAAATGCACACCCAGTGAACATTACTCATTATTTCACTTCAATTCCTACAATGCCAGGCTTGTGTGAAGATCCTCAGCGCTTCTCAACCTTTCCGTCCCACCTCATTTTCAAGGCATAATCACAGCCTGCTTGTATATGTTGATGTTCCATATACATAGCTGTCATTTCCATCTATATCCAGCCTATCTATAATTGCCAATTAAAAATGCCAGCGTCTCATGCAGGCTCTTAATTACCGTTAATGATTGCTGAGGAGCCCCAAAGGTATGAGGCCTGTCCTTGTGGGCTGTGGACGGAAACTAAGCAGCAGTAGCAGGGGCTGCCGTGACACTCGTGTGCTGCCACATTGTACCATGAATATGCATGGCAGCCGGGGCATCGCGAGCGCTCCTCTGCCTTTCAGAGTGACACACACACACACACACAGAGGTGGCAGCAGATCGCCTCTTGAGCGACCACTTCTTCATTACTCCTCCATACCGGCCAAACTGTGAGATGCCTTGTTGTTGCCATTCTGCAGCAGCGCCGTGGCATTCCTGCAGACTCTCTATTGTTCTTTTTGCTGGGAGCTGTCACATCCAGCCTGTTAGCACCAGTCCAAGGGAACAACACACACACACACACACACACACACAGCCACTGGTATGAGGCGAGGCCATCAGAGGAGGTGGTGTCATGCGGCTCGGTGCAGACATGAGATTTTTATATATGTGTATGCATGTATAGACATCTCTAAGTATACATGTGCAGTGTGTGTCTGTCTACTTCCTGTGTCTCTATATTTGTGTCTTCATACTGTATGCATGTGTGCACATACCTCTCAGCTGGGCTCCACACAGCTCTGCCACAGGTTTCATCATCAATTCCCCAATTTCTTGCCTGGAATTTCAATGAATCAAGACAGGGGGCCCCAAACAATAAATGAATAAAATTAAAACAAACAAACAAACAAAAAAAAAAAACAAGCATCTTTGAAAAGTGAAAAATTTTAGACTCCTGAGGCGCAGGTTCACAATATTGACCACCTTGATGCAGTGATAAGGAAAGCAATAGTGGAAAGCTCCTAACAACAGACTTGGGATAGGTATTGATCTCAGGCAGTGTCATGGATGGATTTAACCTACCAGCTTGTCCAAATGAATGATGGAAGCTGCTGTTCTCACCTAACAAGAATCTACAGGTGACAGTCCAAAGAAATCTCGAGAGAAATCCTGATCCCTCATTATATTTCTTTATCTGGGCATCATACTGAGAATTAAAGTGCGTATTTTGAGTCTGAGTATAATCATCATGTTATTATATTATCATCTCATTATATAAGGTTTCCGGTGCAACATATAGGGGGGTTAAAATATAGATGCTGCCTTCATAATGGATGCACTTATGGGTGATTTGCAGGTGAGGTGTTTGCATTATTTGCATCAAAAGACTTTCAATGTGCAGCATTTAGACGCTGCAAAGAGGATGCAAAACCAAGCCGGTCTGAAACCAGCTCTAATCACAAAACAAATCCTCAGATCTCATGCTTTGGAAAAGGCATGCAGTAATGCAGTAATAATCTTCAGTGGCTGATTCCTCTGGAGCACCTAGGAAAATGATGATGAGGTGCACTCAAACCCATGGAGAGCAAAAAAAAAAAAAAAAAAAAAGAAATGTTAACGGCTTGTATTAAAGAATTCTCCATTTTCGGAATCGCAGGTTGGTGTGTGTATTAGTGTGTGTGTGTGTGTGTGTGGATGCTAGGTTGTAAAAGGCATACTGAAGCCCTGTTTGCTTGCATTCATACTGTACGGGCCTCATCCAGTTCTACAGCTTTTTCCAGCGAGCCTCAGCTCATACTGAGACACATCAGAGACACCGCCGTAGGCAAAATGAAGCGAGCACTTAAGGGCAAGTCGGCACCGTGCTGTAATGATGTGATGTGATGCTGCGGATAAAAAAGGAAACACATTAGTATATACTGACTGCGCTCCTCTGAACACCGCGGCAACTTAAACACTAGGAGAGACCACTGAGGGGCAGCAGAATTACATCCGAGCACTCCTCTGGTCTTGGGCTCCCAAACGCATTTTACTACTAAAACCCTATTAATCCTATTGACTTATGGCTGAACTCAAAGAATCCTGGTGCCAAGTTGTTTTTGCCAACAATTTTCTCCCTTTATTGTAACTGAGTGAATAAACGAGTCAACAGAAAAGTAGAATGAAAAACACTGTTGTGTCTAATGAACAGGCAAGGAGTTGGGAGCTGTGATAAAATTGGATTAGTGTGATTTATCAGCGCGTGTGTGTGTGTGTGTGTGTGTGTATGAGTGTGTGTGGTCACAAAAAAAAAAGGCCTGGCCTACATAGTTGCACGGAGAGAAATGTGAACGTCTCCTGATGTCTTCGCTGTTAAATATGCATGTGATGCGATACTGAAATGTTGAAAAAGATTTGAATTTCAAATGACCGGCACATTTACTTCCGCAGACAACACTGATACAGTCAAACACCGGCTTCCAATCACTACCAAATACATAAAAAAAAAAAAAAATCAAATCAAATCAAATCAAATCAAAATACAATAAAGCAATGAAAACAAGGAATATAACAATTCTTTTTTATTTCATTTTTATTTTTCCAGACAGACACATCAATTTCTGGACCACAGTAGAGGATGGAAACCTTTCACAAACATTTTTTGTCAATATTATTATTATTATTTGAAAATACAAATATAAAATTAGACTTTCCACATTTTTGATATGTGAGAGACCCCCATCCATATTTTTTTTTTAAGATTTATTTATTGAATTTTTTTTCTTAGTTATATTTTACAACAGGGCTTAAGCAAGCCATATGAGAACCTGAAAGATGCTTTCAGATGTCAGTCAAGTCTTGTCTGTCTCTCGCCATAAAAAGTTGGTTAACATAAAAAAAAGGGGCAAGTGTTAGGAATGGGCTAGACAGCGGTGAGGAGCGCCGCGTGCTGAGCCTGGCAGGAGGAGACCTGCGGTTACATGGAAGCACAGTCGAGCCTCACACTGCGGTCCGTGCAGCCTGAAGAGCTTCCAGGCTCCCCTCTAGAGGTCATTTAGCACTAACGGCCACGCGCTCCGCTCCAAACTCTTTTCAGGACCAAGCCAAAACACACCGGGGAGCAACTGAATAGAGGCTAATAACGGCTATTCAATTCTGTGAACCTGGGTTTAGCGATGTGAGGGATACACAGCAGAGGTCACCACTCTAATCTTGATCAGGCATGTTCAAATGAGGACTGCAATATACCGGAATATATACATATATTTCAAGAATATGTATATATTTGCTAATGGGCATGGGTGGGATGGCAATGGTTTAGGATTAAGGGAAAATTCACCCTAAAACAGGACAGGATGCCACAACAAAACGCAGGATACTCCTCCCAGCTGAGTCTAGCCTGGTGACACAAGAGAGCTTAACACTAAAGATGGTGATGTTGCCATGAGTCGCTTTGTGCTATGGGACACTAACTTTACGGTCACTGTGACGCTATCCAGAATCTCTCTGAGATTAAGGGCACGTTTTCTGGTTTGTACAACCAATAGCACCACTATGAAATAAGCCTCTTTTTTTTTTTTTTTTTTTTTTTTGGATATAAATGCTCAAAAACACATTCGGCGAGCCTTCAAATTTCCAGCTTTGAGAGACACCAAAACAGAATTACATCCGGGAGAGCTGAACTAACGAGAGGTGAACGAGGTGTTTTAGGGTGGGATTTTCCCTTTATGGATGGGATTAAGTTGTTTGGCCATTGCCTAGCACTTGCCTCAAGATTCAAGTTTAAATGGATACGGTAGTACACTACAAATGTCAACACCTTCCAGGTTGATTTTTTTCTTTTTTTTTTCTCTTTTGATTATTTTTCTTAAACCAAGACCCCTCCCCCCCTCCCCAAATGGATAAGCTAGTCTAGTAAGATGTGTAACATTCATCAGCTGTAAACTGCTGTCAGTACAAAATAAAATTACAGCAACAGAGCCATGCTACCTTAAAGTCCAAGCTACAGGATTAAAAAAAAGAAAGAAAAGAGGAATCAATTTATTCATTATAATAATAAGGGGAATGAGCCACATTAAGAGGTTTTTTTTTTCAATCAAAAAAGTTATAGTCCAAGAGCCTCAAGCCAATATAGCAGTGAAAACACAAAGCAACGCATTTTATACTCATATACTATTATTTTTTTCAGATTAAATAGATGTGTGGAATCAACTACAGCCCCTAATGAGCTCCTTACATCAGTTTGTCACGTGTTTGAATTATATCATTTCATAAAAATATTTAGAGATAAAATAAGGGACAATGCTACAAATGAATGTTTTCTTCTCTCCTACCAGAATGAAACTTAACCACTTAAAAATACACAGAAACACCATAAACACAATGATTTTTTTCCATCATAATTTTTAAAATTTTTCTATTACTATTATTTTTTTTTATTTTAGCCAGCAAAATATGCAAATGAGGCAATATCTCCAAAAAATGTGCACTAATACTTGAAACATATTATTTTTTACATATTACATCATTATTTATTTAAATATTTTTTTTTTTTGAGTTCTATTGCTTTATTGAATTTTCGGACAAATATTTTTGTTCTTGTACACGCTTTGCTGTTGTGGTCGTCATATTTTGTGAGTAAACATTTACTATTAATTATTATTTGTCCATAAAACTGAATTGGCTCAAAGGATTGAACTGATATTGTATTTTGGGACCGTTTTTTTTTTCTTTGCCTGTCTTTAAATAAACCTGTTCTCCATGATGTCCTTTATACTTGCTGGCTATATTGCAATGATTTTACTATTCGCCTAATGATCAAAGCTGCCGTTTTATATGTTTTCTCATATTAGATGAGAAAAATGAATGGAGACACTAATGTTTAGCAGCATCTGATTGAAAGACCCCATGAGGTGAAATGGAGCTAAATTAAATCCTCCGAGGAGCTGATATGGGCCAAAAAGTTCACACATGATGCTTTTTTTTTTTTTTTTTTTTTTTAAACTGACACCAAGCATCCTGGTATCTGCTGTTAGTTTATGAACAGCAGGAGCTGGTAAATTAAATCTGCTGTCTTTTCCAGCTCTAAAGAAGAAGCCTTATCTGCCAGAGACGAGCTGGTTCAGCAGAGCAGCGAGAGAGCACGGCTGAAAGGAAGCAAAGCTGCAGTCTGAACTCCGGACGAGGGCAGCAGCACTTGAAGCTCCTCCAAACCGCAGGTGTGAACGCCGATCGGTGTACTTTGATGTGATTTGCTCACGAGCTGATTTATCTCAGCGCTGAATCACAGCCTTGGAGTGCTGCTCCCACGTCAGCCCATTGATTTCTTTTGCATAACTTGATTCAACCGTCTGACAATCAGCCTGCACGCAACGCCCCACCCCTCCGTTTGTGCACAACGCCTGCTTCCCTCCCCTCTCCTGGGCCGTGTTTCACAAAGAGGGCTCGGATTTGTGTTTCATGGGGTCTTCAGTGTTTACAGTAATGCCTGTCTACCGTCAAATGTGTGTGTGAACAACCTTGACAACTGAATAAAACAAAACAACTAGTTCCCAGGATCTAAGATTAAAAAGTATCCATAAAAATTTTGAGCGAAACAAAAGTCAAGAGTAAGATCAAAAACAGTATTATCTAAAAATAGTTGTGCCAGAGGCATCTGGGATATTTCCAAAGTGTACAAATATTAAAAGATATTACAGGTTATTTAAACAGCACTATGATTGATATCACCACTATTGTGATCATCATTGGTATGTTAGAATTGTTTAAAAAAATATGATTTTTTTTCTTTTACATAAAATCTTTTTTTCTTTTTTTTCATAATTATAGCTTGTGTCCCTCTTAAAAAATAATCAAAAATAAAAGTTTTGCATATCTAGCGTTAGCATTTAAGGTAGTATGGCACACCCCTTTTAAAACATTCAAGGGTGGGGATCCAAATAATGCCTTGTGTACAATTCCATCTTACAGCAACTGCTTCTCTATTGTTCATCCATGATAGCTTTGGTTAGCTGAAACCATGTGAGAGTGGCAAAACAAAAACCAACAACAACAACAACAAAAGAAAACATACAGGGAATAATAAATTACAATGAACCTCTATCAAAATAATGGTTTGGAAATAGCAGAATAATATGATCACTAGAGAAAGTTCTATCTCGGCTAAGCCTAAGTCCACTAATCACTACAAGTTATTATATTACTTAGTCCTATATAACATCTACGTGTAATTACAGGATATAGAAAAGAGCAAGAGAGGGGAGAGAGGGATAAATATGACAGAAAGGAGAGGTAGAGCAAGGGAGAACAACAAAGAGCATCAACCACTACACTGGCATCAAAGACAGCACTCTGTTTACAAGTTAAATGTGATTTCTTTACACACTAATGAAATACATGAATGACCAACAAAAAGACTGCAGGCTATCTGATGATGGGGAATGGAGAGAGAGAAAAAAGCAATGGATGCACAGTACATTTTAATAGTATATTACAATTATTAATATTAACCACAAAGTATCAATAAAACTATCGGATTAAAATTGAAATCAGCAAAGAAGCATCTCTTTCTTTTTTTTCCATATAGTTTTGTATTTCTTATTGTCTTTTACATTTGAAACATTACAAGGTTTTTCTTTTTTTTTCTTCTTCTTAAAATTATTACTCGATCACACCTCCGTTCATCGTTTACTGTAAAAGTATCCAGCATGTTTTTCTTTACCTGGTTGTTTTGGAAATCAAAGTAAGAAGACAAGAACCGGGGTTTGGAAATGAAAAACAAAAACAAAAACAAAAACAAAAACAAAACAAAACAAAACAAAACAAAAAAACAAACAAACAAAACAAAACTAACAAAACACATTTTGCAGCAGGTAAAGTATTTCAAGAATACACACCACTCGTTCCATCGACACCTTTATAAAGACCGGACTGGAGCATAACTGTTATCAAATGTTTGTCAGACAGTGAAAGCGTGTAGAGCTCAACGCAGCGGCGACGTGAATTAGTCAGCGTCGTCGATAAACATCTTTAGGTGAGACATGGGTCTAAAGTCTAGCGTGAAACCCAAAGGCATTGCCTCAGTACACTGCAACACATCAGCTACTATTTACCAAGCTGTTTACTCACCTCAAACAACTCTGAAGTCTATGTCTAGTTGTGATAAAATCCTTCAAACTAACCCCCGAAGCACAGGACCGGGTTTAAAAAGCCGACATATACATGTGCAAATAGGAATTGGCCTGTACTTGTACTACTCACAGTGCAATGATTACTCGCTTTACCTTTCAGTAATTTCATTTATTTTGCCACTAGAATAAATTAAACCTGCCAATGACTCCACAATAGAACTCACAAGGCTGAGGTATGGTATCAAAATGTTTACTTTTTTTTTTTTTTCCTAATTCATTCAAAAAGAACTGATTCAGAGAACAAGCATTACATAAAAGGCTCTAGCACAGAGCCCAGATATCATGTTCCAAAATGAATTCAGGAACAAGCAGGATGAAACAAACAAATAACATACAACAAACAAAGTCGAACTTTTCTCTCAAGAGTATAAAAGTGTCAGGATGTACAGAGCACTGTAAAATGCCTGGTTCAAGTTCTAATCGTCACGTCTACGTACAGTGTGCTTTGGATTAAAATCATCTTGTTTTTTGTTTTTTTTTGTTTGTTTTTTTTTTCTTTCTTCTTCTTCGTCGTCGTCTTCTTCGCTTTCTTCGAAATGATACTGATATCTTAACAAGTCGTCAAAAAGACACCAATCAGGATCTTTTGATTTCTTTAAAACTACGTTTGCGTACTCACCGTTTGTAAATTTGCTGGTATGACACTTGTAAAATTATTCAGCTTTGAGTATTTACAGAGCAAGTATGTTCTGTTTTGTCTCTGGGGTTGGTTTACCATCTTCCAGCAGAAGTATAATAATAATAATAATAATAATAATAATAATAATAATAATTGTTTACAGCTTTTTCTTCTATTCACACGCTATAACATGTTCTTTGACACACCATCACAAAAATATGCTATTCTCTCATTGAGTTGGTTATATGCAGTGACTGGAATAATATGTACAGCTACATTTCTTTTTCTCAAGTTTGAATTCACAATGTAGTTATATGAAATTTGTTATAGCATATATATATATTTTCTAAACAACAAAAACAACACTTATAAAAAAGGACCATAAAAATATTGGAGTCCTCTTTGTATTGCCCAAAAATAGGTAATTATGGTTAACAATGAGACATCACAAGAAATAAAACAGCTACTAAGATTTATTACTTAGATACCCTCTTTAAATTTTTCATTCAAAATTAATTTTTTTTTCTCCCAGTCTCCACTTTGAGTTTTCTTTTTGTGGAAAGACTTGCTTGAATATCCAATCTTTTTTCCTTTACAACAATCGATACAAAGATGAAGACATGATATTCTTGGCTATAACCCCCATAGTTAAAACAAAAATCCATTTACACAAATATACTGTAAGGTAAAATAAAATAGAATGACACAAAATTATGGTTAAACTACAATGAATTTTCTACGACTAATCAAAAAGAAAAAAAAAAAAAAAAAAAAGCTAACAAAGGAAGGAAACAGGTGAATGAAAATCAATGTCAAAACATTATACCAAACCAGGTCGTGGTGTTACAGGAGGTTTGGGATATAGTACAGCAGTTGTTATTTTTCTGAGATGATTAACTTTTTCTTTTCTTCTTCGTATGGTTCCACCTCTCTCTCTCTCCATCACACACACACACTCTCTCGCTCTCTCTCTTTCTCTCTCGCTCTCGTTTTGTCTGGGTGATGCTGTAGTGCTTGAAGTTGGATGGCATCACCTGCACACAAAGCCAATTAGAAACTCCGTCCTGTCTTTCCCGGACCACCAGATATACTCTGCTGAACAACAAAACAAAAAACAAACAAAAAAAACAAAACAAAACAAAAAGATACAACAGCCAGAATTAGAATTTGTTCATTTAGTTTTGGCAAAACCTGATTCTAAGCCTCGATTAAAGGGATTATCAAATAAAATCTTTGGGATGGAGCGCTAAGCAATGTGCCTTAAGTATAGCATTAATACCTAACAGATAAAAAGACCCATAATTAGAGTAAAAAAAAAAAAAAAAAAAAAAAAAAACCTCTAAAGTCAAGCTTTTTATTAAATCGGGGCATATACAGTACATAGTAATATAAAAGCAGCAGAAATTAACAAGGGAGATGGCTAATATTCTGCAGAGGCTCATATAAATGGTCTTTTGTAAGGCTCAGGCTGCCTTGCTGGAAGAAGCCATTGTACAGTAACACACGTCATGTATAAAAAATGAATGAATTTAACACACAATCATAACCTGGCGCTCACAAGACACTAAAGACGGGTTTTTAATGAAGCTAAGGTAATGGCACTTGTGTCTGCGAGAAATATAGGAGCGCAAAACAACAACAGATGACACTGACAAAGTAAACCTAATTAGCTTTCAGTGCAAAAGGTTTGATGAAGTGAGATCAGGCTCCTGTTGCTCGTGTACTAACACACAGCTGAAGTTATAGAGCATGAAAGATTTTAGACTGGTATAGGCTCTGGAAGTGACATTGGGTTTGCACTGCTAAAAAAATGGACGGACTACTTTGAGACATTAATTTAGAGAAAAAAAAAGTGTGTCGGTGTTGTGTGAGTGCGACTGAAGTCCTCAACTTTTCGAATGCCGTTACAGCCCTCATCAAGAGCACCGATGAGGCTGATGATGGCTGAAATTCTTGTCCATCATCCCATTTTTGTCTGTGATTTGACTGGGAATTGGGAATTTTTTCCCCCCACATCCACATCGTACCGGCCACCTCGCCAGAAAACAGAAAAAAAAAAAAAAAAGAAAAAAGACCCTTGATTTTTGCGAAGAGATGAACCTTCTGTCGCACTCACACTCTCTCATTTGGCTGTCTCATTTTCAGGAGTCTGAGAAAACATTTGTGATTAACACAGAAAGAGACTGATAGAAAATGCACAGTAAATAAAAATGCAATACCTCTGATGAGATGGCAACCGGCCATCTGTTCAATGGTATCCATTTGTAAAAGCTGTCGCAATCAATGGGCCCTAAAAGTGTACAGTTAGTGCTTTTGTCAGTATGCATTTGAAGGAAAAAAGTGAGTATATCATATCAACTTTTTTTTTTCAGCTAGCATGAATGTGTATTTTTTTTTTTTGAGCATTTTCAACAGCTAGAATGGGAGAATTATATCATAGACACAAAATTGGCTCATTTTATATTTGCACTGGTATATTTTCTCGAGCTCAAACTTACTACAGGGCGTGAAACTGTTAATTAATTTATGTTAACACACCCATATGGAGAGTTCGATATACAGTATAAAGAAAATGGACTTAACCACTCGAGGTAAAATCCGATTATTCTGTTTCCTATGCCGAGGTAGCATTGGCACAGGAAGATAAAGCCCTATTCAATACACACAATACTCATTCATGCTAACACACAATATTAATTTAATCCCAATGCATGCTGAGAATATGATCATAAACACCCCATAGTATGATAGTTAATCCCATTTCCCCTGTGATCGGTGTGGTTTTGAGTTATGAATAGTTTAATTATGTAGGTCAGTTATCAGGATTTTCTACTGCGAGCTTTGCCGGCGACAGGTTTGTGGAAATCCTCTGATTCAAAAGAAAGGTTGAAAAGACAAACATTTTCTTTTTTCAACAGTGATTAGCTCTTTTTTTATCGTCTCAATCAGCTAATTGTGCACTAATTGCACTACATGAAAGAACAGTCAAATTCATTTACTGTTTCTTCACAGCTGTTTTGACACGGGCCGGGGAGAAATTGCACAATGTGTGTTATGGAGGGACACATTAGTTTGTGACATGTCATTTTCTTACATGTGATCAGCCCCACTAGGCTGCGTCGGGGGTAGAAATTAATTCTAAGGCACATTTTGCTCTGAATTATTTGCCGTTTCAGTCTTGTGAATAGAGCCATCATCCTGAAACTCAGCGGACTGCTGATCACCTCTCTCCTTTATCACACTCTGTTTAATTCACTGGCTAAAATTAAAGCGGAAAAGATGGGAAGGACTTAGCATAATGATATCACAAGCACATTTTGACATTCTGTGAGGGTTCAGTGGATAATCAAACCTAAACTGAATTTAAGAAAAAAAAAAAAACTATTCTCAACATCCTGCCCAGCAATGTCAAGTGTCACATTTTATCTGTTTCACAAATCTTCCCTTTTCGGTTGTTTTGACATAAAAATGATGAAAAGGCTGATAATCATATGCTGCGTGTATATGTCGCGTTCTATGTGTCATCATTATTACTTGGTAGGGATTATATTGTCTCCATCTGACTCAAAGCTAAACTCTGATTGCGAGGCGGCTGAAACAGAATGATTGAAAATAATGGAAGCAAATAACAGGATTTCCAGCTGTAAACTGTCCACTGTTAAGTGTGCTTTGAAAATGAGCCAGGCCTGTCTTCCATTACAAGCTTCCAAAATTGAGACCAGCCTAGATTCTGGCAGATAGCCACTGCACCGCTAACAATTAATAACAGAAGCTGTGCTCGGCAGGCAGAAGCCAATAAAATGTGTTTTTTATTAAGCTGTGCTTTTGTTTGGATATCATAAGTCTGTTGCACATACTTTTAAAATCAAAATGGGTTATTTGCTCCCTTGTGAGCTATTTGCTTGTCTGCTCTTTATAACGCTCTTTCTAAACTGTCCCGGACTTCAATATCATATTATTATATATTACTATATTATATTTATATAACATCGAAAGGGGGAAATATCTACCATTTAAGTATCACACTGAGGTAGTTTAGGTGCAAATTAACTCACTCACTGATTGAGGGTAGATGCTGCATTAAGTGGTGAACCTCCAATATAAGGTTTTACTTGACACCACAAAGAAATGCCACAAATAGCCTCAAAAACATGGATACAACAATAACTAAGCTAAACAATACCATCATTGTAAAACATTATAAACATTACAAAGAACCTCAATGAGTAACTATGATGTAAACCTACATAATAACCACAAAATAGCTCAAACCACCCTAAAATAGCACAACAAGTAAGGAAAATGCATAATAAACAACCAAAAAACTACCACAGATAATTCCACAAACATCCAGAAAAGGGCGTTATCAATTTCAGACTTTGTGGCAGTTTTGGGTTGTTTTACTTGAGTCAAACTATAAACCCTGTTCACTGAGGCAATAACACAAAGTGCAGTGTGAGTGTATGGAAAGTGTGTCTTCACAGACTCTGTACTGTGGTCGTGCTTTGATAGATATACGTTTAGTGCTAACACTCAGTTTGTGAGCCACCATGGGCATGTTGCTCTGCTCAGTTCAACCAGGCTCTTCACTGCCTTCCTTGAGGAAACAGGTGTTGTCTTCATAACCTTTTTTTTTTTTTTTTTCATGACAGTCAGTCCAATCATGTAAGTCAGTAAACTCATGCCCCAGCGAGTCCAGCAAAGGGACTAAGAAGAAAAAAAAAAACAAAAACAAAAATGAAGGAAGAACTCAGGCCATGCGTCTGCCTTGCTGGGGGCCATTACATCCAGATGGTAAAGTTTTTTTTTTTTTTTATAGTTATTCAGTGAGGCACGGCTGCCTGCGATGTAGGCTAATGCACAGAGGCAGTAAGTTTGGCAAGGCAAACAAACAGCTGTTTGAATGTTCTGCTGAGGAATCTGAGCATTGTCTCCTGGACCTGTGGCGCTCGGTAGACAACAAGGCCCTAAACTTTGGATAGGACCCCTGGGCTACGCTTCATGCCTCAATGGTTCACCACTGTACCCAGGGTCCCAAATTAACACCGAAAAAAACGCTGAATGCTGGTAAAAATTTCTCCTTGGAGGATAAATCTGTAATGGCCACCTATTATGTTGGCTGGCAACTTTTTGAAACAGTAACATTTGAAGACCTAGGTTATCTCAAGTCTTTGGGCTTTGCAATATGGTGTGAATTGTATTACACCAATGAATTAATGATGAATTACACACTTCCATCCAGTATATGTGAGTGAGAAAGTTTTAAATGAACACACAACACCTGATTAAATGCACAAAGCTGGATCGGAAGTGGGTATGGTAACATATTTCTATGAAAACAGTATATTAATTAATTGATTGGTAAAAATAATTCTTGGTTTATTGATTTATTTTTATTTTTTTATTTTTTTTATTGGTTCACCAGCCGTTTGCAGGTGAGGCAAAATGTTAATTTCAGGCACTGAATGTACTGTCCTCAAGGGTCAAGTATTTTGGAAAGCCAGGCCATCCAAACCTATAAACCAAGTAAAAATAGAACATAACATTCAAAGAAATCTGGATGTGGTAACTGTTCATCCGTGGTGATCTGTCATTTCCTAGAAAACAGGCAGAAAGTCTTGGCTGCCGTGCTGCTGGTGCTAGTCATTTCAGCTGCTGCAATATCAGAGTAGCAGCCCTGTGAAGGAAGGAGATGAAAGCTCTGTAGTTTCATCACTTTGGCCTTGTTGAAGTTCCTCATCTGGATTCTGCTGGTCTAAGCTTTATAGCCGAATGTGAGAGGTTCTCTCCAACACCTGGGTTTTATGAAAAAAGATGAGCCGATTTTGCCCCCGCTCAACATGTGCTTGCCCTGCGACGACCTCTCTTTCAAGAACAACGGGGGCTGGGAGGATGAGGGGCATCTAGCAGCATCTCCTCTCTCATGTGACAACAATGGGAGCTAAACTGAGACAGGCCAAGCGGAAACTCGTGTGTGTCTGCACGAGGCAGGTTGTGGACGCATTCAGACCGGGAACACACTATTATATTAGCTGTGCGAGATCATCACTGTAGCTAGCCCTACTCTTCTGTAGAGACGTGAGGGCCAGTAGCGAAATGAACACAGAGCGGAAAACGCGCAACACCTGGACAAGGACACTGACAGAGAGAAAACTCGCTTAGAGGCAATGTCCTCGTGATGGAGCAAACTGAGAATCCTGGGACAGATGGGTTTCTAAAAATAAAAGAAATTTGCTCTATGAAGGTGACACGGGGTCTGAAGTGAGGGGATGTGTACAACAACAAAAGGGAATAAGCATTCTCCAGTCACAAATATGTCTCAGAGGTAAGATGTTGTTTATCCCGGCATACAATATGAGTATAGCACCTATGGGTATGACTGTAGAGACAACAGTGAAAGGTCTGCAAAGACACACTGCACACTCTTGAACTGCACTCAGTGAACTGAGCGTGACTAAACTTTGTACTTTTTCATTGTTTATGGTGCTTTATTACTGAGTGTGGTGACTTGCAATACTTTAAGGTTGTTTGCAATAAATTAAATGGCTGTTTTTTTGTATTACCTTGTAATTTGTAAGCTGTGATAACGCCATAAAGTAAATTGTCTTAAAGTCTATCCTTTTTCCATTGCAAAGCTGCACCAACTAGTAATAAAGATGCTATTCTGACAGAGAGAGAGGCAACTCAGGCCAAAGTGAAGTCTGAGTTTCCTGTAAAGTGTGGAATTTAGGACTTACTGTGATGCTGGGGCCAAAGCCAGAGCCAGGCTGAGGGCTAGCAGCACTGATGTAGTTGCCCACAGCTGAATCCTGGCTGCTGGGTCCATACAGGTCGGCCACAGGCCCTGGACTATTAGCACCAGGGAAACCTCCGGGCCTCGAGGGGTTGGTGCCTGCATACAAAACACAGCAGGGACAGCAAAAGCTCAGAAACACAACAAACCCTTCACGGCAGCACACGAGCAAAGCTGGTTTCGACTCAAATGGATATGTTTAAATCTAAGAACACATTACTGGATTCATATATTTGTCTCTGAGGACTTGCTTACAGATTACATTACACATGAAAGCCACGTAAGCTGTTAGGACACACTGCTTGTAGAACTGCATGTTCCATTTCCTTTGAAATCAACCAACAAAAACGGTGCAGGATTCAGGTTAAATGAGTTGGCACAAAGAAAATCAAGGATGAATCCAGTATGATATTCTGAGGATAATCTACATGCTTTGTATTTTATGCGAAGGAATAACATTCACTTTATAAATTCATGCACAACACAAAACAAGCACACTGCCGGAAATTACTTCTACCATGCTAATAACTAGTAAGGTTGCAGTGTAAATGTTGTCATGCATAATGTGGAAAAATACTTAGAGTGAAGAAATGCTGAGTCTTGTAAAAAAAAAAAAAAAAAAAAAAAAAAAAAAGCCACCAGACGACACATTTTTGATTAGTCAAAAAAGTAACAGAGCAATGCTGTACTGAGTTATACAGTAAACTGGTTTTATAAACACAATTTTACACTCAAACATTGCACATGCTATTTCATACTTCTATAACTGCTTGAGTTTGTTTCTCACTGCTTAAAGAGCCTGTTAATTTCACAGGACCGGGGGATTTAGTGATAATAAGCAGGAATGTGCTAAAGGTATTCTCAGTATAGTGTCTGTCTGCTGGAAACACTTTCAGCAGAAAGTCAAAGAGACGGAGAGAGAAGAAGAGGGATAAAGGGGAAATATAAAATCTTGAACCCAAGATCATCCACAGGTCCAACCTCTGGGGAAAAATAAATACTGTACATGACTTACCACCTTTGCACTGTGAGCAAGAGCATCTCAGATTAATAAAAATTCTTTTGAAAATCCAGATGCCTAGCAAAGGCCAATACCACTGCCAATACAGGGGGAAAAAACAGTTCAGGAGAGAGAAAAATGCAGAGTGATCTCGTAACAGCTAGGCAATAGTTTAATCTCCTCTGCTGTCAGTTTCACATAACCCTCTGTCTAACCCTTATTCACAGAGAAACTGTGAAAGTAACAGTAAAAATTGCATTAAGAAGAAAAATCTTCATGACGGCGGCAAATGCTGTATCTTGTGTAGGTGAGCTCATGAACCCAATAAAGCATGACAGGGAGTCCTTGCAATGCACTTAAAGTGAAATATAATCTCATTTTTTTTAAACATGTGACATGTGTTGAGGTGCACACACACAAGCACACACGCATGCACACAAACAGGCACACATGTTGACAATATAGATGTCTCACCCTTTGTTTTATATTACCTTTTTTTTTTTTTTTTTTTTTTTTTTACAAACCAGTGCTCAACCTTTTAAAGGTAACCGTGTTAGACAGGCAAGATCAAAGAAAGGCAACTGCCTAACATCCTGTAGATGTCTAAATAAGTTGTGTCCCGAAAAATGAATGTATCTCACTGACGTTGACACTGCTGCCAAACTATAAGGACTTTTCCATAACAGGCCACTAGTGCTCTTATCTCCTCAGCACAGCCCCCAGAGGGCTGGCTTATTACATTATTAAGGAATTTTTCAGTTGAGATGGCAGTCCTCGTTACTTATGATTGGTGATTTTTATTAATGTGTGACTCACCCAGCTCCCTGAGAAACTGGTTTTATGTTTTATGTTTTATGTTTTCCCCCCCTTAAACTTAAGGGCTGCAATGTTTCAGCCATTAGCTTCAGGAGTGAAACATAAGTTAGCTTTAAGCCAGATTGTTGTTCGTTGTGCGGCCCACTGTAATACAACAAGCCAGTGTTTGATTACACTGTTTGATTACTGTGTTCTTATTCGTGTTGATTTGCATCCCAATTATACAGTGACATTTATTTAAATATGGGATGACACTGCAGATGCAAATGCAGTTCTAAGCTTTTCCCATGCTCCAATTATTGGCACTAGCACTACAGAGACGTTTGCTTGAAAAGACAGAAAAGGGAAATTATTGATGCCCAATTTCCCATCACTTCTGGGTGCGAAGCACTGTGAAAGAAAAATGGAAAATCTTGAATGAAGTATGGTGTCTTAATCTACTTGGGACACTGCATGCATTGCCTTCCTGTGTCTTCCAAAAGGAAAGCAAGTAATATGAAAAGCTGATTGAGGCTGACTTTAGTGTAGAACTGGAGTCGAGCTGTGGGCGATGTGAGCAGGAAAAGCATTTACTAGTAAGATTTGCTATGAAAGCAGCATATGGACATTATGCTTGTCTTCCCTTTGAGCCGGCAATCTGTGCTGCCTCAGCCTCATATGCGGATTCAGCATATTGTTAGGAACAGGGCTGCTCACCATAGCCTTTACAGCCTGGGGAGCAGTGATGTAGTGGTAAATGAAAAGGTGGGTAAACTAAGACCTCCAAGGCAAACTACCAATATAAACAAATAGTAATTATATTTACTGAAAAGCATCCATTAATGATTTTTTTTCCACTCCAGAAACCTATCCTCATATGAACTGTATGATTTTGGTTCCACTTACTACATTTTATATCCTGAATCTCACATTATTAAGATTTATGCTATCCTAAAAGGGTGGGTAAACTTTATTTCACATATAAAAAGGGGGCTAAACTGAGTTCACCTGGGTTTATCTTTCACTTTGTCCCTGCTGGGAAAAGATACAAAACACCATCTACTCTTAGGCCACCCAGGCCTCAATATCAATGACATTTTTGCATTTGCTTTGGTAAGTGTATGTGCAGTAGTGTGCAGCTGGAGTTACAGTTATTTTTATTCCTGTAGCATGCAGCTGCGTGTTTAATAAAACCCTACATCAAACCACTTAATGGATCTATAGGCAGCTGAAACTGTGAGCTCGGCTTGCACTGCTCCCATATTTGCACAGGCATTACGACAGAGGAACTCGAGTGTGAAGACCTACAAGGATCCCTCCATTTACATGAGTGCAGGCAAATCATCCAGCGAGGACCCCTCCAGAAAAGCACATCTGCGTGATTCTCTCTGAACAGCATAAAGCATACCTGTCCACCTCTGTTGTTTACTGTGCTAAATAAGGCAGGGCAGCTGAGGTTGCTACAGAAAGTCTGTAGGAAATCCTCACATCTGTCTCTGGCTGCTGGTCAACACTTGTAAACCAGTAGAGGTGGTGATGCACCATCCCTCATCCTGCTGAGGCCATCAGCAGCCGTCATTACTGCCTTGACACAGTCTTGCAGGCACCACTGTGGACAGGAGGACGCTCCTGTCAGGAACAACGATACCTGCCTGTGCCCACTCTCTTTTTTCTGAAAAGAGGAATGGGCAGCCTATTCACTTTGCAGCATTTTTTTTTTATTCACTAGGACAATAGGAAAGTGGAGAGGGAGACAGAGTGGAGAGGCACAGGACTGTAAGCTCTGTCAGGATTCGACTGTAAGCCAGCATAGGCTCATGTGGCTCCAGAGCCGGGGAGCTTAACCACTCCGCTATCTCTGGGAACACCGCACTCACTTTAGGAAACACAACACACACACATACACACTGGCAAAAAAAAAAAAAACTAGGCTGCTGCAAACTGTATTTATGCTGATGTGGACATGTTTGAAGATTACTGTGGGTCAACACAAATTGTCACCTACTGTACAAACTCACTCGCTCAGATGTTTGCCAACTAGACAAACATCTCTGAACACCATCCAGATTGCATGACAGCACTCAGCACTCGACAGAAATTTCCTCCCCTACAGCTACTTTAAGGTGCCAAACATACACACTGATGAAGTCATTAGTCTACCCAGGATAAACCAGGAATGAACATCCTACATAAATATTACATACCGCAGGAGTTTTAAATGGGTAGTCAATTTTTGAAAGTATTATCAACTCTCAAAGAAGAAGCACACAAATTTAAGATACATATGTCTTTTTTTTAGCTGACTGGATGCATGCATTAAAATGTCAGTGTGCATTTCATTCACAAACAGAGCCTCCTTCTTACTTAAGAACACTGTCAAGATCAAAATGGTAACACTTTCTATTAAGGCCATTTCTATATGCACTTTAAGCACCTTTAAGTTCTTCTATAATGCATTTATAAGACAGTGTAGAACAAGATAGAACTAAATGTTTTTTTTTTTAATCATGTACAGCAATTTTCAAGGTATATTATGCATTATAAGTTGTTTTTCAAGTTCAAGGCTCATAAATCAATGTCGTGAGTTACATAGCACATTACAGCTATCAAGCTTACACAGTGTAATTTTGGCACGGTCGTTATGTTATGAATGCAGAACTTGCAATACTTCATGTCAACAACTTAGAATACATAATCTACCCTGTTATAAGGGCTATATATAATTATTCCTATGCTTAATAAATGCATTACAGCACATAATGGAAGTACTTACAGCGCCCTTCATAGAAAGTGTTATCATTAAAATGTGCCTTGAATTATGCAAAAATGTTCAGGTGTAATTACACTGTTAAGTATTTTAATTTAGTGCCACCCCTCGACTGATTCCTTAGTTGTTCATTCAAACACTGATAACATAAGCAATCATTCCTACACTTAATGTACTTTAAAGACCTTGACTAAAAAATATAACTTCACTAATGTAGTCTCCCTTTCACTCATTTTCACACTTCCTCGCTCCTTCACTGTACAAAATCCAACAGAAAGAATTATATTTTTTTGTTAAAACTGAGCTGTGTCACAGAGGCCGGTGTAGTCTCCTACATCATTCAGTAGTTACATTGTGCACATGCAAATGGAGGAATACATTCTGTATGTGCCGGCCCCTAATGTGCAAGCAGGGGCTTGAACATAACTTCACAAGGAAACATAAAATCTACATTAAAAATTCTAAGAAGGAGGAAAAAACATGCAATGCTATTTTGGTGGCAAGATGTCTTTATGCAATATTTCTTTTTTTTATGAGGGGAGTGGGGGTCATGTTTGTTTCCTTTCTTCGACAAAAGCAGGAGAAAATGTAAAAGAAAGGTAAATAAATAAAAACCTTTTTGTCATCTGCATGGAAAAAAATGTCATGAATCAAACTGAAAAAGTCCAACACGTGGATGAGAGAGATGCGCATATACAAACCTGGGTTCTTAAACTGATCCGGGCTGTGTAGGTGCTGGAGGGGGGAGTTGCAGGCGGAGGTGGCATGCTCACTGTGCAGCATCTGAGCAGCCTGGGGCCCCAGGGAGCCATAGTCAGCAAAGGAGCAGGGCCCCCCCCGCTGGTCACTGGGCGCAGAGTAAAACCCATAATCGGGGAGGCCTGGGAGATACAGTATAGGGTGGGGAGGAGGAGGGGAGGGGACTCCATCATTGTGGAAATCAACTTTTTCATGGTCAAAGTCAATGTCCAGATTGTTCATCATGACTCGGTGGTGTGTTACACCATGTTTTAGTTGACATCATTGCATTTTGTCGGCTTAATTGGTCCTCCCTGCCATCCCTCCCCAGCAGCTCATGCCATGTGGCCAGGCCCCCCTAGCATATGGTCAGTGTTTGAGGTGTGGCGCTCTGCTCTCTGTATCATATACACTCTGTCTACAGTTGTACCCAGGACACATACTGTCTCTACCTGGAAGGATACAATTAAGACCCCCTCAATTGAATTCATTGACTTGATGATGGTACAAAATATTCAGCACTGCCATAGCTATGTAATATTGCTG
This sequence comes from Myripristis murdjan, assembly GCF_902150065.1. Classification (NCBI taxonomy): domain Eukaryota; kingdom Metazoa; phylum Chordata; class Actinopteri; order Holocentriformes; family Holocentridae; genus Myripristis; species Myripristis murdjan. Next base: position 23,345,631 of record NC_043993.1, read on the forward strand.
CTTCTGAATGAATTGATATGTGTCCCTCATGTTTTCTTGCAGTAATTTAATGGAGAGATGAAACTGAAGAATCATTAAAACGCAGGTCAATACATCTCAGATATAAGAGCTTGGTGTGGACACACCTGAACTAAGCGTCTGTCATTTAAATGAAAAGAAACACACTGCGCACCAATCGATAATTAATTTAAAGCATCTTTTTTGACCAATAGCAACACATAATGAGGTTTTTCATGTGATATTACTCTGAATGAGATAAATAGATGTTCATTTTTATTGATGACAGGCATTTGGAATCGCTCTAAGCACTCTAATCACGTCTAAGACGGGCCGCGTTGAATGATTCCCTCTTTGACAGAGATGGTGGATTATCAACAGTTTAGAAAATGTCATTCAGCAATAAGTCGCACTGACATTCATTGCTTGTCCTCTTAATCTGAGACAAGCTGCTCATATAAAGAGTGTAATTAAAAGAAACCTCTGCCTCTCACACCTCTTTGGTAACAGAGTTGATCTACTAAAAAAGGAGCGGAGAGTGGTGCCACCAGCTCTTCCATGGTAGGTTTCCCCTGCTGTTTTTTTTTTTTTTTTTTTTTTTTTTTTTATTTCTTTCTTGGAGAGAACAGCTATTCAGTGGCACTTCACCTCCACCCATTCATAGTGAGACAGTCCACCTCTGCCAAATGCAATATGAGCACAAGCCATGTTCCTCAGCAAATGCTTTTTAACACTCTGATCTCGCTGCTTGTGGGCTGTGCGCCCTCTCATCAAATTATAGGCTCCAAATATGGCAGGCTTCCCATATTGCCCACGTAAATCACATACAGCCTGACACACTGAACAAAGCTCAAGAACCAATCATTCCATTTACTTCTCTTGAGCAAATGTCACAGAAAATCGATTGGCCTTGGTAATGAGGAAAACTGGATCAATGGAATAATGATAAAGGGAAAAAAATCACTTGACAACAACACAAACCATGTTACTGGGAATTTAGAGGAAATCTAACCCAAATTTGTCACCAGTTGAAAACAACGAATAGGTAGAAATCAAGCCAGCATATCGCACCTGGATTTTAATACATTCATTACACTTGCTGAGGCTATGAAGCTTTGTGAAGTTTTTATATATAATTTTAATCTAATTTCTGCATAAATGTATTAACCATGTTGTTTATGTTGTGATGAGAGCCTTCAATCTTCATCTGTCAAAATCATCAGTACTGCTGAAGGATTTGGTGCAGAGAATTGGCCTTACCGCTCACAGGAGTGTGAAACATAGACACGATAAGAGTTTCTTTATGAAAGGAAAATATGTTTCAGATGATGCACACTGGTATTTGATTAATTTTGATGGATTGATTTTGATTAATTTTGTATTTGCTTTAGACATGAAAGGTCAAATAAATGAACTGATATCCAAACCAGGAGAGAACTTGAAGCTAATTCTTAAAGCATATTTAGATTTTTTTTGTGACTACCGACAACAACAGGTATTATTATTGTTAGCATTAAACATTATAGTAATAATAAGCTTGAAATAAGGATGAAATTGTGAGGGTGTCAGTTTCAAATATAGGCAGCTGCAGTGGATGACTAAAGTGGGTCGACTTTAATAACAACACTGTATTGAGGAAGCTATTCAAATAGTGCATTACATTATATATTAGAGAAATATTATTCATGTGCATACACAGTAATACAGTGTATGCACAATGCTTTTCCACAAATACACAGGATAATACGCTGGAATAAGACCACTGTCAAGTGTTACCCACATTTTCATTTGGATGTGAAACTGGGCTACAAAACAAACCACATCATATTAACAAGTTAAAAACTAATTAAAGCCAACAGCAGTCTTACATAGTGTGCTATTATGCAACATTTCCCCAGATAAAACAAATCTACCAATACAGACTGTCTCTCTAAGTGAACTCTAGGTTGATAAGCGATGGCATAGAGAAGTGCACTGCCGACAGTATCTTTTCATCTGAGGGCCGCAGACTTATTCCGATCTCATTTCCCAGCGACTTCCATGTGGCCAAGAACTGAAATTTGAGTGATATACTAAAAAATTGTGTGCCGCTGCATTGAACGCAGGTGGAGTGTGACAGATACAGGTACGGAGCCAGCTTTGTGTGTTGGATATGGGCAGCTGGACAAGAGTAAAGCTCACACTCTGGTCCACACACACATGCATGCACGCATTCGCATAGCCATATATTTTCATCAGCGGCTATCTGATCTGTTATGCAGGGTGAGATGGGGCAGAGTGTGCCCACAGCTGCATTAGTATCACAGATCATATCACTGTGCCTCAGACCGTCCCACTATTAATATTCACACAATCTAACCAGAACAATGGGGCCCTTCTTGGACTTTCTTTTTTTCCATTGGCCACTAATTGGATGTAATTACTCATCTACAAAACAAATGAGTGTGTTGAGGTTGCCTTGGAGACTAGATCAGGGGGTCCAGCAGTGCAAATCGTTCACTGGGCTTCATTTATACTGATAATTATCTCCCCTACCCCCACCTTCTTTCCCTTCTGCTTTCAGTGACCAAAGCTGGCTACTAAGCAAGGGAAAGGGGAGTGTCTTCTACTCATCTATTACTGACATCATCTGGGTGGCTCTCTTCAAGTGGATAAATGTCCTGCTCTCACTTCCACTTTGCCAGGTGACTGCCTTTAAGGAGGAATCACAAACCTTGAAAATACTGCTTCTCTTTTTCTAGATCTACTTTTAAAATAAAGAGCCTAATCATGCTGATGATAAAACATAGCACACATTCCATGGCCTATTACAACTTCAAAATACAAAGAATGTCTTTAAAAGTGCACCAGTTTTCATAACTGAGTTTGTGATTATCCTAACTTCAGATCACACAGAAACTCAATGTCATATACATACACGCTATTTGCAAAGAAGTACACTGTGTGCCCCACAAGTTACACACATTTCTCTAAATGAGACTTTGCTCAGAATCAGTCCTCCGTCTCTCCCTGGTGCCACAGAAATTCCTTGGTGGCCATCAACCCACATCACTCCACAGAAGATGTCAATAAACCTGCCATGCTGGTTCCCAAATTAGCTTTGAATTTTAGAGCTACCATAATTAGCTATTCCATTTCCACCAATGTCATTTTAAAATAGCGTGAAAGAAACTAACAGCTCTTTTGCTGCCTAGCCTTGCTTTCACTTTCCATTTGAAATAATCTTTTCTGAATGAATGGCTGACTAATTAACAGCACTAGACACCCTTTTCAGAGAGCACAGACATTTCATAAATAATACATATTTAATGTCTTGTCATTTTGTGTTCAGAGGGGCTTGGCTAATGAATTTTAACAGATGATTTCTTCTTGCATTTACTTGCCCACACTCAGGCCTCTCTTCTTCTTCTTCTTTTTTTTTACTTTATGCCTGCCTTTCTCCTTTCTTTCTGTTCTTTCCAGTAATGGACAAACTCAACAGAGCTATTGATTCATATCTACCGTGGTATCTTAGTTAGAGAGTGGTTGAGGTAAGTTGTAGACAAAGAAGAAACATAAATAGTGACTTATGGTTGAAATAATGTGCAGACAATGAACTGAATCGGTGCATACACAGTCCCTGTTCCTGCACGTAGAGGAGGCTGCTCACCCAGGCCTCGGCAGCAGAGCACCTGACCTGTCTTTCTAAAAGCCTGGATCACACAAGATGATTTTAATGCAGACTCTAAGCCTGACTGAATCTGGCTCGTCAGAGCTGGGGTGTAGGACTTGCTCAACACTCTGGCTGTTTGGCCAAACACAATTTGTTCAAAAATGTTTGATTTTGTCAAACTGAGTTTGGTTGGCCTCGTGTATTCAGAGGCACTCCAAGACTCGCCAAAACTGAAGTCTGAGAATGATGCAGGCAAAAGCCGATGACAGTTTAACTCAAGGGGGAAGGATAATGACACAGGACTGGAAGAGATAACACACTGAACAACAACCCTCAATCATGTACATAATTTGAGAAAGATTCCCAAATTACTCAATTCTTTATAAGGTGCTAAACAATTTCATACAGAGCAATAAATATAATCTAAAATAGTATATAAAAGAAATATGCTTGGATTCACAAAAGTACACAACTAAAAGAAGTCTCACACAGAGTTCTCCCTGTAATAATGTCCTTTCAACATGTATTTCTAATGTAAATGTTAATTATGCTATGGAGCAAGAAACAAAACAACACCTATTCCGCAGTCGCATTTACAGGGAACTGTTCAGGGCTGACGGGAAAACTTTTTTTTTTTATTACATGACATCACATGAACCCTCGTCTTCATGTATGAAATGCCCATCTTTGTCCTGCAGGCTGGAGTCTACATTTTAACAGTTTCAATGGTCTAGTTATTGTGGTGTTTACGGCGGGGACAGATTATAGCAAAGATCCATTCAATCACTGCTACGTGGACTCTGCGACACTGTTGCACAATTTCATACTGAAATGGTTCGAGGACTCTCTGCATGTAGTTGTACAGAGCGCTGTTACATAATATTGCTGCTGATGCTGCACAGGCTGGAATGTCAAAAAGTGGTCATCTTGATCATTAATTTGGACTGGCCACAAAATGCTACATCCTAATTAATCCTTTCAGTAATTTTGGTCAGATCTTGTATATCTATCCAAGTTTCAGTCATCTTTCTACAGCGATCTGGTTATGTGTGCAGCCCCTGGATGGCAGAGTGGTGATTTCCCTGAAGGATTGTCTGTAACCTAAGAGCATCTGCTACCCACAGCTGTGAGAGCCACTTCTTTGCAGTGATAGCAAAGAGGGACACTTTGCTCTCCCCAATGTGTCCCATCTCTCTCTGGGCCTTTTGACAAAATAAAAAAACCCTACACAGGATGGGTTTGGCATGCCTGTTCATGTTGTTTTGTACTGAGTACATGTAAAGTGCTTCTGGCCTCAGCGCTGGGCTCAGAGCAGCATCTGGGACAAATGGACCTGAGCTCACTAGAAGCCAGATTGATTAAGCTCAATGCACACAGCCAATCCTAGGCTCCTCTCGGGCACTGCTGAAGATCACAGAGCTTGTTGGGGAGGAAATGGATAATGATCTTAATGTGGAAATGTCTGTCACATGATTCTACTTTCCAGGCAAGCTGTGTCCTCGTTGGGGAAAAGAACAGCGTTAGAGGAGAGGAAAAGTGCTGGAACAGAGGAGGGTTGAGTGAAATTTCCATCTAAACATATCCTCAAGAGTTCACGCTGTGGCAGTGTCGTGGAGTTAATCAGTTGGGCATTTAAGAGTGAAAGAGAGAGGGAGAATTTAAGTCAGAGAGAAAGCATGAGTGAGAATGAGAAGTGAGAAGTACTGAGCAAAAGATAGCAGAACAAAAGCCATAAAATAGGATTGAGTCATGGTAAGGAGGCATTAAATGTTATAGACTGAGAGAGCAATAACTAACTAAGGGTGAGAAGGGATAAAAAATATTGCAAAGAACATCCTCAGCTCCACTGAAACTGGCAGAAATACCTTGACAATTAATGCTGCAGTCCAACTGGCAGCAGGCAACTCAATGTCATTGTAAAACACTCTACTCAAGTCAGACACAAGTGAACAAAACCTCTAGATGAAGGTGGATGGGGTTTGTGTACACAGCAGGTAAAAAATCTCTATGTGTGACTGACATTTAAGCATCTCAGATAGCTCAGAGTGACTCAGGAATACCTCACCGGGACACACTGGCATCCTGAGGTGAAGGTCCCTGGATTGTTTTTTTTTCTATCTTACAATAGATTGAATACAATTTGAAAACTAGAAATTTCAAATATGCTGACTTAAACAGGACGCTATCTAAATGATCCAGCTTCTGTAAAGACTGTAGTAAAAATAATCTGATGGCCTTTTTTCAATCTATTTCCTTGATTAATCTCATATTAAAACAATACTATACATTGGATCTTCAGTGTTCCAATTTGCTGCTGTCATAAACGTCTGGTATTAGCATTCAATACATCAATCTCCACATCTTCTCAAGAGATGTGCAAACATATTTTTCTTCCATTTTTTTTCCCCCTTGCTGTACAAATATAGCAAGGGAAAAAAATATTGGGAAGAAAGTAAGCAATAAGATGTTCTCTGGCTGCCCAAGGAGAAAATATGACCTTCCTGTCCATCTGGGCTACCCATTTGCTTACCGCAGTGCAAAAGTTGGTGTAGTGTCCACATTTTCAGTAACTTAATTTGTTATGGCACACAACTGTGGCTAGGTCTAGGGAGTACTTTGCTGCAAGTGTCGGGCCTCAATGTGGAGTCAAAAATACACCTTGTCATCAGCAGTGGTCTGTCATAAAGAGGGAAGTCAGCATGCTGTCATTTTGTCTATTGAGCACTGGGAGCTGGGTGAAAGTGTCCTCTGTCAGGAAAGGGAAAAGTCTTCCATTTACCCACAGCATTCTCTCTCTCTCTCTCTGCCTTCATCACCGACAAGTCCACCGTACCAATGGGCCTTGCAGTGCAGTGCAAAGTTATCCAGATTATGCTCAAAAATGAATTTTATTTAGAATAAAGAGTTAATGAATTTTGCTTTGTATCTGATATTTTAACTGCTGTGGTGCTTGATGTTGTTTTACACGCTTGAAATTTCAATGTTCACTTTACCCCCCTCCCTTTGCTGAATGTAGAGCATGTATGTGGTGCTCTATGGGAACTGTAGGTGGAGTCAAAGGACAAAGAATCCACCATTGTATCAGAGATGAGTTTGCTTTTTCACTTTAAATATAGACAATCCACACTGATATCTCAAATTTAGAAACAACAACAACAACAAAAAAAAAGACCTGAGTTGATTTTGCCCTGATTTGGCTAAATTAAAGTGGTAGGAGGGCAATGAGATGCGACTACACACCCTGGCAATGCAACTGTGTCCTCCTAAATGCCTTGTAGCCTGAACCCTGTGTAGGGGGGCACGGGCTGCAGTAGGCGTTTAAAGGTAAATGACATTCGATTTGAACCATGTGCAGCATGTTATCATGTGGAAGACTTCAATAAATCAATATGCAAACATATTTTTGAGCGACTCTTTGCCAAAGCCAGAAATCGCAGAGTGAAGATGCAGAGTAGATTTGCTCCTTAGTGAATGAATTAATAACTGATAATCTGTGATGGGTGTATTCTGTTACAAATATTGGGCAGTGAAGTGGTTACCCCTGTTGCCTCACAGCTTTAAGGTCCTGGATTCAAATCCTGGATGGGGCATGGCCTTTCTGTGTGGAGGATGGGTTGAATGCAGAAGATAAATTTACCCAAGGGAATCAATAAAGGTTAACTTCACTTAATAACAATAACAATAAAGTAACACATATGTAATTTTACTTGTGCTGAATTTGCCAGGATCTTTAACCTCTTTAGTTGTGTAATGCCTACAGAAAAATTCCTTGTCTTCAAGGGTATTCTGCTGGTCCAAAAGCAGAATACCAATAAGGCACACATGAATGAGCTAACAAAGTGGTAAATATGAAAGTCTGAATTCTGGAGCATGCAGTGATGACAGCATTAGCTGTTGAGGGCAGTGACAGACTGGTAAACCTTTATTCCTGCCACAGACATTGCGGGGTCTACAGTATCTTTATTAAAAACCGTGAAAGAAAGATTTTGTGTCTCATTAGAGAGACGTCTGCTGTTAATGTGGGCTGAGATCTTCAATATTTATTGGCCCAATGAATGCATATGGTGCAGTCATTTTAGGGTGTAAAACAAATGTAATGTAATGAGTAGGATACCTAATTACTGTCCTGACAAGTAATATGTAATTTATAACTCCAGTAATGACCCCAGCACTGAAGTAGGATAAAGCTGATTTAGACATCAACACTTAATTTGTAGGTCCAGTCAAATCTGTTTCCTATTCACTGTGCAGGGAGCCAGGCCAGATTTTTATTAATGTAGTTTTGATGACATCATAGAGTGTGAGTCTCTTGCTTTGGGAGAGGTCATGTCCATAGATATCGACTGGACCTCCCTGCACTGAGATTAGAGCATAAAGGTTTAATTGAGTGATATTTTTCACTAAATACTCTAAAACAGGCTGCTGATGTCACTGTTAACCACTGCAATCCTCCATCTTTCCACCCCTTCCTCACTCCCTGTTCATAATCGTTTGCTAGTCTGCGGCAGCTGTCAAAATTAAACCGTACATAATGGGAGCCATTACATCTCTTGCTTCCTGACTGCTGCTAACCCCAAATCGACATTCCCGTTTGTAAGTGATGCTCACTGCAACTGCTGGGCAAATTGTTTGTTTTGAAGATCCAAAACCTTGCAGCCTGATGTGAAAGAAAGAGCATCTGATTGGCTTCCAGTGTTCCCTCTGCTGATTTGAATGGAGTTCAAATGAGGATTGGTGTATGAGTATGTGTAAGTACGTGTGTGCATGTGCAGGTAGCATGCATATGGTATGGCTTTTATGTAGGTGCTTTTGTGTTTATATGCTTGCAGGTGTGTGTATCTTAAGCTTTCTCCTCTGACTGGCTAAATGTAACTGGGAGAAGGGATTTAGCAGAAGTCCCAGTGTAGTGATTAGACTGCACAAGCCAGAAAAATACAAGTTACAATTAAAACATATTCTCTTACAAACCTCTTATGGTATGCCTGATTAAAAAAGACAGCCTTCCCTGAAGCCCCGAGGCTGTCTGTTCAGTCAGGGGAGCTGTTATTGACAGCTATTGAATGATCTAAGTTGTAACTGTGGAGAAAAGCAAGATCTCTTAATGAAGCTGGCAAGTTAATCAATGCTGTGTGAGAGACAGAGAGAAACTTGCGTGCGGTTTTCAGTACAAGTCTTTCAGCTGATATTTTTGTCTGTATATTGTGGATAGTGTGTGTGCACTTCACCACTGCCAGTGTGTTTCCTGTTGATGTATACATGAGTCTTGCACGCTAACAAAGAAGCACCGGGTAACTGAATATTTTAAGCATTTACGCTCTTATGGAACAACTTCAAACCAGAGCAAGAGTGGAATAAACCTCAATTTGTAGACTGCCGACATGACAAGTGCAACGTTTATTGTACCCTGACAATATGAGTAAGAGTCTGCAATGACAATTTAAGCTGGAATTGTTTCAAAAGCAAAAGAGAGCAAAGGAGATAGAGAGAAGAGATCAACAAATTGGTTTCCTAGTAGCACTTCTTCTACTTCACAACAAGGGAAACAACTCGAGCCACAAAATGGGGTTCAACAGAACTTGAGGACTTTGATCACTAACTTGTGTTAATACACACTCAGTCAAAAACTAACTTCACTTTACAGTAGATGGTGACGGTATCGATTCAGAGCAACACAACTCTTGTCTGAAAAACACTGGGAGATCTCAATCTACTGCACACAGAAAAAAAGTAGTGCAGAATACTGCAATGCTGCGACTTTTGCTGTTGCTGATTTTGGGGGAGGAATAGAGGCACTGTAATCTCGATCAATCTAATAAGTGGGCTTGCTAATCACATTAAATAACACAGTCACACAAACAACACTTCTCATCTTCTTATCTAAAGTGCATTCCTGCTAATAAAATTGATCAAAATTGTTCAAATGTTCATAATCCACAAATAATCTCATGAGTTTGATTTGAATTCTGTGATCATACTATTTAATGAAATATTACAGCCAAGGAAATACTCCACGAATTGAGGTAAAATACTTTTACCATCTAGCATCTTGTTAATGATCTAGAAGATATCTAAACCATACTTCATGTAACAGCCCTTCAAGTACAAGTGCTTAAAGGCAGAATGAATAGGATTTGTCGATTGTACACACAACATTCAAAGTTGGGCCCGTCCTCCCTGGCTAACCTAATCGCCGCCCGCAAGTTTTGATTTCCTAGAATGGTGATGTAATGAAATGACCACCCAAAATGAAAAACACTCCGTCCTCTCCTTCAGAGCTCGCCAGTGGGTTGGCTTTTACCCGCTGAAGGTCCCCCATTTTTGTAGTTTCCTAGATGCTGTGCTAAAGATCTGGCGCTGCTGGCTGGCTGGGAGCTGCACACCCGCTGCCCAAAGGGTGACGCCCAGAGGAGTCCTGAGCTCAGCAAAACAAGAAAATCCAGGCATACGTCAAGGCCTCAGCTACACACACTGCCACACACTTCTAGTGGGTCATAAGTGAGGGATTATTTTTGTATGAGTCTATACATTGTTTTGAGGAAAATCCTATTCATTCTGCCTTTGAAGGAACAGTTGAAAAATCCCAAAAAACACATACTTCAAGCGCAACCTGTGTCATTGTTTATGGAAAAATTGTTCAATATTTATGAGTGAAAAAGTAGTTTTTCACTCATATATATATATTTTTCACCAGTTAGAGCTCCACTAAAGAATACCCATGTGGCCGCGTTGCATTAGAGTGAAAGGAATGAATCGGAAAATATTATTTTTGTATTTTGGGTGAACTGTTCCTTTAAAAAAATAACTGTAGTTTGGGTGCTGGCAGTACAGAGTGAAACCGTTGACCAGAATAGTCCTCTCTGTCATTGGAATCCATTCTAATAAATCAAAGAATTTAAACTCATAAATCAAAATGAATGACGTGTTTTTGCTGAAGTACGCCTGGAAGTCTTGGGACCCACGTTTGGGAACAGCTGATTTAGTCACTGGCACTTTAACTCCTCTTCTGCCTGAAGAGCATTATGTTTTGTTTTGTTTTTAATTACTGTATTATGCGTTACTTGGAAATATTTGTTTCTTTTTGTGAACAGCACCTTCTTAAGATTTGACTCATCCTTACAGTAAGTTTAAAACATCGTTTAAACTTGTATTTATGTCCCTTGTTGAATCTAGATATGAGGAGTAAAAGAGTATTAGTCACTAAAGCTTCATTGGATTAAAGTTACCAAATGCCAGTTAAGCCAAGGTGGCTGCTAAAGTCACAACTGTATATACAGAATATACAGAACTTCAAAACAAGTCATTAAAACCGATGTCCATGAGATGATCCTGGATAAAACTGCTCCACTGTGTGTCTGTGTGTGTACTCTGCTGTCCATCTACAGCTACTCTACGCTATAAGTGGTGTGTGTGCAAAATGGGGCGTGTGGGACTACAGTGTGTCTATGGGGAGAAGCAGAGCAGGAAAAGTTGGAGAGAGCAGCAGCCACACAGAACATGGACAGAGCGTTTACCTGGCCCTGCGCTCTGTGGGTACGCCAAGTAGCCGCCTCTTCCACGGGCCCCCCTACCTGAGCCACGCGCTGCTGCTACTGCTGCCGCTGCCACTGGTCCATACGCTGTCGCTGGGAAGCCTGCAGGCACACACACAGACACACACACAGACACATACACACACACACACATCACTTCCTGCACGTCGATGAGTACATCGCAGGGCTATGGGGGAATGTTGATACCAGCAGTCTGCTACAGGCTAAAAATTGTAGCCGTTGGGATGTCAGAGCTACGTCTGTCAGCACACTCTTACATATTTCAAACCCTGCTGACCCACCAATACACACTCAGAAACACAAAACTGGCCCCAGGCAAATCATTGAATATTATGAAGACAATGCACAGAGATGAAAATAAAATACAAATACAATATTGCACTGATTGAGGTACTGCTACTTCATTCATCAGAGTAAGAGCACTTGCCAAGTGAATGATTGAAGTAACATAATATCTCACTAAAAACAACTGTGAACAGTACATTTGGTGATTCAATCAGTAATTCAGTAATTCAGACTGCATGTATGGTAAATTAGCCCTTTTAGAAGGGGGTCTTGTGATCATCAGACTCCGTCTTATTTCATAGCAGCAAAGTTGTAGCATCAGTTAAACGAAGTCCAGACCAGTTTTTCAATGGTAAATTACAGATATCATTGATGAGGGCTGGGGCAAAAGTTGGAAATGAAAAAATAGAGATAAAAACATTAAAATATACTCTAAAATAGAGTAGTTTCTTTCCAACTCTGCAAACATGAATTTATATAAAACCACACAAGGAATACAATGACATGGCAAATTCTCCATGATTATGAATGTGTGGTAAGATTAAAATCAAGAATACTTAAAAGCTGCATAAAAATGCACTGTTATTCATCAGGTACGTTGCTGCCAAAAGAATAAAACCACTAAAGATTTATACAAGGTTTACATTATAGAGACACTGTAACGTAAGCTGTGAGGTATGCCTCCAGGACGGTCACTGCCCCTAAAATGAAAAAAACAAAACAAAACAAAACAAAGCAAAACTAAAGTGAACTTAGCTGACATACGTCTTTCTGAAAGTATCTGAGGTTATGGAGGTGAAACTTATTTGAATATAAGGAGCATAAAAATATAGCATACACTAGGGTATAGCATAAAGTGTAAAGATTACAGATCACTTCCTAACATGTACATCCTTGATGTACGGAAAATATCAAAGACAGCACTGGATTCCCTTGAGGACTTTCTTATGATCATGAAACTTCAATCAGCGGGCTCTCGGTACAATACTGCTGCTTCTAACAACAGTAAAGATGGAAAGAAAAAACCTCCCTATCTGGCGAACTCTGAATGACTTTCTTTACATCACACACCGCTAAAAGTAATGCATGGTGTATTGTTTCCATGAAGGAATGCAAAGATGTAGTAGTAAACAAAACAATAACTATGACCCGGAGTTAGTCACCATCATAAGTAAAAAGCTACAAGTAAAATCAATTAGCATTTTGAGAAAAGCACTGGTTTATGTTTTTTCCTCATAAAAAATAATTCCCTCATACAATTTAGACCGATGCTGCCTAGTACAGTGTGTACTTGAAATTTACATCCTCTGAATATACATTAGATTATAGTGCAGATTTTGTGCAGATATTGTTCTGCAAGCAAAAAAAAAAAAAAAAAAAAAAAAAAAAAAAAAAAATGGTGGGTAAACTGAGCTTAGCTGGGTTTGCCCCTCACTAAGTCCCTGATTATACTAGTGAAGGAAGTAGCTCTGGGGATAATTATGTACGTGATTTGGAAGAAAAATGACAGCCACTTCAGAGCTGCAAAGACATGCACAAAGTCCTAGACATGGGGAATATCCTTGTATTTAGATCACGAGTGCTTCCACTTCCAGTAAAGGTTGCTACGGATCAGATTTATACACTTTAATGCATGGAAAGAAGCATTCAGTTTGTTTGTTCAGCTAGTCAGGTGGCAGACATACAGTGGGGGAAAAGAGCCCTCGCGATCAGATGGAGATATTTGTTGGATTATTTGTCATTCAGAGGAGATTTCTGTTTAAGCGTCAGCTGATGTGAAGATTGAGCACGGCTCTTCTGCTCCTTTCAAAACGTGTTTGTCAAAGCACGTTCATGCTCTAAATCTCATCAGTAAATCTGTCCAAACTGACAGTTTACAATGGGCTAATAAAAGAAAGCCCTAAATACCACGCAAGTGCAAATCCCGCTTCTTTGTGTCTTAAGGGTCCGGTGTTAGAATTATTTCAACAAATATCAGCCCAATAATCAGTCTGTAATTAAGCCAATGGAGTGTCTGTGAGCTGTAATTACATTGTTGGTCTTAATGAACACAGAAAGGAGAGGTGTCTGACAGAGGCTAGTCCATGCCCAGGGCCTGGGCTCTACTCTGAAACACAGGAATGGCACGTCATTAGTGTTGGTGATGAGATTCCCCACTCTGGCCTCAACACCCTCTCTGCCTAATCAACCCGCTGAAATTATCTCCACAGGAAATGCTTTGCTCACCAGCAAAAAAATTATCTCCAAATTCCCTCAATTAGATTTAGCTTTGATTTTTAAGCTGAATCTGCGTGCATGTGTGCTTTTTCTCTTATGTGTTTTGGCCATGTTGTGGTTTAGATGTTAAAAAATGGCACAGGACACCCAAGAGGGCTATTTTTTGAATGCTGTGGAGGTGAGAAGACCACCAAACGGGTGACCTATTTTCTGAGCCAGCCTTACACTGCTATTCCACGAAGAGGGGCTTGAACAAAAGACTGATGAGAGGGAGGGAGAGGAGGGGAGGGAGGCGAGAGGGCAGGGTCAGATGAGCTGCAGCCAAAGAGAAAAACACATAGCTTTTCATCAGCCGGCTGAGAAGGAGGTAATTCACAACTCTGCTGAAACAATGTGAGCATGAATGCACGTGTTGGGTATGAGCTGCCGTCATGCTGAGACTGCCAGGCAGGTGAAGAAGAGCAAGAAATGCCAGTTTTCCCTGAACTATCAAACAGCTCGAGACAGGATAACGGCTGAGGCAGCGCGGTGACGGCGGAGAAGGAATCCAAACAGATGTGGGAGACGGCGACTAAAATCAGCTCCAATTTATGCTGCTGCAGTCACACCCCACCACGAACTGATTCAACAACAGCTCATCTGATATTCTCTGCCTCTCTTTAATGTCTTTGAAAAAGAAAAAAAAAAAAAAAAAAACACAAATCAGCTCTGATGCTATGCTAATGATGGCCATGCACCCCTGCATTTCCACTTACAGTGTCCCCACGGCTGTTGTGTGGAACCGTGTTTCACCCAACTCTCTCCACCTCTTCCCCCCTCTCTCTCCTTTCCTAAGTGCTGAATCTATCTTCCCCTCCCTGCCATTGTCATGACACCCCCAATAGACCCACTGGCTTGGAAGTTAGTTGCGGGCAAAGTTGTGGTGAGAGATTAACTTTGCAGGATTAGGTGGGTTAATTAATAGATGGCTGCTGCTCATTGTTTTGTGCTCACGCTGTAAGAAGCCACCCAAGAGAAGCGCTGCAGCATTAAATCAATTTCATGGCCCTTTTATTACTGAGGAGATAAAGCCAATATTTAGCTTTCAATTCTTCACAATTATTGGGCCCCTGCTTTGCCACTTGAGTGGCTGCGCTTGGCTGGGGACAAGGACACATCTGTTTATGGGCTGTGGAGGCCCGGGGGCCTTGGTGTCTGGACTCTGGGGAACTGTCCTCAGCTCTCTCTCCTCAAGCCCGTAGCACAAAAATTCAGCGTTCCTCAGGAATACACAGAGAAACGAAGAAAGATGAGACTCAAAGAAAGATGAGCACTGTAGCACACACGCTGCAAACATTGCATCCACTCTCTAAGGAAAAGAGTAAAGTCCCTTGCGCAGTATTTTCTTTGCACATATTAGACAAAAAAAACAAAACAAAACCTACTATTAAAAGGGCAAAATTTTCAAGAGACAACGATGGTTTCTAATTCCAGTGTGAGGTTGTTCTCAGAGGTGTCTCTCTACCCTTCCAGCTGAGAGCTGTGAATGAATCTATATATAGCCTGGCTGACCTCATAACACTGTCTGTGTTGTCTTAACATTTTTTTTTTTTTAATCCATCTCCAATTTCAGTATTTACAAATATTCAGGAGCTGAAGTATCCAACCCTACCTCACCAAAAACTGTCTCAGTTATCCAATCTGAACCCTAATTTTAGCCAAATTTGTTTTACTTGCCAAAACATAACCATGAGGTAATCTGTTCATGTGCCAAACAGGTGAAAATTGTGTGTCTAACGTGTGGTATTGTCAGGTTTACAGTGAAGAAATGTAATTTTCACACAATTTGCACCCACAACACATAATCTGTTTTTTCAGAGATTGTGCTCATTTCATGAAATTTCATCAGCCCGTGTTGAGGTAACCATATTACATCACTGTAATGTCATGACAATGTAACTAAACAATTAAACATTCATCACTGTGAAGTAATCACTTACACTGTGACAACAGGAAACAGTTAAATTGCCAGATTTGTTGCTACAGCCTAACCTGGTATAGCTGTTAGATGATCGACAAGTCCTGACAACAAAACAGGGATGGGGCTTGTCATTAGACATATTCAAATATTTTATTTATCATGTAGTCATTAAAGAGACATAAATTATAAAAAACATTGCAATATAATTCAGAATATATTATTTAAGAATACTGTCAAGTGCTTTTGGTTTACAGACAGTGTATTAAAATATAAACATAACATATACACATTAAAAAAAAAAAAAAAGTCTAGAGGGCCATAATAAAATGATAAAAATATAAAAGACCAAACTTCAAAGAACTCACGACAACACACAATCTGACCTCAGCTGATAGGTCAATTTTCTGTAATACCGCTAATTAACATGATAGTTAAGGCTGTTGACAGCAGCTGGGATAAATTAAGCTCTATTTCTCTGTTTTAAAGGCAGACACTTTAAGATAGCCTGATGACAGTCTGAAACAGCAGCCTGAAGGCAGAGCATCAAACTACCCAAAGTCCACATACGCAGCACAGAACATCTCTGTGCTGCATTTCACTGCCAGCAGATTGGGATGTTTATTATTTACAGCTGATGATAAATCTATAAATGAAAGTATGCCATAATTCTTAAGGCCCTCAAGATGATGATACGGGAGATTGTGAAAAGTTTGTGAGGCATCCAAAACTCTCCCTCTGCAAGGGATCATTGCAAACCTGCCTAACTTCCTTTATGATGTCCTTTTCAAATGTTTTCATTGCAAGTGACGTGAGGGATACTGGCCTAAAAATGTTTAACGCTGTGGGATTTCTATTTTTAGCTACAGCGACAACTGTGACATGTTTCCAGAGCCATGCTACCTTCTGCAGTTGAGGGGACAGCATAAAAAAAGTAGACAATGACGCTCCGTTTGTGTTGCACAGGCCTTAGATAGATGGCCCCAAATATGCCCTACACATGAACTCTTGACATTAGTCTGCAAATGACTGGAAATGACCTCAGTGCCAGTATTAGCTTTTCACATCACCTAAGTTTTCTCTTTTGCATCTCATTCCCCGATATTGTAAAGTCATGATAGCCTAACCTACGATAAAGTGTTCAGTTAGCCATCTGTTAATTAAGGGTAAAACCATCGAGATGCATCCCCTTATTGCCCTCTTCCAGTGGCATGGCAATCAGTTAAAAGGGAATAAAGAGCCTGAACTATCACTTTAAACCAACACTTTAAATTATGCCTTACTCTATACCACAGGTTAGCCCATTTATTCTCACTGTAAAGACATCGGCATTAGAAGCCTGATTCTTTCCGCCCCCAATTATTTACTTACTGCCACTCACCTGCTACACTTAGACCTGATTTTTCTCTTGCTGTCTTTGTTGTTCAGCGTGACTGACACACACCACACTCCAATGCTGACTCGCTGACTCACTCTCTGATTCCATTCCTCAGAAAACATCACAAGGATTAATTGTTGCAGCATGCATCAATAAGGTCACAGTCGTGTCCTGGCTCTTTCGACTGATGTTAATGTAATCTGCACTGTTCTTGGGCCCAAAGCTGCCTGCAGAGGTTCATCCACAGGTGACATGGGAGATAAATTCAAAACCATAAGAACAGTGTAACCTATCTAACACTGCACAGGAGGAGATCGGGGACCACTGCTAGTATTATGTAGGACATCATGTACATTTTAATGCCTGAAAAAAAAGGGGAAAAGGTCCTTCTAATGTTTAATATTAAGATACTGCAAAATTAATAGAATGTGTAGTGTTAAAAGCTTTTGTTTAAGCAGATTATTCTACTGAAGTATAGAAGAACTATGGTGTATTATCATCCTATTTTGTTTTATTATTATTATTATTATTACTATTTTACTTTATCTGATTTTATTTTAATTGATCTTATCTTATTTTATCGTGTTATCCTACTGTGTTTTTTTACCTTTTTATTCTGCTTCTATTGTGTTATCTTGTGGTGTTTTATCTTGCTGTGCAGCACTTTGGAAAACCTTGTGTTTGTTAAAATTGTGCTATATAAATAAAGTGGATTGGATTGGATATTATATGTGATGTATTGTACACACACAGTTACTGATACTGTATTTATACTGGTATTTATAGCCATATTTATATTTATGCTTATATTCATTACACAGTGTCCACCCAATGTGTCCCCCCCATTTATATAGTTCTTTTAGTATAGTGTTTTTCAATATTTTTTTTTAACAGACTTCTATCCCAATGCAGTGTATATATTCACTCTCCTATTCACCACATTCACACTGTCTGACTGAACGGGCTGTTGTTTGTCTGCGCTGCACCATATGGCCCAAGGAGAGCACCATTTCGTCTCTGCTGTGTGCTGTACTGTATGTGGTCGAGGTGACTTGTCAACTGTGTCATCTCCCTAAGAGGATGCACGTATTCATTCAATCTGGATATATCTGGGTAAAAAAAATACCAGGTCTGAACAGGACCATAATTTACAGACACAATTACAGACCATGTGAATTGTTTGAGAGCCTAACTTGAAGTGCATAAAGACAGTCAGCGAGCTAGCAGCAGAGATGTTACACAGCCAGGTAACCGAGACTGATGTGGCTCTAGCTTGGCAGCAAAACACGCTAAAGGAGAACAGTAGCCAAATCGTGCGAAAGGAAGACAAAGGGAAAACCAGTGAGAATGTGGGAGGAAAAAAAAAAAAAAGGCCAGGACACGAGTTTCCAATACAGTATCAAGGAATTCAGTGTAGGTATGCATGGATTATGGGAGATGTTCTTTCTTTCGGGCAGGCCAAACGTACAATAATATGCTGGTCAGTGTAGCACTGAAATAATACACAGTAAATCTGTTTTTCTTTTTCAGTTAAGGGTAGCAAGAATCAACATGAAAGTAGCTTATGTTGGCTTGCTATAATAATGACAACAGTAAATTAAATTTTCCATAATGGTCTTTCTGCACATGCTCAATATCTGATTTGCCCTCTACCCGAATAGAAACTTATAACTCCAAGCTCACAATTTGGCAAGGCTGGCCAGACTGCTGACCAGTGTACTGAAACAGCTGGCCACAGATGTACTTTTAATTGGGTTTAGTTACATCCTGTAGTGGTAGTTCATTGACTCTCCCTGTAAACTACTACAAACCACAAAAGACCTCGCCAAATTCAATGTGAAAAATGCGGAAAAATGGGGAAAGCATACAAGCGGTGCACACTTTTTCACGGCACTGTATCCCAGTAAGGAGGAAAAGCCTGCAGCAGCGGGGATAAGCCTGTAGATAAGTCATAGCAGATGTTTCGAAGCACTGAAGCACGCTGCCTCCTTGTCACAGGAGGAGGGAGGTAAGGGAGAAAACCGACTCCACTTCACATTCCCCTTCATCAACAGCCTTTGATAAGATATAGTGAGACAAATAGAAACAAATAAAAAAACAAAACAACAACAAAAAAAAAAACAAATCAACAAAAGGGACAGCCATCTAGATAGACATCTTTTCATCTCTAGACTGACAAGTGTCCCATTGTAGTCATCCTTCAGCACGACTTTGTTGTTGTTGTTGAAAGCAACTCTTGGTTGTTTCTATCAAAGGCATGAATCACAGAACGGGAGACAGCCAGGTGCCTTTCATATGAACTGCTGCATACATGCTCATGTTTCACCGCACCTCTGATTGCATTCATGCCTCTGATCAATGGAGACCAACACAGAGATTTCCCCCACATAAATACACTGAGTTCAGTGTCTGCGTGGGAAATGAGAGAGAGAGAGTAACAGAGTACGTAGTGTGATATGAATGAGCATATGGCAGGAAGAGTATGGCTGAACATTAAAATGTATGTGTGCAAAGAGATGGACAGCAGTACTCTGCTTAACTTGAACTAGAAACTACTACTGTAAAACACACAAAAATGCCACTACAAAATAAAAGAAAACAGAAAACCCAAACCAAACAAATTAAGCCACTGAAATCAAATCAACACAAACAAAAGACAAATCAAACCAAGCCCCCCCCAAAAACCAAACCAAACCAAAACAAACCCCGCCACACCAACCTAGACAAAAGATAAACTAAATCAAGCAACAAAACAAAACAAAAAATAAACCCCCCAAAAACCACAACAAATCTCACAAACCCAAACCAAGCCAAAAACAACAACAATAACAAAAAAACCTATCCTTAACCCAACCTACACCAAGCCAAACCAAAAGCCTTGCTCTTTTGAGCTACCCTGCTACCTCTGTGACACTGTGAGTTTTATATCATACAAGTGATACTAGTACAACTGGACATATTCATGAAACACTAAATCAGATGAAAAGACTCATTTTACCAGAAGTGTGAAGTGCCACTGACGGAAAACAATCACAACTGCAGCTACGGTTCAACATGATATCCCGACAGCATCCATCAACTGTGTAATTATACACTGACATGTTAGTTATCATAACCTTTGTAGCTGTTGGGTCAACTAGCCTGAGACCATAGATCGTACTTTCACACTCGTTTCACAATCATTTTCAGCCCAGGGGTGGAGACACTCACCACGGGTGTGAATTCAACCCTGCTTGAGACGAGGGCTGAAATTGTGCACCCTGGAGAGAGGTGATTTCCCCGGGATGAAAAATGTAGTGTGAAAACAACAGGGTTGAGCTCACCCTGTCGGGGCAGCGTTCGGAGGAGCAGCTGGTAACAGCTGGTGTTACCATAACAACAATAAGCTGCTATTATTCTCTCCGGATAATGGTATTAGCTGGCAAAGAAAAAAGCTAAAATCTCAAGAACGATTTGGTCTGACGATGATACTGTCACTCCAACAGGCTTTTTACCATGACGATATATGCTATAATGTTTTCATGTTGCCATGAGTGCACACTATTCTCAGTAATCTAGAAATTATATTTGAGAAATATTCTTAAAGAATGCATGTCTTTTCAATGTGGGTAAAAATAGTAAGCGTGAAAACACATTATCAAACCCTGGGATAAATGTAAACCTGTGGGTGAGTCGTCTCTGTGTCACCCCGGGGTGACTCAACCTGAAGTGAGATGTCTGAGAGTGAAAGTGCAAAAAATTTAACTCCAGTCAGTCCAACAGCACCTCTTGTTACCAAGATTGAAAGTTAAAGGTTGTGAATGAAAATAAAAAAAAATTGTCTTTGGTTTTGATCAACTCAGGTGTGTGTGTGTGTGTGTGTGAGTGGCCTCGTCAGTACCAGATCGGGACAACAGGAACATTTTGGCCCTTTGCTGTCCCTGAACCCCATACAGCAGGCTCACAGATTTAACTGCTTCCTGATGTGATCATATCTGCCTACAAATGAGCTCCATGTATGTGTATGTGTGTCTAAGTCCGTTTGTTGGGAGGTGTGTGTGTGTGTGTGTGTGTGTGTTCGTGAGGGCACCTTTGTGTCTGCCCCTTAGCTCGGGCACTACCTCTTTTCTTTTCTTTTCTTTTTTTTTTTTAACCAGAAACAAAGATTTCAGTATGTAATGAAACCATTCAGTACACTGATCCTTTGCCATTAAGACTTCATGGGTTGTGATTTGGGAGAGGGAAAGTCAATTACAGAAATGGAGTGAGCCTGGAGCTCAGCAAAGCCTGGCTCTATGGTGGTAATTGCACACGTATCATATACCTTTGAACACAATGATGAGGCCAGGAAGGAGAAATATTTGGTAAAAATCCAACTGGGCAACTTTTCAGAAGGACACAGGGGTACAAACTGCTGCGGCTGAAAGGGACAGTTGTTCTGTCCCCTCATGAGTCATAATCGTGTACTACAGGTTTTTTTTTTTTTTTTTTTTTTTTTTTTTTTTACAATCCATTACAAGCATTTCTGCATTCGGAGTAAACTTTTTCAAAACTCCTCACAAAGTTGGCACAGCAGGGCTCTATGTGGAGCAAACTGTGAGAATTTTTTTATTGCTTTGAAATGCATTCAATGACCATAGCTTTCAAAATTGTTTTTTTTTTTTTTTAATCTCTAATATATATATACTATTTTCAAAAATGGTAAATTCAAGTTCAAAAGGTGACATAAAAAATTCAGTCTAAATCACAGATAACTGATTATCCTAAAAGTAGTAGATATAATGATTATATAAACAAAAGCTGAGCAACTATTGATTCAGTTTATCTAAATTAGTCCAGCCGCATGATCAGATGTCCCTCCATGCCTGGACAAAAATAGAGCCTCTATTGTAATACTACCCATTGTTAGTGTTTTTAAGATTATTGTGTTATGTCTGACAGTGTTCTTGTAGGGAGAAAACAAGTGCTTGCGCTCAGCCGAATTACCTGATTTTGAGACATACATGCGGCGTTCTGGTAGTTTTTGTGCATTTTGGGCATGACATTACCTGTTGTGCCGAGCTGCATGCGGGTGCAGAGAATTGTATGAAGAATTCTGAACAAGCGAAGTCGGTATCGAGGAATGCTTGTAACCAACTGTGAAAACCTCCAAAACCGATGTGACAGATGAAGCTGCAACAACAGGCCTCAGAAAGATTACCTACAAATGTGATATATTATAAAAATGCAACTGCTTTACCACAAAGACATAATACTCATGACCAGCATGGTGCTTTGTCATCACTACTCTGATCTGATACTTCACTGATCCCTATAGGGAAATTCTCTTTTCTCTCTCTCCACTCCACGGGGAGGTTAAAGCACAGGGTCAGCTACAGAACAGAAACCCTGCAGCTGGCGGGGATGGAGCGTCTTGTTCAAGGACGCTTCAGCAGGGTGGATGCTCTCTAACACAGGAGCTTCACTAAGGTCCTTCCAGTTCAAGGGCAGCTAAAGTGAGAAAAAATCTACTACCACCCCTAAATTAGAGTGAATTTTAGCTATTGTTGAGTGTTCATATGGTGCTATACTTCATATTGTTGTCTTAGTCACAATACCCTTAACTCCAACATGAATGCAGCCTCCAAAGCTGCACACACATCACACAACTGCACACTGTGTGAGAGTGATTGATGTGATACAGAGAGCTCAGAGGAAGTGTCTTTAACATTTTCTCTGACATGGGAGCAGTTTCCGTCTAGTTGAAGCCCACAGCAGCACACACAACAAAGAGGACAAACTAGACTCCTTATCCCGGCGTAGCCACACTTTTGATCTCCTCTTTATACTCCATGCTGTTAGGTGCTTTAGCTAAAAAGGAAACTGGTGAGCTGAACTGAGCATCATGCTCTGCTCATCCAAAAGCCTCAATACGTGTCTGTCACTCACACACAGCAGAGCAGGGAGGAATGGAGAGCAAGACAGTTAATATAAATGGTGACTTAAAATCACACATTTTGGCAGGGATAAAACTGGAACTCAACCAGACCTGGGGGGTGAATGTGCTTCAATTCAGCTGGTTCGAGAAACCCTGGAACCGGTTTGTCAGCAAGACAGTTTATGACAGTGACTTAGATAAAGAGAGACAGACGGAGAGGATACAGAGATGTCTGACCTTGCAGTGGTGCTTATGTAATGGTCTGCTTCAGTACATTTAACTGTGGTGCCGCTTTCCAACCTAGGATGAGTAAAGGCAACATGTCTCTGTGCAGCGCTATCTGCTCTGGCATCAGGTCTGACTCTCACAGAGCATTAAGGGGTCCTGTGAGCTCCTAGTGAATCAGTTGTTATGACCCTGCCTCTGTGGTCCCCCTGGAGCCCATCATATTAATTAGACTAGACTACCTAAGCCTCCTCTCATTAGTGTCCGAGTAAACAGCCTTAATTTTTTATGCATTTTAATGCCCATCTCCCGGCGTTGAGGGTGGTGGAAGAGGGGAAGGATGAATGATGAACGAGGGTAATTTGAGATTTGCTGAAAATGAGCGTCATTAAGTGTCATTTGACCATAAAAGTTAAAATGTATTTGTATGAATTCACATCTATGAATGTGACCACCAAAAAAAAAAAAAAAAAAAAAAAAAAAAAAGTGATTGTGACCTGAACCTGACCTTGCAGGAATGATCAATTTTGCATAACAAATCAAATGCCACATGCATGAATACAGACTCCAGCATACATAACACAGAGTGGAGGCTCATTACATTTTCAGCAGGCAGCAGCACACCCCACAATCCCCTTATAATGTAAACACACACATGGACACAAACAATAATACTAATAATCACATCATTTCCTGAAGATGATTTTGTGGCCTATTTGAAGGAACTAGCGACCTCATTTCATTTTAGCCAACTCAAGCCAGCTAAAGTTACACAAACTAGCATTGCTCTAGGTAGCAGAGGGTAAGCGGGGTAAGAGAGTGCTCTACTCTTCCAAAAATAGCACAACAGTGGCTGCAACTGATTATAGGAGCCATAAACAATGCAGCCATGTGAAGTGGAGCTATGCAGACGGCTGTGTGCTATGATAATGACTGTTTGCATGTACGTGCTCATGTCCACATATGTAATTTATGTGTGTGTACTGTATGTCCACACACTACGGGGAAAGAGTGGCTGAGAGCTACTGGAGAGCTATTAACACAGACCGCAGGAGGGAGGGAAGGGAGGAGGCAGCTGGGTGAAGGCCCGGCGAGTACCCTACTGCTGGGCCTGGAGCTCTGAAACTGTGGGTGGCCTCAAAACAAGAGTCTGTAGACACAGGGCACATGCTCTTGGGCACACAGAATCCTCTGCCCTCTTCAGTGATTCTGCTCCTTACTTTTGTCCTTCTGGTCTCTGATGGTGTCCAAAGGTGGTGGCCATAAACAAGACTACGGATCAAATCCCATTTCCAGACCAGCAGCTCAACAGTAGACACATAATGTGCTTTAGTGCAGCCACTCTGCCTTCCCAACCACAGGCACCTCCACTCTGTGCTCTGTGGTGGGCTGTTTGTTTGCTTGGATGAGGGCAGATCTTTTTACTGCTCTGAGGGCGAGTTAAGACTCAGGCAAATGAGCTGAGCCTCCTTTTCACATTTCAGGACAAATCTAGGCTTACAGCACTGCCTGTGTCACAGTGTAAGAGCTAAAGTCACGGACAGACAGGTGCTCACACACTCAGGAAGGCACACGTGCATGTGCATGTGCATGTGACTTGACTTGCCATGTGCAGGCATACAGACACACATACAAACACACACTTGCATCTAAACAGGAAAACAAAACCACATCACCAAACAATGATATACAAACCACTGAGCTTTGTAAAGACGGAGGGGCTTGATGTTGAAGGGCTGCTATCAGGGATGTCACATGAGTTCATACTTGGGTAAAAAGTCAATAACACAATTTTGAAAGTTATATTAATACTAGTGGTTTTAGTATTGATAGCACTGACAAAAATTGATCTTTCACTCTACTCTGTTCTTACTGTGATGCAGCCTTAGCCGTTATTTTAAAATACCGGGAACACTTGAAATTGAAGTCACACACTTACAGCACAGCAGTCAAACTGAGAGTACATAATGACAGCATAGTATTTACTGTTGAAGGTGGACATTTCATACAGTTCTTCTAATGTGAATTAGTATTTGTTGGGCTATTTTATTTTTTTTCCTGAAGGTTACAGGCTATTGTAGCCACCTGTAACTCAGGTTGCTTTCACACCAGCCTTGTTTAGTCCTTTTGACACAACCCATAGTGCGTTTACCCCCTTGGTGCAGCTCATTTGGGCAGGTGCGAAAACAGCAACCACACTCAAGTGTGGGTGAAAAACAACTGCACAGAGACCCTGTTGAGGAAGTGGTCTGGATGTGGTTACAAATGAACTCTGGAGCAGTTTGAGAACATGAACCTACCTAGATGACAAACCAGCTACAGGAAGCATTGTGTGTTTTGGGTTGAAGCAGCTCCTATGGCTCCACTGTGCATTACAGGGCTTGTAAATAAAGAACTGGGCGAAGCAACTTGGTAGTGTCAGTCGCTAGCAGTAAGCAACAGAGGAACACAATGAGGAGAACATTGCTCTCTTGGTATATGGATTAAAGCTTGTGTCAGTAACTTTTTTTTCTTAACAGAACAAATCACATTATAAACACTCACTCTCAAAAGTGTTTGTACAACAAACACAATAATGAGATAGGGAAAAAAAAAATTCTGGAAGCAACCATTTCCTTTCTCTGTCCCTATATCTCATCAGATTTGACACTGACCAAAGAACAGGCTGACAGCTCCCACATGGATTTTGTAGATACATTTTGGTTAATGTGAATGTGAATGTATTAGCTAGTCCACTGATTTGAACCATGCAAACAGTGTGACAACACCCTCGGTGTTATTATTCTAATGTTTAAAATCTTTAAATACACAAAGTTTCTGTTTACTTGTTAATGTCTCTACAGTGTTTTTAAATGAAGGTGTGTGTGCTGTATGGGTTTGCTGTTTTTGCTGTGGTATCCAATCAGGTATAGAGATAAGTGGAGTTTCACCGGTACTGGTATCAGCTTACCAAAACGGATATTGTGAAATCCCCAGCTGCTACATTTCCACCTGTTGAATGTATGCAGCGCCTATTTTCCAGAAACATCAGTAGCCTACATAGTCTCTGTGAGGGCAGAGCGCAGATACATAAAGCAAATTTAGGAGCAGTTAACGGAGAGAAGCGCTGATCTGGGAGCAGTCCTGCTTTGTAGAACAAGACAGGGCGTGACATACAGCGCTGTCCACTGACGTCAGAGCAGCACACACTGCTGTCACTAGGAACAGTCATGGCCTGGGGAGTGTGTGTATGAGCGTCTGTGTGATGTGTGTGTGTGTGTGTGTGTGTGTGTGTGTGTGTGTGTGTGTGTGTGTGTGCGTGCTCAGTAGGCATGGCTGTGGAGGCACTGAGTCACTGAGGAAGACAGGACAGCAGAGAGAGGCCTCTGGTAAGTCCATCTCCGCCCCTTTCCCTTCATGCACAGCTTGGTGGAGTCTTTGTATGAACATCGTTCCTTTGAGAGGGTTTGTGTATCTGTGTGAGAGAGGGCTGCGCTGTACGTTCATGTGCATGGTTGTTTGAGTGTATGCAATCACGACACTACTCATCAGGCCCTATTTTAAGGCCTGTGACTCACGGAGGGCCGTGGCCTCCACAGGCCCATTGGGCTAATGATCAGCCTTGGCAATTAAAGCCAATCTGTGAGTCAGTGTGGCATCAGGAGGGCCATCTGCTTACAGCCCTGTAGCTCTCACTCAGGCCTGTGGGACCACTTGCTGGGGTCACAGCTCACCCAGCTTGTAGGAAAACGGTTGCAGGATCTTAAGAACAATCTGCTTTGTAACTGTAATTCAACAGAAGCCTACTCGACTGATAGCAATATTCTACATGCTGCAGCTTGTTTCTCATGAGCACAGTAAACGGTTAAACAACGTGATTTATCTTGTGGAGCAAACTGTCATGACTCATAGGTCAACTCCCTCTTATCTGCTAAATTTTCTTCCCCTTGCTCCAGTATAGCAGCCAAAAAAGGGGGTACTGACCATGGATCAAAATGGGAGATCTGTGGTGGAGCAGACAAAGAGGAGAAGATAAGGTGTCTGAGCGCCAACTCAGTCCCCCCCCCCCCCCCCCCCCCCAACCTAAATCACCGTCCACACATAAATGAATGACCATTAGTCCAGATGAACGGTTTCTGACTCATTCAGCACAACAGATGAGAAGGCCTCAGCTATGTGCTCTTGGTTCCTGTCCTCCTTTAATTTTGACAATATTCAACAGGTGAATCCTTTTCTCCCATGACTGTGCCACTGAACAATGCATTTACTTGGAACAGTACGCAACCTTGGACTGTCTTTATGACAATATCTAGTTACACAGGAGGAGAGGCAGAGTCTCTGTTCTTGCCAAGACCTCAAGTGTATAGGTTGAGATGACAGAAATTTCAAATAATTTATTCTGAACTTGACAGGTGCTATGCAGACTACAGTTAATGAGAGCCCTGAAGTCCAAAAGAAGTCGGGTTTTATTGAAGATCTAATTCCAAAGAAAAAAGTCAATTCACACACACATTTTTTTTTTTCACCTCTGCACTTAGTCATTCCAGGGAATTAGTCAACGTTTAAGTTACAAGAATGGTTTTATTGAGGAAATTTTCTAGGGCTTCAGTAGGGTCACGTTTAAAACTTTGTTCTGGTTGGCAGGTAGGGTTGTGTTTGGACAAAATTTTCTCATCCAATTTTCACGGGGTTCAAATTATCAGGCTGGATTCAACCTCTACTTAAGGGGCCAACCATCTCCTGCAGGAACTTCAAACACACCACTCCATTTTCAAGCAAGCCCCCTCTCATAGATCCAAACACAGGAGGCCTCTGGACACCTGAGCCTTGGTTACACCACAGCCAACATGATGTATTTCTCCTGAAACAATAACCAGGCAGAGGCCACCTCTGTTGGGCTTCAAAACTTAAAAATTCTCCATGCCAGCACCTTTCATCCCCCGACAGCAGACCCTCCACGGCAGGCGCTAAACCCTGCGAGGATGCATTATGCTTTGGCTGCGGAAGTTGTTTCAGACTCGTGCCCCAAAATGACCTCAATGGCATTTATCATATGCTTGGTTGGCTCTGCCCCCCTTTTATGGGGGCACGCAGCCCTCAGTAGCAGTAACTATCATATCAAATGCACAGGTCAGCAGCTCTCTATCCCCTATATCCCCCTTGCTGAGAGGACAGCTGCTCCATGTCCCTTTGTATCCTTTGTTCAGAGGTGCATCGCCTTATACTGCTCTGTGCTGATAGGGTGTCATACTCCTTTCATCATTTGACCCCTTGTATAAAAAAACAGCACCGTTCCTATATTCAGAGTGTCAGCTGCAAGAAGCAATGTTCCCCATCACCCCATCAAATTTCATACATCAAATTATTTCTTAACTTTGTTCCATAGTACTAAATCAAAGAGCAAATAATTTCTCAAGTCAGATTAATAATTTATATGCTGGTAGTACTGAGTTTTTAATGCAGCTTGTTGATGTTAATAATAGTTTATTTCCTTGTAGAGCCCTTTGGCACATGAAGTTGTGTATCTCAGCAGAGGGATCGTATCCCTGAAGCAGACAGGGGTTAAGTATCTTGGATGAGGACAATTCAACAAGGATAGACATACTGGTTGTCATGGCAGTCAAACCTATCATCGTAAGGGTACGGGTAGGCCTCTCGACCTACCAGGCCACCCTCCAGCTTGTCATGTTCAGTTGCTCCAGAAGCTGAGGAATCCAAAACTGCCCACTCGGCCGAGCCCTGTTTACATTCACATGGAGAAAGAAAGATACTCTGTGCTGATGTAAGGCTTTTGAAATGTCATTTTCTGCCGCTTATGTATGATGGAGTGTGCTGCTCTGTCTCGGGGCCTTCTGGTGGAAGCGGAGATATGAAGGGATGGAGGCTACCACAGTTGCTATCCCACACATCTTATCTGCTGAGAAAAAAAGATCTAACACAGCTGATGCGTGTGACAAGACACGAAAAACATATGGAGGAACTCAACCACCAGCCACCAAAAACGTACGCCAACACCACAATCACAGTGATTATGATGTGTATGAGAAAGATGCAAAAATTCTGCGTGCACACATTCATGTTTTCTGTCAGTGGTAATTGCACCGAGGACAATTTTATTTAGAAACAGCTGGGACGGTTTTGCCCTGAGTGTTACGGTAACTGCCCTCGACTGCCCCCAAAATCACGCACCCCCCTGTCCTCATCGTACCTTTGCTGCACTTGCCACTGCCCTCTATTCTCCTTAATCATTCCTTCCCTGCATCCTGTCACTACTTAAGAGGCTGACTCACTTGACCTGAATTGCTGTTTGTCTGTCATGGCATCTGGGGTAGCTGGATGACTGAGTGTTGTGTTTCCCTCTCTCCCTCTCTCTCTCTCTCTCTCTTTCTCCCTCTCTCTTCCCTGATGGGACCCCTCTAACATCTTCATTCCTAGTTTTTCAGTGCAACATAATGACCTCCTAGTAGCAGCCCTAATGGAGCCATAATGGTCATTTATGCCAAGGGAGGCTCAGAGGGCATGGCTGTGGAGGCAGGGAGTCGCAGAGGAAGACAGGAGAGTGAGAGAAGCGTCTCCACTGCCGCCCCTTCTCTCACTCAAACCGAGCCTTTGTATGAATATGGCAATTGTGAGTGTTGAGTGTGTGCATACGTTTGTGTAATGAAAGGGACTAACACAGGAGCTGGTTGACAATAGACTGTACTGTATGAATGTATGAGGGGTGTATCCCTTTTATTGGTGTTCCCTTCCACAGCTTAGTCACATCCCTGACTTCTCTACACTGCGCCCACACATACATATGCACACTAGCATTTTCCATCTTCCCTCGTCTACTCTTGCTGCCACCCCTTCTCTATTGTGATGGCTACGCTGCATAAGCTTGTTAACGTGCACACATGCTACTCAAAACCTTTTCTAGCCATATGCATTTTAATATGCCCAATACATAGGAGGGCTTTTCACATTGTGCATTGTAAACCTAGGTTTATCTTAAAAAACACTGTTATTTAGTGTTCAGTGTACTGCAATCACATATGATAAATGATAACAATAATACTACTAATAATAATTATACATTTTATTTGTACAGTGCTTTTCTTTAAAGACAGATAAAATCTGATTCAATAAAATAATTCTAAAAAGTGCTACTTCTTTGTGTACTTCCGCAGCTTTTTGAAGGTTTATTTTGTCTTTATTTCACATTCACTTCACTTCATGAATGCACCTTTATTTCATTTATTTTCAAAAGTTTGGTTGCATTATCTCAGTGTCTGTTTGTCCTCTGCAGGTAATTAGGCATAATG
Organism: Myripristis murdjan; assembly: GCF_902150065.1. Classification (NCBI taxonomy): domain Eukaryota; kingdom Metazoa; phylum Chordata; class Actinopteri; order Holocentriformes; family Holocentridae; genus Myripristis; species Myripristis murdjan. The sequence goes on from NC_043993.1 coordinate 23,376,071, forward strand.
TGTTCTCTTGCATTGTGTTTATATGGGGAAAAAATATGCCTGGAAATTCAATGGAAGGAGGGAAATGGAGTGAGATAAATGCAACTTCACTCTAAGTGACAGATAGGGAGGCAAAGCAGCGTTCGCTCAGGTTGAAAATTTTCAGGTAAAGCGAGAAATTTGCCTGATGCAGTAAAGCGTAAGCCAATCAGTTTCAAGCAAGAGAAATGAATACCTCGCTCCTGTCACCAAAAACATGTTTTTTTGACATGATACCATATTTTAAATCTCTCTCGCTCCTCTCAGCTGCATCTGGCAACACATCAATGATTACAGTGCAGGCAAGGATTTTAATTTCAACAGAACAAAAGAATTTTATTTTCTTACCACTAACAGCTGAGATTCCTGAAAATGTCCCCATTCTTTTCCCTGGAACATATCTGAAAAATCAACACTCCCTCTGACTGTGAGGTCCCATCGTACCTCATTTTACTTTAAATGTACATTTTTCAACAGTAACCTCAACTCTGGGTAACCCACCCATGCGGTACATTTGTCTTGCCTGACACAAGATTGTATTTAAAAATATATCTGAGGTTATTTGATTTTATGGGAGAGGTAGGGTGGAGGATAAATGTGTTTTAAAAAGTTGAAAGGTGTGGTTATTCATGGGGAATGCAGTCGTATCAGTTATGTGTAAGATGAGATACGGCTGGTTCAGGTGTTGACGATGAAGATGTTCTACACGATGCTCTGCACTTTTATCTTGTGATAGAAGTGCAGAATACCTTATAGTGGATTTATTTTCTCCCAAAACCACATGATAACAGCAGTAAGTCCAAGTCAGAGGAAATAAAGTTTTTAGTTTTTGTCTGGCACTGAGCAGACTGTAGGTTGGATCTCATTTCTTCAAAACTCTTCCTGAATAAAACCCCTCTAACAAATAAATCTATGTAAATCTGGGTTACAGGGGGAAGCTATGGTAATTATTTGCAGTTAAGTGTGTATTTATACCCACTGTCACAAAAGAGAGGCATTACTTTGTTTTTAATATTGTAAAGTACTATTTAAAGTAGGCTATTGAGCTCCACCAGATAAAAAAACCCTCCCCTATTTATTCTTATTGGTGTGCTGGTGACCACTTCTTATGAGGTTTTATCATTAGCAATACAACAATAAATATTACCACATATGGATAGTCTTCTTATTCATTGCTAATTTCAACAGCCCTATGATCCAAGTCTGCAACACAGTCTGAGCTTAAACTCTCAGTTCAGGCATGATGCTGAAAAGACAGTGCCATGTGGTATGAAATGCAGCTTGTGTAAACACCATGGGATACAAAAATACAGTGCTTGGTACATTCCTTCATCAAATCCTTCATCTCTCCTCAATTACCGGGGAAAAAAAATCTTTTCCTTTAGGGAATCATAAAATAAGTCTATCGATTCATTTTGACTGTAGGATAAAGACACTGCATAAAAGAAACAGCTCATACATGTAAAACTGATCCAGAAATATCAGAACTACTTTTTTCAAAACATCTGTGACTGAATCTACAGGACCGTATGATTTTGAGGTTTTGATTATGCTTCAAACTCACCTGAGGAGCCGGTAAAATTAAATACTGACCGTGTAACTATCATAACATTCACAAAACTGGATGGGAACCCCTTTCAGTGAACCAGCATCATCCTGACCAGCCCAGGTCAGCTGTTGCATTTTCCCACACGCCTTACATTCGCCATTACATGTCCCAAATTTCTGCCCCTACGCTCCATTGTCAAAATTTAGATAATATACTGAGTGCATTATTTTTCTGCAATTATTAAAATGGTCATGATTTTTGTTTTCATGTCCTCTCACATGATGAAGTGAATGAAAAATGTATGAGTGCTTTTGATGAGTCAGAGAAAAAAGAACAGGTAGCTTGCTGTTACTTGACTGTGGGGGCTTTTTGCACTCTGCTGACCTTCACAGCAGCTGCACTGAATTGTGCCAGAGAGGCATTTGATGAAGTTACGGCTTGTTTTCTGAGTCAGGATTTGGCGTGGGGCCTTTCTAGAGATTTGAAGATCATGCCACTGAACTGTGCATTTATATTGTACACGGATGTTTCATATGGCTCAGCCCCTCGGCAGGAGTAGCTGCACCATGTCTGCAGTTTGAATTTCCTTTTCACTTCCACAAATAGTTTTGACTGCCAGTTTAAAGACAGCAGCACTACTGCATTTTATACACAGACTAATTTTGCTTAGTGAAGCAATGCTCGATAATACACACTCAATTGCATGAACATGTTTTAGACAGATGCAGGGCAGTCTGATTTGCATGAGTAGGATTAGTAATATTTGAGGGCCTGTAAGTCTATTACATGTTGTCTGTTCAATGCTGGATTATTTTTTCCAAGCATCAACTGTTGGTATACAAGGACATGAACACAGAATATTTTTATATTGACGGTTACCAAATGCACTCGGTGACCCTTTTTTTGGAATAGCAGTACCAAAGTGGCGGTTGATGTTTGACACTCGCGTCCTTGTATCAGTTGTTTGTTTTGAGGAGACATATTTCTTCCCTTCTTTCTGTTCCTCTAAGGGTGTTTTATTACTTTATTCAGAGTTTCCTCACTGAATTGTGTCTTATCACATTTTTCTGTTAGCTTGAGGTTTTATTGGGTGTAAAAGAAAGCCCCAGCATTTTGCACCCAGTTTTGTGTCTCTTGTATCCAACCTGCTCGGTCCCTTCCAGTTATTTATGGGCATGTTTGATTAAGTTTTACAGAGTAGCTGTGTACAGTGGGGAAAAAGCTTTTGATCTTAAATGGAGGATGCTTCCTACATCTCAGTAAGGAAGGACACTAGTCAATATTTGGCCTGGGGTTATTTAATTTGGACAAGCAGTTTGATTCATACATTAAAAATTCCAATTACCCTGTGAAGAGTAAAGCGAGCCCAGAGGATGCTGTTTTAATCATACGGCTTTATCACACTCTTTAAATTGAGTTGAACATGGACAGCATCATGCATTATGCCTAGGGCAAGGTGATGTGCCTTTAATTTGTCATCAACAGTAAACATTTTAAAAATCCATGTTTAACAGGATTTCAGTTACAGAACAGGGATAAATGCTGATCCTTCCTTTCCTTTAAAACTCTTCTCCTTGTCCCTGTTGCATCTTACATCCTCATCATATTAAGACTTCTCTCAGGCTGGATTTATACTGAATTTGGTTAAAAAAAAAAAAAAAAAAGAACATCTGCTGTTGATCTGGCATTCACACTGACAGTTTATGTCAATTCCAGCCTGTCCATTCGGTTATAAAAGAGGGTCTAAGGACCTTTGGACAGTTCTTTTATCTGCTAGGCCTAAATCTGGCTGCCTGATAGCAACTGACCTGTCCTTCTTCAATGCAAATTACAGCCAATCGTAATGTAACCATGCAGCAGTGCTTACACTGAAGCTTTTATAATTCTGCGATGATGTGTGTTCTGTTGAATTCCACCTGTGATCAACAACGGAATCAACAACCAATCAGAGTGCACAACCTTTCATAGACTTGGGGCCCTATCTTGTGCCACCCGCTATCCGCTGCCACTACCCGCTACCCGCAAATTGCGGATTTAGGAGCTTACACTATCCCTAAACGGTATATTGCGCCACCCGCTACCCGCTATCCGTTATGCCGACTCCGTCATTTGCGCCTGGAGGTGTGTTCGTGGGCGTGTTTCATGCGCTTTCCCTAAAGTTGCTATCTTGCGCACACACTTTAGGGAAATAGCGGATAGCGCTATCCCTAAAGTTTGGGCTGTTACGAGAGCGCGCCCAGGCGGCTTCAATGCGCTCCCCGACGGAGCCTCGCCACGCACACGGTCGGACTGATACCGGGACGCCGCCGGAATGGACTGAGTATATTACTCATATAGACTGTTTAGAGGAAAGACTGTTTTAATTGGACACTTACGCCAGCATGTTTTATTGATTTATCATAAGCCAGCAGCTGTGCTATATTTTTATTTTTAATATTTTATTTGCCCAATCTACCTTGTCAATAAATTAGTTTACACATAGTTCCACCTCTGCCTCTTGTGTGTGTGTGGTGTGACCCGGGGATTTTACTCAATCAGTACAACCTTGTGACACGTCCACTTGGACACATGTGGCTCCACCTCCCGAATTAACTTGCCTATAATATAATATATCATATGTATATATTTATAAAGCCAACTTGCTTTAGCCTCAGTAGAACCCCTGAGAAAATCTACCTCCCTCTCTCCATCGCGGGTTTAGGATTTAGGATTTAGGATAGCGCATCCTGCCCTTAAAGGCAATGGCACCTGGCACACTGATTGGTTTAACTGGCGTAAGGCCCAAAACACGCCTATTCATAATATAGCGGGTAGCGGAGGTGTTTTGCGGATAGCGGGAGGTGCACAAGATAGCAACTTTTACGGGGGAACGCCTCTTCCTAAATCCTAAATCCGCAAATAGCGGGTTTAGGGAGTCTGGCGCAAGATAGGGCCCTTGGTGTCAAGTTGAGATTCTTAAGCAGGTATGCGACACTCATGCTGAGACCCTTTTAAACCCCTTTTCAATACATGTCAAACAGCGTTAATTTATGTGCAGAAATGCTGTTTTCATTTAAGTCTAAAACAAGCTTTGGTCTGGACAGGCTCCATTCATTTGGCAGTATTCACTGACATTTTGAACATTGTTTTTTGGTTGGTTCTCATAATTTGCAACATCCCTCGCCTGTCAATCAAATGAATGTGTACTGTAGGTCAACCTACTGTATCATCAGCTACAATCATGATTGTGATTTGATAGTGTCAAAGAAGTGATATTCAACCAGAGTTTGGGGGCACAGTCTCCTAATTATCAGCATAATAAGCTGACAAGATCAAAAGAGCCTTTTTGCAGACTGGGGCTAGCCTCGAGAGGCTGGTGTTAGCCACGCTAGGTGTAAGGGAGCAGCCACAATGATCTTGCTTGAGAACACAATTTTTGGCAGATAGACGTCTTTCTCTTAGGGTTTTTGGAATGTGAACATAGTACTAAAAAAGAAAAAAAAAAGACAAACAATAGGCTACAGTACAGATTCAATAAAAAAAAAAAAAAAATGATACGGAAAACATACAGTCATCCAAATCTTTGTTTTTGTCATCATTTGATGATGAGCTGTACGACAACAGAATGTACATTGCATTGCCTTATTCCTCCAAGTTCTCTCTCTTTACATCGATTTGACTAAAACAAACAATGCCCCCACCCCCCACTTCTGACTGGCAGAGCAGATGGTGACTCATTTGTCCATGGAAAGTTCCGATCAAAGTGAGTGGACCAAGTTGGGCATGCCATCACCTCTGTCTGGACAGGAGATAGCTCTCATTGAAAATTAATTGAAATGAACGTACACAGACAGACATGAGCGAGCAGTGTGGCTGCCCTTACACCCATCAGATAAAGGAGTTATCTTAGGGTACAAAGACCGCAGAGAAAGGGTCATTCTGCTCTTGAATCTTGCCCAGTTTTCAATTAAACGAACAAACAAGAAAATGCTCAGTTTTTTTCACATCTTGTAAAGTATTTATAATCCCCCACATGGATGTGAGTGGACGTTATTCCCTTTCTTTTGATGAGCGTCGCCGTGGTCACATATAAATCTAACATATGTCTGATCTGCAGGTGGGCTCAGCTGGACCCCCCTCTGTTACGATTTCTGACTCTATTTCACAAAGCTATTACAGAGATCTGAGCTGCTGTCAGATATTCTCCATCCCGTCTTATCAGTGGAAGGACGGATGTCTGGCAAGGCAAACAAAGTATGTGTAAAGTCCTTAAATAAAGCATGAAATCGACGGGATGCCTGCATTAGTGAAGCAACACAGAGCCACAGACCTCCTTGGTGCACACAAGTACAGCTGCTCACCTTCAGACTGCACATCTCCCATTTGGACCCCCATTTCAGCACCCAGCACTCTTGAGTCAACACTTTTAACACAGAAAATGACTTCATTCATTTTCCACTATAAAAAGCACATTTAAAAAAAAAGGAAATTCAAATCTGCCTACAAAAAGTACTGCTTATTTTTCTGCTTCTTCACAGATGGATTTGCATACATTGGGCCACGGTAGACTGAGAACCTGAAAATACTCCCTCCATTTTAGACATTTGGTCATGGTAGTGTTCAAGTATGGGATAAAAAGGAGTAAGCAATTTACTTCCCTGTACGTCAGCTTTCAGCAGCTGGTTGAGAAATCCAGACACGCAACACACTTATAACCCTGCAGATTATCTGGTGACTGACGCCTACATTCATCAATGCATTTGTGTGTGTATCTGAGTGTGTGAGTGTGCTTGAGTGTGCATGACAGAAATTAGCTCTAAGACTGACATTTCAAGGAAGTCTTTGACTCACCAGGGAATTGGTAGCTGTAGCTAGGTGCGAATCCAGTGTATCCGCGGCCATATGTTGCCACAATGTTAGGGTAACCTTTGGGGGAAAAAAAGGGAAAAAAAACAGGAATTGCACCATTATTCATTTCCCAGGTGCAAAACATTTGCATAGCTACAGAGCAGAGATTATATATAGATTAATTTCTGATTACCAGATCTATGCTCTTCTACAAGGGATACAAACTGTAGAATTATTATGATGTTAAGGGCCAATGGCCGCCCTTGGAAATGTTTCTGGGGACTGTTGATGATTTAAGGTGACATGTTGAAATGCATGCATTATACTTGGTCCAGATCCAATACAGCTTCAAACCAACCTACATCACACAGTACTCTGTGAAGTGGCTTTAAGTTGTTTTTTTGTTTTTTTCCTTTTGACCCCTATTCCAATTTCCTATTGTTTTTACCACAGAGTGTGGGTGCAGTACGTCAGACTCACAGCCTTCTTCCCAAAATAACTGAGGGTTCATCGTTCACTGTTGCTTAGAATTTATTATGAAACAAACATAATATGAAAATACGAAGATGCAGCTGTCTCAGTGGCCTCAAATTTAAACTTTAGCACTGCAGATGCCATTCACCAGCAGACATGTTCACAGGGCAGAGGCTGAGGTCAATGCCAGTACTGTTATAAGCTGTTATAACTTATAGAGTAATGCCCTCACTACCTGTAAAGGGTATACTGCAAACACTAATATGGAAAAATTATTAAATTACATAAATAAAAATAAACTTAAATGTGGCTTTGCTTTAAAGAAAGGTAAAACCGTGCCCACTGGGGTAGGCTGTAAATGTTAGGGATGGATGCATGGTAAAAAGGCATCTCACGAATCGTACTCGCAAAATGCCTACTTGCGAGACAGATTACATCATCACTGCAGGTACATTAGCCAGTTAGTGAGATGCAAGAGCCGGGACCATCGTACAAAAAATGTGTCAGTGAAGAGAAAAGGAAGATTCAGGAGAAATGGAGCAATACAAACTTTGTTGTACCTTACTGGTCGAATAAAGTGATGTGCCTAATCTGTAAGCAGGTGAATGCAATATGCAAGGGGCCATCATGATACCGATCATAAAATGTATGACATGTTCATGGGTGAGGAGAACACAACTAAGCTTGAACAGTTTCAAAGAGGCTTAACTGCCCAGAAGTCATTTTTCTGTCAAAACTGTTTTGGCCTCATTAACTACAAATTGTGTTTATTTTACATTACTGGCTGCAAACCATTTCCAAAGCATAAATTGTAGACATGCACCTTTGTCATTTAAACATCTACAAATGGATTTTTTTCTCTTGCAGAAAACACAACACACATTTTTCACATGATTCACAACAGGCATGACTTTTAGTCTGGAAATAGGCTATTAAAGGAAATATTTGTTTTGAAATCATTTTATGTTCCATTTTTTCTTGGAGACAATCCAATGTTGGGTTCCTAAACTGGCCAGTCATCATAACTTTGAGATCCCCTGCCCTATAGGAATCAAAGTGAGGTTGTAGAGGCCACAATATGTATTTAGCCTGTCTTTATTATTTGTTTATGATGCACATGTTCTTTTTGGTTACTGTCACTTTCGGTAATTGGTACATGGGTGTGGTTTCACATTATTTACCTGTTCATTTTGGCTACTTGTATGGCAAAACAGAGACAAAGAGGGTGAGTAGGGCTCTGATATTTTCTTTTGACTGTCACATCACAGCAGATAGAAGTTGCTTTAGTTATTCCATCTGGACTTCAGTATGGTTTTGTACGAACGTGTCACAGTTAAGATCCTACTTAGCCTCTTAACGGCTTTTTTCATTGATAATAGTTGCTACAGAGCCGTCACATTAAAATGCAGAGTAGCTACATGGCATATTCATGAATACATATTCTATCTTCATGTCATCTTTGGTTAGGTGTTCTTTAGGGTCAGGTATTTAAAACAAGAGGGAAATTAAGTGCCAGCTGATGATCAGAACCACAACAATGAAAAGGTCCTAGTCAAAAAACTGCTTTTGGTTCTTTAAGGATAATTCTGGCAATTTTCAACCTCCATAAATTCAGCATTACAATCACTTACACATCGCTTACTTCACTACAGAGTCTAATGTTGCTTCAGTTCAGTGATACCACTGCTCTCTGATAAACAAGCTCTAACAGGTGAAGCCATAAACACAATATCTTTACAACACAATGACACTCACACAGCCAAGAGACCTGCAAATACTGAGGTGGTAGATATGTTATAAGTACTAGCCGGAGCATATCATTGGCACTATAAAATGTCACACTGGATAGTCAGTAAATATGAATTGCCAACTGGGAAAACCTGTTTTAATCAGCCTGCTAGAGGTAATTAAGTAGGATATGAGTGATGTTTTGTGGGTTCTGATGTTTCCCACCAGGCATCACAAATTGTGGAAGTGTGTCAACTCCAGTAGTAAACACAGGAGCGCAAGTATTAAAAATAGAAATTGCCAGCTACATTATAACTAACACCAATACAATTAACCATTTAAAAAAAAAAACAATAAATAACTGCTGTAGTTGGTGTAGATTGATTTTAAATAAAAAAAAAAAACAAATGACTTTGGATGAGGGTATTCCAACAAGTAAAACAAGTAAAGAAAACATTCCCATTCTTCCACTTCTTCCAACAGGACCTGAACGCAGCAGAAAACTGGCAGCAACGAAAATAAACAAAGGTTGTATATGAGCAATGTTTAAAAAAAAAAAAAAAAAAATCAAATGTTCTATTGCAACTGAAATGCTGTGAAAATTGCTCACTCACGGCTAAGTAAATATGTGCAGTGTGAGAGTTACTGTGTTGACAAGACATGTTTAATCACTTTCTGAGTTCAACGGTAAGAGCTTGCTTTGACTACCTACAAAATTAAACTACTAAGCTATACAGGGGAGTGGGAGACATAAACCTGACCATAATCAACCATTATGCTGGCAAAAACTAGGAAAATAAGGCCCATGGTGGAAATAACCAAAATAGCCCTTTACCTGCACAGTTCATTTTGTTTCCACATAATTTCTCAGGCATTTCCCTTATAGCCCAGCCTAATAACACTTTAAAGGAGATGCTTTGAAATGATGCAGCAATCAGCGCTGTCTGCTTTGACCATGCCATAGAGGTAAAAGCATACAAGTGTGTGGACCAACTTTACAAGAGCAGGCAGAAATACAGATGCAATAGCAAGATGCAGTTTATGAAAAAAGATGATCTGGGCAAGGGGGTGATAGTAGCAATCTTATGAAACACTTGCAACTCCAGCGCCGCATTAATTTGAAGCTGTGCAGTCAATTCTGATTGCTTGAGCAAAGTTTCTGTTGGATGCAACTCCTCAAAATATTGCAAAAGCACAAGATGCATACGAGCCATGCACATGTATATTAGAATTAGAGATTTCTAACTTGCTACCTGATTCGCTCAAGTTACCATAGACGTGAATAGATCTGAATTATCAACATGAGTTAAGCATGTCTTTAACCAATCAGATTGCTTAGCTAAGACTAGAAGTTGTATAAAAATGTGTTTGAAACGTGGAGAGATCCCTGTTGTGAGTATAGACCTCTCTGAAAAATGAGTGGCATAAATGGAACATGACTTTTTCAGTTCAATTAGATTCGAATTGGTAAACCATGATTCATGTCTGCTCCCTGACTCAGTACCGGCATTGCATATTCATTAATAAATGTGCAGTAATGTAAAACTACCATTTCTCTTAGGAAAAAAAAAATAAAAATCAGAGAACATAAATTATTTCTAATATTACATTAACATTACTATTCTATTTTTTACTACTACTATTTTTCTATTAAAAGAAAAACTATCTGTCAAATGAAATAAATAAATAAATAAATAAACTAAATAAATAAAAACATTGCAATTAATAGTATTCTGTCAGATCACTACAATACTGAGTCTTATTTTATGAATCATGAATGAATCTATTCAAGGAACTTAATATAAATTCAGGCCAAATCAAACCGATTCATTCTGTTTATTTCTAGAATCAGATCAGTTAAGCTGAAGAATTTATAGCTGATGCATTGATGCAGCGAATGAATCGTTACACTCCGAGTGGAGCGGCTTGAAAAACTTTCTGAAGATGGGGTAAACATGACTAGGAAGAGGCATCTGCAAACCCTGGTCCTTGCGGATGGCTTCAGCCTGTGAAGAACGAATCCCTGGGTGAGCAGAGAGTTGCACTGTGGCCTGCGGAGGACCCAGTGTCATTAGACAAAGTTTAGAGCAGCAGATGTATTGTTCATCTGCTGTCATGATTCTTATTACAACCACAGACCCACCAGTTAATTAGCTGGACAGTTTTCAGACAGAAGCAGCTGTGGGCAACATATTGAGAAACGGGGTGTGAGGGAGCAGGCAGCTAGGAAGTGGGATACAGACAAAACAAGATATTTGAGAAGAGTGGGTGGGTAAGGGAGTGACCCTGTGGAGTGAGTCAGGGAGAATTTGAGCACCATCAAAGGTAATATAAACATAATTAACCCTGTAATTAGAGTATATGTCTCAGCCTTTATCTGTTTTCCTCAAGCTATTATCACCTTCAGCCGTAAGTCTGGACTAAATTAGCCCATAACAGGAAGTCCTTTAGGCCAGGAATGAATCACTAGAACCCACCTTGATAACTCTTTTTTATAGTGTGTTAGCTGGACCTCAGAGACTGACCCCAGAAACCTGTTTCAGGCTTAAATATCCTCGCGGTTCCCATTAGCTACCTACTGGCCTGATAAACTGGCTATCATCACATTACCCTCTGAATGTCGAGATTGTTAATTTTGGGCTGCATATGCCTGTGGACATGGCAGATTAATGGTGCTTTCTTGGAGAGATAAAATACAACTAGAGGAAGTATTCCTTATTTCTGACTGGTACAATAATCTGTACACCGCATGCGCTGTACCACATCCAGGTTCTTCGTTTTGCATCTAACTGTGCATGTTCTGCAGAGTAGTGTCCGACATCTCAAGGGTTTGTAAATAATTTGATTCCTATTTGGACAGCCCAAGAACGGTGTGTGCACTTTTCCTGCACGTGGGGAGTGTCTAGAGTGTGATTACAAGAAAAATGTGCTTTGCATGTGTGTGTGTGTGTGTGTGTCTGTGTGTGTGGGCGGGTGGGTGCATGTTCTGTATGCCTCACAGCCCGTGCCAGCTGGAATCAGAAAGGTTGACCTTGGTAATAAATATCTAATCAGTGTTTGCTGTCCATGAAAAAGTTCAATTTATTCCTGACCCACTGAGAAAATGCCTCTCCCAGGCCCTCTCCCCCTCGCCTGCACCCAGACGGAAACGCGACTCAGAGAGGTGGTGACGGGAACCTCGATCTGGTATGGATGAAATAAGATGGAGGCTACGCTGGAACACAACTCTCTGTCAGGGGTTGATGGGAAGTCATCGCCAGGGCTCAACATTTACAGAAAGATAACTGTCAAAAATCCCACCTTTGTCTGGTCTGCAAAGAGCTATCACATGATACAACAGAGTATCATGAAAAATTTTACCCCAAAACATTATGTACTATGTGCATGCACTGTCTTTATGTGTCATAATGTCCAGCAGCATTAATACATTGAATACATCAAATCAAATTGCCACCATAGATTCGGTAGCTTCTCATATGCTTTTATATCAGTGGGGAAACCACTTTCCCAGTTTAATCTATTGCATTACAATGGCTCTCACATCATTAAGAGAAGTATTTACAGCCGTGCTGTGCGAGTTTCGTGTATAAGCATAGAGCGATATGAGAGAGAGGGACAGTGGATTAAAATACATTCTAATTTAAGATACTATAATATATGCTACTCTGTCAGGAAATTCTCATGCACAATGAAAAAGATGTATATGAATCTAAAGGTGAGCTATGTAAAATTACAATTTAAGTGAGCCCTCAACTGATAAAAAAAAACATTAAAAACAAAAATGTGGAACAAGTAATTAGGTGATCATCATCAGCCTGACTCACTAATAAATGATACACTTATTCCAAATTTTTTGTCAGCTGAACCTAAAGGGTCCTAACTTAAATCGACCCTCATCAATTTTGCAATTAACCCTAACCTTTGGAATTAGAGCAGACACGGTCAACTATTGATTTTTTTTTTTTTTACATATTCATTCTTGCTTGGATATCATTGAGGCCACAAGCTATGTATTTGAAAGGAGAGGAACACTGAAACTAGAGTACAAGATTACAAGAAAAATGTGCGAGCCTCTCACACATCCTCTCAGAGAGATAACATACACAGGCTCAGGCACAGACCAAATCGGTAACATGAATACAAGTATGCACGCACACATCCACACACAATGAGAGCATGGGAGAAAAGAAAAAGATGATGGGGGTTGGTGGAGAGAACCTGCTGTCTCTGCTGCCATTTCAATAAATAAAGCCTGCCATCGTGCCTGGCCTGGTGGCGGCCTCTTAGCCCTCTTATTTACCTTATTAATATGCATGCTAATGTACCTATTTTATGGCTCAACAGTTCTGATTCACTTTAAAATCAATTATCCATCTGGTACACCCATACCTCGCCCAGGCTCAAATGTGTATTAATTTCAGCAAACATACATCGGGCACAACACAATAAAGATAAATGCCTCGATTAGAGGCAGTAAACAAAGGAGCTAGGGATGGCTTTAATGAGATTTGGCACAAAAGAAGCTTACACTTTCTTAAATAATGAGCCTAGGGTCCCTTTTTCCAAATGCAAATTATATAAAGGAATGTTTCGCTGTCCTTGTTCCAATTTCATTTAGATAAGAGTGTCTCCAAACAAGTTGGCTGTTAATATTCTCACATGAGCACATCACTGCCTTTCTGCCTGCCTTCTCCCAAAGGACAGAGAAAGTGCTCTCCTCTACGCAGACACATTAGTCTGTAATAAGTTCTGAAAAGTTCACTGTGCTTGTTAAATACTTCTAACAGATGAGATGGAACTGGAAACGACTTAGATAGAGCTGACAGAGGCACTCGGCCGGTCTTACCAACACTTTTACCACAAACAATCACATAATCAGTCTCATGGAAAGGTCAGCCCTGCCATAACCCTGCATAACCCTGATAGTTTATGCAACTTCATAGACAGATAAACAGAAAGAGATAGAGAGGAAGAGAGAGCGAGAGAGGGAAGAGAGAGGAAAAGGAGGTGAGAGAGGGATTTACACAGCACACAGTGTGAGGGAAGAGAGTGTGGTAGTGTTAAATAAAAAGGGCCACAGGCATGGGATGGATGGTAATGAGGAGGGGTGGGCCAGCAGCTGAGGTCCCTGTAGATGAGATCTCTCCCTGACATGTGTGTCCCCTTCATTACCCATTAAGGGGGGCACAGTGATGAATCCTTAATATGACATTACACCAATTTTCCTCTTCATTTAGCCTGCTAATGTGCTGGTCTGCTCCTATATGCCCAGGGGCAGCCTGTACCAGACTGGACCAGAAATAGACCACAGTGGCCACTGATGGCACACCTTGAAGCAGCCTAATTAGGGGCAGCGCCCACCTAATGGGGCTATCTAGACCAGAGTTTGCATAAGTTGTTTTTTTTAGCAGGTAAAAATGGATGAATGAATGGTGTGCTTGCCTGACACTTTTTTCTCCCTCTGTCCCTGGTGAATGTTAAAGCTTTAGTTTCATTTTTTTTTTTTTTTTACCTGCAAACTGGATAAAAATCCGTTTTAAAGTGTGATTTTCAGAGACAGTAGTGGTAGTGGGGTTAAAGGGAATGCTGTGAGCTGACAGGCAGGCCATGTGGTGAACTGTGCACATACTGCTTGCTTTCTATTAGTGTGTATATATATATTTTCATAGCATATATATAGATATAGATATAGATATAGATATATATATATATATATATATATATAGATATTGATATCTATATCTATATATATATATATATATTGATATCTATATCTATATATATATATATATATTGATATATCAAATGGATTAAAACAGATTCTGGGATATTATCTGTAACCTACTGGTAAAGGAACAGATAACTGCTCATGATTGTCCAGTTATAGAGAGTATGATGAGAAATTTATATAATCCTTTTATTTCACTCAATCCATGGTTTCTGCAGTATATAAAACAAAACAAAACAAATAAAACACAAAACAAAACCAAAACAAGCTCATGGAATCATGAACTAAATTAGATAAAATAAATTATCAAAAATCAGTTAAGTCTTTGAATGTTATTTAACCCAGTCAAACAATAATAAAACAAGCAATAAACAACATGGAAGAAAGGAACTTGCAGTTTCAGATATACATGGGGATTTGAGAGAAAGCTGAAAGAGGATCTTGCTTGCTTTAATAGGCTTAGATCTGTTCTTCAAATAGTTTTCTACAGGACAATACCAAAGGAAGATCACGCTGAAAGAAACCATGCTGTTGAGCTTCATGTGTGCGTGCACGTGTAACATATGTAGACAGAAATATGACATTTTACCTGGCAAGAATAAATTCAAGTCTCACATCGGTTAATGATCCGACTCTATTGTCTATAATTGTGACTTCATTCCATTTTTTCTGTATTTATTACACTATTACACCTTTATTGCACTAATATCGCACAATGCTTTGGAGGTATGCATAGTGCTGACAAGCGCTGACAGGGGTACAAGATTACTGACCGGGCACACAGGCCCCAAACCACCAGGGGCCCCTGATTACCAGAGGCCCCGCGTGTTCATTGTCTGAGTATTTTGTTGTTAGCTATAAATCTTAAATGCAGAGTCCACTCATTAAACAATAAACTGACAAAACCTCTTTCTGATGTTACAAACAAAAACACATTTTCTGTAATTGTTTATTCAACTGTTTTAAAAATTTGGAGCATTTTATCAGTATGTGGGCCACAAGACACCACATGGGAAAAATGAAGGCAACTGTCTCATCACAGACACAGCTATCTAAATTATTTGGATAAAGGATAAAAACTGTTCTGAACTATTAATGCTTTGTTATGTTATGTTAAGCACCAAGTAGCAAGCATTACTTAATCTGTAATGGAGTGGGAATATTGGCATGAATGTATACAGAAAATACAGTAGCCAATTAGGATGATTTTTAAAACTTTAGCAAAGAAGAGCCAATAAAGGTCTGCTCTGTAACAAATCTGAAGTTGTTTTTTTTCTTTTTTTTCCACACATTTTAGGAAGGGAGAGCAGAAACAGCCTCCTCGTTTTAATTTCATTTTAGGGGATGTTTTATGACAAATGCACAGAGCCTGTCTAGTTTTGTTTGTGTACACATTCATCATTTCATTCAGTGAGAGCACGATTGAGGGGGGCACACATTAGGTTTGTGAACCCAGGGCTTCATGGGGTACCTGTTTGTGTTTGTGTTTGTGTTTGTGTTTGTGTGTGTGTGTTGCGTCGTACTCACTCAGCATGCCCATCCCCAGCATGAAGGCATCCATGGTGTAGGGCAGACCCCGGGCACGCCCTCGTGTACCTGGCGGAAACATCACCTCCTTGGGCTGGGCCTTCTTACATTCTACCTATGTAGACAGACACACACACACACACACATACACACACACACACAAACACACAGGCAAACTATTAGACTCCCTAGCTACACACTGCCAGACAGATCTGACAGGGCTGTCTCAACTCTTTAAGGTAGTATTCTTACTTGACTTGCACAATGCTAGATGTTTTCCATAGAGAAAAAAAACAAGGCTGACTCAATCTGAACACCTAACATTTTAGAGGAAAGTCTCTAAGGAAAAGTTACAATCATGTTCCTCCTGCATTAAAGCAAAGGTTATTGCTCCAGCGAGCATGTGCCCAATGCCTTGGGGAAATACAAGCTAAATACTTTTTCCCAGAGTTTCCGAGACATCAAGGTGGAAGAGGCTCTGCTCCCCGGTGAGTCCCTCTGTGTGGTGGTGCGTCCAGTGTTTCTGTGAGGTGCAATATCTACGTTTTACCTAAACACAGAGCAACCTCAGAATAAAGAACCTCTCACCATGATCTTTACCCATGAATCTATTGTTTGTCATCTCCTTTCAAAAACCTAAACTCTGATTTCCGATTAAATTTCCCCATGCATAGCTTCAGTGTTGGAAGAGACAATTTTTTCCCCCCATATTCGATGAATATGTCACATATCTGTGCTGTATCTACTGGATGCAACACTTCACTGAAGCAACATCACACTTGTATTGAGTGAAATATTCAAACCCAAGATGTCACTGTTTTATGGCTGCAGCATTACATCAAAGAGAAGATATTTAAATGTCATGTGCATCATTTTAGACACATTTTCCTGTCATTCAGCAGGACATATTTGGTATCTTTGGAAACCTTGGGATCTCCACTAGAATTTAAATTAAATTTGGAACAAAGCTGGGCTGAACAGCAATGACATATCCGCCAATGGGAGCAGCAGAGCCGAAGAAGTTAACTAAAAGTCTTGACAAGGCAGTGTGTTTTAAATCTGAAGTTATTAAAAAAAATGCACTGTGTTTTAAATATCAACATAGTAAACTTTAAATGTGTGTATTTTCATCTGGAGGCCAACAGACCATTTTCTCATACACCACTCATCTCCTTCATGCATTTCTCTCTCTCTTTCTCTCACTCACACACAAATACATATGTTCATTTCCAATCGTGGAAAACTGACATATCCGCCTACATAACACACATCAGATGGGGGATGTAACAGGGGCAGATGAGGAGGAGGATGAGAGTCCTATTTACCGCAGATCTATCCCACCTTTATGAATTATAGAGAAGCATGAGTGGCTGACAGGGCTAGCCTGGCCTTGTGTCTGTTGGTTGTTCTTTGGTAGGCTGAGTCTGTTCACCATGCTGCACAATCTATTTGCTCCACTGCCTGCTTGGCATCGGCCTGTCCATCTGTTTGTCTGTTTGCCTCCTGGCTCTTGCCTGCTTCTCCCCACTGCCTCCACTTAAGCAGGGCTTTCTCGGCTGCTGCGATTCACATGTCATCCTGGCCTGCTGCACAAGACAGGCTGCTGCGCCGGCCCTGTGTACACCTCAGCTCAGGTACAGCCCAGCATCCATACAAATAGGCTTGCAACTCTGACAGGCCAGGGGTGCACATTACTATTCAAACACACAGAGATACACACATACACAGACACACACAGAGGCAAACACTCATTCTCTCAAACCAAGCGGCAGAAACAACCTGCTGGTGTAAGTTGCCAAACTGAAATAAAAGTTCATATCTGTGAAAAGTTGCTGTGTTAAATTAAGTCTAACAAGCTTGGTGTATCCTGCAGAGTGCAGGCGAAGTGCCTAAAATGTGCGTATATGTAAATGTAAATGTTAATGTCAGCACTGGAAAAGCACTTGTATCTCAAAGGGATGGATGTTGTGTTGCAGAGCTGTGATTTGTTGCTGCTAGCAGTCCTCTTCGATTAAAGCAGCCAAAACAAAAGTACACAGTTCCCCCAGCTAGAGCCACTTTGTAGCTGTCACTGCTCCTCTGCCCTCCCAGCTCGCCCGGCATGGTGGGACGTTGTGCAGGAGAGAGCACAGCAGCTCGTATCATCAGGGAATGACCCCCGGCATGAAAGGAAGAACTGGGTGGGACAAATGGGTCTATTAGAAATCTCAGCAGACTGCTGGGATTCTCACACGTTCACACAGCTGGGTGACAAAACTGCCCAGACCACAGACATGACAGGATCTGATCAGCTCCCTCCACTAGCCTCTGCCACATCCAGCAAGTTGGCCGATCAAGTAGCCTGCTGGGAGTTAGACAGTCCCGGGTGTGAGTCACACCTACATGCTCTCAGATCTGGGTCTTTGATATTCAGGGAGAGGGCTCCTTGTCATGGATTTAAAACCAGCCAGGAGCCGGGGGCTGTGGTGTGCAGGAGTTCATCTGCCTCAAATACACAGGAGTGTGTGAGGGGAGGAAGGCAGGAGCCGAGCTGTGTAAGCTTTAAATGGTGAGCAAAACTGAAGGAAGAGGAAAAAGAGGAGAACAGAGGAGACTGTCTGACAAGAAACTACGATAAAGGTGGGATTGTAGAAATTCAAATCGTGCGATGTGGAAGACGGCACAGACCCAACTCTGAACCACATGAACTTTGGGAGAGGGCTTAATTTACATGCCGTTTTGAAATGCAAACGAGGCTCTCGTTTCACCTGCTGGTGGGGGCAAGCATCGTCATGAATTATGACTTGTCTAACTTGTCTGGGGCTCTCAGTGTTATGACGGCAACACAATTGTGCTGTGAACAGTACACTGATCCACCACTTCTCTTGGAAAGTAATGATGACATTGTGAATGGATGTTTCTGAGCACCAATTGTGTCTTCTTGTTCAGAGATGGGACACCCGATTAACCTGCCTTGCCTTCACTGCCAGGAAATTTACATTGTTTTAGGAGGAAAGAGCACCCAGGAGAACGGAGCGGCTCAAACACACACATTCTGCAAGAAGGCTGAGTTGTTATAGCAAATTTCCTGTCACATAGTTTTGGCAAGGTATTGTCACCTTGACTTGTTTTTTGTCAGCTTTCAAAATATACACTGAGATGTTTTCTCCTTGACTCCACTGAAATCACTGAAATTTGCTTCACCCTTGAGCACAGGGATGCATCACTCCAGGTCACGGATCGGATATTGGACTGATGTTACCGATCCACGTACTGATACACGATAAACGCACACACACAATGTCGCCTGCGGTATTTCAATAATATTTCTGTAGTTAATCTTCTGCCTCCACAACACCATGCCAGCCTGGCTGTAGCTAGTAAACAGAGAGTTTTTTTTAAATTTTTCAGCAGTGCCTTCCCAGATGCTTTGTGCTGATTACTGTATAGCGCCACAGTGGTGTGCACCGGTATTGCCGTCAAATTAGACATTTTTATTGTATTGGTCATTACTGTGAGCGAAATCTACTTACTACTAGTTGATAATGCATTGGTGTGCACTTTATTTGTTCAAGTTTTTCAAAACATTAAAGGAGCTACCATAGCAATATGCACATATGTGAATCCTACTTAATATACAATTCAAAGAAATTGCTTTGGAATACAAATAAATTTAATGATTTTTGGGGGTATTTTTGCTCGTTTAATTATTGGTTTTGTGTGGTTTACTCCAGAATCATGTACCTTTACACATAATAACAACACAAACACAATAAGCGATATTTGGCATTAGCCGATACCCAAAGCCTGGGAATCGATACTGAAAAACAGTGGATCGATGTATCCCTGTATACCATATGAAGGAATCGGGAGGGAGAGAGGAAAATGTCAAACAAATTATTTTGGCCTCCAAACTTGATAAAGTTTATTTGAACTCTAGCTAGCTTGTGCAGGTGTGAATTGGAGTGGAAGTAACCAATTACATTTACTGATGTTAGTGCATTTGAGTAGTTTTCTGTATCATTTTCCAATAATCAGTAATCTTAATTTTACTTGACTACATTTGCTCAAGTACTGAAGGTGACTACATTTTAAATCACATCCATTACAGAGTATAAGTGTTGTAAGCACTATTTAATCAGATAACAAGAGTAATCTGGATTTGTTGATGCACTTTGGTTTTAATTTATAAATTTCCAATTAAAATAATTTGAACTCATACTCTTGTTTTTTTAGAATAGCATGGAAAAGATTACTGTTTCTAAAAAATAACTCAGTAACTTTTAGTCTGAGTACATTTAAATGAGCTTCACCTACAAAGATTATTATATTGTAGTTGTACTTCTACATACACGGTAAAGTAAAATGTACGCAAAATAACAACACTTATACTTGAGAAGCAATGTCTAGAACTCTTTCCACCCCACCCCTGGTAAGAACATTATTCTCATTTAGATGTGCATCGAAAGACCATCTGAAAATGTGCCATACTCCTCTTCCAAGCAAACTGCACTGACATTTATTAGGAGTAAAAAAAAAAAAACTTAATTTACACCAATGACAACAAGTGACCCCAAAACATCCAGTTTAATGGGTTTAAAGAGACACATGTTGGCATCTGATTGCCAACAATACTCATAGGCCTAGAGAGCCTAGCATAACAAAATAACTGAGGGCAAATGGCAGACTTGATGCTTATATCATCTACCTGTTTTCTTATTAACTGGCATTAACAAAAAGAACAGCTGTGGTGGTCTAAGGGAACATTTTAATGAAGTCTATATCACCTTCCCCAGCAGAATGTTTTTGTTCATTAGTTGAGCATCTCAGGTCTTGTTCGGGTTATGAAATGAGAAGATTTTTTTTTTTTTTTGTGCTCGGGTACCTCAGTCTGCCAGGGAATGAACTTGATGTTGAAATTATGAGATGCTCACATGCGCTTTGCTTTGCATCCTGCTTATAGCCGTACAACCTACTGATGAAGATTAAGACAAACAGCTGTCATTGGAGAAATGCTCCGGTTGTGACCTTTTCAATAGATCTCCCATACATATTAACCTTGTGGGTGTAGCAGGGAAGTGTGTGGGCGGAATGGGCTGGCAATAGCTGTCCTGAGGGGATGAGTGTTGTGGGTGCGGTGTGTATGTGAGTGAGTGCGTAGAGGGGGAGATGTAGTGCTACTGTTAACTTCACTAGTGAATGGATTCCATCAGTAGACTGGCAAAGTGAAGAGAGGAAACATTGTGATTCATTTACTCCAGCTCCCACTCCCAGCTGAACAGTCAAAACACATAGAGTGAATAGTTTGGAAATGTCAAGGCTCTGAATGAACGATGTCAGGCGTGGGGGTGTGGGATTATTCATTTCAGAGAAAGCTTCTCACATCCATTTAACACTGGATCACACATTTACACTGAGGGCTTTTTAAGAGCAGAATGGCTGGTAACTCAGTTCAAACCAAGCTAGGAGCCATTTGAACAGCAAAGCCTTGCCATTCAGCGGAGAGAGGGATATTTTACATTATCAAGCACAGTTAGATGGCCACTGTGCCATGACCAAATATATGAATATAGATATGTAAGATGTAAATAAAGCAACCCAATTCCTTCATTCTTGCACATGAAAATCTGCAGATATACTACGGGCTTAGTCTTGTGACATACCACACAGCTATATCTGGAACCAGCGGGTGTTGGTGGGATCAACGGGACGATAATCTTTTCAGCAGCATTTGAAAATGTTGTT
Source organism: Myripristis murdjan (assembly GCF_902150065.1). Lineage (NCBI taxonomy): Eukaryota > Metazoa > Chordata > Actinopteri > Holocentriformes > Holocentridae > Myripristis > Myripristis murdjan. The sequence goes on from NC_043993.1 coordinate 23,397,646, forward strand.
GATTCTGAGCACTGTTTACACGGTACACATGTTCTCTTACTATGCCGCATCAACAGGGAAACCACTGTGTCAATATTTTTTCAAGCTACAATTTGTTTGTAAGAGTGTATGAATTCAACTAGATTCTGCATTACAGCATAAGAAATAGACTACGTCTGCTGTGCCCCTTTCCCTCGGTGTGTAGCTGAGATGATGTTATCATTTGCTTAGTTAAACAACTTTTACTTAAACTGTCAACATGTTTTTTCCAATTTTTTTTTTTTTTTAATATTTTGAGGTAAATTAATAATATTCTGCTAAAAGAAATAAAATCCCAACCCTTATTATTTAGTGTCCTTTAATATTATTTGTTTACTCCTCTGGGAGACTTTCTGATAATGTGTTTCCTCTGCAGACAAACCTCTTCCCCAAAATTAGATTTAAATGCTGGGTACAAAAACAACTTTTAAGCAAATCTGTCCGTAAATATGAAGGCACTGTCATTCACTGGCTAACAGGGAAGTAAAGGAAGGATTTTAAAACGTGTGACTGCACTGCCACACAAACGGCACAACGCCAGAAAGCACATGGTGATTTCTCTCTTTGAGGCTAAATCATATAACAGACTGACTAACAGCTTCTTAATAGGAAATATGCAAACAGCTCCAAAGTGTTGTGTGTAGCAGTTATTACAGTGGAAATGATAAACCCGTGATTGGTTACTGAGAGAGTACAGATGATTTAGTGTTTTACATGGTAGTGTAACACTGTGGTGTATGTAGGCTGTTGTAAGTAGTTAAAGTTAAAAGAATAAATAAATAATAAAAATCACCCCAAAACATGTAACTGTCCAATAAAGCAATTCATGATATACAGGTAACTTTAATTTCCAGACTAATTTTGTTGTTTGGTACTTCTGTTTCGTGTAATTTTTCCTTTTCCTGTGGAAAACTGGTCAAATGTAGCTGATATGACTTTATGTTGAGATATTTCCTGCACAGCCAAGATGTTGTGTAACAGCAGAACTTTCTGACAATCCATCTGTTGATCTGTCATCACTTGGGAGTAAAATACAGTACAAAACCCTCTTTGATTATTGTTTCTGCACCACAAAAACAAAAAACCACTAACCTAAGGACGGCCGTGTCCATTCATCTATCCGTCTGTCAACACTTGGCAACATTTCTCTAAATCTATTTGGGCAGACTGTCATGAGTTTTGGTGCGCACATTCATGCTCCCCAGAGGATGAATCTTGTCAATTTCAGTGACTTCTTGATCTTTCCACTAGCACCACCTTCAAGCAAAACATTTCTCAACACATCTCTAAGTGTAATGGACAGATTGCCAAGTAACGTGCTGAGTGTGCTCATGCTTCCCAGGGGATGAACATTAACAATTTTGGTGTCACATCACCTTCCCTCTAGCTCCGCCCTTAGTCCAAAATGTCAAATTTGATATCTCCCAATCCATTGAGCAAATTGCCATGACATTTGCAGAGCACATTCATGCTCCCCAGAGAATGAACCATGCGAATTTTGGTGACCTTATGTCCCTTCCTTTAGCGCCACTCTCAGACCAAAATATTAAATCTGCACAAGTGATAGTGTATTTCTAAATCTAACTCTCCAAAGGATAATTTCTCTTGTCTCCCATTACCTCTATCTAAAATTTCTTAAAATCTATTATGCAGATTGTCATGAACATCAAAGTGCACATTCATGCTAGCCAGAGGATGAGCCCTGCCAACTCTGGTGACCTTGTGACTTATCCTCTGTCGCCACCTATTCCCTCGTATGAAAATGTACCCCACTCTCCCACTACTGGCGTTCCCCCAAAATGCATCACACCGGCAGGGCACCAGTGGCAGAAGCTCATGCTTGCTTTAGAAAGCAATAGTTAAATTAGTTTGGAAAATGCACAGAAGGTACTATGCTATCACTGTTACTACTGCTCTGTCTACCTGTATGCATACAACACAGAGAACCTCCTCCTCAGCGTGTTGAAAGCCTTTTTGGAAAAAATGTTAATTATCAAAGTATAAGTAGATAAGGCGATTTCAGATAAAGTGGGTAAACCAAAGACGTTAGAATCAAGTGTTATAATTGATAACACGAGATCACAAAGTAACTTCTGGAATGCACTCAACAGCACAAACAAATACCTAAGTATAATACCATTCAAAGGTGTATTTTTCTTTTTACGTAATGGAGGCAGAAATGGTGATAGTCACTTTACTGAAAGAGGTTTGTTAATGGTGCAAAATGTTAGTAGATCTGGTTAATTATCCGCAGCAGTTTCACATGAATAAATGCCCATTTTGCTACTCTATCACTGACTGATGTCACAACTGTGATTCAATGTATATCCAACCCCTAGGTGTCCTACCCAAATGAGAGAGCTGCAACCTGGAAATTATTTAGGTAGCATTTCCTACCTAGTAATGCTTCCAAAACTCTGGGTTTGAAACAGGACTTATATAACTTACATACAAGCTTTAACATATAAGTGAGAACTTCAGCCAGACCTAACAGTTTACTAAATTAGGTGGTAATCTTGGAAACAGTCATCACAACTATTGCTTGAATTTAGCTAGAAAGCTAGATAGAAAACTAATTAATCAGCTACTACCTACTACCTTGTCTAGACCCTGGTAGGCCTATTTAGTTTGCATTTTGCGCTCAACATGACCACCTCTGCAGTTTCTGAAGAGAATGTCAGACAAAAATTCTGGTGATTTGTTTCTGCATTGTTTATATAACCTGAGACTTTTTTTTTTTTTTTTTTATCACCTAGTAGGGAGTTCTGGCAAATTTGGTATATCTATAATCCAACACACAGCTCACAGCAGTTGCCATATGCTTGAGCCATATACGAGCCACTAGGGGCATAGGAAATTGGTCATGGTCATTACTCCTATTCATTTGCCATGTGGTTAAAATTTTCAATTAACCTGGTGATGTGATACAAATCCGCCCGAGGAATGAAAAATGAAATGTACACAAAACAGGTTAACACAAAATGGTGATTTGTTATCTTTGATATCTTCCAGTAATCCACAGACAAGAATCACGGTGACATTAGTATCCTAATCATGGCAACGGTCCAACCAAGAAAATTAATAATTGTCTTTAAAGGCAGCCTGTGCAGTTTCAAAGGGAAAGGCACCCCACCTTGTCTTTCACACCATTGAAAGCCATAGTATAACAGCATCTCACTCCATTGTTTTAGTGTACATGTGACATCAAAACATTAGATTCATTTGAAAGTGTCAATTAATTCTATGAGTTATTAGTCTTGGCATGAATCTGAGGGGTTTTGTCCTTAATCCTTAATATTAGTAAACAAAGTGGTGTGCCCTCCCATTTTAAATTGCATAGTCTGCCTTAAATCCCCCCAAAAATTTTCCTTATGACCTGTGGCACTCACAAATCTATATAAAACTAGACCAAATAAACAACCCCAGATTCGGAAATACTGAAAAACATTACAAAGGTAGTACCTATCAATCTAGAGTGATACTTAAATTACCTGTTGGGTGATATTGTGCAATGCCACTTGAGATACCACTGTAACCAAATAATATGGATTGACTGATGTTGAAATGCTATTCTTCCGTTGGTGTTAAATTTTTAACCACAGCCTCTGCTCATTTCATAGAATTGCATGCAGCAGATCTGTCTATTGAGGCTGCTGTACACAGTCTGTATTAGTTTTGTTACTGTATTAGTTCTGTACTCAGCTACAGGGAGAGTGAAGCTTACTTTCCTCCTCAGTGCAGTAATTGGTCGGTCACGTCATCAGGACGTACTGAGAAATTGACGACTAACAGAAAATTCCTCCCTCCTGTTGTGACCATTCTCTGCTGTGGAATATTAAAAATGACACATTAAAGAACATTACCTTGAAGCACTTGACTAAAACCAATATGGGTCCATTTTAATAGCACACTTCTCTCTCATCAGAGCCCAATACTTGATAGGTATTATTATGAAATCATATTAGCTATGCATGCATAAAGACAGGATGGGGAGCGAGTTGAGCTGTGATTTGTGGAATGATGGAGGAACTCCTGTCTTAGAAAAGGGGACACTGCAACGTGCCATTAACTCTGACATGCTGCCTCAGTAAAGTAAGGCTGCTTGACATTCACATAGATGAAATTGGTGGTGTGGGAAACTACTAAAAACGTTTTAAATCTGTCAAGTGTAACCCTTCATTTATCAAATTTCCTTTGAAATGTTTACTCAATGTAATGCAAGCGTAAATTCTCTTGCAGATGAAGCATATAATCTAGTCCATAATCCTGTGGTGCTCTGGAGAGAGTAATCCATATGTTTACCATATTCCACAATAACTTAGGCAGGGCAACCTAAACAGGTAAGGGCTGTGTCGACAGCATTGTTGCTGGTGGGCTAGGCTGTGAATGTCTTCCTATGTTGTGTTTAATAATACATCAGACAGAACTCAGTGGCTACAATTACATGCTTGCAAGAAACCAGATTATTGTGAATAACCAGGTTAATCCAGGTTAAGGCAGGAAATTGGATAGTGTGTTTATATGTGTTGCATTCAGGAGTTGCATTAGGGTCTTACACCTTTTCTTAAATCAAATTCAAGCACTTTTCAAATCTTTCCATCACCGTAAAGCTGTGATAAATGAAACATGCTCAAAATGATTATTTCACCTCTTCATCACGTTAAATCAGATGATTTTATGCTATAATTATGTTTAAAACAAATTAAAAGGAAAACACGGCTAAGTTTCAAGTTTCAAAATGTGTCACTGACCCAGTGATTTACAATCAAAGTAATGTAATGACAATTTCAAGCAGTGTCAAGCACTTTGTTCCAAATCCAAGCACTTTTCAAACCCTTGTAAATACCACATTAAAATTCAAGCATTTTCAGCCCTGCTAATTACTCAAAAACAACATGTGGTAGTCAGATCCCCCTACCACATCCAACATACTACACTGTTTGTGCTGCTGACTGTGGCGCTGTAGGCCTGCAGTCTATTACGCAGCAGCAACAGTTTCTCTACCACTATGTAGTTGAACTAGGCCGCAGCAGATGTTTTTATTTGTCTTTTTTGTTTCATTATATTTTCATCGGTTGACATAGGATTGTTATTAACATGTAATAAGCCTTCCAGATATCTGATTAATGGTTTACATGGCCCAGTAATCAGGGTTCCCCAACAGATATCTAGCTGTGTTAACTGGGTATCTCTTGCAATAAGCAATTTGCTCACACTAGTGTTAAGAGCACAAACTCCTTCGCCTGGAGGACCACTTGCAGAAACCTAAAGTAAAGGGAAAAAATGCTTTCTGTTGGAAATGAGGCACACATTTTACTTGGGTTTCTCTCAGCTAGAGTGTAAGTGCTTTATTTTTATTATTTTTTAAATCTTTTTTTTTGGCATTTCTGTTTGACTGTCACAGTAAAGAGAGACAGAAAAGGCAGGTAGAGAGAGGGAATGACATGCAGCAAAGGGTCTGAGGTCAGATTTGAACGCAGTATGCTGCGATCAGGACTCAGCTCTGGTACATGGTACGTGCTCTTATCTGGTGAGCCACTGGGGCGCCCGGTGCTTTAAATGAACTTTTTCTGTCACTACATTGTTGATTTATGAGGCACTTACGTGATTGGTCTGAAATATGAATATGTTCATCGGCAGAATGTGCAGTTTTAGAGAACCTTTGCATAAAGCTGGCAGAGGGGAGGCAGTGGACTGGACAAAGGAGCTCACAGTTGGGCTGATACAGAAATTTAGAAAGCTAAAACCAGGGAATAACAACAGGCTGGACAGAGGCCTACAATAACAAATCTCACATAGCAAAGGGTCATTTTATTGGGGAAAAAAATGCATGTAATATTGCTCAATGTAATGCCTTAAACTGATTATGGAATCATGGTTTCTTGTTTACATGCTATTTCAGAAATCAGATAATTGCTGCATGGGAGGAATAACCCAATTACTAAAGTGCATGTAAACACGTGAGAGGAAGTGCTCCTGAGAGTGAGGCCTGGTCAGCACATGAACACATGGTTATGGACGGAGTCCTGAGCAGTCAAGTCCAGTCTAACACAAGTCCAGTGCTGTAAGATCACATATTAGTGGGCACTGACTCTGTGTGCTGCCAGATCTTTGGAGAGGACAGACGAGGAGAAGGTGGGGTGCCCTGTATGTTCACTACCCTCCCCCGTGGGGTGGGATCTCTGTCTGCATCAATTATTCAAGAACCATCTTAGATAACACTCATAGGCAGGATGGATGAGGTCTATTTCTGTATAGTACTTCATAAGAATGAAGACAGGAGGCATTTTTTATTCTGTGTGCTGGTGCTCTAGACATTGGATTAGCACTACTCCCCTTTTTGTTACTCAGGTAAAACCTGAAGTGTCTTTGAAAAATGCTCTTACCTCACTTCACATTCTTTTCTCTGTGTCCATATTCCCAGATGTCAGCACATTATTGAAGCTGTGAGGGACACATTTACTTCAAGGAGTAATACCCCGACCCTCCAAAACATCAACCAGAAGAGCCAAAGCCTCCTGAGTGTTTTATGGTAGACTGGTGTGTGGGGCGTGAAATCCCAGGCAGATGTTGGCAAGTGGGACTCAAAGGTAACACGGCTCAGAGAACTAGTCCTTGCTATGCCCCTTCAGATGGTACACCCTGTATCACTGTAGTTTTGTCTAGAAAAGTTTCTGGGACTCCTGCAGAGATCAGTCATGATAGGTGTCATCTTCTATGAGGGCAAGGGCTTCATGCAACAGCTAAAGCTGCCATCACAAGAATGAGAACTTATTTTAAGCTCTACATAGCCCATCAGTAGCAGAGCTTTACTAAATATTCATAACAATAGTATTAACTATCAACACTGTGAATTTGCAAGTCAAATTTCCACACAGGCTCTTACATGATGCCTGAGAGTTGGCTTTGATCTTGATGGTAAGATATATTAAATGAGAAAGACACTGAACAACCTATAACTCTCTCTCTAATATATATATATATATATATATATATAATAGAACAAAGGATTGATAGTATATAGATATGCACACACTATATGTATATATGTGTGTCTCTCTCAGTTGCCGAGGCTTCCCCTGGCCCATCTCATTACAACACACACATACACATTCCTTGGGGACACTTCACCATCTGTCATTTTCAAAAACAGACAAATAGCCCTATTCAGATGCAGCATTTGAAGTCTCTTTTATTCCACGTTCCTCCTCCTTCTGAAGTTAGTCTTCTGAAGAAAATGATGCCCAAAATAATAAACTAACCCTGTTGCAATCCTTGTTGCAATAGGTGGATGGAAGGTACAATCCTCCCAACCTGTTGGAAGGCCAGGTCTGGTACTTCCTGAAAAAAATAAAACTATTTGCTGATATATCACAAAGGATAATGCAATGTGTTGGTGCCACAATAGTCAGGCAATACTCACACCCTAAAATTGTGTCTAGAAACAGATTCATAACCAATGCTGTTCTGTAAATGCAGTTAGCAACTGGTGCAGCATGCATGTCTGATGAATAGCAGAAGAGAGTGAAACAAGGTAAAAAAAACAAACAAACAAACAAACAAACAAAAAAACAAACAAACCCAAAACAATATAGAAAGAAGATCAGGACTGTGTTGACTATTTTTCATGCTAAAATGTCCTTTTTCCTCTTTCTTGTCTCCTTAAAGGGAATGCCAGTCATGGTAGCAGAAGAGATAATGGCGAATATAAGGGTATGTGATCAAAACAGGCAGAGACAAAAGTTGGATTTTTTTTTTCTTTTCTTTAACCAGCTGCTCATGTCACAAAAAAGTTAGCATGGTAACTCTTTATGGTTTGGAAGAGTGGTGTGGGCAAAATGTTTCTATTCAGCTTTTCATTTTCCTGCTTATCATACAGTAAATGAGAATATTTAGTCCGGCTACTTAAATACTTGTATAACAAAGAAATGGACATGCATGTGGTAGGCCAGTTCCTTGTTGGATTGATTGACAATGGAAAACAATCAGAGAATATATTGGACTGTAATAGCCTGAATTGAGCAAGAAAGCTCAACAGGATTAAAAATTAAAGAACTGAAACACTTAAACTGTGTGTTCATTTCTAGAACCTGACATTACCATCATTTATATTAAGACATGTTGCATATCATTAGTAATAATATCAACAAATCCAGCACCCCTAACCTTCAAAAGTATAGTTATCACAGCAATAAAAATGTCATTTTGAGTGAATTGTATTTTTTTTAAAGGAAAAAAACAGCATTTATTATGCGCTGTGGTGATACAGTATTTGTGAAATCTTGTGAAGTCTGGCATATTTATTATGAGCCAAAAAAAAAAAAAAAAAAAAAAAAAAAAAACTGTTACTGTGACAGTCACAGTTAAATTTATGCATCATGTTGGTGGGACAGCTCTGAGAATTTGAATGACTATCCTCGGTGCCACACATCACCAGCATTAGCCATCCATTAGCCTGCGTGTACATCAAAAGCCTTTAACCAATCGCTCTGCCTCTCCCATCATATCCATTAAAACTGTCACACATCTCTTTCCATGTACGTCACAGGGGGAAGATTTTTCTGTTGTTTTCTCGTCTAGTTTCTCTCACATCTACTTGTGAGGTTAAATCATGTAGTAACACCTCTAGCTCTTTTTGCAAATATAGAGGTAGGAAGATGATGTTTTCTTGAAAATGTTGGTTTGAACTGGACATAAATGATATACACAAGTGAATAACCTATTTCACACAAAATCGCAAGTCCAACAAAAATGTCCTAAAGGGACCTCATATCCAATTTGTTAACAAACAACTGCAAAATTGTGAATTATAACAAAATGTGAAAATAAGTAACAGATAAATAATGAATATGACTGTGAATAGGTTTTGAAACTGTAAGACCTGCTTTATCATGTGTGTGTATGTGGACACTGGTGTTTTTATGTGGTGTTGGTGTGTTTACAGTATAAAATTGTATGCACACTCCAAGGATCTGAGACATTTGACCGGGACAGGATATTTTCCGTTCTCAAACAGTCATTCCTGTCACTCCTCTCTCCCCTCTCTCGCGTTTGGTTGCAGCCCTGAGCATGCACTGTGATGCGGTGCAGAGGCACGGAGGGATGTGTACTAGGGTCAGACACAGCCCGGGCCGGTCCCTGGTGAGCGCGGTTCTACTACACTGGTCCTGTCAGTCAGACAGCCAGTCAGTCAGTCAGTCTCTGGAAAAGCTTGGGGAGAGTGAAGACGCATGCTGAGAGCGGGAGCCCCGCTGACAGACAGACAAAAGTATTCCCCCTAGCCAATCACGATCCACAGAACTGCTCAAATGACGCAGGATCCCTCCAGAGGCCTGGCGGGTGGAAGCGGGTGAAGGAGGACCTAATGTCACAGTCACTCCACTGAGGTCGCTTCCTGTCAATTATCATAAATGACACGATGAGTTGGAAAACTGCCGCTGAAATCTGTAGTGTGTTCCAAGATGACCGTATTACCAGTGTGTATAACAATCATCAGTGGGACTCTGTAGAAGGTGTTAATCCCTTATTAATGAACTCTGCCGTTGCCAATAGCTTCCCAGCCACATCCCTGGACAGCAACACCGAGTGAGTGTGTGTTTGTGTGTGTGTGTGTGTGGGCGGTTGGGTGTGTGTGCTCAAATGCACATGGAGGTGAGGGATTCAGAAAGAGAGGGACAGGCTCCACTCTCCAGTCCCTCAGCCTGACAGGCAGAACTCAGCCACACAATTTCACGGTTTGTGGGCAGTACACACCACTGCTTTCCCATCCCCGAGACCCAGAGACCCACAGAGTGTGTGTGTGTGTGTGTGTGTGTGTGTGTTTGTGTATGTGGGTGAGTGCAAGTGTGTGTTTTTGTGTTCATGTTCTTATGCACAGGCTAACACACACAGACACACATGTGCACACACCCTCTCCACTATTAAAACTAGGGGAAAGAAGAAATCAAATATTAATCCTTCAACACCCACCTGGAATTGAAAAAAAAAATGAGGGGACTTACCATTTTATTATTGATTTCATGAAAATGAATTTCACAGACTTTCTCTACGATGTCTTCACTCTCAAAAGTTATGAAACCAAATCCTATGCAGAGAGAAACAGAGAAAGGGGAGGGGGGGAGAGAAAGATAAAGAGTGAGTTAGTGGAAGCCTTAAGAAAACTTCTGTAACTAAAAGAAAAATTTCACCACAGGACAGATTATTATCAAGAGTCAGATCCAGAAACTATGCGAGTATGTCTTCGGAGATTGGCTTGGGCATGGAAAAGAACAAGTGAACAAGACAGACATTGTCCTCTTTAAATCAGGAATATGATGAAATCTGCCACATTATTAAGGGCACTGGAGGACCTCCTCTACAAAGAGAAGATGGAAAAACAGCACAAAGCTCATTTAATGAGATTCATGGAGCTAGGGCCCAGCATCTGAATTTCATTAAATGCATTTTGTGTTCTTTTTATTGAAATTTCACTGTATAACAAGCCCTCGTTTTTATGTTAATGCAGGCCTCAGAATGAATGTGCCATTGACTGTGGGATTTTCGTGCCATATTTATAGGATAAAAGCTTAACCCCCCTCTTTTAACGCAAAGACACAGAGACAAGATGGTTTAAGACTTTTGAGAACAAGTGGATTGCAATGCTCCCTTCTGTGTTTTGATGGTGATGCACAAAGCAATCTAGCGTCTGTAAAGCTCAGGTTGAAAGGAAAACTGATATTCTATTACTTTGTGCAAAAGAGGAAACCGCACAAAGGGAACACAGGCAGTGGATAAAGCAGCAAGTGGGAATGAAAGGAGATGAGTTTCTTTTCAGTATCGCAAACAGCAGCCGATGAAATAAAATCACCTCAGACTGAACTTAAACAGCTATTAGCACAAACAGCATTTGACTGACAGACACTCCACATACATCATCATCAGTTCATCATCGTCATGACACACTGAGGGCTGACTATTACCTACTGAATGTGACAAGGGCACTGATGCACCAATACAAGCCGGGAGACAAAGGTTCAAAAGTCACGTTGTTGGAGCTGCATGATGGGGGATGCTGTGATAAGGGTAAATCCATGTGTGGAGTCAACCAGTTCACCATGTAAACAGTAATCAGATCCACAGTTAGATCAGGGCCATGACTGTCATGGACATGTAAAAAAAACCCACAAGGTCAGAGGTCGCATAAAACGATGCATGCATCTGGTGTCCTGCACGTGTGTGTGCATATTCACATTCTATTACATACTGTATAAAAGTTGTTAGATATAAGATACAGAAGACATTGAGCAGTCTAATGTCTTCATACCTAATAGCTAGCGATCTATTTTATTGTAAGTAATAAACAGCAGTTTGTGGCTGTACACAGAGCGACTGCCGATGGTTCATCAAAGCAGACAAGTCAAAGTCCATACCCTAGCTTCATTACACGGCTCTGTGGAATATACTCTGTTCCGATTGGTCAGCTGTGGCATGCCGCAGTCCGATATTTCTGAATAATGACCATCGTTATGAATAACTGACTGCTGCTATGGACGGTCACTTCAGGCGCGTTTGATTTATCGCTCCACGCGGAGGGGTTCGGTCCATTTACTACCATTAATCAAGCTAGCTAACAACAACACCTGCTGCCGGCGTTACAGCATGGGTATCACTTTTAACATGGATCACTTTTAATTTATTAAGGGTGCATGAAAGGTCTGATTCATGGTTGGAGACTATGAGCAGAAAAGAGAGGAAAACAACAAAAAAGCGAGTAGACTCTGACATGTAGGAGGCTAACTGAAGTGAAGCCATGTCTAATGTTATTTGTTATGGACACAAGCGGGATATACAAACTATTTGTTCCAGTGGAGTCTTGAAGGCTAGAAAAATGAATATTTTGTGTCAAATTATTGCCGTCTTCTGTAAGGAGCTGTATAATAAGCAGGGTATTGTATAGTCACTCACTTGACGTCACCAACGTGCTATAAACCAGAGTTGGGAAGTAATGTACTTCCATACTTCTAGATATCGGTACTTTACTTGAGTATTTATTTTTCTGGAAACTTTTTACCCCTTACATTTTTGCTAAAATATCAGTACTTTCTACTCCTTAAATTTTCAAAACAGGCTCGTCACTTTAGTTTTAATGCATTCATGGAGTATTATCGATTACTTTTGTTTTGCGTCGTGTGCCTTCCCAACATCAAGACCGATTTTAACCTAAACGGATGGGACAATAACACGTAGAAAAGACGATCCCTTGGTGTATCCATCCATGCGTATCCCCCACGACAGATCTAACAAGACGAAACACAAAAGAGAAGGAGACTTGGGCGCAGAGAAATGGCATCTAGTCAATGTGATGTGTGTGACAGGGAGAACTAGTAGCGAAATGAGATAGAAGTGAACCAGCCACGACCGCCGATGGAGCAGATTCAGAGCAGCAATTAACAGACACAGACAGTTATCAAAAAAAAAAAAAAAAAAAGCTGTAGAAATGTCCTTCAGAGGGCTAATTTTTACTTTTAAACTTTAAATACATTTCAGTCTTTACTTTCCACTGTTACTTGAGTCTATAAGCTGAAGCAGTACTTCTTTTTTTTTACCAGTCTCACTTTCACTTGAACAAACAATGCGTTTACTGCTGTAAACTACTGAAGGTAAGCAGAACATTTACAAAGAATGTTCAACATTAACATCAGGCCTCCAACTAGGCAAATGAGAGGATGAGATTTCAAACTATACACTTGGAAATTTTAAATAATGTAAGAAAAGAGCTGATATTTCATATACCTGTAAGCATGACGCAGGCTGCTAACCAACACAGCAGCTCCTTCTTAAGCTGTATCAAGATATCCAGGAAACTCCAGATCCCCTGACAGGAGTAGATCATTTTCCCTACTAGTCAACTTATCGTATACACTGGCTTTTATAGTGGCTTCACGCGGTCATTATCTCTCACTGGTATCGCCAAAAACTTTTCTGCTCCTCCATCAACTGCAAAAGATTCTTTTAAATCTCCTCTGCCGCTGACACAGACTACAACATCTCAAAACAGGCCTGTCAATAGAATGGCTGGAAACCTAATGCATGAGCTGATTAAACATGGACAGCAGCTAATTTAATGAGATCTTGTGTGACAGAATATCAATTTCCACTGAGACATCTCAACACTGGGTTGCGGTGAGAGCACACTGCACATGTGTGAGGTGAGGTGAGACGAGTGGGGTGGGGGTGGGGGGTGAGGACAGTGACGGGGACGGGGACCGGAACGGTGGAAGATGCACCCTCTTTTTCCTGCTCACTCCACCCCCACGCCGGCATAAGGAGCACTTTTGACAACCAACAAATCAACCGCCAGGAGTAATTTGTCACAGAGGAGCATGGGAAGAGAGAGGGAGAGAGAGTCTAAGGGGGGACAAGGGCGGAAAGGGAAAGAGGCGGAGAGATGAAAAGAGAGGGAGGTAGAGAGAGAGAGTGATGAGAAGAGAGGTTAACACACATGCCCTTGTCACCACACTCTCTCCTGCTGCCACACACTGGGGTGGGCAGCTCTTCCATTAACTGACAGGACATTTTCTACTGCACCATTATATCCACTGGGGGCAGGGCCAAGCCACCCTGGAACAACAGCTGGAGCTGCCGAGAGGCCTTTCTACCCTTGACTGGATCTGTCTGAATGAACAGAGACACGTTTTGCTGAGTGTAAACTGTTGTGTGAATGTGCACACCACAATCCAATGACAGTGCATCGCAGAAGCAGTGCGTCTTGAAGAAACAATCCTGGGTCTCCAAGATGGGGGTATGCAAACCCCTGGGGGAACACTGGAGAACTGCATAAAGTTTCTCAAACAGTGTTACTCTTTATATGTATGTTTATGAACAACTATAAAATATTCCCAAATTAATACAGTCACTGGAATCTGGATATCCTGAATCTTTTCAATGCCACATATTTTCTATGTATCCTTGTTAAAAAGCATATTGCGTGCACATTGTATTATAGCTCATGGCTATAGGCTGGCATGGCTTTAAACCTCCTGTTACGTTCACATTTTCTAACATCTTTTATGTTTGGGGTCAATTTGACCCCTCCACAAAATTATTATAACTAAAATTGTTACCAAAGTTTATGTGTCAGGTACTTTATGCTTCTTTGTTGACTACCTAAATAGCCCTTTAAATAAAACATAACTCCCCCCACCGCCACTTATACATCCAGTATTTCTATTACGTGTCTATGGAAAAATATGCAAATCACTATAAAATCTCACTGACTGGCCTAAAATTGGAAGAAATATTAATTGTTGGTGTTTTAATGGCTTTATATTATTTCTAAGTACAGATTTTTGTTATTTATAACCGATGCGTTACAAAGTGTGTAGACCCCAAACATAATAGGAGGGTTAACCACTTCCTCGTGAGTAAGTTTTGATTCTGAAAACCAGATAAATGAAGATCTGAAAAAAGGAGAAGAACATGAGAAAAGGAAAGCGAAGCCACAAACATCAAAATGCCATCAGTTTCAGGATGTATATGTTTTTAGTGGGATTTAGTGTTTTTTCTTCGCTGTGGATTTACAAGGGCCCATATGTCTATAAAAATTTTCATTATCATGTGATGGGTGTTGATGCTCTCCCTTGCCAAAATGCTTTTTGTCAGTCAAGGGGGCTAGTCTGTTAAAAGCATATTTCACAGGGGTGCACAACTGAAGAAAGTTTGAGAATCACTGCTCCACAAGACTCACACTGTGGCTTTGTATTGATTTCCCATTCCATTCAATTCCGGCTCACAAGATCCTAACCCAATTCAGTGCTTTCAATTTGATTCCATGTCAATTCAGTTAGGGATATTTCAGTTAAAATACCAGTTTTGCAGCTTACACATGGCTTTGCTTTTGCCCTTATTCTTCTTTTCCGCCATTATTTTTTTAATCCAAAATGCACCTAGACATCTGCCTTTAAGGCTTGATGGCACTGGCTTTAGGGAGCGAGCTTCAATTGCTGTTCATTAATTTGTTCAAAATATGTAATTTGGTCAACAGAGCCTCCATAGATAGTACTGTAGTTCAGCAGGCGGCATCTGTAGGACGGGATGGATGCTACAATAACATTTAGCAAAAAAAAAAAAAAAAAAAAAAAAAAGTCATTTTAAGAATCAGTATCAGATTATACAAATGAAGATTGCAATAATCAAACATATTGAAGTACACACACACACACACACACACACACACACACACACACACACACACACACACACACACACATACACAGACAACTCTCTTTTTCTCCTTCTTGAGCAACAAACATCCTTGGTCAGTCCTCTGTGGACTGTCTGAACCTCTAGCCCCTTCCAGAGCAGTGCTGTTCTTTGCTCTACTAGCCTATTTTACAGACGTTACAGACAATTACAGGCCACAAAATATCACCAACAGGCAGGGATTTGTCTGCGTCCTCATCCCTCTCTCCCTTCCTCCTCCTGCAGGGTGTCAGTGGCGTTAGATTCTCCCCATGTATCCCAGCAGTTCTCATCCAAACGTCCACACTGCATTACGTGGCAGGAGGCCGTCCTCCATGAGACTATTAAAGACTGTCAGCATTGACAGAAACAAGGAGAGAGGTGTCAACACCCTCACACAGAAAAAACTTCCCCGCAGCTTAAACAATACCCTATAAATGGGAACACATGGATGTCTGATAGGACGGCTGATAATAGGTGTTGTGTGGCTGTTGGCTGAGGCCTCTTGGCTGGCTCAACACTTGCTCACACTTATTAGACAGAGCTAGGCTTTGGACTCATCTCATCGCTCCATGGCATTGGGCTGGGAGCCGACTTTCACAGCCTTTTACCAGCCTCGCCATTCTCCTTCTTTATTTCACACTAATTTGAGGTTTTTCTGCCCCACCCGCCCAATTTGCAATAAAAGTTGATGCTGCCAGAAGCAGATAATGGGAGAACTTGCAAATTGATGCAGAAAAGTTGACTTCTTTGACTTGAAAAGTAGCATCTGGACTGGTTTTACACTTAACAGGATTCTCTTTCCTGTTCACCAAGGATTTAAACTGTGCGTAAATGCCTCTCTCTTTTAAGTTTTTCCTTTTAGCAGCTAACATGACTTACATACATAAATTGCTTAAACATTGTGGCTAAGCTGAAAAACATCTACCGAACTACAAGTAAGAACAATTTTGGAAAACTACATCTTTGAGCTACATGCTCGATGCAGTTTTAGATTAAAAAAAAAGAAAGAAAGGACTGAAAAAAAGAAAAACACATTTTCTCTCAGAGCTGACTCTTTATTTGCCATGCCTTATGACATAAAAAACCCGCTCACATACCCAAGCAGAAAGTGACACACTTCCAATTTCTTCAGTGATGAGACAAAACACTCAGATAGCTCTAAGATGTAGTTACTGAATTAATCAGTTCCTTCCTTGTTTGGTAAAGAATGACTTACGTTTGCAGAATTATCTCACCAGCAGTTATTATTACTAATTCAGTTTTTGTGTTAGAGATATCTGGAGAGTTAGTGAGAGCAAGAGAGTGGTGGAAGATAAAGGTGCTACACTTTTACAATTAATGTGCATACTTCCTGAACTCCCTAATGACTGGAGCTAAAGATATATAAGTTGATACACGAAAGAGAACCTACAGGACATACAGAATGTATTGTACTTGTTGCTGCATTACAGTCAGTATAAGCATAATTTATATAAGCTGGAATATGATCAGTTTTATAAGTATAGATGTTATAGCGGCTGACGTGTTTTATTGTCTTGTTTCTTCTTTTTTATGTTTTTTTTTTTGTTTGTTTAACTGTAAAGCATATTGTCTTACATTTGCAAAATCTGTTCTATAAATAAAAGCTTAGTTTTATTACTCATTATCCACACCTTTCTAGGACAGTGCTATGCAGAGTGGAAGTGAAAGAGGGAGAAAAGAAATGGAAAGTGTAGTGCCTTGGTCATGGGGGTGTGTTGTGTTAGCAAGAGGACACTCAGTGCAGATTGAGAGTTTATTCTAAATAATCACAGGCAACAATGTCATACTGCAAAATAGCTCCCATTGCCCAGTACAAGTAAGGATAACTGCCATGCGAGATTTGGCCATTAAATGTTCAATATGAGTGGAGCTGCTGCAGCTCTTTCTGCACAAAAAAGCATAATGCTGAACAGCTAATGCTAAACTGATAAGGGCTCTACATCCCCACTCATTAAAACTGCATCTAATGAGAGGAGACTGCTGCTGAGTAGCTCTGACTACCCTAGCCCTGTCACCGCAGGAAGGAAGTGGAACAGCCTGGAGGAAGTGTCAGTCGTGACTCCTGGGGGAGAGCGCCAAGGGAGCAGAGCACCTCCTGACATGTATGCACAGACAAATATATATGTGCACAGACATATACAAACACATGACACACACGCACGCACGCACGCACGCACGCACGCACGCACGCACGCACGCACGCACGCACGCACGCACGCACGCACGCACGCACGCACGCACGCACGCACACACACACACACACACAGAAACACAAACATATACCTGGCTCAGGTCAGAGGTATATATGGGAGGCTGATGAGACAAAAATCCTCTTGCACAATACTTGTCAAGACAGTCATTCATTACCTCTTAACGTGGTGTGAAAAAATATGTGTTGAAGCAGCACTTCTGTCAGTGTCATCGTGTCTTCAGCCAATGACAATCCTTATATTTGCATTGCTTTGCTTATCACGGCTGCAGTCACTAACTATATCGCTTGCTCATTAACATAACCTAGCATTTTAACCACAGAAATTGAATGGGCAGAGTGGGCTTGGACCTTTGGTTCATGGCAAATCAGAGTGTTTCCAGGTGGTCCCTGTTGCCATGGCAACAGCTGTTCACACCGCATCAGCAGAAGAGTTTGTTTACGTCGGGAGAACTGATGCACAGCTAACGGAAACATGCTCTCTTTTATACAAGAAAATGAAAACTGAGAATTGTGAAAATAACCTTGATAACCTTGAGTTGAGTCCTACATGATAGGTTATTGGTGGCTTGGCTACAACATTATTCAATAACTTTTGTTTAAAACAGCACAGCTAATTATGATTAACTTAGCACAAATCTAATTAGCTAATATTAACATTAAACCTCAGATAGGCCATGAATTAGCTTCCAATAATTTGTAAATAACTTAAGCAACACACAGATGATTTTAATTACTTTTATGCGTTAATTTTAATTTACCCTTTCGTTGTTGCTGCGCACACCATGACAGAGAGAGAGAGAGAGAGACACTGAACAGCCAGGTGCTTGTTTTGTCAAGATGGTTGTTTCAATAAAGCTATTCAAACAAACTCCTCGGCTGACACGATGACACCGGCTGAACGTGTACAGCTGTTGCCTTGGCGAGATGAACCACCTAAAAAAACAACAACTTTGATTTGAAACATGAAACAGAAGCCTAGTAAGGCCCACCCGACTCGACCCACCCAGTGTTTTTAACACACTCTGAAGTACACATGAGGGCTTACATATAATTTGATTAACTCTATGTAAACAAACTCACATATCAGAAACATCACTGTTTGAAGCTCTGAATATACAATGACGTGGGCAGAATAATAGTCATGAACAAAAGAATAAACTGCTCCGTTGACAAGCAATATGTTTTTTTTGCCCCATCGTCCCTCCATAACCACAACACACCTACAGTCACAGCTGCTCCTTCCATCCCTTCTCCTCCTGGATTGGCTATCTGTTCCTGATTAGGAATGACTAAACCTTCACCTGTCCAATCACGAACAAGACGAGAGCAGGCTCCTGCGCTGCCTTGCTGCCTGTGTGCCCCGGCCTCCTTGTAATGCAGAGAAGCAGACAGGGGCCGTCCTACCACCCACAGCACTGTAAAGGCCTTTGATCAGTATTTCCCTCTGCTATTACTGGGGATCCAGGGCCCAGGGCGTTAATCCTCTGTTTAATACAGTCAACGCCATGAACTCTCTAACAGCACAGGGCACAGATAGCAGAAAAAAGAAAGAACTGCGGAATGAGTAAATTAGAGTAATAAAGCGATAAATAGTCAGACAGAGAGCAAACGGTGGCAAGTGTTCAAGTATAGTTCAGTGTTCAGGCTTCCAGACTGTTGTAGGATTACATGAATCTGATTACAAAATTATCATGATAATACACGTTAATTTTACTTAAATAGCAGTCTGTGTGTCTTGAGTTTCTCTAAAAGTAAGTTAAAGCAAATATGTTAATCAGCTGGCATGAGGGGATGAATTACTTTGTCTCTGAATCACACACACACACACACACACACACACACGTATGCTTTTACCAGAAGGTCAATGCACAGTGGCAGGGAGGAGCAATGAGGTCCATGGCTACTTCAATGATACTTTAAAAAAGACCCTTGATTTGCCTAATGGCCTAATGTTTTTCCTGATTAATATGTAAATTTATGCATCAAGGTGCTCCATGATCTACTTCGGGTCATCTACTCTATAAGGGGTACCTTTGGTCTAAGTATAATATCTCTAACATGTATTGTTCTTGAGCTCTTTTGTTCACAAGATGTCTTATATCTCATGAAAGCTACTAATACACAGTTACATTTACTAGGCCTTAAGCCAAAATGCAGTGATCAATGGCTTTTTGCTATGCTCAGTTACTTATTTGAGTCATCCTTATTCATTGTCCTAATTTTTCTTTTTTTTCTTTTTTTTTTGAAGATCAAAGTAAAAACGATAGCAAAATATGCCTGTTATCCTTGCTTACACTGCAGTTGTTATGTAGGCTTTATTTGAGAAGTTCATTAAAAAAAAAAAAAAAGCAAGAGAAGAAGAAATGAGACTAATCTTTAGAAAATGCTGGAGAATTGAGAATTGAGATTTCTGAAGACCTCCCTAAAATCTCTTCTTATGCAATATAATCAGATCTATCAAGAGAACAGTTTTGTAAATACAGGCCCAGATTGTTTCATGTGATTTTGTGTGCCACATTATTCTATACACAATATTTTTTTTTTTACTTATTTATTCATTTTTGTTGAAGGTTAGTGATGTTCTATTGGCTGCACTGGTCCCTGACAGTGATGGATACCCTAACCAATCAAAAAAGTAAGTACACAAAGACTGACAAAACTTAGTTCAGGCAGTATGGTTGGACGACTGGATGAATACATTGGGCATGGACTGAATTTTATTGCCAGTGGAAATTCCTTGAAATTCTTTTTTTTTTTTTTTTTTTTTTTTTTTCAGATTTAAACAGCCTTGATATTTGGTTATGTAAAATGTGGCAGAGCACAAGACTGACTTTCTCACAGCTCTAGACATGCATACAGCAGATGTCTGCCTTGACAAAAGAACACCCTGCTGTGACTGTAAAACCCTAGAAAATTCCCAAACTCCATTATCTTCACTGAAAGCAAAGCCATGTTGAGCAAAGGGTTTCACCATGGCATGTGTTGGACAAAGCGACATTGGGATCCATGTAGAGCTAAGTAACCACCTCAGGTAATGTTAAAGTCAAAATCCAACATTGCTCTGTTAGCAAATATACCTGAAATGAATTCTTTCATGCCATTGCAAAAGACTCTGGCACTGCATTTCTCCTGCATTTTCTCTACACCTCATTAGTCAGAGAGTTCATATGAATTAGATTTTTCAAATGCAATGCTAGCTAATTTAGCCAAGTTCACTGAAGGGACAGAAATGAAAAATTGGCTGGGAACTTGTTTTTTAGCGTTCCAAAAAGAGCAAAAATCACCATAAAATTACACCAGACAGCTCATGCAACATAATGCATGTATATTATGAAACCAAATGGCTGCTCTGTGCATCTAGAAGAACAAAATTTACCAAATTTTTTAAAATAAATTTTCTGCAATGAAAATGATTTGTTCTACAACGTGCAAATCATCACCCTACAAAGCAAGCAGTTGCTTCCTTGCAGTTCTATTGGAAGTGTATGATTATTATAACTAATTTTTTCATTACTGCAGATGACCATCTGATTGATATTTGTATATTTATTACATGACCTCAATGGGTATTTATGCTATTAACTGAATTGAACTGACTGTTTCAAAATACAGTATGCTCTGGAAGTGCATTATGGTGAAGCTGTGTGTGACATCGCCTGCCTGCTGCAAGACCTCAACCCTTCATACCTTCATACCTGTTGGAATAATTACATAAACACAGTGTGATGGGATTGAGATTGAGAATGAAAACTCTAAGTCATACCACTACCTTAGCCAGTGCTTTTCGCCTGCAGGAGAAGCCCCGCTCCCTGCTCCATAGTTTGTCGACAAGCGGAAGTGAAACAGCCTGATGCACCACAGCAGTTTACAGTTTTGATTTGATTATTCGATGAAACCCAGCTTCAATTAGGGAACAGTGTTTATTTGTCAAAATATGTAGCCACACCTGGCCAAAAAAAAAAGGGATGCTGCACTTAATTTAGAGTCTAATGGGTTGTTTTACAGTAGTTAAAATTATAATTAGGCTATAGCCTAAAACAGTATTCTGCTGTTTACAAACATAGTAACGCACTAAGTGACAGCTTGGCGGTGGTTTGAGTGCAAAAAATAGAAATTACCTTTTTTTTTTTTTTTCTTACATGTATTTTCATGTGTGAAAAGACCCAAAATGAAAACTGTAAGCCAACTACTTGATTACAACAAGCAAATTAAAATTAAACAGCATTTGTATGGAAATTATCCTGTCCCAAGCTTTTGATCCATACAAACAGTTGATCACTGTAACTGTGAAACTATAAATAGTTTCCACTGTATTATAATCATGGGCATAGTGTGCTTAAAGGACCCAATAACAAATTAATGACTAATGTTGCCATAACACCAATTCTGGTGTTATGGCAATGGTACGAACCAATATTAGGTGATGGTTTTGATACTGAGCTGGAGAAACAAAATCCGAGGTGAAGAAATGTGATATGAACAGTACAATGCTTAACATTAGTCATACCAGTGAGCCTCGAGCAGTACTCGATTTATTATCATGTTTCATGAAAAATATATAGAGAGAGCATAGGGAGCACTGCCGTGTTGGGCATGTTTCACGGTGTAGGTAGCAAAGTAAAGCAAGAGTTAAGTCAGTTATTATTAGTGAATGTTAAATTCCATGTACATTTCAGACACCAGTTAACAATTGTCTTGAGTGCTCTCCTGAACCTCTATCAGCCTCAATAACAATCAAATTGACCATCAGCTTTAGCTAGCCATGTCTCAGCTCTGACTGCTAAGACTACTAATTTAAAAAAACAAAAAGAAAGAGTGAGAAAGAAATGAAAAAAGAAGAGGGAGTCTGTCAAAATAAAATCAAATAAAATCGATGGAGAGACAAACTGTAGGTAGCCCCTTGTGCAGGATGACTCATTGTTTATGGATATGATGCGCTGTTAGGAAAAATGTGTCAAGCCATATATTCTCTAAAAACAAATTAAGACATGTTATGAGTGGGTGTAAAATTGTGCCAGGTGCTTCAACATCCTCTGGACTGTATCTTATCTATCTAGACTCTGTATCAAAACTCAATTCAACCAAAACGTAAAGGTGTGAAGTGACCACGTTCAAGATGTACAAGTGGCTGCATGAGCGAGTGTCGAGTGGTTGCGGGATTGGTTTGAGATTGGGCCTCGATTGCCAGATACATTGTTCGAGTTTTCTTAAGGAGCGGTTTTCAGTCTTTCTAATGCAGTAACATATTTGGGTGGAACAAAATTTCACTTCAGTATTGATTACTCAGAAATGTCACATAGGAGCTTTTAAAAATAGCCCAAAATGAAAAATCAACTGCGATTATGGGGTGATGTATTTAGATTTCACTGCGATTCAAGTCATATATTTTGTTATAACTTTTTTTTTCCACACTTGAGGAAATCACTACATGGCACTCAAGTGGGTCTGGACATATCAGTTCAGAACCACTTGTCTGGACATACTGTCTGGTTTTCAGGTAAAATGTGACATAAAAATGATCTGAAGTTTCTACACTGATCTGAATTTATGTAGTCACGCGAGGTGAGGATAAAAAATACAACCTGCAAAACTGCAAAGGTATATCTCAAAAGAGACCATATCAGTGCAGAATGAACTGTGCTATTTTGGATATGTGGTGGCGATATTGGCATTTCCAGTACGAATCTATGTATGCTTTGATTAAATGTTTACAGTAAGATACAATATGTCTCTGTCTGCTTCCCCTGCGTGTTCAGCAGTGCAGCTGGGCTCAGCCTGCATGTGGAGAGAAACTAGTTTGTCTGTGCCTGTATGTAGGTCAGCTTTCAGAGTTGGCCATCAATTTTCACTGTCCTACTTAAAGAGACACCCCATAATGCACACACACACACACACACACACACACACACACACACACACATGCACAGACAAATGGACACACAAATGCACACACATATGTATTACAGGTGAGGACAAAAACCCTGACCCTTATAATTTCTTTGATCATATTTATTCTCTTCCCACTAACGCTAATTTCCATTCTCGCCAACCCATCTAACATTACCTTTGACCCTGACAGCAAAACCAAAGCTCATTGCCTGAATGCTGCCCGCCACAAATCTGGGATGTCATTTCTTTTAGACCTGCCCAATTGCACTGTGGTCAGTGGTAATGCAAATCCCAGATGGCACACAACATGGGTTAAGTGTCAAATGGATGCAGGCCTCTCTACCCCTCCAATACAATTTCAAGCACACTCTAACACAAGGAAGACCCTCATTAGTGCCACACAATATACCCAGAAGTGTGAATGTCTCTCCTTTTCTATGGAATCACAAGGCTACTCTAGCAGCATTTGAATGGATCGTATTATCCATCGAGATGGTGACTACTTGCCCTTTGCTAACTAGCACTCGGCTATTCAGTTACACAAAAAAAGGTTAAAGAGGAAAACTGATGTTGGAGGCAGAGAATTTGAAGACGTAGGAGGCTCAGCACTCCTTTACTGAGTGAAACAAAAACATATTTATCCTTTTTGCCAAATGAGATTTTGAAGAATATAAAGTGTGTCATCATTTTGAAACCACAGGAGACAAGATTTTGTAAAGTCACCATCATAAAAGGAAGGAGAATTCAACAGCAAAATGGCTCCTCAAGGCAAACTGCAAAGTGACAGAACTTGTTTTATGGCAGAGTAATGGTGATGTGCAAGTTAACCCTTTTCATCCCAAACATTGTGCAACAGCTCAGCTTTGGGCCACCACTGTGCTTAACTCGTTTAGAAGGACCCATTTGTGTCAAAAGATGTTCTCCGTGCTGGAGGATCAACAAATCGGCCCAAAAGTCATGCCTGACAATAAGGTGTGGACTTATCCAGACCTATCCTTTGTACTTAAAGGCACGGACCTATGCATAAATTGCAGGAAGTGTCAGGATTACATTTCACTGTGATTATACCTTATATTATTACATTTGACAAATTTACATGAATAATTGATTGACTGATTGACAAACACATTATATGGACAAAAGAACTGGACCTACACATTACACCTACAGGAGCTTTTATGACATCCCATTCTAAATCTATAGGCACTAATAAGGAGTGAGTCCCCCCTTTGCAGCTATAACAGCTTCCACTCCTCTAGAAATGCTTTATTTTATTTAATTATTGCCCATTTATCGAGAAGGGCATTTGTGATGTCAGACACTGATCTTGGCTGGCTTGCGGTCTCCTTTCTAGTTCATCCAAAAGGTGTTGGATAGGGTTGCAGTCAGGGTCTGTGCGGGCCAGTCAAGTTCTTCCACACCAAACTCACTCAACCATGCCTTTATGGACCTTGTCATGCTGGAACACCCACAAAGTTGAAGGCATACAATTGTCCAAAATGTGTTGGTGAGCTGAAGGATTAAGATTTCCCTTCACTGGAACTAAGGGGCCGAGGCCAACCCCAGAAAAAGAAGCCCATAGCATGGTGGTGTAGTGGTTAGCACTGGCGCCTCACACTAAGAAGGTCCTGGGTTTGATTCCCGGCCGGCCACCCAAGGAGTTTGCATGTGTGTGGAGTTTGCATGTGTCTGCATGGGTTTTCGCCGGGCGCTCCAGTTTCCTCCCACAGACATGCAGGTTAGGTGAACTGGAGATATGTCATTGTTGTCTGTCCGCTCTGCGATGGACTGGTGACCCGTCCTGGGTGTTTTCCCTGCCTTCTGCCCAATGAGTGCTGGGATAGGCTCCAGCAACCCTTGTGAGGATAAGCGGTTCGGAAAATGAATGACTGGCACAATGCAGTCAGGCAGGTAACATTCTCCCTGGCATTCACCAAATCCAGACTTGTCCATTAGACTGCCAGATAGAGAAGCGTGATTGGTCACTCCGCAGAACATGATTCCACCACTCCAGTGTCTAGTGGCCGCTCCATCTGACACTTGGCATTGTGCTTGGTAATGTAAGGCTTGCATCAGCCATGAAGCTCCTGGTGCACAGTGTTCATGCTGATGTTAATGCCAGAGGAGGATTATAGCTCTACCCTATCTGCAGTTATTGAGTCAGCAGAGCGTTGGTGACTTTTACACACTGTACACCTCAGTATTCGGCAAGCCAGCTCTGTAACTTTACGGGATCTCCCACCTGGTGGCTGAGTCGCTGTGGTTCCTAAACGCTGCCACTTTGCAGTAATACCCCTTACAGTCAATTGTGGAACACCTAGGAAGGAAGAAATTTCACCAACTGACTTGTTGCAGGGGTGGCATCCTATTATTTCTCCTACTATTGAATTCATTGAGCTCTTTAGAACAATCAGTTCTTTTACAAATGTTTGTAAAGGCAGACTGCATGGCTAGCTGCTTGATTTTATACACCTGTGGTAATGGGACTGAATGAAACACCTGAATTCAATGATCAAGAGGTCAAGAATACTTGAGTGTAACAATGTGAAAAAGTAATCTCCCAATGTAGGATTAATAGAGTAATACTACCACTATTACAACTACTTAAACTATTTCTAGCATACTACAATCTCAGCAATGTAAGCACATACAATATTGATATTTATCCTTATGACAAGCGTGGAAAAAATTACAGAATTGATAGTAATGCTCAAAACTCTTCTCTTATTTCTTTCTAGTCAGTATTTTTCCCATACTGTCAGACTGGACACTCACCATCTCTCTCTAGGGCTATGCAATGCACTAAATTCAATTTCCTGTTGTACCAGTACCATGCGTATCAGTATGCACTTATGTGCTCTAAAGTACTTACTGCCACATTAATCTAAAATGTTTCTTAAAATCTCAAAATGTTATAAAAATGTATTTATTTTTTTTTTTTTGTTTTGTTATGGGGGCCCTTTAAAAACATGGTCAATAAATTCTTTATAAGAACTGAGCATTCTTCTATTTTGCTTGTCTAAATGCCACATTAACTATTGATGTGTCATATTTATACCTCTGAGAGGACAATGTATTATTCATATGGGACCTGTGGAGACATGGTTAAGAAATTCATTAGTTTACATCATGACAGATGATACTTGGGTAAATGGCACATATTCCTATTATATTTAGGCTTATAAAGTAAACAGTATATCAGTTGGTTGTATGATACAAAAACTAGAACTGAAATTAAATACTTTACTTATTGAAATAAAAATAAAACATTTTTTTTGCTTTTTTCTTTTTATGATGTTTATGGGGTTTGCGTCTATATGCTAATAAGCTACACAATCTACAACATTAAATACATGCTAAAAGATTACATTTTCTTTGCTGAATAAACAACATCTAAAAACATGTGCAGCTCTCGACTTCATTTAAATTTCTCAATGTGGCCCTCACTGAGATTGAGTCTGACACTACTGCCCTAGCCTTAATGCAATCCAAATTAAAAAAAAAAAAAAAAAAAAAGTAACTGTAACCAGCCCATAACCTTAGAATGACCCCTTTCTAAAATGAAGGCCTGCCAAAATGTCCACAGTTCTGGAGTAAGTATCCAATTCTTATGGCTGGCATCCAGACTAGCCCTCACTACAGTGCTTTGACAAGGCAAGTGCACACACACACACACACACACACACACACACGTGTGCCAAAACATGCAAACATGCAACAAACAGACACACACTCAGAGAGAGAGAGAGAGAGAGAGAGAGAGAGGGAGAGAGAGGGAGAGGGAGAGAGCTTTTCTCCTTTAGTCACAATTATCCCTCTGTCTCTTTGTGGTGCTGCTGCACTTCACCAACTGATAGCCTGTATTTGTGTGGCCCAGAAACGCAGCACATTATAGAATGAACACACACTCAGTTTGTCCAATCTGTGAAGGCTAGAGCCAGATACAAGCAGGGTTAGTTAAACATTATTGAGGATAAGACAGCAAGATAACCAAACAAGTGGTTCAAATGTGAGTTATAAAATTGTGCAAAGCCAAACTGAACATAATTGGTCATGCTGATAGAATTTCTTCAGTGCAAATGGAGTATGGGTCTAATGAGATGCAAAGGTCTGAACCACAAGAGGATTCTTCGTTCAAGAATGGCAGACTCTTTTGTGCCAAGCAATAGACTGAGCTTAATGGATGTCTCAATTTCTATCACATACAGTAACAACCAATGCAGGTGGAGGGTGGGCTTTCCAAAAGCCTTTGAGGCACAGTGATGAATTTCTTTTGAGGTGTGGAGCAACGTGGGATTTCAAATGAATGAAACAGATATGCACCTTTTGTGTTTTCTGACCGATTGATATAGATATCAATTTCATTAAACTTAATTAGCATTTCTCATTCCTGATGAAAGTGGAGAAGCAGAAAAGGCGATAAGTGGCAAGAGAATGGTTTGTGGGACTGAGAGGGATTCAAAGAGGACGTCTTAGAAATTCATACATATGAAAGAGTTTTTGGTTGTGAACTGAAGAGCTAGTTGGGTGTTGTGGATGTCGACCGCCCAACAGAACATCTAGTGGAGAATTCACTCATGAACTGAATATATTTTATTCAAAATAATCTTCTGCAAACAACAAGGCATTTATAGCACTGAATTATGTGCAAGGAGGCCATAAAGTAACATTGATTAAAATGAATTAGGGCTGTCAGTGCCTGCATGGCCAGACTGTTATTAATATTTAAGCACGGGGTATATTTAAAGGCGTGACACAGTATCAGTTCATCTGAACTGAAGAACACTGATGATGCCACTTTGCAGAGGCACATTACCATTTAGTGGAGATTGCTTTCATTGAGCGAGCCAAATGCTTAGAGGCGGAACTGCCACTTGTGTTCACTTTACAGATGCTGTTATGGTGAAAAAGAATACTATTCTCAGAGAAAAACAACCCCCCTCTACACACACATATACACGACACCGCTCGAGTCATGACATGAAATGAACTTACCACTGTAAGTAATACATAAGCCTTGACAGGACATGGTGATGTCATCCTGACACTACCGACCCTCATGACCAAGACAGTTTGGGCTTCTTGAGCAGCCCTTTTTCATCAAAGTCTACTCGCACATTCACACATGCCTGCAAAACATCAGAGCTGTGGAGATCCCTAGCAGTATAGGTCGATTGGAGACAGAATCTGTTCACAGCGTCCTGGCTTTATTTAATTGCTTACTTGCAGTATAATTGGCTACATAATCAAACCAGAAAATGAACACAGTGCAGCAGTTTCATAACTTCAGAATATCCTTTAATCACTGCCCGTGGGCTTTAGCCAATTAGCATAGATGAGTAAGCTCCATGGATGGTTATAACTGCAGCTTATTTACTCCTTTGTTCAAGTTATTCAAGTCATGGATGTGTGTCCGTCTTTTATGATGCTTCTTCCATGGGAGCATCTAAAGAAAGATTAAACCAGGCATTTGGTGCGGTCAGAATCTCACATTAGCATCGCTGCCAAAGTCATCCATGTGAATTCAAGACAAATGTACCGTCTCACAAAGCACTTGGAGACTATGGAGGGGAGATTCTCTGTAGGAAAAGCCATCTACACATAGTTGGTCTTGACAGCTGATGATACAGCCAAGGCCTGTGGTGGCCTGGTGAGTGCTGCTTCCCCCTCACCTAAGCTGTGAAACAGATGGTTCAGTCCAGACTAGAAGCCTCAGACATCGCGCTTAGTTCAGACACCAACCCCTTCTGCTCCACACAGCACAAAACAGGCCTGGCTGCCAGTGGCTTTCAAGTAGGGTTACCGATAGTGTCACAATAGTTTGATTTCATTCTTATTTTTTTTGCAAATGTCAGTACACTGAATAAATGTATAAGTATAGTATGCATAAAATAAAACAGAGGATAGTTGTGGTGCTCAGTTGTGCTTGGCTGAGTCACTGTTTATTTAAATATTCATGCGCTAACTAAAAATCCCCTCTCACATGGTATTTAAAATGGATGGTTTAATAAATGATGGCTTATTTCAGGGGCTGACAATAGGTTAGTGCTTAGCACTACACCAATTACAGTGTGTCACTTGGCAGCAACCTCTCTGTTTTGCTGCTGTTCAAGAACCATACTGCTTGGCAGAAAAAAATTTAATTATTTATGATTAATATTTAATTTCAAAATTAATACATTTTAATATAATTTATGAATTGTAAGTAGCTATTTTACTATTATTATTGTTGATTAAAATATTTATTGAACATTTGGACTCTTCTGATTGCAATCTTGGGTTACAGATGAAGCAATAAGCAACAAGATTTGTTGCCTAACACCCTCTTAGCTGCTGTAAAAACACTGCAAAGCCTGGCCTCTCCTGGCTTCCTAGTTAATGTTGATCATAGTTTCCACAGTAATCCCTACCATTTTCTTCCACTTAAAATATTGACTGTGCTAAATCAATTAACAAATCTCCTCAGATGGGGGCCTAATGCACATCAATTTGCAGGACACTACTAATACAAAAAAGTTTAAAAACTTCTTCTAAATTCCTTTTAGTGACTAGAGTTTGGTTCTGAAGACTTTGTGGAGTTCAGTTCATCTCACATTTCCTACACACACACACACACACACACACACACACATATTAAGCCACACTCTGGCTACATAGATGGAACTGCAAAAGTCTTTGCATCTCTGTTTAGTTTCTCCCTTCCCCTCTCTGAATTTTCCTTTTAACTCAGCCTCTTTGCAGAAGGAGAGCTCATTTCAATCTCAAAGCTGACATCTGTGGAAGCAATGCAAGCTCTAAATGAGTGGATTTAATCCTGTGCAACAGGGCTAGCGCACAGGAAGCATTCACGTGAGAGGCAGAGAGATGGAGAGAGCTAGAAAGCAGAGAAGAGGAGGAGAGGTGGGATAAAAAGGCGATGAGAAGATGAAGAAAGAAAATTTTGTGACCCCTGCTCACATCCTTCCATCTCTCGCAGTGCCGCTGTCCAGGAGAGGAGAGGGCAGAAGACGGAGGGGACAGAAGAGCAGCCTGAGCAGATAGAAGTTAAACATGTTTATTCATGGATTGGAACAGCTGAGGTATTGGAGAGGGCTTCAAAGCAGAGGATAGCTCCACGTCCTGCCTGGCCTTCTCCTCTGGCTAGGCCCTCTGTATTTGGCCTTTGAGTATGTGGCTGATCAATCCCCCAGCATGCTGCCAGGCTCTGGGCCCCCCATTACCAGGAGGCTGCTCTTTGAAGAAATCCTGCCAGGGGTCACTCTCCCTCCGCTTCATCATCTTAAAGGTCATGGCATAGAAGATGGCTCTGTCCCTGGCCGTAAACCCATAGTTGACCGCTAGGAGTGTTTGCAGTGAGGAAGGCATGCAGACTGGGCTGCTATTGTCAGAGTGAACAATGAGACAGGCGGTCAGTATTGGCTAGGGTTGAGGCAAAGACAAGTTTGCGTACGACGGCACAATGCAGAGGCTAATGGTGGAGGAAGTGATATTACTGTAGCCCAGAATTTCGTCTATGGGGATCCATGACCAGACGCAGCTCTGACATTTACCCTCACACACACACACAAGCATCATTCACAACTATGCACACACAGACAGACACACACACACACACAGAAAATGTCAGCATGAGAAAAGTGCCTTTTGACACTGATATGAGACGCATTTGCCAACTAGAATCAGTGATTTCACTCTATACAATATGATCTGCATTGATGAGATAGTGTGAAGTGCTCCTCTTTGGTTATATTTAAACACGCCATCTTGCGCTTACTGCGTATTGGGATGTTAAGGACAAATGGGAAAAGGAAAGGAAATACATCAAGAGATGGAGATATACAATAAAGAAATGAACAGGAAGAATGATTAAAAGATAAAAATTGTGCCATTCAAACCTAAAAAAAAACAACAAAAAAAAAATGACAAGAATAAAGAGGACTGCAACGTAAAGAGGTAAAATCACCTGGCTCTTCATTTGGACCTGCACCTGTACCCTTTCAACGAAGCCTATTTGCTTCAATGATGGCATTTCAAGCTGATCACATCATCCACATCCACATCTAATCTCTGTCATTCTTTTTGCTACCTGTATGCCATGCTTAGCTACAAAAGATAATTACCATATGGTACAATGGAGGAATCAGTTAAAGCCACCAGAAACGGAAAACTGCAATTTCCCCTGAGTTGTGATGTTTTGTTGCCTTTTTGGGATTTAATAAATGGTTTCCTTGGTTTGAAAAAGAAGCAGTGATCCTATGTGGAGAAACACCTTGTCATGTAATTGACTGGTTTTACCTGGAACCTGCAACTCAGGTTCTCAGCAGGCAGATTAGTCCAGCAAGAACATATGTACGAAATAAGATTCAAAAAGCAAATCAAATTAGCTTCCTCAAATACAGTAACCGCTTCTTTCTTTTCACCTAAGGTATGTCGACAGCTGATTAGATCGCCTCTTTTGGCCTCCTGTGACTGTTCTTGCTAGCTGCTGTTGATCAGCATGAATGTACAAAAGTAACTAATGTGTAGCAGTATTATTTTTGCAATATTAGCATATGTTTTACCAGCATGTTACAGCCAACCTTATCCAACCAAATTAGCGACCATGGTGATGTAATGAAAGCGAACAACAACTTTTGAATTTTGTATTTTCATTGATTTATTTTCATTATTAATGGTTTCACATTTTGTATATGCTCTATCGTACATTTACTATAATTTCTTTGTTGTTTTTTTTTTCTCTTTTTCTCTGAGCCTTTCTTGATAAATTTGGCAAAGAATACACCTACACCGTTCACTCATGCTGGGTGCAAATTTTCCAGTGGTCGGTGTACATTTCTAGACTCGACTACCTTTTGGACGCATATTTATCCTTCATTTATTCTACCATGTCCTCCATGAGCCCTTAGCTCCACCAATTTGTCACCTATTTTGTAGCAGCAATGGTTGAGAATCTGCAGAAACCAGTAACCTAAGAAATTTGTTCTTCAATTCAAGTTAGCAGTTACTTAAATCACACTGTCATTGCAAAGTCTACCTGTAATCCAGTGAGATTTTAACCTCATTTTGCATTTTCATAATTAATGGTTTCACATTTTGTATGCTCTATCATAGTATACTGTAATAGTAAACTATATAGTAAACTATAATTAATTTCTTTTTTTTTTTTTTTCTTTGTATGGCACCACTTTTAGGGCCTTTTTACTCAACTTTTATGTTTGATTCTGTACTTACACCATGTTGTGATGCACTTTGTAACTGTAATTTTAAGTGTTCTACATTCAAAGTCCATTATTATTATTATTATTATTATTATGATTATTATTATTATTATGTTTGGTTATCTAGAGCCATTTTGTTAACATCCCTTCAAAGCGAGAAGCTGAAAGGACGAGTGGATGGCAGAGAGAGAACTTGCGTTTTATTCCACTTTTTTACCCGCTCACCCAGCGATCCACATACCAAGCCACCCGCTCACTCACTCACTTGATCAGAGCAATGAGAGAAACCCCCAAACATGAGCCTTAGAAACAAACAGCATCACATAAACAAGCAAACAAGCACTTTATACATGGCGGATTACCTTGTAATCATGTAAATGAAGGTGTGTGTAATGAGGCTTACCTAGCTTTGGATCAACACCTCAGTACCTATCACACAAAGCAGAGACAGGAGGTACAATATGATGGAGAGGCCTAACTATCCTCAGGCTGGAGTAACACAGGAGGAGGCCCACAGCCAGGCTGAGAGATATACTGTAATCAAAACAAAGCTGAGCATGCCTTAATTTGTGGTGTGTGTGTGTGTGTTTGTGTAGTACATGTGCAGTATTTCCCTTCCATATGTAATGTTTTTAAGTAAAATGTTGTGTGTGTATGCATTTCTATCAGTGCTTATTCTTTGACTTATATAGCATCTAGAATCATCTCTATCAAACTCTGATATCAAGGTTGCTTCTAATACCTGAAGAGACATTCTATATCTTGGCTGAAATGTGGTTAGGCCCTGTTAGGCCTTCTGAAGCCGAAAGGGCATCCAGAGCTACTTGAGGTTTACAGATCATTACTGTCCTCCTGAAGTTTCCTTTAACGAGTCTTCTGTCAATGGCATCCTAATTGTGCCTACTGATGGGTGTCTTTGACCTCCTCCTAAATCCGAGGTTTTCAAACCATGTGCGGCGGCCCAGTGGTGCACCTTGAGACAAGGTCAAATGTGCCGTGGAGTTTTGAGACCTCCAAAGCATTTAACCTGCATTTAACCCCGGAAGAAGGCAAAGCAGATCTGGCATCAATTTGTGTATAAATATGCCAAGCTGGTGAAAAAGTGGGTTAAAATAAGATCCGGCCCATCACCGAGAGGAAGGGTCAGACCTCACACAGCATGTGTTCTGTGTACAGCACATAAAATCTCAGCCATATCAGAAGTAAACACCATGGTAGTCATAGTAACCATCTTATGCCGCAACAACCCCTCCATCACCTGTGGGTACGATGTATGTGAAAGTTAGGCCACCAGCAGGAAAATGAAAAACCATCAATTGCCGTCTACTTGAGAAGCACAAAAGCATCAAAGTTGTGTTAATGGAGATCATACCACACAATAATCATCTATAGAATATTTATTATGATAGGGTAAAAGGTGGTGCTTGTGCACACTGATCAAGGATAGCTCTATCCAGGCTCTGCTTTGGCATTTTTAGCTGGGTCTGCTTTGTTAACATGACATTAAGCCTCACAAAATAGCCCATGGCCTGTGAGTTTTTCCGTTTATTCATTTTTCTTATTTTTATTACACAGGAAAAGGTCTAAAAGCAACACCACAGATGTTTTTAACAGTAGGTAGTAGGTAGTAAATGGCTTTATTCAGTTAAAAACTGTAGCAGGTTCCTGTTCAGAAGCACATAAAAAAACAAAGTCATATCACAATTAAGAATAAGAGCTGAAATCAGTGGTTACAGGTGTGTCCTTCCATCAGATAATGTTTATAGGCCTGTTTTTACTGATCTAATGTAATATGGGATCTCATTGCAGATCGCAGTGTATGTATGGAAATATGATCTCTGACCATAGTTGTTTTTGTGAGCCGGTATTGGGGTGTGAAACTGATATTGGGATACTGTGGAAAGAATGATTGCATGTAAATATGTTTCTTAGACAGTATGGATGAGCTATAGTCTAAATTTGTTATAAACATATAATTTTTGGTTGAGCTTCTTCAGTTGCACATAGCAGTGGTATTTGCACTGTTTTTGAAACTGCACTTTTAAATTATAATCATGTCTGTATTCACATCGACAAGACTTGATTTGGCCAAACCTTCTCCTTGACCCCTGATATAAGTAAGTGTATGTGTGTCAAATACTTCTAAATACCTGTAATATTCTCTTAATAATAATTACGACACCAATACATATGTATACCTTGAGATTTAAGTTTGAATCTAAGAAACCAATGTCCTAGATGTGCCTTTCCCATCTTCCCATTATCTCAGTAAGGCAGTTACACTGCAAAGAGAAACCTTGTGAACCTTGTGTCATTCATAAAGATGGCACATTGAAGTCACAGTGCAGGCCATAAACAGGGCCATCAAACTGACTTGAAATGCATGAATTAATTAACCTTTATGAGGCCACATCAGCTATAACTACTTAGAGTAGAAAACTAAAATATAATCAAATCTTAAATTCTGTTCTTTTCCCCATATTTCAGAGGTAAAATTATGTTTTGTTTTGTTTTGTTTTGTTTTTTGTGTTTATTTCACTAAAAGCACAGAATAAAACTGTTGACTTGAATTGTGGTTTAAAAACTGGAACCTGAATCATTCCAAAGAAAATGTTGCAAAGTCAAATTGCCAACTAGTGACCCATAAATTAAACCAAATTACAGGCAAGCCAAACATTCACAACCTTTTGTAATAAAGATAATAAGCTAACCTAACCCATACAGTAAATGCACCCTTTATTCAAACATGCACCCTGTGACTTGTTTTATTACTGACAATGTCAATGTCAGGATTATGAAATTACACTAAATACGCAGAAAACACTTGTTTTGTTTAAACCATCCCTGTTTGAAGCTAGAATAATGACGGCAGGGATGGCGGTGGCGTGTGTGTGCGCGCAAATGGGCATGCATACTAGTGAACGAGACATCTTGTGATATGCAATATGACATAATGTCCCCCCTGCTTGAACCCCCAGCTGCTCCCCCACATGCCACAGATCCTCCGCCATGTCTAAACAGATGCTCTATCAATAATGCCTGCTCCAGTGCCACACACCTCCCTAGTGACCAAGTTGAGGAGAGGATGAGGAGATGGAGAGGAAAGGAGAGGAGATGGAGATGGAGATGGAGAGGAGAGGAGAGAAGAGAAGAGAAGAGAAGAGAGGAGAGGAGAGGAGAGGAGAGGAGAGGAGAGGAGAGGAGAGGAGAGGAAAGGAGGGAATAAATGAATGAGTCAGTGTTTTGGAAGAAGGACAGGAAGGACGGAGGCTGGGCTAGAAACCAGAGGCTAGAGGGAACACTTTGAGACGGATTGGCTACCACAGAAGATGGAGGAGAGGGAGCAATGAACCTGGGGATGAAGTGTTCTCCTTGTCCCATCTGCTCCCAAGAAGGAGAGGAGAGAGAAACCCCTGCGTCATCGGGGCCTACTCACCCTAGTCTTCCTATCCTCAGTCTGAACAGGCATCTTTAACAGTATAGATGTTAAGGAAAGACAGAGAGAGAAAGACAGAAGGAGAGAAATAGAGATCTCTGAGTGAAGCTACAACTGCATTATAAGTTAGGGGTAACATTAAGAGGTGTATGTTCTTGCCGGCCATTCATCCATCCAGATTTTGCCACATCCTTGTGTATTTGAGCCTAAAAAGTATCACAAGAAAAGCCTTGAGAGCTATCAAGTTTAGAGAGGATTCAGATTCAATGCATTACCACAGAGAGCTGGTGCCCATCACTCACCCTCAAATGGTATTTGCAGCTATCTGATATGCAGCTCATTCTCCCTCTCCTGACACACACACACACACACACACACACACACACACACACACACACACACACACACACGGCACAGCGCAGAGAGAGAGAGAAAAAAAAAAAACACTGTCTCTGAGGTTCAGTGTGATTATCAATCTTTTCTCTTCTCCACATCCTGTCTTTTATCCGTGCACTGTGCCTTCCCACTATTTCTTTTGTACTCTGGAAGTCTGAGTGTGTGTGATGCACCTTAGGGCTGTGGATAACTACTCTGTGCTCCTTAAGTGCATATGCATACATAAAAATAAAAAAGTAAAACCTGTTGTTGTTTCTTTTGTTGCTTTGTACTGATTCTGGTGCGGTGCAAAGCTAATCTTGGGTAGATGTTCACTATTTATGGGAAATAAGCTAAGTTAAATGAATGCACTGGCTACTAACATAGACCAATAAAGACTGAAAAGATTTTCTCTAAGACAAAGGAATAAACTTAACTTGATTTGTTTGGTTTTATTTACATTTAACTAATTGAATGTATCTGATTTGAGGCAGTAATTGTCCACTCGGCACCCACTGCACTCCTGATTGGCCTAGAAGGGGCTTCACTTCTTAAGATTTCTTCCAGCGTTTCCCCCTTTTGGCACCTGGGCTTTTTTTGTACACCATGAGGGTTCAGGTCAAGGGGTGCTGCACTGTCTTCTATAAACTGCAGGCCTGTAAACCCTTTGATGCTGGCTCCATATGAACCTGAACTTTGGATGTAAACTCAACTGTTCAATAGGTTTTGACTATGCTTAAAATCTGTCAGGGTTTCGTGTTTCTTGTGTTTGTGGGTTTTAGGTTGGACTTTTTTTTTCTGTTTCCCCGTGTTTCCTTTGCCCGGTTCCCATCAGGGTTTTCACCTGTGTCTTGTTTGCCCCTCCCAGTTCCTCACCTGCCCTGAGTCTGTTAATTATCCCAATGTTTCCCACAGCCTATCCTCTGTGTTCTCTTGTTTTGTGCTCCATCCTCTTCCCCAGGTGTGTCGTGTTAGCTTATCAGTTCCAATGTATTTAAGTCCTGTGTTCAGTTCTGTTGGTTGTCTGTTCATTGTTTTGCTGACATGCGTTTCCTGAGTTTCCCGTGTGATTATGATAATATTTTGTTAATATTTTGTTGTATATTGAGCCTCTTGCCTTCTTGCTCCTGTCTTCGGGTCCCACCACCCGTCGTGACAAAATCAACAATTACCCATTTTTGAGCAAGTTAACAAAATCATGCTTGAATTATGCCATAATGAAACAACCTTGTCATCAAAAATCACTTAATTTAGGTTTGTATATTTTAGTTATTATTATTTTTTAAGGTGACATAGCTCACTGTGTTAATGATAGGCTGTCATGTTAATCGTGCAACTTTTGTCTTTGTCTGTGTGCACATTTGTCTGCAGCCACAGGTCAGAACAGACACAGAAACCAACCAGATTTTTACAGCAGGCGGCAAAGCCAAGCTCTTGAATGGTCTCTGCAGGTATGAAAAATGACAACAGCATTTTTAACATTTTAACTTCATCCATCAGGCCACCTGTAGAGAAACTGACACACACACACCATCACCAACAGTGTCCCACATAAATTGCATGAGTTCTTGCATGAGGAACTTGTGCCTGAACACATCAATACTCCTTGTGCACCACCCCTGTTGTCATCATCCATCATAATCTAGCCCTGCCTTCCACTAGCTGTCAAAACTGCTCTGGACAATTCACTTTGACAGTGTCAGCTGTACTGTAAGATTTGACCAGCCACTACAATGTGGACTGGCCTCCAGATTCATGGAAACTAACAAAAGCTCCCTGTCCACGCCTTGGTTGTTGGACCCATGACTTTGCCACAATCATTCCAATTTTCCTGTTGCTGGAGGCGATACTACAATCCCGGTATGGTTAGCCCTCACCGGCCGGGAACCTGACCTATCTGCACATCAGGCCCTATAATTTTGTCCTTTGCTAGAGCTCTCACATCCTCCACTGCCATTGTGAGGTCTCCTGAGGACAGACTCATCCTGCTGTATTTAACTCGTGGTAGCTGTCATCAGGTGGGTCATGTGGAGTCTAAGCTGCCCAATTACAACCAGCCACACAATCATCTATGCAAGTACCCGCTTCTTCACTCATGTCACGGTAACAGACTGTGACAGTGTGTGTGTGTGTGTGTTTGTGTGTGTATGTGTGTGTGTGTGTGTGTGTGTGTGTGTGTGTGTGGGCATGTGCATCTGTGTGTGTGTGTGTGTGTTTGTATGTGTGTGTGTGTGTGTCGGTACGGCTTTGTCCCATACCCACACTTGCGGTCTTGTGGTCACAATTCATCATCTATATGCCGAAGAGAAAGATGAAAAGCGAGAAAACAGTCATATTCAAGTTAAAGTTACATAGGTTATGCCCAGGCAAGGGTGACCGAATAATTTGCTTATTTACTTATGTTTTTCTTTGCTTATTCATAAATGTATTTATTTATAATTCTAGCTGACCTGTTGTTTTAATGTTTGGATTGCTAATTGGGCATTTAATTTGCATATTTATTGAGAAAATGTAACCTCTTTATGACATTACTCTGACTGCTGCTGCAACTAGAAACGTCTTTCTATTGCGTCCTGATGGACGTTGAGGAAACCTCCAAACATTTTTAGTCTTCACACTTGCTTATATACTTTGGCCATTTCCTGGAAATAATCAGAATAATAATGATAATAACAATAAAAAACTTAAGTGGGCACTTGGCTAGGTACAAAGACCACAAGAATGGACACTGGGACAAAACCTTTATGCATCCTCAAGAGGTGCCACAACAACAATAACATTAACTGGGAAGACATTCCAGAAAATAGAAACACACAGAGCAATAAGATTCATGCAGGAGCCACACATCAAGAGCAGTCAGAGACACAGAAAGTAAATGGAGTAGCAGCACGCGTTATTTTAATTAGCCAAGTGTTGTCTAACTTGCCCTCCAATTACACACAAGGGTGTATAATAAGACATCTTTTGATGCATGAAAGACAGGATGATAACACAGAAGCTGAGCACTGGCAGGGTAAGACTTGTTTTGGGTGGTTTTAAAGGGAAATGCAATACAAGAGGCTCAGCTAAGTAAAATAAATGCAATCTCTCACTTTTACAAATTTGCTAATATGCGCATTATCTTAGTGCCCCTGTGGAGCTTCAACACCACCTAAGAAAAAAACAAATACTGCAACGTCCACTTCAAGACAATTTCAAGATTTAGGGCAGAAAAAAAGGGAAAAAAACAGAACATTTTCTTATTGCTTATAACTACTATGTGCAACATTTTCTGTCACTTGGAGGCATGCTGTTCATCACAACATTACAACAACAAGGAGCTTCAACCATAACCCCCACTACCTCCCCATCCATCTTTTGGTTATATAGTTATACAACTTCTATTTATTTATTTATTTATTTATGCACTTTATTGTTTACCTGGTTGACAATGCAATCATGTAAAGCGATACGGTAGCAGCCTATTCTGAGAGAGTTAATTCACAGCTTTACAACATTGAGCTTCAAAACAGGGATGACAAATGACCTAATGACCTAATAATGTGTCAAATGATCTGGCTGATGTTAGGTTTGAATGAACCAAGTCCTTCATTATTTTAGGTACACACATGGCCAGAAACAGCAGGGATAACATGGGCTTGTTCTAACTTAACTTCAAAAACAAAACCTGCAAATAAAGAAGCCACAGCATCATTGTCTGCACAAGACCTAGCATCCAGTGCAAATTAAAGGCGTAAACATAATTACACATCAACAACTTAAATACAAATGAATGAATGGTCTCTGGTTAGTAAAAGCCAACCTCTCTGTTTTTTTCCGAGTGCTTTTCAGAAAATGAACAGGGTTTCTTTGGCTTGTTCCTTTGGTTCCAAAGTGTTTCATAATGGAGTCAGAAGTGTGGCCTTAGCTGTGTGATTTTTATGAACTGAGGGTAACTTGTACAGACTGGCAAGCTACGGGACCACATTAGAAACTGAGAAAACGGACCTGAATAGCAAAAGGCTGCAACAAACAGCGGTGAATGATGCTGACTTTCAGCATGGGCATCTAGCCTCCAACATCACTTTTTGAGGTCACATGATTTTTAGCATTAGACAAATGCCAAAACATCATAGAGACGTTTTACAGTATAATTCTGATTGTTTTTCACTGGGGTCACCATGATTATTGATTGTGTTCAGAATTTGGCCACTTCCTTCCTGTAGACATTTGCATTCCTACAATTAGGAGTGAGTGCTGGTCTATAGTTATTTTATTTACCCTAAAGAGGAAATAAAAGCAGCAGACTGACAACAAGGCCAAAGCAATCTCCAAGAGCTGAATCCAAAAAGCAAATATAACATGCCCTTTAAATACAGCAACACCCTGTCAGTCTGATTTCTTATTACCCGTGAAACTTCACCTGAAACTTACATATATTGCGGTAATTCATTTTATGTTAAGTAGTGTAAGCTCTTTGCCAAGCGGACCGTTCAAGCACTCAGACGTCACATTCATCTCCTAATAGATTTTCAGTAAATACTGCAGACTGAGAAAAAAAAAAATTGTTCATGTCAGCTTCTTCATGGAAATAGGAATGTCTGTCAGTTTTATAATGGTAATCAATATCTCCTAGCCATGGTGGCCCTGAGGTAAATTAAAAAAAAAAAAAAAAAATACAAAGACACAGAAATGCAAAATCACATAAATTGGAAAGGGTGCAAGATTTCTGGAAGTGGACTGGATGTCATTCATGGCCAAGACCTATTACTCATGTGCTAGCTAGCTATTGCCGGTGCTAATTTTGTAAAACTGCTTCTAAATGTAAGCGCTGCTGTGTTCTTCATTTTTTGGTATAGTGTTGTGTTGATTTGCTGTCTTGTGCTGCTGGTGCCCAGCTTGCCTCATAGATGCAAGGAAAGACACTTATGGTTAGTACACACCATAATACAGCCAAGAGGCACTGTTTAGAGCCATCAGAAACTGCAAGATAAAATACACAATTACATTTATGATAATGCTGTTAGATGATAAAGACACTGCAGGGTATACTGTATTCTTCTGAGAGGCAAGCTTAATGAATATGCTCTTGCTAATTTGCGCTGGCTAATTTGTCTAGATTTGGTAAGTCTTTTAAGGGTTTGGTTTTCTCAGCAAGAACAAACTCGGCTCAAAATTAAGTATCTGAAAGAGCACGGGGGGAGCGGGGGAGTGTGCTTTTTCATTTTGTTACTTTAATTCAATTTTGTGCAAAAACTACCTCTCCATATGTCATGACAGTCCGTCTTTCCGTGTGAGAATTAATAAGTTATGCTGCAGACTCCCGCCATTGCTCTTCCTCCTGCATAGGAAAATGCTACTTAAACCTGAGAGCTACAGTACAGTAGTTGATTTTGTGCTTTATTGGAAGTGGCACTGTGAAAGAAGCCCAGATCTAAAACAATGAAGACAATTTCACCTACACTGAGAGGCTTATTACTAACTTGAAAGGACTAACAGGGCCTGACGGAATGAAAAAAGAAAAAAAAAAAACAAGCTAATGGGGATTTTGGGCTACAGGCTGGGAAGTGCTGCAACAAAAACAGAGAGTGAGTGTGTGTGTGTGTATGTATGTGTATGTATGTGTGTGCACGATGATTATCAGTGAGTTTTGGAAGTGTGTTAAACCCAGGATGATGGGTGTTAGACACGCAAAGCCTTTGTTCAGGTGTCCTGGATAGCTCTCTATTCACATGTCATCTTGCTTGTCTGTGCCAATCCTATTCCTGCTGCATGTAACCCCCTCTGCCCGCCCCCGGCTCTGACAACAGCTTATAGACAGAAGTACAGCGTAAAGGTATCCTCTTAGCGTGGAAAGTGTGCGATAGAGAGCTTGCAGCGCTTAATGTCCAATGGTCTGATAAGCACTGGAGGCACCAGGGAACTTTCTAGTCCTGCTGCCATATGGAGGGGCTGAATGCACCATGTATCTGATTGGCGAAGTCCTCTGCTGGCACAATTCATGCAGGGTAGAAACAATGGATCCATCGCTGTATGCCTCCCTCCATCCTTACAATGCTCTCCTCCTGGGCCTTGTCTTGTCTCTGGGCCTACCTGCTGTACTACACTGTAAATCCATGTGTTCCCTTCTATCATCATTTAATGAAATCTCGATGACAGTCTCTGTCTCCAATTATATCCTTGAAATCATAAGTCGAGGAAATTATGGATCTTTGCTGTCCACCACTGCAGATCCTTGCTCTAAGCATGATAACTCTAATTTGAATCTTTTCACATT
The DNA here is from genome assembly GCF_902150065.1 of Myripristis murdjan. Lineage (NCBI taxonomy): Eukaryota > Metazoa > Chordata > Actinopteri > Holocentriformes > Holocentridae > Myripristis > Myripristis murdjan. The sequence goes on from NC_043993.1 coordinate 23,440,293, forward strand.
TTCTGTGAGTATTCAGGAGCCCTAGAGGAAGAACCTGATTGATTTTGGTGAACCTATGACCTTTCCTCTTGCCTCACCATTGGGTCAAACCTTCAATTTGGAGGATTCAGGTTGTTTCAGGGATACACACTGCTGACATTCACCAACAACTCATGTGTAGTTCTCTTTGGCCTTTGACCACTGTGAACTGTAAATATATTCCTGCACTTTAGACTGATGCTCATTATAGAAAGGACCAGCCTTTCCTCAATTGAGAACTTTTTGCTACTGTTTTCTTAAAGAGCAAATAAGATTCACCACATGCAATATAGCGTATACAATGTACTTTATGCTTCCTGCCTCTTGACTATTAGCTGCTCCCCTCCACTTGTGTCACTTGTTATAGGAGCTCTCACACACATCCACAAGTGAATACAAAAGAAACACCATGAGTGGTGAAAGTCTAGTGGTGGTGGAAGACAGCGTAGGAGTTAGTGGTCTTTCGGTCTCCCTGCAGGCAGTAAAGCAGGCTGCATGGCAGCCCTGTCTCCCAGGACAAGTTAATAAGATGGAGCAGTCCCCGGGGGCAACAGCCGGCGAGCATTATCACTCTGAAAGCAGCCAGAAAAACTGACACATAGTAGGAAAGAACTCCCTTAAAGAAGCTATTAATTATCCCCTCTCACTAGCCGCTGCTGCAGAAAAAAGTTAATTTGACAATTTAGAAAACAGGGACTGTTTTGAAATACGTAATTTCCCCTCCCACTTGTTCTCAATGAATCTTCTGCAATTATTACTTCTTGGTGTGCTCTATTCATACTGCTCCATTTGAATTTTTCTCCTCTTTCACTCTGTCTTCCTCTCACACACGTATGACGAAGCAAGCTTCTCAAGCGTGAAACCACAAGGAGGTGTGGGACAACACAGCGCATATCAGCACATGTGAGCCACCAAAAGACCACTTCAGACATGTGGTGTGATGAATAAATCATGCTGCATAACCACGAGGAGAGAAGTTCCTCTCCTGAGGGCCCACGTTTTCACCATGCTGCTCCACTCCAACACTGGAATCTCCCAGCAATCAAAATGAGCTACATGGCCATGGCAAAGCAAATAAGAGCAAAACTGTCACCTCGCTGAAGAAACATTCATCATTACACAATTTGCTCCCTTTTATTATTACAGCCATTGTAATTAAAAATAATTGAGTATTGGGTTGGGCAGGTGCTCCCATCATCCTTTTTTTTTTTACCCAATTAGCACTACAATAATATTGCCCTGGTATTGCACATGACATTATTAGCATTTTGATAGAACACAAGTGCCTGCATGCCTGCACGCCAGAGATCTGCTCTCCAGTGAAAACTTTTCGCTCAGATCCACCGGGGAAGAGTCACATTCTGGTTTAAACAAAGGCAGAGGCCCTGATTCACTAAGATTAAACTGGAGGAACAAATAACTCAAGCAAATCCTCCACGGTAACGGCTATGTTCACATGTGCACAGCAGTACAACTATTGCCCAAACTATGACAACGAAAACAGCGTTCTAATTAAGCTATTTAGATGATACCATAAACTGAAAGCTCTCCCTAAAGTTTACATGAGTGAATTTACTGATGATCCAAGGAGAATGGTGGAAATGGGCTAGAATGCTCAGCTGCTATCAAATATAACCATCAAATATAACCAGCATGGAGCCCTCGTGCTTCATGTTGGTCTTTGTAAGCATATGCATATATCTGATGTATTTACAAAATGCCATCCTTCAGACATGACTTTTAGGAGAGCTGCGGCCAGACTGAATCTCTGCATCCTGACCAACACAGAGTGAAGCCAGAAACACATTACATGAACATATGTTGCAGGACATCTCACATTCGTTGAGCCATCATTGCACCAAAATAGCGCACACACTTCAGGATAAGGCTATGACATGAGTTTGTGCATCTCCGGTCTGTGGCTGATACGATACGGATCTTGATACCCTGCCAACGATCCAATACATTAAAGATACATAAGCAGCGACTAACAATGCAAAACAATACAATTCATCCCCCAAACAGCACAATTTAATGATTTGATTCAACACAATATGATTTGATGCGATTTGACGCAATATGATGATGCAAAGGAATGGTGATATGTAATTCAACGAGTTTTATTGTTTATAAACCAAATAAAATTATGTCCTTTCACAAACGGGATTTATTTCACAAGTCATGTACAAGTGTTCGCTGTCTTTTTCAACTTGACAGTACAGTGCACTTTCATAACAGTTGGTTCACAATAAAGGATGCTGATGAGTGAAGCTGCTGGAGTGGAGGGGCATTAAAAAAAAGTTGCAACACTTTGCTCACCTCTCTTGGGGCTAACACAAGGCAGGGGAGGCCGGGGCACTGGCAGACACATTCACACCATGTTGCAAGTGTGTAATAAGGTTAGTTGTGCTGCCTGTGTACTTTACAGCAGCACGGCACATTTTGCAAATTGGATTTGATTTGTCAAGTTGTCTCTCTGGTAAAATCTGTTGTGTTTCCAAACTTTCGATTAGTAGTTTGCTGGTGTGTGTATTTGTTCCGCCTCAGCCATCCTCAACACATATGAGCTTGTTGTGACACGCCCCTAAGCCATGCTGCTCGGTGGCAGTCGGCATCAGCTCCATAATGTAAGGTAAGGTAGGAGAAATTACTGGATGGGTCGTGTTTCTAAATAAAGGCATAGATCATCTAATAATTAAGTGGATCAAATTTTATTGATGCAAAGATGAAAAATCACAATTTCATCCCAAAATTGTATCTTTTCTCGGCTGCTCTACCAATGCAATCGCATCATGCCTGTGCACATCCGTGTATGGATATGAATCAGTTAATCTTCGCATCCCTAGTTTGCACATTAAGAGTGTGAGACAAAAGAATGAATAGTCTCACTTGGTCCACACTTCAAATGGGAGGATTAAAAAACCACAAGATGGAGAGCCAAATACGTCATTAATGTAGACATTTGCAAATTACACACTAGCACCAAAAATGAATCAACAGTTTGTGCATGCATAACTACAAACAGAATCCTGCTGTTTCCACAGTTTTCTAAACTTTTCCTCCATTTCGTGATTCCACCCCACCTGCAGTGTGGTGTCTGTCTTTGGAGTGAGCGTCCATGTTTGCCAGGTGTTTTCTGCAGTAAACAAAGTGATGACATATTTTGCTGCGGTCTAATTGGCCAATGTGACAAATCAGGCCTTTGCAGCCTCTCACACTACAGGAGCAACGGCAAAAAACATTGGCTGAGATAATCACATTAACATTTGCAGTGTTATTTTTTCCAAATCCAAAGTTGTTACGATAACAGAGCTATGATGAGATGGTGTTTTACGTACTTCCTTGTTCCTCGATTCTTTTTTCCCATATATGAATGAATAATAATTAGTTCTATACACACAGAATTACTGCTGGTCGCTTCAGTGTGGGAGATGAACATGCAGCAGCAACCTTCACTGATGGAGTCCTAGAAAACACACTCACCAACACTTATATACACACACATACACATGCACTGGGGGAGATATTTACTGTTACTTATTCATTTTTTTGTTTATTTGTTTGTTTATACATGAATTCCCAGGACACAAAAGATACTTAATGTGACATTCATGCCAATAAGGCATTCTGAATTTCAGTGAACTGAAATAATTGCTTGCATGCGTGCGTGTGTGTGTGTGTGTGCGTGAGAGAGAGAAAGAGAGAAAGACAGAGGGAGAGAGAGAGAGAGACAGACAGACAGAGAGAGAGAGACAGAGAGATCAGAGAGCTGGGGACAGACGAACAGCAAATGATAAATGAATTCCCAAGAGAAAAGGAGGGACACAGAGAAATTACAGAACAAAAGGAGAGGACAGGAATGACATTTCTTAAGGGACTGCAGTGTGGCATTTGTAGGGAGAAAAATGAAATGTGAGGGCCAGAGAGAGATGGAAGGCAGGAGTGTGTATGAGCAAGAGCACGAGACAAAAGAGAAAGTGTGTGAGAGGTAAGACTAATTTATGAGAAATGAGACAGAGGCAGGCCTCTGGCTGCTGTGGTCTGATGAATGGGGGGTGTGAGGGGGTTGGCGGGCTGCGTTGTGCAGGTTGGTGAGCAGAGAACAACCTGTGATTGGAATCCTTTGAGGCGGCATTTCAAAAAAGTGAACTCTTGCGACATGGGGACAAACATGAAACAAAAACCTCACTTCTGCTGGAGAGAGATTCTCGCTGGCAGGTGGCTCGAGCAAAGGAGAGGCATAGGTGAGAAAAGGATCTGGTGGAAAACAAAGACGAGAATCCAGAAAGAATGAGCAAAAGAAAGGAAAAAAGAGACAGTGTGAAGTGAAAGAGGCAGAAAGAGTAAGCAAGGGAAAAATGAAGAAGATAAAGTGAGATGAGAGATGGCTGCCTTTGATGCGACTCTTCTCCCACTGTAGCAGTTTGCAGGGAGATGTGTGTGTATTTGTGTGTATTGGTGTGTGTGTGTGTGTGTGCGCGCTTACACACGTACATGTTTGCATGCTTCTCTGTGTGTGAGAGTATCTCTTCTAAAGTTCACATGAGCGTGATTGATGAAAGTGGGATTGATGATAAGGCAGCTGCTCATTTACAGTGGGTAAGGAGCTGGTTTCCACATGATTCAAGTACACACACACACAGTAACACACAGTGTGTGTGCGCACACAGTAACACACACACACACACACAGACTGTCCTCTAGACAGAATCCCCTCCCAAAGCTTGCCAATGAGCACAGTGAACCTCCTCTCTTTCAAACAGCACACAGTCTTTATTCACCCAAGTCTTACAGCACACACGTACTGTATCAAAGTCAGAACACACGCTGCTGTGTGAAGTGCCATCAAGCGCGCACACACACACACACACACACACACACTCCCATTCTCTTTCTGTCTCTCTTTCTGTTGTTTTTACACACACACACACACACACACACACACACACACACACGAGTTTCAGAGAACAGAGTGGGGCTGGAAGCACAGACACTAACACCCAGACAGTGATGAAGGCACAGCAGTAAAATACAGTGTAGATGTCATCTATGTGCTGATGGGATGAACATTATCACAGCACACTCTACAGGCACGCTATCTTTTAGCATGAACCCAATCTAGATCAGGACAACAAAAAAGACTAGGCAAGCTGAGTCGAAGCTGGACCGCCACTGCAGCTCAAATCATTGAAACAGAGGAATTTCTACTCTGGTATTTCACGTTCCTGGCAGACAGTTCACGGGTCCTGGGGACACAGCTCCGTCCGGCATGGCCTTCAGTATTTCCCAGGTTCCAGGACCAGCTTTTTAATTTGGACTTTTTGTTGATGTTTTTTTTTTTTTTTTTATGTAGTGTTTAAAACAACCAAGTATTCTGGGGCACTCGGTGGCTCACCTGATCCACTTTTCAAAGATGTATCCTTACAACAGTGGGTTTGAACACAACCTGGACCCTATGTTGCATGTCGGCCTCTTTCTCTCTCCTGCCTTTCCTGTCTCGCTCTAAATAAAGCAACAATGCCCCCACCGCCAAAAAAGCCAAGTTGTATTATTCTACACCTTCCAAAAGAAAGAAAACCAAGCACAGAAGAAAAGTCTAAATTTCATGAAAGTATCAGTTCTTTTTTCCAGCCCCTCATTTTTGAAAAACAAGCACCCAAGCACTTTTTTTTCTAATACAGTACAGTGCTCCCTCGTTTATTGTGGGAGTTACATTCTAAAAATAACCCGCAATAGGCGAAATCCGCGAAGTAGTCAGCTTTATTTTTTACAATTATTATAGATGTTTTAAGGCTGTAAAACCCCTCACTACACACTTTATACACTTTTCTCAGACAGGCATTAACATTTTCTCACTTTTCTCTCGTTTAAACACTCTCAAAGTTCAAACCTTCGTAGAAAAATAAGTCCAGTATTATAGAATGAACGCATTCTGTACTGTACAGGAGACACGGCACGGAGGAGATTGATTGACAATGGTCTACAGTCCCTTAGCCAATCAGGGCGCAGAACACAATGTGCGGGCTCTCCCTTAGCCAATTAGGACGCAGAACACAATGCGCTGTAAAAAAAAAAAAAAAAAAAAAAAAAAAAAAAACGCAAAATTGCACTAAAAAAAATCTGTGAAACTGCGAGGCCATGAAAGGTCAACCGCGTTATAGCGAGGGACCACTGTAATCGACTTCTAAGTTACCTGAAATACTCATACCTGTTTTAAATAAGACATGTTTCTTTGGCTTGGCCTTCAATGCGTACTCACTACCTACACAGCTAGCCTACAAATAAAGATACCTCATGACAGTAAATCGTCCTCTGTTTGCGGTCATATCGCTGCTGAAAAAGCTGCCAGTTCTGTCATCTGAATACACACCCAAACATCTGCACCAACAATCAAACACACACCAATAATAATTTAACAATTTATAATTTATTATTGTGTTTTTAAAGTTGTGTGTCTGTGTGTGTGTGTGTGTGTGTGTGTGTGTTACTGTTGTGTTTGTTTTAAAATGAGTGTTTTGTCTTTGTTGTGTTCTTGTTGTGTGTGGTTTTAAACTTATGTTTTATTTTTATAGCACTTTGAAGTTCATTCATTCATTCACTCACTTATAATAGTGGATGGCTTGTGGGTGAGTGAAATAACATATTAATAATAATGAGGAAAATGTGAATTACATTCTCATAAATGTGAACATAATTTAAGTTTCACTTTTCTTCAGGCATGAATTATTGCTGCCTTTCACACCAGAGGGTGTTACCAGCAATAAGTAAGAACGAATTAGAGTTTCCTCTGTCCTGTCAAGTTTTTTCATGTTTCTATGCTTAAATGTCCCATATTATTTGCTGCAATGACATCACTGCGTGCATGGAAACATTTACAATTACTGAAAGCAGACGCTCTAATCTGTAAATTGATTGAGAAAACACTGGAAAATCACTTGGAAAGCGCACGCTGCCCAAAATAATTTAAAAAACAACATAGCCTACAGGGATATGTAGAGGTGGAGTGAAAAGTCTGGGTCTCTAAATCGAAGGAAATACTTCATTCGGTCGGGTGGCGGGTGAATGATTTATGCATAAATACGGATTTGAATGACGTCAGAGCCGTTCCACGCATCACTAATACACATGCACCCAAACTAAAACAGAAAAAGCAACACAAACTAACCCTTAGTCTCCGTCGCTCTCTGCCACTTACAGGAAGCCAAAACCAGAATAAGAGGCACTGAGCATTGGGTTTCGTAATGACACTACTTGCATTCGTTTGCAACAATGAACTACCGATAGGTTTCCATGTCGAGGCTCTCCTAGAGCCATGGGGTTTTGCCAGGGAAATGTGCTTCAGCCAAAAAAATAGGCCTAATAATGTCAGATGTCATCCCTGACCCCTGTAGTTTCACAAATTCAGATTTATTGCCAATCATTATGTATTGCGCCCGTGCGTATCCACTGGGAAGCGATGTGTTTGTCTGTTTACTTATGCATGTCTATGTGTGAGCGTACGAGTGTGTGCGTGGTGGACGCTGTCACATAAAACGGGTGGCTGGCTGAGGGCATATTCTCTGTGGGACTCGACAGTGGGGCAAGGCAAATTGGTTAAAAAGAGGCAGTCAGGGCAGAGCAGCATTGGGAATCCCATAGAGAATGAGCCCTCAGGCAGCCACCCATTTTGTGGCATCTTACACACACACATACACACACGCACGCCCCTGCATAAATGCGAGCACACATACCTAAACACAAGCGCACACAGTTAAACACACAAAGACACACTTGGAACCTGTCAAGTGGGAACAAACTGATGACAAGACGGCGACAGATGGATTCACTGAGGAGAGACGAGCTACGCATTCAACTCAATTAGCAACGTGCTGCCGCATGACGCCGATGGGAGATGGAATCTTACCATGACTGGCAACCTGTCAGTCGAGCTACGGAGCTGCAAAACAAGCAGCATGGAAGGCGCGACGAATTAAATTTAATAAACCAATAAATAAATTAATTTATAAATAAATGGTATAAAAACCGCTAGAGTGGGGGGCTCTGCATCAAAAAGCAGGGCATAATGTGAGCGGGGAGCCTAAATATCCCCAGGCACACATGAAGAAGAAGCTGGAGGAGGGGAGGGGAAGAGAGAAGAGAGGAGAAAGAACAATGGCTGGCCTCTTTCTCTCTCTTCCTCTCTACCTGTGTGAGCATTAGAGAGCCCTGTTCATACATTATCCTGCCATGGTGCCTAATGAGCCAGGCATCTCCACCCTGACACTTACGCTTGGCTAGGCAACCCTTATTACAGAGTGTAGAGACATGCTCGCACTCACTCGCTCTCTCTCTCTCTCACACACACACACACACACACACACACACACACACACACACACAAAGCTCTCAGGACTGACCATCAGCATCACAGGTCATCACAGCAGCTGTGTGATGGGGGTCAGCGGAGTATAAAAACATCTCTTGCTGCTCAGGACATAAAGGAACTCTGCTTCTTTTCTTGTCTGCCTAGAGAAATAGTGCTATTATGATTATGGAGCTGTGTGTGTGTGTGTGTGTGTGTGTGTATCAGGCGTGTTAAGTTCCTAAAGCTGTGTGGAGGCTGCTAGTCGGCATGAGGACAGACGCCATGTGCCCCTCTGAAGAGCTGGTTATTACCCATGCTTTATTGTTCATGACTGCAGCCAAAATCGCTCATTTCGCTGCATTATGCTGCAACATGCCTCGAGAAACACCACAAAAGCCAGTCTATCCAGGCTGGCGAAATGCCAAGCCATGCCAGGATCTACCCTGCAGGGCTATGATTGTTTTTGGCTGCTTCTGTATGAAAAGCCACTTCCACTTCAAATGAACCGGACCTCCTACAACTGGCTAACTGGTGAAGCAGCAGGGAGGTGGGCGGAAAATCAAGAGGAAGTAGAGGCAGAACGGCAAAGTTGGTCAAATAAACATCAAAGGTGACGACAGCATGCCAACATAGACTGGAGGTGGGTGATTTGTTTTGAAATTGGGGATGACTGACATGTTGTAAACAGCTGAAACAGTTGGAGAGGACAAAAGGCAGTTCAACTCTCAAGGCACTGAGAGAAAAAAACAAAAAACAGAAAAGGAGACAGAAACAGAAAAAGGCATAGCTCTATGCCCCTTTAATATTAGAGGACTCCAGTGGAGGTGATGTAATCGACTTCACCTTGCAGATTTTCTAACAACTGACTGCAGCTCTGCAAATGATTGCGATGATCTATACAGCTGGTGATGTCTGACCATTACACTTGCAACGAGGGCAGAAAAAAAAAAAAACATTGTGCCTGCACTGCAAAAACTCAAAATCTTACCAAGAATATTTGTCTTATTTCTAGTCAAAATATCTCATTACAGTTAAAATAAGACATGATCACCTCAGAAGTAACTTGTTTTTAGACAATTTTCACTTGTTTCAAGTGAATTTTCACATGAAAATTTGCTTGTTTCATCGGCAAAATTTGCCAGTGGAAAAAGTGAAAATTCACTTGAAACAAGTGAAAATTTGCTTGTTTCAATGAGTTTCTGCAGTGTGTGATAATCTGCACTTCAGACATTGACTTCCAAGAGGAACTTGGAAGGAAATTCTCTGTTGTTCTGTTGTGTAGAAACTTGACAACACATACCACACATCTGGCATTTAACGGCACTTATTCAGAAAAAAAATGGAATGCTTTCATAGTAAAATTGTAGTGCAGACATAGGCGGTTCTAGGGGGTGGCAGGGGGTGGCAGCTGCCACCCTAGAAAAATGCCTTGCCACCCTAGTTGCCACCCCAATTTCAGACAATTTATTTATTTATTTTTTAATTGTGGCTGTTCGGAAACTCACTGTTACGAGACTCAAATGTCCGAGTGCAAGTAAATGCAGCAAAAGATGACACTCCCACTATTTAAGGGGTTGATAAATAAATAAATAAATAAATAAATAAATATTTCTAATGCCACCTTTTGGTTTTCTATTCAATGCTTTACTCATGTACCACAATAATAGAACCACCCTTTAAAGTCTCCATGCCACCCTCTTGCCACCCCATGAATATTTGTCTAGATCCGCCCCTGAGTGCAGAACATGCAGTACAACTGCCCCTCTTTTGTATTTTCACATACATTATAGAGGCAGGGCATTAGTAGTGTATTTTTTCTTTGAAGCTCAAGTGACTGGATTGAAATATAAATATAAAGTAAACCACCTATATCACTGAAGTGTATCTATTCTAAATCAGAGAATCCCCTTAAGCCCTTTATACCACTGAGGAAAACTGAAGTACATCAGATTTGTAAATAACAAAGGCTACAAGAGATGCTCCAACTGATTGAACATGCTGACAATGTAAAATGAATAAACAATTACAGTTGTGATTACAGTTACTCATACTTTGTATTTTAAACATGTAACACTGTTGTTACATGTATTCTGTTACTCCTCCTTGTAAGCAAAACAAAGAAAAAAACACCACCACTTATTTAATTATCATCTCAATAAAAATAACAGTAAACGAAACAGTCTGGTTGGTAAATCCAACAGGTACTTTCCAAAAAAGTATCCGGACATGCACTAAACTTCTGAAAAGCCAACAAAGGTTCTGAACGCCTTGTGATGATGAAGATCTTCTTTTTAAAATAATTTTATCTCTCAACTTCATTTCAGACTTCATTTATTGAAAATTATGGGTGATATCGATGCTTCTGTATTGCACACGTGGGCACAATGGCTATCAGACAGAGATGTATGTTATTATCAGGTCAAAAAAAAGAAGAAGAAAAAAACACATTAGGAAGACAAGAAGCGACACATTTTACTAACACTGCACAGTGGACACTTAGCCAATTCCCACATGTGCTGCGCTCAGCTGTAAGAGGCCTTGGTAGGCACAAAGCATGCTGTAAATACTGGGAACAATGCAGAGGGAAGCAAACGCTGCCTCCCTCTGTTTTCGTCGTTGTTGTGTTTTACAGTCTCGCAGGCTTCATAATAAGAACGTTCCTGCAGTTATTTCAACATCGTGCTAAGTCCTCTTCAGAGATTTTGATGGCTTCGTTACATATCTTCCACATTACTGTGAGCTTATCTATGCAGTGTAGAATTTGTAAATACATTATGTGTTTGTGTTACACATGTGCTTGTGTGAGTATGATCACACTCCGTGTGTCTGCATGTGCACCGTATTTGTGTGTGTGCATGTGTGTGTATGTAAACTCAGTATTCCACGGCACCGTGGCCCCAATCTCACAGGAGGTTTAACCTTGGTAAATCCACTATTAGGTGTTCTGAGAATGATGATGTGAGCAGTAGACCCTCCCCGGTGGTTTCACTTTCTAAGAGCCTCCAGCAGGTCACAAATAGAGAAGCAGTGGGGGTATTACAGGGTCAAAGGTCGGCTAACTCTCAATATGATGACAATTCCAAGCTGGCATTTTCATTTCCTGAAGAGACTGATTCCCCATGGCAGCTGAAGCAAAAGCTGTTTGCTTATTTTCGCTCAAATAAATTCATCTCTTGCTTTTAATAGAGAGACCAGATATCGAGAAATTGTAGTGTGGACTTGCTGTGTGCATGACACAGATAGTCTTTTTTTCCGCCATTCACATATATTGTATACATCCAAGCCAAGTTCCTATACAATATGTGTTTACCATGTCCATACCTGCATAAAATCAGACCAAGGCTATCATACACAAATGCCAACTTTCTGCATGATTTCCCCTCCTTTCTTTTTCTTTTTGTCCTTCAAACCTCTGCAGAGGTGAGGCCATGCAGCCAGTCAGTGGGAGTAGCTGATGTTTTTAATGGCACATGGTTTGTCTCCTGGTGGTGCGATAAACATGGGGAAGAGATTAAAACCCCAGGCTTTCTTCCACAATCTCCTGCCTCTATCCTCCTTCTCCTTGCAGTGGTCATGCAGGGCCACAACTGCAGATTCTAATTCAAAACCAAACCCATCCGGGTCTATCGTGAACGCTGGAGCCCAAAAACCACACGACTGCAGAAGCGCTGCAAATTGGGACAGATGTCGGCAATGGCCAGGGAAAACAGACAAGGAAAAGAGACTTCTCTACCATTTAATCATTAACCTGTCAAGTAATATGGGGTTCTCTGTGGGAGAAAGAACCAGGAATTTACAGAGCCACGCAGTGTTTGAGTTTAACACATCAGAAAGGGAAAGTCTGTTGGGTCACTGATGCAGGCCTGAGTCACACAAACACCCTTAAAATGCCACTGCCATCCGGGACCTGTGATCAATGTAAACAGGTTCACCAGGTTATTTCTGCATTTTAGGTGGCGAATCTATCTAATATCATATCATAATTTACCAATACCTCACAATCTTTTGGACTGGACATAATTGGATTGCCTTATGGTCATCATTGAGTTGCAATGAAAGACTGTTGGGTGGAGCATCAGAAAAAATGATGTGTTTCAGACAACAATGAGCGAGTACACCATTACCTCTACCTGTATCCATATTTAGAATGGACACGGCTTCAAGAGGAAGTGGGGGGAAGTTGGTATTTTAAGCTTGGAATGGATATGGATTGATCAGAAGTTTCTATATTTATTATTTATTGATAAATAATTTTAGCAGCCTCACAATTGAGCTTCAGAATAGGAATAAGAGAACAGGTTACAGAACAAGTTTTTTTTTTTTTTATAAACAACTAGTGTTCTCATGTTCATCATTCTTATTATTTTTTCTTTCTTTCTTTCTTTCTTTTTTTTTTTTTTTTTTTTTAAAAATGAATATAAACAGTGTGATGTTTGTGTGAGTGATCACAAGGCTTTTAAACAGCAACACTTGTTTTATCAGGTAACCTAACCTCAACCCCAGTCTCTCCCTCCATACTGCCTGGAATAACATCCCAGAGAACTGTGGAAAAAGGAGGGAGCTAATACGTCCCACCCAACTGTCCTCTCATTGGTTGTTCAAGCTGTCCGTCTGACTTTGGACAAGACTGCAACTTGTTAACTGGCCCGATGATTTGTCAGCTTTCACCAACTGCTCATATTTCACCTTCAGTCTTCACAGATAGATCAATATATAGATGGTGAAAAGAAAGAGAAATGGCTGATTCCTTTTCCAGGAAAAATCATAAGTCAAAGTAAATACGGAAGCTCCATCAAGGCTACATTAAGGCAACGCGGTGCAAGAAGTGGAGCCAGAGGCCAGGCTTCCTCGTCCCTAGTGAGGCGCAGGCTGGCCACAAAGCCCAGTCCCTCCCCTTGCCGCTGATGAGCCAGAGCAGTTATTAGAGTGACTAAACTCATCATTTCCTTTGTCACCGTGATAAGGCCATGTAGAGGGGCCCTCAGGTGGAGGTAGGTGCAGTGCGTATGATTAGCTTTGCCATTTAAATGACATTCGCACTAATCGCTAATATCATGTCTGTCAAGGGGAGAGAATACAACTAGGAATTTGCCAACTAATGCTGGGCGGCTACGGCGATGCAAGGAAACGTGCAGGAAAATCTGATTCCCTTTACTGTGAAGGCTGTGTCAATCAGCTATGTCAGGCACAGCGGTGGCCTGTTTTACTCTGTATCAGTGATGCTATACAGCCGTTGTGAAGCACAGAGGAGCTGCACTCTGCAAACATTGCTGTGGAACTGACAGGAATGTGCATCCTGAAAATGGGCTTGGCACTGCAGGATACGTGGCATAGAAGAGGAGCAAGCCTAGAAAATGTGGTTTGTAAAAGATAATGTAGTTAAGCTCAGTCCAAATAAAGATAAGCTTTTTTATATATATACAAATGAAAGGAATGGTTTAAGTTTTGTTCTCTCAATGGAAATCCATCTCTATAGTCATGCCATCTTTAAAACTCAAATGACCCTGCTCCAAAATACCTCTCTTCCCTGAACAAAAGAGGGCATTATCAAACCTCATTCTCAGCAGTGCTAGATCCATTTGGTAAACAGCCTGTGTCCTACAGTAGTAATCAGAGGGTATTTTTGAGGGATTTGCAGGCTGGCCAGGAGGTATCCGCTGGAGTGATCTCTAATTGCTAGAAGCGGAGGCCTAGACTGCCTGGCGCTCTTTTGAAGCCATCGGCAGCAGCTTCCAGCCAGAGGAGCCAGCAGGGGGAGGCTTCCCACTGAGGCACTCTCCCTCTTTCTTTCTTTCATTCTCTCTCTCTCCTTTTCTCTCCCCGCCTCATCATGTGTTCATTCTACTTTTTTTCTGCTTTCCTCCTTCTTCCTCTCTTCTCTCCTTCCTCTGCTTCTTTTTTTTTTTCTTCCCACTTCTTTTTCTCTCGCTGTGCTCGTTCCCTTTCTCCACTCCCTTTTTTCCCTCCTCTCCTACTCACTCAATGAGCCAGCAATCACTTTGCAGACAGACATCCTCTGCTCAGTCGGCCATGTTCAATCCCCGGCACCGGTGGCTGATGAGGCATTGTGGTGACGTCAGACACCAGGGCTTTTCAGGGAGCAACAGTTAACCTGTGGAGGCGCAGCTCAGCTTCCCAGGTTACAGGCCTCATACAGGCAGTCTTTGTATGAAATAATGAATGTAATATACCAAAGAGATGAAGGATAATGAGGCCAATTATTTTTTTCTCCTTACCCAGTGAGGCAAGAGAGGCAAAGTTCTGTCAGATAGTTGGTGGATAATGACACCTAATATCACTCTAGCCTTTGTCAGTGTGCGAGTTTATGGACTCTAGGGCAAAACACTTTTGCTCTATGATACACAACTGCAAGACTGAAAAAACATACACACACACACACATACACAAACAAGAAATAAGTATATGATAGAGGTACAAAGTCAGAGCGATCATGGACTGGCAGTATTCACATAGGACTGGGCAATTTATCAATATATTGATTAATTATATGGATTATACTCATTTGCAATACAAGAAAGTTAGTGTTATCTGGGATTTTTGGATATTGTGCTATGATGATATGACATAAGTGTTGTCTGATCCTGCTTTTAGAGGCTGCGTCACAGTAATAGGAAGCAATTTTCTGGACTTATTTGACTGATCTATCTGTTCTATTATTTGCCTCTAGCTGCCTGGTCATCATACCCACGTTACTTAGCACTTTTTATCAAAATTCTCCTGTGTATAAAGGCCTTCTGAAGACAGCAATAGTCATCCCTATAATGTCACAACATAGATATTAAGGCATTTGGTTAACTATACAGTTATACTGGATTTTGCCCCTATTGCCCAGCCCTACCTTCCAGTATGTTCCCATACTGGATACCTTGCTCACACAGGCGGTTGTGAAACTTACACAAAGCACACAAACACACAAACATAAACAATGCACATTGTCATCCGCACACACAAACACACACACACACACACACACACACACACACACACACACACACACACACACACACACACACACACACACATTGACAAAAAAACAGTTTTTGGTTGTTTGGAAGTAGCTCTCTCAGTGTGACATTGACTCCTCAGTGCCAATTCCGCGCTAGGAGCTGCACTTGGTCGCTTTGCTGCCAATCCAGGTAAAGAGATTACAGACACACACAATGCAGTCTTCTGTTCCTCTGCCAGGAAGAAAACCAGCCCTTTCAGCCCATAGAAAAAAGGGTTGCACACAAATCTACACAGCCTTGGCCCCATCCGTACACAAAACCAAGAATCCCCTGCTTCTCCAGGAACATGGCTTCCAATCTGTGCCTCGCTCAGTGGCTCCCCAGTACAAAGCAGCCTTACAACTAAACTAATTCAGCCTCCATGCCTTTATCCGAGTCCCCAATGCTGTTGTGCATTACTAATACTTGCATCATTCAAAAAAGCAGGAATTTGGCCTATAATCAGTCACACAGTCATTGTAAAGCTAGACAAATGGGTGCTGTCTGGTTACAAACTATTGTAAAAGAATATGAAAGAAAGTTTGCCCGGGATTTCATCATCTTACTTAATGGTGTTATTAAATTAAAAAAAAAAAAAAAAAAAAAAAGTTAATAGAAAATGCGTCTGTTTCCTATGAGTCGAAGCAGATAAAGGTGTCACCTGAAATATTAGTGAATTAACTAAAACTTGTTGAAAACTGTTCTGGATTGACATGGGGGTTTTTTAGCAGTACTGATTTGGCAGCGCACAAATCAAACAATCGCTGCGGCGCGCACAGTTTTGACCCAATTAATCAGCTACTTATGATTTTAAGAGTGTAATTTAGCATTGGATTGTAATGTCCTAATTTGCATTGTATATACTTATCTATTTTTTTATTCATGTGGATTAGTTGTGATGGTGGGAAAGTGCTTGTGAATAATCAAATCAGAGGAGGCGTTCTATGCTATATATTCCTTCTTGACAAAGTCCCGCGTGGATTATGTATGGGGTATTATGCTACAGGGAGATGTGATGATGAAGAGAGTGATAATGTGGTGGAGGAGGAGGGCTAATTACAGTCTGGCAGAGTAGCACTTAATGAAGGATGTCTATGGGCAGCAAGACAAAGGACTGTTCTATCATCTACCTTTTACTTACAAATTAAACCCCAATGCTTAGGCGGATAACGGTGGTTGCCACTCAGCCACTCTTTCATCACTATTCATCACCGTCTCCATCCCCTCCTCTAAGAGATGCCATTTGTCTCACCTCAGCAACACTCTCCTTGGCACTAGCAATTGTGTTTGACAGTAAAATCACATTTTAGATCATAGATCATATGTCAGCCTGCGGGATGGGAGTTGGCAAAGAATGACAGAACGATTTTGACTCAGGGCTCTTCCAAAAGCGTTTATTCCGCACTCCTGTAGCTCCTCCTGTCATGAGGAGGTGGCGTGGGAAGTCGTGTTGGAGTGCTGGGAATGACGAGCCGTATATGCAGTCCATCAACTGAGAGCTTGCCTTAGCGGCGGAGGCGCTGTGCCCATGGCTTTGCCCAAGAGCGTCGCCTACAGCGCAGCAAACCTGCAGCATGTGCTCCGCACACTGCCTGCACAAACAACACCCTGTGGTCTGGATCAGCTGAATCAACCATGCTCAGGAATGAAAAATCACAGCTGTTAAAAAAAAAAAAAAATCATTTTCAAATCATAATGGGAATATGTGTCTGTTCATTCCTCTGTGGTTATTTCCTAAAAACAGGCTTCAGGAGAAAAAAGAGAAAAGGAAAGGTTGAAGGGAGAGTGAAGGTTTGCTCTGCGTATGTGTGTGTGTGTCTGTGTGTGTGTGTGTGTGTGTGTGTGTGTGTGTGGGTGTGTGTGTCTGTCTGTGTGGGGCATGGGGTGCTGCAATGGAAGGTGGAACAATGGGCGCCCTCTGGCATCAACCTCTGGACAGCCCAAGCTGCTCACCGAAGACACAGAACTCACCCACAATGAACTGCAGCAGTGGGAAGGGAAGGCTTTAGAGAGTTCAATTTCCAACACAATTGGCCTTATTCTACTCCTTTAAATGCCAAGGAGATGGTGTGCAGTGTGTGCCTTTGTGAGGAGCTTTGCTTACAGCGAGTGTCCTCTAGCAGGAGAGAGAGAAAGAGAGAGAGAGAGTGAGTGAGAGAGATGGAAAAGAGAGGCAGCAGGGTGGGGAGCTGGTGCAGGACAGAAATAGTGTGTGTAAAAGAAAGGAAGGAATAATAAGAGTGAATGAGTGAGAGAGATAAAGAGAGTGAAAGACAGTAAAAAAAAAAAAAAAAGTACTGGGGGAAGGAGCGGGCTAGAGAATGTCTGCGCTGGCTGTCGTTCTGCCAGCAGTTACCTCGCAAGGGCTGTCTGAAGGACAATGCTGCTACTAGCGGACTGTAACGTTTGTCCTCTATCCAATCCCCCCCAGCCCTAAAGAAAGCACGCTTACAATCAAGTGTCCATCACGCGTGGAGAACCTTCAGTAATCTCATACACCAATGATAAACTGTTCCAATAAAGTGCTTTAAGTGTTTGTGACAACACACCCCCTCTTTTTAAAAAAAAAAAAAAAAAAAGAGTTAAAAGGCACTGTCACATTTAAAGTGCTGAGATAAGACTGAAACTGAGACTCTGCAGCCGTTTGAAATCACAGTGTGAGACGCAGCCAAGATAAGCAGAGATCACCTACAACTGCTGTCATTACTACAATTAATTTTCACTGTTTTCTCATTCAGGAAGCAATTCAAACTTGATGCCTGCATCTCCCCAGTATATTTATAAAGTCTCTCTGTAGTGCAGTATATTGAAATTGCTGCTTGCACCAAAGTTGCAATCATTTTCAGTTATTTGCCAAATCTATTTTTCTCCCCTCACATGCACTCAAGTAAATCCAAAACTGGTTATTGATTACAGGGGACAACTGCATCCTCTCTTTTACCTATTCTGCTTGAGCAGACAGAGACTACACCAAATGCTCCATTTGAGAGAAGAAAAATGGACTTTGGGGAACTGCAGTTTGTTTGTTGTTGTTGTTGTTTTTTAAATTTAGGGTTTGGACCAGGTCATATACTCTTCACATTCAACAGTGTTGTGAATTATCTGTAATCCAGAAGTCATATTTGTAATGTACATCTGTGTTGCAGGTACAGTTAGGCCAGGGATTTGTCAGAAACTAACTTAAGTGTAACAATGGATTGGCTGGATGAGAGTAACTAACTATCAGATGAGGAAAATAATGCACTTTCCAATGATACTTGGCAAAGCATCAACTACTGATAGATATATGTGCCACTGAAAATCCATGTGGCTGATATCAAAGGCACAAAGTGAGATATTATTTTGGGGGGCTCTAAATAAGGCACTAAGGAGCAGGGGTGATTGATATGGACAAAATCAAAAAACTTTGACCAGATACTTAAACATCGATATTAGAACAATATTATGATTGTTGTTACTTTCATAAAATATTTACAGACAAGAGATTTTTCATAAAAATTATGAGTAATATATCTATATATCTATACATACATACATACATACATACATATAATTATATATTATATGATATATATTATTTATATATAATATATATATGAAGAAAACATTTTCACCATGATAATACAAAACAATATCTAGTCTCATATCATGATATCAATACATAATATTGATATATCACCCAGTCCCATGGAGTCATGCAATGGGTGCCATGGTTTAAGGAGATGACAGCATTTGAGATGTAAAAGAAGAAGTGTGTGTTTATGCACAAAATCACCTTACCATAAATCAGTCTGTGAGATATAAATGAGCATGAGTGGGGAGCTGATTTGGCACGCAGGCTGCCGGTTTGACAGTAAAATGGGTGCAACCAATGCTTCCACTGAAATCATATTCAATGCCCTCTCTTATGTACACATGGGATAGTTGATACATTACTATTATAAGAGCATATCAATGGCATCAATCAATTGTGATCTACTGTTTAAGTTTTCTTTCCCTTTTTTGAGTAAATGTAATATTCTCCACCTATAGCACCTGTTATGCTTCCAAGAGGAGAGCAGCAAACATCTCCTATTCTGAATTCACACAGGAAACTGCAGAAAAAAAACAAACAAACCAGACAAAGGAACAAAATAGCAAAATGCTAGTTAGACAGAAACAGTGCACTGCAGAAAGAAATGCACCTGCCTCCCGCCACCGTGTCACACTCAATATAAATACGTCCCCTGTCATCAGAAAAATTGCCAGGGAGGCTGTTTCTCCATCATTGTCTTCATTTGAAGGGCATTTTGCCGCCCAAAGGCAAACACCTAACACACTAACCGAGCGTGGCGCCCATCCCTGTTCACAGAGGACTGGCAGTGCAGCAGAGGGGAGAGAGAAGAGAGAAGAGAGGCGAATAAGAGAGGAGAGAGAGAAAAAAGCCTTCGTCTCAAAGCAGACCTCACACTGGGTTCTGTCACTACAGATCAAAATCCCCTCAAAGCCATAGATCACTCCCACTATAGTTCACATGTTCCACACTGAGAAACTGTTTACCAGACTCAAAGAGCTCTTCCGCACAGCATACTCACACATACAGTGCAGACACACACACACACACACACACACACACACACGGACACAGATATACAGTATAGAGAGAGAGAGAGAGAGAGAGGGAGAGGGAGAGGGAGAGAAAGAAATGCACGGAAGCCACCTTAAAGATAAAAAAAAAAAATGCTACAAAGATGCTACAGCTATCTATCCATGACAATAGTCTTGCACATTTGCACAGCTTCAGAGGATCAGCTGCACAATGCAAACAAATGTTTACAGCTATATGGCAAAACAATGCTCAGCCCGGCTGTGTAAGATGGTGAATGCCAGCTCTGCCTGCAAGCAAGCCGACTGGTGTGACAAAACAAGAGAAGCGTCTGCTCCTTTTTCTTGTGCAAACGCCTGTCAGTACCTGTCGGCCACACACACACACACACACACACACACACACACACTCTCTGCCTCTCTCACTCTTTCTCTCTCTCTCTCTCTCTCTCACACACACACACACACACACACACACAGAAAACACGTATGTGCATGAATGGTGAGAAGACAGTGACACACTAACGATAAGTGCCATCATCTTGTAGCCAACATGCTAACAGTTACATAGAGCTCCAGATAGAAGAGTTGGCTGTATGCTTATAGGCAGTGTGTCAAGCTTGTTAGCATGTTGTTTGCTTTAAATGCACATGATAATTGCAGTGCAGAGAGGAAGGGGGGCGGGGTGAGAGAGGGGGGGGGGGGGGGGGGGGGGGGGGGGGGGGGGGCAACCTGTCTTTGGAAAGTCCTCTGCTTTAGAGAGAACTGTCCCCTAATCTAAGATAAGGAGCTGATGAGAGTGAACGATAAAGTCGGTGCTTCTCCTGGGCTTTATCTGATGCTGTTATCTGACTGCACAGCACCCACCATCTCGCAATCTTTACACCCTTTAAGCACCTCTCTGAAACACTCACACCGGCATCATCGCAGGGGCATACAAACACCAGCGCGCACACACTCGCACACAAGCACGCAAGCCATACAACACTCAAACATTCTAAATACCGTATCAGCTTATTGATTACTTTGACACGCTCCCATTGTTGAACAGATGGTACACCTAATATCATGTGAAATGGAACTGTTCTGTGTTATCTCAAGGGGAAAGGATATAAAATGACTATTTTCTCACCTTTTCAGAAAGGCAGAGAGAGGGAAAAAAGAAGAAATTTAAGGGAGAAGAGCAGAAGTTGTGCACTTACCTCTATGTCTGTTAGTAGTCTTATCAAACATAAGCATGGCATCATCGACCTGGAAGACACAAGAGAAGTACTGACATTAGCCTAAGTCCAATCTTTTCGAGAGGTACCTCACATCTCCTTCTTCCCCTCGCTCACTCAGAGGGGGAAAAAAAAAAAAAAACAACAACTCCCAATTCCTTCTTAGCTCTTATTTTCTTTCCCACCAGTGCTCTCTTACATCATTCTGTGATCACAGGATTACTGTCAGGTTACCAATGAACACTGCTAACTTGTAATTTTGGCGATCTAGGAATTTATTCATCTATTACCCTCTTTGTTAGCTGCACTGAAAAGAAGTGGCAGCTAAATGCCAAAAATGATAAGTGGAATTAGACAAGATATTCAACAGCAATGACAAGCAGTGGAAGATGCCGCACTTTGCCATCAATAAAGTGTGTTTATTTTTGATAAACACCAATGTCCAGTCCTGGTGCAAGCGGCAGATAGAGACATTACACCGAGGGGGAGCATGAGACAAATGGGATCCTTTCTCATTTCACAGCCACAGCAGCGGCAGCAGCATCAGCATCTACCATTATATCATCTCTCATAATGTCCAATAAAGACACACACAGACAGGCCGCTTTTTGATCCCCCCGTACATCTCTGAAAAACAGGTTTCGAGACAAAGTCTGCTCAGAGAAAATGCTTAAAAAACAGAGTGAGGCATGCTCATTTGGCCTGTGGTTCCTTCTGGGGTGAAAAATAAAAAGGACAGAGCGGTGGAGAACAGCAGCGGACAGAAACACAGAGGGGGAAGATTGTGCCAACAATCTCAATGTCACTCGCCTCTGTGCCATTCGTTCCCCGGTAACCGTCTCTAGGTAAGTATACCGGCGTACTGAGGAGGCTCGGTGCTGTGCAGAGGCAGAATGTGCATGTGTGTGAATGTGTGTGTATGTGTAGTGCATGGGAGGGTGACAAAGCTACGGGAGGAGATAGGAAAAGACAAGAATAGGGGTCTCGCTCAAGCCGAACTGTCTGATAAAGAGAAGTGCCTGGCAGCCGGGCACATTGTTCACGCCACCCTCCTGCCACACATTTGGCACACAAGACGCTGGCACAGCTTGTAGAGCCCTGCTACTCATTGCACGGCTCACAAGCCACATGTGGCTCCCAGGCACTTTATTTGCACCTCCCCAAAATATTCCCAAATCACCAAATATAGCCCGGAAGAGTTAAATGGATATCGGGTAGCCCATATTTGTGTCTAGCTCAACAAATTAACACATTAATTGCCATTAATTGTCATGTGGAAACTTGTTCAAGACTGCCAGACTGTATCAAACATCACCTCATGAAGCATAAACACGGAAGAGAAGGAAGGAAGCCAACTCACATGAATTTTAACAGGGAAAATTTTAAAACAAAGCTGGGACAAAGGAATTGCAAAGTGTCAGTATAAATTAACCAATACTGCAATTGTGGTAGCAATAGCACTTTTGCAGAGCCACTATCACAGTCATTTAATTTCACTTGACAGTTCCCCACAGTTAGCACCACAGACAATACAAATGTCAGTGATAAAAAGATGGCCCCAAAACAATAAGAAATAAGACGTCTGCTTAGTTTTGCTGTGTCTCTAAAAAATGTGCTATCTGATGACGATATGGTGGTAAAACAATGACTGTCAAACAACATTACGTACAGCAACAGCAATTTCACAGTCTCAGTTTGGCCATTTATAATGTCGAAGCCAAACATCAGTTGCTCTGAGTTTGAAGAACACAGCGACAATCCTGATTTGTTTTTCTGACTATAGAGTACAGTTTCTTCACACTAGCTACCTAGCTTACTATGTAACACTGGATTCAAATGGATGATTCATTCAACACTGCTTTTGCAAGAAATATGTTCCCAAACACCAAGGCCTGTACAGTTTATCAGCGTGAAAGCTCTACCTCACAGCAGAGATGTAATGGCATGTTTACCGACATGCTGTGGTTAAAGTTTGATTTACCAAGTACGGCTGATAGCCTGTGATCATCTACATGGTTGAGACAAATCTATAGTATAAGTAGTCTCTCCTCTACATCAGTAACCGTGGAACAGTTAGCCATGTTGAATGCCGAAGGAATCGCTGCTGAAGATGTGGATCAAAATGCAGACGCTAACAGAGCCAGTGGAGATTATTCTGTGGAGTTCAGGACCCCCGGGACCTTCGATGGTTTGACGAAATGGAGAAGCCTCCTTCAAATAGAGGCTCATTCCTAATAAACAATTTTACTCTGACTAAAAGCTTTAAGGTTGTCAAAATGTCCACATAGTGTTTAAAAGTGAAAGCTGTAGATGTCTCTGTCTTCGACTGTGTGTTCAGAGATACATGACATAAAAGCATATGAACAGTTTATGCATTACTTAAATGTGCAGTTTGTTTACTTTGCTAAAACTGGGCTGCACATACCCAAAATGAACCTGGGAATATGAGAGCTAAAGCTTGGACGCAGTGTTTAAATGACATGTAGTGCTCGGTGGGTTAGAGAGGTTATTGAGAGGTCCATAATCAGTTTAGTGGTG
Source organism: Myripristis murdjan (assembly GCF_902150065.1). NCBI lineage: Eukaryota > Metazoa > Chordata > Actinopteri > Holocentriformes > Holocentridae > Myripristis > Myripristis murdjan. Next base: position 23,464,004 of record NC_043993.1, read on the forward strand.
AGTTTGTTTTCATCTAGATGAAACCCACAAACAACTTAATACCCACAAGCACTTCCCAAATGAATGGAAACAAAATAATTTCCATAAAACACCTAAGAGCTGCCATACTGGTCGCCAAACAAAACCCTCCCTTTTTCTTAGCTCAGATTGTGTCTACTGTGATTCATGAGTCCAGTACTGCTATTATGTCACAAATGATTAAATGAGTTTGTTTTGTTAGCTAGCTAGCTGTAATCACTTCCTTGGCTGATGCTGTGACAGCAAACAAGCAAGCACCAGTGCACAGCTCCATCCAAGTGAAATTTGACTGGTCTGAATTATGAAAAAAGCCAACAGCATCAACTGTTTTGTCAGAACTTTTCCAAGCCTCCCGCTGTGAGCCAAGGGTGTGACTATGCAAGATCGGGCCATTTAAGACTGCATGCCCACAAGCCCTCCATACGATCCACCATTCAAATCTAATATTTGTAGTATGATATTGATAGAATTGCTGCATCCTTTGCATCCTTTCAAAAGATGAGGGTGAAACGGCCGCTACTTTGTAAAGTGAGCCTTGAGTGTGTTCTGGAAATGTGTGTGAGCTGTGTTGTTGTGGCATTATTCAAGGAGGACCGTCCTGTCTAACGGCCCCATTCAACAAGGAACATACAGTAGGTTCACAACAACACATCATGTGAGGGTCATACTCCAGCAAGTCATACAATACCCTCTCTCTCTCTCTCTCTCCCTCTCTCTCTCTCTCCCTCCCTCCCTCTCTCTCTCTCTCTCTCTCTCTCTCTCTCTCTTAGCGCCACTTCCAGAGTCTATAGAACCATCTCCTGTGCTTCAGGGCTTTTCAATGCAGTTACTCAAGCAGAACACAACTGTGTGCCTCCATCTGATAGAAGGTTAAGGACCTCTTCACTTCTCACAAAAACGCCTTCCACACAGAGGTGAGGCCAGGCTCACCTCAGGGAAGAAATCTTTCTCTGTCCTCCTCCTCCCTCTCTTTCACTCTTCCCTTTCTCCTGGATCGGTGAAAAGAAAGGTTCAAAGGATAATGGCTGTCTTATCACTATGTAAAAGGGGAATGGGAACTCTAGTGAAGTGCCTGGCCTTTTGTGACAATGAAGAAAAGAGCAAAAGTCTATTTCACTGTGGTATATGCACCAGAGCAGTCCGTGGCCATTCAGAAAGTGCATGCTGCAGAAAGACAGTCTTAGGGCAGGAGGCAGGGCGGCTCTTTAACTAAACCCGAGGCAAACACATCTCCACTAATAACCTTCTTCTAAACACTGGAGTGACAGGAGTATACGCAAGGCTGTGTGCGCTTTACAGCTACTTCTGGAAACATTACAGTTGAGTAACACGGGTCAAATGACTTATACAAACCGCAGCAGTGCAAAACACAATATTGCCTATGAGCTTATACCACAAGCTATACAGCAGCTGAATAAGGAGTGAGGATTTAATGAAAACCTGTGAATCGGGTGAGCTTCAGAGGTAATATGGGCAGATTTAGGTGAAGAAAAAGTGTGTGGCCACTCAATATAGGAGGAACATGAAGGTGAAGCACTCTGGCACTCTGGGGGAAAGACTTATCCTGTTTCTGTCAGATAATATGGTGTTAAACACTGAACCCTATGCAACCTATCCACCTGTATCACCGCCACCACCAAATCCATATGTTAGAACAACCTCGGAAAATAAATAATAATTCAAAAAAGGCTGCTTGTATGAATTATGTATCAAAGGACAAAGGCATCAATAAAGGCTAATGTGCTCTGTTTTGGGGCAGGAAAGCAGCAGAGGTGCCAGGTGACAGGGAGAGATTTAAGAGCGTGGGAAATGAATGATGACAGCGATTTAGATAGGTGTCAAAATGCACATTTGCATTCAGCCCATGACTGAAGGCTAGCAGAGGAGCTTCCCTGCAGTTTGGGGGTAACCCTGATATACAGCATGTCTAACGCAATAAGAGCGGACACCTCAAATACAGACACTGACCCGGCACTTGCTGCACCCTTGCTTTGGTTGTGGCCAAAGAACATATTAAGGAGGGAAGAACATTATGTCACTGCACAGCATGTGAGCCCAAATTGGCAACGAGTGTGGAAACATTGTTGGTTGACATTATCGTTTGCCACCCTTCCATTTAACTGACCAGGCTATTAGCCCTAGCAAGTTTTGGAATTGGTGATTTTGTTATAATGTTAACTAGCTCACATTTGATATATTGGTTCATTTATATTTATTTTTGGATGCCGCTAACATCTGCTAACTGTAGGTAGACCTGGGCTTTATGGGAGCTATGTGCAGCTGCTTCACAGACTCACAATGTTTTTAACCTCTGTCCTGTCAAAGTTCAAATGGCATAGGTATAGCAGTTCAAAATGGGATTTTTTCTACCTGTCCCAGTGATTTCAACTTTAGTGGCACCAACATTTGACGTGAATGCAAATTTGGATTGCTGTCGCTATGACATAACATCCTTTGCTTCTTTTATACTTTCCTTGCTTGTGGGTAAGGTATTATGATGGTAGACAGTGGTCAAAGGGCTTAAGGAATGGAAGGCTGTCAATAGACCTGGAAAGTCACAAGGAGAATGGGCAATATGAACCACTTCTGTCCTATGATATCTTCTGTTGCAAGAAGGCACAACAAGTCAGGCAAAAACCCTTCAACTGGAGAACACATTGTCCAAGACCTCCTGTTGGCAAGGATTTGTTCTCCCAAAATGTCCTTGGGCAAGACTCTACCACCTCCAGGGGTGCTGCCCTTTAACGGACGCTGTGCTTTGGCCTCCCTGCAGAGGGGGCAATGCAAAGAAAAAATTTCCTACATGGATAAATGAAGTATCACATTGTTATTATCATTATTATTATTATGACAGATAAGGGTCATAGTCAAGGAGAAATCTCAGCTGGCGCTGCCCCTACATAAATGCTCCTTTCGCAGTGTAGTGCATCTAATATTCTATTACAACGATTGCAATTAACAGAGAAATGATAGCGGCCCAGTGACAATGGACAAATTTGTGACAACCCTTTCAATTGTTCTTTTGTGGAGGAAATCTATATCATTGTCTGGGATTGCTGAGCTGCAATGTGCTGCATCCACGCTTCAGCGCTTTTACAAGTGGTGGTTTAACGAGGAGCAGAGGGCAAAACTTTAGCTCTCCATAAGCTCTTGTAATTACAGAAGGGTGCTGAAGGGACACTGTTCTTAAGTGTGAGCCGAGATGGGCAAACTTTTTGGTTCCACAGCAGAGCCTAGGCAAGGTGTGTTCAATCAGAAACACAACATTTTTCCTTTTCCAAAAGGAATAATCCTTATTATAATGGATGAGTGGCAACCCTCACCATAAATGATAAAAATAGATGGCTAGAGTACGAACTGTAGAGACACACACACACACACACACACCAAGGTAGAGAGCAAATTCTTATCTGCTGTCTACCCCATTTCTCTGTCTTTTTGTATTGTCTCCTCTTCTATAGTTTCTTCAAGCAAAACCAATCATAAATCATAAATTGATTCATAACTATTGCTTCCTTTACTGACATTGATTTTCACGGTGATTTAATAAGTTCTGCGACATTTTTCATTTTCATAACTGGACAATTTTGTATTTTAACAGATGACTTCGATCCTTATCTGCTTTTTACTGCTCTGTATACAATTATAAGGCAAACATACTGCATACTGTAAAACGTGGTGTGCAGTATGGATAACTCGACAAGGATGAGTGAGCATAGAGGGTTACTGTACACAATTTATGCATTTTAATAGCAAATTACTTACGAAAGAGTGATGGAAAAAGTGCCCTGAATTCAAGTGTTTTTCGGCAGTCATCTGACAGGAATTCTTGCATATGTAATTATTAATGATATACACCATGGGCTGAATGTCAACACTTATTCCAGTAACCTTCCTTCATGTTGACATTAACAAAATGGCTTGAGAGGAACACTTGAGGAAGACAATTCCTCAAATCTGTCAGGATTACATATTTATGAGGTCCCCTGCTCAGCATCCAAGGAGGTCGCTATGGTGATACAAACTGATGTATATTCTAACAGGGAACTTTGTGTGTCAAAGGATGCCTCCGAGCATTGTTGAAATGGTTAGTTCAAGATCCTCCTATGGCACTGAGTGTAGCCTTCAGACCAGCAAATACACAATTAGAAAGGCAGTCACTCTAACCATAACCAGCGATAACTATAACTGCTGCCCAAATTGAAGGTGGAGGGAGGATTTTTTTAAGCTTGTTTACTTAAGTCTTTGAGGTAAATTAAAATGAAGGTATATCCTGACTGGTTGCGTCCTCAAAATCTTCTGTCATTATGGTGCACATGGTGCAAAATGCAGATTGTTTTCTTTATCTGTACCTTTCATACAGCATAAAAGCCAGTTTTAAAACACTAACCCTAACCCTAACACGTGACTAGGCCACTTTTTTCATGTAAAGAAATGCATGTTTGACCGTTTTGCACAAAAAAAGGAAGGCATTTATGAGGTTCTTCCTTCCTATATGAATGGGACTTCAGTAAGATGTGGGGCCTGGCCTTGCATTTGGCCTCACAGAGGCATGTCCACACAGTTGAGTTCAGTATGCTTGAGGAAGTAGGCCTTGGCCTCGTCCATCAATCCCCCTGTCTTCCTTTGCCAAGCTGCAGGGAGCAACCCATTATGGAGTCATTTTATTAATAGGGCCCCTTCCCTCTCTGCCACACTCTTGCAGAGTGCCTCCTCATTCTGTCAGAATGGAGTATGCCTGCAAGCCACCTCCATGAAACTACTGAGCCCAGGCCCTCCCTCATTCTCCCATGTGAAAGCTCAGGCTGGGAAATATTGTGCTTTCCAGCTAAAATAGTATTTGGAGAGGTGAGCAATCCCCTTGCCCTAGAGCAAACAGTTTAACATTGAGGACTTATTTAAAATGATGCTTTCCTCCTGCCAAGCCAATCGGCTTTCTCTTTTAGCAGGCACGCACATATGAAACAAATTTTACACAAACTGCCCTCTTCTTCCCTCCTCTCGGTAAATGTAAATATAGCTGCAAGCAGCAATGATTGGAGGGCAGGAAAAGGTCCAAAGATGTTATGAAATGTTTGGGGAGACTCAAAGAGGCTGCAGAGGGTGAAAAGGATGAGTGGGATGAGGGTTGTTTTAAATGGGCAAACAGGTTGAACAGGTTTCAAGGATGAGGAGGCTGCAGTGGATGAAAAAGAATAAATTTCAGAAGTCTACATAAGATTAGCTACACATCTTTATATTTGCATTGCCCTCCTCACACAGAACGTGGTTATTCATTTTTAATGCTGTATGCCATTTATAATGAAATGTGAGTTATTTAAAGTGCTTATATTTGGAATAAAAATGTTCATAACAATTGAGAAATTCACAAATTCCTCTTGTACTTTCACTCTCTTCTAAGCTTTCTGGCTGACCTTTTCCGATGTTTTCAATATGTGAGAAGAACCTGAAAGAAATCTGAAGGCTGGTTTCTGAGACATAAAGTTAATTAAAATCATAAAACAGTCTACAGATTCCCCAAAAACCTCACCATTCTCAGCAGACAGAATGAGTTGGTGTTTGTCACAGGAACAAGAGTGGAATTATCTTTGATAGACTGTCATCATTTTAAGGCAGGAGTGTGAAAGGTGATCAGTAAAGGGGCTGTATAAAAAAAATCACAAACAATTCAAGAGGCCAAACAGGGCCTATATTACTGAACGCTTTTGATCCAAAGTAGTCATTAGTTTGATCAAAATTGGTGCTGTGTAAAAATAATGATTCATGCACAATTATGAACTTTACATGACACATTCCTCCCAAAAAACTCTTATAAGTCTAAGTCTTTCTATAAAACAAACCAAGGATATCCAAACTGATTAGAGGGGAAATGACATGAAAAGAGTCCACTGCATCATTGCTTTTTTCTAGCATAATATATTGTATCTGCAAGCCTACTCTGAATCCTTTCAAATGACAAATACTTTCATTACATGGAATCAAAAATAACTAGATATATGATATCTTGCTGAAGAGAAATCAAGAATCATACGTGCCTTTACTCATACATGTAAATCGCTGGCACGTCAGTCCAACTAGAAATAAAACCAATATTTTTGAGTTAAACCAGCAATTTGGTCAAAAATGAGCCCAAGTACTTCAAAAGTCAAACTGCTGACTGAGACATTTGACTTGTGATTACAAAAAAACTTATGGAAAAAACAAACAAACAGATAAATAAACAAAACATAACAATACATAACAATAACTGTCTCATAAAGCATCCTATGGTTATATTATTTCATTATGGCTACATCAGCTCCACATATGAGACAGACAGGTTTATAAATATTGCAAGCAAATACTCAACCTCCCACCTGTCTTGAAAAAACATCTTTTTTCCACTTTTCATTTTGACATTGCTTTTTGCTTGGGGTGGTGGCTTTTAAAGAGACTTTTGGGAAGCAGGAAGTTCTGCCATATTTTACTGGGAATTTAATAATCAAATGATTTCTATGAATCTCCATCAGTGATCAAGCATTTGCAAAAACATCCAAAGGTCCCTGGCACAGCTTACTGTTCTGTTATTGACACAAATAATAAAATGTCATTTTCACACTAAAGCCAGGTAAGCTAGTTAGAGCAGAGACCCAGCTGAAATGTCTAGATAAGAGGGAATGTGTGTCACAGTATGAATGACAGTAATAATGGCGCTACTGTCATTTGCTTTTCGCAAAGACCATTTTCAAGCTAAAGCAATAAAATCTTGAGTGAGTGTTGAGAGTAAATGTTGTAATCACATTTTGGGTTTAACTATTAGAGCTTGTTTTGGGCCTTCAGCGGGCACTTTAGAGAGTAAATATAAAGTGACAAACTGTTGAACATAATCAATTGCCATGATGGCATAAACTAGGAGCAAAGGTACAGGCAAAAAATAATCAGAATTAAAATTTAGTAATGAAACGAGAAATCCAAACACTGCATTAATACACTTGCAGACTCACGTGAAATACTGGTTCAACTAGATTTCAATTTCTTCAGGCCAGAGAGTGGCAAATTTAAGGCACCAAATCCGAAAGAGAGCAATGTCATTTTCTATAAAATGAATGAGCTCATTATATCTTTGCTCTTTTTCCCAGGTGGTGCATTTAAGTGACCGCCATGAAGTGGAGAGGTCAGTTTCATTTCCCTTTTTGCTACTG